>NC_142653.1:69675000-70943750 GCF_055504915.1 Nelumbo nucifera
TTTAGTAGAATAGTAGTTCAAACATTGTTTCTATATTATAGGTAAAGTTATTGTATGATATCGACATATTGTAGACACTTTGTATTGTTGATTGTAACGTATTTATTCATATAAACTATTAAAATGTGCATTTCTTATATAATCATATCATATTATAGTTGTTTCAACCTTAGATTTTTTTGTTATTGACGCATTTGTGGGATTTGTTGAATTTTTCTTAATGTATCCATCCATGTTTCTACATACATCGATGGTAGTTAATTCTGCATTAATACAACATTATTAAATATTAATAAAGTGCCATGTAGCGTATGTAGAAACATGGATGCAAACATTTCACCACCTTTTTATTCTAAAGATAAAGATAGTAAAGCACACAACTAGAACTTGAAACACTCCTCCATCTAGAAATACCATTCATGTCCTCCCAAAGAATAGAATACAAATCCATAGGAGGATGTTCAAGAAATAGAAGGTGGCTACTATGAGAGAAAGCTATGATGGCTAATTTATCTGCACTGTGATCTGCTTCTCTGCAACAATGTCTTAGGGTCCATTTGGTTTGCAGTTGGAATTGGAATCAAAATCCTTTGGAATCAGAATCGGAATGGTCTATTCCCATAGTCTGTTTGGTTCAGATAGGAATTGAAATCAGTAAGAATGAGATTTCATTCCCAAGGGAGGGGCAAGGAATGACCATTCCCTCAAATGGGGGAATGTTATTCTAGTAGGAATAGGGATGGGATTCCGATTCTGCTCAACCAAACAATTAGAATCGGAATAGCCTATTCTGATTCCGATTCCAGACCCCTATTCCCGCGAATCAAATAAGGCCCTAGTTCAATCGAACCATAGGATTGGATAACTTGCATAGCTTGCACTGAAGCTTGAAATAGATATTCTGCTTGCCATTTGAAACATTTTTTGACCTTTAAGAGCCATGATGGTAGATAAAGAGTCAGATTCAATTATGACATTTCGGAATCCTCTGGTGGTAATTTGGTTAATACCTTCTTTAATTGTCCATAGCTCTGTCATATGATTGGTGGAAATACCAATGCATATGGAATTAATTCGATCCCAAATCATATGAGCATAATTACATCTAATATTCAATATCTTCCTCTTCTATGTGGCAAACTTGACAAGTGGGGGAGGGAATGATATGACGATACTGAAGGTTAGAAGCCGTAGGACTAGGAAGCTTATTCAGGCGATCCAGATCTTGGTCAAAGTAAAAGTGATCTTAACCAGTATAGCCACCTTAACCATATGCCAGACTAGTTCTCATATCCCAACATCTACTCTCTAATCCACTGGTTTGCAAATTTTAAGTGCATTTTTCTGAATTATGATAATCGATTAGATTATTGATGAGAACATGGAAGAGGCACTTCACTTTGAAGATGAAGCGATAGGTTGTATGGTATGTTCCAAGTTTCCAACTACACCTTCACCTAAAAACCTAAAAAGGAGATTCACCCAGCCCAGCCTCTGTTTCCAGAGTGATATTCCCATACTTGCATGGGAAACATTGCAGCCATGCATTAGAAACATCTTCATACTTGTATGTTTTTATGTTTTTTTTTATGAGTGATATTCCCAATGTACAACTACGGCTATAAGGGACTGTGAGGACAGTCCTGTACGGATCAAATCCAATTTCTTGTTTTCATGGCTTTGATTCTCTCTCTCTCTCTTTATTCAGTTTTTGTGCCTGCTGTTTTCTTCCTATGGGTCATGAATAAGAAACTCTGGTTATTCGCATGGACCTGATCGACGATCTCCTTGTTAGCCCATGTATTGTAGTCATGCCTTTCATACTATTACGGTTGTATGGAGTATATATAACTTAACACGTTATGTAGGGAGAGCCTTTTTTTTTGGGTAATGGAATGGGTCATCTGTCACACACTAAATAGAAGTTTTGGAAAATCCTAATCTACTCCTCAGAGAGTGCTTCTCACACCAACCTCATAGCATGCGAGCATGTCCCAATTTAACATTGGAAACATCTCTTGTGCTTATTTATATGTTATTATTCATGGGGAGATATTCTCAATACATGGTGGGATGTGGATGTGGATGTGACGAGTAAATCCCAATTCAGTTTTTGGATAAGTGGACTAAATACTGATCCAGCTCCGACTGGATGGGAATTGATTTTTAATTAGAAATCCAAAGACATAATTAGAGGGAAATTTGAACTTAGATTTAGTCCTTACAACCTTTTATTGGTGCACTGGGAATATATCCTATGCCTTTATTCATATGAAGATATTCATAATGCACAGTTGCAAGTGAGTGAAAATAATTAAATATATATGTTTGGCATTGATGCTGCAGTTGAGAAAATGGTGCTGTTGATGTGTGGCTTGGAGCACCGTTTTCTCAGAAAATGATGTCTTTATTTTTGTTTGGAATTGTTGCTGACAGGTAGGACGTTTCCTAGAGCAACAACAACTTTTTCTGTTTGGTACAATTGCTACAGGAAACGTTTTTAGCACTAGTACCCATTATCCAGTGCTACATGTTGTCGCCATTGCGGGTCGAGCCTTTCAAGGCTCCCATGCAAGTTGGTGACCTACAGATAGTAGGGCCACTCCCACAAGTTGAGCTCCCTGTGGCTATCATAGGAGTAGATGGCCAGCGTCTCCGACAGCTAATGCAGTGTAGTCGTGGCACCGACCTGCTATCCAATGCCAACAACAACATACGTGTTGACGATTCTATCACAAGGGGGGCAGAATCTGAATGACCAGCCTGGGCAAGCTTTTGGGATCTGGCCCAAATAGTCTCCCACCCTAACTGCAAAGTGTCACTATTGATCGAGCCCTCCATGGCTCTGGTGAGGATTAGCAACTAGCTAACCATGCAGCCGACCTCACAGGTTGAACATTTCATGGATCCTGTGAGAGTAGGCGACCTGCAGGCAGTAGAGCCACCTCCTCAAGGTGAGCCCCCCATGGATCTAGTAGAAGTGGACAACTAACAATTCCAAGAGTAGGTGTAGTACATGTGCGACATTGAGCCGTAAACAGAGACCCGAGAGAGTCACTCTCTCATGATGGCATAGATGCAGCCGCGTTTCGTGCTCAGATCCCAGATGTTTCAGGTGCACCCACAATCATAGGACTACTAATTAGCTCACAGGGTGAGTATAATTCCTACATATGTCCAATTGAAGTTGGGTAGAAAAGCTACCATAGAATGGCCATCCACTTTGGCGACCTAGTCAAACCAAACTCTAAGGGGAAACTAAATAACTTTTATCTTCAAGACTCCTCAAGCCGACCTCAAAATGCACTGGCAATAAGTAGACCGATATATGCAGGCCGACCCCCATCTATATATCTAGCTTAGCGGCGTTTTGACTTTGTTGCTACAACACTTCAATAAATCTCAAAGGATGTCAATATCTCACTGCCGACCTAATAGAAAAAAACGGAGAGGAAGGGAAGACTTTAGAAGTGTTAGACAGTTTTGTATGCCCTTAGCTTCAATCATTTTGATGTACTTTTGTTATTTAGTGGAAATAAATAAAGTGCATGTTTGATTCATGTTGTTTGGTTTAATTCTGTGTAAAACCCTAAAACTGGACATTTATAGAGACTCATGTTAGTTTTAAAAGTTCACAGCCGTTGGATAAGTCTGGGGAGATTTATCCTGCCAAGGCTGATACTGGTGTGCCACCAAGTGTTGGGATGGCCTGTCTCAGCCATCAGGGTAAGACCCGAGGCACATACAGCATGGGATTACTTGAATCCTTGAACCGGACCAGATTTCCAGTCTAGCCCTGGACCTTGGAGACAGATGGGCAAAACTGGAAAGTTACACCTGACCCCTAGACTCGATTATGACACTTCACTAGGTGCTGGATCAGGCTGCCTTTGATATGCCAATCAGTGAGATCCTTAGTGGGGACCAAAACCTGGGTATGTTGGGGCAGTTTGAGAATTCATCTGAGTGGGTGGTCATAGTGACAGAATCAGCCACTTTGTCGGACAAAGGGTAATGATCGGGAATGCACTCTCTCTGATGGAAACCAAACTGCCGGCAGTTGATTTCAATCGTTGGAATTTTGTTTTTGCAAAATTAATATATTTACATATATATGTACGGTTTCAAAATGTTTGCAAATGGTTTTAATTCCCGGGATCCATGTGAGAGGAGAGTGCGGCACTGTTCCTTGCAGCCGAGGGAGAGGTCCTCTCTTGTCGGGCAGTGCTTGATCATTAAGGGCTGAGAGGTTAAGTGTAAGACCATTTAGGATAATACCTGATGGGCTAATCTTGCACCTGCCCACAATCCCTGGGTTTTTATAAGATGGCTTGGCCCAGGGACCACTTAATGTAAGTGTTGGGCCCATAGGGTTCATACGATGGACTCAAGGGGTTCATTGAGATTTTCAGTGAATTTGGCTGGGCCTTGTATTAAAGGCTGGGCCGAACCCATGTGGCTGGTGTGTAGATCAATGCTTGGGTCCCACGCCATACAAAGAAGCCCAACTGGGCAGCAGATTGGAAACTAATTAAACACTGAATACTTAATGGGCCAAAAGCCCATTTCGAAGTGGGCTGATATGATCACCCATCAATGGGGCGAATTTGAGATTGAAGTTAGCAAAAAGGATTGGGCTCTTAGCCTTATCCACTCTTAGAGACCAAATTCAAATCAGATTTGAATCTGGTAACCTCCTGATAAGATCAGGAGTAAGCTAACTCTATCTGGGAAAGGGATTAAGATTATCCCCTATCCAAATACTGATTTGGATTGGGATAACTCCTAATTAGGAGATTTCTTAATCAAGAAGAAAAGAGAGGAGATTTTCGAATGAACCTAGACAGGGAAATCAGATTTCGATCCAAGAGGTTCTGGTAAGCAAGAAAGGTTCCTACGAATTGAGATTAGATCTCATTCTCTCCAGAAAAGAAAACAGTTCAGCCTTTTCGTTTCTGGAAATCTCCTCCTGCCGCCGCCATCTGCATTGTTGCAAGATTTGATCTTTGCAGAAAAGAAAGTCAAGAAACCAGTTCTTGACATCAGTCTTGCAAGAAAGACTGAAAGAATTCAGTGTTTAGTACATCCAGGGGATTCTTGTGAAGGATCCAGTGTGTAGGACGCACCCTGCTGGTTCTGTTCCATCCACAGCTGTGTCATCTTCAGCAGGGACAGATCTTGGAGCATTCTTTGGGCGTGAACACCAACTTTGGGAGATACTGCTTCTCCGGATCAGGTATAATCCTCCCATTTATCTTTTGGTACAGATCTGGTTTGATTAGGGTTCAAGTAGATCCTTGAATATTGTATTCTAAATTCAGGGAATATGATTCCCAGTTGGGAGAAGGTAGGAAATTTTTGAAATTCGCCCCACCCATTCCGCAACCTTTATGGCGTCCATTAGATGGATCCTACCATTCTTTCAGTGGTATCAGAGCCACAGGTTCGAATCTTGAACCTAAAGAAAATCAGATCTGACCCTGCGCAGATGGATAGAAGGTGTTCTTTCAAGATTTGCGCAGATTGTTTTCTTTTTTTTTTCAAGAAACTGTTTCTTGTTAAGGGCGATTGTTTCTTGTTAAGTGTAAGACCATTTAGGATAATACCTGATGGGCTAATCTTGCACCTGCCCACAATCCCTGGGTTTTTATAAGATGGCTTGGCCCAGGGACCACTTAATGTAAGTGTTGGGCCCATAGGGTTCATACGATGGACTCAAGGGGTTCATTGAGATTTTCAGTGAATTTGGCTGGGCCTTGTATTAAAGGCTGGGCCGAACCCATGTGGCTGGTGTGTAGATCAATGCTTGGGTCCCACGCCATACAAAGAAGCCCAACTGGGCAGCAGATTGGAAACTAATTAAACACTGAATACTTAATGGGCCAAAAGCCCATTTCGAAGTGGGCTGATATGATCACCCATCAATGGGGCGAATTTGAGATTGAAGTTAGCAAAAAGGATTGGGCTCTTAGCCTTATCCACTCTTAGAGACCAAATTCAAATCAGATTTGAATCTGGTAACCTCCTGATAAGATCAGGAGTAAGCTAACTCTATCTGGGAAAGGGATTAAGATTATCCCCTATCCAAATACTGATTTGGATTGGGATAACTCCTAATTAGGAGATTTCTTAATCAAGAAGAAAAGAGAGGAGATTTTCGAATGAACCTAGACAGGGAAATCAGATTTCGATCCAAGAGGTTCTGGTAAGCAAGAAAGGTTCCTACGAATTGAGATTAGATCTCATTCTCTCCAGAAAAGAAAACAGTTCAGCCTTTTCGTTTCTGGAAATCTCCTCCTGCCGCCGCCATCTGCATTGTTGCAAGATTTGATCTTTGCAGAAAAGAAAGTCAAGAAACCAGTTCTTGACATCAGTCTTGCAAGAAAGACTGAAAGAATTCAGTGTTTAGTACATCCAGGGGATTCTTGTGAAGGATCCAGTGTGTAGGACGCACCCTGCTGGTTCTGTTCCATCCACAGCTGTGTCATCTTCAGCAGGGACAGATCTTGGAGCATTCTTTGGGCGTGAACACCAACTTTGGGAGATACTGCTTCTCCGGATCAGGTATAATCCTCCCATTTATCTTTTGGTACAGATCTGGTTTGATTAGGGTTCAAGTAGATCCTTGAATATTGTATTCTAAATTCAGGGAATATGATTCCCAGTTGGGAGAAGGTAGGAAATTTTTGAAATTCGCCCCACCCATTCCGCAACCTTTATGGCGTCCATTAGATGGATCCTACCATTCTTTCAGTGGTATCAGAGCCACAGGTTCGAATCTTGAACCTAAAGAAAATCAGATCTGACCCTGCGCAGATGGATAGAAGGTGTTCTTTCAAGATTTGCGCAGATTGTTTTCTTTTTTTTTTCAAGAAACTGTTTCTTGTTAAGGGCGATTGTTTCTTGTTAAGTGTAAGACCATTTAGGATAATACCTGATGGGCTAATCTTGCACCTGCCCACAATCCCTGGGTTTTTATAAGATGGCTTGGCCCAGGGACCACTTAATGTAAGTGTTGGGCCCATAGGGTTCATACGATGGACTCAAGGGGTTCATTGAGATTTTCAGTGAATTTGGCTGGGCCTTGTATTAAAGGCTGGGCCGAACCCATGTGGCTGGTGTGTAGATCAATGCTTGGGTCCCACGCCATACAAAGAAGCCCAACTGGGCAGCAGATTGGAAACTAATTAAACACTGAATACTTAATGGGCCAAAAGCCCATTTCGAAGTGGGCTGATATGATCACCCATCAATGGGGCGAATTTGAGATTGAAGTTAGCAAAAAGGATTGGGCTCTTAGCCTTATCCACTCTTAGAGACCAAATTCAAATCAGATTTGAATCTGGTAACCTCCTGATAAGATCAGGAGTAAGCTAACTCTATCTGGGAAAGGGATTAAGATTATCCCCTATCCAAATACTGATTTGGATTGGGATAACTCCTAATTAGGAGATTTCTTAATCAAGAAGAAAAGAGAGGAGATTTTCGAATGAACCTAGACAGGGAAATCAGATTTCGATCCAAGAGGTTCTGGTAAGCAAGAAAGGTTCCTACGAATTGAGATTAGATCTCATTCTCTCCAGAAAAGAAAACAGTTCAGCCTTTTCGTTTCTGGAAATCTCCTCCTGCCGCCGCCATCTGCATTGTTGCAAGATTTGATCTTTGCAGAAAAGAAAGTCAAGAAACCAGTTCTTGACATCAGTCTTGCAAGAAAGACTGAAAGAATTCAGTGTTTAGTACATCCAGGGGATTCTTGTGAAGGATCCAGTGTGTAGGACGCACCCTGCTGGTTCTGTTCCATCCACAGCTGTGTCATCTTCAGCAGGGACAGATCTTGGAGCATTCTTTGGGCGTGAACACCAACTTTGGGAGATACTGCTTCTCCGGATCAGGTATAATCCTCCCATTTATCTTTTGGTACAGATCTGGTTTGATTAGGGTTCAAGTAGATCCTTGAATATTGTATTCTAAATTCAGGGAATATGATTCCCAGTTGGGAGAAGGTAGGAAATTTTTGAAATTCGCCCCACCCATTCCGCAACCTTTATGGCGTCCATTAGATGGATCCTACCATTCTTTCAGTGGTATCAGAGCCACAGGTTCGAATCTTGAACCTAAAGAAAATCAGATCTGACCCTGCGCAGATGGATAGAAGGTGTTCTTTCAAGATTTGCGCAGATTGTTTTCTTTTTTTTTTCAAGAAACTGTTTCTTGTTAAGGGCGATTGTTTCTTGTTAAGTGTAAGACCATTTAGGATAATACCTGATGGGCTAATCTTGCACCTGCCCACAATCCCTGGGTTTTTATAAGATGGCTTGGCCCAGGGACCACTTAATGTAAGTGTTGGGCCCATAGGGTTCATACGATGGACTCAAGGGGTTCATTGAGATTTTCAGTGAATTTGGCTGGGCCTTGTATTAAAGGCTGGGCCGAACCCATGTGGCTGGTGTGTAGATCAATGCTTGGGTCCCACGCCATACAAAGAAGCCCAACTGGGCAGCAGATTGGAAACTAATTAAACACTGAATACTTAATGGGCCAAAAGCCCATTTCGAAGTGGGCTGATATGATCACCCATCAATGGGGCGAATTTGAGATTGAAGTTAGCAAAAAGGATTGGGCTCTTAGCCTTATCCACTCTTAGAGACCAAATTCAAATCAGATTTGAATCTGGTAACCTCCTGATAAGATCAGGAGTAAGCTAACTCTATCTGGGAAAGGGATTAAGATTATCCCCTATCCAAATACTGATTTGGATTGGGATAACTCCTAATTAGGAGATTTCTTAATCAAGAAGAAAAGAGAGGAGATTTTCGAATGAACCTAGACAGGGAAATCAGATTTCGATCCAAGAGGTTCTGGTAAGCAAGAAAGGTTCCTACGAATTGAGATTAGATCTCATTCTCTCCAGAAAAGAAAACAGTTCAGCCTTTTCGTTTCTGGAAATCTCCTCCTGCCGCCGCCATCTGCATTGTTGCAAGATTTGATCTTTGCAGAAAAGAAAGTCAAGAAACCAGTTCTTGACATCAGTCTTGCAAGAAAGACTGAAAGAATTCAGTGTTTAGTACATCCAGGGGATTCTTGTGAAGGATCCAGTGTGTAGGACGCACCCTGCTGGTTCTGTTCCATCCACAGCTGTGTCATCTTCAGCAGGGACAGATCTTGGAGCATTCTTTGGGCGTGAACACCAACTTTGGGAGATACTGCTTCTCCGGATCAGGTATAATCCTCCCATTTATCTTTTGGTACAGATCTGGTTTGATTAGGGTTCAAGTAGATCCTTGAATATTGTATTCTAAATTCAGGGAATATGATTCCCAGTTGGGAGAAGGTAGGAAATTTTTGAAATTCGCCCCACCCATTCCGCAACCTTTATGGCGTCCATTAGATGGATCCTACCATTCTTTCAGTGGTATCAGAGCCACAGGTTCGAATCTTGAACCTAAAGAAAATCAGATCTGACCCTGCGCAGATGGATAGAAGGTGTTCTTTCAAGATTTGCGCAGATTGTTTTCTTTTTTTTTTCAAGAAACTGTTTCTTGTTAAGGGCGATTGTTTCTTGTTAAGTGTAAGACCATTTAGGATAATACCTGATGGGCTAATCTTGCACCTGCCCACAATCCCTGGGTTTTTATAAGATGGCTTGGCCCAGGGACCACTTAATGTAAGTGTTGGGCCCATAGGGTTCATACGATGGACTCAAGGGGTTCATTGAGATTTTCAGTGAATTTGGCTGGGCCTTGTATTAAAGGCTGGGCCGAACCCATGTGGCTGGTGTGTAGATCAATGCTTGGGTCCCACGCCATACAAAGAAGCCCAACTGGGCAGCAGATTGGAAACTAATTAAACACTGAATACTTAATGGGCCAAAAGCCCATTTCGAAGTGGGCTGATATGATCACCCATCAATGGGGCGAATTTGAGATTGAAGTTAGCAAAAAGGATTGGGCTCTTAGCCTTATCCACTCTTAGAGACCAAATTCAAATCAGATTTGAATCTGGTAACCTCCTGATAAGATCAGGAGTAAGCTAACTCTATCTGGGAAAGGGATTAAGATTATCCCCTATCCAAATACTGATTTGGATTGGGATAACTCCTAATTAGGAGATTTCTTAATCAAGAAGAAAAGAGAGGAGATTTTCGAATGAACCTAGACAGGGAAATCAGATTTCGATCCAAGAGGTTCTGGTAAGCAAGAAAGGTTCCTACGAATTGAGATTAGATCTCATTCTCTCCAGAAAAGAAAACAGTTCAGCCTTTTCGTTTCTGGAAATCTCCTCCTGCCGCCGCCATCTGCATTGTTGCAAGATTTGATCTTTGCAGAAAAGAAAGTCAAGAAACCAGTTCTTGACATCAGTCTTGCAAGAAAGACTGAAAGAATTCAGTGTTTAGTACATCCAGGGGATTCTTGTGAAGGATCCAGTGTGTAGGACGCACCCTGCTGGTTCTGTTCCATCCACAGCTGTGTCATCTTCAGCAGGGACAGATCTTGGAGCATTCTTTGGGCGTGAACACCAACTTTGGGAGATACTGCTTCTCCGGATCAGGTATAATCCTCCCATTTATCTTTTGGTACAGATCTGGTTTGATTAGGGTTCAAGTAGATCCTTGAATATTGTATTCTAAATTCAGGGAATATGATTCCCAGTTGGGAGAAGGTAGGAAATTTTTGAAATTCGCCCCACCCATTCCGCAACCTTTATGGCGTCCATTAGATGGATCCTACCATTCTTTCAGTGGTATCAGAGCCACAGGTTCGAATCTTGAACCTAAAGAAAATCAGATCTGACCCTGCGCAGATGGATAGAAGGTGTTCTTTCAAGATTTGCGCAGATTGTTTTCTTTTTTTTTTCAAGAAACTGTTTCTTGTTAAGGGCGATTGTTTCTTGTTAAGTGTAAGACCATTTAGGATAATACCTGATGGGCTAATCTTGCACCTGCCCACAATCCCTGGGTTTTTATAAGATGGCTTGGCCCAGGGACCACTTAATGTAAGTGTTGGGCCCATAGGGTTCATACGATGGACTCAAGGGGTTCATTGAGATTTTCAGTGAATTTGGCTGGGCCTTGTATTAAAGGCTGGGCCGAACCCATGTGGCTGGTGTGTAGATCA
This sequence comes from Nelumbo nucifera, assembly GCF_055504915.1. Lineage (NCBI taxonomy): Eukaryota > Viridiplantae > Streptophyta > Magnoliopsida > Proteales > Nelumbonaceae > Nelumbo > Nelumbo nucifera. The sequence continues at coordinate 69,686,115 of NC_142653.1, forward strand.
ATGCTTGGGTCCCACGCCATACAAAGAAGCCCAACTGGGCAGCAGATTGGAAACTAATTAAACACTGAATACTTAATGGGCCAAAAGCCCATTTCGAAGTGGGCTGATATGATCACCCATCAATGGGGCGAATTTGAGATTGAAGTTAGCAAAAAGGATTGGGCTCTTAGCCTTATCCACTCTTAGAGACCAAATTCAAATCAGATTTGAATCTGGTAACCTCCTGATAAGATCAGGAGTAAGCTAACTCTATCTGGGAAAGGGATTAAGATTATCCCCTATCCAAATACTGATTTGGATTGGGATAACTCCTAATTAGGAGATTTCTTAATCAAGAAGAAAAGAGAGGAGATTTTCGAATGAACCTAGACAGGGAAATCAGATTTCGATCCAAGAGGTTCTGGTAAGCAAGAAAGGTTCCTACGAATTGAGATTAGATCTCATTCTCTCCAGAAAAGAAAACAGTTCAGCCTTTTCGTTTCTGGAAATCTCCTCCTGCCGCCGCCATCTGCATTGTTGCAAGATTTGATCTTTGCAGAAAAGAAAGTCAAGAAACCAGTTCTTGACATCAGTCTTGCAAGAAAGACTGAAAGAATTCAGTGTTTAGTACATCCAGGGGATTCTTGTGAAGGATCCAGTGTGTAGGACGCACCCTGCTGGTTCTGTTCCATCCACAGCTGTGTCATCTTCAGCAGGGACAGATCTTGGAGCATTCTTTGGGCGTGAACACCAACTTTGGGAGATACTGCTTCTCCGGATCAGGTATAATCCTCCCATTTATCTTTTGGTACAGATCTGGTTTGATTAGGGTTCAAGTAGATCCTTGAATATTGTATTCTAAATTCAGGGAATATGATTCCCAGTTGGGAGAAGGTAGGAAATTTTTGAAATTCGCCCCACCCATTCCGCAACCTTTATGGCGTCCATTAGATGGATCCTACCATTCTTTCAGTGGTATCAGAGCCACAGGTTCGAATCTTGAACCTAAAGAAAATCAGATCTGACCCTGCGCAGATGGATAGAAGGTGTTCTTTCAAGATTTGCGCAGATTGTTTTCTTTTTTTTTTCAAGAAACTGTTTCTTGTTAAGGGCGATTGTTTCTTGTTAAGTGTAAGACCATTTAGGATAATACCTGATGGGCTAATCTTGCACCTGCCCACAATCCCTGGGTTTTTATAAGATGGCTTGGCCCAGGGACCACTTAATGTAAGTGTTGGGCCCATAGGGTTCATACGATGGACTCAAGGGGTTCATTGAGATTTTCAGTGAATTTGGCTGGGCCTTGTATTAAAGGCTGGGCCGAACCCATGTGGCTGGTGTGTAGATCAATGCTTGGGTCCCACGCCATACAAAGAAGCCCAACTGGGCAGCAGATTGGAAACTAATTAAACACTGAATACTTAATGGGCCAAAAGCCCATTTCGAAGTGGGCTGATATGATCACCCATCAATGGGGCGAATTTGAGATTGAAGTTAGCAAAAAGGATTGGGCTCTTAGCCTTATCCACTCTTAGAGACCAAATTCAAATCAGATTTGAATCTGGTAACCTCCTGATAAGATCAGGAGTAAGCTAACTCTATCTGGGAAAGGGATTAAGATTATCCCCTATCCAAATACTGATTTGGATTGGGATAACTCCTAATTAGGAGATTTCTTAATCAAGAAGAAAAGAGAGGAGATTTTCGAATGAACCTAGACAGGGAAATCAGATTTCGATCCAAGAGGTTCTGGTAAGCAAGAAAGGTTCCTACGAATTGAGATTAGATCTCATTCTCTCCAGAAAAGAAAACAGTTCAGCCTTTTCGTTTCTGGAAATCTCCTCCTGCCGCCGCCATCTGCATTGTTGCAAGATTTGATCTTTGCAGAAAAGAAAGTCAAGAAACCAGTTCTTGACATCAGTCTTGCAAGAAAGACTGAAAGAATTCAGTGTTTAGTACATCCAGGGGATTCTTGTGAAGGATCCAGTGTGTAGGACGCACCCTGCTGGTTCTGTTCCATCCACAGCTGTGTCATCTTCAGCAGGGACAGATCTTGGAGCATTCTTTGGGCGTGAACACCAACTTTGGGAGATACTGCTTCTCCGGATCAGGTATAATCCTCCCATTTATCTTTTGGTACAGATCTGGTTTGATTAGGGTTCAAGTAGATCCTTGAATATTGTATTCTAAATTCAGGGAATATGATTCCCAGTTGGGAGAAGGTAGGAAATTTTTGAAATTCGCCCCACCCATTCCGCAACCTTTATGGCGTCCATTAGATGGATCCTACCATTCTTTCAGTGGTATCAGAGCCACAGGTTCGAATCTTGAACCTAAAGAAAATCAGATCTGACCCTGCGCAGATGGATAGAAGGTGTTCTTTCAAGATTTGCGCAGATTGTTTTCTTTTTTTTTTCAAGAAACTGTTTCTTGTTAAGGGCGATTGTTTCTTGTTAAGTGTAAGACCATTTAGGATAATACCTGATGGGCTAATCTTGCACCTGCCCACAATCCCTGGGTTTTTATAAGATGGCTTGGCCCAGGGACCACTTAATGTAAGTGTTGGGCCCATAGGGTTCATACGATGGACTCAAGGGGTTCATTGAGATTTTCAGTGAATTTGGCTGGGCCTTGTATTAAAGGCTGGGCCGAACCCATGTGGCTGGTGTGTAGATCAATGCTTGGGTCCCACGCCATACAAAGAAGCCCAACTGGGCAGCAGATTGGAAACTAATTAAACACTGAATACTTAATGGGCCAAAAGCCCATTTCGAAGTGGGCTGATATGATCACCCATCAATGGGGCGAATTTGAGATTGAAGTTAGCAAAAAGGATTGGGCTCTTAGCCTTATCCACTCTTAGAGACCAAATTCAAATCAGATTTGAATCTGGTAACCTCCTGATAAGATCAGGAGTAAGCTAACTCTATCTGGGAAAGGGATTAAGATTATCCCCTATCCAAATACTGATTTGGATTGGGATAACTCCTAATTAGGAGATTTCTTAATCAAGAAGAAAAGAGAGGAGATTTTCGAATGAACCTAGACAGGGAAATCAGATTTCGATCCAAGAGGTTCTGGTAAGCAAGAAAGGTTCCTACGAATTGAGATTAGATCTCATTCTCTCCAGAAAAGAAAACAGTTCAGCCTTTTCGTTTCTGGAAATCTCCTCCTGCCGCCGCCATCTGCATTGTTGCAAGATTTGATCTTTGCAGAAAAGAAAGTCAAGAAACCAGTTCTTGACATCAGTCTTGCAAGAAAGACTGAAAGAATTCAGTGTTTAGTACATCCAGGGGATTCTTGTGAAGGATCCAGTGTGTAGGACGCACCCTGCTGGTTCTGTTCCATCCACAGCTGTGTCATCTTCAGCAGGGACAGATCTTGGAGCATTCTTTGGGCGTGAACACCAACTTTGGGAGATACTGCTTCTCCGGATCAGGTATAATCCTCCCATTTATCTTTTGGTACAGATCTGGTTTGATTAGGGTTCAAGTAGATCCTTGAATATTGTATTCTAAATTCAGGGAATATGATTCCCAGTTGGGAGAAGGTAGGAAATTTTTGAAATTCGCCCCACCCATTCCGCAACCTTTATGGCGTCCATTAGATGGATCCTACCATTCTTTCAGTGGTATCAGAGCCACAGGTTCGAATCTTGAACCTAAAGAAAATCAGATCTGACCCTGCGCAGATGGATAGAAGGTGTTCTTTCAAGATTTGCGCAGATTGTTTTCTTTTTTTTTTCAAGAAACTGTTTCTTGTTAAGGGCGATTGATCTGAAATTAATTTCTATTAAATCCAAAATTTATTTGGAATTGTTCTTTATTTATTTTGATTTAATGGACTGTTCAAACCTGGAGATCGCAGTGCAGTTTTAGCGCAGATGGTCTGCGCACCCTTTTTTCTTTTCTATTTATTTATTTCATTCAATTCGGTCTATAAATAATTTTTTTTTATTTTTAGACTGAATGTATAGGATTTGATCAAGAATGTAATTAATAGAAATAGGATTTCTGTTATTTTTCTTGATTGAAGAAGATGGAAGAAGATGGCGGCGCTGGAGATTTGCAGATGGAGAAATCATTTTCTGCGATTTGCAGTTTATGAAACTGCAACCCTTGTGATTAACCTCTGTTTTGCAGGTGGTGTGAACAGTCCATAATTGTTTTGTGTTTGCTAGAAATCAAAACTATTAATTTCAGATCATTCAATAATTAATTCTTGAATTGAAAATCAGTTTTGGACCATTTCGGACTAGATTGGACCAAAACTGTTTGGACCAAATCTGGGTTTCGAAAGGGGCTGTTCTCAGTCCAATTGTCTCACACTTTTGTTCCAAATCTAATGTTCAATTACAGGGATTAATTCGGCCCACCTGTAAAGCCCAGTTTTAAAGGGTTAAAACTGCAAAAGCCCATTATTGTGAGATAAGCTGTATGGGCCGAACTGCTATCTGCGATTCAGCCCATACACCTAGTGGACATTAATCGTTAATGACTTGGTTTTTAAATGGGCCGTTGAATGGGCTTTACAGCAATTAATTGATTGGATCAATTCCTCCTTTACATGTGATGTTTGGATGTTTGATGTGCTGCGACCATGGGCCATAAGTACTTGGCCCGTGATGACTCGTTAGTGGCTCTTGCGCACACCATGGCTGAATGCACATCATTGCCATGGTGTCCCTGAAGGTCATTGGATGACCCCCCTATTTGCCTGGTGGGCCCCACAACCCTGAAAAGGGATGCGTACGGAACCCCTAGCCGATTAAGGCCCACCAGAAATCTGACTTTATGAAAGTCAGTGGGAGCCACTTTGGTTTGACCTAAATTAGAACTAGGCCGTGATTTTGTTCCCTCCAGCAAATATGAATGCAAGTGATAGGGAGATCCATATGATGGACTCTCTAAAGGCCTTCCGTCATTAGCACAATGATGGGTCCATCAGTAATGAGGAAACGCACCATAAAATTGGGCTATCCATTTGCTGTTGGATCTGTTAGAGTGTTTCATAAGATTATAGGGGCGTCATAGACCGATGTGGGAGGGGCTTCACCAGAAAATGGGAACTCTCTCACGGTACCTTGGCGTAACCTGAATATGATGGGTGTGCACTCACTGACAGAAGGGTTTACCTGAAAACGGCTCTGAACCTTGTCTGACAGAGGCCAAAGGGAAACTCATTTGATGAGTGGATATGATCCGTCACAGAAAGGTGGTGGGGTTATGCAGCTGAAACAGTTGGCTTCACGCTCCCCATGTGATTTCCCACATTTCCAGAGACATTTCGTCGTCTCCGTCACTGAGATAGGAGGGAAATCTCAGAGATGAACAAATGGGAATGGAACATAGATTAAAAGCCATATCTATGTAGGTAAACATGAATCAAACTAAGGTTGTGGACTAATGATTTTGCTGTTTTATCAGAAAATGGCAAACGGTCAATTTGCAAAGCTTCTAGACGATAACAAGCTTAAGGGCCCAAACTATGCCGACTGGTACAGAAATCTTATGCTGGTCCTAACTTCTGAAAAGTTAGACAAGGTAGTGAAAAATCCTGCCCCGGAACGTCCGGGTGATAGGGCTTCTGAGGCCCGTAGGAGGGACTACCAAGATTGGGAGGATAAGAACTCCCTAGCCCGCTGCTTTGTCATTGCCTCATTAGACAACTCAATACAGAGGCAGTTCGATCAGATCGAACTTGCCAAGGACATATTGGACAGTCTAAGGACAATGTATGAGGAGCAGAACCGTTCTACTCGACAGAAGGTCCTGAAATTGTTCATGACCGCGCAGATGACCAAAGGGCAGAAAGTTCATGACCATTGTCTTCGGATGATGGGATACATCAACGAACTTGAAGCTCTTGGATCCGGGCTAGATCTTGGCACGCAAGTGGATGCCATCCTAAATTCTTTGCCCTCTTCCTTCAATGCGTTCACTATGAACTACAATATGAATAAGCTGAATGTCAGCGTCCAGGAACTCAGCAATATGTTGCAGAGGGCCGAGGATTTACTCAAGAAGGATGAGCCTGTGGTTATGCTTGCTGAAGCTAACAAATCGGGCAAGAGAAAGAGAAAGGCAAAGAAGCCCCAGAAGAAGACTACCAAACCCAAGAAGCAGAAGAAGAACAAGGCATCTGATGTCTGTCACTTCTGCAAGCAGACCGGCCACTAGAAGAGGAACTGTCCTACCTACCTGGAATCTAAGAAAGGTAATATCGAAACTTGTGTCATAGAAACTAATATGTTAGTTACTTCTGTGTCCTGGTGTGTTGACTCCGGGGCTTCAACTCATGCGTGTAATTCACTGCAGGGGTTCATAGTTAGCAGAAGGCTGAGTGAAGGTGAAGTGACACTGTTCTTGGGAACAACTGCAAGTGTTGCAGCTGCGGCAATAGGAACCGTAGAATTAGTTTTTAAAGAAGGAGTCCTTGTACTTAAAGATTGTCTTTATGTACAGAACTTGAGAAGGAATTTAATTTATGTTTCAAAATTGTGTGCTGATGGATATACTGTTTACTTTAGTAATATGATTACTGTTAAACGGAATAATAAATTCATCGCATGCGGGGAGCTAGAGAACGGTCTCTATGTTCTGCATCCTTCTTTGGAAACTAACTTAACCGAAACTACGTCGGTCGAAAATCCCAAGAAAAGGACTCGTGATACAGTAAATCTCACGTGCCTCTGGCATTACCGACTTGGCCACATCGGTGTCGACCGAATCACAAGACTGGTAAAGGATGGTCCTTTGGATTTTCTAACCGTAGAAAATCTTCCCACTTGTGAACCTTGCCTCCAAGGTAAGATGACTAAGCGGCCATTTGACGGTAAGCCTGAAAGATGTGCAGGCACACTTGACCTAATACATACTGATGTATGTGGTCCCCTGAGTGTTAGGACACGGAATCAACACGTGTACTTCAACACCTTTACAGATGATTTTTCACGATATGGTTACGTGTACCTAATGAGACATAAGTCTGAATCATTTGAAAAGTTCAAAGAGTTCAGACAGGAAGTCGAGAAACAGTTAGGGAGAGAAATTAAGGCCCTTCGATCAGATCGAGGTGGCGAGTATCTCTCTGACGAATTCAGGGACTACTTAAAGGCCAATGGGATAGTGTCACAACTAGCTCCTCCTGCTACACCTCAACTCAACGGTGTTTCAGAGAGGAGAAATAGGACCTTGTTGGACATGGTCCGGTCACTTCTCGTACGCTCAGAATTACCCACATCCTTTTGGGGATACGCATTAGAGACTGCTATCTACGTGCTGAATAGGGTTCCAACCAAATCAGTTCCGAAAACTCCATATGAGCTTTGGACCGGAAGGAAGCCAAGTGTGAGACACTTGAAGATTTGGGGTTGTCCTGCACACGTTAAAAGAACAAGTGCGGACAAGTTGGAATCTAAAACCAGCCGTTGCCTGTTTATAGGCTACCCAAAGGATTCGGTGGGTTATCTATTCTATGACCCAAGTGAGCAGAAAGTGTTCTGCAGTCGAAACGCCCGATTCTTAGAATCCGATTACATCCTGGACACCCATCGTCAGGAAATAGTTCTTGATGAGGAGAGCTCAGGAGCAGTGGGAGATGACCCACAAGTTCCAGGTAATGACCAACCTAGAAGGTCCACCCGGGTATCCAGACCACCAGTCCGATATGGTTATGACCAGGAGAGTTACCTGGTGGAAGCCTTGACTAGTGAAGAGGATCCCGTGTCTTACGCGGAAGCTATGTTAGACATAGACTCCCAGAAGTGGGTGGAGGCCATGAGAGCCGAGATGGACTCAATGGAGACCAATGGAGTCTGGACTCTAGTGGATCCGCCCTCCGGGGTAAAAGCAATTGGTTGCAAATGGATCTACAAGAGGAAGAAGGGCCCCGATGGCAGGATTGAGACCTTTAAAGCTCGTTTGGTGGCGAAAGGGTATACTCAGAAAGAAGGCATCGACTATGAGGAAACCTTTTCACCGGTGGCCATGCTTAAATCCATTAGGATCCTGCTAGCTGTAGCAGCGTACCATGATTACGAGATTTGGCAAATGGATGTCAAAACAGCGTTCCTGAATGGAGATCTTAGTGAAGATATCTACATGCAGCAGCCGCAAGGCTTCATTGCTGCTGGTCAGGAACACATGGTATGTAAACTTAATAGATCCATATATGGACTTAAGCAGGCTTCTAGGAGTTGGAACATCCGTTTTGATTCTGCAGTCAAAACGTTTGACTTTGAGCAGAATCCGGATGAGCCCTGTGTTTACAGGAAATCCAGTGGGGATAAGATCACCTTTTTAGTCTTGTATGTGGACGATATCCTACTCATTGGGAATGATGTAGGAATGTTGACTTCGGTCAAGGTATGGCTATCACAGCAGTTCTCCATGAAAGATCTTGGAGAAGCTTCATACATACTGGGTCTTCAACTCTATAGAGATAGATCGAAGAGGATAATTGGATTATCCCAGGCTGCTTACATTGACAAAATTGTCAAAAGATACAGCATGGAAAACTCCAAGAAAGGAAACGTTACTTTCAGGCACGGAGTCACTCTCTCCAAGAAGATGTCTCCCAAGACTTCTGAGGAGATTGAGAGCATGAGAGACGTTCCCTATGCCTCAGCTGTGGGGAGCATCATGTATGCCATGTTGTGCACTCGCCCGGACATAGCTCAGGCGGTGAGTGTGGTAAGCAAATTCCAGGCAAACCCAGGACAGGAGCATTGGACTGCTGTGAAGAACATACTCAAATACCTTCGAAGGACGAATGAGTTTTGTCTGGTATTCGATGGTAGTTCACTGCAAGTTCTAGGGTATACCGATGCCGATTTCTAGTCGGATCCAGATGATAGAAAGTCTACATCTGGGTATGTTTTCACGATAGGATCGTGTGCTGTTTGCTGGAAAAGCAGCAAACAGGGGTCCACTGCAGACTCCACAACCGAGGCCGAGTACATTGCCGCAAGTGAAGCTGCCAAGGAAGCCGTGTGGATGAAGAAATTCATACACAAATTGGGAGCGATTCCATCCAGCACATCACCCATCCCGTTGTTGTGTGACAACAATGGAGCGATCGCCCAGGCTAAAGAGCCTCGGGCCCACTCGAAGTCAAAGCACATCGAGAGGAAGTACCATGTACTGCGGGAGATCGTTGGTAGAGGGGACGTCCTAATTCAAAAGGTAGCATCAGCGGATAATGTGGCAGACCCATTGACTAAGCCATTGACACAGAAGGTGTTTGAGAAACACGTGGAAAGTATGGGACTCCGGCTTGTACCAGATTGGACCTAAGTGCAAGTGGGAGCTGTTAGACAGTTTTGTATGCCCTTAGCTTCAATCATTTTGATGTACTTTTGTTGTTTAGTGGAAATAAATAAAGTGCATGTTTGATTCATGTTGTTTGGTTTAATTCTGAGTAAAACCCTAAAACTGGACATTTATAGAGACTCATGTTAGTTTTAAAAGTTCACAGCCGTTGGATAAGTCTGGGGAGATTTATCCTGCCAAGGCTGATACTGGTGTGCCACCAAGTGTTGGGATGGCCTGTCTCAGCCATCAGGGTAAGACCCGAGGCACATACAGCATGGGATTACTTGAATCCTTGAACCGGACCAGATTTCCAGTCTAGCCCTGGACCTTGGAGACAGATGGGAAAAACTGGAAAGTTACACCTGACCCCTAGACTCGATTATGACACTTCACTAGGTGCTGGATCAGGCTGCCTTTGATATGCCAATCAGTGAGATCCTTAGTGGGGATCAAAACCTGGGTATGTTGGGGCAGTTTGAGAATTCATCTGAGTGGGTGGTCATAGTGACAGAATCAGCCACTTTGTCGGACAAAGGGTAATGATCGGGAATGCACTCTCTCTGATGGAAACCAAACTGCCGGCAGTTGATTTCAATCGTTGGAATTTTGTTTTTGCAAAATTAATATATTTACATATATATGTACGGTTTCAAAATGTTTGCAAATGGTTTTAATTCCCGGGATCCATGTGAGAGGAGAGTGCGGCACTGTTCGTTGCAGCCGAGGGAGAGGTCCTCTCTTGTCGGGCAGTGCTTGATCATTAAGGGCTGAGAGGTTAAGTGTAAGACCATTTAGGATAATACCTGATGGGCTAATCTTGCACCTGCCCACAGTCCCTGGGTTTTTATAAGATGGCTTGGCCCAGGGACCACTTAATGTAAGTGTTGGGCCCATAGGGTTCATACGATGGACTCAAGGGGTTCATTGAGATTTTCAGTGAATTTGGCTGGGCCTTGTATTAAAGGCTGGGCCGAACCCATGTGGCTGGTGTGTAGATCAATGCTTGGGTCCCACGCCATACAAAGAAGCCCAACTGGGCAGCAGATTGGAAACTAATTAAACACTGAATACTTAATGGGCCAAAAGCCCATTTCGAAGTGGGCTGATATGATCACCCATCAATGGGGCGAATTTGAGATTGAAGTTAGCAAAAAGGATTGGGCTCTTAGCCTTATCCACTCTTAGAGACCAAATTCAAATCAGATTTGAATCTGGTAACCTCCTGATAAGATCAGGAGTAAGCTAACTCTATCTGGGAAAGGGATTAAGATTATCCCCTATCCAAATACTGATTTGGATTGGGATAACTCCTAATTAGGAGATTTCTTAATCAAGAAGAAAAGAGAGGAGATTTTCGAATGAACCTAGACAGGGAAATCAGATTTCGATCCAAGAGGTTCTGGTAAGCAAGAAAGGTTCCTGCGAATTGAGATTAGATCTCATTCTCTCCAGAAAAGAAAACAGTTCAGCCTTTTCGTTTCTGGAAATCTCCTCCTGCCGCCGCCATCTGCATTGTTGCAAGATTTGATCTTTGCAGAAAAGAAAGTCAAGAAACCAGTTCTTGACATCAGTCTTGCAAGAAAGACTGAAAGAATTCAGTGTTTAGTACATCCAGGGGATTCTTGTGATGGATCCAGTGTGTAGGACGCACCCTGCTGGTTCTGTTCCATCCACAGCTGTGTCATCTTCAGCAGGGACAGATCTTGGAGCATTCTTTGGGCGTGAACACCAACTTTGGGAGATACTGCTTCTCCGGATCAGGTATAATCCTCCCATTTATCTTTTGGTACAGATCTAGTTTGATTAGGGTTCAAGTAGATCCTTGAATATTGTATTCTAAATTCAGGGAATATGATTCCCAGTTGGGAGAAGGTAGGAAATTTTTGAAATTCGCCCCACCCATTCCGCAACCTTTATGGCGTCCATTAGATGGATCCTACCATTCTTTCAAGAAGTTCCATTAAAAAGAGGATTTAAGACAACTAGTGAAATAGAGAACATGTCACAACAAATTAAAGTTTTACTGAGCTTGCAGGCCTAGAGTACATTAGTCTTAAAAAAAGGAGTTCACCACTAGTCATCATTCTCGCTGTTAGACAGTTTTGTATGCCCTTAGCTTCAATCATTTTGATGTACTTTTGTTGTTTAGTGGAAATAAATAAAGTGCATGTTTGATTCATGTTGTTTGGTTTAATTCTGTGTAAAACCCTAAAACTGGACATTTGTAGAGACTCATGTTAGTTATAAATGTTCACAGCCGTTGGATAAGTCTGGGGAGATTTATCCTGCCAAGGCTGATACTGGTGTGCCACCAAGTGTTGGGATGGCCTGTCTCAGCCATCAGGGTAAGACCCGAGGCACATACAGCATGGGATTACTTGAATCCTTGAACCGGACCAGATTTCCAGTCTTGCCCTGGACCTTGGAGATAGATGGGCAAAACTGGAAAGTTACACCTGACCCCTAGACTCGATTATGACACTTCACTAGGTGTTGGATCAGGCTGCCTTTGATATGCCAATCAGTGAGATCCTTAGTGGGGATCAAAACCTGGGTATGTTGGGGCAGTTTGAGAATTCATCTGAGTGGGTGGTCATAGTGACAGAATCAGCCACTTTGTCGGACAAAGGGTAATGATCGGGAATGCACTCTCTCTGATGGAAACCAAACTGCCGGCAGTTGATTTCAATCGTTGGAATTTTGTTTTTGCAAAATTAATATATTTACATATATATGTACGGTTTCAAAATGTTTGCAAATGGTTTTAATTCCCGGGATCCATGTGAGAGGAGAGTGCGGCACTGTTCCTTGCAGCCGAGGGAGAGGTCCTCTCTTGTCGGGCAGTGCTTGATCATTAAGGGCTGAGAGGTTAAGTGTAAGACCATTTAGGACAATACCTGATGGGCTAATCTTGCACCTGCCCACAGTCCCTGGGTTTTTATAAGATGGCTTGGCCCAGGGACCCCTTAATGTAAGTGTTGGGCCCATAGGGTTCATACGATGGACTCAAGGGGTTCATTGAGATTTTCAGTGAATTTGGCTGGGCCTTCTATTAAAGGCTGGGCCGAACCCATGTGGCTGGTGTGTAGATCAATGCTTGGGTCCCACGCCATACAAAGAAGCCCAACTGGGCAGCAGATTGGAAACTAATTAAACACTGAATACTTAATGGGCCTAAAGCCCATTTCGAAGTGGGCTGATATGATCACCCATCAATGGGGCGAATTTGAGATTGAAGTTAGCAAAAAGGATTGGGCTCTTAGCCTTATCCACTCTTAGAGACCAAATTCAAATCAGATTTGAATCTGGTAACCTCCTGATAAGATCAGGAGTAAGCTAACTCTATCTGGGAAAAGGATTAAGAATATCCCCTATCCAAATACTGATTTGGATTGGGATAACTCCTAATTAGGAGATTTCTTAATCAAGAAGAAAGGAGGAGATTTCGAATGTACCAAGAGGGAGAGAAATCAGATTTCGATCCAAGGGGTTTTGGTAAGCAAGAAGGGTTCCTGCGATTTGAGATTAGATCTCATACTCTCCTGAAAAGAAAACAGTTCAGCCCTTTCGTTTCTGGAGATCTCCTCCTGCCGCCGCCATCTGTATTGTTGCAAGATTCGATCTTTGCAGAAAAGAAAGTCAAGTAACCAGTTCTTGACATCAGTCTTGCAAGAAAGACTGAAAGAATTCAGTGTTTAGTACATCCAGGGGATTCTTGTGAAGGATCCAGTGTGTAGGACGCACCCTGCTGGTTCTGTTCCATCCACAGCTGTGTCATCTTCAGCAGGGACAGATCTTGGAGCATTCTTTGGGCGTGAACACCAACTTTGGGAGATACTGCTTCTCCGGATCAGGTATAATCCTCCCATTTATCTTTTGGTACAGATCTGGTTTGATTAGGGTTCAAGTAGATCCTTGAATATTGTATTCTAAATTCAGGGAATATGATTCCCAGTTGGGAGAAGGTAGGAAATTTTTGAAATTCGCCCCACCCATTCCGCAACCTTCATGGCGTCCATTAGATGGATCCTACCATTCTTTCAGTGGTATCAGAGCCACAGGTTCGAATCTTGAACCAAAAGAAAATCAGATCTGACCCTGCGCAGATGGATAGAAGGTGTTCTTTCAAGATTTGCGCAGATTGTTTTCTTTTTTTCCAAGAAACTGTTTCTTGTTAAGTGCGATTGATCTGAAATTAATTTCTATTAAATCCAAAATTTATTTGGAATTGTTCTTTATTTATTTTTGATTTAATGGACTGTTCAAACCTGGAGATCGCAGTGCAGTTTTAGCGCAGATGGTCTGCACACCCTTTTTCTTTTCTATTTATTTATTTCATTCAATTCGGTCTGTAAATAATTTTTTTTATTTTTAGACTGAATGTATAGGATTTGATCAAGAATGTAATTAATAGAAATAGGATTTCTGTTATTTTTCTTGATTAAAGAAGATGGAAGAAGATGGCGGCGCTGGAGATTTGCAGATGGAGAAATCGTTTTCTGCGATTTGCAGTTTATGAAACTGCAACCCTTGTGATTAACCTCTGTTTTGCAGGTGGTGCGAACAGTCCATAATTGTTTTGTGTTTGCTAGAAATCAAAACTATTAATTTCAGATCATTCAATAATTAATTCTTGAATTGAAAATCAGTTTTGGACCATTTCGGACTAGATTGGACCAAAACTGTTTGGACCAAATCTGGGTTTCGAAAGGGGCTGTTCTCAGTCCAATTGTCTCACACTTTTGTTCCAAATCTGATGTTCAACTACAGGGATTAATTCGGCCCACCTGTAAAGCCCAGTTTTAAAGGGTTAAAACTGCAAAAGCCCATTATTGTGAGATAAGCTGTATGGGCCGAACTGCTATCTGCGATTCAGCCCATACACCTAGTGGACATTAATCGTTAATGACTTGGTTTTTAAATGGGCCGTTGAATGGGCTTTACAGCAATTAATTGATTGGATCAATTCCTCCTTTACATGTGATGTTTGGATGTTTGATGTGTTGCGACCATGGGCCATAAGTACTTGGCCCGTGATGACTCGTTAGTGGCTCTTGCGCACACCATGGCTGAATGCACATCATTGCCATGGTGTCCCTGAAGGTCATTGGATGACCCCCCTCTTTGCCTGGTGGGCCCCACAACCCTGAAAAGGGATGCGTACGGAACCCCTAGCCGATTAAGGCCCACCAGAAATCTGACTTTATGAAAGTCAGTGGGAGCCACTTTGGTTTGACCTAAATTAGAACTAGGCCGTGATTTTGTTCCCTCCAGCAAATATGAATGCAAGTGATAGGGAGATCCATATGATGGACTCTCTAAAGGCCTTCCGTCATTAGCACAATGATGGGTCCATCAGTAATGAGGAAACGCACCATAAAATTGGGCTATCCATTTGCTGTTGGATCTGTTAGAGTGTTTCATAAGATGATAGGGGCGTCATAGACCGATGTGGGAGGGGCTTCACCAGAAAATGGGAACTCTCTCACGGTACCTTGGCGTAACCTGAATATGATGGGTGTGCACTCACTGACAGAAGGGTTTACCTGAAAACGGCTCTGAACCTTGTCTGACAGAGGCCAAAGGGAAACTCATTTGATGAGTGGATATGATCCGTCACAGAAAGGTGGTGGGGTTATGCAGCTGAAACAGTTGGCTTCACGCACCCCATGTGATTTCCCACATTTCCAGAGACATTTCGTCGTCTCCGTCACTGAGATAGGAGGGAAATCTCAGAGATGAACAAATGGGAATGGAACATAGATTAAAAGCCATATCTATGTAGGTAAACATGAATCAAACTAAGGTTGTGGACTAATGATTTTGCTGTTTTATCAGAAAATGGCAAACGGTCAATTTGCAAAGCTTCTAGACGATAACAAGCTTAAGGGCCCAAACTATGCCGACTGGTACAGAAATCTTATGCTGGTCCTAACTTCTGAAAAGTTAGACAAGGTAGTGAAAAATCCTGCCCCGGAACGTCCGGGTGATAGGGCTTCTGAGGCTCGTAGGAGGGACTACCAAGATTGGGAGGATAAGAACTCCCTAGCCCACTGCTTTGTCATTGCCTCATTAGACAACTCAATACAGAGGCAGTTCGATCAGATCGAACTTGCCAAGGACATATTGGACAGTCTAAGGACAATGTATGAGGAGCAGAACCGTTCTACTCGATAGAAGGTCCTGAAATTGTTCATGACCGCGCAGATGACCAAAGGGCAGAAAGTTCATGACCATTGTCTTCGGATGATGGGATACATCAACGAACTTGAAGCTCTTGGATCCGGGCTAGATCTTGGCACGCAAGTGGATGCCATCCTAAATTCTTTGCCCTCTTCCTTCAATGCATTCACTATGAACTACAATATGAATAAGCTGAATGTCAGCGTCCAGGAACTCAGCAATATGTTGCAGAGGGCCGAGGATTTACTCAAGAAGGATGAGCCTGTGGTTATGCTTGCTGAAGCTAACAAATCGGGCAAGAGAAAGAGAAAGGCAAAGAAGCCCCAGAAGAAGACTACCAAACCCAAGAAGCAGAAGAAGAACAAGGCATCTGATGTCTGTCACTTCTGCAAGCAGACCGGCCACTGGAAGAGGAACTGTCCTACCTACCTGGAATCTAAGAAAGGTAATATCGAAACTTGTGTCATAGAAACTAATATGTTAGTTACTTCTGTGTCCTGGTGTGTTGACTCCGGGGCTTCAACTCATGCGTGTAACTCACTGCAGGGGTTCAAAGTTAGCAGAAGGCTGAGTGAAGTAGAAGTGACACTGTTCTTGGGAACAACTGCAAGTGTTGCAGCTGCGGCAATAGGAACCGTAGAATTGGTTTTTAAAGAAGGAGTCCTTGTACTTAAAGATTGTCTTTATGTACAGAACTTGAGAAGGAATTTAATTTCTGTTTCAAAATTGTGTGCTGATGGATATACTGTTTACTTTAGTAATATGATTACTGTTAAACGGAATAATAAATTCATCGCATGCGGGGAGCTAGAGAACGGTCTCTATGTTCTGCATCCTTCTTTGGAAACTAACTTAACCGAAACTACGTCGGTCGAAAATCCCAAGAAAAGGACTCGTGATACAGTAAATCTCACGTGCCTCTGGCATTACCGACTTGGCCACATCGGTGTCGACCGAATCACAAGACTGGTAAAGGATGGTCCTTTGGATTTTCTAACCGTAGAAAATCTTCCCACTTGTGAACCTTGCCTCCAAGGTAAGATGACTAAGCGGCCATTTGACGGTAAGCCTGAAAGATGTGCAGGCACACTTGACCTAATACATACTGATGTATGTGGTCCCCTGAGTGTTAGGACACGGAATCAACACGTGTACTTCATCACCTTTACAGATGATTTTTCACGATATGGTTACGTGTACCTAATGAGACATAAGTCTGAATCATTTGAAAAGTTCAAAGAGTTCAGACAGGAAGTCGAGAAACAGTTAGGGAGAGAAATTAAGGCCCTTCGATCAGATCGAGGTGGCGAGTATCTCTCTGACGAATTCAGGGACTACTTAAAGGCCAATGGGATAGTGTCACAACTAGCTCCTCCTGCTACACCTCAACTCAACGGTGTTTCAGAGAGGAGAAATAGGACCTTGTTGGACATGGTCCGGTCACTTCTCGTACGCTCAGAATTACCCACATCCTTTTG
Source organism: Nelumbo nucifera (assembly GCF_055504915.1). NCBI lineage: Eukaryota > Viridiplantae > Streptophyta > Magnoliopsida > Proteales > Nelumbonaceae > Nelumbo > Nelumbo nucifera. Next base: position 69,703,069 of record NC_142653.1, read on the forward strand.
GGGATACGCATTAGAGACTGCTATCTACGTGCTGAATAGGGTTCCAACCAAATCAGTTCCGAAAACTCCATATGAGCTTTGGACCGGAAGGAAGCCAAGTGTGAGACACTTGAAGATTTGGGGTTGTCCTGCACACGTTAAAAGAACAAGTGCGGACAAGTTGGAATCTAAAACCAGCCGTTGCCTGTTTATAGGCTACCCAAAGGATTCGGTGGGTTATCTATTCTATGACCCAAGTGAGCAGAAAGTGTTCTGCAGTCGAAACGCCCGATTCTTAGAATCCGATTACATCCTGGACACCCATCGTCAGGAAATAGTTCTTGATGAGGAGAGCTCAGGAGCAGTGGGAGATGACCCACAAGTTCCAGGTAATGACCAACCTAGAAGGTCCACCCGGGTATCCAGACCACCAGTCCGATATGGTTATGACCAGGATAGTTACCTGGTGGAAGCCTTGACTAGTGAAGAGGATCCCATGTCTTACGCGGAAGCTATGTTAGACATAGACTCCCAGAAGTGGGTGGAGGCCATGAGAGCCGAGATGGACTCAATGGAGACCAATGGAGTCTGGACTCTAGTGGATCCGCCCTCCGGGGTAAAAGCAATTGGTTGCAAATGGATCTACAAGAGGAAGAAGGGCCCCGATGGCAGGATTGAGACCTTTAAAGCTCGTTTGGTGGCGAAAGGGTATACTCAGAAAGTAGGCATCGACTATGAGGAAACCTTTTCACCGGTGGCCATGCTTAAATCCATTAGGATCCTGCTAGCTGTAGCAGCGTACCATGATTACGAGATTTGGCAAATGGATGTCAAAACAGCGTTCCTGAATGGAGATCTTAGTGAAGATATCTACATGCAGCAGCCGCAAGGCTTCATTGCTGCTGGTCAGGAACACATGGTATGTAAACTTAATAGATCCATATATGGACTTAAGCAGGCTTCTAGGAGTTGGAACATCCGTTTTGATTCTGCAGTCAAAACGTTTGACTTTGAGCAGAATCCGGATGAGCCCTGTGTTTACAGGAAATCCTGTGGGGATAAGATCACCTTTTTAGTCTTGTATGTGGACGATATCCTACTCATTGGGAATGATGTAGGAATGTTGACTTCGGTCAAGGTATGGCTATCACAGCAGTTCTCCATGAAAGATCTTGGAGAAGCTTCATACATACTGGGTCTTCGACTCTATAGAGATAGATCGAAGAGGATAATTGGATTATCCCAGGCTGCTTACATTGACAAAATTGTCAAAAGATACAGCATGGAAAACTCCAAGAAAGGAAACGTTCCTTTCAGGCACGGAGTCACTCTCTCCAAGAAGATGTCTCCCAAAACTTCTGAGGAGATTGAGAGCATGAGAGACGTTCCCTATGCCTCAGCTGTGGGGAGCATCATGTACGCCATGTTGTGCACTCGCCCGGACATAGCTCAGGCGGTGAGTGTGGTAAGCAGATTCCAGGCAAACCCAGGACAGGAGCATTGGACCGCTGTGAAGAACATACTCAAATACCTTCGAAGGACGAAAGAGTTTTGTCTGGTATTCGATGGTAGTTCACTACATGTTCTAGGGTATACCGATGCCGATTTCCAGTCGGATCCAGATGATAGAAAGTCTACATCTGGGTATGTTTTCACGATAGGATCGTGTGCTGTTTGCTGGAAAAGCAGCAAACAGGGGTCCACTGCAGACTCCACAACCGAGGCCGAGTACATTGCCGCAAGTGAAGATGCCAAGGAAGCCGTGTGGATGAAGAAATTCATACACGAATTGGGAGCGATTCCATCCAGCACATCACCCATCCCGTTGTTGTGTGACAACAATGGAGCGATCGCCCAGGCTAAAGAGCCTCGGGCCCACTCGAAGTCAATGCACATCGAGAGGAAGTACCATGTACTGCGGGAGATCGTTGGTAGAGGGGACGTCCTAATTCAAAAGGTAGCATCAGCGGATAATGTGGCAGACCCATTGACTAAGCCACTGACACAGAAGGTGTTTGAGAAACACGTGGAAAGTATGGGACTCCGGCTTGTACCAGATTGGACCTAAGTGCAAGTGGGAGCTGTTAGACAGTTTTGTATGCCCTTAGCTTCAATCATTTTGATGTACTTTTGTTGTTTAGTGGAAATAAATAAAGTGCATGTTTGATTCATGTTGTTTGGTTTAATTCTGTGTAAAACCCTAAAACTGGACATTTGTAGAGACTCATGTTAGTTGTAAATGTTCACAGCCGTTGGATAAGTCTGGGGAGATTTATCCTGCCAAGGCTGATACTGGTGTGCCACCAAGTGTTGGGATGGCCTGTCTCAGCCATCAGGGTAAGACCCGAGGCACATACAGCATGGGATTACTTGAATCCTTGAACCGGACCAGATTTCCAGTCTTGCCCTGGACCTTGGAGATAGATGGGCAAAACTGGAAAGTTACACCTGACCCCTAGACTCGATTATGACACTTCACTAGGTGTTGGATCAGGCTGCCTTTGATATGCCAATCAGTGAGATCCTTAGTGGGGATCAAAACCTGGGTATGTTGGGGCAGTTTGAGAATTCATCTGAGTGGGTGGTCATAGTGACAGAATCAGCCACTTTGTCGGACAAAGGGTAATGATCGGGAATGCACTCTCTCTGATGGAAACCAAACTGCCGGCAGTTGATTTCAATCGTTGGAATTTTGTTTTTGCAAAATTAATATATTTACATATATATGTACGGTTTCAAAATGTTTGCAAATGGTTTTAATTCCCGGGATCCATGTGAGAGGAGAGTGCGGCACTGTTCCTTGCAGCCGAGGGAGAGGTCCTCTCTTGTCGGGCAGTGCTTGATCATTAAGGGCTGAGAGGTTAAGTGTAAGACCATTTAGGACAATACCTGATGGGCTAATCTTGCACCTGCCCACAGTCCCTGGGTTTTTATAAGATGGCTTGGCCCAGGGACCACTTAATGTAAGTGTTGGGCCCATAGGGTTCATACGATGGACTCAAGGGGTTCATTGAGATTTTCAGTGAATTTGGCTGGGCCTTCTATTAAAGGCTGGGCCGAACCCATGTGGCTGGTGTGTAGATCAATGCTTGGGTCCCACGCCATACAAAGAAGCCCAACTGGGCAGTAGATTGGAAACTAATTAAACACTGAATACTTAATGGGCCTAAAGCCCATTTCGAAGTGGGCTGATATGATCACCCATCAATGGGGCGAATTTGAGATTGAAGTTAGCAAAAAGGATTGGGCTCTTAGCCTTATCCACTCTTAGAGACCAAATTCAAATCAGATTTGAATCTGGTAACCTCCTGATAAGATCAGGAGTAAGCTAACTCTATCTGGGAAAAGGATTAAGAATATCCCCTATCCAAATACTGATTTGGATTGGGATAACTCCTAATTAGGAGATTTCTTAATCAAGAAGAAAAGAGGAGATTTCGAATGTACCAAGAGGGAGAGAAATCAGATTTCGATCCAAGGGGTTTTGGTAAGCAAGAAGGGTTCCTGCGATTTGAGATTAGATCTCATACTCTCCAGAAAAGAAAACAGTTCAGCCCTTTCGTTTCTGGAGATCTCCTCCTGCCGCCGCCATCTGTATTGTTGCAAGATTCGATCTTTGCAGAAAAGAAAGTCAAGAAACCAGTTCTTGACATCAGTCTTGCAAGAAAGACTGAAAGAATTCAGTGTTTAGTACATCCAGGGGATTCTTGTGAAGGATCCAGTGTGTAGGACGCACCCTGCTGGTTCTGTTCCATCCACAGCTGTGTCATCTTCAGCAGGGACAGATCTTGGAGCATTCTTTGGGCGTGAACACCAACTTTGGGAGATACTGCTTCTCCGGATCAGGTATAATCCTCCCATTTATCTTTTGGTACAGATCTGGTTTGATTAGGGTTCAAGTAGATCCTTGAATATTGTATTCTAAATTCAGGGAATATGATTCCCAGTTGGGAGAAGGTAGGAAATTTTTGAAATTCGCCCCACCCATTCCGCAACCTTCATGGCGTCCATTAGATGGATCCTACCATTCTTTCACTCGCCACCACCCTCACTATCGTCCTCATCACTGTCTACCACTTATGGAGTAGTTGCCTCTTCCTTGACCTCTCGGGTTGGATCATTTGGGACCGACCTAAGCGAGATGGAGCCCAAGTCAAGGTATGGGTACTGGCGTTGAAGAAATTGGTGGCACAGTTTGAAGCCCCTCTTTAGAGAAGGTACTACCTCTTTAATTCTTTCCTATTCAAACTTCAAGGATCGGCGAAAGCGCTCAACAACAACTACTTTGGCTCAGTGAATATCATAAGAGTGTATGGCCTATTGTTCCAGAAGCTCGCCACTCAGACTAGCAATTGTCCCCCTAGCTTCCTCTAGCACACAGTTCAAACTCGCATTAAGGGAACAGAACCGTTGGCCGTCTTCCTTGACGCTGAGAAGGGTTGCCTCTAGTTGAGATTAGAGGGTTTCTATGTTGGACCTCATCCTGCGGGACTCACACTTTGAAGTAGTGTCATGATCCAACATGACTTAACCTAGCGAGTTTATTTGCAGACATAAAAACAACTCGGTAAGGGACAAAAAAAAGCAGTGGAGCAAGTGTCGTGAAGATGCCTATCTGCATGGCATTTTGAATTATCCAAGCACCGAGTTCAGATGGATCCAACTTATGATAAATGCGGACATCTTCAAGAAGGAGAATACCCCTTCCCAGATGAAACACCACATATAGTTCATGAATCCAATCAGTGATCAAGCAATTGACTCGGGGTACAAATGGAGGGATCTCTAGGCCATAAGGAGTTGTCGCCTCATCGTAGTGGGATGTGCTCGCCGGTTGTACTAGAGTGATGTGAGCAGGGTCGGCCTAAATTGGGTTATTGCCCTCCTTTAGGTCAATCGCAGCATGCCAACCTTTCGCTGACCTCTCTTTAACCTCGCAACTACGCTCACTAACTACCCTCGTTTTCTTCTTAGACAGCTTTCGTGTTGCATTTACAATCAAAGAAAAGCTATTGCTCCCTGCAATCAAATGAAAAAGAAAATCAATCGAGATACGAAGCACAAGAAATAAAATTTGAAGGTAATGAATATAGTGTGACCTACCTATGGGGCTAAGGCCGGCCTCGATGAGCATCGATTCGGCCAGGAACTCGTCGACCAAGGAGCGCCGTTCAACGAGTATTCTAAGGTTGTTCAGTAAGTCTTTGTCAAACTCGACTTCTTACCTTTTTGGCTCGGGCCTCAAGGCCATCGGCATAGGCCAGTCTTCCTCGCAGCTCAGAAAAAAGAACTTTGTCTTCTAGTTTATAATCTTGGACGGAAAACCACTTAGAGACCTAAACCTAGGTCAGCCAACTAGAGCGGATTGACACAATCGACATCCAAAGCAGGTTACCATGGGCCTCATTGTTAGCACCCAATTTTTACTCGGTCCCTTTACCTTACCTCTTTCTATCCCCTCTAAGACCCCAAAAACTTAGAAACACAAACAGATTGACTTAACATTCTATAAAACCTGAAATACCCCCTTTTGATGCAATCCATTGAACAAATAAGTACCCTGATTAGACATCATCCCTAGACTTTGAAAACTACAACTTAGTTATACATCACTTTTTATGACTAAACTGCAAAAATCCACCATTCATCACACTAACTTCCTTTCTAATGGCCCCGATCCATGCGATATTCAAACTCCAATTCCCCAGAATCAAATCCAACATACCTATCACCTCAAGATCACTAGGAAGCAATCAACTAGCGAATCCCACCACAAATCTATAAGTGATCAACCACAAAAAACATCAAGATCCAATTCCAATAGCCCTGAATGATTACCAAGATCGACCATATTTTTCTCATATCAGAACCATCCACTTGACTCCTCTTAATCCATGCCTACCCACCAAATTATAGCTCAAAATTCCCCCATTTGACCCACCATAAAGCTAAGATCCTATTTCAGCAAATCTCATGAAAATAAAGCTTATCACCTATTATCCCAACTTCATATGACCAATTAGACCTCACCATTGTTCAGAAAACCCCACCATGTCAAATTTCATGATCAAATGCCTCCATTTGACCATTAAAAAAGTAAGATTCTATTTCGGGCCCTCTCATTGATTGAAAAACCCTAAGCTAAGACCATGATCTGAAATAAAACACTCAATCTACACCTATGATCAAAGATCCATCACTTCCATTAGATTCAGGACGTTCAAAAGTGCCAACCCACCAAATTTCATCCCAAAATTCCCATGTTTGACCATTCATCAAATAAAGATTCTATTTTAGCAAATCTTGTAGACTTGAACTTGTCAGCCATCTATCCCAATCATCTTGACCCCATTTGTCCGATCAGACCTCACCACTATGTTCAGAGACTCAAAAAACCCTAGCACGCCAAATTTCACATCATAATTTACCCATTTGACCGTTAAACTTGAAAGATACCATTTCGATGCACCAGATTAAATTGCCACATCATCTGTCCCACCCAAGAAACTCAAAAGGGTGATGGCTGATGTCAAACTCATTCTTCACCCATTAGAATACTTGGACCAATTAAACAAAGCCTAATAGGCCCAAAAAGCTCATAAATACCAAACAAACCCCTACTTAAGACGTAGAAAAGACAAAATAACTTTTAAAAGTTCATCAAATTTATGTTGCCACTATCAGCCCCATATACGGGGCTGCAATGTTTGGCACGCCCCAAGCTCCCATTGGATGAACAAAGTCCATGAAAGCCACCCCCAAATAAAAGAAAATGTTTCACTAAATAGGTAAGCTTGACTAGGCATCTATTTTTTTTGAAGAATCTTTACCTTTTTTATGAGAAACCTCTGTTGAATCCTAGACATTGTAGCTGGATGAGTTGTAGAACCCATCTCCCTCCATTTTCTCTATAAATAGAGACCCAGCTCGAGCTTGGGAGAAGGGGAGTTTTCCTAACTTCTGTGATACACCCAATCTGCTTCAAATCCTAAAGTTCCTAAAGCCAAGCTGAAACCTCATCTCCTATCTTTTAAACTTAACACCAAAAAACTCAACTCATTTCTGTGCCTTACTCAAGTTTCATTTGAAGTCCTTTTAGCTGTTGAAAATCTTTTGACAAGGTACATACAAAAGGTAAGCTTTCTTTTTTGTTTTTCTAGGTTGCTTGAGGTTTTGAAATATCGGAGAAGCATTGCTTGCAATTTCTTCTTGATTGAGAATAGGGGTAGAGAGGCGAGGGTCTTAAGGAAATTAGTATTTAAGGCCTGATAACATTGCCTCAAAATTGGTCTTAGGAGAAGTTGAAAGCATGTTCTTCCAGATTTAAGAAAATCTTGCAACCATTTTTATTTTTCCCGAAAGAAATTGAGCATGAACAACTCCCGCATTAGGCTGCTACAACAACTTAAAGAGAAGGGTGCCTAATACCTTCCCTTTCCCAATCCTTGGGACCCGAAATCTCTCGGTTGTGTGCCTTTTCCATGGAGGACAGAGTCACTATCAAAGGCTTAAATCGAGTTTTTCAAATCTAAAAGTGAGGGCCCATTTCCTCTAAAAAATGAGTGGCAACTCCATCTCTTTAAGCCAACCATGAGCTTCCTGGAGCTTACAGCTGGCGACTCCATTAGGGACAACTAGAACCTTTGCTGGGTGTTGTTCAGACTCAATTTCATTCTTTTTGTTTTGCATTGGTAAGTTTAACACTTGTTGGATTGTGATTCAAAACCGCACCTCAAGAAGGCTGGGCATGATAAACCTTCCCAGCATGATTTAAAACCATGTTTTAACATTCTTTGGCGTGGATGAACTCCTCCTTGTACACCCAAAACCATCATTGGGCCAAATCGCACTTGAAACTTCACCCAGAACCATACTTTTATCGAAATCACAACTAGAGTCTCACCCAAAACACTTCTTCAAAATCACACTTCTTTTATCTCTATCGTAGCCTAAAAGTCCAAAACCACACCTTTCCTCAGCTTCATCGCACTTCAGAAATCCAAATAGCACATTCTCAGAAGCTCATCGCAACTTAATTCAATCTTATCGCAACCCAGAAGCTCATCGCAACCCAGAAGTCCATCGCAAACCAGAATCTCATCGCAACCCAGAAGTTTATCGCATTCTAGAAGCTCATCGCAACCCAGAAGTTCATCACAACTTGGAAGCTCATCGCAATTCAGTTCAATCTCATTGCAAATTAGAACCTACTTGTCGTACCTCTTTCTAGCTCATCGCACCTTGGAACCAGTCTTATCGCACCCATCTACCCTTCCCCCGCCCTGTTATCACATCGTAACCCTTGTCGTAGTGCAATGAATGTCTATTACGATTAACCTTCAGTATAGCAGAAAAAAATTACAGTTCCCGTTTGGCAGGCCTTCCCTTTTAGTTTTTTTTTTGGTCTTTCCCCCCTTCTTTTCCATTAGTAATCTCTCAAAATTTGTAGTTTTTGCTTTCTTTGTAATTGAATATGATTAGCTTAGTTTTGGGTAATAGTAAATTGCATTTGTTCCTTGTTCTGCTCTTTCCATCTCTTTGTTTCAATTAAAAATGCATCAAGAGAACTTAGCTTCTATTAGTCCCCAAGTATGACCACTTGGAAACTTGTGGGATTACTTGTAAACTTAAACATGTCGTTGCATTCTCCCCTTGTTTTTACATTGCTTTTCTATTCAATTTTCTTGCATGCTTGAACACTCACAGTCACACACACTCTTATGTAAATAGAATTAGAATCTCATTTCACCTATTAAAGGAATGATAATAGGTGTGTGCCTCTGGACTTTGGTCCTTAAAGGCTCCACCAAAACCTTCAAACTAGCCATCAACTAGAGAAGCTCATTTGTCCATGGGTGGAGGTTTGAACGCTAGCAACTTTGTTGGAACTTTCGAGTCTAGAACCCACCTAACAACACCATGCATCGCACTTAGAATATGTACACATAGAAGCCTTAGATGAAAGTAGGATAGATGAACTATAGTGTAATTAGGACTAGAACACTATGAGTGTTGCACTATGTGGTTGCCATCTTTAGAAGTAGGATAAAAAAATGAAACTTGAACTCTTTCAAGCCGTTAAGAAAAAAACAACAAAAAAAAAGAAGATCCGATCTTCCATTGAAAGACACTAAAACACCATAAAAGTCACCAAAAGCAACACCTAGGCCCAAATTTCCAAATGTAAGATAAGAAAAACCAAAACCAATTAAACAAATCAAAATCAAATCTACAAATTTCATTTAAGATTCAAAATACAATAATAAAAATTAAGAGTTAAGATCAAAATCAAAACTACAATTATCAAAATCTAAAACTCTCATATAAAATAAACATCTTTTGACTCCAGATTTCTATTCCCTATCTTGGCTAAGTATATGCATGAATCTATGAGCTCAGCTCTTGAGAGGTAGCATCAAACGGTCATTTTTGACCCCTTTCATCATTTGTCCTGTGCCCATCTCTTGGCTAAGTAGATGGATGACTCTATGAGCTCAGCTCCTAAGAAGTAGCATAAAAAGACCAATTTTTTGGAGGCTTCTTCTATCTTGTGACCATCTCTTGGCTAATAAGGTACCTAACTCTATCAAAATTCCACATTGACCCATTCTAAGTATTCAAACTTTGGGAGGATCTAGTAGATATATATGATAAATGGTCTAATCCTCCATTGACCAATATTAAATAATGCTTCATTCCCTCAACTGAACTTAGGCCAAGTAGATGTTTAGCTCTATGAGTTACTCTTGAGAAATAACATCAAAAGGCCACTTGGACCATCATACCTTCAAAACTTAGGGATGTCCAATAGGTACACATATGGTGTAGGGATTTATATTTACTTAGCCAATATCAAAAAGGCATTCTCATGATCCTTCATAAACCTTCAAGTCCAAATATCTTTCTTTCTCTTCTCCAGACTGAGTAGAGGTTTGACCCAATGAGTTGCTCTTGGGGAGCAACATCAAAAAGGTTATTACTAATTACTCTTGACATTTCCTTCAAGTCTTAACCATTTCCAAAACCCAAGAATATTGATCCTAATTACAACACTAGTTCCCCAAGTCCCAAAGAATAAATGTACAAAATAGCATCAAGTCCCAATACCTAACTCATAATAAAAATACATTTCCAGAATCATCCAACATAAAAATCCAATAAGTCAACAAAAACACAATGAAGGAACAACTCATAAAATGAAAAGAAATAAAACTGTCAAACCATCAAATTTTGTCAAATAAAGTCTCTTTATCAAATCCTAACTCACATAATTGCAAAAATCAACAGTCCATAAACTTGAGGAAATATCAAAGTCTCTGAATATTTTTTCAAATCTGATCAAAATCAACAAAGTTAATCAAGTTTACTCAAGCCCCTGAAAGGTTTTCCAAAGTTTCTTTGAATAATGGATTTGTTTTCTAACTTCAATTTTGACCTTGGTTTTCACCTTCTAAATATTGCCCAATTTTCGATAGAGGTCCACTGACTTAAGACATTCTTCTTGCATGACCTAGTCTAATTGACCATAGATTCATGGACATCCTTGCTAGGTTCCCTTGACCCACTCCAAGGAAACTATCCTATCTAATCACTTACACACTTAGCCTTCTTAGGACTCTTCCAATCAATAGATGCACCCATTGTAGAATCGACACCTTTGGAATCATATCAACCCTAGCACTTCACACCTTTGGAATCATATCAATCATATCAATAGATGCACCCTTGCAAGTCAAGTTCAACCTCGACCCATTCTTGCTTAGGATCCAAGATCTAGTTAGCCAAGTCATAGCAACCTTAATAGCTCTAGATGCACAGTAGGGGCAGGTCGGCTTTGTTGTGGTTTTCTGTTACTTTTTCTTGCACTTCATCATTTGCATGAGCATATCGCATGTCATCACATGTTGCATTACTAGAACTTGTCCTTATCCTACACTAGTCTATTCCCACCTGTTAGAAGCCTACACCCTAGATTGGTACCTTTATACAACCAACAACATATGCTCTTGAGACAACCAACCTTAAAACATCTACCTAGCCTATCTCCATAGAGTAAAACAAAAAGACACAACACAAATCAAAGAAAAGTTCAAATTTCTTTGATGGATCTATTTGTCCTAGATCTCACATCCTCCTTTGTTGTACGAACATGTTTCAAATTGGATCTAAGAGTCTAAAAAGAGCCACTTTGGATTGGTATACCCAACTCAGCCTAGACACTTGGAGGACATGGAACAAATTGGTGAACTTTTTATCAAGAGTTTTGACAATCTAGAACACTTTAGGAAGACATAGGACAATCTTTCCAAGACTTTCAAAAGGCTAGTGCATGCATCAAATGGGGAGTTTCCACTAGTTGAGATCAAAGAACATGTTGTAGTTGCCACCATACATCAACCCTCCTCTTGAACACAAAAACGTCAAACTTTAACTGATCCTTTCAAAAGAAGAGTCAAGAGATGCTTTGCTCCCCTCCCACTGCAGTCTCAATTGCTTCCTCAACCGATCAATAGTGGATATCTAACACCTTGAGTTTTGACAGTCTAGAACACTTTAGGAAGACATAGGACAAGCTTTCCAAGACTTTCAAAAGGCTAGTGCATGCATCAAATGGGGAGTTTCCATTAGTTGAGATCAAAGAACATGTTGTAGTTGCCACCATACATCAACCCTCCTCTTGAACACAAAAATGTCAAACTTTAATTGATCCTTTCAAAAGAAGAGTCAAGAGATGCTTTGCTCCCCTCCCTTTGCAGTCTCAATTGCTTCCTCAACCGATCAATAGCAATATCTAACACCTTTGTCACTTAAACCAATTCCCAAATCCTCTACTAAAAAGCTTCAAGTTGGGCGAGTATTGCACTTATCACTAAGGATTGGGGCACTCAATAAATAATCGCCCTCGAACAATATCCCTTAAAATATAACTAAAATATGTAATCAAATTTGTAACATTTTCAAGAACTTTGATTGGTTTGATCCCTCCCGAGGGTATAACTAAAATATGTAATCAAATTTGTGACTCAGACAACCAAATAAAAATAATAAAACCTTAGGACTCTCAAATACACCTAAAATCCTAGGTTATCCACCCAGACACCCTCTAGGTACCAACCCAAATAGTCTAGGCATTGTTTGCATCATCTTTGCATTCATTCCATGCATGTTTGCATTCCATCTAAAGTCTAATGCTCTTAGTAGGAAAAATGACCTCACTTACCAAAGATTAAGTCAAAATCCAACAAGAGATCGAAGAACTTTAAAAAGTAGTGAACATGTTAACCTTCAAAGTTGATTGGCTAATCTCCTACATAGGAGTAATACTACCAGTTTTTGTTTTGAATCCTACACCACCGCCTTAACCATCTAAGAAAGAAGTAAAGAAGTTCAGCTCGTTACCTTGCCAACCTTCCCAACTTTTGCCCATTTTGGTTAAGAAAGGATATCTTCATTTATTGCCTTGGAAGCCTCCTACAAATCCAAAGAATTTCAACCAAAAGGCTTACTGCGCTTACCATCAAGGACCAGGATATGAAACTAATGAATGCTCGTAATTGAAGTATGTTATATAACGTCTCATTGATGATGACCAATACAACCCTGATCTCAAGCTTATGGACATGCTGCCACCCAAAGCACATTTGCATTAAACATTGATTTTCTTTGTGCCTTAAAACTCGGTGTACTCAGTTTTTACTTGATGAAATCATGCTTTGTGTCTTTTATTAATCTATGTTTATGTCCTAATGCTTACTCCTAACAAAACAACGAATTCAACTGAGCCCAATTTATCCTTCCAGTGTATCCAAACATGATGATTGAAAACTTGCAACAAGTCTCATTGCTATGTTATTGAGAAAAGTTGGTTGTTGAATGAAAATTCGAAAAAGGAAATTTTCAAAGAATGGGACAACCCTGAGTAGTACGGGCACTGAAGGAAATAGAACATTCAATCGACTTCGCATCAGTTACTCCTAAGTCAGCATAAAGGCATCAAAACTAATATCAATTGCTCATCGATCAAAGAAAGGAATAGAGGCCATTTTCGATCGATCATTTCCCTCGGTCCCTCATCATTCATTCAGACGATAATCAGCCCATTTGAGCCTTTCATCTAAACCTTTCTTTGATAAATCCCACAAGTTTCCAAAGATGCTTGAATCAAAAGAGAAAATCAAAAGGCAAAAAAAAAATAAGAAAAAAGGAAAGAAAAACCATGAATAGAGCATGAGAAACAAAAGGCAAAAAGAATTAGGGGCAAATTCACTAAAGGGCCCCAACATTGTCAAATAGTAATATTTCTCCCTTAAAAGATCAATTGTGGATGAGTTTAACATGTGTTTCATTTCATAAGTCATACATCAATCAAGAGATGAAGGGAGGCCATCTATCAATCATTTCATCATGACTTTGATCCACTAACCAATCCTCTGAACCTCTTCTTTGACTAAACTCCATGTTTCAAGAGACAAATGTCAAATATTCGAATGCCCTTACAACAAGTTAAAAAAAGGAGAATAAAGTCAAAAGGAGAAACTAAGTCAAAAAAGTGCAAATTTGAAAAAAAAAGAGAAAAAAAAACAAGGGCAGTTAAGTTAAACATCTATTTCCAACTTTATCCTAACCCCACCTCATTCTTCACTCCATCGAAAAGTCCTCCTAGATCAAGAAAGATGTATGGCTCATAGCATTGAAAGACATAAAAAGCATTTCTCATCTTGAGGGAATAAAAAAAGAGAGAAAAAGAAAAAGGAAAATAAGAAAAGCAAAAAAAAAGTGCTAAAAGCCTTATTTGTCAATTCAAGCATCTGAAACCTATGTCAAAAGAATATTTGAACCTCCTATATTTTGATTCTGAACCATATCCTAAACCACGTTTCATCCCATATAAGAAGACCTTATCGATCTTTGAGAGATTAGCAAGACGACCTTAGGCAGACATTTTTTCGCTAACAATGACGAAATCAAATGCAAGCCCCCAGATGAAAAAAAAAAAGGAGAAGAAAAAAAAAGCAGACCTGGAAACACTAAACCAGGGGCAAAAATGTGAAAAAAAAACAACAGAAAAAATGATAAATTCCAAACTTGGTGCAAGAGTATCAAGACATAAGAAGTTCAATTTAGCAAAGTTGTGAAGATTCAATCTCTGCTCGAAGGGGAACTACCTCTTGCTTGAACATTTTCCCGAAGTGAATTTCCAATTGGCATCTAATATTTCTAAGACGCATATCTTTGAAACTAATAGCGTTGCTATCATCAAGTCTCACACCACATTCAGGGTAAGCAGGCTCATTTGAGTGTCATTGCTTTTTCAGAAGTAAGCTATGACCTTTCACAACCTTCATCTTCCTATTGGGCATCATACACATTATCCTCTTCTCTAGCCCAAATGTTTCAAAGTGACCAACTTGGACAAGAAAAGTAGAAAAAGGTCATCACCCATTTACCATGCTTTTTAAAATCATCAATCTTCCAGATAATCATATCATTTCCTAAACTTTGGCACATAAATCAATGTTTAATCATCAAGTCTATTTTAAAGTCCCTCATGGCACTAAAGTCCTTCGCTCATGGCATTAAAGTCCCTTGTAGCACTAAAGTCCCTCATAGCATCAAAGTCTCTCGTGGCATCAAAGTCTCTCGTGACATCAAAGTTCCTCGTGGCATCAAAGTCTCTCATGGCATTAAAGTGCCTCGTGGCATTAAAGTCCCTTGTGAAAAAAAAATTGTCTTGCATCATCGTATAGAGAAAAGTTCAATAGCCTTTTTTTTCTTACATCTAAAACATCCAAAAATTTGTTTTCAAATCACCCAAAAGTTTTCCAAAAAATCCAAAATCATTCAAAAGTCTCTCATCCCAGCCATCCAAAAATTTTCATACAAATCTCCTTCATCATCCAAAAATCTTACATTAAATCCAAAATTTTGTTATGCACCTAATCTGAAGTTTTTTGCATCATCTTCATAATCCTTCTATGCAAGTTGCTTTCATCTAAATCCAAAAGTCATTAGTCATCCAACTTTCTTTCATTTAAATCATCCAAATCCATCGAAAATCATGAAAATCTCTCACTTTGCGTGATCTGCCTTCCGGCATAATCGAATACCATCGAAAATCATCAAAATATCTCACTTTATGCGATATGCTTTCAGGCATAATCGAATACCCATAAAAAATCATCGAAGTTTCTCACTTTATGTGATCTGCCTTCAGGCATAATTGAATACCCATAAAAATCATCAAAATTTCTCCCGTTGTACGATTAACCTCCGAGCATAATCGAATACCCATAAAAAATCATCAAAATTTATCTCTTTGTATGATCTGCCTTCGGGCATAATCAAATAACCATAAAAAATCAAGAAAGTTTCTCACTTTGTGCGATCTGCCTTCGAGCATAATCAAATACCCATAAAAAATCATCAAAATATCTCACTTTGTGCAATCTTCCTTCGGGCATAATCAAATACCCATCGAAATTTCTTGCTTTGTACGATCCTCCTTCTGGCATAATCGAATACCCATAAAACTCATTGAAATTTCTCACTTTATGCGATCCGCCTTCGGGCATAATCAAATACCCATAAAAAATCATCAAAATTTCTCGCTTTGTGCGATCTACTTTTGGGCATAATAGATACCCATAAAAAATATCAAAATTTCTCGCTTTGTGCAATCTACCTTCGGGCATAATCAAATACCCATCGAAAATGATCAAAATTTCTACCTTTATGCAATCCACCTTTGGGCATAATTGAATACCCATAAAAAATCATTGAAATTTCTCGCTTTGTGCGATCCGCCTTCGGACATAACCGAATACCCATCCAAATTCATTGAAACTTCTCGCTTTGTGCGATCTTCCTTCGGGCATAATCAAATATCCATCCAAATTCATCGAAATCTCTCACTTTGTGTGATCCACCTTCGGGCATAATCAAATACCCATTGAAAATCATCGAAATACCCATCCAAATTCATCAAAATCTCTCACTTTGTGTGATCCTCCTTCAAAAATAATCAAATTCCCATTGAAAATCATCGAAATCTCTCACTTTATGCGATCCGCCTATAGGCCTAATCGAATACCCATAAAAAATCATTAAAGTTGCTTGCTTTATGTTATCCGCCTTCGGGCATAATCAAATGCCCATTAAAAATCATCGAAATTTCTCGCTTTGTACAATCCGCCTCTAGGCACAATCGAATACCCATAAAAAATCATCAAAATTTCTTGCTTTGTGCGATGTCTTTGGGCATAATAAAATACCCATCGAAAATCATCAAAATTTCTCACTTTATGCAATCCACCTTTGGGCATAATTAAATACCCATATAAAATAATTGAAATTTCTCGCTTTGTGTGATCCGCTTTCGGACATAATCAAATACCCACAAAAAATCATCGAAATTTCTTGCTTTAAGCAATCCATCTTCAGGCATAATTGAATACCCATAAAAAATCATCAAAATTTCTCGCTTTGTGCAATCCACCTTTGGGTATAATCGAAAACCCATAAAAAATCATCGAAATTTCTTGCTTCGTGTGATTCGCCTTCAGGTATAACTGAATACCCATCCAAATTCATCAAAATCTTTCACTTTATGTGATATGCCTTTGGGAATAATCAAGTACCCATCGAAAATCATCGAAATTTCTCGTTTTTTGTGATCCGCCTTCAGGCATAACCGAATACCCATCCACATCGAAACTTCTCGCTTCGTGCGATCTTCCTTCGGGTGTAATCAAATATCCATCCAAATTCATTGAAATCTCTCACTTTGTGTGATCCACCTTCGGGCATAATCAAATACCCATTGAAAATCATCGAAATCTCTCACTTTGTGTGATCCGCCTTAAAGAATAATCGCATACCCATCGAAAATCATTAAAATCTTTCAAATTGTGCGATCTGCCCTCAGGCATAATCAAATACTCATCGAAATCCATTAAAATATATCACTTTCTTGGAGTCACTCACTTGGCATAATCCAAAAAAATCTCATGTGAGCTACCTCCGGACAAATCACTTGTAAAAAGAAATAAATGAATAAATAAAAAACTTTCAGAGCATTCCTAAAATCAATTGTAGAGTTCAAAAATATTTTGTCCCAATGCATGGCAGTATGTCCAGAAGCACAAAAAGCTTGATGAGTTGTGATCAGACCTCTTTATCCTCAAACCACCCTTATAAAATCTAAACTTTTACTGGGGGCATTAGACATTTTTGAGAGGGATTAACCATATTTTTATGACATTTTTGAGAAAGAGATTGTATTTTGATGTTGAGAGTTTGATGGAGAGGAACAAACCAAGTAGGCTGATTGGATTCTCGGTATTCCAATGTTCTATAAGTTTCTTTGATCTATTGGACTTTTAATTTTTGTAAACTATTTAAGAGGGATGGCTAAAAGAAAGGGGTAGAGTACATGGAACCCTTTATTTAACCATTTCATCAACAAATATTCCAATTTGATGATTATGATTAAAGCTCACAAGAAGTCATAGCCCAAGCAACTAAGCACTTTTCATTAATATCGAAAAATCCTCAAAATAATCCACCCACCCAATTTTAGTCTTAAATTCTTCCATTTCCTTCCAAAATAAATAAGATTCCATTTTGAGCATTCTCATCGATTGACAAATCATAATCTAAAACCTTGATTTGAAACAAAATTTTCAATCCACATCTCTAATAACATATTCGTCTCTTCCATCAAATTTAGGACGTCCAAAAATTTCCAACCACCAAATTTCATCCCAAATCCCTCTTTTGACCAACCATTAAGCCAATAATTTGTTTCTATAAATCTTGTTGATTAAAGTATACTAGCCATAGATCTCCATCATCCAAACCTTAAATAATGATCCAAAAACTCTTGTATGCCAAATTTTATGACCTAATTCATCCATTTGACCATTAAATTAGAAAGGTTTTATTTCAACACACCAGATTAAATTGTTCATTCATTTATCCCAACCTGAGATCTTAAGAGAGTGAAGGCTGATGTTAGACCTATACTTAATCCATTGAAACACTTGAATCAATAAAATTGAGCCTAATAAACTTAGAAAACCCAAAGATACCCCCATTTAAATCTATGAAAAGACAATATTAGTTATTGGTGACTCAAATTTACATTTTATTCCATTAGGAGCCCCAAATACGAGACTACAATGATAAACACACCCCATAATCTCATTAAATGCACAAAACTTATAGAAATCCATCCCAAATTAAGGATAAACATTGCAACAAGAACAAAAGGTTGACTACAAACCTTTTCCTTTGAAAATCCTTGGCCTTTTTCATGAAAACAATCTCTTGAAGCCCAAGCTTTGTGATTAGGTATGTTTCAAACCTAGATTTCCTTCTTTTCTCTATAAATAGAAACTTGATTTGAGACAAGGGGAAAAGGAGAAATCTTAGAAAAATTCCTAACCTCTGTAGAGATCCCATTTGCAAAAAAATCTCAAAGTATTTAAACCTTAAACTTCAAATCCGCCCATTGTGTTTTAGACTTGAGATTTACAAAAACTCTTCAGGCTTTTAACCATTTTAGGTTTGTCTTGACATTAAAAAACGATAAGAAGAACTCCCCTAACTTAAAAGATCATTCAAACATCATTTTAACTCATTTTAGCTATTGGAAAACCCTTGTCGAGGTCATACACAACAGATAAGGCTCTCATTCTATTGTTTACTTTAAGTTCATAATTCTTGTTTATTTTTAGCTTAATTTTGGGTTGTTTGAAGTTCTAAAACCTTGGAGAACTTGTATTTTGAACTTCTTCTAGACTGGGTTAAAGAGGTAGAGAGGTGAGGGTCTTAGGGAAATTAGTTCCTAAGGCCCAATAACATCTTGTTAAACTAGTTTTAGGAGAAGTTAGAAGCATTTTTCATAAGATTTTGGGAACTCTTAGCAATTTTTATTGGTTCTCATTGGAAATTAAGCTTAAAAAACTCTCGTATTGGGATGCTACAACATCTTGGAGAGAGGGGTGCCTAACACCTTCCCTCCCCCAATCTATCTAAATCTAAAAATTTCTTAATAGAGTGCCTTTCCTATGGAAATTGAGTCACTATTTTAAGGACAAATTCAGTATTTCACAACAGAAAATGAGGCCCATTTTCTCCAAAAAATAGGTGGCAATTCCTTCTTCTTTGAACTGGCCATGAGCTTTCTAGAGCTCACAACTAACAACTCTACTGTGAAGAGTTTAGGAATTTTTCTAGGAGTCGTTTAGGCTCAATTTCATGCCTAAGTGTTGTGCATGATTAAGGTTCAAACAAAAAAGCTAAAGGTTACTGGTTTTGCGATTTAAAATCACACCTTGTGTTACACAGTTTTGTATGCCCTTAGCTTCAATCATTTTGATGTACTTTTGTTATTTAGTGGAAATAAATAAAGTGCATGTTTGATTCATGTTGTTTGGTTTAATTCTGTGTAAAACCCTAAAACTGGACATTTGTAGAGACTCATGTTAGTTTTAAATGTTCACAGCCGTTGGATAAGTCTGGGGAGATTTATCCTGCCAAGGCTGATACTGGTGTGCCACCAAGTGTTGGGATGGCCTGTCTCAGCCATCAGGGTAAGACCCGAGGCACAAACAGCTTGGGATTACTTGAATCCTTGAACCGGACCAGATTTCCAGTCTTGCCCTGGACCTTGGAGATGGATGGGCAAAACTGGAAAGTTACACCTGACCCCTAGACTCGATTATGACACTTCACTAGGTGCTGGATCAGACTGCCTTTGATATGCCAATCAGTGAGATCCTTAGTGGGGATCAAAACCTGGGTATGTTGGGGCAGTTTGAGAATTCATCTGAGTGGGTGGTCATAGTGACAGAATCAGCCACTTTGTCGGACAAAGGGTAATGATCGGGAATGCACTCTCTCTGATGGAAACCAAACTGCCGGCAATTGATTTCAATCGTTGGAATTTTGTTTTTGCAAAATTAATATATTTACATATATATGTACGGTTTCAAAATGTTTGCAAATGGTTTTAATTCCCGGGATCCATGTGAGAGGAGAGTGCGGCACTGTTCCTTGCAGCCGAGGGAGAGGTCCTCTCTTGTCGGGCAGTGCTTGATCATTAAGGGCTGAGAGGTTAAGTGTAAGACCATTTAGGATAATACCTGATGGGCTAATCTTGCACCTGCCCACAGTCCCTGGGTTTTTATAAGATGGCTTGGCCCAGGGACCACTTAATGTAAGTGTTGGGCCCATAGGGTTCATACGATGGACTCAAGGGGTTCATTGAGATTTTCAGTGAATTTGGCTGGGCCTTGTATTAAAGGCTGGGCCGAACCCATGTGGCTGGTGTGTAGATCAATGCTTGGGTCCCACGCCATACAAAGAAGCCCAACTGGGCAGCAGATTGGAAACTAATTAAACACTGAATACTTAATGGGCCAAAAGCCCATTTCGAAGTGGGCTGATATGATCACCCATCAATGGGGCGAATTTGAGATTGAAGTTAGCAAAAAGGATTGGGCTCTTAGCCTTATCCACTCTTAGAGACCAAATTCAAATCAGATTTGAATCTGGTAACCTCCTGATAAGATCAGGAGTAAGCTAAATCTATCTGGGAAAGGGATTAAGATTATCCCCTATCCAAATACTGATTTAGATTGGGATAACTCCTAATTAGGAGATTTCTTAATCAAGAAGAAAAGAGAGGAGATTTTCGAATGAACCAAGAGAGGGAAATCAGATTTCGATCCAAGAGGTTCTGGTAAGCAAGAAAGGTTCCTGCGAATTGAGATTAGATCTCATTCTCTCCAGAAAAGAAAACAGTTCAGCCTTTTCGTTTCTGGAAATCTCCTCCTGCCGCCGCCATCTGCATTATTGCAAGATCTGATCTTTGCAGAGAAGAAAGTCAAGAAACCAGTTCTTGACATCAGTCTTGCAAGAAAGACTGAAAGAATTCAGTGTTTAGTACATCCAGGGGATTCTTGTGAAGGATCCAGTGTGTAGGATGCACCCTGCTAGTTCTGTTCCATCCATAGCTGTGTCATCTTCAGCAGGGACAGATCTTGGAGCATTCTTTGGGCGTGAACACCAACTTTGGGAGATACTGCTTCTCCGGATCAGGTATAATCCTCCCATTTATCTTTTGGTACAGATCTGGTTTGATTAGGGTTCAAGTAGATCCTTGAATATTGTATTCTAAATTCAGGGAATATGATTCCCAGTTGGGAGAAGGTAGGAAATTTTTGAAATTCGCCCCACCCATTCCGCAACCTTTATGGCGTCCATTAGATGGATCCTACCATTCTTTCAGTGGTATCAGAGCCACAGGTTCGAATCTTGAACCAAAAGAAAATCAGATCTGACCCTGCGCAGATGGATAGAAGGTGTTCTTTCAAGATTTGCGCAGATTGTTTTCTTTTTTTTTCAAGAAACTGTTTCTTGTTAAGGGCGATTGATCTGAAATTAATTTCTATTAAATCCAAAATTTATTTGGAACTGTTCTTTATTTATTTTGATTTAATGGACTGTTCAAACCTGGAGATCGCAGTGCAGTTTTAGCGCAGATGGTCTGCGCACCCTTTTTCTTTTCTATTTATTTATTTCATTCAATTCGGTCTGTAAATAATTTTTTTTATTTTTAGACTGAATGTATAGGATTTGATCAAGAATGTAATTAATAGAAATAGGATTTCTGTTATTTTTCTTGATTAAAGAAGATGGAAGAAGATGGCGGCGCTGGAGATTTGCAGATGGAGAAATCGTTTTCTGCGATTTGCAGTTTATGAAACTGCAACCCTTGTGATTAACCTCTGTTTTTCAGGTGGTGCGAACAGTCCATAATTGTTTTGTGTTTGCTAGAAATCAAAACTATTAATTTCAGATCATTCAATAATTAATTCTTGAATTGAAAATCAGTTTTGGACCATTTCGGACTAGATTGGACCAAAACTGTTTGGACCAAATCTGGGTTTCGAAAGGGGCTGTTCTCAGTCCAATTGTCTCACACTTTTGTTCCAAATCTGATGTTCAATTGCAGGGATTAATTCGGCCCACCTGTAAAGCCCAGTTTTAAAGGGTTAAAACTGCAAAAGCCCATTATTGTGAGATAAGCTGTATGGGCCGAACTGCTATCTGCGATTCAGCCCATACACCTAGTGGACATTAATCGTTAATGACTTGGTTTTTAAATGGGCCGTTGAATGGGCTTTACAGCAATTAATTGATTGGATCAATTCCTCCTTTACATGTGATGTTTGGATGTTTGATGTGCTGCGACCATGGGCCATAAGTACTTGGCCCGTGATGACTCGTTAGTGGCTCTTGCGCACACCATGGCTGAATGCACATCATTGCCATGGTGTCCCTGAAGGTCATTGGATGACCCCCTCTTTGCCTGGTGGGCCCCACAACCCTGAAAAGGGATGCGTACGGAACCCCTAGCCGATTAAGGCCCGCCAGAAATCTGACTTTATGAAAGTCAGTGGGAGCCACTTTGGTTTGACCCAAATTAGAACTAGGCCGTAATTTTGTTCCCTCCAGCAAATATGAATGCAAGTGATAGGGAGATCCATATGATGGACTCTCTAAAGGCCTTTCGTCATTAGCACAATGATGGGTCCATCAGTAATGAGGAAACGCACCATAAAATTGGGCTATCCATTTGCTGTTGGATCTGTTAGAGTGTTTCATAAGATGATAGGGGCGTCATAGACCGATGTGGGAGGGGCTTCACCAGAAAATGGGAACTCTCTCACGGTACCTTGGCGTAACCTGAATATGATGGGTGTGCACTCACTGACAGAAGGGTTTACCTGAAAACGGCTCTGAACCTTGTCTGACAGAGGCCAAAGGGAAACTCATTTGATGAGTGGATATGATCCGTCACAGAAAGGTGGTGGGGTTATGCAGCTGAAACAGTTGGCTTCACGCACCCCATGTGATTTCCCACATTTCCAGAGACATTTCGTCGTCTTCGTCACTGAGATAGGAGGGAAATCTCAGAGATGAACAAATGGGAATGGAACATAGATTAAAAGCCATATCTATGTAGGTAAACATGAATCAAACTAAGGTTGTGGACTAATGATTTTGCTGTTTTATCAGAAAATGGCAAACGGTCAATTTGCAAAGCTTCTAGACGATAACAAGCTTAAGGGCCCAAACTATGCCGACTGGTACAGAAATCTTATGCTGGTCCTAACTTCTGAAAAGTTAGACAAGGTAGTGAAAAATCCTGCCCCGGAACATCCGGGTGATAGGGCTTCTGAGGCCCGTAGGAGGGACTACCAAGATTGGGAGGATAAGAACTCCCTAGCCCGCTGCTTTGTCATTGCCTCATTAGACAACTCAATACAGAGGCAGTTCGATCAGATCGAACTTGCCAAGGACATATTGGACAGTCTAAGGACAATGTATGAGGAGCAGAACCGTTCTACTCGACAGAAGGTCCTGAAATTGTTCATGACCGCGCAGATGACCAAAGGGCAGAAAGTTCATGACCATTGTCTTCGGATGATGGGATACATCAACGAACTTGAAGCTCTTGGATCCGGGCTAGATCTTGGCACGCAAGTGGATGCCATCCTAAATTCTTTGCCCTCTTCCTTCAATGCGTTCACTATGAACTACAATATGAATAAGCTGAATGTCAGCGTCCAGGAACTCAGCAATATGTTGCAGAGGGCCGAGGATTTACTCAAGAAGGATGAGCCTGTGGTTATGCTTGCTGAAGCTAACAAATCGGGCAAGAGAAAGAGAAAGGCAAAGAAGCCCCAGAAGAAGACTACCAAACCCAAGAAGCAGAAGAAGAACAAGGCATCTGATGTCTGTCACTTCTGCAAGCAGACCGGCCACTGGAAGAGGAACTGTCCTACCTACCTGGAATCTAAGAAAGGTAATATCGAAACTTGTGTCATAGAAACTAATATGTTAGTTACTTCTGTGTCCTGGTGTGTTGACTCCGGGGCTTCAACTCATGCGTGTAACTCACTGCAGGGGTTCAAAGTTAGCAGAAGGCTGAGTGAAGGTGAAGTGACACTGTTCTTGGGAACAACTGCAAGTGTTGCAGCTGCGGCAATAGGAACCGTAGAATTAGTTTTTAAAGAAGGAGTCCTTGTACTTAAAGATTGTCTTTGTGTATAGAACTTGAGAAGGAATTTAATTTCTGTTTCAAAATTGTGTGCTGATGGATATACTGTTTACTTTAGTAATATGATTACTGTTAAACGGAATAATAAATTCATCGCATGCGGGGAGCTAGAGAACGGTCTCTATGTTCTGCATCCTTCTTTGGAAACTAACTTAACCGAAACTACGTCGGTCGAAAATCCCAAGAAAAGGACTCGTGATACAGTAAATCTCACGTGCCTCTGGCATTACCGACTTGGCCACATCAGTATCGACCGAATCACAAGACTGGTAAAGGATGGTCCTTTGGATTTTCTAACCGTAGAAAATCTTCCCACTTGTGAACCTTGCCTCCAAGGTAAGATGACTAAGCGGCCATTTGACGGTAAGCCTGAAAGATGTGCAGGCACACTTGACCTAATACATACTGATGTATGTGGTCCCCTGAGTGTTAGGACACAGAATCAACACGTGTACTTCATCACCTTTATAGATGATTTTTCACGATATGGTTACGTGTACCTAATGAGACATAAGTCTGAACCATTTGAAAAGTTCAAAGAGTTCAGACAGGAAGTCGAGAAACAGTTAGGGAGAGAAATTAAGGCCCTTCGATCAGATCGAGGTGGCGAGTATCTCTCTGACGAATTCAGGGACTACTTAAAGGCCAATGGGATAGTGTCACAACTAGCTCCTCCTGCTACACCTCAACTCAACGGTGTTTCAGAGAGGAGAAATAGGACCTTATTAGACATGGTCCGGTCACTTCTCGTACGCTCAGAATTACCCACATCCTTTTGGGGATACGCATTAGAGACTGCTATCTACGTGCTGAATAGGGTTCCAACCAAATCAGTTCCGAAAACTCCATATGAGCTTTGGACCGGAAGGAAGCCAAGTGTGAGACACTTGAAGATTTGGGGTTGTCCTGCACACGTTAAAAGAACAAGTGCGGACAAGTTGGAATCTAAAACCAGCCGTTGCCTGTTTATAGGCTACCCAAAGGATTCGGTGGGTTATCTATTCTATGACCCAAGTGAGCAGAAAGTGTTCTGCAGTCGAAACGCCCGATTCTTAGAATCCGATTACATCCTGGACACCCATCGTCAGGAAATAGTTCTTGATGAGGAGAGCTCAGGAGCAGTGGGAGATGACCCACAAGTTCCAGGTAATGACCAACCTAGAAGGTCCACCCGGGTATCCAGACCACCAGTCCGATATGGTTATGACCAGGATAGTTACCTGGTGGAAGCCTTGACTAGTGAAGAGGATCCCGTGTCTTACGCGGAAGCTATGTTAGACATAGACTCCCAGAAGTGGGTGGAGGCCATGAGAGCCGAGATGGACTCAATGGAGACCAATGGAGTCTGGACTCTAGTGGATCCGCCCTCCGGGGTAAAAGCAATTGGTTGCAAATGGATCTACAAGAGGAAGAAGGGCCCCGATGGCAGGATTGAGACCTTTAAAGCTCGTTTGGTGGCGAAAGGGTATACTCAGAAAGAAGGCATCGACTATGAGGAAACCTTTTCACCGGTGGCCATGCTTAAATCCATTAGGATCCTGCTAGCTGTAGCAGCGTACCATGATTACGAGATTTGGCAAATGGATGTCAAAACAGCGTTCCTGAATGGAGATCTTAGTGAAGATATCTACATGCAGCAGCCGCAAGGCTTCATTGCTGCTGGTCAGGAACACATGGTATGTAAACTTAATAGATCCATATATGGACTTAAGCAGGCTTCTAGGAGTTGGAACATCCGTTTTGATTCTGCAGTCAAAACGTTTGACTTTGAGCAGAATCCGAATGAGCCCTGTGTTTACAGGAAATCCAGTGGGGATAAGATCACCTTTTTAGTCTTGTATGTGGACGATATCCTACTCATTGGGAATGATGTAGGAATGTTGACTTCGGTCAAGGTATGGCTATCACAGCAGTTCTCCATGAAAGATCTTGGAGAAGCTTCATACATACTGGGTCTTCGACTCTATAGAGATAGATCGAAGCGGATAATTGGATTGTCCCAGGCTGCTTACATTGACAAAATTGTCAAAAGATACAGCATGGAAAACTCCAAGAAAGGAAACGTTCCTTTCAGGCACGGAGTCACTCTCTCCAAGAAGATGTCTCCCAAGACTTCTGAGGAGATTGAGAGCATGAGAGACGTTCCCTATGCCTCAGCTGTGGGGAGCATCATGTATGCCATGTTGTGCACTCGCCCGGACATAGCTCAGGCGGTGAGTGTGGTAAGCAGATTCCAGGCAAACCCAGGACAAGAGCACTGGACTGCTGTGAAGAACATACTCAAATACCTTCGAAGGACGAAAGAGTTTTGTCTGGTATTCGATGGTAGTTCACTGCAAGTTCTAGGGTATACCGATGCCGATTTCCAGTCGGATCCAGATGATAGAAAGTCTACATCTGGGTATGTTTTCACGATAGGATCGTGTGCTGTTTGCTGGAAAAGCAGCAAACAGGGGTCCACTGCAGACTCCACAACCGAGGCCGAGTACATTGCCGCAAGTGAAGCTGCCAAGGAAGCCGTGTGGATGAAGAAATTCATACACGAATTGGGAGCGATTCCATCCAGCACATCACCCATCCCGTTGTTGTGTGACAACAATGGAGCGATCGCCCAGGCTAAAGAGCCTCGGGCCCACTCGAAGTCAAAGCACATCGAGAGGAAGTACCATGTACTGCGGGAGATCGTTGGTAGAGGGGACGTCCTAATTCAAAAGGTAGCATCAGCGGATAATGTGGCAGACCCATTGACTAAGCCACTGACACAGAAAGTGTTTGAGAAACACGTGGAAAGTATGGGACTCCGGCTTGTACCAGATTGGACCTAAGTGCAAGTGGGAGCTGTTAGACAGTTTTGTATGCCCTTAGCTTCAATCATTTTGATGTACTTTTGTTATTTAGTGGAAATAAATAAAGTGCATGTTTGATTCATGTTGTTTGGTTTAATTCTGTGTAAAACCCTAAAACTGGACATTTGTAGAGACTCATGTTAGTTTTAAATGTTCACAGCCGTTGGATAAGTCTGGGGAGATTTATCCTGCCAAGGCTGATACTGGTGTGCCACCAAGTGTTGGGATGGCCTGTCTCAGCCATCAGGGTAAGACCCGAGGCACATACAGCATGGGATTACTTGAATCCTTGAACCGGACCAGATTTCCAGTCTTGCCCTGGACCTTGGAGATGGATGGGCAAAACTGGAAAGTTACACCTGACCCCTAGACTCGATTATGACACTTCACTAGGTGCTGGATCAGGCTGCCTTTGATATGCCAATCAGTGAGATCCTTAGTGGGGATCAAAACCTGGGTATGTTGGGGCAGTTTGAGAATTCATCTGAGTGGGTGGTCATAGTGACAGAATCAGCCACTTTGTCGGACAAAGGGTAATGATCGGGAATGCACTCTCTCTGATGGAAACCATACTGCCGGCA
This sequence comes from Nelumbo nucifera, assembly GCF_055504915.1. Classification (NCBI taxonomy): domain Eukaryota; kingdom Viridiplantae; phylum Streptophyta; class Magnoliopsida; order Proteales; family Nelumbonaceae; genus Nelumbo; species Nelumbo nucifera. Next base: position 69,730,608 of record NC_142653.1, read on the forward strand.
GTTGATTTCAATCGTTGGAATTGTTTTTGCAAAATTAATATATTTACATATATATGTACGGTTTCAAAATGTTTGCAAATGGTTTTAATTCCCGGGATCCATGTGAGAGGAGAGTGCGGCACTGTTCCTTGCAGCCGAGGGAGAGGTCCTCTCTTGTCGGGCAGTGCTTGATCATTAAGGGCTGAGAGGTTAAGTGTAAGACCATTTAGGATAATACCTGATGGGCTAATCTTGCACCTGCCCACAGTCCCTGGGTTTTTATAAGATGGCTTGGCCCAGGGACCACTTAATGTAAGTGTTGGGCCCATAGGGTTCATACGATGGACTCAAGGGGTTCATTGAGATTTTCAGTGAATTTGGCTGGGCCTTGTATTAAAGGCTGGGCCGAACCCATGTGGCTGGTGTGTAGATCAATGCTTGGGTCCCACGCCATACAAAGAAGCCCAACTGGGCAGTAGATTGGAAACTAATTAAACACTGAATACTTAATGGGCCAAAAGCCCATTTCGAAGTGGGCTGATATGATCACCCATCAATGGGGCGAATTTGAGATTGAAGTTAGCAAAAAGGATTGGGCTCTTAGCCTTATCCACTCTTAGAGACCAAATTCAAATCAGATTTGAATCTGGTAACCTCCTGATAAGATCAGGAGTAAGCTAACTCTATCTGGGAAAGGGATTAAGATTATCCCCTATCCAAATACTGATTTAGATTGGGATAACTCCTAATTAGGAGATTTCTTAATCAAGAAGAAAAGAGAGGAGATTTTCGAATGAACCAAGAGAGGGAAATCAGATTTCGATCCAAGAGGTTCTGGTAAGCAAGAAAGGTTCCTGCGAATTGAGATTAGATCTCATTCTCTCCAGAAAAGAAAACAGTTCAGCCTTTTCGTTTCTGGAAATCTCCTCCTGCCGCCGCCATCTGCATTATTGCAAGATCTGATCTTTGCAGAAAAGAAAGTCAAGAAACCAGTTCTTGACATCAGTCTTGCAAGAAAGACTGAAAGAATTCAGTGTTTAGTACATCCAGGGGATTCTTGTGAAGGATCCAGTGTGTAGGACGCACCCTGCTAGTTCTGTTCCATCCACAGCTGTGTCATCTTCAGCAGGGACAGATCTTGGAGCATTCTTTGGGCGTGAACACCAACTTTGGGAGATACTGCTTCTCCGGATCAGGTATAATCCTCCCATTTATCTTTTGGTACAGATCTGGTTTGATTAGGGTTCAAGTAGATCCTTGAATATTGTATTCTAAATTCAGGGAATATGATTCCCAGTTGGGAGAAGGTAGGAAATTTTTGAAATTCGCCCCACCCATTCCGCAACCTTTATGGCGTCCATTAGATGGATCCTACCATTCTTTCACCTTGGGCATCATAGCTTTACTCATCGTAGTTAGACCCTCTTAGAACACATTGAAATCACATCTTAACGATACTCAGTGCTGTTATACCCTCCTAGCACATGTCGAGATCGCATCCTAGCCTTACTTAGCATAAACAAACCTTTCCTAGAAGAGTGCATGGTATTACCCAATGCAACATACCCTACCTTCATTGAACCTTAGGCAACACACCTAGCCTTCATTGCACCTTAGGTAGTGCACCCAACCTTTTATCGCACCTTAGGCAGCACACATGATGTTTTTGCATCTATCCTCCATCACATCTTGCCTTTGATGCATCTGGCCTCCATCGTACCTAGCCTTCATTGCATCTAGCCTTTATCACACTTGGCCTTCATCACACCTATCTTTCATTACACCTTAGGTACTTGTGTAGCACACCTGGCCTTCAACATACCTTAGATACCCAGTGCATTACAATCCCTACAGTCCCTTCCCCCCTTATTTCGGTTTTCTAGGGACTTGGTTCCTTCCCCCCTCCCCCCATTTCTTTTGGTTGTCTTTTTTAAAAAATTGAAATATTCTTTTTTCTAAGTATTTATGTTTAGTCTTATACTTGAGTAGTTGGAAATTGTAGATGTTTGCTTTATTCCTCCATCTTTGATTGTCTTTAACAAGATGTAAAAGAACTTAGCTTCTCTTAGATCTCCAAATGTGGCCACCTAAAAATTTATAGAATTGATTGTAAATTTGAACATGTGGCTGCATTTCTCCTTTTTTTCTTTATTTCTTTCTATTTATTTTGCTTTCTCTCTTGTTTGTTTAAACAATCACAACAATAATACACTTTCATGGAATTAGAATTAGAATCTCATTTTACCTATTAGAAGAAGGATAGTAGGTGGTTCCTTTGAATTTTGGTCCTTATAAGCTCCACCAAAACCCTTCAAACTACTTACCAATGAAAGAAGCCCATTTTTCCATTGATGGAGGTTTAAAGGCTAGCAACCTTATTGAAACCTTTGAATCCATGAATGTTGCACTATATAATTACTATCCTTAGAAGTAGGATCAAAATAAATCTCGAATCCTTTTAATCCATTGTCAGCACCCGATTTTTGCTCGGTCCGCTGCCTGAACCTTCAATTTACCCCAAACACCCAATCAGGCCCATCCAACCTCCCCGAAACACCAAAAAACCTAGAAAAACCCAAGTTTCACCTCGAAAGCCCTCAGATCCACCGTTAAACCTACCCAATACCTATCCGATGGCCCCGATCAACCCCACTCACACCTCAACCGTTAGATCAGACACAACCATCAGACCCAGGATCTCCCAAAACACCTACCTGTAAAGTTTCAACTCAAGGTTCTCCTCATCAAATGAAGATTCCATTTCAACCTCCCTCATTAGCCTGAACACTCGGAACCCAGATTCCCTTGATTTTGACACATCCGAACCGATCAAACCACACCATTAGACTCCGAACACACCAAAACACCTGCCCACAAAGTTTTAGCCCTAGATTCCCTCATTTGCCCTTTCACCACACCAAGATTCCTTTCTAAAACATCCCGTTGACTCAAATTCCTACAATCTTGGCCCTCTAAGACTAACCAGACCTCATCATCAGATCCCGGACACCCTTAAATACCTACATATGAAATTCCAGCCCAAAACACCTTCATTTACCCTCGATCACACAAAGATGCCATTTCGAGGCTCTAGATTGACCGGATTATAAATCTGCCCGATCGGGGCCCAGTTGGCTCAATCTGATTTTACCAATCATTTAAGACTATCCAAAAACCCTACCTTATGAAATTTCACCCAAAACTTCCTTCATTTTCCCCTTCATCACACAAAGATTCCATTTCGGGCCTCCAGATTAACCGAATCGGACCTTTTCCAGATCTACCCAATCCGGGCCCAGTCAGGCCAATCTGACCCCGTCAATCAACTTAAAATGTTCGGAAACCCCACCTTACAAAATTTCAACCAAAAATACCCTCATTAACCCTTCTATTCAAAACGATTCCATTTCGGCCAATTTTACTAGCCCATAGACAAAACCACCCCTCTACGGTCGGACCCATTTCAAGCCTCTATTTTTTATCCAAAATTTTAGTCGTTCATCCAAAACTCCGGTTTGGCCACCCTTTGATCCGGATTGGCCAGACTTTTTCAGAATTATAAAAACGCCACTCAGATTCCCAAAAATTACGAAAATGCCATTAACCCTACTAAAGTTTTAAATTCGGGCTAATCGACACTATTCACCTTCTCCCCTGTTTCGAACGGAATCCAACCGAGGCGGCGGCGAATCAGAGGCAGCAGCAACCAACCTCCCTCCGGCCTCTCCTCTTCTCTCTCTCTCAGTTCTTTCTCTCTCACTCTCTCCCTCTTTCTCTCTTCCTCTCCTCCTCCTTCTTCTTCCTTTTCTTTCCGTTTTCTTCATCGGCTTCACCCCTGCTACTCCCCGCCGCTGCAACATCGAGCAGCGGCGGTTGTGCCGTTTGTTCCCTCCTGCTCGCACAGATCTCTCCCTCTCTTCCTCCTTCTTCTTCTTCTTCTTCACCTTGGAGTTTTCGCATTCCACCAGTTAAACGGTGTCCATGAGATCGTTTTGCTTCCACAATCCCCATATTGCAAACCACGGAAAATTTTCACCATTCGAAGACAGGAAATCCGAAACCGAAACTGTCTGAAATTTCTCTTCTCCTTCGATCGTTTTCAGGCCGACATCCAGGTTAGGTAAATTGATTTCTCTTTTTGTCTGGGGGAGAAAGAATCGATGGAGCTGGTGATAGATTCTACTAAACCGGCTCTTGTAGATTCCTAGTACCTACCCAATCCCGCGAAAGATTATTACTTCTACTTGATATTTAGATTTATCTTCTCCCAAATACCAATGGAAACGGACGGCCATCAGAATTGGTAATGAAATTGCGGTTAAAACCAATTTCTGTGAACCTACCGAAAATCAGTTCATTGGGGATAATCCTTCAAGGCTAAGAGAAAATAGAATTTTATTTCGATCCCTTAATTGTTTTATCATTTACAATCTTTTTTGTTATAAATAACATGCTTCATTTCTTACAATTGTCTTGCTATTTTAGCCATCATAGTTTGCATTTGGCTGAGTAAATAATTGTGGTCTTACTTGGTTGGAATCACCCATGTGAGCCCTACTTATTGGACCTTTGAGAGGAGTGCCTAACCCGTGAGCCCCACTTATTGGACCCCGGAGAGGAATGCCTAACCCTTTCCCTCTCCCATCCGAAATCTATCCAGACTGGTGTAGCTAGTGCCTGGGCTTTGGAGTCGCTATTAAACCGAACATGCTTTTTGATGTTGATCTCAGAGGTCCCATCACCTCCAATTCTATATCTGATGGGTGATGATTCCATTTCCATCCCAAGTGGCAAAGTGAACCAGTTTTTTTCCGATGCTCACATCCATTAAGAAAAATGATTCGATCTTCTAGTAAGAAACAATAAAGAACTTTCTAAATTATGAAAGGTTACACCCAAGTTCAAATTTCAAATATTAGTCCTAATCCACATCTAAGTTAGGCCTTCTCAGTAAGCTTCAAAAACATTAAAATCCCAAATCAATATTTAATGATAATGATATAAAAAAACTCAATCAAATTCAAACTTTAAAGTAAGTTAATTAAGACCAAAGACCTTATTTGAAATAAAAAATCAAGTCTAAGGTCAAAATCCAATAAAGAATTCAATCTTGGGATTAGGATCAAAATCCAATCTAAAATTCTCAATTAAAAGGGACATCAATCAAAATCCAATCTCTCATCTAAAATGCTCAAGGTTGTTATCCCCTACCTAGGCTAAGGCTAAGTAGATGCATGACTTTATAAGTTTACTCTTAAGAGGTAGCATTAAAAGGCCATTTTGACCATCTTCTTTGCCTTTAAAAGCCTTGGAGTATCTAGTAGGTACATGTATGGCAAGGGTCTAACCCTCCCTTAACCAGTAGCAAAAGATACTTCATCCCTTGTTCATTTAGTTAGACCTGAGGCTAACTGAATGCTTGACTCTATGAATTCACTCTTGAGAAGTAGCATCAAAAGGCCATCTTGACCCTTTATATACTTTTAAAGGTCCTGGAGTATTTAGTATGCACACTTATATCAAGGATCTAGCCCTCCCTTGACTTGTATCAAAACGTACTTTATCTATTGTTGGACCCAAGGCTAATTTGATGCATGATTCTATGAATTAGCTCTTGAGGTGTAGCATCAAATGGTCACTTTAATGTCACTTTATGACTTCAAAATCATGAAATGTCTATTAGGTATACATATGGTAAAGGGTCTAACCCTCTCTTAACCAATATCAAAATATACTTTGCCCATTACTTGATTACTTGCTATAATATAGAAAGAAAAAAAAAAAAACTGTTGTGATCTCAAAATCCAAAGTATCTAGTAAGTACACATATGGCTAAGGGACTTAATCCTCCTTTAACTAGTATTAAAAGATACTTCTATTTGTTCCATTGATGTGCATATCTTTTTTTAATGATGTCTCTTGTAATTATGCTTACTATTTGGTTGGGCTTTAAGTTGCTTAAAATAAACTATGAGTCTTACAATAATGGCCTATTAACTCACCTATTTGTTGGTAGAAAATTGGATCAAGCTTTTTTGATTATTCAAGATGTTGTGCACTCCTTCACAATTGAATTAATGAGAAGGCAGATAATGTTAAAACCCAAGGAAGGTCACAATTAGGAAAATGTAATGAATTTGTCACTAGTGCAGTTGGAATGGCCTTTACTAAAAGTAGCCTTTTAGCGTTGGGATATGAAAAAGATAGTCTTTTGTTTAGGAAAAATTGAGATGTGCCCAACATTAGAAGAGTTGGCTTATCTCTTGAATATGCCCGTTGAGGATGGAATTGCCTTCCTATTTGCTAAGCAGAGATATAAATCAGACTTCTATGAATTTTTAGTTATTTTCTCCTAAATTGGAGCACTTGAATTCTCAGGCCAGATAGAGAGGGGGCAAAAAGATGCCTTTTTCATGGCATCATGGGCCATTTGTTCTTCCCACTTACTGCAAAAGGATCCATGCAAGGCTAATAACAATGTTGTGCCAAGTTAAGGAAGCATTGTTGGTTACCTTGGTCCACATGATATTAGTAGATATTCTATGAGGACCAAACATGTTACATACATGTAGAGTATTGCCATTCTAAGTTTCCCTTCAAATCTTATAGCTTTTGTTAATACAACATCTGCCACATTTGGTTATCCATACAAGAAAATTTGTCTTAACCTACATATAGGGTAAAAGAAATTCGAAGCACCAACCCACAATCAATAGTTATAACAAAGAGACAAAACCTAGCATTGTTGCAATGGGCCACTGGAGGAAAGATCAATTGAGATATTGGGTTGTCTATCCAAAGGATGTGTAATCAACCCCGTCTAGAAATAGAGGCCAGCTAGAGCATGGTATTGGTAGGTCTATATGGATTGTTACCGTATGTCCCAGTGCAAGTCTTAAAACGGATAAGCTTCTTGCAATTCACTCAAGTCGACGACTTTGAAGAGGAAGATTCTTGTGTTTCCCAATCCATTCTCCCACGTAAGTCAGCTCTATGAAGGAAGAAGTGGAGAAAATGAAAGAAGAAATCCAAAAGATAAAAGGGGTCAACAACCTAGGAACCACGAATTTCAAGGGAAACTCTCCTATGTCTACGATTTTGAAAAAAATTAAGCCTTGTTGACTCCTTGGAAACTGCCAATTATTTTGTTCTTGACCGGAATGGATTTTATTCATTGCCTCTTAAGAGGTTTGGGACATGAGTATGATGCTTTTGTTGTGTCTGTTACAACACGACTGGATGATGTTTCTTTAGTTGACATTCAAAGCCTACTTCTATCATATGAGAACTGACTAGAGAGGCATTCTATGATATCTTATACTCAACTATCTATGAATGTTGAAATAGAAAATAATCATCGAAAAGGAAATAATTTTAACAACAAAAATGGTGCCAGTTATAGTGGTAACACCAACAAGAATTGCAAATCCAATTTCAACAACAATGCCAGTCTTCAAAGCTATAATGGTGGTCAGCAACAGTCTAAATCTAATGAAAACTCTGTAGTTTTCCAACTTTGTAATTATATTGGAGATACTATTCTTACTTGCAGATCCTGATTTGACAAATCTTATTATTGACCATCACTGAAAAAACAACACAAACGAGAGGCTATGACTAGTACTTCTACACCTGCTGCTTTTGATTCCAATTGGTACCCAATTTAGGGGCAACCAACCATATCACCTCAGATTTGCAAAACCTCTCCATTCACAGTGTTTATAATGGCATAGATCAAATCTCTGTCAGTAATGGTGCAGGTTTGCAAATTGCCAATATTGGTACATCTATTATTTGTTCTTCTAATGGTTCTATTTCTTTGCATAATGTGTTTCATGTTCCACTTATAACAAAGAATCTATTGTTTGTTTCAAAATTGTGTAAGGCTCATAATGCTATTCTTGAATTTCATGGTAACGGTTTTTGTGTAAAGGACAAGAGAACAAGGAGGTTAATTTTACAAGAACCCATTAAAGGACTCTACCAGGTACAGCTTGATAGTGGCAGTTCTTCTTCAGTAGGTGTAGCATTTGTTGGTGAAAGAATATCGATTTCCATTTGGCATCAAAGACTTGGCCATCGACCCAAGTCCAACAATAACTTAGTTGGTTCTCCATAGATTTAATTTGCCAATTAGGAAAAGGGTTGATTATTTATATATACCCTATATATTTAGAAAACTACTTAAATGTATCCTAAATTTTCAAAACCGGATGGCTCCACATAACACAAATAGGCCATCTGTTAAACAAAACATCAAACTTGTTTGATACACCATTAAATTCTATTATAATTCCGTTTACCCTTATTCTTCCTTCCACTCCTCTCCTAACTAAATGAGCTACTTGTACCCCATTTCTTTGTTTTACTGGCATTTATTTTCTCCGATGATTTCTTTCACACTTTACACAGAGGGGATATCAGCAAGAGAGATGATGACGACGACGATGAGAAACACAAGAGAACAAAGATCAGAATTCATGAATCAAGACAAGGTCCTCCTTTGGTCTGCAATAGTTCGTTAAGGGCATTAGGTTAGTCTCCAACATATTTTTCTGTTTTATTTACCAACTCTCAAATTAGGCGATCAAAGCATCTATTTTTGCTTTTCTCAAGTACATCTTAGCTCGATGGTTGCTTTAGCAATAATCTCCTCACCTTGGTTGGCGATTTTGGGGTGGGGGGATGTTGGAGACTGAAAAAAAAAAAAAAAAAGGAAAGAAAAGAAAAGAATTAAGGTGGAAGAGGAGAGGATGGGTTCCTTTTTTTCTTTCTGGGATAGATTTCTTTTTTGGTTTGCAATGTTCATTAATGGTGTCTGTGCAGGTTGGGGTATATATGATCTGCAACAACTTTCCACCTTTCCCTATTGGTTTGTTCTTATATCGTCTCCTCTCCAACTAGGGGGTTAAAAGCAATTCTTTTTCACTTTTTTTTTTAATTTTTAAATATGAAAAATGAGATATTTAGCAATTAATAGAGAAAAGCGTCTATTACTTAAATTGTTTGTACTTGGGAATCGATTCTTGGACCATTTTTCTTTTTTGAGTAGAAGGAGGAGGAGGGGGAAGAGAGAAGAGAAAAAGAAACAAAATGGAATATTTAGAAAATGTAATGAATAGTCAGGGATTTTTTTTTGTTTTTTACATTGTACTAGTACAATTGCCCGTGCAAAGCATAAATACTTGTACAAGTAGTTGAAACAGCTCGTTTAAAACATAAATGAAGAAAAGTACCAAGATGAAAACACAAAATGATTAACACAGGTTTTATAAAAGCTGAACGATAATGAAGGTACTTCACATTTAGCAGAATCCACTCATCAATGCAATCCACATGAAAATTGTAAGCACAAGGGAGTCCATGAACCTAAAAAGCTTCCAATATGCACTTGCAACTTAACTTATCGTAAAATACGAGGGGCAGCACCACAATTCCTCTTGGGTGAAACCCAAAAGGAAAAACATACTTAAAGTAGAAAGCACAAGTACATTTAAAACTTGGCTAGAAAGCTCTTAATGCCATATTTTTCTTGCTTATACAATTTACGAAAATGACATCTATTATGTGGACCATGTCAAAAAAGAACAAAGAAAAGAAAAGAAAAAGAAGAGTATAACCATGGGCAAAGTACACAACAAAAGGTGCAACATAAAAATGAAAAGGATTTGTTCAAATGGTTATGACATCATGGGACATTCACATCATCCCAACATAGATGCTTGGTCATTTTGATAAAAAACAGTGGAAAATTAGAATTATTTACCTCATTCCCAACGTGGAACACGCAAATAGGACATTCACTGCATGTAGTTGGAACAATATTTAGATTAACTTGGGAAATTCCTGATTAAGTGTTAGGGTTGTTCATGGGTCGGGTTGAGTCGGTTTACCTAGAAATGAAACCGAAATTGACTCAGTATTAAGTAAAACCGACCTGGTCGGTTTGAATCGGGTTGAGTCGGTTTTGTGAATGATTCTCTTGGTATGAATGGTAAAAGATTTAAGTTTAAGAAAACAAAGACTGGATGCCTAAAAATTAAAAGTGATTTGATGGATTAAAACTGATATTTTATATATCAGAAATTTTATATATAATATGTATATTTCTGAAATATATATATATATATATATATTATATAATATCTGAAATATATTATATATAATATATCTAAGTCGGTTTGGGTCGATTCGGTTTCGATTTTCACACATGAAAACCAAAACCGAACCGAACTATCGGTTTATATTTTTTTGTAACCCGAAACTAACCGATGCTGAAGAAAAACCGACCAACTCGGATTGGATCGGACCGGATTGATCGGTTTGGTCGGTTTGGGTCTTGTTATGAATAGTCCTATTAAGTGCTTCCACTGCTTCTCTCTACATAACCAAAAACAAAAGTTACAACCACTAAAACAATAACAAAAACACAACCAAAGGTGGGATAAGAACTTGTTAAACAATACAATATTGGCACACATGCATCCTTGAGACAAATATATATGCATCTAAAGGTCCATGTTTTGGATACATAATAAAACAAAAATAACCCTTACCTATTATTTACAATGTAGTATGGTAGAAAGAACTAAACTGTTGGCATGCCTAAGCTAAAAAAAAGACTAGAAATTGTTGAACAACCACTATTAGTTGAACAATTGGAGCTGTCTTTTTAAACCTATTTGAACTAATGAACTGAAAAATCGATACCTAATTCAATAAAAATCCTTTGTTAAACCAAAACACTAATTGATTAAAATTAATTGAACCACAAAAAAAATTAACAAGAGAAAAAATAAAACACAAAATCTTTTTATGAAACATATAAATCTAAACCTGATTTCGATACATGTGTTGTTAAACCGAAACCTGATTAAAATTAATAGAATAATAATGACAAGAGATTTCATAAAAGAAGTAATGTAGTTAAAACCTATGGCATTTCTAGTTAAAAACTAACTGATTATCGGAGAATTAGAATAATAGAGATTTAGAAAGAACCTCTCGGATGGGGAAAAACACAACATTGCTGAGAAGGATTCTGGCATGCTTTTTCGTTTAATATTCATTACTGCAAAAGCTCTGATTATCAATAAAAACACAAGAAGCGAAACACATGGAGTTCTACCTTTGACAAGTGTGGATGTTGAAATAATCTTCTGCTATTTACTTTTTCTATGGCTTTTATACAGGATAATATTGTAAAAGCAAAATCAGACTCATTTGTCAATATCGTTACTTAGTAGGGGTAATATTGGAAAAGGGTCTCGGATGAGGAAAAACACAACATTGCTGATAAGGATTCCAACATGCTTTTTCATTCAATATTCATTACTGCAAAAACTCTGATTATTAACAAAGCACAAGAAGCGAAACACATGGAGTTCTACCTTCGACAAGTGTTGATGTTGAAATAATCTTCTGCTATTTGCTTTTTCTATGGCTTTTATACAGGATAATATTGTAAAAGCGAAATCAGGCTCATTTGTCAATATTGTTACTTGGCAGGGGTGATATTGGAAAAGGGAAATCAGGGTCAAGGATTCCAACATGCTTTTTCATTCAATATTCATTACTGCAAAAACTCTGATTATTAACAAAGCACAAGAAGCGGGATAATATTGTAAAAGCAAAATCAGGCTCATTTGTCAATATTGTTACTTGGCAGGGGTGATATTGGAAAAGGGAAATCAGGGTCTTTGACCATTGTAAGCAAAATCAGGCTCATTTGTCAAAATCGTTCCTTGGCAGGGGTAATATTGAAAAAGGGTCTCGGATGGGGAAAAACACAATATTGCTTAGAAGGATTCTGACATGCTTTTTCGTTCAATATTCATTACTGCAAAGACTCTGATTATCAACAAAACACAAGAAACAAAGCACATGGAGTTCTACCTTCGACAAGTGTTGATGTTGAAATAATCTTCCGCTATTTGCTTTTTCTATGGCTTTTATATAGTATAATATTGTAAAAGCAAAATTAGGTTCATTTGTCAATATCGTTACTTGGCAGGGGTAATATTGGAAAAGGGTAATCAGGGTCTTCGACCATTGTACTTGCTCCATTCTCTTTTTAATAATTTACATTTTATTTGTTGGACTTAACCTTGGAAAGGTCAATAAGGTATATATAAATTGTTTAGTAGTTTCTCAAATGTACACTAAACCTTATGAAAAATTTCAATATATATTCCATTTCATCATAGTACTTCTATTATTTCATTGATTGTAACTTGAAACCTGTTTTTAATGACATTTTGGACCAAACCTACTACATCTATTAATGGTTTTAAGTATTATGTGCATTTTGTGGATTCCTATGGTACGGTTTTTAAAACTGGATTGGACTGGAAAAACCGGGAACCGGTCAAGTAACTGGTTTCATTTTCCCTCAAAACCAGCTAAAAAATATTGATTTGATCAGTAAATTGTTGATTCAAGCTATTGAACCATTCAAACCATTCTAATCGTTTGACAGTTCTGATCGTTTTTTTTTTTGTCAGAATGGGCCGACCGTTTGACCCGACAACTGGATCTCTGACAGATTCGTTGTCCGGGTCAGTTTTAAAAACCTTGGCCTATAGACTATAGGTGATTCACTTGGATATTTCCCATGGCTTGAAAATCTCAACTTTATTCTATATTTTTTGCCTTTAAGATGCATGTTGATAATGTTTTAAATTGTTACATCAAGTAATTACAAACAGATGGTTGGGCTGAATATTGATCTCTCTCATCTTTTTTGATACAATGTGGTATTTCTCACCGGATCTATTGCCCACATGTTCATGAACAACAAGGTATAGCTGAAAGGAAACATAGGATCTCTGCAATATGTTACCATCACCAAGCCCGAAATCTCATTAATTTTCTGTAAGCAAAACTTGTCAATACATGAAATCCCTTTATGTTTGGTTGCAGTGTAAATTCATTTTCACTGATGCAAATCTATGGTGGTGCAAATGATTTGGCCACAAGTTTTGATTTATTTTTGTTTCAAATTTTATCTTACTTTCTTTGGTTGCATTAAAAATGAAGTAAAATAAGAACTAAAGCAGACTAAAGTAAAATCCAAAACAAAATTAAACCAAAATTTGTTTTTTTTTTTTCACTTGCACTCTCATACTTTTGTACTAATGCAGATAAAACTGCATTGCAACAAAATACAACATTACGACCCAACATTAAGCCTGGACGAAGTTTAGAATATGCTACCTAAAAGGGACTATAAATTATGGGATTCATCACTTTTCCAAGAGTATATCTCTCATGGTATTTTCTGATACGATTGGGGTAAGTTGCTTTGTTAACCACTGGTCATAGAATGGACATTGTATCTTTTTAGGTGACAATCTTGTTGCATAGACCTCTAAGAAACAAAACAACATTTCACACTCCAACACATTCTAAAGCTTAGCAAATTGAGCTAGATGTTTGCTTCATCATAAACAAACAACTAGTGGTGAATTACATACCATGAACGGATCAACTGGTAGATATTTTACTAAGCTCTTACCCCAACCTCACTTTAATCTTCGATGTGTGTGTGTTGGGGGTGGGGGGGTAACCCTCACTTGTTGTATTCAAATTTGAAATTGTATTTATCTTTGTTTACCATGTATAGATACGAGAAAGTCTATGATGGCAGAAAGACATGATACTGGAAAGGCTTTTTCCATGAACCTGCTGGGCCTACCAAAAGAAGCACTTAGACCCACTAAGAAGAGAAGTTTAAGGTAGGACCCAATGTATTTGGCCCATTAGCCCAAGGAGACGTGGGTGGGTCTAATAAGAAATTCCTTTGATGCAATGGTCTCGTAAAGGAAAACAAAATTCTTTTCGAATTCAAATCTATCATCGGTTGACAGATGAGCTGAATCTTAAATTTGGATATAGGCTAGGGAATCCCATTTAAAAGGCAACCAGCCCCTTTGCCAATACAGTTTCCTTCAAACCAAACACAGCGTAAGTATTGGGAGATAAATCCAATATGTTTATTCAATTACATTTAAATGGAGACCAAAGATTTATCACCGAATTGCCAATTTAGTGGGGCCCATTTGAATAATAATCAACCCAAGTACAGTACAATTAAAAGGGGAAGAAAAGTAAATGCTGATCGGCTATATTGATCGACCACATGTGGGCTAGCTGCTTGCCAAATGGCCACCAGTCATAATTGAACATGATCCATTCAATTTAGTGGGTTCCATTTGAATGACAACTGTCACTTGCCATTAAAAAGAAATCAATAATTGTTGTTAGGCTTGTTGAAGATTGTCTTTATATAAAAAAATATATATATAAAAACAAGAGAAGGAAGGGAGAAGTCAGAAGAATTTGAAAGAAGTCAAACTTGTGTGTCTTTGTTCAAGTTTCAACTTAAATGCTGTTAGCCACGTAAATGTTGAGAGGCATGTTCAACTAAAATCATTCTCTCTTCATTGGCTCTCTGTAGTAGCTCCCAAGTTTTTCTTCAACTTTTCCTGTTCTAGGAAAGAAGAACCAAAACTTCGACTCCTCAATTGTTAAAGCTTCAAAATTGTCTCAGTCCCGTGTCATGTGAATCAAATAATTTGATCCTTAGAGTATTCAAAGTAAATTCCCATCAAATTACTACAAACAAAAAATCTTCTATTAAATTATTGCAACCAAGAAGATCTTTATTGAATCATTACAACCAAAGGATCTTCTACAACTAAAGGTTAGATTTGCGATTTATGCTCAAATCAATAATTGATTGTGAACAAAAGCTTTATTCACATACAATTGATCAATACAAGTTCTTTCCACAACTACAAGTTGTCAAACTTTTTAGATTGTGTCCGTGACAAGCTTGAAGCTACAAATATAAAGCTTTTTGATTTCCACTGCATAATTATAAACATTCAAAATGTCAAAAACCCTCACTTTACACACCAATATCTACCCATGAATTGGCATCAATTCTGAGATGTCACCCACCCCAACTATACTTTGGGCCTAAAAATTCTGACCCTGGGCTGAATCATCATTCTCCCAAAGAAATAAGAGATGCAAAAGGCTAATATATGAAGCTTGGCCCACAACCTAAGAGTTTAAGCTTTTGGGTTAAAGGTAAGTTCCAATTCTTTTGTGCAAGTCAGAATAACTTACAACTTCCTGGGGAGTGTGTTTTGATGGTTGTTGCTAGGGGTGATCATTTCAGCCCAGCTTGGCCCGAAAATTTTGGGCTTGGGCCTGGGTTTTGTGTTCAGGCCCGGTCCGAGTCCACATCAAGCACGCAAATTTTAGGGCCAGGCTTGGGCTTAATACTTCAAGTCCGGGCTTGGGCCGACCCACATATATTTAAACTTACACATTTTGTGTATAATGTATACACATGTATACATGTTATTTTATATATATTATATATTTATAAATATTATAACATGACATGTATAATTTATATTATATATAATATTTTATATTTATATAATATATAAAATAAGTTTATATGCATGTTATGTCGTTTAATATAAATTATTATAGATACGTAATGTTTTATATATGAAAGACATTGGCCCAGAATCAGGCCCGGGCCAGACATGGACTAGGGCTTGTGTTTCAGGCTTGAAACCCTGGGCTGAGCCGGACCTGAGCCTAATTAAGATATAGCCCTTATCATAAGTGTAAAGCCTGGCCTGGCCTAACCCATAATCACCCCTAGTTGTTGCGTAGTTGGCACATGGCCTGACCCACCCATGGTTGAATAGTGATAACTCTCCATTTGGCTGCTAGTGGTTGAGTGAGAACTCTTATGGTGGTGGTGGTGGTGGTAAGCAAAGGACGTTGGGGTGGTGTTTGTCAAAACTTGATGATGTGATAATGGCTTCTGTTTGAGGGGCATTGCTTGATATGGATGAAAATAAAACCACACATGAAGGGCTGTTGGGATGCATTCAAGAGTGCACAAGTCCTATATTTGAAAGAAATAAAAAATACAAAGGATTAATATGTAAGAATTGACCCACAACTTTATTAATAACTTAAACTTCAAGTTTGAAGGTGGTATTTGATTCTTGTATACAAATCCTCTGCGTGGAACAAGCTCCCCAGTGTTTGTGTGTGACTCCCTTTGGTGCATGAGAGATTAATTATGATTTATGATTTCAATATATGACTTCTATGAAATAATAGCAATTTTAATATAGATGCACAATGCAAATGAAGAGCATATAATATACAGCAATGAAGTATTTTTATGTATCCAACCCCACATACTTAATTAAGATATAACACTCAACTTCAGCAGTATTTCCCTTTTAAACGTGAAGGGTATATTGATTTAAGAAAACCGAATCGAATCAGATTCAATCTAAAAGTAGACTCTGCTCATGGTCAGTTTAAATCTTGATTATAAAAGACTAGAAGCTGTAGTACTGCAGATACCTCTTTGAAGGTATAAAATTAATTATGGGTATGGTTTCTGTACTCACTTCTTACGAAGATAGTAACGAAAAGTTCTTTAGGCTGTGTTTGGTTGCAGTGTAATTTTATTTGCACTAGTATATATTAGAGTGCAAATAAAAAATATGTAAAATTTGTTTTAATTTTGTTTTGGATTTTATTTTAATTTTTACTTTATTTGTACTGTAACTAAATAAAGTAAGATAAAATTTGAAACAAAAATAAATCAAAATTTACACCAAAAACATTTACACTACTATATTTGGTTTTCATTTTTCACACTCAAATTTCCGTTTCTCTTTCATTTTTCTACCTCACCAAATAGAGCCAAATACAGGGTGGTTGTTTAAGTGCCCGTTTGGGAGGGTTTTCACATACTGGCTTCTGGCTTCTATATTTGGCTTTGTGAGGCGAGCCCCGTCAAAGCAAGCTAAGCAATGTTTGGTGAAAAAACAGAAAGCCTAAATTAGCAACATTTCATCCAAGAAAAAAACATAAGCTTTCCTCTGAAACTATTCTTAGTGAGTTCTCCAAAATGACTTAATCAAAGTTTCAGCTTTCCAAAAGGGGCCGTAATTATAAAATGACTTCCATTACAACATATGCAGCAATCCACAATCCTTATAATTATAAGGGAGGAATGGAAATCTTTGACAAGTTGGTTGTAAATTCAAGGGTCTACAAATTTATTTTCAGCGATAGTCGACGGTCATTAAGACATTCTAGTTTTCTGCTTCTGAATGATGGCCGCGGTGGTCAAGAATGAATGCTTTATACCGTAATATGTGCCGGCGGTGACGATTGTTTGTTCTATGTCGTCAGACTTGGACCAAGCCAACTCCAGATCACCGGCAGCCAGAACAGTTTTTAGTAGTCCAACTCTTACAAATCTTTACTTGGTCAAACCCATCTGAAATATATGCATGAATATCTAATATATGACCTATAATATTTAGAGTATTCTATTTTGGCTTATTGAAAATCATATAAATTTGTTTGTTATTTCTTAACTTTTATTGTGTTTTCTTATTTGAATGAGACGAGTGGTTGAACCTGGACAGTTGGACCATTTGACCCATGACACAGTGACCAAAATGATTGTGTTCTACCCCAGTCTCTTGATTATTATTGCATACATCTCCAAAGAACCACCTTTCACCAGCTTTTATATATTCTACCTATATTTCATCTTTTTTATATATCGTAGTTTTATATAAAAATTATTAAATAGAAAAAGAAGGCAAGAGTACACAAATAAAAGTAAAAGATAGGCATGGTTTTCAAGTCGTTGTTGACTTGGATGGTCGGACAGTTCGAACTAGAAATTGTCTATGCAACCAGTTCCATTTCACTCTTAACCCATAGTATGTCTAAAAACCATTGATTTGATTAGTAATCTGTTGATTTGGGCAATCAAACTATTAACTTGTTCAATCAAGACAATGGTCTTTGGCTCTTTTTTATTTTAATTATTTTTAAAATTTCTTTTTATTTTTTAAATTAGAACAGACCATTCATTAGAATCCGATGCTTAAACTGCATGTTAACCCAAAAACTGGTGTTCCAAGCAGTTTTGATTCCGAGTCGATTTTTAAAACATGACCAGAAATATATAAAAAGAAAGTTTGAGATCAGACTCGGTCATCACAATATTATGCTCACACCGTAATCACAGCCACTTAGAATCATATATTAGAAATATCTCCATATTCATATATTCTCAAATACCCAACTGCAAGAGGATAGCCTTGTAAGAATGAATCCGAGTATGAGCTAGCCGGACAAAAAACGTTTTCCGAACACAGACCAATTAGAAATCCCCACGACTCATGCCACAAATGCCAACCAAACAAGCACAACATCAAAACTGAACCACTGACATTCTTTGCCCCTCTGGGACCCAACTGAACCACTATCCACAAACCCACCAAACTTGAACTAATCCTCCTGACCCACCAGTTCATCATTTTCGCTGAACCCTTTTTCAGACAAGCCATAACCAGGAATCTTAGATGGAGACTGTATAATAGACTCCTCATTGAGCTCAGAGAAGGTTAATTTCATGTGTCATTAACCCTAAAATGATAGTATATCGTATATTACGAACTTTAAGTTTTGCTTAGAGGTATATTGGGGATGTGTTCAGTAAAGTTAATTAGCTCAGCGAGGTTTCAGAGATTTTTTCTAATTAGGTTGTGTAAGGAACTTCCTTGAGATTGTTCACCCATTCACTCTCCCCTCTACATCTGCTTTGTACAGATTATCCAAAGTTCAATTAATTGTCTCAATTTTTCCTGAAAGCCTCCTACTCGATAACAAGAGAAAGTCTTTTTGATGAAATTATTCAAAGAATAAAGGCTAGAGAGAGAGACAGAATCACAATGGCCCCTTTTGAAACAGACAAACATATTCCTATTCAATTGTACGTGCAGACTGCTTTACTGATTTATTCTTCTCTTTTACTACAAAAGTAATACTGCTCCCATCAATTGAATCAATGCATGCAGAGAGAAATTACAGAAAGCAGATCCGCACATTAATATGAAACACCTGCGTGTTTATTTGTAATTGGTTATACACGGCATCATTTGGATATTGTAACATTCAACACCATGAATAGTATTTTAATAAGAAACTGACATCATATATACCAGCCTCATATAATGTACCATAAAAATTCCCCATCTACATATTAAAAGCAAAAACCAAGATGTGAAAGATGAACTAGTCCATCAAATCAGAAATAAAAGTGTAAAATGGTTTTATAAAGTTGGGTTAGTTTTGCATTGATAAATTTATTTTTTTATCAAACAGATTTATAGTTATAATGGGTGCAAACATGAATTTCAATAAAGGATCAGTTTGAAAGGAATACAAATACAAATTTGTAGGGTGCAAAACCTTGTATTTTGTATTATTTTTTATCTATTTGTACTGTACATATTTGTATTTGTATTCCTATCAAATGGAGCCAAAGCTTATACTTTTTTTTTTTTTTTTATCAAAAGCCCACTTGAATGCAAATTTACTTCTTTCTTATTGATGTGCTTTTACATCTTATTATCAATATAAATATGCATCGACCTGTCATTTATCAATGCATAAATGTAATGTTATCAAATACAGGCAAAAGTGAACCAGAATGCAAATTTACCCTGAATCGAGATTTACACTCCATTGCATCGTTTCCAAATGAAACCTTAGTTGTTAATAATTAGTACATCCTAATAATAGTTGATTCTGTTACTTATCTTCTTTCTAGGTAGTTCTGGAGTCTAAATATCAGATTTTTCAGACGGAGAAGTATGGACAGGCCCAATGCAGATATCTGATTTCCATTGTAGTGCTATAAACATTCAAAATATCAAAAGCCCTCACTCTACACACCAATGCCCGCCCGTGAATTAACATCAATTCCGAGCTGACACCCACCATAATTCTACTTTAGACTAAAAATTCTGACCCTGGACTAAATCGTCATTCTCCCTTTTTTAGATTGGATGAGTTGGACTACACATTCTGCAACAGAATCTAATCCCATCAACAAAAGACAGCATGGGCACTAGGGCTGCAAGTCCGGACGCCTGATTTGAAGAATTTTGATCACACTGGACTTCGGTTAGGGTTTGGATTATAAAGATTAACAAATTCCAAACCCAAATCAACCCGACCCAAATTGCATCCGTAATGAGTGTCAAAGGTATTAGGTATTGCCCCCAAAATGATTACTATAGACCCAATGCTGAGCCCACTTTACAACTGAAGTCATTTAATTGATTGACTACCGGTTGGGATTAGCTGAATACGATGGCTGTATAACGAGCTGTAAAATCATTGATAACGTCCCTTGTTAGTCATAAAATTTAGGATAATTTATTAAAACACTCGTTATTATTTTTACAATTTATTAAAACTTATCCTGTAGTTTGTGTTTTACATGTTTTGCAATCAATTTACTTAATTGACCTCCCATTAGATGAAAATGAAAAACAACAGTTTTAACACTAACATTCACTCAAATAAATTTAATCAAAAGAAACTAAAAACAAAAATATCATTTTTTCCCCTAATAAAATATAGAAAATCACTCTATTTTTTTATTTGGTCAATTTTATTCTTTATATAAAAAAGTATTGGGGGTACTTTTGGAATAAATAATCATGAATCCCGTACTCTTAAACATTTCCCACTTAGTTTAAGGATATTTTTGGAATAAATAACCATGGGTCCATGTCCTTAAACATTTTCCACTTAGTTTAAGTGATCATGTTATTATTTTCATATGACAAAACAAATAGCTCTTAATTAAAAGTCGATTAAGTAAATTGATTGAAAACTATAAGGGGTGTTTTTAAATAAATCTTTGAAACTATACGAGTGTTGTAAAAATTGTCATTAATTCTACAGCCTGTTACACAACCCTTGTATTCAGTTAATCCAAATTACTAGTTGCTGAAGCAACCTTAACCATCTCAAAAAAATGAAAAAAAAAAAAAAAAAACTGAACTACTTGATTAAGCAATCTCTCTCTCCAACGTATCTTACAAACTAGAAACTTACTTGAACGTAATCGATAAACAAACAAAAGTAGATACTTGAAACAATTAGTTGCATTTAATATTAGAGAATGCCAACCGCAAGAGATTTGTCTTGTTCCATAAAGGATGTATTTCGATGCAGAAAACTAATTAAACTTTTTTAGGTTGTTGTTGACTTGGTCAGCAAGATTGACGTACGGATGCTTACTTGGAGATTAGTCCATATTCTATGGAATCCAATGTTTTGAAAGGGTCATAATCTACTAATATTCAAATTAGCAATCCTCATTATACTCATAATTTTGGAAATTCTAGAAGTTAGAACCCAAAAGAATAGAATGAATAGAATACAAATAATACTCTCGATATCCGATCCAGGTTTCATCTATCTCTATGTCTGGTTTGAAGAAAAAATAAACAGAAAAATTGTGTAAGACCTGTTCATGGAGATTGGGTTTTGTCAAAATTTCAATGAATTCTATTCGATCGAAGCCCGAATAAAATCTCAACAAATTTTGTGAAATAAGAAATTTCCCTCGGAGCTTTTTTTTTTTTTTCTTTTCTTTTAATTGTTCATTAGTTATTATTCTTTTGTAGTATTGAGGTAAGAATCAAGAAAAGCATCAAATGGTATATCAAAATAAATGAATAAACAAAATCAGATAGACTGGGTAACTGGGTTAGGTGCAGCTGTTCATATGCTAACAAATTTGTTTATATGATCCAAAATTCAAAAATTAAAAAAATGTATTCTTTAAATGGTACATATCAAAATTCATAAGGATTGAAGTAGTGAGAAATGATTTAATTTAAGAGTTAATTATCTGGTTTAACAATTGATGTAACACTAATTAAAGCAAAAATAGAGAAACATAATTTATTTAACCGACCCGATCCTTCAATTAATAGTCCCTTTACCTGAAGAGCTCTTTTCTTTTTCTTTTCTTTTCATTCTTTCGGGGATTTTAACTAAATCAGGGGTGTGTCCTTAATTAAGGGTCTCTTTCAGACCCATAACTTTACACCCCCCTTAATTCACCCAAAATCAATAATAATATAAAATTTGGGTCCCCCTTCCGTACAAAAAAAGAGAACCACGTAAGAAAAAAAAAGGAATGAAAAGAACTGAAAGGACTACTCTTCATTCCAAACTTGTGCAGTTCCTACCAGTTTCCACCCTAATTAAAAGTATTAAATCCTCAACGCGGATTGGTCTCCAACAGCCACGTAGGGCTGGTGTAGCCATAATTAAACCCTAAACGCGGATTGGTGGCAAACTGCCACGTAGCGCTGATGTTGCTTCCAGGAAGCTCCCAACTGCCTTTATCTTTTCTCTTCGGGAGCTGTCAAAATCAAACTGGTACAAAACACATAAAGAATCGCCGAGGAAATGGAGTTTTCCCCTTCAGATCGGGTTGATAGGAGGCGCCTTCCCGCGTTTTCCCCATTCCGACCATTTCCTTCGCATTGAAGGATTCTACCTTTCTATTCCAATTTCCAAATCTATCTCACTCTTTGCGTGTTTGCACAATTCAAAAACCGTTGGATTCCTCGGATTCCTTCATTCGTTGACTGGTCAAAATCATCGCCAAATCATTACAGAACAAAAATCGTTCTCACTTTTCCCGCCCTTATATAAGCCAAACATCCCCCAAAACCTTAAGTTCCTGTATCAACTCAATTCATTCAACAGATTTTTAATTTCGCTGAAACAACTAAAGTAGAACCATCTGAACATGATCTATGTGTATGATGAGCTTCTCCTGAGTTTCCCCATCGTTTCCTTTGTCTTACAGCTTTTTTTCTTCATTAGAAAGCTTTTCTTCATGGCTGTGGGCTGCAATTCTCCCAGGCTTTCTTCTCCTTCATCATCGTCATCTTCTTCTTCTTCTTCTTCTCCTCTCCCGTGGAAGAACTTCCAATCACCAATTTTCAGCCCCAAAACCATATCGCCACTCTGTGGGGCTTCCAAGGTTGACGCTGCGCCATCTTTCCAACAAGAGAATTCCTTCCCTAACATGTATTTACGCGAGAGTTCGCACCGCCGGCGGCATAACTCCTTCACCGACGGCTTAATCCCGACTGCCGATGATTGCCCAAGAGAGGATTTTCATGGTAGGGAGATGCCACAAGTTGATTTACGTTCTAGGATGCAGGAGCTTATTCCCAATCGGCACCTGGAGGAGAGTACTTCTGGTTCTAGCTACGATGCATGTCTGCAAGTGAAATCACCAGATGCCATCTTGGTGTCTGAGGGAGTGAATTCTTTGCCGAATATCAAGATTGGAGAGGGTAACAATAATGCGTCGAGATTGATTCGGAAGCGGCCGGCGAGGATCATCATACCGGAATCCTTCAAGGTTTCGGATTTTGGAGAAGCTGGTGGAGGCCGAGGGAACAAGGAATTTGAACTACAAGGGAGAGGTTTCTTTCTGGCAAGCAAGAGAGGAAGGAGAGAGACCATGGAAGACGGATATGCAGCCATGACCGACATTCTAAGAGATCCCAAACAGGTATTGACCATGACAGATTATTGTTGTTAGTTGTTTTTAATTCTTTTCTTAGATATTACTCAAACAGCTTCCATGGATGATGTCAAAACTTCATTTTCTGGTAATTTTGATGTGTTTTACTTCCCCAAGAAATTAAACATGAATATACATACCATCATCTCCCTTTCTCTCTCTTTCTCTCTCTAGATCCAATTACTCAAGTATCTTAGAAATTAATCAAACAGATTTCATGGATGATATTAAAACTTCATTTCCTGGTAATTTTGATGTCTTCTACTTCCCCAAGTAACTAATCATGAATACTCTCTCTCTCTCTCTATCCATCCATGCTGAGACTTCAAAACTCTGAAATTTTGAATATGTTTGTTGGGTTTTGAACCAGGCCTTTTTCGGTGTCTTTGACGGACATGGGGGACGTGCTGCTGTTGATTACGTAGCTGAAAATTTAGGGAAGAATATTGTAAAAGCTCTTGAACAGATAGAAAGGACAGAAGATTTGTTAGAACGTGCAATTAGGGAAGGCTACCTAACAACAGACAAAGAGTTTATTGGAAAGGTACTGTATATCAAGTTCTTACCTAATACCCAATAAGTTTGAACAGTTCAACTTTATATAAAATAACCAGACCTACCATATCTGAATGGGGACTCCAGTCTCCAGTCAATATAGCTTTCAGAAAAGCGACCAGTTTAATTTATTAGTTTTTCAGCTTTATTAAGGGGTGCTTTTGTTTTGGAAATTGTCACATCAGTTGGTTTTGTTGAACTGTGCCTTCTGTTTTTTAATGCAAAAACAAGTTGGTTTTGTTGGAAAAGAAATCTTGTTTTTAAAACCACCAATCAGATGAAAACATGTTCTTTGAACCAGAAATTCAAGAACACATCTTTCCTTACTGTTTTAAGAATCAAATTGATTTCAAGTCCGAAGATTTTGATTTGATTTTGAAATGGCAACAAGAAAAACAATCAGAACACCCCAAAAATAAGCGACTTTGGGGTCTGCTGTGGGCATACGCTTTGTGCACCTACGCCATGCCATGCACATGGGAAACATTTCTCATGCGCACACAGGCGTTTTGTGCACAGCAAATCCGTGCTCAAAATAAGCAAGTCAGATTCAGGCTTTGTGCATTCTGATTCAAGGATTGTAACCTGAATCTGACTGATTGGTTGCCATCCATTGATTTAATTGCTTAGCTAGTAGCCCTATGAATAAGTTACTAAAAGATCTTGTTGTTTACACAAAGATGGAATTTATTTTCTTTGACAGGGTGTAAGTAGTGGAGCTTGTGCAGCTACTGTGTTCTTGAAGGATGGGGAGTTATTCACAGCAAACGTAGGTGATTGTAGAGTAGTCTTGAGTAGGAAAGGAGTAGCTGATGCATTGACCCACGACCATCGTCTCAACAGGGAAGATGAACGCTGTAGGATTGAGAGCTCAGTAAGATCTTGACTCAGTGCTGTAGCCACAACCACTTTGATCAATTCATTTTTCTTACACAACTTATTGCAGGGAGGTTATGTGACCTGTCGCCATGGAGTTTGGAGAGCTCAAGGCTCATTAGCAGTTTCAAGAGCATTTGGGGACATGCACTTAAAGGATTGGATAATTTCCGACCCAGAAATTAGGAAGCTTTGTTTAACACCAGATTGTGAGTTTTTGATAATGGCATCAGATGGATTGTGGGATAAGGTAAGCATTGGAATGCTAATTGCTTCCTCTCTCCTAACTATATACATAGATTTCCTTTGTGGCGCACTCTGTAAGTTTCCTCAAAATTGACATTCTTCTGGGTTTATCAGGTAACCAATCAGGAGGCAGTTGATGTGCTCTTGAAGAACAAGATCTCCATTGAATCCTGCAAAAAGCTTGTAGATTTATCTTCTAGTAGAGGAAACAAAGATGATACAACTGTGATGGTGGTCGACCTTTCGAAATTTTGAGCAGATGGGTAGTGGTATAGCTAAGTAATTAAAATTGTAGCAAGAACTAGAAGTACAGGATGATCTACTCCACTACTGAAGGTGTTAACATCTCAGAGAAACCTACCCTTTGTTAATATTTGAAGATAACACATATGGCTAAAGGCATCTGATCGACCGCTATCGAAGTACAGACAGTGAAGTTTTCATCAAAGCATTCATATTGGTGATGGATAGAACTAAACTGACTCTGACAGGGGATGAAATTATGAGGACCTAGGCAATTCAAATTCGTTCCAATTCCCAATGATGAAATGCGATTAGAATTTAGTTAGAGTAGAGATGGATAGATATTTGGGTACAAATTTGGATTTTCTTGCAGAGAATTTATTTATTTATTACACACATAAATAGCGGATCTTGTACATTTCCATTTCATTATTGAATTCTTTTATTAGCTCCTCTTTAGTAGTTATATATTTCTTTCTCTCCTTTCTTTCTCTCTTTGTTGTCTTGTAGGAGATTCAAAAAGACCCACTGAATTAATGAAATATAGGCTTCACAACCACTCCAATCTCTCACTTTGCATGCTTGAATTAATTGACACAGCTATCAAATGAACACCCAATCTGTCTTAGTTTAGTTTTGTAATCACATTTGGCTCATTTTTTGTTTGTTCAAAAGCAAAAGCTGACCGTTGTCTTTGTCTAACAGTAGCTTGCCAGTGTAATTCTTCCCCGGACAACAAATTTGACCTTTGTTTAATCGTTCAAAACCTTTTTTTTCCCTTCATCTAAATGAAGAATTTACTGAACAAGACTCATTTACTGTCGGCAAAATCTTCTGATCATACTGTTTGAAATTCGGTCATCGTAAAACTATTGAATCTTTAGGTATCTTTCATGGTTATGGAAACGCTTAATAAGGATGTTAACATTGTTTTAGTAGGATCCTTGATGGAAAGGATTCGGATTTGTAAAATTGATTTAGAACCTTGAATTCTTTCTCTTGAATATTAATGAATTGAAGAATAATAAAAGGAAGAAAAATATGGGAATTGATTTGGTCAAACTGAGCCTACTGTTTTCGGTTGCAATGCAAATAAATTTGCACTGATACAAAACTATGGTACTGCAAATGATTTTAGTCTAAATTCTGACCTGTTTCTGTTTCAGGTTTTAGCTTATTTTGTTTATATAGAGTAGAAATAAAGTAAATTAAGACATGAAGCAGAATAAAGTAAAATAAAAAACAAAATTAAACGAAAATTTGTATTTTTTTCATTTGTACTCTCATAAATCTGTATTAATGCAAATAAAATTGCACTGCAACAAAACACAATAGGCTCAGTTTAAAAAGATTACAAATATAAATATGTACGTTGCAAATACAAGATTTAAAAGAACAAGGGATAAGTGGACTGCAATCCACCTCAGAATGAATTGCAGCCCCCCCTAAATCGTATCCTGCCTGTGAATTTGGCATCAATCCACGGGCAAACATGTAATTTTTAACACTTGGGGTCTAGCTTGATTTTCGAAGAATGGGATGTGTCCAAATGACTCCCCAGACTGTAGAATCTTGTGCTACAAGATGAAGATGCCCAGTTTAAATCTTTTGGTTTAAAGATGCAGTGGAGACTTGAATGGTCAGATTAGACCGTCATGTCCATGGGATCAAATGCATCTTCTCATGACAAATTCAAGGGTCAAAATTAAGGAGGGTGGGGAAAATTCATAGTTATGGACCGTGATCTATGACCTAAGTGAGCAGAAAGTGTTCTGCAGTCGAAATGCACAGTTCTTGGAAACCGATTATCTCCTGGACACCCATCGTCAGGAAATAGTTCTTAATGAGGAAAGCTCAGGAGCAGTGGGAGATGTCCCACAAGTTCTAGGTAGTGACCAACCTAGAAGATCCACTCGGGAATCCAGGCCACCAGTTCGTTATGGTTATGACTAGGATAGTTAACTGGTGGAAACTTTGACTAATGAGGAGGATCCCGTGACTTACGCAGAAGCTATGTTGGACATAGATTCCCAGAAGTGGGTGGAGGCCATAAGAGCAGAGATGGACTCAATGGAGACCAATGGAGTCTGGACTTTAGTAGATCCGCCCTCCGGGGTAAAAGCAATCGGTTGCAAATGGATTTACAAGAGGAAGAAGGGCCCCGATGGTAGGGTTGAGACCTTCAAAGCTCTTCTGGTGGCGAAAGGGTACACTCAGAAAGAGGGCATCGATTATGAGGAAACCTTTTCGCCTGGGGCCATTCTTAAGTCCATTAGGATCCTACTAGCTGTAGCAGCATACCAGGATTATGAGATTTGGCAGATGGATGTCAAAACTGCATTCCTGAATGGAGATCTTACTGAAAATATCTACATGCAGCAGCCGCAAGGTTTCATTGCTGCAGGTTAGGAACACATGGTATGTAAACTAAATAGATCCATTTATGGACTTAAGCAAGCTTCTAGGAGTTGGAACATCCGTTTTGACTTTGCTGCCAAATCGTTTGACTTCAAGTAGAATCCGGATGAACCCTATGTTTACAGGAAGTACATTCTACACATTGGGAATGATGTAGGAATGTAAACTATGGTGAAAGTATGGCTTTCACAGCAATTCTCCATGAAAGATCTTGGAGAAGCCTCCTATATACTAGGTCTTTGACTCTATAGAGATAGATCGAAGCGGATAAGATAAGGGTTTATCCTTATCACCTGAAAGGATGTCTGATCCAAATATGATTTGGATCAGCAACTCCTAATTGGATTAGGAGTTGATCCTTTAGGGTTACAAAAGGAGGGGGCGGCAGCCTTTAGAAGACACACATACTCACATCCTCTTTAGAGCTGAAATCACAGAAAGAAGAATTAAAAAACCCTACAGAATTCTTTCTTTCCGCCTCCTTGTTCTTGCCGCCCAAGTTTGCTAGTTCGATCTCCAGTTGTGGGATCAATCTTGACATCAGTTCTTTGTGAAAGGATTGATAGAAAGCTGTGCTCACGTGCCATTTTACTGTTTTTTGCGAAAGACAGAGTTCTTGGAGAAGAACACTGCTGATTATGCTCCATCCTACATTGCGCCATCTTCAGTGGGAGCAGTCTTTGGATCCTTCCTTGGGCGTGAACACCTTCATTGAGAGATAATATTTCTCTGTATCAGGTATACCTCTCTCCTACTCCTTTTGGTTCAGATCTAGTTCGGTTTATGGTTCAAGATTGATCATTGAAAATATGATTTTCTAAATAGGAAATGCGATTCCCAGTTGAAGGGAGATGAAATTTTTTGAAATTTGCCCCCTTTATTCCGCAAGATTTAGGCATCCATCCCTTAAATTTAGATGTTTTTGCTTGGTCAACAGTAGAAATGCCCGTCATTGACCCTAGTGTTATAACTCACAAGCTTAATGTGGACCTTTTAGTCAGCCAGTTAGACAAAGGAAAAGAAACATCGCCCTAGAGCAGTTGAAGGTAGTAGATGAGGAGGTCGGGAAGCTCCTCGTAGCAGACTTGGTTAAAGAGGTCTAGTATCTGAGATGGGTAGCAAATCCAGTCCTCGTGAAGAAAGCCAATGGAAAATGGCACATGTGCGCCGATTACATCGACCTCAATAGACCCTGCCCAAAGGATAACTTCCCCCTTCCAAGGATAGATCGCTTGGTAGACGCGACCTCGGGGCACAAGTTGTTGGGATTCATGGATGCCTATTACAGCTACAACCAGATTAGAATGACTTAGCCAACCAAGACAAAACCATGTTTGTAACCGAACTAGGGTTGTACTATTATAAAGTAATGCTCTTTGGATTGAAAAACGCTGAAGCAACCTTCCAGCGACTTGCAAATAAAAGTTTTGAGCCTTTAATAGGCAATAAAGTAGAGTGTTATATTGATGACATGGTCGTGAAGACCCAACTTTCTTCTTCTTTACTTAGTGATCTAGAATATGTTTTCCAAATTTTAAGAAAGTTTAACATGAAACTCAATTTGAACAAATGTGTCTTCGGGGTCACGTCGGGCAAATTCCTCGGGTATATAGTGAACCGGCATGGCATCGAGGCCAACCCAGAAAAAATAAAGACCATTTTAGATATGAGACCACCTTGGAATATAAAAGAAGTACAAAGACTGACTGGCCGAATAGCCGCCCTGAACCGGTTTATGTCTAAGTTGGTTGGCCGGTGTCTACCTTTCTTTAAGGCTACTAAAAAGAATGAGGACTTTGAATGGTCGAGGAGTGCTAGCTCGCGTTCGATGAGCTCAAAAAATATCTAAGTACCCCACCAGTTTTAACCCGACTTAAACTTGGAGACGAGCTTAGACTATACCTCTCTTCGAGTGATGAGGTGGTTAGCTCGATACTAATCAGAGAAGTAGACTGGGTCCAAAGGCCCGTCTACTATATAAGTATAGTTTTGGAAGCAGTTGAGATGAGATACCCGACATCGAGAAGTTGGCCTATGCCTTGGCCATCGCAACTTGGAAGTTATGCCCTTACTTCTAAGCTCACCCCATCGTCATCCTCATCGAAAGACCACTGAGGCACGTTCTTCAGAAGCCCGAGGTCTCAAGTAGACTGATGAAGTGGGCCATCGAGTTGAGCGAGTACGACATCCGGTTTGAGCCACGCCCAGCTATTAAAGCTCAAAGTCCTGGCAGATTTCATCACAGAATGCACATTCACCACGCCGAGCCCTGAGGTGGCTAAGCTGACCAGCACGTTGGAGGAATCAACCAGCGCGATACCAGTTCCGGTCAGGGAAATCCCAAACTAGGACAAGGAGCCTTGGATCCTCCATGTCGATGGCTCGTCTAATCAGCGAGGAAGTGGAGCTGGACTCATACTGTACGAGCTGAGAGGAGTGAAGCTGGAGTATGCTCTTTGGTTCGGATTCAAAGCATCGAACAATGAAGTGGAATACGAGGCACCGATAGCCGAGCTGACGTTGGTGAAAGAGGTTGGAGCAAAGCACGTCGTGGTATCCAGCGATTCTCAACTGGTCATGAACTATGTGAATGGCGAGTATGAGGCTCGAGAACCCGCCATGGTGACTTACTTGGCCAAAGTGAGGGAACTCATGCTCGGCTTCTGTTCTTGGTTCATCCAGCAAGTACCGAGGTTAGAGAATGCTGAGGCCGACGCACTCTCGAAGTTGGCCAACACTAGCGATAACACTATGAGGACGGTGTACATCGAAGACCTGCCTCGACCCAGCATCGTTATGGGGGCAGAAGAGGTCGCTCCCGTGTTGCAAGCAAAATTGAGCTGGGTAGACCCACTTGTTGATTATCTACTCCATGGGATCCTACCAGCAGAGTGTAACGCACCTCAGAGGGTAGAGACTCAGTCAGCCCGATACGTTCTCATCGGGGTGATTGTATAGGAGATCCTTTATGCTCCCCTACTTGTGCTGCTTACGACATTCAGAAGTAGGCCGGGTGCTACACGAGATCCACAAAGGTCCTTGTGGAGGACACCTGGGGGTAGGGCGCTTGCCCAAAAAGCGCTAAGGCAAGGATATTACTGGCCTACCATGAAAGTAGATGCACTAAAGCTCATCTAGAAGTGTGACAAATGCCAGAGGCATGCCAACATATTGCACCAGCCTAATGCCGACCTGAAATATCTAACCAGCCCGTGGCCTTTTGCCTTGCGGGGGATAGACATCCTCGGTCTATTCCCACCTGCAACCGAGTAGAGAAGATTCCTGGTCATAACGGTTGACTACCTTACGAAGTGGGTGGAGGCCAAGCCCCTAGTAACAATCACAGCCTGGAATGTATAGAACTTTTTTTGGAGGAACATAGTATGTTGATTCGGACTGCCTAAGGTGCTGATCTCCGACAACGGGAAGCAGTTCGAAGATATTAAGTTTCAGAATTGGTGCACCAAAATGGGGATCCAACAAAACTTCACGCCGGTGGCGCATCCTCAAGCGAATGGACAGGCCGAGGTGATGAACAAGGCGATTCTCCACGGACTGAAAGCATGCCTAGCGTGAGCTAAGGGTTTGTGGGTCGACGAGCTGCCCAACGTCCTATGGGCCTATAAGACCACCATCAAGACTGTAATGGGCGAGACACCATTCAACTTGACTTACGGAACAGAGTCCGTCATCCCTATCGAGATCGAAGTGCCAACCTTGTGGTTAGAAGCCTACGACGAGGAGGTAAGCGATGAAGAGTTGTGGACCAACCTCGACTTGATCGAAGAGGTACGCGACCTAGCCTACATTCGTACTGCGGCTTACCAACAACGAGTAGCTCGGTACTACAATGCCCGAGTCAAGCGACGCTAGTTTCGAGTTGGCGTCCTTGTACTCAGAAAAGTGATGGTACCTGAGCCTAGTGTAGGAAGGCTTGGACCGAACTGGGAGGGACCGTATAGAGTAAGACGGGTTTTTGGTAAAGGGACGTACGAGCTCAAAACGTTGAAAGGGAGGCAAGTGCCCCATGCCTGGAATGCCGGCAACCTAAGGAAATACTACGTGTGAGCTCGACAACAATGTATCCACAAAAAATTTCCAAGTATAATGGACCACCCACTAAGGCGAACTAGTCAAGCCGCACGTCGGCTAAATTAAATAGGGGAGAGTGGACTACGAGTCGCTTAGAAAGCCTAATGGCCACGATGCCAAGCCAATAATGAATAAGACCTAGTCGCTTTCTATGTATATGGGTAGTGTTGACAAATCTTATGCCACTGGTGTAAGGGCATTTTGGATCATATACCCTACAATGTCTGTTCACCTCGGCTCACGGTCACTCCGGGTCACCCTATACTGTGCCAAGTTGTGTTAGGAGCTCGACACCTCGGGGCAACCTACACTTGGAAAGTTTTGTTTGATTCATTGTCCACAAGAACAAGATGGAAAAAACAAGAATCTCATTTCATTTCATTCAATAAAGGAGTTTATACGTCCAGAAAAGAAAAAGAAAAGGAAGGAGATAAAGTCTAATAAACTGAGCTTGGAGGCTCGGCAAATTTATATATACAGGGAGGTACAAAGAAAAAAGGCAAAAGTTTAGTCTTCATGGGGCTCCTTGCCCCCACCCTCAACATCCTTGGGAGAATCCTTGGCCAGCTCGACTTCCATGGCATCCTTGACATCATCAACCTCATCGGTCTCCATGGTCTCTCCGACAGTGGCACTCAGGCTGCCCTGCTTCTCCATGGTTCCCTCGTCGACATTGTCATCACTCTCCTACTCGGAGTTAGGGTCTTCTTTCTCCGATTGAATGACCATTTCCATAGTGACCCCGATGGTGGTAACTAGTCTGAGGTTGAGCTAGAGGAACGTGCGTCTAGCTAACAAACGACATAGTTTGAAGCCTTTCTGGAAAGCCGATGTAGCAAGGCCCTGCTTGAACTGATTGAACTCTAGAGAGTCTTTGTAGGCTTTGACAACAAGGTCCCCGACCTCCTTGATCTCCTAAGTAAAAATGGCTTCGCACTCAGTAAGAACAGTCTTCTACACCTCAACCTCCTTCTCTAGTCTGTCAATGTGCTCGTCCCTCGACTTCACCTTGGCTTCTAGTTTCCTTATGCAGTTGACAGCCTTCAGCAGTTTTGTTTGGCACTCTGTGGCTTTAGATTCAGCGACTTGTGCTTGGGCTTCGAAAGATTTTGACTTTGCCTCGGCAACTTGTAACATCGCAGCTTGCTGCTCGGACTACTCAAGGAACGAGTGGACCATGGAGTTCGTCTGCAAGAAAAACATAATTCACTAAGGAAAAAGGAAAGTGTGAACAAAACATAACAGTAAGATCGGAGGCATACCACCATGAAATGACCCTAGGCCTTAGCGGCGAGTTGAAGAGGTGGAAACCCGACAAACATGGAGACTTCGTCAGGGAAGACAACCTCCTTACTCTTGAGGACAACCACCCAGGAGTTAAAGATGTTCTGACTCTCCTTGGGGACCATGCTAGAAGTGTCAGCCTTAGGATGACTGGGCTGGGGCTCGGGTGTTTGGGTCACCTTGGGTCCATGAGGCAATAACCTTGCTCCTTGATCTTCCTTGACTAGGTCAATGACAGGGACTTTCTCTTCCTTGGCTGAAGCAACAAGTGCAGCAAGTGCAATAGGCTCGACTGCTGGTGCGCCACTACGAGACATCTTCCTCTTTTTCCTCTTCTTCATATCGGTGAACGTCAGTCATGATGCCTATAGAAGGCAATCTGAAAATTAGCCGAGGTGATATAAAATCAAGAAAGCATCAAAAGCAAGTGCACCCGAAGTAATGACCTACCCGGGGGACTCAGCTCGGATTTAATAAGCTTCTCCTTAGTCAAATAATTCGTCAACTTTAGACCAAGTTCCACCATGAAGCGGATTTTCTTCTTCAATGCCCTATCAAGCTTGTCTCCGGGATCACTAATGTCCTTCCTCCGGTGTGTCAGGAAAGGCCACCCCTTGTCAACAGTAACAGTAAAATTTCTATTCTTTCAAGCCGGGGCCTTGGAAGGATACTCGTGGAGGAGCTTGTACCCAGGTTGGTAAGAAATATAGTAATTGTGTCTATCTACTCTTGGGAGGCTGGCAGGGTTCTTCTTGATGGCATAGAGCAAGCTGAAGATGTTTAAATCTAAGGGTAGGTCGAAGTCATGGAACACAAAAATGGTCCCGACTATAGTATGAGTAGAGTTCGGGTGAAGTTGATCTACGGTAATGTCAAAAAACTTGATGACCTCGATGATGAAGGGGTGAAGAGGGAAATGCAGCCCGACAACTAGCTGCTCCTCAAAGACCGTGATTTCGTCGTGGTCATGTTCCCAAGGAAACCCTTCAATGGGTAGGGAGTATCCGAGGTGATCGAGAAATTTGTATTTTGTAGCCAGAGCTCGGATTCTCTCAGGTGACAAGGTAGAAGGACCAAACCTATCTGGACCTCAGGGTTTGCGGACACGATGGGAAGATGGCACCTTCTTGCTAGACTCCCTCTGTTCTTGAACCAAGGCATCCTTCTCATCCGGACTGGAGTCTAATTGATGGGCCGAGGTGACTTCCTCGGCTCAATTGGACTCATTCTCACTAAAAAGACTATCGCTACTCACGCTGGAAAGGAAAGAAGCGAACTAAAACAAAGGAA
Organism: Nelumbo nucifera; assembly: GCF_055504915.1. Taxonomy (NCBI): domain Eukaryota; kingdom Viridiplantae; phylum Streptophyta; class Magnoliopsida; order Proteales; family Nelumbonaceae; genus Nelumbo; species Nelumbo nucifera. The sequence continues at coordinate 69,765,082 of NC_142653.1, forward strand.
GCTTACCCAAAGAAGAAGACCAACCTCGGAGGTAGGAAAAAGACGACCGACCTAGAATCTAGGATGCAAGATCCAAATCGCAAAAATCTGAAATAGGATGAGGCAAATGGGACCCCAAGGACCCTATTTATAGCCATTGTAGTCGACCACGGAGGGCTCAGATCAGATTGATCCAACGGTTCCCATGACTTTTGAGGTCGAAATTGGTTGAGGGCGTGCTTTGATGTCCGCGGAGTTTATAAACCCGAGTGACGTCCACACGTCCTTGATACACAACCTGGCTTTTTGGTTGAGCCAGTTGGATTGTCACGGTTTGACCTCTAGGTCAGGACCCCTGGAACGGGCGAAATCTTCCTAAGCTTGTCATGAACTCCCCGCACTAGGTCAGGACCCCTGGCACGGGGAGTGGGGAGCAATTGATGAGGGGTGATTTGGCCCGACCTATTCATGCACAGACACGTGGAGGCAACCTGCTGATTGGACATCGACTCGACACTTTTTGCCACCTCAGAAGGCCAAGTCACCTTGGGTACCTCGGGCACCTTGGCCAGGACCAGGTCCGAGCAACTCGTGGTAGCCCAACCTATCGAAGTGACACACAACCAACTTCTAGAAGCAAGCTAGCTATCTCCGAGCTCCACGAGATCACGCTGCACATCTTTAGGTCTTTTCCTTATCCTGCTCAGATCGGACGGACTCAATAAGCCTTATTGGCTAGCACGAAGTCCACTTCCTGGTGCAAAACGGACTCCTAACAGCACGGGCCAAAGATCTTGGAGGTGTTTCATGAGGCGCACGGAAGCTCACCTATATAAGGGCATCAACCCCAATGACACAAGGTACACGCGATTTATTGCTCATTAGCCTACTTGCTATCTAACTTTCAGCTTGCACACATATAGTATTAACTTAAGCATCGGAGCGACCACACTGGGTAAACCACCCCAGTTTCTCTGAGCTATCATCTTCTTGCAGTTCGACCGACCTGTTGACCAACTGACATCTGAGCTGCCTTCTAGCTAGGAGCATCCAGATCGTGCACCATCAATAACCAATCGACAGAGGTCCATTTTAGGGTGGAAGAATAACCAAAAACCCCATAATTAAATTGGTTCAGGATTCTTATTTGGTGATACCAAGTTTACCAACCATACAAAAGATCCTAGAAAGTAAGCTGGCTATTAACCTAATTAAGGATAGTTTAAGTGACCCAAGTTCAAATTAGGAGGAGATCCTACGGCATTAACCATAAGGAGGAGGATAACCCCATTGGACCTCCAAAACAAAACCTAATTTTCCAAGTTTATATATGGGCATGACCTACATCATGAGGACCGTTGGTGTAAAAGGGCTAGAAAATAGGACAATTCTGGCTCAAAGTCAAGACCTATCATTAGTAAGCCATACCTAGCCGTCTACTAGTCATTGCCCAGTCCATCTTATAGCAAAACTAGAGGGCCCATTAGTACAAGGCCCATCATCTTAGGCCTAGCTAGGAATAAGCCATACCTAGCTCATTCTAGATGCTTCTTCTTTCCGATTTATGATTAAAACTTAAACAATAGTTTCTGACTATGAAAGTCCAATATTCCAAAACCTTTACTCTTTGATGCTGGTTAGATTAAGGGGAAATTCTTTTTTTTGGATTTTGAGAGGGTGGAAATCTGGTCAATAGGATTTTGGTTTCACTTGTCCAAGAATCCTATGTTCTTTTTTTCAGATTAATGTGGGGACCAGGGAAAGTTTATTTTCCTCGGTAGGTAAGTGATACTCATCTCCTAGGTGGGTAAATAACTTTCCCACTTAGGGGGAAAGTTTCCAACACTTGAATGGGACAAAAAAGCCCCTTTTAATAATGAACTTTTATGGTTAAAATGGTCATTTCCTTTTTCTACTTGGGAAATAAAAGAACATGGGTAAATACACTTACTTGGGTAAGTGTTTCCCAGAAAAAAATTACCCAGGTAATTGCATTTACCGGGTAAGTAACTTACCGAAAAGCAAACATGGCCTAAGAGATTTGTCTACCATGAATTTGCAAAATTCATCAATTGAATTTTGATTATTTTCCCACTCAAAGTGGGACTCTTATAAGGTTAAGAAAGATTGTTGAATAGTATGGCTTCAAAGTCTGATATATTTGTCATTCCTAGTTTTTGATTCTCCTTTGGCCAATGTCTATGTTTCAAATTCAAAACGTGTCACTTTTCTCTCACTCATTGTAGTATAAATGCAAAAAGCTCCCTCATATAGGGGTTCAACTATAATGCCCGAAAAACATAATATTGAAAAAAAAAACTTATAACCAATCGATTAGTATCATAAAGATGGTAACCAATCAGGTAGTCTTTCATCAAAATTCACCTGACGAGTGATTGGTTAAACTCTTTCCAGCATTATAGATTTTTCTCTCAATTATAGAGTGTCACTTTTATTTAACTTAATTTAATGTGTAAATAGTGTAATTAGTAAGACAGATTAATTTGAAATAGCCACACCGCATTTTGCATGACTCTAGATCTTCTACCACAAAAACTCTACCCACACCTATCCACAAAACATTACCTCCATGCATTGGGAACATCTCCCCATGCATAATAACACGTAAGAGCATGAGATGTCCCCATGTATGGCTATGATGTCATGTGGGTAGGTGTGGATAGAGTTGTCGTGGGTAGGAAATCCGGACTCATTTTGCATTGGGTGGAAATGCTAGAGGAAAATAAAAAAAGACATTTCTTGTATTTGGGGGTAAGGCATTTCCAACTTTAGTTGTCATATATGGTCCTTAGGCCCCATATGCTTTTTGGTAAGTTACTTATCCAGGTAAATGCAGTTACTTGGGTAATTCCTGGGAAACACTTACCTGGGTAAGTGCATTTACCCATATTCTTTTATTTCTTATGTAAATAAGGCAATGACCATTTAGGCATAAAAGTTCATTATTAAAAAGGGAATTTTTGTCCTATTCAAGTGTTGTCAACTTCCCCCTAGGTGGGAAAGTTATTTACCCACCTCGGGGATGGGTATCACTTACCCAGGTAAGTTATACCCATGTAAATAATCTTTCCATAGTCCCCACATAAATCTGAAAAAAGAACATGGAATTCTTTGTCAATGGGAACCAAAATCCCATTGACCAACTTTCCCCCCCTCTCAAAATCCGAAAAAAGAATGCCCCCATAATGGTACCTCCATGTTTGAAACTATTATAATCTACTATGCAGTTTGTTTTGTGGTAAAACATTCCAGTTTCTTAATTCACACTGCCACGACATAAGTTCAAATGATGTGACTTAATTAAAAAACCATATTACCAAAAATAAAAAAGTAAATAAAAACCTGCCTCTCATGTCTCAAATCAAATAAAAGAACCAAACTATATTTACTTGGTTCCAAACAAAATATTTGATTATTATGCTGATGAAGGGTGGTTTAGCCCACCAATCATTAAATGCCATGTGGCATTCATTAGATTACACCTTGGCACCACGTGGGGTAGGTTGGGTGGAGCTGAGACGACTCAAGCCAACCTACCTGGCCTACATCTTGACCTGAGAAAGACTAGCAGGTCGCTCCGTGACAAGGCGACACATACCACCTCGGGAAGACAAGTTGATGGCCTCGAATGTTGGCATGATCTCCCAGACCCAGGTAGACAAAGACATGAGTAATGAGTAGGACTTCCGAGGTACCAATCCTCTTACCTATGCGGCAAGACATCCTTATTTGGAATAGCATGGTACACATATCCTCAATTCCCGCACAATTTGGAGAGTTTAGATGTGGATCACCGTAATGTGGAATGAACACACTCCAAAGATAACAGGCCAATAAGGCCTGAAGGGATGAGAGATTCATCATATGGACACCCAAATCTTGCGGAATAAAGGGGCGAATTTAAAAAATTTTTCTCTCCCTTCAACTGGGAATTGCATTTCCTATTTAGAAAATCATATTTTCAATGATCAATCTTGAACCATAAACTGAACAAGATCTGAACCAAAAGGAGTAGGAGAGGATTATACCTGATACGGAGAAATAGTATCTCCCAACGAAGGTGTTCACGCCCAAGGAAGGATCCAAAGACTGCTCCCACTGAAGATGGCGTAGTGCAGGATGGAGCAGAATCAGTAGTATTCTTCTCCAAGAATTCTGTCCTTCGCAAGAAACAACAGGATGGCACGTGAGCACAGTTTCCTATCAATTCTTTCTCAAAGAACTGATGTCAAGATCGAATCTTGACTTCTCCCACAACTGGAGATCGAACTGGATGTCTGGCGGCTACAGAAGGAGGCGGCAAGAAAGATCTTTGCAGGGATTGTAGAAATCTTTCTTCTATGATTTCAGCTCTGAAGAGGATGTGAGTATCTCTTCTCTAAAGGTTGCCACCCCCTCCTTATTTGTAATCCCAAAGGATCAGCTCCTAATCCAATTAGGAGTTGCTGATCCAAATCTTATTTGGATCAACACATCTCTTTAGGTGATAAGGATAAACCCTTACTTATCTGCAGATTGGATCAACCTTCTCCTAATCTTATTAGGAGGTTTCTAGATCCAAATCACATTTAGATCTAGACTCTCTGAGTGGATAGGGTTAAGGCCCTATCCTATCTACTGATCCATCTCAGAATTCACCCATATTTAACTTATTAAATAAGTCTAGTTCGAAATGGGCTTTAGGCCCATTAAGCTTATGTGCTCACTTAACCTTCCTAACTGCTGCCCAGTTGGGCTTCCTTGTATGGCGTGGGACCCAAGCATTGATCTACACATCACCCACATGGGTTCAGCCCAGCCTTTGTTACAAGGCCTGGACGAATACACTATTATGAACAATGCACCCCTTGAAACCCATCAAATGGGCTCTATGGGCCCAACACTTACTCTAAGTGGTCCCTGGGCCAAGCCACCTTGTAACACCCAGGGACTGTGGGCAGATGCAAGATTAGCCCATCAGGTATTACCCTCAATGGTCTTACACTTAACATCTCAGCCCTTAATGATCAAACACTGCCCGACAAGAGAGGACCTCTCCCTCGGCTACAAGGAATAGTGTTGCACTCTCTGCTTATATGGATCCCGGGAATTAAAACCTTTTGCAAACATTTTAGAAACCATAATATATATACTTTTATATCTCATATAAAATATATTTTGCAAAACAAATCTCAACGATTGAAATAGGCTGCCGGCAGTCTTGGTTTCCATCAGTGAAAGTGCATCCCCGATCATTACCTTCGTCCGACAAAGGGGCTGATCCTGTCACTATGATCACCCACTCAGATGAATTCTTAGACTGTCCCAACATACCCAGGTTTTGACCCCTGCTAAGGATCTCACTGATCTCAGTGAGAGTGCATCCCCGATCATTACCTTTGTCTGACAAAGGGTCGGGAGTAACTTTCTAGTTTTGCCCATTAATCTCCAAGGTCCAGGGCAATACTGGAAATCTGGTCCAGTTCAAAGATTCAATTAATCCTACATTGTATGTGCCTAGGGTCTCACCTTGGCAGCTGACACAGGCCACCCCAACCGACTTGGTTGCACCACAGTGTCAGCCTTATCAGGATAGGTCTCCCTAGACCGACCCACTGGCTGTGAACATTCTAAACTAACACCAGTTTAAGGGTTTTTACACAGAAACATACCAGGGGAACATGAATCAAATATGAACTTTTATTCATTTATAATAAACTCATAAAGTACATCATTCTGATTGAAGCTAAGGGCATACAAAACTGTCTAACAAGGCCGATCATTTTTTAGTATCGCAGACACGGAACATGAACCCCGATGCCTATAAAAGGACCTCACTATTCCTTCATAAGGTACACACAATCTGTGCAATTTACTCACACTTTGTTCTCTCAAGCTCTTTGTTCTCAACACTTTCATCGCTAACTTAAGCATCGGAGTGCCCAGCCTGGGTACTCTAGTTCTGTGTCTTCTTGCAGTTTGGTGGATCGACCACATCAGCCCATCCGTCTGATCTATCCTCCAACAAGGAGATCGGCTAATTCCTGCAACATCATATGCTCGTACTCAATACAGTATGGTCATAAACTAGTTCGAATGTAGTTTCAGGTATTGAACTGACATCTAGTTGGGATTTGATAGGAACCAACACAAGGCAGCAAGATGCAAGAGCCCATGCAAGATATAATTGCACTTCTTTCAAAACTTCCAAGGTTACTCTAGGCACTCCGAATCTGCTACCCACAAAATGTTCCCACATCTATACCCACCCAACACCGTCATTGTGTATTGGGAACATCTCCCTATGAATGAAAAGAGAGATATTCCTAACACGCAACTATTATGTCCTATGGATAGGCTTGTAGGAACAACTAGTGGGTAGCATATCCGAGCCCTACTCTAGGCAGAGGAGCGGCCACTGATGCTGTGCAATCCGGGCTGTCCTAGTTGATAGTCGACTGGCTTCTAGCTGGTGACGGACGGTACCTGAGAAGAAGACGGTGAAGGATTCCCGGGGGACTTTACCGATGGGAATACTTTGATGCTTAAGTTAGAACACTCGAGAGAGCGGTAAGGAATGCAAAGAGAGATAAGAGTGTAGGTAGTGCTAGATCAATGAAAGTTCGAGATTAACTCAAGATACCTTTTCCCCTTCCATCATGGGGCTCTTAAATATGGACGTTCTTGTCAAATCGGGCATAACCGCCACTGGACCTCTGTCGCAGCCATTATGTGCCAGGGCTGCGTAGGTAACCGTTGCAGAGTACTACCCAATCGGATGAGTGACACGTCCCGGAAAAGATAGACACGCCACCACCTGTCGAGAGACATGGGTGCAGTCTGCCGGGCTGGTAGGGACTGCACCATCAGTCAGGAGACGTGATGTAGTCTGACGGGTACGGTCTTATCAGATAGAAGCTTCCTGAAAATGTCGTGTCGCTTAGTAGCGAGCTGCCTTGTAGCAAGCTATCCCGTTATGAGCTGCCTTGTAGCGAGCTCCTAGAGGTACCTCGAGGTGATTCCGCCTGAGGTTGCCTTTGGGGCAATTCTCCTGCCTAAGTATTGGAGTGAGCTGGTTATCCTAGCTCGCGAGATGGGATAGACTTGTCTTGGAGTATTCTCTTTCAGAACATCGGGGGTCCTTGAGATCGTGCTGTAGTGAGCTCATCCTGTGGCGAGCTGTAATCTTGCTAGCTATCCTTCAAGCTCGTTACTTAGTCGCAGCCAGGCTGTTACGTTGAGTTGTTGCTTGTGTTGAGTCACGTCCATGCGTCACCTTCTTAGGTGATCGGGTCAAATCACCCTCCATCAATTGCCCCCCACTCCTCGAGCTAAGGATAATACTTTAGCGCGAGGAGTTCATGGAGTGTGATGGGTGAATTTGACCCGAAATTCAAACTTGATTGACTGATTGCATTAAATACACACGCGGAAGTCAGAGGATTTTTGGACTTTTCAAATGCCAAAAAATGTGCAAAAATGGCTCTCAATTCCGGAAGTCGTGCAACCGACATTACCTTAATCATGGGAGACGTGCAGCTAGTGACAATCAGCGTTCACACTGATTGACTGCGAACCGTCAATCAATGTGACTGCGAACCATCAGATCCGCCGTAATTTGAACTGTCGATTTGAGGGCACAATGGCTACAAATAGGAGGGTCCCAGGCCTCATTCCTTTACGTTAACTTGCCTTGCTTTCTGATTCTGAGGTCGTGCCTTTGTCTACCTGCTCAAGCTCTTCTTCCGTTCACCCCAACTTTTCGGTTCAACTTTCCCTGGTGAGTCTTATCACTCTATTACTATGTCTGGGTACCCGTACAATAACTTTCTCCGAGGCGGTGACCAAGATGATGCCCCCTCGAGCTCAAGGGGAGCTTGGGGGCAGGCTCCGGAGGCTCGCGAGGCCTCTGACGAGACAACTTCCACCTCCCGGGGTAGGGAGCCGGACAGCTTCGGTCCTTCCTCCATGTCGATGGAGAGACTCAGGACCTTGGTTCTTCAGTTTAACCTTCCCAGAGACCTCGTCTACAGTCTCCCTTCTGGTGACTATCCTTGGGAGTATGGTCCTGACGAGATCGTGATCTTCCAGGAACAGCTCATCACTGGCCTTCGTCTTCCTCTGCATCCTCTGATAGTGGAGGTTTTGAACCACTTCAATGTTACTATTGACCAGCTTCACCCCAACTCGATCCGAAATGTAGTTGGGACTATCTTTCTATTTTACGAGTATTGTCTTCCCCTTAACCTTGACATCTTCTCCACCATTCTTTCTATTAAAAATGCTTCCCCTGGAGCGCCTCCAGAAAGGATCCCAGCTTCAAGCTCCTGCACGAGCTGCCGAACAGGATCCCGGCCTGGAAGCGGAACTATTTTGTAGTTCGCAACCCCGAAGGGTGGCCCTTCCCAACTCACTGGAGGGCCACCATCCAGGAGTCGGGTGTTGACTTGGATCCCAAAGTTCGAGAAACGCTGCAATCCTGGGCAGCGGTTGGCTTCCATTGGTCGGACTACTTGACCGAGGACAAGCTCGCACAGGCCGGCCTGAGCTCTGGTAGGTTGCCTTTTAGGTCGCGTAGTGCCTTGTAATTTTTTTTACTAGACTAACACCTTGTGATTTTCAGCAGCCATCATGTCTGCTGTAGACGCGCACCGCCTTTTGTCCAACAACCAGAAGCGTAGGGCGAAGAGGTCACGCCCTGATTGAGCTTCCACTTCTGGGAGCGTTGAGTTCGAGGCTGTTGATCCAGCCTTCGTTCCTCCACCGCCTGAGGTCCCATCGGTCCCATTCGAGGGGGTAGCCACGGAAGGTGGCATAGAAGAGGCCGAGCTCCCGGCGCAAGGGCAATTCCCACTGTCTGAGCAATTCCACCCCTTCGCTTTCCCACGGTTCCCTACCAAGAACTGGGAGAGTGTCACCGACTTCACCGTGGCTTCGCGAAGGAGTCGGAAGGCAGTTTACCACGAGGATGTTGCCAGCTGGGGAGAGATGGACCCCAAGCAGCTCGCCAGGCTAGCCTCCACTCACTGTATGGTGGTAAGTGGCTACTTTTTATTTCTTTTCCCTTCTTCTTCTTCTTTTTTCTTTTCTGACCTCGGCCTTTTGTTGGCAGGTGAACTCTGCCATCCACGCCATGGCCCTCCAGACCAACATTCACTCCGGCGACGCTCTCGCTTAGAGGTCAACCGTGCAGAAGTTTTAGGGCGAGCTCGACTGGGCCCGAGGTGAAGTCCTTCAGGCTCGAAAGGGGAGCGAGGCCCAGGAAGTTCTTGTCTGGGACCAGGAGGCATAGATCGCCCGGCTATCTGAGGAGAGCGCTCGCTACAGGGAGGAGTCATCGAGGGGGGCAGCGGAGAGGGAGCTTCTTCGCCAGCAGGTCCAGGACTTGGAGTCCGTGCTTCAGGATCGGACTCAAAACTTCGATACCATGGTGGAGGCAGAGCGAGCTAAGGCGGTGTGGGACTTCAAGGACTCCCAGGAGTACCACGACCTCCAGGTGGAGTACGGCTCGAGCTCCTACCGTTCTGGATTTAAACTCTGCCACTGCTCGTATGTTCCTTCCCCGAGAACTTGCTTTACTCGGTAGGGTCCTTCCCAATTTGGCCCGAGCTTACCAACACCAGGCTCAGGTACCATAACTTTACGAAGGACTAGGTCGCCAACGCGGAGGTTCCGCTTCTTAACCTTGGCATTATAGTACCGAGCTACTCTCTGCTGGTTGGCTGCGGTCCTGATATATGCGAGGTCCCTTACTTCGTCAAGTAGGTCGAGGTTGGTACGTAGCTCGTCTTCATTTGCCTTATCATCATATGCTTCTAGTCGTAGCAAAGGAACCTCGATCTCTGCTGGGATGACTGCTTCAGTGCCGTAGGTGAGGTTGAAGGGGGTTTCACCTGTAGCGGTCTTCACTGTGGTCCGATAAGCCCAAAGAACACTAGGTAGCTCATCTGCCCATAGTCCTTTAGCTCGGCCTAACCGTGCCTTCAGTCCGTTGAGGATAGCTCTGTTTGTGACTTCCGCTTGACCATTTGCTTGAGGGTGTGTGACTGAAGTAAAGTTCTGTCGAATTCCTATATCTTGGCACCAGTTTTGGAATTTAATGTCCTCGAACTATTTACCATTATCAGAAATCAGTACTCGAGGTAACCCGAAGCGGCACACTATATTTTTCCAAAAGAAATTATGTACTTTCCAAGCTGCGATTGTTACAAGAGGTTCAGCTTCTACCCACTTGGTGAAATAATCAACTGCTACTACTAAGAACCTCCTCTGGCCTGTCACTGGTGGAAACGGTCCAAGTATATCGATCTCCCATTGTGTGAATGGCCACAGACTAGTGAGATACTTGAGGTCGAAAGCAGGCTGATGGTGGATATTGGCATGCTTCTAGCACTTGTCACACTTTCTGACGAGCTCGATAGCATCCGTTTTCATTGTTGGCCAGTAGTACCCCTGTCGTAGCGCTTTTTGGGCGAGGGCCCTGCCCCCCAAGTGTCCACCGCACAGGCCCTCATGAGTGTCGCGGAGCACGAGCTCGGCTTCGAAAGGTCGCAAGCAGCGTAGGTAGAGGAGTGTGTAAGATCTTCGTTACAGCCATTCGTCTATCATGACGTATTTGGCCGCCTGACGCTCTACCCTTCTGGCGGCATTGCGGTCTGCAAGGAGGGCCCCATGTAGCAGGAAGCTCGCGAGCGGATCAATCCAGCTCGGCTCTGCTTGAACGAAAGGAGCGACCTCCTCTACCCCCCCCCCCGAGAATGCTAGGCTGAGGCAGGTTCTTTATGTACACGATTCTCATGGTGTTATCACTAGTGCTGGCTAACCGGGACAGGGCGTCGGCCTCAGTGTTCTCCGACCTCTGGATTTTCTTGATGAAGTGTGACTAGAAGTTGAACAGAGCCTCTCTTACTTTGGCTAAGTAGGCAATCATAGTTGGTTCGCGAGCTTCATATTCGCCTGTAACTTGATTGACCACGAGCTGGGAATCGCTATAGATGATGATATGTTTGGCTTTCACTTCTTTTCCTAGAGTCAGCTCGGCTATTAACGCCTCATACTCTGCTTCATTGTTGGATGCCGCGAACTCAAAGCGTAGTGCGTACTTCAGTTTTGTGCTGCTTGGTTCGTACAAAACGATTCCGGCTCTGCTGCCCTGCTGGTTTGAGGAGCCATCTACGTGAAGGATCCAAGGCTCCTCATCCCAGTTCGCACTTGGCCTAACTGGGAGAGATGCCGCACTAGTTGCTACCTCACGGTGCTCAAGCTCAACCGGTCTGGGAGCTTCAGGCTCGCCCGAGATGGGGGCCTCGTGCTCAATCGGCCTGGGGACTTCGGAGCCGAAAGTGCATTCCACGACGAAGTCTGCTAAGGCTTGGGCCTTGATAGTAGTTCGCGGCTTGTATTGGAGATCGTACTCGTTGAGCTCAATGGCCCACTTTGTCAGTATACCGGAGACCTCGGGCTTGAGTAGAACTTGCCTCAGAGGTTTGTTGGTGAGGACGATGACAGTGTGAGCTTGGAAGTATGGACGAAGCTTCCGAGTTGCAATGACCAGTGCATAGGCCAATTTTCTATCTCTGGATATCACGTCTCTGCTCCCTGTAATACTTTACTAACATAGTAGATAGGTTGTTGGACCCGATCTACCTCTTTTATTAGTACCGAGCTGACCACCTCGTCACTTGCAGAGAGGTACAACTCTAAAACATCGCCCTCCTCGGGCCAAGTTAAGACTGATATACTAGCGAGGTACTTTTTGAGCTCGTCAAACACAAGCTGGCAATCTTCGGTCCATTCAAACCCTTTGCTTTTGATTGCTTTAAAGAATGGCAGGCAGCGGTCTGCCGACTTGGACATGAAGCGGCTCAGAACAGCTATTTGGCCATTCAGCCTCTGAACCTCCTTCAGTTTCCGGGGTGGTCTCATGTCTAGGATGGCCTTTATTTTGTCCGGGTTGGCTTCAATGTCACGCCGGTTAACGATGTACCCTAGGAATTTACCCGAGGTGACACCAAAGACACACTTATTCGGGTTCAATTTCATGTTAAATCTATGCAGAATTTAAAAAACTGAATGCAGGTCTTGTATTAAATCATGTGAAAACTGGGTTTTGATGACCATGTCGTCTACATAGCATTCTATTTTTCTGCCAATCAATGGCTCAAATAATTTATTTACAAGTCTCTGAAAGGTTGCCCCAGCATTTTTCGACCCGAAGGGCATGACCTTGTAACAGTACAGGCTGAGCTCGGTTATGAAGGCAATCTTTTCTTCATCGGTTGGGTCCATCCTGATCTAGTTATAGCCCGAATAGTTATCTAGAAAACTCAACAACTCATGCCCTGAGGTCGCGTCCACCAAACGGTCGATCCTGGGGAGTGGGAAGAAGTCCTTTGGGCAAGCTCAGTTTAGGTCGGTGTAGTCGACGCACATGCACCATTTACTGTTAGCCTTCTTTACCAGAACGGGGTTGGCCACCCAGTTCGGGTAATAGACTTCCCTGATAAAATCGGCTGCATGGAGCTTCCCGACCTCCTCGTCGACTGTCCTCCATCGCTCTAGGACTAGGTTGTGTTTCTTCTGTCTAATGGGCCTAACTACAGGATTAGTGTTAAGCTTATGAGTTATGATGCTAGGATCTATACCGGGCATTTCTGCTGCGGACCATGCAAAAACATCTAAATTTTCAAGTAGGAAGTGTATCAGTTTAGATCGCAAAGGCTCCTCAATGGAAGCGCCGATCTGAAGTGTCCGGGCTGGGTCCTCCGTCAATGCCGGGATGGAGACGGTTTCTTCTGTGGGCGCAACTCGCTCCTCACACTGCTCCGTAGGTCGCTCCAGCTCGAGGTTGTCGGCCACCTTGGCTTTCCCTTTGAGGGCGGTGACATAGCATTTGCGAGACTCAAGCTGGTCACCTCGCGCTATCCTGATTCTGAAGTCCGTGGGGAACTTCATTGCCATAGTAAGTGGAGACCACTGCGCGTAGGGCATGGGTGATCGGCCGACCTACTATGGCTTTGTTTGGGGAGGGGGTTGCGACCACTAAGAAGTCGTGGTTGAGCCTCACTATGCTAGGCCAAGTGCCGACTTCCATAGGTACTGTAATCCTTCCCAAGGGCCTGACTTCCTAGCTGTTGAAGCCTACCAAGGGAGTATTTGCGGGCTTCAGGTCGCTTTCTTGGAGCTGAAGTTGGTCGAAGGCTGCTTTGAAGAGGATATCTGCTGAGCTACCCGAGTCGACAAGGACACGCTTGACTTCAAAGTCATTGATCTTTACCTTTATGACGAGCGCGTCATCATGGGGGTATTGGACCCTGCGCGCGTCATCCTCCGTGAAGAAGATCGGGTCTTCCACCCTTGGCCGCTTCAGGGGGTTCTATTCTTTCCTGGCGGCCTCGCGAGCTGATATCCGAGCTGCAGCTAAGGTGCAGCCCACCATAATTGAACCTCCGACAATCACGTGGATGGTCCCCCGAACTGGTCTCTCTTCTGGGGGCTGCCACTGCGGTTGCTCTGCCTACCTGTTGGATTCGGGAGCATCTCTATTCTGCTCCCCCTGCCGACCTGCTTTATTATTATTATTATTTTGTACAAAATTTTTCAAGTATCCGCGATGGATGAGCTCCTCTATCTCGTCGTGGAGGTTTTTACAATTTTCGGTGCTATGACCGTGGTCTTTGTGGAAACTACAATACAAATTTTTATTCCTTACACTAGGATCAGCCTTCAACCGAGGTGGCCACTTCACATATGAGGCGTACTTGATCGCCATAAGTATCGGCCCGCTTCGCGTTCAGGGGTGTGTAGTCCGCCCTTTCTGCTGCTGGAGCTCGGAAAGGTTGATTCGGCCTTGCCCCCCGAGCTTGGTCCTTCTTCTTCTTGCTATCACCCCGAGTTGGAGGCTCTATTTCCCTTTTCCTTTTCTCAAGGGCCTGCTCGCCCTTCTAGTTGATCTCTTCCTCCGTCCCTATAAACCGATCCACGAGCTTGAGGAACTCGGTTACGGTCTTGGGCTGATTGACAACCATGTGCCACTTGAATTCTTTATGGGTAATGCCTCGCTTGGCCGCGGTGAGACGAACTGCGGGGTCCAGATCGGGTATTTGTAAACAAGTGTCATTGAACCGCTTGATGTAACTCCGGATGGATTCCCCTTCCTTCTGAACTATGCCGAGGAGGCTTTCCTGAGTTCTTGGGCATCTCTTGCTGGTGACAAAATGGGAGGTGAAGACTTGCATGAACTGCGCCCAGCTTCTTATCGATCCGGGTACAAGGTTTCGGTACCATGTTCGGGCCACCCCTTTGAAGGTGGTAGAGAAGCCACGCACATACAAGATTCACTGGCCCTTGCCAGGTGCATCTAGGACTGGAAGGTGTCCACATGGTTGTTCGTATCGAATGACCCATCATACTTATCTAGGGGAGGGAGCTTGAAGTCCTTTGGCATAGGGACCACAAGAAGTTCTAACGACAGAGGGGAAGGAACTGAGAGGAGAGGAGTAGCTTTTACTTCATCCAAACTTACCTCCTCCTTACCCTTGAGCTCGGGCAAGACGCGAGTAGCAGTTGGGTGAGCTTGTCAGCGCCTTTGCTGCTGCTTCGTCGGCTCGGCATTGGTGCTGCTTGCTTCAGTATTACTGAGCTCGATGGGCTCGGGCTTCTGATGATAGCTGTGAACCGAAGGGCCCTGCCTGTAATCTGCGGCTAGGACCTCGAACTAGTTTTTTGCGAGCAAGAGCTCGAACTGAGAGTGCTGAGGTAAAGCGGGCCTGACCGGCTGGGAGGCCCCCGACCTGCCTACAGGCTACGAGGCGAGGGCGACGGGTCTCTCCTTCCTGCCATGGGACGAGGTTTGGCTTTTGGAAGGATTCTAGGTTTAAGAGGCCTCTCCCCAGCGAGGACGTTCCCTTCGGTGAGAGGGCTTGGCTTGCTTCGAGGCCGGATGCCGAGGGGGAAGCAGCTGCTGGGCCTGAGGCAGTGAAGGGAACTACTGTTGGTACTGGTACTGAGAAACTTGATGCAGCCCTTGCTGCTGGTAGAGTTTAAACTGCTGGAACTGTTGCACTTGAGCTTGCATGGCTCGCATGCACTGCACCAGGTCTTCGAGCTGGTTTTGGTTGCTCACTGGGGGAACAATGGAAGGTTCAGTGAAGGTTGCTCCAACCATGTAAGGGAGTGGAGCGTTCACAGGTGCCACTGTATGAGGCACATTCAAGTTGGGAACTCTGTCCACAGAGAGGGGGATGGTGAATTGTCCAATGTAGACAATAGGGAGCTGGGGTTGCTCCCCAGAAGCATTCTAGTCGGCACCATGTCCGACGTTACTAGAGGAAGCCATGAATGCTGAGTTCTTAGAGGAAAATTGCAGAAACTAGAGGAAGGCTTTTTGAAGTGTTTCCCACAGACGGCGCCAAATGATGCTGCGCAATCTGGGCACTCCTAGCTGGCAGTCGACTGGCTCCTAGCTGGCGACGGACGGTACCTGAGAAGAAGACGGTGAAGGATTCCCGGGGGACTTACCTGGTGGGAATACTCTGATGCTTAAGTTAGAACACTCGAGAGAGCGGTAAGGAATGCAAAGAGAGCTAAGAGTGCAGGTAGCGCTAGATCAATGAAAGTTTGAAATTAACTCAAGATACCTTTTCCCCTTCAATTATGGGGCTCTTAAATATGGGCATTCTTGTCAAATCGGGCATAACCACCACTAGACCTCTGTCGCAACCATTATTTGCTAGGGCTGCGCAGGTAACCGTTGCAGAGTACTACCCAATCGGATGAGTGACACGTCCTAGAAAAGACAGACACGCCACCACCTGTCGAGAAATGTGGGTGCAGTCTGTCGGGCTGGCAGAGACTACGTCGTTAGTCAGGAGACGTAATGCAGTCTGATGGGTACGGTCTTATCAGATAGAAGCTTCCTGAAAACGTCACGTCGCTTAGTAGCGAGCTGCCTTGTAGTGAGCTATCCCGTTACGAGCTGCCTTGTAGCAAGCTCCTAGAGGTACTTCAAGGTGATTCCGCCTGAGGTTGCCTTTGGAGCAATTCTCCTGCCTAAGTATTGGAGCGAGCTGGTTATCCTAGCTCGCGAGATGGGATAGACTTGTCTTGGAATATTCCCTTTCAATACATTGGGGGTCCTTGAGCTCGCGCTGTAGCGAGCTCATCCTGTGGCGAGCTGTAATGTAGCGAGCTGTCCTATGAGATCGTTACTTAGTCACAGCCAGGCTATTATGCTGAGCTGTCGCTTGTGTTGAATCACGTCCACGCGTCACCAACTCAGGAGGTCGGGTCAAATCACCCTCCATCAGCCACCTTTCCCAAGAACCCAACAGAGAAGCACACATACTTTCCCTCCCAACCTAACCAAAAGAACCATTACAAAGATAAAAAAACTTAACTGATTGATTCTCAACTTTGGAATTCTTAGACAATCTTATCCCCAAAAATATAGGAGATCTCTCAAAATCTCATGGCTAGAACTATAAATCTTTCTTCATAAATGCCTCTATTAATTAAAAAATCATCACAATGAATCCCTTCTCTTAAAGTGAGAGAATTTAGGGTCCATTTGGTTCATAGTTAGAATCAAAGTCATAATCGAAATGGTCTATTCCCGTGGTCTGTTTGGTTTAGACAAGAATTGGAATGAAAATTGAAATTAACTAGAATTGAATTCCCTCAATGGGGTAATACCATTGAGGGGAGGGAATGATCATTCCCTCAAATGGGGTAATGCCATTCCATTGAAAATGGGAATGAGATTTCGATTCCGCCCAACCAAACAGTTGGAATTGGACTAGGACATTCCGATTCCAACCTGATTCCAAGTGCCTATTCCTGCAAACAAAATAGGCCTTTATAAGATACATATCGTTGCTTCTTTTCCAAATGTCTCAATGAATGTAAGTGAGCTGTCAAGGGAGATGAATCTTATTCATGAGAAGGTCATTCAAACATTTATTATCACTTCTCCACCTCAATTTCCAGGATATTTTGTATGAAGCATAAATTAAGGTGGCATTTGATAAATCTGAAATTTGAAATCTGAAAAGTTAAAATGATATTATTCGGGTTTGAAATCTGAAAAGAAGTATAAATAATTTTCTGTTGTTTAGGGGTTCTAAAAGATAAGATCATTTGAGTTGGAGTAATTCTCCTACATCTGAAATTGTGAGGTTTACTATTTTACCCTTTAAAATGGACCGTTTGATAATATTATAAATAATGAAAAGAATATTAAATAAAAATAGTATTGTATTAATAAATGAATATTGTATTTTTTGAAATAAATAATTATTTATTATTCAATTCAAAATACTATTTGTTTATTATTGTTAACTAGTAATAAATGAAAAATATTTTATTTATTACTAATAAATACATTATGAAATATTCTTCTTATTACTATATAAATATTAATACTAAATATTATTTATTTAAATTTAAACGATAGTATTTATAATTTTATGATAATAACTATTTAATAGTAATATATCTATTATTATTATTATATCTATTACTATTATTAAATAAATATTATTACTAATATTATTATTTATTTAAATAAAGAAATAATATTTATTAAGTAATAATAAATATTTATAATAATATTTCTTTATTATTGTTAGTAAATAATATTTAATAAACTTTTATTGTTATCATCATCAATAATATTAATAATAATAATAATAATTATTATTATTATTATTATTATTATTATTATTATTATTATTATTGCTATTATTATCATCATCATCATTATTGTTGTGATGTTATTGTTAAATAGATGACAATAATCAAGGTATTAATGTCATTTTATAACGTCTAAAATGCGTCTGATTCTGTAAGACATGGAACCAGGTCTTAGAACTAATCGAGGGATGGCTTGTTGATGTATTAGCTGGTTTGTTCCAGCGTTGATGCAGAATTGAATCCCGCAACCAGCACTTTAGGGAAGAAGGGGGTCAAGGGAAAGTTATTAATGGTGCATGGCACCAAATATCAAAAAAAGAAACCAAGTCTTAGCAATTTTGATCTGAATTTGTGTTTGAGATCATCTAATCAGACCTAAACCAAAACGCCAATGGCATCTAAAAAGCAAAGTTTGTAGACCACAAACGTTTGAAAAGTGTTATCAAACGCCACTTAAGTCCATCAAAAAGAGCAAGAAACTCAGCTCTGAATGAAGTTCCCTCCCCATAAAAATTCTAGAAGCCAAAGCAAAATGCACCAAAATTATTTCTCAAAACACCCTCACCGCTACTGACACCAAGATTGCCATGTGAAGCTCCATCTACATTGAGCTTGTAAGGGAGAGCACTCAACATCTTCCAAATCAGCCATCTATTTTTTTTCTCTTTTTACAGACTTGATAGGAATATTGAGAAGATTATTAAAAGTATGAGTACTGTTGGAACTAAATTCAGGTCACTCTGAGCCATGTCAGTATATATAGGAAGAAGCCTTACTTTCAAACCTTCGATTGCAGCATTCCTTCCAAAGAGTGTCCATATAGTAATAGAAGGAATTATTTTGTAGAGTTAATGTGTCTAGGAATTTCTAGGACCCATGCTCCATGAATTGCCCCATGGAGCAATATCTCCAAATATTTTCATGCATTAGAATAGATCCATGCATGTAAAAATCTCAATATATATATATATAGATAGATAGATAGATGGATAGATAGATAGATAGGTCTTTGGACCTCATAAATTAAGCCCAAAGACTTCTAACTTGAATTAGTTTAAACAAGCTAGCATTCATTTTGAAGGCTTTGGATATGTCATAGACAGGTCTTAAACCGAGGCTTCCTTTTTGTTGAGGCTTGCAAATTTTTGAACAACCTATCCAATGCAACCTATTGCCAAAATCAGAATTACCCCATAAGAAGTTACCAAATAATTTATGAATTTTACTAACCACTACCTACCTTGGGGGGGGGGGGGGGAGAAACAACACTAATAATGTGCATGGGAATGGATTGCAAAACATGTTTAATTATAATTAAATGACCTCCAGATGAGAGAATCTTCCCTTTCCGCCCCTTGATCCTTGTTTGAATCTTCATGGCAAGAGGTTCAAAGTCTATAATCTTTAGTCTTTTATGACAAATAGGAGTTCCCAAATAAGTAAATGGAGATTCATTGTGCTTGAATCCAATGACCTGCTTAATCATGTTGATACTAGAGGCATTCACTCTGGGATGAACGATGAAACTAGCCTGACTTGTCTTTATTTATCAATTGACATAAGGCTTTCTATAAATTAATAGAAACTCCACAAGATCCTTAAGACCTCTTCTCTCTCCTGTTTCAAAAAGCATTGTGTCATTATCATATAAACTTTGTGTGATATTCTCATGCAACCTCTAGGCTATCTAGCTAGGGAGGGCAAAGTGAGAGACATACCATTTATAAAAATTGTATTGAGGTCTCTGCTTAGAACTTCTTCAATCAAGATAAATAGGCTAGGGGAGAGAGGGCCCTCTTGTCTTAGGCCCTTAGATGATTGGAAATAACCTGCTGAAGAGCCATTTATAAAATAGCAGAAAACAAACTTTAACACCTATAATGCCAAATCAAATAGTTTCAAAAGTTAGAAGAAAAAGAAGAAGAAGAAGAAGAAGAAGAAGATGATGACGATGATGATGATGATGATGATGATAAGAGAGAAGCTTAGGTTTTGAGATAAAGGGGTAGGGGTGGAAACGAATCGAGCTTTTTACAACTTATTTGAGCTCGACTCATGAAAAGCTTGATTTGACTTGTTATAAATCTAGCTTCGAGCCAAACTCAAACCAATTATATAGGCTTGTTTGCTAATCGAGAAAAGCTCAAGCCTAATACAGTTCAGCTCATGAGCCAAATTGAGCTTGTGTGTGTGTGTGTGTGTGCACATGGGAATTTTTGATGATCGATGATAGTAAATAATATGTTTCTAAAATTATTTTCCACAATTTTTTATATTTTCATATCTATAAAATTCTTCTTATTTGTCACACTTAATTTTTTCTAATATGATAAATATACGATAGTAAAGATGTGCCCAAATATTTTCTTTTTTTTTGTATTTCTTATACTTTTGTCTGTTTTAATTTTCTATTTATTATTATTATTATTATTTAATTATGACATCAAGGGTTAACACATTTGACCCAAAAAGGTTGAATTGTTGATTTTCCACTAAACAGGAAAACAACTCCATTTTTTTGTTTGCCTTGAATTTGTATTTTATTTGCTGAAATCAAGGAATTTAGGGCTGAAATTTGGTATGATTGGTTTTCCAAAGGTTTTATTTCACGTGATGGGAGCTGATTGTGTGGCAGGTATGGTGATGTGGCACAATCGTGACCATCAAAAGGGAATCTTGTTGATTTAAGGATGGATGTAAGGGTATTTGAGCTGAGATTTGGTTAACTAGGGTTTTGGCATGTTCTAAAGAGATTGGTGAGGTCTGGTCAGGCATTTAGGGTGTAAGAAGTGAATTAGAGAGGGAACCAAGCAAAAATTGGGTGCTGACACCAATCTCCTCGAGTTCTATAGCAAGAAAAGGAAGATGCACATCTCTCCTATTGCCATTACTACTACTCAGCTTACAAACATCTACTTTGACAACCCCTTCTCTACACTCTCTACCTGGAAGAAGAAGGTGATCAAGAGAGAGAAAGAGAGGTTAGAGGTGAGGGAAAGAGAGGAGGAGATCGAATTCACCTTCTTGCCGCCACCAAACTCACCGCTTTGAGAAGAAGCATCAATGGCAACAGTGAATTCCCTCTCATAAACTCAGCTCCCCTACTTGAACGGCGATGACAACAATGAAAGAGCCTCTTGCTTGGTCTGTTCAGTAGCGGAGTTGGGATCCTTTCTTTAACATAAGGGTAAAAGTGACTTTTCATGTGTCTATGTTACAATTTAACAATGGCAACAATTCTTAGAAATAGTAAGGGTACTTTAAGACAATACTGAAACAATAGGGTTAGAGTTGGTCAATTTCCTAAAACTTAGGAGTAGTTTAAGAAATTTGCCCTTTATTAAATTATCATTTGATTATAGGAGAATGGGGAAGAATTATTGGATGAAAAGTTTGATGGAGTGATTGGATCAACTGTTGTATTTCAAATCAAAATTTCTTTTTGCAATATCAATATTCATTACTCATAGTGTCTAAAGTTTTCCTAGTAGAAAGTAGAGTTGACATCAAGCATAGTACAAGTGAATCTTCATTTACTGGATCAACAAATACCAATGAAAGTCCTCCAAGAAAAAAAATTTCCAAGGATTAGATTTTGAGGTAAGATGTTGCATGTTATTAATATTAAGGCCCTGTTTGGTTTACTGGAATAGGGGTCTAGAATCAGAATCGGAATGGGTCATTCTGATTCCAACTGTTTGGTTGGGTGGAATCAAAATCCCATTCTCATTCCAACTAGAATGGCATTCCCCCATTTGAGGGAATGACCATTCCCTGCCCCTCAGGAATAAAATTCCATTCATGTTGATTCCAATTCCCATTCCCATTAATATCTTAACCAAATAGACTATGGGAATGGACCATTCTGATTCTGATTCCGAAGAATTTCGATTCTAATTCCGATTCTAACTGTAAACCAAACGGACCCTAATTACATTTGTTTTTTTTTAATTATTAACACATATAATCATACATCGATTACTATTAGAGGAATGGAGTCAACCAAAATTTGGCAACTCAAGATGTTTGAACATTATGTCAAGGTTGTCAATAGAAAAGAAGGTAGAGAAAGAGAAGGTCACTTGCAATCATAAGAAGACAAGTTTGTGAGAACCCAAGTATATTTAGTGGGAGAAAGAGATGATAGTAATATATGTTTATTTTATTTCACATTGTATGACAATTTCTCTTCTTTCTTAACTACTTTAATTTTATTACAACTTTCATTACATTTATATAAAATTATTAATTCTCTAATGACGAGTATAAATACATATAACTGAAATTATCAAATAATTTTACAATTAGAAAACTTTGTGATGAGGGGCATTTTGGTCCCTCCACACAGATCATGACACATGGACACTATTGAGAGTGCAATGCCAAGTCAACAGGCCAGCTCAACGAGTCAGCATGTGTCACTCAACATTAGGTAGGCAGCCAAGTTGGGGCGAGCTTGAGCCACCCCCAACACGAGATTGCCCAAACCGTTCCACGCACCACACCCTCGCGGGCACCGTTACCGTGACCATAGGAACAACTCACCGAACCGTGTGCCACAAGACCTATGGGCAACCTGTAACCGCTGCATGAATCTAGCAACTAACATACCAACACGCCTTATATTGCGAAAACAGCTCCGCCAAAGCCTCAGAGACATTGCCCAAAGCACCTGAACCCTAGATAACTATAAAAGGACTCCAAATCCACCCTAAAAAGGTATGCACACTGATGCACTTTAAGCTCTCTCACACATTCTCACGAAATTCCCATTCTGAATTAAGCATCGGAGTGTTCTCCGGGGTAAAACCTACCCAAGCACTCTAACCCTTCTCTCTTTACAGCTCTTTCTAGCTCGGACAAACAGATACCAGCTCAGTCGTGCAGCTCGGCACTGCCAGATCAGGACCTTGTTTGAGCCTAGTCACAAGACATGAGGGAGCGACCAGATCGCACATCATCAATTGGCGTCGTCTGTGGGAAACGCAGCGAAAAGCTAAGGTTCCCTTCTTTTATTCTTTTTCAAAAGATTATCAATGGCATCCTCAAGCAACCCTTTTGCCAACAACAATGTCAATGGCCAAATCCCCATTACCACCATAAGCCAGATTGACGTTCCCTTACCTTCGGCTGAAGTACAAGACAACATCAATGTACCACCTCCTGTGGCCAACCCAGCAACAGCCCCCACAATGGTCGACGTACAACAATTCAATAACCTGGTACGATGCGTGCAGAGTATGACCGAACAACTCAGGTCATGGGAGAACAAATTCTGCTTCATGTCTGAACAACAACAGCAACAATAGCAGCAGCAATAGCAATAACAGCGACATCAACAGCAGTGACTCCCCCAAGTACCTCTCTAGCAGGTGCCATGGAACAATCAGTAGGTACCGCTCAAGCAGCTCCAACAACTACCGCCCAATGATCAACAAGTACCTCGTAATAACCAATTGGCACGACGAAATAGCCAGCAGGTGCCTCCTCAGAACAACGACTTGAAACAGACCAATCATGAAGACCAAGCTCACCCCAAACAGGGTCGTAGCCAGGTCCAGGTGCCCAACAGAGGAGACAACTGAGACCATACCAACGGTGCAGCCCGAAATGATCAAGTCCCAGTTGAAAGCCGAGCTGAGGTTCCTGCTGGGACCGATGCTTCCAGTTCGACTGAGGGTACCGGGAAGAAGCACAAAAAATGCACGCACTGCGCCGGGAAAAAGATTCAGCTCGCCCGAGCAAGCAGTGAAGCCTAGCATGGAGAAAATAGTGTTGCCACTAGCAGGATGGTTCCCCTCCCTGAATCACCCTCCTTGACCCGAGAGACCTCACTGGTCCCTGAAATCCTTAAGGCCCCAAGACTAAAGAACTTCCAGGCCCCAACCCTAGAGTCCTACAAAGGAAAGACGGACCTAGTGGAGCATGCCAATAGCTTTCAAGCACTCATGCTTCTTCATGGAGCGAATGATGCCAACATGTGCAAAGCTTTCCCTACAACATTGAAAGAAGAAGTCTAGCTCTGGTACTCTAGATTAACTCCAGGTTCCATTAAGAATTGGGACCAGTTCGCCAGACTCTTCATCAACCAGTTTGCCACTAGTAAGAGACATTCGAAATCAGCGACCTGTTTGTTGAACATCATCTAGAAACCAAATGTAACCCTGAGGGAGTACATCAAAAGATTCAACACGGAGTGCTTGCAGATCCCAGACCTAGATCCAACTGTATAACTTATCACAGCAAAGAATGGAGTACAACACCCTAAGTTGAAATGGGAAATCGAGTTACACCCTCCACCCACCATGGAAGACTTTCTCGACTTGGCGCATCAATTCATCAAGGCTGAAGAGGCAGTAGGATCAAAGGCTGATCTGATCGGGAAAACGAAAAGGGCTGAGGAAGAAGCAAGTCACAGCAGGACCAAGCGAAGAAGCAAGTCTCCCAAGAGGAGCAAATCACTAAAAGGTAGGCGTAGTAGCTTGTCACGTAGAATAAGCAGGTCGCCGGCCAGAGGTTCCAACAAGCGATCAGCAATGCCACCAGCATATATCAAGACTTTCACTCCTTTGAACACAAAAAGAAAGGAAATTCTGTTGCAAATCAAGTCCAACGACTATGTGAAATGGCCATTCAAGATGAGGGGAGACCCCAACAATAGGAACCCGAACAAATATTTCCATTTCCACAAAGACGTAGGGCATGACACGGAAAATTGTAGGAACTTGAAGAATGAGATCGAAGACCTCATCAAGAGGGGCTACCTGAGGCACTTCATTAAAGATGAATGGCGACCTGAGGAAAGAACTAGCAAGGAAGTGCCTCAGGTCAGCAGGGAGTAGGAGCCAACTCCTCGCAACCAGCAGTAGCAAGAAAGACAAGTTCGTGGGACCACTAATGTGATCACAGGAAGTTCAATTGTTGTTGACTGCACCACATCAGCAGGTAAAAACTCAATAAGGAAGTTTGAACAGGAGGACAGCACCCCGTCCAAGTGCCCCTAGAAAGAAGAAGTGATCTATTTCACTAATGATGATATACGTGGGGTCCAGTACCCACACGACGACGCCTTGGTAGTCAAACTAATGATTAATGACTTCAGGGTGAAGAGAATTTTAGTAGACTCAGACAGCTTGATAGATATTCTGTTTTTGGAGGCCTTCAAGTAGATGGAGCTTGGCAAAACAAACTTACAGCCAGCTGACATCCCACTGTTAGGCTTCAGCGGGGAGGTGGTCCGCCCCATAGCCAAGGTAAGAGTGTTGGTCGAGGCAGGCTCCCCTCCCCATACAGTACGTTTCGAACATGATTTCTTGGTAATTGCCACCTCATCTCCCTAGAATGCAATATTAGGGCGATCAATCTTGCACACCTTGCAGGCTGTTTTTTCAACATACCACCTAGCATTGAAGTTCCCGATAGATACTGGCGTAGGGTGTTGCAAGGAGACCAGCTGGAATCCAAAAAGTTCTACGTAGTAGCTCTGAAGGTGAAGGGCAAGACTGCCTCCAACATAGACCTGGAGCCTCCACCGAAAAATGATGAAGAGCCAGCTTGCCCGACAGAAGGGACAATTACTGTTCCCATCTCCAGAACAAAGCCCGAAAAAATGCTCCAAATCGGAGCTCGCCTGGTAGAACTCATGCGATCTGAACTGGTAAGTTTCTTACTAAATAACTTAGATGTTTTCGCCTGGTCGGTGGCAGAAATGCCTGGCATAGACCCTAGAATAATAACTTATAAACTCAATGTTGACCCTACAGTTAGACTTGTCT
The DNA here is from genome assembly GCF_055504915.1 of Nelumbo nucifera. Lineage (NCBI taxonomy): Eukaryota > Viridiplantae > Streptophyta > Magnoliopsida > Proteales > Nelumbonaceae > Nelumbo > Nelumbo nucifera. The sequence continues at coordinate 69,790,527 of NC_142653.1, forward strand.
AGTAGAGGAAGAGAAACCTCACCCCGAAAAGGTGGCACATAGTAGACGAGGAGGTGGGAAAGCTGCTAGCAGCAGACTTCATGAAGGAAGTCCAATTCCTGAGCTGGATAGAAAATCCAGTTCTAATAAAGAAGGCAAATGGCAAGTGGTGAATGTGCATAGACTACACAGACCTGAACCAAGCTTGCCCGAAGACAGCTTTCCCCTTCCTAGCATAGATTGCCTGGTGGATGCGACCTCGGGATTCGAGCTGCTTAGTTTCATGGAACCTACTCAGGCTATAACTAGATCCTGATGGATCTAGAAGACCGTTTTTATTACTGAAACGGGCTTATACTATTACAAGGTCATGCCCTTTGGTTTGAAAAATGCTGGGGTGACCTTTCAGCATCTTGTTAATTCTGTTTCTTTTTTTTATTTAATTGGAGATAAAGCAGAGTGCTATGTAGATGGCATGGTTGTAAAAACTATTTTTTCAAAAGATTTGATTTCTGATTTAAACCTTGTGTTCAATGTTTTGAGAAAGCATAATTTAAAATTGAACCCGAATAAGTGTGCTTTTGGTGTGACCGCAAGTTAGTTCCTAGGTTGCATTGTTAGCTAGCGTGTTATAGAGGCCAATCCCGAGAAAATCCAGACTATCTTAGATATAAGACCACCTAGCTTGGTTAAGGAGACCCAAAGACTAATTGGATGGATAGCAGATTTGAACCGATTTATGTCCAAATTGGCTGGGAAGTGTCTTCCCTTCTTCAAGGATAAGAAAAACCAAGCCTTCGAATGGACTAAGGAGTGTCAACTCGCCTTTGATGAGCTGAAACAGTACCTTAGTTCGCCTCCTCTGTTGACTAGACCTGAGACTGGGAACGAGCTCACACTCTACCTCTCTGTGAGTGACGAGGTGGTTAGCTCAGTCCTGATAAGAGATGTTGATAAAATACAGGAACCCATGTACTACATAAGCAGATCCTACATGCGGCAGAAACAAGATACCCCAACATAGAGAAGCTCGCCTTTGCACTGGTGCTAGCCACCTGAAAGCTAAGACCATATTTTCAAGCCCACACCATTATTGTCCTAACCGATTGACCCATGAAGTAAGTCCTTCAGAAACCTAAGGTCTCGGGCAGACTAACAAAATGGTCAATAGAGCTCAGTGAGTACGACATCTGGTATGAATCGCGACCAGCGATAAAAGCATAAGTCCTGGCAGACTTCATTATCGAGTGCACCTTCAGCTCGCCACTCCCTGTGACGATAGAACCAGAAGCGAAAGCTTCATCTAGTCCGGCACCACCTCCAGCTTGTGAGATAGCGGGCTGGGACAAGGAGCCATGGATACTTCATGTTGATGGTTCGTCTAACCAGAGTGGGAGCAAAGCTGGGTTAATAGTCTATAGACCTTGTGATGTAAAGTTGGAGTACGCACTCCGGTTTCAATTCCGAGCTTCAAAAAACGAGGCTGAATATGAAGCATTGTTGGTTGGATTGGCACTAGCAAAGGAAGTGGGAGCTAAGCACCTAGTGGTTTGCAGCGACTCACAACTCATTGTAAATTAGGTAAATGGGGACTACGAAGCACGAGAACCTTCCATGGCAGCCTACCTAGCCAAAGTAAGAGAACTCATCCCCAGTTTCGACTCTTGGTACCTCCAACAAATTCCAAGATCAGAATATACAAAGGCTAATGCCAATTCCAGACTTGCGAGCACAATTGACTCGACAAAATGAACAATCTACATAGAAGATCTACCTCACCCCTCGATAGAAAAATGGGGAGAGGAGGTCGCCCATATAACTAACACAGAATCGAGCTGGATCGACCCGATCTACAGCTACTTGAAACACAGAACGCTACCAACAGAAAAGAATGCAGCTCAGAAAATAAAACAACACTCAGCCCGCTATGGGATAGTGGGCAAGCTGCTCTAAAAGAAATCCTTCACACTGCCCTACCTACGGTGCCTATGGCAAGCAGAAGTAGACCATGTCCTGCATGAGATTCACGAAGGTCTCTGCGGAGGACACATGGGGGGCAGGGCCCTCGCTCAGAAGGCTTTGAGGCAAGGGTACTACTGACCCACAATGAAAGCATAACTTTACTTAAGTAGCGCACCCCCAAGCTAATGGACAAGCTGAATTCACCAACAGGGCCATTCTACATGGCCTCAAAGCTCAGCTCTCCCGAGATAAGGGTTTGTGGGTGGACAAGCTGCCTAGCATGCTGTGAGCCTACAGAACCACCATCAAGACAACGACAGGCAAGATGCCTTTCAATCTAACTTACAGGACTGAAGTAGTGATACCAACTAAAATGGAGGTCACAACGTTGCGATCTGAAGCCTTTGACGAAGAACCAAATGAAGAAGATTTATGAGCCAACCTCGATCTGGTGGAAGAAGTTAGAGACCTGGCCTACATCCGGACCGCAGCATACTAGCAATGCATAGCTCGGTACTACAATGCCCGAGTCAAGAAATGCCACTTCAGGGTAGGTGACCTAGTGCTCAGGAAAGTTATGGTACCCATGCCTGGCATAGGGAAGCTTGCACCGAAGTGGGAAGGCCCCTATAGAGTTTCTACGATTATAGGTGGGAACGCATACGAGCTCAAAACACTTGATGGGAAGGCAATGCCCCAAGCCTGGAAGTGGACAACCTACATAGGTACTACCTCTGAAAATGAAGTGTTTCGAGCTGCATTTAAGAGCTTACTAGAATCAACTAACAACTCGGCCTGATATCGCAAAAGGTAGATCAACAGTGCTAAAGGTAAAAGAGTAACAGAGATATGCTCTACAGTAGAGTCGAGCTAATCAACATGAAGATAGTCAAGCAAACAAAGGATGCTATAAGAAACAAATGCTTTTATTAAACAAAAAGGCCAAACGGCCGTACAAGTGAGCAAGCCAAGTGGCCGTTCAGCAGGTTCAGACAAATATAGGGTACATAGGCCCCAGAAAGCTTACAGGAGCATAAAGACCCCAGAACAATTAGAGAAACCACCATTGCCACCACTAGACCGCCAGTCGAGTTGTACACCGAGCTACTCGTCACCACCGTCATCACCCTGGGCCTCCTTGTCGCCTCCCTCCTCGACCCCCTCTTCGTCAACATCCTCCTCCTCCTCTGGGGTCAAGGGCTCTTTATCCACCTGTGTGACGAGCTCGCCTAGGACCTTGTGCACAGTAAAAGAGTTAGCATCGAGATCGGGATACAGGGACTTGAGATAACGATGGCACAACTTGGATCCCCTCTTCATGGAAGGGATACCATCCACCGCCCTTTGCTTCTCGTATTGAGGAGACTGCAGATAAGAAGCAACAACCTCCTCCTTAGGTTGGAGCAAGTGTTGGGCACACTTCAACCACCTCTCCTCCAGCTCGCGCCACTCTGTGACTGGGTCAGATCACGCTGTAGACACTGGTTCGCATGATATAGGCGCTGGAACTCTTGGCGCTCTCCCTCTGAATTGAGCCAGAGTTTATGCACTTCAGAATTAAGCAGGCCGATGTTTGCCTGCATGCTGGCCTGCACCTTTTGCCCTGAATGAGCATGGTCCAGTAGAAGTTGGCCATAGGTGTTCGCCTGCGAGAGCCAAAATCAAAATGAAAAGTCTTGTAGAAAAAGATCAAGGAATTTAAAGAGGGTAGCTAACTTGGATGATGCACTAGGTCAGCCAAGCTCCTGTCTCGATGAGATCCAGCTCACCTAACTGCCGCACATCCTCAAGAAGAAGAACACCCTGGCCAACCGGACAGCCATGCGTGCATGGCTTGACAGGTTAATCACAGACACATCAGGAATGTTGGGGATAAAGGGGGGATGTCAGACATGTAAGGACCAGCCTCTCACTCCTCCTGGATGACTTGGGACTCAGGTGACTGTTGGTCAGTACACATTGGGTCCTCCTCCCCCTCTATATCGACAACGGGAGGGGTCCCGGATGAAGAAACCTTCCCCCTAGAAGACCGACGTTCAGCTCGGCGCTTTTTACGAGAAGACCTCAACTCCTCATTAGCTGATATCATTGAAGACAAGCTCGCCATACCTACGGACAAAGACAAAATCATCAGCTAAGCTAATAAGGAAAGGAAATAAGCAGATGTACGACCTAGAGAAAATATGCAATGTGCGACCTGACTATTGACCCACCTATACGGCTCAGTCCTGCTTGAACAAGCATCAGCTTGGCCAGAAACTCTTCAATCCTAACTTGTTCCTAGACGAGTTGCTGAACCATAGCCTGCAGCTCGGCATCCCTGCACTCAGCAACCTTCTAGCAACTACTATACCAAGCAGCATGGACATCCCAACCTCCATCATTTTCAAGAAAAAAGAACCTCTTTTTCCAACCCCTAACCTTGTTGGGAAAGTCGAAGGTCTTCCTCCCACAGTGGAATGGAAGGTAAAAACAAAACATGCCAGAGATTCTAGGGGAAGCCTCGGTGGTGGCATAAACTAATCAGCCCAACTAATGTTCTGACCCCGTTTGGTGTGAGCTGATCCAGTGACACTCTGTAGCGCCTCAAACCTGCAATGATAAATGGATGAAGGGGGAAACGGAGACCAGCCACCAATGACTCCTCATAGACGCACAGCCCCTCCTGGCCATGGCCCCAAGGGTAGTGATTAGCAGTAGGCTCAATCCAACGGTAATCATCAGGGATCTCTCTGACATATCTCAATTATTTTCTCCCTAGACAGTTGGGTCGGCTTAAACATACCTACTACAGCTTCTACCTCCTCTCTTCTACCCACTAAGTCTCCATCAAAATAGACCCGTATGAGCCCTCCCCAGAGGAGCTCGATTCATCGTCCGACCAACCGTCAGATGGCCTATCCTCAATAAAACAATGAGACATGGCGTAAAAAACAGAAGTATTCACTAGAAAAACAAAGGACGAACCAGAAACAACGACGATAGGACTCGAGATAAAGAGAAACTAGAGCTCGCCAATGAGAAAATGAAGCTTGCCTCAGCAGATCAGCACTAGACACCAACTCGCAGACTACCCTCCTTCTCTAGAAAATCCAAAAACAAACAGTAGACGAGTGGGGACCTCAGCGAGGGCCCCATACTTATAGTTTGCGAGGGACAAAACAGATGACGCGGACGAGGAAAGCAGTTAGCAGCCTGAAATCCGATGATGCAGATGCGTGACAGCCTAGCAACAACAAGGAAATAGCACACTGGCTCAATGTTTAAGCATGCAAATTCAAATTTTCGAATGAGTACGCGCTCAAAATAGAATTTCCCGCTAAAAGCGCTCCCGAACGCGCGCGAGAAGCTTTTTCTTCCTCCTTTCTAGAAGACTCCAGAAGGAACGGTCCAAACTATGCACCTGAACCGGGCGAGCTGGACCGTTGACAAGGAAGACGGAGAAAAATCACCCCAGAAGATCCTGTTGACAATTGATGAGGAGCATTTTGGTCCCACAAACAAATTACGACACATGGACACTGTTGACAATGCAATGCCAAGTCAGCAGGCCAGCTTGGCGAGTTAGAATGTGTCACCCAACATCAGGTAGGTGGTTGAGCTGAGGCGAGCTTGAGCCATCATCAACACGAGCTCACCCAAACCGTTCCACATGCCACGCCCTCGCGGGCGTCGTTACCGCAAACACAGGAGCAACTCACCAAACCATGCGCCACAAGACCCATGGGCGACTTGTAACCGCCACGTAAATCTAGCAACTAACATACCAAAACGCCTTATATTGTGGAAACAACTCCACCAAAGCCTCTGAGACGTTGCCCAAAAGCACCTGAGTCCTAGATAACTATAAAAGGACTCCAAGTCCACCCTAAAAAGGTATCCGCACTGAAGCACTTTAAGCTCTCTCACACATTCCCATGAAATTCCCATAATGACTTAAGCATAGGAGTGTTCTCCTTGGTAAAACCTACCTAGGCACTCTAACCCTTCTCCCTTTACAGCTCTTTCTAGCTCGGACACACAGAAACCAGCTCGGCCATGCAGCTTAGTGGTGTATCCGGAAGCATGTCATTAACCACTTTGGAACACCAGTTTTAATATTTGTAAGTTCTCCGGTTCTCAAAATAACTACAAACGCAGTTAGTGGTGAGAAAGGGTCGTATCCACAGGGAAGCGAGGGAAAATCCTTAGAAACTTTAATCCAGATAAAAGAACATAAAGGGAACTTGTAGAATCACAAAACTTTAATTAATTAAATTGGAAATCATTAAAAATAAGATTCGAACACTATTGAAAGTGAAAAGTGCATAAAAATAAATAAATAACAGAAATAAATAAATAAAGAAATTAAATAAAAAAAGTCTATAATCCAATCAGAGGTAGCAGTCTCTAGATCTCTCCTTTGACCCTCGAACTTCTTGAACTAGGCCTTCCGTCTTACCTGGCCGAATTCTAGATCTACGGAAAATAAGCAAAGCAAAAATTAAACTGAATAAAAGTAAATTTGCAGGAAGGAAAAAAATCAAACTGGAAATTAAAGAACAAAAGTTAAATCTAAAACTGAATTAAAATGGTTGGGATCCAATTCCAGAGGTGGCAGTAGTAGCTTTGGCGAACTGCAAGCAGGAACCCCTCCTTTTGCCTGGGCATTCTCCTCTTCCTCTACCCTTGAACTTCTCAAGATTAGCCTTCCGTCTTACCTGCGGGAAGAATCCAACCCCTTCTCAGGAGCCATTGGGTCCATTTTATAGAGAAGGGTGGATAAAACTAGGATTAGAGAGAAAGAGGGGGCGGCAACTGGGTTTTAGCAAAAATATGGGCACCCTAGGGTTTAGAATGAAGGGTTAGGATGGTTCTAAGGTGATCCTAAGGCTGAAAAGAGAAGGAGAGGGTGCCCAATATCATGTAGGGCTGAGATTTGGGTGCCCGGAATTAGATGGTAGAGATTTGGACGCCTAGGGCTGAAAGGTGGAGATTAAAAGGAATGGGTGGCGCCCTAGAGTGAATGGCTAAGATAGAGAGTAGAATAGAGGGCTGAGATCTAGTGGCTAAAGGCTGAATGGTGAGGACTAGAAGTTAGGTGGCGCCCTAGGGTTAGAATGCTAAAAAGAGAGTGCCCTAAAATGAATGGTGTTGATTAGAAGGGATGGAAGGTGAGGATTTAGCAGTTAGGGGCGGCTAAGGTTTGTTAGAGATGAAAAGAATGAGTGGAGAGGCGCCCTAGGGTTTGCTAAGGAGAGGGGAGTATGTTAATACAGTAGGAGGGGTGCCATTCTGGGTTTAGTAGATAGGAGGTGCTCTCCTGTGCTCAATTTTTCACAAAAACACCCCCTCTTTCAGCTAGACTTCACACCAGCTTCCTAAAAACTGCATTTCAGCCATGAAACTTTCCCAGTTTTCCACAAGATTTGCATAGAGACCCTCAGAGGTCACAATATTGAATTTAACTGGGAAAAGGGGACATTTTGACTATTCTAAGGCTTAAAATACCCCTGAAAGGATGCCCTTAAGGCATCAAAATACAGAGTTATCACACCCCCTAACTTAATCATTGCTAGTCTATTAGCAATGCAGCCTTAAAATTACACTGAGTAAAGAGATCATTCCTATTGCAAGATCATCCTTGACAAAGTTAGTCAAGTATCCTGATTTCAGAATTCTTAAACTTTGTATAGATCGGCATTGGGCTTAAGGGGTAAAACTGTCTTGATTTTAACATTACAGAAACTTGGCTTAAAAATCTTATATACCCTTTCATTTACAGACTGTCTCGATAAACTGAGGTTGATTTTTAAAATCAAACAGGTATTCTTCTTATCATTTATGGTAGTGGATTTCTAACCGTGAACATGATATGCACACTTACTTTTATTGTTACCTTCCACCGTTTGACGCGAATCTCGACACTTGCCTTAGGTGAAGAGACCCGATTACTATGTGTTAGGTGATTGTCTTTGGCATTTCCTTTCTCGTTTGACATGAATCTCGACACTTAACTTAGGTGAAGAGACCCGGTTACTAAGTCTAGGGTGTCCATTGACCTTTTTTTTTAGAGACACTTTTTAGGGTAGTCCACTGTCTCCAACAATTTGAAGAATTTTTGTGTTTGATTTCTCAATCTTTCTCTTCTTATCTTGGCAGGGGCAAGCTTGGGAGTATATTCCAATTTCTAAACAGTTTCGACAATATTCAAATAAGACCAATTTTGACTCCTATCACTTGCTACTAATTTTTACAAAATTCAATATTCTTTTATCAGTTTCCTCAACTTTTTTTGTTTGGGAATCTCTTTTAATGGAAATAATTTTAAAATTTTCAGTGAAATTTTAATTCTACATATTTAAAGGATTAGCTTCTCAATTTTTTTTCAAATTTCTCTCTCTTTCCTCACCCCCCAACTTAAGTGCCATTGTCCCCAATGACATGACTAGGATGATGCAAAAGGGACTTGGGCCAAAGGGAACAATTAAGAGGGTTTTCCTGAGGGGTTCAAGGTTTTCCAACCAGTCTCAAATCAAGAATAGAAAAACTCTAATCCTAAAAACAACTGGAAACTACATTGCATTGCCTCCCAACTAGCACTAAGTTTAACGTCTTCAGCCAGATGCATTCACTCACTTCTCTCTGGATCACTTAAGCCTATCTTGTTAATCTTTCCACTCTTAGAGACTCCTTCTACATATGGTTTAAGTCTTGGACCATTGACTTTGAATGTGCTTCCATTATTTAGATGAACAATTTTCACTACACCATATGGAAATACTTTTTCCACAATAAATGGTCTGTCCCACCTAGACCTTAATTTAGTAGGGAACAAACGCAACCTAGAATTAAAAAGCCAGACCTTTTGATTCGATTCAAAAGTTTTTCTTGAAATGTTTTTATCATGGAAGGCTTTTGTTTTGGCTTTATAAATGCGCGAGCTTTCGTAGGCCTCATTGTGCAATTCCTCTAGTTCACTTAATTGTAGGGCTCGGTAGGATCCATCTTGGCCTAAATCTAGATTGAACTTTTTGATGGCTTAATAAGCCCAATGTTCTAATTCGACGGGAAGGTGACATGCTTTACCAAAAACCAGCCTGTAAGGAGACATTCCAATGGGAGTTTTGTAGGCAGTCCGGTAAGCCCAAAGTGCGTCGTCTAGTTTGTTGGACCAATCTTTTCGGTTGGGCCTAATGGACTTTTGCAGAATACTTTTAATCTCTCTATTGGATGCTTCTACTTGATCATTTGTTTGGGGATGGTAGCGGGTTGCTATCTTATGGGTGATTCCGTATTTGCAGAGCAAAGCACGGAATTGTGCATTAGTAAAGTGTGACCCCCCATCACTAATGATTGCTCGCGGACACCCAAACCTAGGGAAAATGTTCTTTTGAACAAATTACATTACAACTTTGTGGTCATTGGTCTGGGTTGCTACCGCCTCAATCCATTTCTATATATAATCAATGGCAACCAGGATGTATTCGTGACCGAATGATGGCGAAAATGGTCCTATGAAATCAATACCCCAAACATCAAAGATTTCTACAGCTAGAAAAGGGTTAAGTGGCATCATGACTCTACGGGACATATTCCCAACAGATTGGCATCTTAGGCAATTTTGGCTAAAGACATGGGCATCCTTAAATAAACTCAGCTAGTAAAAAACCACTCTATAGAACCTTGGCCGCAGTTTTCTTTCCCAAAAAGTGCCCCCCATAATCGAGAGTGTGACAAAAATTGAGGATGCTTTGGTGTTCAGACTCGGGGACACAACGCCGGATCACTTGATCCGAACAAATATGAAATAGCTCGGGATCTTCCCAGAAGTAGTATTTGAGTTGAGAAAAGAATCTGTCCTTCTCATTCTTAGACCACTCCTCAGGAATTTTACCTACTACTAAGTAATTGACAATGTGAGCGTACCACGGGGGAGTATTATGAGTGACAATTAAGAGGTGCTCATCTGGGAAGGAATAGTCATGGACGGGCTCACTCTTTTCAATTTGAATTCGGGACTGATGATCAGCTACTACATATTTAGAGCCCTTTTTATCCCGAATCTCAAGATCAAATTCTTGCAAAAGAATGATCCATCTGATAAGCCTAGGTTTGGCCTCTTTCTTAGACAACAAATGTCTTAAGGCTGAGTGATCAGAGTAGACAACCACTTTGGTGCCCAATAGGTACAGGTGAAACTTTTCCAGAGCAAACACTACAGCATACCAATTCTTTCTCGGTAGTGGTGTAATTCAATTGAGCCTTAGATAGGGTGTGACTAGCACAACATACTACCATAGGACATTTATTCACCCTTTGTCCCAAAACTGCTCCGATGGCGTAGTCAAAGGCATCACACATTATTTCAAAGGGCAACGACCAGTCGGGTGGTTGAAGAATTGGGGCTTTGGTCAGTGCCTCTTTTAGATAATCGAAAGCCTTAAGACAAGCCTCGTTGAAATTAAATAGGACATCCTTCACCAAAAGATTGCACAGAGGCCTAGAGATCTTGAAAAAGTCCTTAATGAACCTACAATAGGTCCTTAATGAACCTACAGAGGTGGGAGGTGGGAGTTTAAAGATTAGGTCAACTTTTTCCTTATCTACCTCGATCCCTCGTTTGGAAACTATGTGGCCTAAGACAATACCCTCTTGGACCATGAAGTGACTCTTCTCCCAACTGAGTGCCAAGTGTGTCTTGACGCATCGTTGAAGAACTTTTCGTAAGTGTTCAAGGCAAGTTTCAAAGGAATCCTGAAGACAAAGAAATCATCCATAAATATTTCCAGAAATTCACCTACCATTTCCGAGAAAATTGCCATCGTACACCTCTGAAAGGTTGCTAGTGCATTACATAATCCAAATAGCATTCTTCGGAAAGTAAATGTGCCATATGGATAGGTGAAAGTAGTTTTCTCTTGGTCTTCAAGGTAAATAGCTACTTGGTTATACCCAGAATACCCATCTAAGAAGTAGAAATATTTCTGCCCTACAAGTTTTTCCAGAATTTGGTCAATAAAGGGTAGAGGGAAGTGGTCTTTTTTTGTGATGGCATTGAGTTTCTTGAAGTCGATGCATATCGCCATCCTATGGTAAGCCGGGTGGGGATCACTTCACGTTGATCACTAGTGACCATGGTGAGTCCACCCTTCTTAGGCACCACTTGCATAGGACTTACCCAACTACTATCTGAAATTGGGTAGATAATACCCGCATCCAACCACTTGACTACTTCTTGCTTGACCACTTCTCTCATATTTGGGTTCAACCACCTTTGCATTTCCCTACATGGTTTGGCACCCTCCTCCATATAAATATGGTGCATATAAATGGATGGACTAATCCCTTTCAGGTCAGCCACCAACCAACAAATGGCACCTCTATACTCTTTTAAGGCATCAACCAGTTTTTCTTTTTGTATAGGGGTTAAATTGGCTGCTATAATTACAGGTAGTGTTTGGTCGGGTCCTAGAAACACATACTTAAGGGAGTCCGGCAAGGGTTTTAATTATAGTTGCGGAGGAGATTCAAGAGAAGGCATAGGTGGTTCACTCTTTAGCTCTGGGAGAGGTTCAACAGTAGGCCAAGACCGTAATGGATGTAGAGACTTTGTTAAAACATTAGCTTCCTTCATCGGGTCATTCGCTATGACCATTTTGGTTTCTCCGGGGTTTCTATTTACATTTATTTTACAACAATCTTGTTTTGGATAGGGAAAAGGACTTCCAGACTCATGCAGGTTTTCACACTTTCCCTCCCTTTGAAGAGCTGAGATTTCTTCAACATTTTCTAAGTATGAGACATTAGAGGTTGTAAGATCTTCGTTTTGGGGAAGACCTAGGGATTCGTTTCTGGGGTCTACAACTAGTTGATTAAGCATTGAATCATTTTCCCACTGCAGGTTAGCTTCCATGAGCTGAATTACTTGGCTCTCTAATCTTAGGATTGACTGTTGCTAAGCTAAGATCAGCTGCTGGAGCTGCAGAAAACTATCATCGAGTGAATCAATTTGATAAGGTGGAGGGGAGGTTTGACATGGCTGAGCCGGTTGAGTCCTAGGGTAATCACTGTACTCACAGTGCACATCTGGTAAGGTGGTTTCTTGGGCTTGGGCCCAATAAGCGAAATTGGGCTGATTTTCCCACCCAGAGTTATATGGACTAAAGGATGGGTTAACATTGGGTTGAAAAATCCGTTAGCTACATGTACTTGCTCTAGAATGACTGGTTGACATGGGCCCGCCGTAGGGCACTAGCTAACATGATGGGTCGGGGTTGCACAAAAGGAACATGTTGGACAGGATGACAAGGTTGGGTATGAGCTAATTTGTTGATGAAATGCAAGGACTTGATCAAGTCTTTGGGCCATCCCATTAATCTTATCCAGTTGTTGAGACATGGTTCCAATCTATCTGTGGCTTATGTTGGAAGTAGTTTCTCATTCCACAAACTCCGACCATTGAATTTTTTTTTATTTTGTTTTAACCCCCCTTTTTCTTCCTTTTTTATTTTCTCTTTTTTTTATTATTTTTATTTTTTATTTTTTTATTTTTTTATTTGAAATTTAAATTCAAATTTAGATTTTGAAACTTGAATTCCTGAAATTTAAATTTTTAAATTTTTTTTAATGCAAGAAATTCAACCAATGTGAATCTTCTTAGGTTCACTTGGAATTACACCACTTCCTTTGGTTAGCTAGGTAAGAGGTGGGGATGTGGGAGGCTCCCCTTGCTCTCGCAAGGACCTAATTAAGTAACCACAAAACCTGCTTAGGTTTAGCCGTTTAACCTCTTTCCTTAGACACCAACTGCCGGTTATGGAAAGTAATTACAAGCTTCCCTAAAATTTACCACACTTTAGAACCAAATGTGAGGCGCCGTAAAGGATCTTGCTATCCAAATTTTAAATTAGGGTTTAGGGTGAACCACACATGAAAGGATGGTGGTTTTGGGCCAAGGAAGGGTGATGAAATCCCCACCTTATCTTATTTTAAATTGGATTGCCCTTAAATGGATTAACGGAAAAACACAATAAACAAAATAAATGCAACTAAATACAATGCATGAACAATTATTTCTAATATGCAATTCAGCAATTTAACATAAAATAATATAATGAACTAAGCAAAAGAAGCAATTAAAATAATAGCAAAAAAGAAAACCTAACACATTCACAACTAACAAGATAATTTCAACAATTAAATAATCATATATGATGCATGCTCTAGAATATCAAACCCTAAATGTTGGAATGCAAATGAAATAAAATTTAAATATTAATTATTTTTTAATTTTTTTAATTAATTAATTTTTTTTTTGAAATTCAAAATATGAAATTTAAATTCAAATTCAGATTTGAATTAAAATTTAAATTTAAATTCAAATTTGTAATTTAAACTCAAATTCTAAAATTTGAATAATGAAACAGATCCAAACAAAACAAATAAAAATTTCTCTCCGTTGCTTCCTCGGCAACGGTGCCAAAAACTTGGTGTATCCGAAAGCATGTCGTTAACAACTTTGGAACACCAGTTTTAATGTTTGTAAGTTCTCCCGATTCTCAAAATAACTACAAACGTAGTTAGTGGTGAGAAAGGGTCGTATCCACAGGGAAGTGAGGGAAAAATCGTTACGAACTTTAATCCAGATAAAAGAACACAAAGGGAAGTTGCAGAATCACAAAACTTTAATTAATTAAATTGGAAATCATTAAAAATAAGATTTGAACACTACTGAAAGTGAAAAGTGCATAAAAATAAATAAATAAAAGAAATTAAATAAAAAAGTCTGTAATCCAATTAGAGGTAGCAGTCTCTAGATCTATCCTTTGACCCTTGAACTTCTCGAGCTAGGCCTTCCATCTTACCTGTCCGAATTCCAAATCTACAGAAAAGAAACAAAGCAAAATTTAAACTGAATAAAAGTAAATTTGTAGGAAGGAAAAAAAATCAAACTAGAAATTAAAGAACATAAGTTAAATCTAAAACTGAATTAAAATGGTTGGGATTTGATTCCAGAGGTGGCAGTAGTGGCTTTGGCGAACTGCAAGTAGGAACCCCTCCTCTTACCTGGGCGTTCTCCTCTTCCTCTACCCTTGAACTTCTCAAGATCAGCCTTCCGTCTTACCTAGGGGTAGAATTCAACCCCTTCTGAGGAGCCCTTGGGTCATTTCTATAGAGAAGGGTGGATAAAATTGGGATTAGAGAGAAAGAGGGTGCCCAATATTATATAGGACTGAGATTTGGGTGCCTAGAATTGGATGGTAGAGATTTGGGCGCTTAGGGCTGAAAGGTGGAGATTAAAAGGAATGGGTGGTGCCCTAGAGAGAATGGCTGAGATAGAGAGTGGAATAGAGGGCTGAGATCTAATGGCTAAAGGCTGAATGGTGAGGATTAGAAGTTAGGTGACGCCCTAGGGTTAGAATGCTAAAAAGAGAGTGCCCTAAAATGAATGGTGGAGATTAGAAGGGATGGAAGGTGAGGATTTAGCAGTTAGGGGCGGCTAGGGTTTGTTAGAGATGAAAAGAATGAGTGGAGAGGCGCCCTAGGGTTTGCTAGGAAGAGGGGAGTATGCTAATACAGTAGGAGGGGGCGCCATTCTAGGTTTAGCAGACAAGAGGCGCCCTCTTGTGCTCAATTTTTCACAAAAACACCCCCTCTCTCAGTTGGACTTCAGACCAGTTTCCCAAAAACTGCATTTCAACTATGAAACTTCTCCAGTTTTCCACAAGATTTGCACAGAGACCTTCAGAGGTCACAATATTAAATTTAACTGGGAAAAGATGACATTTTGACTATTTTAAGGCCTAAAATACCCCTGAAATGATGCCCTTAAGGCATCAAAATACAGAGTTATCTCTCAGCATTGCCAAATTAGGACCTTGTTTGAGCCCAATCACAGGACATGAGGGAGCGACCAGATTGTGCATCAATATCTGATAAGCAATATGTATATAAAAAAGAACTAACGTCCCCATACTAAGTATGGGGTCATTCACTATTACATATTAGAGGGATGAAGGGCGAAGAGCAAAAACTGCATTGAGAAAAAGAGCTACAGTTGTGTTGACTTGAATATTCGTTACTCCTTCAAGGTAAGGTTTCATTTTTTTGTTATGTATTGTTTTTTATTTTTTATTTTTGATTTTTGATAATTGAAAGACTAAATATATTGCAACAAAAGACTCCATGTTATAAAAAATTTGGGCATTCATGTATAACAAGACGCAACATCATGCTGGCTACAAGTATTTTAAGGAAGTTGAAAAATGGGTTTTGTGTGGAGTAATAATAGGGATATTTCTGAAATATTAGAAAATGGGTCTAATATAACAAGGGCAAAATGGTAATCTAATAACACTATTGGTCTACCTCACGTGAAATTACTGGCATTGGATTCTCTGTACATTTAGAACACTGCTTTTGAACCATCATTGACCCCGATGGTCGGACCGTTCAGCCTGGGAATTGTCCAAGTAACCGGTTTTGTTTCACCACTAACTGTTCTCGAGTCAAAAACCATTAATTTCGTCAAAAAACCGCTAACCCGGGTGGTTGAACCGTCGACTCGTTTGACCCAAACAGCAATTCACAGTTTAAAAAAGTTGCAGAGGAGAGAAACATAGGACCTTAGATCTGAGATCCAGTATGAGACACGAACTCAGATATAAAATCCAAGACAAAGAGAGAAGAAGAAGAAGAAGAAGACTACAGTACAGACGTTGCAGAGAAATGAGAAATCAATCTCAAATCTGAGATCCGAGAACTCAGATCTCAGATCTTAGATTTGTGTCTGTTGTTGCCGCCTCGCCATCGCCATCGCCATTATCGTCGTCGGTGAGCGTCAAATCCTCCTCCTCCTCCTCCTTCTTCCTTCCTTCCCTCCTTCTTTTCCTTTCTCTTCTTTTCTTTTTTTTCCATTCCCCTTCCTTCCTTTCTTTCTTTCTTTCTTTTCTTCTTTCTTTTTCTCTTTCTCAACCAACAACAATCTCTTCTCCATTCTCCTTTCTCATATAAACATATAAATATTTGTCCTAATGCAAAGTTGCAAATCATCCGAACTGTTCGACCCAGATGGTCAAACCGCTGACCCGAAAACCGGTAGTTAGAATGGTTCCGTTTTCCAAATCGATTATTAAAACCTTGGTTTAGAATAGTTATGATGAATTTAAGATAAATGCTGAAAAGTCATGGTGAGGTTTAGACAATTTCCCTAAAAACTAAGGCTCTAGTTGATACGTCTTCTTGTGCAAATTGTTGATTGTTTAGAAGTCTGGCAGCCCAAATTTTTGCCTTTTTTTGTTTGATTAAGAAAAAATCTAATCATCGAAAGACTCTGCCCTAAAAAGATATGAGAAGCCCGTTTTAAACTATTTTCAAGAAATTTCAAATAGAGATTTTTCACTTTTGTCTCGTTTCTACACGAAAAGATATGCAAAAAGACGCATTTGACTATCAGATGTTTCAGAATATCTTTCAAAAATGACTTTCCAAACGGCACCTATAAAAAGGACACGCAACACTTATCATTTCATGATGTCACTCCAGTTATTACGTGCAGAGATGGGAATATGTATGCAATGTGGTCCCTATCTATCCGATACGAGTAACTGCCGATAACTCGCCTTCCGAGATTATCGTTGCTTTTCTATCGTGTCTGCTATTCTGCTTCGTTTGTTGTTTGTCCAACCACCCAAAAATATCCCCTGAAGATTTTTTTTTTTAATATTCGGAAGATCAGAAGATTACACATTGCAGCAAATTCTTGATGAGTTTCAATCTCGATATGAAAGATTCCAATCCAGTGGCTTACGCAGATGGCCCATAGCATTCGTGTAGATTTGAATCTATTAGATCACAACACGTGACATCCTGACATCCATTACTGAATTATTGGGGTTGTGGGTTCTATAATTGAATCCATATCCCACTTCTGAGGAGGGAGGATGGTGAACTATTTTGTCTTTTATCTCCTTTTTTATTTACTATTATTATAAAGGAAACCTAACTATTACCTTTCTAAAGAATAAATAAAAATTTGGAGATATGAAATCCCTTTACAAAATGAAAAACTCGGGTTTGGATATCCGATTTCGCCATTATCGGATCAATTGGATATGAAAATATGATCTATTTATTAATCAGATTGAACTCGAATTTTATTTGATTTGATTCGTTAAGGTTCAATGCGAATTGATGTAGGTGCATATAAGGCAACGCCCAGTGTTGTGTCACATGGCATCGGCTGGATGAGATCCAGAACGTCTATTCTTAACAATCTTAATCACTTCATTACAAGTTCAAGTATAAAAGGGATGCCCAAGTGCCCAATTTAAGGTAAAGGGATCTTGCTCCTTGTTGTTCTCTAGCTTTCCTGCTCTAGAATGACTTGTCTGAATTCTGTCTCAAGCTTCAATCCCTTTCATACACTTGACTAATTTGACCTTGGAATCTCCACCCCTAGGATGATAGCTGGAGCCTCTGATATGTGCTCTACTCTTACTCTCAAGTTGGACATATCGGCCTTGACCAAAAGCTAAGTTACCGTGTGGCCCTCGGCCCCATCCTAAACAGCAACATGATCCAATATATATACTACATATGCAAATTATTGTTTTTAGTACTAAAATTCTTAGAAACTAAGTTAAGTTTTTGATTAAGATAAATTTATTTTTTTATCTATGATATAAATATTTTTATTTTATTCTTAATTTATAAGTTTATGCTAATATTATGTAGATTTATTAATATTTTAATCGAATTTTATCCAAACCGGATCTAAGCATTGGATATCTGATTGAACTCAGGTCTCTTGGATTCTTATTTCTTACCACATCATATTCGGATATTTTTTTGTTCTTTGGGTAGAAGAGAGATTCTGTTAGTTGGGTCATTAGTGAGCTTGCCTAAACAACCCTAGAAACCTTCCTTGCTGAATTTTGTTGGGAGCCCAAAAGTTTGTCATCTCCGCCTTTGTTATGGGGCAAATTTCAGTCTAAAACACCTAAAGCTTGTGACTTTGAAGTCTTGAACAACTATTAATTTTGGGGTATAGATGTGGATTAATTGGAAGATTGAACCCCTACCTGTTCAACCCAGAGGAATTCAAATGCAGTGGATGGTTTCGATCTGTCACACCATCTCTCTACATGAAAAAAGTAATGCTAGTCATATAAGGAAGCTTCCTATTTGATCCAATTAGGAATCCTTTTTCATGTAAATATACGTAAATGGGAGGTTTGACTATGATATCGGAAAAAGTTTAGGCCCCGTTTGATTTGCAGGAATAGAGGTCTAGAATCAGAATCAGAATCAGAATCGGAATGGGCTATTTTAATTCCAACTGTTTGGTTTGGTAGAATTGGAATCTCATTCCCATTTTTGGTGGAATGACATTTTCCCATTTGAGGGAATGACCATTTTCCCCTCCCTTGAAATGAAATCCCATTCCTGTTGATTTCAATTTCCATTTTTATTCCTGTCTGAACCAAACAAACTATGGGAATAAACCATTCCAATTCCAATTCTGAAGGATTTTGATTTCGGTTTCCAATTCTGATTCCAAAATTCGATTCCAATTCCAACTATAAACCAAATGAATCCTTACAACCAATCAATTGGTATTATAATGTGGTATTTGTCAAAATTAATGAGGGGTTTAATTAGTCAAAACTCTTTGGTGACCGGTATCATGTCTTTCCATCATCATAGATTTACCCATTAATGTTTACTACAATTATTTTTTATTTAAACAAGATCTATAAAATTTGATATACCCACCATGTAATGCTGCGTAGAGGTGTAAACGGATCAAATTCTAATCGAATCAAGCAATATCTGAATTGGAATCTGATTAAAAAATTTGATATCTAACGGATATTGAAAATTAATATTCGAATTTGAATCCGATTAAATATTCGAAAATTAATATTCGAATTTGAATCCGATTAAAGGTTTTGGAAATTTTGGCAAATTATTCAATTAAATATGATTTTTTAGGCAGTTTATTCATAAGTTGAATTTCCTTTTTTTTGTGTAGGCAAGTGAGCTACACAACAGTGGTACGTAGGTTGCAACTTGGGTAAGGTTAGATTGAGGCTTTGTTAAATTTTCAACAGATTTGAACCCTAACCCAAGAATTCTTCAATTTGGGGCAACCCGACTTGCGGTGTTGATGAAGGTAGGATTCAATACCAATTTTTCACTATAACGAGCCAAACAACTTACAGGCAAACTAACAAGCATGCGGTGGCATCTTCGAATTTGCCTATAACTTGTGAGTCAATAACTTGAGGTCTGATTTGGGGTTCTCTATAAATTCCTCTACGTTTTTATACTTTGTTAAAACGGGTTGGACTTGGATTGAAGCCTTTCATAGCCTGAACTTAGATTTAGGTTGTGTCTGGTTTCGTGGGTGTTTATTGAAAAATGCCATTACATTAGTGCTACATAAGTGTTGTCATTTATTGCAGATGAAGCAAAGTGAAACAATTGTTTGGTTTCACCGTTTATCAAATAAATGGTAGAAAACTGAAACGCTTTAATTTTTGTGTATGAGCATTTGGGGGAGTTTCAAATTCTTGTTTCCCCCAATGCCTCAGTGTTTCTTGAAACCAAATGCTAATGTGACACACTTTAATGGGTATTAATTTGATGTGGAGAATAAAAACGTTTAAAGTGAAACCCAATCAAACAACAAAAACAAGAAACATTTGAAGTAAAAAAATATAAATAAACATTTAAAGTGAAAAAGTATCTATTCATAAACTTCCGTGGTACCAAACACATACTTAGTCCATCTCAGCTGAATCAAAACCTTCCTAGCCTTCTAAAATATATTTATCCATGTAATATGTACACTATATATGTATATCATGATGTTTACATTCTACATACATTGTATAGTATCCTTTTATGATGAATCTAGCGGCCCTCACTCATTTAAAAACATGTACAAATGCACATATATATTGTATATACATATATCTTTTTCTCTAATTATGTCTGTGCATATATTGGCCATTAATTGGTGTATAATAGAAAAATCTCACGCTCACAAGTGTGAAAACACAGGTTAGATTCTGAGAATGACCACTTTATGTTAAAAATGCCAAAGATTAGGATTATACCCGATCACAATTTACCTTTCCCAACACCCTTGCGACCAACATTGTATAATGGCCATTATGTGTGTGTATATGTATGAGTATGGTATTTTCTTTTCATTCAATTTGTTTAAAATGTGAATGTCATTTGCATTGGTATAAATGCAGAAGAGTACAAATATGCTGAATGCAAATTCTGATTCACTTTTATTTCAAACTTGATTTTGTGTTATTTGTTTGTGAGAGGTAAAATGATGTGGTCTCCACCTTATATGAGATAAAAGAGTAGTAGGGTCACCTTGTGGGAAGTGAGGTATGAAGCAAGATGATCTGGTCTCCACTACTTTATATGAGAGATAATTGAGGTAGGAAGAATGTGGTGCAAATCTTGCATCAATTTTTGAGATGTAAAATTACACTGCCAATGAGAGCAAATTAGATAAATAGTACAAATTTTGTATCAGCTTGAATTGCAAATCATAATTACAGATAAATAAATGCAAATTGTATCGGTCCTATATGATTTGAAGGTAACAAACTCATTGGCAGTAGTATTAATGAATGATGCTAATTGTTCACTTGTACCAAGTTAGTCTTATTGGGCTATAATGGTTGTCAAATCTATTATAAAGAATCAAGTTTGAAATGAAATGCTTTGGCATTTGTTAATCAATTTGTGACTCTCCAAAGAAGATTACTACCAAGAGCTAGCTAAAACAAAAAAGCATCAAATTCAAATGTTCTACATTGTTTCTTGTTCTAGGAACCTGGTGAAAATCATATGTATGAGATGCATTATATGTTCTTAAACTTAACCAAATTCAGTTAACCTATCTTAAATACCATTGACTAGTGAGTAGTCGACTACCCATTAACTTATAGTTGACTACTTATGATAGCTAATGCTAGTGTTGCTCAAACACTGCTTGGTAGTTAACTATAGAAAATCATGAATCGACTATATCTCACAACCAATACTGGACATAAGTTTGTAATTAACTATTTCGAGGAAGTAGTCAACTATTAGAGAAAAAAATTCAGCTATTAGTTTGTGCTAAAAGGCATAATGATTATTATCTCTTATGGTTTGATTTCTATCTTGTTCGAACTCACTTTGGACATTTCTAAATATGGATTAGTCCATTTCCAATGGATTTATAATGGTCATATGCTCTCCACCATTATAAATCAATGGTTTTTGAATAAAAAAACAAGAGAAATTGAATCAATGGAAATCTGCTAAGAAAATGAGAGCATTTGTGAGCAAAAGTCTTTAGAGAAAGAAGAGATTCCTGAGTTTAATTAGTTCTGTAGTGAGAAAAACTAAGTAGCCTTTGAGATTAATTATTTCTCACTAATATTTATTGAATCTCTTCAAGCGCTTGTTCATGTAATATTGTGCATATTAATTCTTACATCTGATATAATTTGTTTGTATTTATTATTATCACCATTTTATTATAGAGGCATTTGTTGTATTTGTGATTACATTACCATTTCTATTGTATCTATTTGTTCAAGAATAAATACTATTGAAGGTCTAGTTAGTACTTGTAGCCAACTATTTAAGTTTGATTAACATGTAGAAGTCCCCTCGGAAGTCTATCTAATTTTAGTGGGATTCTCAAGAACTTGCCTAAGGAGAGGACATAGGCCTAGGTTTGGCCAAACCTTTACAAAATCCGTGTATACTTTACTTTTCTACAATCATTTACTTGATCATCTTTACTTATTTGATTGTTCTATTATTTGCATTGCAAAAATTAATACATACATACACATCCTTCTACTCCATCAAATTTTCATTTATCAATTTTATAAGGCACTAGTTGGGAGAAATCCTTTTAGTACCCAATTCATCCCGCTTCTTTGGTTAGGCTATTTAGGCAACAAATTGAAGTACATGCAAAATTTGTATCTAATTTAGATTTGTGATGCAAACAAACAAATATTTAGGAAATATTGTTTAAACCTCCCTGTATTTTAACCTTTACAATAAACTCCCTTCATGTATCAAATGAATATGCAAACACAGCTCTTCCATTAATTGTCTTTGACAGAAAAATCTGATGCAATGCTTTAAAGTTTTTAAATCCAATTTTTTCCCATAAAAATATTTATTGGGATGAAGACTTATCGATTTACCACCAAAGGTGATTCACTTTGTTTAAGTAGGTCTCACATTCGGTTTGTCAAGTTAACAACAAATACCAAGTCAATTTTGAATTCAAAACTCTCTTATCAAATCGCCATAGGCAATTTAAAGGGAGAATAGCAATGGCATTCACCATGCAAATTCATCTAGTAAGAGAACAATCGTAATTTCAACTCTGTTATAGGGTAATTAACGGAAGGGGTGCGGCTACATATTTATTTGAAACATGGAAGAAGGTTAGCAGAGGTCAAAGTACAAGAGAGGGGTTTAAGTATTTGTAGAAAACACACATTAGAGGTTTAAGTAATTTTCCGTTTTTTTATCAAAGTCTATTTATAAATTGGATATAAAAGCTAAGTTCACCAAGACCCACCCAAGCCCTGCTTAAGTTATGTTATTATTATTTTTGTCAGCTCCATGGGGCTACACAACAGGGATAGATCATCCCCCAAACCTAGGGGTGCTAATGGATTGGCCATGGGTTGGATCAGTCCAAATCTAAACCAATTTGAACAGGTTGGATGGTTCAATAATAAGATATATTGAATTGGACCAGTTCAGACTTAATGGTCCAAATGGGTTGGACCTGGTGCATTTGTAATGGATTTATATTCGGATGGTTTGGATTGAATCAATATTGGGAATGGGAATTGCTTTAGCAGGATGGGGACAGGCACAATATATTAGTATATATGATATTATTAAAATTATATATATTAAAATTATTTATATTAAATATATATTAGTATATATGATATTATTTATATTATATTATATATATATATATATATCAAAACATATTTAAAATATTATTTATATTTAAAAATTTTTATTTGTTTTAAGTAAATTCATTTTTCAAAATATACTGTTATCTAAAAAGATTTCAGGGATTTGGGTCCCTATGAGGAACCCGCCCCCGTCAAAGATCGGAGATGGAGGACAACTTTTATCCCCAGTGGGGATTGGAGAACATGGATAGGGATTAATTTCAGAATTGGGGTTGGGGATGGGGAATATGATCCCCACCCAGCCCGTTGCCATTCCTAAGGACTAGATTTGGGTTGGATGCAATCTGAATTAAAATCAATTTGAACGGGTTGGATGTTCCACTAAAACATTGAACTGGACCAGTCCATTCCAAAGTATTTATTGTTTTCTTCGGACTTGGCACATTTGTAATGGACTCATGTTGAATTGGATTTGATTCCAAGTCTCCATTACAACCAGCCAAAGACCTTACCAACTAACAATTTGGAAACTTGAATGCTAGGTTTAGTTCAAACCATGATGGATTGTCAAACTTGGTCTTTGACTTCAAATTTAAGCAAAGCACAAACCCTTACATTGATCTTATGGTTGGGCCTACAAACATCCCACTAGTTAAGAAAGGAATTATAAAAGGATTTATATTGTATCAAACTTGACACCATTAACTTGAAACTCAAGTTTACTTTCTTTTGACATGAAAAAGAGGTTGTATAGAGAGATTATTACTTTAAGTAGTATAATTGGAGGTATCTTCTCTAACAAATATTTATAAACATTTTTTATTATCTTTATTAAAAAAACTATATATTGTTTGTTTATATGGTACACAAAAAGAAAAAGTAAAGGATCTTCCTTATATATAATAATAGTAAGTGTATATGTGCTTTGAACTAGGAATTTTTTATGATGATAAAGATATTAAATTATGCTTTCAATATTTTTTTACAATTTTATATATTTCTATGTCTATAAAAATTATTTTTATTTGTCATATTTTTTTGTTTAATATGATGAATATTAGATATTAAAGAAGTGTCCAAATGTTTTTTACAAATATTTGTTGTACTTTTTTTTACTTTTGTGTATTTTCATCTTTTTTAATTTTATTTTTATTTAACTATAACATCAAGGATTGGCACATTTTGATCCAGAAGGTTGAATTGTTAACTCACCACCAACAGGTAAACAACTCCATTTTTGGGTTTGTTTTAATTTTGTATTTATTTCTATCATCAATAAAATCAATTATTCTTTGCCACACTTATTTTTCTTTAATATAGTTGATTAATATATGATTCAATGAAAGAATGAGAGTTAAAACCATAAATATAAGACTTAATGAGAGGAAATTGAATGAGGAGAAATGTAATAGTTCAAATCACATTTTGTTCTCACAATTAGAGAGGGATGAAATTCAAAATTAGAGGTATTTTAGTAAAAAATAAGATTCAATGAATGTTAATGAGAGTTAATAACTTAAATATAATACTTAATGAGTGGGATGTGAATGAGGAAAAATGTGGTTGTTCAAATTACATTTTTATCCTTACAATTAGAGAATGACCAAATTAAAAAATTGAGATATTTTAGTCAAACAAAAGTTTTACACTCCAATTCACACTTTTAATAGTAGTATAGATGTAGATAAGGATCCTATTCTTCCTTTTCTTTTCTTTTCTTTTTTTAATTTGATTATCAAACAATAAATACTGTAATAATTTTTATCAAAAGAGATCCCATCTAGGGTATTTAACCACTTGGGCTAAACATATAATAATTGGTGTAAATTAAATATTGTGACAAATCTTACTCATTATTGTGATACGACAGAAGCGGGGTTTGGGAAGGCTTAAGTATTAGCTAAGTAATTAAGGCCATATTGGGTTCATTGCTCTAGGCCTCATTCTTTTAATTCTTGCTCATTCTAAAAATGAATGGGCAAGAATGAATAACATTAGAGCATTTGGTTACAAAATTCTTGCCATGCGCCTTATTCTTTTCAACCTATAGCACAAAAAATGAGGTAGCTTACAGCATGCATGAAAAATAATCATGTCCCATCTTGCTCATTTTCATTCTTTAAAGAAACTCTAGCCGATAGTCGTAAACCATTGGCCTAGATCTAAAAAACTTTCACCATAGATGTTTACTAGCAGACTGCCATGGAAACTTACGCCAACAAACATTAACCGTCAACCATCCGCCAGTAAACATCTATGCCGACAGTTTTGGAGGCTTAGGTAGTTGTTTATGACCACTAACATAGAGATTTTTTTTCTAAGAATGAAAATGATTCTCAGCCTCCCGAGAATCCCATAATTATACTTAACGATTGTTTTGTTCTTTTAGAAGACTACTAAATTTGAACGTGTGTTGCATGTGACAAATTCAAATGATGATGATGATGATAATGACGATTTCAATGTTCTTATTAGAACTCTCAATTTAGGGATGCAACTCGGGTTGGTCTGAGTTAACACTTACATTGCTTCAAGCTCAGAATTTGGGCTGGACCCATTCAAATTTTGACAAAAACCCAACCTGAGTCTGCCCAAATTGCACCCCTACCCATATATATTTTATCACAATATAAATATAAATATATATATGGGTTAAATACTTAAACTGGGATTTCTGACAAATATTTAAACTACCCGTATATATGGCTTTGTGGTTTGTGACAATAGGAAATTGCGAAAAGTTTGAAAAGTTCATTTGACCCTTTTAACTTAAACATTTTGAATTTAAAATCATATTTTTCTTATTTTTTTGTCATTTGTAAATTGTAGTGAAATGGAGTAAGGGTGGACATGACATGAACTATTTAAGCTTGGCTTGTGAAAAGCTCAATTCAACTAGGTCTAAACCGATCTTCAAGCCGAGCTTGAGCTCAAAATATAGGCATGTTTGCTAATCAAGTTAAGATCAAGCCCAGTAAAGCTTGGCTTGTGAGGCTTGTGACCCTAATCGAGTTTATATATATATAATGACTAGTTTATATAATTCTTAATTTTTTATATGTGAAACAAAAAATGATTTTCTATATGTATAATTTTTATTTTTATAAGAAGTTTGGTTCATAGTCAAGCTCAAGCTCGAACCTCATTGTTTTTTGGTGAGCTGATTTCGAATAGTCGGGTGTTCAGCTAAGATCGACTCAAATTCACCCCTAAAATGGAGAGCTGATTGGCTATTTGCCACTTACCAGGGAAAAGCCCCTCTTTTTAAAGTAAGCTGAATGTTTTAGGGCTTTTGAGTCTCTTCTGCTATTTATTTAGTTGAATCACTAGAGGTATGTTCAGTTTGCAATTGGAATCAGAATTGCAATTGGAATTGAAATTGGAATGGTCTATTCTTTGGATTTGGTTCAGATGGAAATTGGAATTGGCTGGAATGGGATTCTCATTCCCAAAGGAGGGGGAGGGAATGACCATTCCCTTAAATGGGGAAATATCATTCCACTTGGAATGGGAATTGGATTCCAATTCCGCCCCACTAAATAGTTGGAATGGGATTGGGCCATTTTGACTCTGATTCAGACCCCTACTCTCTTAAACCAAATGGACCCTACATTATGACTTTAAACAGACTTGGCTGAAGAGCTGAAAGAGGGTGAAGGATTAGCAAAAGTAATTGCTAATATTAACGAATCAAATGGACAAACTGGGATTCATATTTGGTGATGTTTCACCAAACATTACTTATAGGCTTTTTGGGTTAGCCTCTTCTCACAAAGCCAAGTAGCAATATGAAGATGAGCTTTAAGCGCTAGGAGATCTTGGTCTACTACCAAATAAAGGGATAAAGGACTTGATTGTTTATAATGATTCCAAGGCACATGCTCTACTTTTCTAGAAAACAATTAATTTCAACCTCCATGGAACTCAGAACTATAGTTAATTGTTTCTTTCTTATGGAATGATTAGTAGATGTGCACATTGTAACTACATGTGGTTCCCTATGTCTATGGTCATGATAAACGTATCAAACCAGAACGACAGAAACACCTAACGACACAGAAGCCATTGAGGGGCCTGTGATGAGCCCATAACCCATCATAGGCTTGCGATGAGTTCAAAGCCATTGCAGACCTGCAATGGACTAAAGAGCCATCACACAACTGCAATAAGCCAAAGTCACTCACGACAAGACATCAAGCAAATTAAGCAAGCACGTCACATTAGCTCTGACGTCATCTATGCCACGTCAATATGGGAAACCCATAAGGGGAAGTGGTGCACGCAACACATGGCAAACCCCAGCAGTGTCCTCATAACAACCGACATCGAATCAAAGATCCCCTTTTCAAATAGGAATCAAACCCTTTTTGGCTCCTTCCCTTGGTCTCAGGGTCTCCCCTTATAAAAAGGGGAATAAACTGTGATTGACACATGATTCTATCAACTCTATTTACCTTTCTACCCAATGACCTTCGGCCTTTCTTCGTCCTTCGAGGAGACTACTATACTTAGCCTTACCACCCAACTTACAAACATATACTACAAATAACAAATTTAGAAGATAACAACAACAATAACAACAACAACAACAACAACAACAACAACAATAACAATAATAATAATAATAATAATAATAATTTCAATGCTTTTATCATAACCCATGGAACAAAATAAGTAATTAAAACTTGGTATGGTGCTATACATGTTATATCTATATTATTAAAAGTGTGAATGAGGTCTAGATTCTAGACTTCTTGACTAGAATACTCCTATTTTTAAATTTGCCCCTCTATATCATCAGGGCAAAAACATAATTTGAACTACTAATTTTATTAAATTCATTCTATTCCCTCTCATTAAGTCCTATGTTTAAGGTATAAGGTATTAACTCCAATTCCTTCTCATTAAATCCTATAGTTAAGGTACATTAATATAAATGAGATTTATCAACTTATCTTAACTAGAAACACCCCTACTTACGAATTGGTCTCTCTCTAACTTTGTCAGTAGAAAATGTTCACATGGACTATTAGACTCTATAACAGAGTTGTACCTGTGGACTATTAGGCTCTGTAATAAAATGTAATTTAAAATATTGTTACTTTCCATTTTCATTCAATTCCCTCACCTTAAGGTATGAACTCCAATTCTCTCTCTTTAGATATTTTAATAGTATTTTTGTTTCTCATAAAAAAATCTATTGATTGAAGGTATATCCAGTATTATTTAGTAATATAAAACCTATGTTCAAAACCAACATGAAAAAATAAACTATCCTTTCATTTGGATGGCAGGTAAATAGTTCAGCCATGCATCCATATCAAATGGGTCAACCAATGGTCTCATAGTTAAATAATAAAAAAAGTTAAAAATGAATAAAATATAGACATTATAGAAAATTTGTAAAAAGTTTTAAGCTAATATCTAATATTATATAGTCATATTAAATAAGACTAAGTATGATAAATAAGAAATATTTCTATTAATGAAGGAAATGAAATACAAGATTTAAAACTAACCAAAAAGTGAAACTATTTTTTATTCAAGTGGTGGGTTAATAGTTCAATCTTTTAGGTTAAATGGATCAACCCATGATGTCATAATTAAATAATAAAACTTTTGAACAAGATAGAGACACAAAAAATTATTAAAAACATAGAAATTATATAAAAGAAAAACATTTGGATGCATCTCGAGTATTATGTATTCATCGTATTAAACAAAAGTAAGTGTGATAACTAAAAATTAATTTTATTAATGATAGAAATAAAATGAAAAAGTAAATTATTTTGAAAAGAAAACTGCTTTTGCATGTAATTGATGGTCAATGGTCTATAAGGAAACAAATTGACTGGGCTTAACATGAGCCAAACTGACCTAATTTGCAATTATATACAAGTTGGCTTGGATTTTTGGTCCTCGAGCTAGGTGGGCCCATACATACATATATACATACAAACACATATTTGCATACTTGCATGCATATACAATTATACATATACATTTATGTCAAATTTTGCCATGGGGTTGACTGACAATCTCATGTTTGACTCTAAACCCAAATGCATCAAATTTCAATTTGATTGACTTTAGTATCGGGCCTTAGCCCCAATGCATGGGGTTGGGCATGGGGTTGAGCTTTCCTTGATCATAATCAATCCACCTCACAACCAAGATGGTGATTGGATGGGGTAGTGAATGGGGTGGCATCTATTACCTTGATCGTAATCAATCCACATCCATTCTCACCAGCCTACGTAGTCCACCTGCCTCCATACTCACCAACCACCATGACCCTGAGATTTGGCACAAACATTTAGGCCACCCCTCCATATCTTGCTTAAATATGTTTTGCTAGACATATCCTTCTTTACCTAGTTTAGATCAACATTTACATTGTGATGTTAGGCATGTTTGGCACAAACATTCAATATTTTCTTTTCATAGTTGATGATTACACCTATTGCATGTGGGTTTTATTAAATGTGCTTCAAATCTGAAACCTTCCAATTCTTTCAATTTTTTCATGCACTAACCATCCACCAAATTCATACAACCATAAAGTCACTCCATAGCGATAATGGGCTTGAATTCTTTTCTTATCCCATGTTGGGAATCACCATGGCATCATACACCATCATAATTGTGTTTTCACCCTCCAAAAATGGGGTGGTTGAATGAAAGCATCATCACCTATTCACTATAGTTTGTGCTCTCCACCACTTCCAAGCTCATCTTCCCCTTCATTTTTGGGCAAATTGCAATCTCACTCCAGAAATCTTATTCAACTATACACCCACTCCCTACTACATTAGAAAACCCCATATGAGATGATCTATGGGAAGCAACCTCGTATTGACCACCTTTGGGTCATTGGCTGCCTCTGTTATGCTTCCTTTGGCCATTTATCTCAAAATAAATCTGGACCCCCCAAGTGCGTTGTTGCATCCTCATGTGTTACCCACATGGTCAAAATGTTAGAAGGGTTAGAAATCAGATTTGACATGGCCGAAATAGGTTTAGTAGCTGGTTAAATTTACAAAAATTTTCTAACCCAATTCAGGAACTGATTTCTCGATAAATTTGAATTTTGAAATTTATGGATTGATCTTGCATTGAACCAAACTAGATTTATAACCCAAATTAAAACTGATCATACCTAATACAGAGACTACAAAACATAGCTCCCAGAGTAGTACTTTATGCCCAATATCAGTTCCAAAATTGGCCTTCAACTAAAGATGGCATAGTATGTATTTGAAGTTGATTCAACAACACCATTTCAACAAAAACTAGTCTCCAACTTGCTTGGATTGAAGTGGGTATGCAGACCTAATGTACCCTGATTTTTTTTCTTGCAAAAACATAGTGTAAGACTAATAGAAATCAGTCCCTAATAATGCTAGGTCGAATTAGGGTTTCTAGGAGTTAAGGGAGAAGAGGAGAGGACAAGAGAGTGGAGAGAATTAGCTGATTTGGACTCTCCCATCTTTCTCCTTTACATAGAGCACTCTTCTAATATAATTAGAATTTGATCCAAATCAAATTTGGATCAAGACTCTATCTTTAATAGATAAGCATTATCCTCTTAAGATGATAGTTGCTCCATACCCAGATCCATGCCCATTTTCAACACAAATCACATGATAACTTAAATTGTCATGTGATCACTTAACTATCATATTAGTAATGGACCTTAGGCTCATTTTCTCTAATGGTTCACATCTCAAGGTGTTACATGTCCACTTTGGGCCTGAATATTGCATAGCATGTGACCCACAAAGGTCTTATACAACTCCATAAGATTTTGGCCTTATCTCCAGAAGAGGTTAGGTTGAATTCATTGCTCAAGGTAGTGAACCCTTAACCCAATCAACTTAGGCTTAGTTTGGGCCCAACATCTACAACTAAATGATCATTGGATTCAGCCACCCTATGAATACCTAAGAACAATTGACTTATGTAAGACAAAGTCCATGGGGTAATCAACCCTGTAATGGTCTCTTACACAATATCTCGGTCCATAATCATTAGAACACTATTCACAAAGAATGACTTCTTCCCTGACTACAAGACACAGTGTCACACTCCCCGCTCTAATGGATATCGAGATTAAAATCTTTTGCAAACAATTTTCATAAAATAGTAATATAACATATAGATACATTTTGCAAATTAGATTTTCAATAAAATTAAAATCTATTAACAGTAGTTTAGGTTTCCATCAGAGAGAGTGTAAAGCCTTATATTCACTTTGTCTAACAAAGGGGTCGATCCTATCACTATGACCATTCACTCAAGTAATTTCCCAAATTGCCCCAACATGCCCAAGTATTTGATCCTTGATGGATCTCACTAGTTGGCACATCAAAGACAACTGAGTCTAATACTTAATGCAGTATCATATTCAAGTTTGGAGTTAAGTGCAACTTTCTAGTTTTTTCCATCTATCTCCAAGGTCCAGGGCATAACTAGAAATTGGTCTGAATTTAATGTTTCTTCTAAACACCCACCGGTTGTACTTGGAGTCTAACCCTAGCAGTTGAGACAAGTTGCTCCACTAGTTCAGCAACAAACCAGCATTAGCTTTGTTAGGATAAACTCCCCAAGTCTATCCAATGGCTGAAAACATTTAAACTAACATGAGTCTTATAAGTGTCTAGTTTAAGGAGTAATTTATAGAAAACATCGATTAGAACATAAAACAATAATGTATTTTATTCATTCACTAATAATATTTTATGTACATCAATCTGATTGGATCTTCCAATGGTGATGGATGTTTAATTCGTACTAGCAATTCAAGCCAATCACCTAGCCCACCACCACTTCCAACCTCACCAACTCCCAAGCCCACTACCACTAGAGATTATCGACTGCCATGATACCTTGATGACTAGTGCTACCACGGTTAGTAGACCTTCATCACCATCACATACACCAGGTGCACCATATCCTCTCTCTCTCTCTCTTTCTCTCTCTCTCTCTCTCATTATTTTTCTTATTCTTGCATTCACCGAAAACATATGGCCCATCTTTCCTGAATTGTTGTTCATCATGAGCCTAAGTCCCTCCCCGTGGCTATCAAAGACTCCTACTAGTACAACGCCATGGCTTGTGAGGTTAAGGCTCTTGAAGCCAATAACACATGGACCATCACCGACTTACCTCCTAGCAAACATAACATCGGGTGCAAATGGGTATACAAGGTTAAATTCAAGGCTAATGGCTTAGTCAAGGTATAACTTACAAAGACATTTGCACCCATTGCGAAAATGGGTATTGTGTGTTGCCTCTTACTATTCCCCTAGGTTTTGCGGGTCAAGGGATGCATGTATGCAAATTATACAAATCTTTATATCGGCTGAAACAAGCCTCATGGAATTGGTTTGCTCACTCTATTAGAAGCGGGCTTCTCTCAA
Organism: Nelumbo nucifera; assembly: GCF_055504915.1. Classification (NCBI taxonomy): domain Eukaryota; kingdom Viridiplantae; phylum Streptophyta; class Magnoliopsida; order Proteales; family Nelumbonaceae; genus Nelumbo; species Nelumbo nucifera. Next base: position 69,822,856 of record NC_142653.1, read on the forward strand.
TCCAAAGCTGCTTACACCTTATTTACTTATCAAAATGGATCCTCGTTTATTGTCCTACTTGTTTATGTCAACGATGTTTTCCTTGCAAGAAATGATGACTTTCACATCTCTCAATTTAACTACTTCCTCAATTCCAAGTTTCATCTCAAGGATCTCAGCCCTCTTAAGTATTTTCCCAACATCGAGGTGGCCTGATTAGATGGTATTATTTTTCTTTGTCAAAGCAAATGTGCACTTGACATACTCAATGATGTTGGGCATCAATGTAAAAAGGCAACCGATTTTCCCCTCCAACAATAGAACATGTTGGACAATAGATGAAAACCTATTACTTCCAGATCCCAGTCCATTTTAGCATCTTATTAGGCACTTGCAATACCTCACCATCACACGCCTAGGCCATACATTTGTTATGAACTATCTTAGTCAATTTATTAGTGCTCCATGTGAGGCTCACTGAATACTGGCCTATTGTAAGTGTCAGAAAATGACTCACTTGGGTTGGTTTGGAGCCTCCACTCATCATTTGAAGGAAATAGAGGTGATGGGACCCCCGAGAATTATTTTCTAAAAATCATTTTTGATTGATTGTGATTCCTAGCCAATGCATCAGCTGAACAAATCTAAGTAAGACTCGGATGGGAAAGGGAAAGGATTAGGCAGCCCTCTCCTGAGTCCAATATGTGGGGCCCACATGGGATTCCAAACAAGCATAATCACAAAATAAACAATTATTTAATGAATTAAGAGTACTAATAACAAAGAAAGCGAACTACAAGAACAAACTAATATTAAAGAGAATCCTCCCTATCAATTTTTATATATTTTTTATTATTATAGTTTCATTTTCTCTTTTTTTAATTTTTTCAATTATTTATTTTTTGTTATTTTCTTATGCAACCCTATTATTTATTTTCTTTGTGGAATTAATTTTTATTTTTTATTTTCTAATTTTTTGAATCTTTTATATTTTTTATGTTATTTTGTTTTTCTTTTTTACTTTTATATTTTTTTACTTCATTTTTTATTATTGTTTCCCTTTCAGTAGTTTATTCTCCCCCTTGTTACCAAAGTATGTCCGAGTCTATTGAACTAGCCTCCCCATTTCACCTTTGCCTAATTATTATTGTTGATGATGCACGATCTGGAAGCTCCTACCTGGAGGGTTGTCTGGGCGTACTCGAGTGATGAGTTAGAGCAAGCTGCAAAACAGTGATCAGAGTGACCAGGGTGGATGACCCGGGGAGGTCGCTCCGATGCTTAAGTCAGTATTATGTTGTGGTTACGAGCTAGAATTTGAGTGCTAGAGAGCTTGGATGCAAGTAATTGCATGTGTCCCTGGACCATGGAGGGATTGATGCCTTTATATAGCTAAGCCATCACAGGTTTCCCAAAATAGTCCCGAGATCTGCGGCCTAAACGGACGAGATCCGTTTCCGCTTTAGTCGGGGAGTAATGTATTAATCAATGAACCTTATTGTCGTTGCCCGATCCGGTTGGGAGAAGATAAGGCTTGCCGTTAGGCGGTATGATCCCATAATATTCAGAGTCTACTGGGAAGCCACTAGAATTGATTATGTGTCACTTCGGTTCCTGGGCCCCGAACTCGACTAGGCGCCGAGGTGGCTTTATGCCGAGGTGGCCAAACGTTAGAACTCCGCATGCTGCTGACTGGGCTCCCCTTGCTGAGTTGTCATCCTACAGGAAAATCGCGTCCATGTGACCTTTATTTACTAGGTCGTGCCAAATTACCCCTCATCAATTGCCCCCCACTCCTCGTGGCAGGGGTCTTGACTCGGCGTAGGGAGTTCATGATGAGCTTAGGTGGATTTGGCACAAAGTTTAGGTGATATGGAGGGAGAGTCATTGGTCGGACCTGTTCAACCATTCAGCTCAACCAGGAAGTGACCTAGATTGTGTACCTGGTACGCGTGGATGTCAAAATACGCGCTAAATTGATTTCAACCTCAGTAGGCGTGCAACCGGTTTTCCTAGGAGCCGTCGGATCGTGTTGATCTTGACTATTGATTCCCGGATGTACTGGTTATAAATAGGGGCCAAAGGGCCCATTTTCTTCATCACAAATCCGCAAGTCCACAAATTTCGAGGTTGTACTCAAGTATTCCAATTCGGTGTCAGCTATTCCTGGGTTCGAGATCATCTCTCTTTATTCAGTCTTCCTTTTGGTGAGTCCACCTTCCTCTGCTCTTTTGATTATGTTGTCCTTCCCTTTAATATGTCTTCTAGCCTTAGTTTAGATAGTCTTCTAGACGGGAGCGATGAGTCCACTGGGGCTGAGGTGGTCACTTCGAAACAGGATATGGGTCTCAGTTCGCCCGAGGTGGACTCACCTCGGCAGGAGCGAGAAGATTCTGCCAAATCATCTTCAACCTCACACTGAGGTCGGCTGCCAGACAACTTCGGCCCATTGACAATGACGGCGGATAGGCTCCTAGCCTTGGTAGCTCGGTACAGGCTCCCAAGCGACTTTGTGTATAGCATCCCCTTAGGCAACTTTCCTTGGGATCATGATCACAACGAGATTTTGGTCTTCGAGGAGCAGCTCGTAGCCGGTCTATGTCTTCCACTTCATCCTCTTATAATCGAAATCATTAACATCACCATAGACCAGCTACACCCGAACTCCATCCGTAATATTGTAGGGACCATTTCTCTTTTCCATTACAACCGTCCCCTTGACCTCGACATCTTCTCTTCGATCCTTTCCATTAAGAAGAACTCGTCCTATGTTCTGCTTGAGCATAAGTGAGCATACTATTTATATCCTCATCCTAGGTACAAACTATTGCATGAGCTCCCTAACAAGGTCCCAGCCTGGAAGAGGCGCTACTTCGTGGTTCCCAACACCGATGGGTAGCCTTTTCCAACTCAATGGAGGGCAGTCATCTAGGACCCCGGCGTTAGACTGGATCTGAAGACAAGGGAGGATGTTCGATCTTGGGCGAAGCTCGGCCTGAAGTTCGAAAACTTCATGACCGAGGAGAAACTCGTGCAAGCTGGCCAAAGTCCTCCTGTTAGGTTGCTACTTGTTGTACAATTTCCTTCCGTTTTACTTTGGTATTGTATCTAACTTACCTCGTTTATTTTTGCAGTTGCCATGGACGACATCCCCGCTGATGAGCTCCTCAGGAGCATGAAAAAAGGAAAGAAGAAGAAGAGAGCCTCCAAGAAGGCTCGCGTCAAAACTGAAGCTACCACCACTGAGGTCACTGAGCCCGAACACCCACCTGTCACCGAGCAGCCTCCCGTAATCGATCTGGTTGAGGAGGACCTGATCAAGGCGACCCCACCCTGCATACCCGAGGAGACTATGTCTTCAGAGCCTGTTCCAACGACCACCACCTCTATGGGAACCGATGCTCCTGTCTGGAGTATTTTGACTCCGAAGTTCAGCCTTCTTAAGAGCAAGGATGCGGTGTTTACTGAGGAGGTCACTCATTGGACAGACTTTCCAGTTGCTCAGCTCGAGGCCCGAGCTGCCACACATTGTATGGCGGTATGTTCTTGAACTTATCTTTGAAGTTGCTTTATACTTAGATTTTTTGTATACTGATGCTTGTTTTCTTCCCTTGGTAGGTGAACTCCTCTATCCACGCCTTGGCTTACCAGTTCAAGGTGAACCTAAAGCAGGTTCTCAAAGCTGAGGAGTCTTCCCGAAATGCCCACACCGAACTTAACTTAGCTCGCAGCAAAATCAACCAACTGAAGAACGACGCACGAGCTAAGAAGAAGCTGCTAACTCTACTGATGACAGAGAAGAAGGAGCTTGAAGAGCGTGAAGCGGCATTAAAGAGGAAGATCGAGAACCTCGAGGCCCATGTAAAGTAACAGACCGAAATCCTACTTTAGGCGATGGAGGAGGCCAAGGTGAAGGCAGTTGAAGAGTACAAGTCTTCAATGGAGCTTCGGGAAAGGTTGGTCGAGGCTGGGACAGCGGGCTACTACAAGGGGTTCAAGCTAGACAGCGGGCTACTACAAGGGGTTCAAGCTCAGTAGGTAGTTGACTTGGTGTGAACTTCCCCACCTCGACCTCAATGCCATCACCACATCGAAGATCACCAAGTAGATGGCCGTTGAAGCCGCCAAGGATCCGAACTCCGAGGCAGAGAGCGACGACAACCTTCTTGATGATGATGGAGAGGAGACCGGTGCCACTGAGGACCATATGGAGGCAGATCCTCCAACTGAAGTCTTCCGTTAAGGATGAAGAGCCCTGAACAGATTGACACCTCTTTTCTTGGACCCCCCCCCTTTTGTAATGCTCGATGTTTCGAGCCTCCAAGCTCAAATAGGCAATTGTAATCTTTCTCTTTTTTTTTGTACTCGAAGTTCTTTATCAATGAAATACAAGTGTTTTGCAATTTTTGTGTACAAATTTTTCTAAGTGTAGATTACTCCCGATCTGTAGAGCTAAACCATATAGATGTAATTTTTTTTCCAAGTATAGATTACTCCCAAATTGGCTAACTAAACCAAATAGGAGTGAAATTTTTTCTAAGTATAGATTACTCTCGATCTGGCAAGCTTGACACTAGTAGGAATAATCTAGTCGCCATTGTATGCCAAGGCAAACAGACACTGTAGGGTACATACCTGACTTGTCTGTGCTTGGGTCACTTTGCTTTGCCCATGCCAAAGTGACTGGGTTTTAAGCTGCCTATGTCGAAGAGGCGACTAGGACTTTTATCGTATCGAAGTCTGTTATCAGCTCAGCACCATAGCCCTTAGGCTTCTGAGAGTGACTTATAGTCCTCTCTCTAGCTCGCCGTCTAATTGACCAATTCGATGATCTCATGAGTAACTTATACCTAGAGTTGTGGGCTCATACATAGTACCTTCTTAAGTTGTTGATGTTCCATGCTCGAGGTACGAGCTTCCCTTCCAAAGTCTCAATCTCATACATGCCTTCCCCGTACACCAGTCTTATACGGTATGGACCTTCCCATTTCGGTCCTAGCTTACCCATGCCGGGCTCAGGTACCATAACTTTCCGTAGGACTAGATCGCCGACATAAAACTGCCACTTCTTGACCCAGGCATTATAGTACCGAGCAACTTTCTACTGGTATGCCGCAGTCCGGATGTAGGCCAGGTCAGGTACCTCCTCTACGAGGTCCAGATTGGTACAAAGCTCATCATAATTTGCTTCCTCATCATAAGCCTCAAGTCGCAATGTGGGCACTTTGATTTCATTCGGGATCACCGCCTCTATACCATATGTAAGGTTGAAGGGGGTATCACCCGTCGCTGTCTTGATGGTAGTCTAGTAGGCCCAAAGAACGCTAGGTAAGTCGTCCACCCACAACCCTTTAGCTCGTGCAAGATGAGCTTTCAGCCCACGAAGGATAGCTCTATTCGTTACTTCGGCCTGCCCGTTTGCTTGTGGATGTGCTACCAAAGTGAATTTCTACTGAATCCCCATCTCAGCGCACCGGCTTTGGAATTTAATATCTTCAAATTGCTTCCCGTTATCTGAAATCAAGACTTTGGTTAATCCGAAACGACACACGATGTTTTTCGAAAAGAAATTTTGCACGTTCTGGGTTGTAATGCTTACTAGCGGTTCGACTTCTACCCACTTCGTGAAGTAGTCTACCGCCATGACTAAGAACTTCCTCTGTCCGGTTGCCAGCGGAAATGGACCGAGGATGTCGATTCCCCACTAGGCGAAGGGCTATGGGCTAGTAAAATACTTCAAATCGGCAGTAGGTTGATTAATGATGTTAGCATGCCTTTGACATCTATCACATTTCTTGACGAGTTTGAGTGCGTCCGCTTTCATTGTGGGCCAGTAATAGACTTGCCTTAATGCTTTTTGGGCAAGGGCCCTACCCTCTAAGTGTCCTCTGCATTAACTTTCATGAATATCGCGAAGTACAAGCTCAGCTTTTGTGGGTCGCAAGCAACGTAGGTAGGGGAGCATGAATGATCTCCTGTACAACCGTCCGTCTATGAGGACGTACTTGGATGATTGACGCTCTACCCTCTGAGCTGCATTGCGTTCTGTAGGTAGGGTCTCATGGAGCAGATAATCAACGAGCGGGTCAATCCAACTCGATTCCGCTTACAACACGATAGCGGCCTCTTCTGCCCCCCTGAGAATGCTGGGCTGAGGTATGTCCTCTATGTACACAGTCCGCATAGTGTTCTCGGTCGTGCTTGCTAGTTGTGATAGAGCGTCAACTTCAGCATTCTTGGACCTTGGGATTTTTCTTATGAAGCAGGAGCTGAAGCTCAGTAGGATCTCTCTGACTCTGGTTAAGTAGGCTGTCATAGTCAGGTCACGAGCTTCGTAGTCACCATTGACTTGGTTAACTACCAGTTAAGAGTCACTACAGATGATGAGGTGCTTCGTTCCCATTTCCTTTGCTAAGTTGAGCTTGGCAATTAGCGCCTCATACTCCGCCTCGTTATTAGATGCCTCAAATTCGAGCCAGAGAGCATACTCCAACTTCACCCCGCTCGGGCTATACAGTATCAGTCCCGCACCGCTTTCTCGTTGGTTGGACGAGCCATCGACATGGAGGATCTAGGGCTCCTCGTCCCTGGTCGGTACTGCTACGACCGGGACCGGTGCCGCACTGGTTGATGCCTCCGATGTGCGAGCGGGCTATGCAGTTTAGGGGCCGGTGCACTAAACGTGCATTCTTCTACGAAGTCCGCCAAGACTTGAGCTTTGATCGCTAGTCATGGCTTGAACCAGATGTCGTACTCACTAAGCTCGATGGACCACTTCGTCAACCTCTTGGACACCTCGAGCTTAAGTAGGATGTGCCTCAGAGGTCTATCCATAAGGGCAACGATTGTATGGGCATGGAAGTAGGGGCATAATTTTTTAGCTGCTACCACTAGCGCTTATGCCAGCTTCTCGATGTCAGGGTATCTAGCCTCTGCATCCTGTAGTACCTTACTTACATTATAGATGGGCCGTTGAACCTGGTCTACCTCCTTAATTAGTACCGAGCTGACTACCTCATCACTCGCGGAGAGGTACAACTTCTAAATATCACCTTCCTCAGGTCAGGTTAAAACTGGGGCAGTACTTAGATACCTTTTGAGCTCGTCAAACGCGAGCTGGCATTCTTCAGTCCATTCGAAAGTCTCATTCTTTTTAATTGCTTTAAAGAAGGGGAGGCATCGACCTACCGACTTAGACATGAAATGGCTTAGGGCTACTACCCGGCCAGTCAGCCTCTAGACTTCTTTTATTTTCCGAGGTGGTCTTAAATCTATAATTGCCTTTACCTTTTTTGGGTTGGCTTCGATACCACGTCGATTGACTATGTAGTAAAAATTTTTCCAAAGTGATTCCGAAGACACACTTATTTGGATTTAACTTCATATTATATTTTCTCAAATTTTGAAAAACAACGTCTAAACTGTTAATTAACGATTTAGAGAACCGGGTCTTCACGACCATGTTGTCACAATAATACTCGACTTTATTGCCAATCAAAGGCTCAAAAATTTTATTTACGTCGCTGGAAGGTTGGTCCAGCGTTTTTCAAACCAAAGGGCATAACTTTATAGCAGTATAGCCCTAGTTCGGTTACAAAAGCAGTTTTGTCTTGGTCAGCCGTGTCCATCCTAATCTAATTATAGCCGGAGTAGGCATCCATGAAACTCAGCAACTCATGCCCTGAGGTCGCATCTACCAGGCAGTCAATTCTGGGTAGGGGAAGCAATCCTTTGGGCAGGCTCTATTCAGGTCGGTGTACTCGACACACATACGCCACTGGCCATTGGCTTTCTTCACAAGTACTGGATTTGTGACCCAGCTCGGGTAATGGACCTCCCTGATGAAATCTGCAACGAGGAGCTTCCCGACCTCCTCATCAACTACCCTCCTCCGACGTGTGAGTGGGCTCAATCAGTTTAGGGGCCAGTGTGCTAAACGTGCATTTTGCTACGAAGTTCGCCAAGACATGGGCTTTGATCGCTAGTCATGGCTCAAACCGGATGTCGTACTCGCTAAGCTCGATGGACCACTTCGCCAACCTCTTGGACACCTCGGGCTAAAGTAGGATGTGCCTTAGAGGTCTATCCATAAGGACAACGATTGTATGGGATTGGAAGTAGGGGCGTAATTTTTGACCTGCTACCACTAGCGCTTATGCCAGCTTCTCGATGTCAGGGTATCTAGTCTCTGCATCCTGTAGTACCTTACTTACATTGTAGACGGGCCATTGAACCTGGTCTACCTCCTTAATTAGTACCAAGCTAACTACCTCATCACTCGTGGAGAGGTACAACTTCAAAACATCACTTCGGTACCACGTCGGTTGACTATGTAGCCTAAAAATTTTCCAAAGTGATTCTAAAGACACACTTATTCGGGTTTAATTTCATATTATATTTTGTCAAAATTTGAAAAACAACATCTAAATTGTTAATTAAAGATTCAGAGAACTGGGTCTTCACGACCATGTCTTCAACATAATACTCCACTTTATTGCCAATCAAAGGCTCAAAAATTTTATTTACAAGTCGCTGGAAGGTTGGTCCAACATTTTTCAAACCAAAGGGCATAACTTTATAGCAGTATAGCCCTAGTTCGGTTACAAAAGCAGTTTTGTCTTGGTCAGCTATGTCCATCCTAATCTGATTATAGCCGGAATAGGCATCCATGAAACTCGGCAACTCGTGCCCTGAGGTCGCATCTACCAGGCAATCAATTCTGGGTAGTGGAAGCAATCCTTTGGGCAAGCTCTGTTCAGGTCAGTGTAGTTGACACACATGCGCCACTTGCCATTGGCTTTTTTCACAAGTATTGGGTTTGCGACCCAGCTCGGGTAATGGACCTTCCTGATGAAATCTGCAATGAGGAGCTTTCTGACCTCCTCATCAACTACCCTCCACCGTTTCGGGGCAAGGTTGCATTTTCTTTGTCGGACTGGCCTAACTAAAGGGTCCACATTCAGTTTGTGAGTTATGACACAAGGGTTAATTCCGAGCATTTCTACCACGGACTAGGCAAAAATGTCTAAATTGTTGAATAGAAAACTTACTAGTTGATTTTGGAGCAGTTCACTTATGAGTGCACCGGTCTGGAGGGTCATGGTTGGTTCGGTCTCGGACACAGGTATGTGGACCGTCTCTTCCATCGAGGCAGCTTGCTCCTCGTTGTAGTCTTCCAGTCGCTCTAGTTCGACATCCTCTACTAACTTTGCTTTTCCTTTAAGAGCAGCCACATAACACCTCTGGGATTCGAGCTAGTTGCCTCGTACTACTCCCACTCTGCAATCCGTTGGGAACTTCATTCGATAGTAAGTCGACACTACTGCATGTAAAACATGCGTAATAAGCTTACCTATCATTGCGTTGTATGGGGATGGAGTAGTGACCACCAAGAATGTGTGCTCGAACTGGACAATATTTGGCCATGTGCCCGCCTCCACTGGTACTGTGACACGACCTATAGGCCTAACTTCCTCTCCGCTAAACCCTACTAGTAGGGCATCTGCTGGCGTTAGGTCGCTCTGTTGTAACTGCAGCTTGTCAAAGGTTTCTTTGAAGAGGATATCGGCCGAACTACTTGAGTCCACCAAGATCCGCCTTACATCAAAGTCATTGATGGTCATCTTCATGACTAGGGCATCGTCATGAGGATACTAGATCCCACAGGCATCGTCCTCGATAAAGTAGATCGGTTCTTCGATCCAAGGTCATTTGGGTGGGTTCTTTGCATCATGCTTTAGTTCTCAGAATGATGTTCTCCCAGCTGCTATTGTGTACCCTGCTACAATAGATCCCCCGGTAATCATATTAATCACCCCACGGATCGGTCTCTCTTCTAGTAGCGGGCGAGGTGGCTGCTCGTTCTGTCTGCTACTCTCTAGAGCATCTTTTTTTTGATCTCCCTATCGGTTCCCATGTTCATTTTCTTCATGTAGAATGTACTTTTCCAAGTACCCATGACGGATCAGCTCTTCAATTTCATCAAAGAGGTTTCTACAGTTTTTTGTTTTGCGACCATGGTCCCGATGAAAGTGGCAATAGACGTTCGGGTTCTTGGTCGTTGGGTCTCCACGGAGTCTGGGTGGCCATCTGACGATAGAGGAATCCTTTATTGCCATTAAGATCTCTCCTCGCTTCGTGTTCAAGGGAGTATAGTTCGTCCTCTCCACTGGAGGGGTCCGGGAACGCTAACCCGACCTGTAACTTCGCGAGGGGGATTTGCTCCTCGAGCTCGGGGACTTGCTTCTTCGCTTGGGGGACTTACTTTTTTTTCTTTTCTTATTGTCCGTCCTCTCTTCCTCCCTCTTCCTTTTTTCTCCTGGATGGTTGTCAGTTTTCTGGTTTATCTACTCTTCAGTGCTGATAAACTGATCTGCCAACTAGAGGAACTTGGTGATGTTCTTTGGTTTGTTGGCTACGACGTGCCACTTGAACTCTTTATGGGTGATGCCTTTGCGCACTACGGTGAGACGTACTACTCGGTCAAGGTCCGGTATTTGTAGGCATGTCTCGTTGAAGCGTTTGATATAACTGCAGATTCACTCTCCCTCCCTCTGCATCACATTCAGAAGGCTCTCTTGTGAATTCAGGCACTTCTTACTAGTGATGAAGTGGGCTATAAACATATCTGCGAACTACGCCCAACTTCTGATGGAACCTGGCGCTAGGTTTTTGTACCAGGTCCGAGCTACTCCTTTGAACGTGGTGGAGAAAGCCACGCACATACAAGCCTCATCGGCCCCGACAAGGTGCATCTGGGACTGAAATGCGTCCACGTGATCATTAGGATCAAGGGACCCATCGTACTTGTCTAGCGGCGGTACCGTGAAATCTTTCGGCATTGGGGCTGCTAGGTGCTTGGGTGTCAAGGGAGAAAACTGGCTCCAAAGAGTAGGTGTTGTTCCTGTGGCCATCTAGCACACATCCTCTCTTTATTGACCTTGATCTGCTGGATGGTTGGGCTTTGCTGCTGGATCATTTCTTGCTGATGAACGGCGAGTCTTGCGACGTTGCCGCTGCTGATTTTTTGGTGGAGCGACATTTGTACTATCGGCCTCCATGTTGTTAGGCACTTTGATCTTAATTCGAATACTAGGGCGAGCTGGTTCAGAGATTCTCCTCGCTGCTTCCTCTTCGTCGTGCGTTCGATGTTGGCTGCTGCGAGGAACCGAGGGGTCTCTCTTGGAGCCCGTACCTCAGACCTCGGGTTGATGCTCCAAATGGGAAATATGTTGTCTACACCTCTCTAGCTGGCTGGGTTCGGGCCTATTCCTTGAGCTTTCTCTTCGGGAAGCAGGGGAGTACGTCGGTCACCTACAACACCCTATGGCGGGGTTCGTCCCGAAGGGGGCATCGGTACCTACGAAGTTCTCTCCCTACGAGGAGGGGACTGGCGCTGGTTGTTTACCGGCTGGCTTGGTTGCAGTGGTGGGAACTGCTGCTGATACTGTTGATAAAAATAATATTGTTGAAACGGATGAATCTGCTGCATCTAAATCTGCATTGTTTGAATGCTCTGGAAGAGGTCACTGAACTGGGAGTGCCCGACCCCAGGGGGAATCACGAAAGGCTCCGAGAATTTGGCATTCACCGGGGGGAGCGGGACACTCACCTATTGGGCAGTGTGGGGTGCAGACAGTGATGGGACCCCGGGTGCGGTCAGAGGAATGGTGAACTGGCCGATTGTCACTGAGGGTCCTTGGGGAGTGACTATCTACTGCTCTTGCCCCTAGTGATGTTCATGTTACCCTTACCGTTGTGGTTGGATAATGCTATTGAGGTTGAGACTGAGTTTGAGACTATAAAAATTTGGGATGACCTTTCGATCGTTTCCCACAGACGACGCCAATTGATGATCCGCAATCTAGAAGCTCCTAGCTGGAGGGTTGCCTGGGCGTACTCGTGTGATGAGTTGGAGCAAGCTACAAAACAGTGATCAGAGTGTCTGGGGTGGTGACCCGGGGAGGTCGCTCCGATGCTTAAGTCAGTATTATGTTGTGGTTGCGAGCTAGAATTTGAGTTCTAGAGAGCTTGGATGCAAATAATCGCACGCATACCTGGACCATGGAGGGATTGATGCCTTTATATAGTTGAACCATCGCAGGTTTCCTAAAACAGTCCCGAGATCTGCGGCCTAAATGGACGAGATCCATATCTGCTTTAGTCGGGGAGTAACATATTAATCAATGAACCTTATTGTCGCCACCTGATCCGGTCGAGGAGAAGATAAGGCTTGCCGTTATGTGGTATGATCCCGTAATATTCGGAGTCTACTGGGAAGCCACTGGAATTGATTACGTGTCACTTTGGTTTCTGGGCCCCGAACTCAATTAGGCGCCAAGGTGGCTTTATGCCGAGGTGGTCTAACGTCCGAACTCCGCATACTTTTGACTAGTCTCCCCTTGCTGAGTTGTCATCCAACAAGCAAATCACGTCCACGTGACATTTATTTACTAGGTCGTGCCAAATTATCCCTTATTTATTCTTCTTTTTCTATTTTTTTTAATCTTTTTCATTTTTATATTCTCTTGATTAAGTTAATCTGTCCCTCTTGACCAATCACCTTCTTACTTAGAACCTGCAACCAAAAAGATCACCTTGGTTCCTTCCAATCTTCTTTACGACTATCTCCCCCATTTTATTCAATCAATTTTATTTATGAGAATGACCCCCGGTGACCACCAGGAATCTAACACCGTCAATAATCTCTAACCACAGTGAATGGAAATTATAAAAAATTTCCAATTATTTATTTAAATAATTGGAAGTTTAATAATTTAACTTTCACTAAATTAAATTACCAAAATCACTAAGTATTGCTCAAAAATTATAGTAAATATCAAAATTACTAAAATGTAAAATATAAATTTTTTGATAAAAGTTTTAATTATTAATTATCAATTATTTGATGTTATCATTTAATTATTACTGAAAATATCAATAACTAATTATTGCTAAAAAATCACTGATTGTATTAAAATTAGGGAAAAGTACGAATACACACGATGCAGAATTCTGAGTTCCAGCCACCCTCTACAACTAGCCCTCTTCCCCCCTATAAACCACATCCTGCCCGTGAATTTGGCATCAATTCACGGTCAGGATGCATTCCCCCTGTACTTCGTGGCTAGTAAACTCTGAGCTGGGCTGATCGGTACTTCTCCCTTAAAATTATTGAAAATGTAAAAAGTAAATTTATATTTATATAAATAAATATTCCAATGAAAAAATAGTGATAATCTTTTTATAAAATTTGTATTTATTAATATTTTAACTAATTATTCATTTTTAGTAATTATTGATTTTAATAATTAATTTTCAAAAATTTCTGAAATTATAATTACCTCTCGCCCAAAAAACCAAATAGATACAACGATTCTCATTTCAGTTTTGAGAGGCCGAATCAGTGGTCGTTCAGTCCAACTCACAAAACTAACACGAAAATGGAATATCAAGATGGATTAGATCAATACCTGGTGAAACAAAGTAAATTGAGCACTAAAATCAGTCTCGAAAATAGCAAACAGTATATTGATAGAACCGCTGAGAGATGAGGAATGGTGTGTCATGATTCAAAAACTTATCAGCCTTCTTGTTCCAATAGAATTTAAGCCTTAATGGAAGGAAGGAAAAAAAAAAAAAAGAAAATGGTACGAATTGAATAGTAGCATTATCAATTTAAAAAGGGAAAAATCTTTATCAGTATTCGAACTTTCAAAATGTGAGAATCCAGTATCTATTGTTAATTAGTATGTTAATCAGCTGTTAAGTGACATTTGAAAAGTCAAAAGTGTCCTAAGAATGCCATCTAATTCTCTTTATCAATCATCCAAACATTGACAATAAAATGAACAGTCCCAAATTCTAGAATCTTCTAAACAGTCACCAATTTTTTTAAATAAAAGAGGTTAGGATTTGGGACTGTTCAGCTTTTTGTCAAAGTTTGAATGGTTGATAAAGAGAATTAGATAGCATTTGAATGGCATTTTTTACTTTTCAAATGTCACTTAACGGCTGATTAACGGATTGGTTAGCCATAGGTACTGGATTGTCACATTTTGAAAATTCGGGTACTGGATGTCGCATTTTAAAGTTCAGGGACTAAATTGTCACTCGAGCCAAAGTACAGGGTACTGATTGAGAATTTTCCCTTTAAAAAACGATAGCCATAGAATGCCGAGAATTTTATTTGGACAGACAAAAACAATAACGGGAAACCAAACTATGACAAGTCTAGGTATGTAAAAGATTTTACGGAAGCTAATTCAACAAGGGCTTCATCACCAACTCCAACAACATCCAAGTGCCCATTATTGCATGGTAAATGGGAGAAGAAAAAGCACAAAAATGTAAAAAAAAAGAGAGAAATATATACAGTGAGAGTAGGACTTACAAGGGCCAGATGTCAATCTGAATTCACACAATGCATACAAATCACAAAAATACATTAATAATACTAAATGAAAAACTGAATTATCTATGAATAAGATAAAAATACATGATAAATGCATACTTCAATAGGTTATATAAAGAGAAATATTACAATAAACAATATTGGGACTCTAGAGCATTCAAACATCATACAATAATTAACACTCTTTCAATTTTTATGATTATAATTTTTAATTTTTATGAGTTTTTGGAAATATTTATTAATTTAGTATTTTTATTTAAATAACAACTCTTTTTTAAATAATAAATATGTTTTCATTTTTAACATATAATGATTTTATTTTACATATAATTGTAAAATAAAACAAACAAATCATGTAATGTAGATAAAATAAATTATTTATAATTTTCAGTTTTATTATTTTTTTGGGGAAATTAAATCTTAAATTATTCATTTCAGTTTTTATAATTATAATTTTCTGTTTTCCATGAATTTTGTTAGGAAAATTTATTTATTTAGTATTTTTATATAATAACTCTATTTTTTCAAATAATAACTATGTTTCCATTTTTATCATATAATTATGTATAAAATAAAATGTATAAATCCTCTAAGGTAGATGAAATATATTATTTTTATAATTTATAGATTATACTAAATTTTTTGAAAAAAAAAATCTTAAATTATTTATTTCAGTTTTCATAATACTATGTTTTAATTTCTATTAAAGATGTAAAACAATCTAAAAGTAGTCAATATATAGTTTTGTCAAACTAGGCACAAATACGCCTTTGTATCAGTGTGTATTAGACCGTATCCACCAATATGGCATGCTACGGCCCAATACAAAGGTGTATCGTGCCGATACACACGACTCATGGGATATGTATCTAGGTGTAGTGTATCCTATATCCATGACCATGGATACAAATATTTTATGCCTCGTATCGGGAGTATCGTATCAATACCTTAATCAAAGATGTCAAAATCATGGCAATTCGAATTAACAAGAGGGTTCGAAATGGAATTTTGGTTTGATGAAGAGTAAATGAAAAATTTTGAGTTGGACTAAAGTAAAAAATTACTAAAAGGAATTAAACTAAAAAAAATGCCACTAGTAGGAAAGAAAAATTAACTCCCTTGAGCAAGTTCACCATGGGAGAATTCTCGTCACCACCCTCGGCTAGGATCTCCTGTAGCTCTTTTTGCTATTGTCACTGTGTCACACGACCAGGATCATCAACATAGAAGTCAATGGAAAGCTTGTTGCAGCATTCTGGCCACTGGTCTGGTCTCCTTCTCACTCTACTTCGAAAGCTAAATTCCATTTTCATCTCTCTCTCTCTCAATGCTTTGCTATGCGGGAGATTTCCTCATTGGGACTTATCTACATTAGAGATAGATGTCTCTCCTTTTGGGAATTCTTCGGTCCTTAGTCCTTGCACCATTTCCTGAGGATTTGAGTTCTCTCCCAGTGCGCAGTGGGTAATTTCTGCTCCTTGGGCCATTACTCTATTTCTTGGTGATGGGTTTTCTGTTTGTTTGATTATAATTTTATATTTACATTTTTCTGTTGATAGCATTTTGGTTGTATTATGAACATTCTCCTAATGGAATGTGCCTTAAAAAAATAATTGTAATAATGCATCTAATATTTTCAATTATCAAAATGTCAATTTAATTAAGAATTGCCTCCTTGTACATAAATAGAGCAACTGATTTTTGTCCTTCAAGATGTTGGTCAATATGAAATATTTTAAGGGTCCGTTTGATTCATAATCAGAATCGGAATCAGAATGGTCGATTCCAATAATCTGTTTGGTTCAGATAAGAATAAAAATGGGAATTAAAATCAGCAGGAATGAGATTTCATTCCCAAAGAAAAAGCAGGGAATGGCCATTCTCTCAAATGGGGGAATGCCATTCCAACAAGAATGGGAATAGAATATTCCGATTCCTCCCAACCAAACAGCTGAAATCGGAATAGCCCACTCCGATTCCGATTCCAGTCCCTTATTCCCGCGAACCAAACGGGGCCTAAGTTTTTTCTTAAAAAAGCAAAAATAGAGTCTACTAATGATCAAAATCCAAACAGCACCCATGCTCTCAATTAGACAAAGTCGCCACCAAATTTTGTGAAATTAAATACTGATGGAACCTGGAATTATGATGGGGTTGCAGTGGGTATTGCCATCCGTGATCAAGTTGCAAACTTCATTGTGGGCAGAGCTCGAGTTACTCAGTCCTCATCTCCATTGGAATCTGAGCTTTGAACGGTGTGGGAAGGATTGTCATTTGTTGAGTCTATGGGATCGAATCCAAATTGAAATTGATTTACTCTCTTCAGATTTGGAGCCACCATGGAACATACACACACTGATTCAAGATTGTAAACAACTCCTCTCTCGATTTATAGTTGTTGAGCTTTTTTATACACCTGGTTCTTGTAATGGTTTAGCCGATGGGCTAGCCTAGTTTGCCATCAGGAACAAGAAATTCCTGACCTGGTCTTTAATTCCTGAGTTTATTAGGTCATTGGCACTTGATGAGATGTAACCTTGCTTCTCTGTAGCAATGAGAGAGACTCGCTAAAAAATACTAGTCCATAAGGTCCAAAGCAAGCAAAGAATCTGTTCTTTTGATCATCCTCAAGTAAGTATTGCTCTCTTATATTTTGGGAGGATATGCTAGATCTTAGCTTATGGGGTAAAGGTAGTAGTTTCTATCTTTTCCTTTGAAAACAAGAATAAAATGAAGATTAATTTTTGTTTTTTGTTTGTGGAGGGAAGATTTGCTGTTGTAGATGAACCCCACGAGCATTATTCTCTCTTTTCATTTTGGTGAAACCAAATATTGTTAAGTAGATTTGGAAATTAAATATTGTTTCTTTTTAAAGGAATAAAATGAATGGAAAAGTACGGACAGATTCAATGCAGATTTCTGATTTCCACCGCAGAGCTATAAATATTCAAAATGCCAATAATTTACACTCTATGCATCAACGCTCGCCCGTGAATTGGCATCAATTCCAAGCTGACACCTACCCCAACAATACTTTGGGCCTACAAATTCTGGTCCTGGGCTGAACCCTCATTCTCCCTAAAATGAAGTGTTATGGTACTTCTTGAATAAACAACCATGTGCCCATGCTCTTAAGGAGGCATTCGTTTCTTAGATTTTGAGAGGGGGGAAATTTCCCATTGACCAAAAAATTCAAGTTCTTTTTTTTTTTTAGATTTATATGGGGATCAAGAAAAAATTATTTTTTCGGGTATTACTTACCTCTTCCGAGTAGGTAAATAATTAGTGATGATATCAGATAAGAGAACCACATATGGTTATTGAATATTTATCAAAGATAAATTAGATGCTGTTGTGTTCTTTTACGTTGTACTTCATCATAATCAGCAGCAATAAGATGCCCCCCTCTCCCCAGTCCCCACCACAGTGATGCACCATTTCTGCTCAACAAGATTTTGGTATAGACATTGCTGATGTGAACATTAAAGTATTGTATTTTTTCTATTTTTTGTTATTATGGTTGTAATGCAAATAAATTTGCACTGATACAAAATTATAGCAGTGCAAATGGTTTGATTGTAAATTCTGACCTATTTTTGTTTCAAATTTTAGTTTATTTTGTTTTATTACAGTAAAAACAAAGTAAATTAAGACATGAAATAGAATAAGGTAAAATCCTAAACAAAATTAAATGGGAATTTGCATTTTCTCCATTTGCACTCTCATGCATTTGTACTAATATAAGTAAAATTACACTGCAATCAAACACAGCCTAACAAACATTGCTATAAGGGTAAATGGGTAACACATTTGCTTCAGTTTGTCTGAGCAGGCAAATATATATTTAGTTTGTGGTGGACCTTCTTACCATACGCAAAGTTCTTGTATAGAAAAAGACTGAGGGAGATAAAGAGTGAGTTGAATACTTCTGCATCTTCATTCTTCATTCTTCTTAACCTTGTCTTCTCCTCTTGGAACCCATAACCAGTTATATAATTAAGCTGATTTGTCTTCTCCTCTTGGAACCCATAACCAGTTATATAATTAAGCTGACATTAGGACGAATGACATTTTATAACTAAATCAATACAAGATGGTAATGTGTCATGAACCCATGGTCAATATCAGACATCTTCCTTCCAAAGTGAGTATCAAATCAATCCCAGAGACCTGATAGAAGAGAAATCTGTCCTTGATTAACAAGTGCAAATTATCAAAAGTAGCTACAGGTAACCAATTCTGACTGTCGATCTCCTTGTGGCATTGTCTATATTAAGTTAAATTCATTAAAATCATCAAGTCCCAGCTAATTGAATTGAAACTGCTATAAAATATGAACAATTCAACTCAGAAATTTTAAGAGAAGGTTCTGATTCTGTTCAATCCGAGGTAGCGTACGAATCGAGGAGAGCAATCAGATAGTCCTTGTTGGCAGGTCGGGGTCGAGCTTCAAGGATGAGGCCACGCTTCAATATCTGCGATTAAGGAAGAAGTCAGAGGCCCGAGGAATTATCCCCGGGTAAGAACTCTGACGCTCAAGTCAGTAGGAGGTGGTGGGATGATTGGGCCGAGCTATAAGGATGCCAGTCCGAGCTGTGTAGCGGTGTAGGTCTCAGAAGTTGGGTCCCTTACCTCGAGCATGGAGTACCTTTTTATAGTTGAAGATTCGTGTCTTGGTCGGATTGGACTTCCGGGGTTGTCAGGATGAGGTTAGCTGCCGAGGTATTCGGGATAGAGTCCCATTCCCCAACAGAGTCATCCTCCTTTATTCCTCTTTATCCGTAGTTGTGCTCACCCATATGACGTGTAGTTGACGTGGCTGGAAGGATAAGATGGGGTGCCATAGTAATAGCGTAGCTTGGCCGAGCTATGCTGACATGGCCGAGTTAGGATGACATGGCAGGGCGATAGTTGGGTGGCCACGTGTCTCGCAAGGCTAGCTCAGCCATGACCCGAACACCACTCCCCTAGTTCTGAAGTCAATGAATGAAGTTTCCTAGGTTCGTTGCCCGGCTGAGGAACTTCTGAGCATGCGTATCGCCCGTGCCGTGTTGGTCATTGCCAAGGACTCCTTCGATCGTCAGCTGTAGAACATAAATAAGAACCGAAATTTTGGTTCCCGAACCACTCTCCCAGTTTTGTTGTCGAGGAGGGGGAATGCTCGGCCAAACTACTGCTCCGCCTTGTGGCCGTAAGCTGCCTAGTCTGAGGATTTGGGTGGACTAGCTGAGGATTTGTGTCGAAGGCTGGACCGGTACGACAGGTCTCCGTGTTGAAGGTTGGACTGGTACAGCAGTTGAACCAGCACAATTAATGGGCGCAACCACTGCCTGCCGAAGGTGCCGCTTCGGTTTCCAAGGCCTCTTGTCGTACGCTATTGGTCACGTCCCTTGGCCTTCTAAGGTGTTGTCAGGGAAGCTTCATCTACACCATTGATCTCTCCTCGGTCTGTGCCCCTGATAGTTATAAAAGGGAAGAGGGGGGCCCCCTGTCCCTATCCTCAGTATCGTTTGCAAGAGTGTTTGGCATCCATTGCTCGGAAGATTCGTCGGTCACACAGTTTGGCAGATAACTCGGTAGACAACTCGACAAATATCTCTGCAGATAGCTTGGTAGCTTTCGTTCTTCAGCTCCGCAAATTGCCCGGTATATCCTCTTCATCTCGCCGGTTCTCTTCCTCATTCGGGTCCTCTAGTAGTTCCCATTCCAGCTCTTCTCGTGGCTCGACCTACGAGCTTGATTTGAGAGACTTCATGGCTACCGAAATTTAGGAAGCCGAGGCTGGTCCCTCTGGGAGACGGAGCTTCCTCTTCGGGTAGGTCGCCGGTTTGATACCATGTCCAACGTCTTGACGCCCGGGGATATGGCTCAGATCTGAGCTACGTATCCCATTCCCGTGGAATACCAAATGAGGTGTCCGCTACCTAGGGAGATGGCCACTAATGCTCAGCCCAGTGAGCTGTGTGTTTATGAGCACAGCTTGGAGGTTGGTTGAGGTTCCCATTGAGCGAGGGGTTCACCGAGGTGCTAAAGTGGTACAGGGTGTTGCCGGTGCGGCTGATGTCGAACTCCTTTAGGCTTTTGCTTGGCCTTATGTCCTATTGTGTTATCCGCGATATAGAACTAACCCTGGGGAAGGTGAGCTTTATGCTCCAACTGAAACACCACTAGCAAGGGTACTATTACTTCTCCACCTGGCGGAACATTCGGTCGTTGGTCGGGGCCCCTTCTTCTATGAAGCACTGGAAGGAGTCGTTCTTCTTTATGTGAATCCCTGGGGGTCTCCCTTTTCCTACCGAGCTACGGGGGCCGAGGACGTCTCTGCCGCAACACCAATGCTTGGCGCTTACTTGAGAGGAGAGGTCGGCCCTGAGGATGATCCACAAAATCGACATTATCGCGTACACATGCTCAGAGATGCTGATACTCGTCGGGCTGATGGAAAGGATGGCCGGTCTATTTCCTTTTACTTTTGTTTGCCGAACTGAATTTATCTTGCCTACTTTGTACTTATCTTGGGCCTCCTATGTTGCAGGTGTGAGCATGGCCAGCGAGGAAGAAATTTTTTGTCGGATGAAGATGCTCCGACAAAGGCAAGAACGAGCCTGTGTGCAACTGGAAGCTCATCCCGAGGCAGAAGAGCGGCAACAATCTGAAGACAGGGCGACTCATCGGCGAAGAAGAGTTCAACAATGAGAGGTTGAGGAGGACGACGTCGTCGTGGTTGACCCCGAAGGGGTCCATCGTCCCGCAGGTGCATCGGCAACTGAGGCGAGAAGCAGCTCGGTTCTGCACGTGCCAAGGTGGTCGGTTTGCATAGACAATAATCTGGAGACACTCGGGGTTCCCAAGCAATTACTATGGGGAATCATGGCCATGTCCATAGCTCGGGAACCAGTCGGGGTTGGTAGCGGAGCCTTGGAGTGTGCGTTGCTCAAGTCTGTTGCCTAGGTAAATCCTCTTCTTCTTATTCCTTGTGTTTTTCTCTTTTTTTCGGTGTACTTATCACATTTGTTTGTAGAATGCTTATGCGGCGGTCGCACTGGTTGATCATCTCCAAGACGTTCGATCATCGTATGAGTGGGAGCAGTCCGAGTATCTGTAGCAAAAGGCCTACTTGGCCGAGCTCTAGGCTGCTGGGGAGCAGTCGGCCGCGCTGGAGAGGGAGGTGGCCGAGCTAAAGGTGCAACTGGCTGAGCAGGCTGATCTTGTCCGGGAGCTAAAGCGGGAGATTGTCGAGCTCAAGGCTGAGCAAGACAAGCTGAGGCAGGAGGTCACTGAGGAAGCCATCAATGAGTACCAGGCATCGGAGGAGATGCAGCTGCACATGGATGAGTATGTCGAGGCTTCCTTTACAACGAGGTTCAACCTTTTCTGACGAAGGATCCTTCACCATCACCCAGAGTTGGCCGTTGAGTCGCAAGGCTAAGATGCCTTTGATCCAAATTCTCTACAAGGGTCCACCGAGGGAGCTGAGGATGAGGCCAAAGCTGTTGTTGGCTGTTGGTGCTACTGATTCTGCCACCAAGGACTGATTGGCGACCTCCTATGTTCATAATTTTTTGTGTTTTTTTTTTGTGTTGGCTCGGTATGCTGAGCCTTAAACGATGTAATGGACCATCTTAAGTTAAATATCAATTCTTCCTCATGTTGACTATATATATGCCTCTTGTTGTTGTTGCTATACTTGTGCATGTGCATTTTCCTTTTTTCTAGCCGAAGCATGCCCGACGGGGCTATTATGCGTGCCGAGCCGAGCTACGCCTTGGCATCTTGTTACTTGTACAATTTTTCTTTCACTGGCCAAGGTGTGGCCGGTCGGGCTACTGTGTGGGTCAAGTCGGGCTGTGCCTCAGGCGTCCTCTTCGCACTTCACGATTCTAGTCTGTTAACCGAGTATAGTCGACCAAGGCATGGTTGGCTGAGGCATGGCTGGCCAGGCTAAGCCTTGGCGTCTTCTATCTTGTGCTGACCGAGGTTACCGTTGGCCGAGGTGTAGTCGACCGGGCTATGCCTTGGCCTCCCCAATATTATGCTAACCGAGGTGTCGTTGGCTGAGGCGTAGCCGGTCAGGCTATGCCTCGGCGTCCCTAGTCTTGTGCTGACCGAGGTGTCATTGGCCGAGGTGTAGCCGGCTGGGCTATGCCTCGGCATCCTCAGTCTTGTGCTGACCAAGGTTACTATTGTCCAAGATTTTTTGGTTCCCGAGCTCTCAGCCATGGGACGCTTAGTTTCTGGTCTCGGGAGCCTTTGGGGCCCTTCTGGTGCTAGTTGTTTCCCAGCTAGCTCAGCCATTAAGTCGGCGGTAGTGCGTAGTTCCTCGACCGCCCTCAGGCCTTGGTGGGCAGGGGCATTCTTCCTCCACGTTTAGGCTCAGTCGTTGGCAGCTGAGTCGGGTAGCTTTCTTGGCAATGTGATGTCGAGCTGGGTGTAATGGGCTTAGTCATTTGGGGATCGGCGGAGTCAGTTCAGTTGGCAGTGCGACTTAGCATGTGCGTGTGTAGTGTGTGCGGTGGTTACGGGTGCACCTCCGGGTCAAAGAAATAGCTTAAAAGGAGACTTTTATTGCTTGTGGGTCTACTGGTAGTACATCCTGAGGATTCCCGAGTTCCAACTCCTCGGTATTGGTCGACCTTCGAGGTCTTCAAGTCTGTAAGTACCTGGTCCGAGGACTCTGGAGACCCTATACGTCCCTTCCCAGTTTGTTCTGAGCTTTCCTTCTCCTGGTGTGGGGACTATGACTTTGTGCAAAACGAAATCGTCTATCTTGAATTTGCGTCTTCTTACCTTAGAATCGTAATGGCGTGCCATCTTCTGCTATTGTGCAACCATCTTCACATGTGCTCGGTCCCGAGCTTCTTCTACTAGGTCCAATTCCGCGTGTAGATCTTCATCATTCTGTCCTTCGTCAAAGAGCTCGGTTTGAAGGGTTGGGGAACCTATCTCCATGGGAATCATGGCCTCGGCCCCGTAGGTTAGACTGAAAGGGGTCTCTCTAGTGGCAGTTTACGGGGTCGTCCTATAAGCCCAGAGAATGCTCGACAACTCCTCAACCCACCTTCCCTTGGCCTGATCCAGGCATGTTTTCAGGTCGTGTATTAGGATGCGGTTGGTTACCTCGGTCTGCCCGTCTCTCTGAGGGTGTACCGCGGTAGTCTGATGATTGATCCTTAGGTCAGCAAAGAGGGCCTCGAACTTCTTGTCGATGAACTGTGTTCCGTTGTCTGTGATGAGCACGTGCGGGATACCAAAGCGGCAAATGATTCCCTACCAAAGTAAGCTTCGGGCATTGTGGGCGATGATGCGCGCCAAGGCTTCGTCTTCTACCCACTTCATAAAGTAGTCCACTACTACGAGAAGGAACTACTTTTGCGCAACCACGGTGGGGAAGGGGCCGAGGATGTCCATTCCCCATTTGGAAAACGGCCATGGGCTGGCGATCGGTCTCAAAGGGGCTACAAGCTAGTGATGTAGATTAGAGTGACATTGGCAACTATCGCACTTCTAGACTAACTGGGCGGCATCCTGCTTCATTGTCGGTCAGAAATACTCCTATCAGAGTGCTTTATGGGCTAGTGTGCGCATGTCGGGGTGATCTCCGTAAATGCCCTCATGTATTTTCCTAAGGACGTAGTGTGCCTCAGATGGGGGGAGGCACCTCAAGTAGGGAAGCGTGTGGGAACGGTGGTAGAGTTGACCCCGTATCAGGCAATACCGGACTGCTCTGTGTTGGAGTCTTCTTGCTTCTTCTTGATCCTCGGGGGAGGTGCCCTCTCGAAGATACTCAACTATGGGGTCTATCCAAGATGAGCCATGTTGCACTGGAAGGGTGAGGACGACTAATGGTGCGTTGCTCGACTAGGCCAGCGTGTCTAGCCGGACAGTTGAGTCAAGGTCTGTCTACGGTGAACTGGCGAGCTTTGAAAGGGTGTCGGCTCGAGTGTTCTCAGCTCGAGGGATCTGCTGGATGTTGAAGTGCTCGAGTTGCTAAATGAGCTCCTGCACCTTTTGTAGGTAGCTCGACATAGAGGGAGTTCAAGCCTCGAACTGGCCGCGCATTTGGTTGACCACGAGCTGAGAATCGTTGAATGCCTTAATTCATCGTGCCCCGAGGTCTAAAGCAAGGCGGAGCCCCAGCAACCAAGGCCTCATACTCAGCCTCATTGTTGGATGCTTTGAACTCAAACCTGAGGGCGTGTTCCAACACTACGTCATCCAGGCCGAGGAGGATAAGGCCAGCACCGCTGCCCTGCTGGTTTGACAAGCCACCAACACGGAGGGTCCATGCTGGGGGCAATGGGGTTGGTTCCTCCATGGTAAATGTACATTCTGCGATTAAATCTGCCAAAGCCCGGGCTTTGATTGCCGGACGGGGTGCGTACTTGATGTCAAATTTACTCAGCTCCATGCTCCACGGGTCGGCCACGATGTGTCTTTACTTCGTCACACAGGTCATATGCTTCCGCCATCAATGTCTCGGTCACTGGACGTGGTCCTTGGTAGGATAACCGATAGCAATGTCGCGTTGTTTTGTGGTCCCTGTGCACCACCCCTATGCCATACTTGATTGGAAATTTCATGGCAAGGTGGTATGTTGAGACTACGGCCTGTAGGGCATTGAGGGTCGGCCTGCCGAGGATCATGTTGTAAGTGGAGGGGCAGTGCACCACGATGAATGGCTGTCGCAGTCACGTCGTCGTCCCCGATGAAGAGGGGAAGAGTTATCCTCTCAGTGGGTGCATCCTCAAACAATACGTCGGCAGAACTCCCTGTGTCGATTAGGATCCGCCGTAACTCGAAGTTGACCACTTCGGATGTGACGACCAAGGCATCGTCGTGCAGTGTCTGGAACCCTCGGAGGTCGTTATCAGTGAAGGTGATAGATGTGTCGCGCCTCCTCCCGTGACCTCGACCGTCGATCTCGCATAGCCGAGCATATCTTTTCCGTCCTGAGTTGCTTTCCCCTCCGGAGGCGGTTCCTCCCAATATCACATGGATAACCCCAACTGGAGGGCCTCGGGGCGGAGGTTGTCAAGCTTCATCCGCTCTTCTTTCCTCTTGGGCTGACTTCTCCTTTCTGTCTACGAAGCTGCTAAGATAACCGCACCTAATTAGATCTTCAATAAGGTTGCGAAGGTCGAAACAGTTCTCCGTATCGTGGCCATGGTCCTTGTTGAACTCACAATATTTCTCTCAGTTCCTCTTGTTACTTTACGTCTTCATCTTCTCGGGCCACCTGACATAGTTGCGGTCGCGGATTTGCATCAGAACTTCAGACCACGGAACATTAAGTGGCGTGAAATTCCGATAGGTCGGCGGAGGGGTGCGAGGTCTATGGTCGGTCCAATGATCTTGCCTCTTGTGGTCTTTTTCCGACCTCTTGGACTTCTGCTCGTTGTTCTCTCTCCTTTTTCTGCCGGGCTTCTCATCCTCGTCTCTGAGTTGCACCTAGGCCTCTTCAATGTTGATATACATCTGTGCGTGGCTCATTAGCGTGGCCAACGTTTGAGGAGGATTCTTGGAGATGGAGAAGTTGAATGGGGAAGGGCGGAGTCCGTGTTGTATGGCCATCAGCACGACTGATTGATTTAAGTCCCTAACTTGAAGTGCTTCTTTGTTGAACCTTGCTAGATAATCTCTAAGGGACTCCACCTTTCTCTATCGGACCTGCATAAGGCTGGCTGAGGTTTTCCAATGCTTCTGAGTAGCTATGAATTGTACCAGGAACTGGGTCTCCAGTTGGGCCCATGACGCTATAGACCTTGGCGGCAAGGAGGAGTACCATGCCAAGGCTAGGCCTTGCAGCATGGTTACAAGGGATTTGCACATCAGTCCCTCCGACGCACCATGTAGCATCATCTAGGCTTTGAGCGCTGCGACATGGTCGAAAGGGTCAGAGTTCCCATCGTACTTGTCGAATTGGGGGGCTCGCCATCTGACAAAGGGTACCTCGTCCACTATGTCCTAGATGAAGGGTGGCTCCTTGGTGATATGTGCGGTGGCCTGCACAGGTTGGTCTACGGCGGGAATTGCACTCTTATGGGTGGAAGTGCGGTCTAACTCTTCCAGACGTTGCCAGAACTCTTTAATTTCGACATCTCTGTTGTCTGGGGCTGCAGTGTGTACAACCTCCCTTTTGGGTCGTGTGGGGTGATCCTTGACCAAGCTTGACTTGGTGACTGAGACTACGAAGAGCGGCGTCCTTTTGCCGAGCCTTTCTTTGGCGGGGATGCACGCTAACTGGTATATCTGGCTATGGTAGTCCCATCCTCAGGAACGAGCAGTGGCCGCGGGCCTTTGGGTCGTGTCTTGCCTCATACGCTCGGACCGCTCTCCCCTTACGTCTGATTGGCGTGCTTTGGGGTCCTCGGTCCGAGGATCGTTATGTGGCATGGTAGACCCTAGTGTTTGCATGAATTCGAAGATCTTATCAACCTTTTTCTGCATGGCTCGGAATTGCGCTAGATCTACTGCGGCCGAAGGTTGCAGGACTTCTTGGTTCCCCCGAGACGGGGAATGGCTAGCTGATCGTTCAGACTGGTTTTTGGGCATCTTAATCACTTCCTTAATTGCGCAGCGAGGAATGAGACTTTCGGGAAAGGCTTTTTGTGCCAATCCCACAGACGGTGCCAATCTAATGCTGCTTAATCCGAGGTAATGCACGAACCGAGGAGGGCAAATATACAGTCCTCACTGGTAGGTCGGGGCCAAGCTTCAAGGACGAGGCCACGCTTCAATATCTATGATTAAGGAAGAAATCAGAGGCCCAAGGAATTACCCCCGGGTAAGAATTCCAACGCTCAAGTCAATAGGAGGTGGTGGGATGATCGGACCGAGCTATAAGGATGTCGGTCTGATCTAAGTAGCGGTGTAGGTCTCAGAAGTTGGGTCCCTTACCTCGAGCATGGAGTACCTTTTTATAACCGAAGATCCGTGTCCTGGTCGGATTGGGCTTCCGGGGTTGTCGGGATGAGATTAGCTGCCGAGGTATTCGTTATAGAGTCCCATTCCCCAGCAGAGTCATCTTCCTTTATTCCTCTTTATCCGTAGTTGTGCTCACCCATATGACGTGTAGTTGACGTGGCTGGAAAGATAAGATGGGGTGCCACAGTAATAACGTAGCTTGGCCGAGGTAGCCCAACGTGGCCGAGCTATACCGACGTGGCTGAGTTAGGATAACGTGGCATGGCGATAGTTGGACGGCCACATGTTTCATAGGGCCAGCTCAGCCATGACCCGAACAGTATCGGATTGTATCGGCTGATACATATCGTATTGAGGGTTTTTCGATGTGCCCCTATAAGAGAGTGTTTAAGGGTTTTACTCGGTTTAAGGGTTTTCGATGTGATGACTTTATTATGACTTCTGCATATGTATACATATCGGTAGGGGTAATTTAAGCTGATTTCTCTTTTTTATTTTCTAAATTTTTTATATGACTTAGAAGGGTTTATTTAAGGCCTGTTTATCCCTTAAATCGGGTTAAACTCCGAAATACCCATACCGAAAAACCCCCGATACGATGTGTATTAACTGATACGGCTAGTCCAAATCCGACGGCTTACTGTCCTACGGGGTACATGCCTTAACTGAACCATCGTTCTGTTTTAGACAATTGGACAGTAGATAAGAAGCCCATGTTGTCCCTCGACAGAATCTTAAAAACTGCTCTTCATAACTTGCGTGACGTGTCATAATTTCCACGGTCCAAATGACAACTTCATCCTCAAAAGTCAAAATGAAGTGAGGGAAGATGAATTCATTTTGGAAATATGTAGGGTGCAAAACCTTATATTTTATATTATTTTGTATATATGTGTATTGTATATATTTATATTTGTACTCCTTTCAAATTAAGCATTTGAATTTGATGCTCCCTTTCGGTCGGGTTGACAATCGATCGCCTGATATTCGAACCGCTTTTGGGTCCATTCAATATCGATTCACCCGAGACCCGAGGACCGCTCTTGTTTGACCCATATCCTCTTCGTCTTTGGTCCTGACTCCTGCGTCTCTTGCTTCTTCTGCTTGTGTTGTGCCTCACCTCACCGAGTCACCTTCACCTCAGTGCCTGTAATTGCCTTCTTTTCTCCTCGGGTGGGAAATGCTAATCTCGGAGAGTCCTTTGCCTCTCTTCCGGTCAGATTGATCTTATTCTCTGCAGAAAATCTGAGAAAGGAGAAAGCAAAAAAAAGATAAAGTAAAATAAGCATGCTAATTGGCTCTCGCTTAGATGCGATCGCTTCGAACTCAAAATGAATGTTGTATTTATAAGTTCCCACCGTGGGAATCACTTGCCTGAGAAAATTGTTATTTAGGCTGCGTTTGGTTGCAGTGCAAATTCATCATTAGTACAAATGCATGAGAGTGCAAATGAAAAAAATGCAAATTCTGGTTTAATTTTGTTTTAGGTTTTACTTTATTCTGCTTTATGTCTTAATTTACTTCATTTGTATTGCCATTAAACAAAATAAGCTAAAGTTTGAAAGAAAAATAGGTCAGAATTTACACTCAAATCATTTGCACTGCCATAGTTTTGCATCAGAACAAATTTGTTTGCATTGCAACCAAATACAACCTTAGGGTCATGAAAAACCAAAAACCAAAACCAAAACCAAATCAATGATCCAAACCAAAAATTTCAGTTAACCAATATAAAAAGTCGAAGCTATTGGTTAGATTTCAATTGGTTTGGTATTTTAAAAAAATCGAAGCTATTGATTAGATTTCAATTAACCAATATAAAAAACTGACGGTTAACCGAACCAACCTGTATACATACATACAAACATACATACACACACACATATATTATAAATGAATATATATGAAATATATAAATATATATTATTTATTATTTATAATATAATATTTTATATGTATTTCTAGTTTTTTTTTATTGTAAGTACATATGTATATCAGAATCGTGGAGATTGCCATGAGGACCATGACAATACAAATGTGACCATGATAGAACCTACGATGAACACTATATCCGTCATCGAAGACATCATAAAACTTTGCAGTGATTTGAGATCTCATGAGTAACTGCAATGGTACTCCATTACCACTGAGTTTTGATATCATTTAAGAAGATCTTACCATCAGCACGTGATTACGAGTAAGCACAAAGGATTGTATCCATGTGTGTGCCACATGAGACAGAAAGGCTGGATCCCAAGAGATTCCCATTAGACATATGGCAAAACCCTGAAGGGGCTTACCCGTTAGGTACTCGTGAATCATAACCGCTTTTTCGAGATAGGAAAGCTCACTTTTGTCGTTTCCTTGTCTCCCTTTATAGCCTCAGCTATTCATCTATAAGAGGGGGAGATCCGAAGAAGACCTCCACATGAAATCATCTCAAGAGTATTGAGAGCAAAGTTTCAAATTTCAATACGATACGCCCGATACAGGGTGCATTGTATCATATCTTTAAAAATTTGATACGAGATATGGTGGAAAATATGCGGTATCATCTATTTTCCACCATATGGGGGGTGTATCGAGGGCATATCGAGGCATATCGGGGGCATATTAAGGGTGTATCAGGAATATATC
Source organism: Nelumbo nucifera (assembly GCF_055504915.1). Taxonomy (NCBI): domain Eukaryota; kingdom Viridiplantae; phylum Streptophyta; class Magnoliopsida; order Proteales; family Nelumbonaceae; genus Nelumbo; species Nelumbo nucifera. The sequence continues at coordinate 69,852,809 of NC_142653.1, forward strand.
GACCGATACGCTACAAAAGAAAAAGAGCCAAAAACTGAAAAAAAAAAAGTGGGAAAGAAGCTTTCTTTCCCCTGAAATAAGTTCACCCCCTAAATGACTCTAAAACTCCAAGCCTCATTCCTAAAATGCTGGATATGCAAAAATTTATAAGAAACAATCATGAATCATTAATTTTTTTTAACCCCAAAATTTATTCCAAGTAAAGGGGGGGCCACCTTAAGATTTCATTAGATTATCAATAAAATCAACAAATACAGGGGTGGAAATAGCCTGCCTTGCCCTAGACCCATAACTAAGCAAGAAGCTATCAGAAACAAAACCATCCCCAAAAACTATTTACAACGAATTCTAGGAAAGAACAAAAAATCATCAAAAAGTAAAAGTTGAATGTGCCGTGGGAGATTGTTCTTGGAATCGAAGAAACAATTCCCCAAACTGTTATAAGCTAGGTTAGCCAAGCCATCTAACACAGTATTACCCTCTCGACAAAATGTGAGTATAGTGAACCTCCATACTCTTGGTCATATCTGTTATGTCACCTAACCAGGAGAGAATGTTCCAAGGAGGCTCTGAATTACCCGTAAGGACCTGAATCATCAAATCACTTTCTACCACAAGTCTCAGGATTCCTAAGGCCTTGGCGTAGGAGATAGAATCCCAGGTTGCTCTCCATTCTGCCACAATATTTGTAGTGGTGGGTGGTGGGATTGACGATGTTGTAGGTGGGTCAGGATAGCCAAGGGGAGGAGACATTGTTGCTAATGGATTTTGTGATACTACTTGTTGCAGTTTGACCCCATTTCTTGTATAGTAATTTAGAAATGGTTTAAAGGTTTTCTGATATTGTTGTTGCAATGATTTAGAGGTATTGTTTGCATCCCAAGATGCTTAAAAGATACAAAGGAATCTGAGCTATTATCCCTCTAAAAGACAACAACTTAAAAAATAACCCAATCCTTATTTGGTTTACTTTACCTAACCAACCTACCCAATCCTTAGAAAACAACCCAATCCACAGTAGATTGCATTGGATTCCTATGTTGTTTAAACTCAATCCTTACTTTTCCACAAGGGTATCAATAAAAAATAACCCAATCCTTACCAAAAAAAATACTAATTTTGGTTTACTTTTATTTTATGTTTGACTTTTTTTGTGTTTCTACAGTACAATGTAGATGAAAATGGAATAAATTAAAATCTAAAGCCAAAGTGAATCCATTATTTAGTTTTTGTTTCATTTTCTCCTATTCTTGGCAATTGACATCTTCATTTAATCTATCTATTCGGTTACTTTTTTACATCTGACAAGTTAATAATTTATTGTATTTATTTTGTAGGCTAGTAATTTTTATTTATACATATTTGATCAACTTCTTGGCCTAATTAACTAGTTGGTGATCATTCGTAGTTCAGTTTCTTGTGTCAACAATTGGTAAATTCCTTTCTTGCTTTTCTACTTTATTTATATATATAGGTTTTTTTTTTCTACTTATAAGCATGTCTCAAATTGAAACAAGTCAAAGTCAACCAACTGTTCAAGGTGGTGGTGATTCATATTAGAACAAGATTCTCAAATATCTTAGTCTCGGGGGGTTAAGAAAAAGAACATGTGTAGTTTGGAAAGACTTTTCTCTCAAGAAAAGTGCATTTGGTAAATATCTTGCCATTTGCAATCATTGTAAACAAGACTTTAATGGATCTAGTTCCAATGGCACTAGTCATTTGAGGAAACATTTGCTTAAATGCTTTAGGGAGAGGTGTAACAATGGTGGTCAACAAATACTGTCGGTATTTAAGACTTCACAAGATACATCCAAAAAGTTGCAAAACTTTAAATTTAATCAAGAGAAAAATCATAGGGATCTTACAGAAATGATCATTAAGCATGAGTACCTAGATTCCGTGTTACATCTCTAGACCTAGATTGAGTCAGCCTAGATCATGGGTAACTTGTTCTGCATTTTGTTGAGCTTCTTGTTGCATTTCTGAACTCAATTTGAAACTAACCACCATGTTGGGTCAATTTTCATCATAATTGACCTACTCTTGATGTTGCTAGCCTTCTGGTTCTATGCCAATGCTAGGGTCCACCTCAACCTATTTTATATTTTGTTTAACAATCCTTGTGTCATGCCATACTTCTAATTCAGTGATGAGGTTGGGCTCTAGATTAGTCTATTGGGGCTCTTGTTTTACTTGCCCTGTGTCATGCTAGTCTTTTGTGTCTATGCTTAAGATGGGCTTTAGGTCATCTTGCTTAGGCTTTAATTTCTCCTGCCATGCACTATGCCAGTCTCTTGATGCAATGAAGGGGTCCTGATTGACCCGATTTGAGTCTAGCTCCGGTTGCCTTGTACCATGCCATATGTCTATGTCTTGCTTCATACCATTCCAATCTTCTATGTCAAATTTAGAGGTGGACTGTTGAAATTCCAAAGTAGAACTTTGCCATCTATATTAGGATTTTCTTTCCCTTGGTTTATGGGAATCACTTGAATTGGGGCAATAAAACCTTCTTCTAAGTCTAGTTGCTCAGTTTGCACATTATGCTCTTGTTTTTGAACTACTTCATTGTTGTGTATCTACTTTATGGGCATGACGAATTGAATTGGATCGAATGGCTGATCTTCTTCAATCTTCTATTACATTACAGTGATAATGTACATTGCCATTTTGGGGGGGTTCCTTTTCCTGACCTCTGAATTTGATTAATGAGTTGGGTTGGATCAAAAGCCTTGTTTGCCTTGGCTATTGATAACACCTTCACAAGATGGATGGGACTAATGTAATTGATGGGATCAAATGGTTGGCTACTCTTTTTTTACATGGTGCTAACCTGATGACTTGGTAGGGCTTGTTACTCTTTTGATGGACCTTGAGGATTAATTGGATGTTGGACTTCTATCTTGGTTCAACTTATTTTCACAATTTGCTTGTTGAGGTTGACTATTTGGAGTTGATGCATAGTAGATCACTACATAAGTTTGAAGCTCATTTCCTAGTCGATCCACCTCGATTTCTAAAGACTCAACCCCTGTAATATGCTTGTTGTTAGATGAGATGCCAGTTGATTATGATATTTCGAGGGTGAATGCATTACTGGCTATTAGAGAGTTTTCCACTTAGCAACCTGCACAAAGTAGGGCTTGAAAAGTAGGATGATAAATCAGAGTCAACTTACTAGCATATTCTTTATTCAATCTCTTTAAGACTAATGAAATTTGGTCCTCTTCAGTAATCTTCTTAAGGACTTGGGGTGCTTGGGCCCTCCACCTATCTATGAAGTCTATGAATGATTCTTCTTGTCTTTGCTTGATCAATTCTAATCTATGCCTTGGTAATAGGATGTTTGTGTTGTATAAGTAGTGATTCGCAAATGCATCAACTAAACTTGGCCAAATCTTCATTAGGTTAGGGCCATTGTTCATTAACTAAGTTGCAGTAGGTCCAGTTAGGCTTCTTAAGAACGATTGAGCTAAAAGATCATTGTTAATCCCATGGACCTTATGATTTGTTGATACATTCTAATGTGGGCCCTTGGGCATCTTGTCCCATCATATTTGTCCATTTCAAGCCACTTGAAACCTAGAGGTAGCCTATGTCCAGTAATCGAGTCAAGGTCAGCCAGGTCCATGTTGTTGCCATATAACTTTCCAAGGCTTTGCTCTAGGTAGGCCAACCGCTGGTCTAGCCCCAAGTCAATTGTGGTCATGGGAAAGAGTGTTACCCCTTGCATGGAATTTTGGGCTGATGCTTGTATTGGAGTAGAGGATCAAGGTGTCCAGGTCTAAATTGGTTGGGCTATTGTTGCCCCTTGCATAGGGACCTAGGCTTGGTTGGACTGCTCTTGGCTTGATTGGATTAGCATTGGTGAGGGCTAGGTTGGGCAAGGATACCCTTGGATGGATTGCATTGGGATCATGGCCCATGATGATTGGGTGTGCCTTGAATGTTCTTGAAAGGGCTAAACTAGTATAGGTGTGGCCCATGATGGTTGGGCCTGGCTTTACTATAGTTGGTTGGGTTGGACTGACATAAATGTGGCCCATAATGGTTAGGCCTCACTGCATTGCCCTTGGTGGGGCTGGACTAGCATAGATGAGGCACATGATGGTTAGTCTTGAGTGTTTTGACCCTAGTTAAGCTGAACTGACAAGCATGGTACCCATGATGGTTGGGCTTGAGTGCTTTACCCCAGGTTGGGTTAGGCTTGGTTCTTAGACAGGAGTGGGCTTACCTAGATCTCAAACAAATCCATTAGATATCAGTTGGCAGGAGGACATTGTTGGGGATTCTCCACATGTCGCTTGAGATCCTCCTAGGGTGAAGTTTCCTTTCGTCTGAGGATTCTCATGATACACTTGTGCTACTTCTCCTCGCGGGTCTTCTGCATCGTCATGGCACAGATAACATTAGAAATAGTTTGACATGTTTTGCTTAGTTTGTTTGATGTATTGTCGTGAGTGTCTTTGACTTGTTACAATCTTGTAATGCTTTTCTAGTCCATCACAAGTCCACGATGGCTTTGAGCTCATCGCAAATCTATGATTGGGTTATGGGGTCATCGCAGGCCCTCAGTAGCTTTTGTGTCATCATGGGCATTTCTATCATTTCAGTTTGATGCCTTCATCGTGATCACAGATGTAATAAACCACATGTACTTACAATTAGCCCTTCTATTTATTGGTAAGAGTATTCTTATCAATAAGCTTCTCTGCAGTCTGTGCGTTTTCTTTGCTTCTTTTATCGCATGTTCTATCATTGAATGGGGAGTTATGGCTGAAGTGAAGAGAGGTAATTTTGAGTTTTGTTTCGTTTGAGTGTCAGTTATCTCTTGAAATTGGGCGTTGTGTGTTGCTTTCGTCTACTAGTGTATTGGTTGGGTGTCAGGAGTGTAAGGGGATTCTTTTTTATTATCCATCTATTATGGGGATTGTGAAATTTTGAGAAAGATAAGAAAAATTCCTTCTAGTGGTGTGTTGTTTGATAGCACTGGCTGGTTCTTGTATGATTATTAACCCCCTTATTTCTTGATTGGAAGCATTTTGTCTGGAGACAAATTTGTCGTTTGTGATTAGATTTGGAATTTCTAGCCCCCCCCTATGTCTTGGTAAAGTGCTTTCTATCAAGATACACTTCCAAGTGTACCTATGTGATTATCATGTGTAATTGGTGTTTGCTAGTTAATGATTCATCCCCCTTGTGTCTTGACAAAGTGCTTACTGCTTTTAATAGACCGTAAGTACTCACTTCGTCATTGGAGGTCACTGAAGTGTGGTTCTGGTCTCTCTGTGAGTGTTCAATGTTTTCTATGAGGGAATTAATGTTTGTGTGTACTATTCGTCCTTCCCTCCGTTCATAATGAAAATTTCTATGGGATGATGTGTGGAATTTTCAGAGGTTAATCCTCCTATAAATAGACTAGTTGGCATCCGATCGTTTTACATGGGGGTGGGGGCGCCATTTTTTCCGTTGACATGTTTGTGCGTGCGTGGTGTAATCGTTGAGCCCCATAGTGATTGTGGGTGTGTGATGGCTCCACTTAAGTATGATTTTCGTTTGTCCCACCTTTTTTAGGGTAGTTTAGTAAATTTCCTTTTATACGGGCGTTTCATTTGCTACTGAAGCGACGACAAATGCTTAGACAACCTTGTTAGTGTATCAGTTCACATGATTTCAGGCTCGACTTCTGAGGGGTAATCCATCTTAAAAGCCTTTGGAGGGAGTTTCCCTTCCTCCTGAGTTTACGATTTGCTTCAAGTGTTTGCCTCTATTGCGAGTTCTGTTACGGGTTTCGATACTGGTTGTTGTGTTCTTCATCGAAGGTTTCGCGTTTCATTCAAATGTCTCACAAACGAAAGAAGTTCGTTTAGCCTAGTTGCCCCTTCATTGATTATGTCAGGGAGGTGGACACGACCAAGCTACTATCTGAATATGAATCTGTCAAAGTTAGAAACCTCGGAAAGGGCTTCTGGCCTCTAATGCCGGTGTCAAAGGGGAAGGATGATGCATTTTATGCCACGGAGGGGAATGAAGTTCTATGTCTATGGTCGTTCAAAGCGCAGTGTTTCGTTTAGGTGTTCTAAGCCGAGGATAGACTACTCAAAATCTTGTACTAATTTTACCTCGTAGGCTCTTTCCATTCTTGACAATCCCATGAAATAGTTATTGTTTCATTATGCGGGGCTTCTAAGGTTTGTTGAATGTTTTATGAATCTCCCTGGTAAGGATGGCACAGATTATGTGTGGCTGTTGTTGTCACAATGGTGTTGTCGTACCCACACATTTGTTGGTGCATTGGGCAAGCCTGGTATTATTGTAGAGGATGTGGCTGCCTTGCTCGCTTTGCCCTTAGTTGGTGTTGTTGTTGCTCATCATTTGCAGTATGTGGAGTCTATTCTTAGCGCCTTAATAGACCTTTAAACCGAGTTGGGGAAGGAGATAGATGATTTCAAGGCACAAGTAGATGTGACAAGTGGTTGAGGGAAATGGACCCTTGAGGGGTGGATTAACTATTGGTTCGATAGCCAGAGTACGATTGATGTCATGGTCAGGAAAGCTAACAGTCAATGCCATCTCTCCACATTCATTCTATAAGTGGGGTAAGGCTTGGGTGTAGGTGGTCTCTTTGAAAGACAGACAGAAGCTGGCAAGTAGGGGAATAGGCTCTTTAGGGCTAAGGATGCCGAGGCAACGAATCAAAGTGGGAGAGAGTGCTTGAGTGTCAGATGCCAAATACTGAGAGTCGAATGAATTTTAATACAAGGAGGATCTCTATTTATGGGGGAAGATCTCGAGATCCTAAAAGGTAGGAGATAAAGATGTTTGTCTCCGATCGGGAAAGGGAATATTGGATTTGTTGTCAATCATTAAGTGCACCACTAAGGATTCGCCACATGTCTCGTGAGGATTTCCCGAGGATTGGCTTTCCTTCTCCTCAAGATCCCCCATTACTCACGTGTGCTACTACCTCTTGCGCGGTTTAACTAAACTTACATGGCATTGATGACGTCGCCGCTTGGCGGGTGGTGCTCTGTTGACTCCACGTGGCGTCTCACTACGACTTTTGCTGTCGTAGGTTCCACGTGCCTCCGAGCACACACGGGCCTAGCCATGGGCTTGGTTTGGGTTCCTCTTGATCTTGGTCATGAGTGGGCTTGTAAGCCATTGGTTAATCGCACATTTTAGTGGGTGTATTTTCATCACACATTCAAGTAGGCTTGGGGCCCTTGGATGAGTTCGGTCATGGTTTCCTTTGGTTTGGGCACCGAGTGGACCCGGTGGACAGTAGGTTTATCACGGTTTTGCGATATGCGTTCTGAGTTCATCGCAGGGTTTATGGTGCGTTGCAAGTTCATCGCAGCACGGGGGTTGACTTGGGTTGTTTGCACGCAACTTTTTGGTGTTAGTCTTGATGTTTGATGTTCCCTAAGGGTTTGAGCGAGCACTGTATACATACATTAGCTCCTTTCTTATCGGTAAGTAGGAGCTTATCGATAAGCACCATGTTCTCTCGTCCTCAGGTTTTGCAGCGTTGGGTTTGGGAATTTTTCCTATTGTGTAGTTTTGTACAGATCTTGCATACCTTGTGTTCACAATGGTGGTTTCTTGCATTCTACGGTTTAGCCCCCCTATCTTTTGGCAATTTGCTTCATGTCGATGGTCAATGCTTGTTTTGCTATTGTGTTTCAGCCCCCCTAACCATCAATGGGAAGAGAATTAGCAAAAGGCATTTGGAGTTACTTTTTTCGATCGTCTTCATTCTACCCATGCGTAAACTTGTGTACATTTTTAGCCCCGTTGTCTATTGGTGGGGAGGTAAATAGCGAAGGACGCTGTGGATTTTTGTCAATTGTTTTCCTTTCTCCGAGGAGTAAGTTTGTTAGCAACTTGTGAGTTTCAGCCCCCTGGCTATTGATGGAAACATCTATTTTGCTATCAGTCTTTTCTGTCCCCTTGTTGTCAGCGGGAAAGAAAGGGAATGGCATCGTTAATGGCTTGGTGGAGGCAGAGCCCCCTGTGGGATGATTGTATCAGTCTTCGATGTTTTTTTTTTTTTTTTTGTCAATGAGGGGTGATTTGGAAGTCTATTAGGATTCTATGTTTGATGGGGGGTCAAGAAAACCTTTTCGGGGGTGGCTGCATGTCAGCCATTGTTAGGGCTCTTCGTTTGTCATTCCATAATGAACATGGCACCTCTTTTTAAATTAATGCATTGTCTGGTCCCATCTTTCTAAGGGTTTTTATGTAAATTACCTTGGTTGCTTTTTTGCTAAGCATCATTTCGGGTCTTGTACAAGTGCCCTTCGTCTTCTTTGGCATCGTTTGGTCTTCCACGCGCATGGAGGGAGTAAAATTGCTATAAAAATAGGGGAGGGGAACCGCGCCAATTTCCTTTTTACCTCTTGCTATTGTCTTCGTAGAGTTCCTTGTGTCTTAGGTTGTTCCTTAAACAAACTTTTCCGCTCTTTGTTTCGTGTGTACCATCATCCTTAGTGATTTTTCACCATGGCTCCTACCCAGATGAAGGGAGAAAAGGTAGTTGGTTGTCCTTTCTATGATTTCGTTAGGGAGGTGGACACGACAGAGTTGTTGCTAGAGAGGGAGAACTGCTGAAGGGGAACAGAGCTTTTGGCCTCTAGTCCCGGTGTCAAAGGTAGTTGGTTGTACTATCGGATGTTGTAGGATTCTGGTCTGTTGAGGCCCGTAGACTGTTATTTAGGCCTTTCTGGGAGGGAGGGTGTGAAGTATGTTGGTCGCTTACTGGAGCACTGGTGTTGTCGTACCCACACGTTTGTCAAGGCTTTTGGGGGAAGATGTCCTTGGACCACTGGTTGGAGTTCTGGTTCGAGTCTCATGGCACGCAGGATGTAATGGCGAGAGGCATAGATAGTCAATGCCATCTCGTAGCCTTCATTCTGTACATTGCTTCTTGTTTTCCTTTTCTTGGTCCCCCCGATTACGATCTATGCACCTCTTTGGTGCCTCTTGCTGTTCTTGCTGCGTCTGGCCATTAGCTTCCTTTGGCCTCGATGTTCTTGGGATATCTCTACGAGCAACTAGATGACACTGTTCATCAACTAGTGGACCCAAGTTGTAAGAGGCATGTTAGTTACATCTATGCGCCATTTTTCTGGATATTTTTGTGCGAGTGATTCGATCTCAATGTCACTCCACACTGTATTGCATGCATTTGGGTCCCCATTGCTACTCTGCGAGGGGAGGAGGTCAAGGAGAAGGTCTTTGATGTTTGCAGAGGAAAACGTTGGCTTCAAGCTGCTTGTCATAAAAGTTTAAAGATGGCTAAAATCAGCATGAGGTTGGCTTCACTAGACGGGTTTGTATGGAAGTCGTATGCTCGCCCAGTTCACAATGTGATTCCCTTTTGTGTTGGCATGTCTATTCCTGGTGACGGCAATCAACAGTGCACTGTAGATATCGACAAACCTACTGCGGGTGTAGTGCGATTGGTCACATGGCCTAGGGTGGTGGCTTATCTTGATCGCCTAGGTGAAACACAACTGGTTGTCTACCGCATAGACCGGGTGATTCGCCAATTTGGGTATGATGACCAAGGTGGCCAGTTTCTACAATCTTCGGGAGAAGGTGTCTTTTGGGTTCGGCACCATGATCGTGCTTTTCCGGGGTGTTTGCATATACCGGTTGTGGGGTTGTCGAGGGTGTAGGGCTGTAGGGCCCTGCAATTTTTGTATTATTGTGCACTATTCGGGGGTTTCCAGAAGATGATCAGGAGGACTCCCCAACTCCATCATTCTTTGGCTCCTCCAGAGGGTCATGCCGCAAATCGAGGGGTCGTTCCATCCTCCATGGTGCTGCGACCTTCATAGGAGGTGGGGCTAAGCACCAAAAGAGGCCCCTGGTTATGGAGGAGGGGGAAAGTAGTCTTTCCCTATTACAAAAACAGAGAGAACGGCGAAGGTGGCGCACTACTTCCGGCCTTCGACTATGGCAGCGTCGACGGATGTGTCTATAACTTCATCGCAGGCGCGAAAAGCCTAAGTTGTTGTTGGTTAGGGTTCTACAACATCCCCTCATATGGAAAAGACTACACCGGGCGTAGATCCGGTGAACTTTCTAATTGTGGTACCCTCTCCAAGGGTGCCATCGTCTGATTTTCGAGTGGGCGGATGAAGAGGAAGCTCCCCTCGCCCAAAACGAGGTTCTAGAGATAGTACGGTGGTATATGATTCCTACCATTACCTTTCGTTTATCATTCGAATTCGTGTGATCACGGTGAACCTAAACTAACACTGTTTGCTTATTGTTCTTGTAGCCTGTGGAGAGTGGTGGGGCTCAACAGAAAACGAAGGTGAAGGGATGAGAGATCCAACATATGGATGATCGAACCCTGCAGGTAGGTTGGTAGAAATTTAAAAAATTTCTCCCTTTCCCATGTGGGAATCACATTCCCTATTTTAGAAAACTGCATTTTCAATGATCAATCTTGAACCCAAACCGGACCAGATCTGAAACCAAAAGGTAGGAGAGGGAAATACCTGATACGGAGTAACAGTAACACCCAACGAAGTTGTTCACGCCCAAGGAGATTACCAAAGACTGCTCCCACTGAAGATGACACAGCGTAGGGTGGAGCAGAATCAGTAGAATGGCCCTTTAGCAAGAACTTAATTCTTCACCAAGAATCTGATGGAGGGTGAGTGAGCACGACTTCAGATCACCTTTTCTGCCAAAAGGTGAAATCAAGAACCCTTCTTCATCGCTCCTATAGGTGGAGATCGAACTGGTAATGGCGGCAATAGCAGGAGAAGGCAAGAGCAGAAAATGGCGTCAGTCCAACTGTATGTTGTCTTCTCTCTTGAACCAGTAACATTGAAGGATGATCTGGGGTTCGCCCTTCTCCTCAATTTATAGCCTTAAAGAGAGAGGTTCTCCTAATCCCATTAGGAGTTTCCTAATCCAAATCTTGTATTTGGATCTGTACTCTCTTTAAGAGATAAGGATAAAACCTTATCTTATCTGCGGATAAAGATCAGCCCTCCTAATCCAAATAGGAGTTTCCTGATCCAATTTTTTATTTGGATCTGGACTCTCTGAGTGGATAGGGACAATCCCTTATCCTATCTGCTCTAAATCCCAGAACCGCCCCTCTTTAATTAATCTAATTAAGCCAGTTCGAATTGGGCTTTAGGCCCATTAAGTTCATGTGTTCACTTATCCTCCAAACTGCTACCCTGTTGGATATCCTTGTATGGCATGGGACCCAAACATTGATCTACACATCAACAACATGGGTTCAGCCCAGCCACTGTTACAAGGCATGGCTGAATTCACCGTAGGAGACAGTGAACCCCTGAGTTCATCACCATGGGCTCTTAATGGGTCCAACATTTACACTAAATGGTCATTGGGTCAAGCCACCTTATAAAAACCCAAGGACTGTGGGCAGATGCAAGATTAGCCCATCAGGCATTACCCTCGATGGTCTTACACTTAACCTCTCAGCCCATAATGATCAAACACTGCCCGATAAAAGAGGACCTCTCCCTCGGCTGCAAGGTACAGTGCTGCACTCTCTACTCACATGGATCCCAGGAATTAAAATCTTTTGCAAACATTTTGAAACCATAATATATATATATAAATATATTTTGCAAAATAAATTTCAACGGTTAAAATCGGTTGCCGGCAGCTTTGGTTTCCATCAGAGAGAGTGCATCCTTGATCATTCAATTTGTTCGACAAAGGGGTTGATCCTGTCACTATGATCACCCACTCAAATGAATTCTCGGACTGTCCCAACATACCTAGATTTTGACCCCCACTAAGGATCTCACTGATTGGCATATCAAAGACAGCCCAATCCGACACCTAGTGCAGTATCATAATCGAGTCTAGGGGTCAGGTGTAACATTCCAGTTTTGCCCATCTATCTCCAAGGTCCAGGGCAATATTGGAATTCTGGTCCGGTTCAGGGTTTCAAGAAAACCCACACTGCATGTGCCTCAGGTCTCACCCTGACAACTGATACAAGCCACCCCAACCAACTTGGCGGCACATCAGTGTCAGCCTTGGCAGGATAAATCTCCCTAGATCTATCCAACGGCTGTGAAGATTCTAAGCTAACACGAGTCTCATATGTGTCAAGTTTAAGGGTATTACACAGAAACACACCATAATAACATGAATCAAATATGTACTTTATTCATTTACATTAAATGTCATAATGTACATCATTCTGATTGGAGCTAAGAGCATACACTGTCTAACAGCTCCCACTTGCACTTCCAATTGGGTACAAGCCAAAGTCCCAGACTTTCCACGTGCTTCTCAAACACTTTCTGTGTCAGTGGCTTAGTCAATGGGTCTGCCACATTCTCCGCTGATGCTACCTTTTAACATCAACCTCGTGTAGATCCAATGTTGTCACACAACAGTGGAATGGGTGATGTGCTGAATTCCAAATTCCAAAATGAACACCTTCATTCATAAGGCAGCCTCACTTACGGCAATGTGTTTGGCTTGGGTTGTGGGTTGTTATTCTTACTACTCAGGACCCTTGTTTGTTGCTCTTCCAGCTAACAGCACATGATCTTATCGTGAAGTTATAGCTAGATGTAGACATTCTACCATCTGGATCTGACTGGTAGTCGGTATCAGTATACCCGACGATCTGTAGTGAACTACCATCAAATACCAGACAAAACTCTTTTGTCATTCGAAGGTACTTTAGTATGTTTTTCACAGCGGTCCAATGCTCTTGCCCTAGGTTTGACTGGAATCTGCTTACCACACTCACTGCCTGAGAGATGTCAGGACGAGTGCACAGCATAGCATACATGATGCTCCCTACGGCTGAGGCATAGGGAACGTCCTTCATGCCCTCAATCTCCTCGGGAGTCTTGGGAGACATTCCCTTGGAGAGAGTGACTCCATGCCTGTATCTCTTGACTATCTTGTCAATGTTAGCAGATTGGGATAATCCTATTATCCTCTTCCATCTATCTCTATAGAGCCGAAGACCCAGTATATAGGAGGCTTCTCCAAGATCATTCATGAAGAATTGTTGTGAAAGCCATACTTTCACCGTAGTCAACTGTTATCTTACATCATTCCCAATGAGTAGAATGTCATCTACATACAGAACCAGGAATGTAACCTTATCCTCTTCCATCTATCTCTATAGAGCCGAAGACCCAGTATATAGGAGGCTTCTCCAAGATCGTTCATGAAGAATTGTTGTGAAAGCCATACTTTCACCGTAGTTAATATTCCTACATCATTCCCAATGAGTAGAATGTCATCTACATACAGAACCAGGAACGTAACCTTATCCCCACCGGATTTCTTATAAACACAGGGCTTATCCGGATTTTGCTCAAAGTTAAACTTTTTGACAGTAGAATCAAACCAGATGTTCCAACTCCTAGAAACTTGCTTAAGTCCATATATGGATCGGTTTAATTTACATACCATGTGTTCCTGACCCGCAGCTATAAAACCTTGCGGTTGCTGTATATAGATATCTTCACTAAGATCTCCATTCAGAAACACAGTTTTGACATCCATTTGCCAAATCTCGTAATCATGGTACGCTGCTACAGCTAGTAGGATCCTAAAGGATTTAAGCATGGCCACCAGCAAAAAGGTTTCCTCATAATCGATTCCCTCTTTTTGAGTGTACCCTTTCACTACAAGACGAGCCTTGTAGGTCTCAACCTTACCATCGGGGCCCTAAGAGTGTACCCTTTCGCTACAAGACGAGCCTTGTAGGGTACCCTCTTTTTGAGTGTACCCTTTCCTCTTATAGATCTATTTGCAACCAATTGCTTTTACCCCAGGGGGCAGATCTACCAGAGTCCAGACTCCATTGGTTTCCATTGAGTCCATCTCGGCTCTCATGGCTTCTACCCACTTCAAGGAATCTATGTCCAACATAGCTTTCGTATAAGTCACGGGATCCTCCTCACTAGTCGTGGCTTCCACCAAGTAACTATCCTGGTCATAGCCGAAACGAACTGGAGGCCTAGAAACCCGGGTAAATCTTCTAGGTTGGTCATTACCTAGAGCTTGTGGGACATCTCCCACTACCCCTGAGCTCTCCTCATCAAGAACAATTTCTTGACGATGATTGTTCAATATGTAATCATCCTCCAAGAAATGGGCATTTCGACTACAGAACACCTTCTGTTCTCGTAGGTCATAATATAGGTAACCCACAGAGCCTTTGAGGTAGCCTACGAATAGGCAACGGCTGGTCTTGGATTCCAATTTGTCTGCACTCGTTCTTTTAACATATGTCAGACAACTCCAAATCTTCAAGTGTCTCACACTTGGTTTCTTACCGGTCCAAAGCTCATAGGGAGTCTTCGGAACTGATTTGGTTGGAACCTGGTTCAACACATATATTGTAGTCTCTAATGCGTAACCCCAAAAGGATGTGGGTAATTCTTAGTGTATGAGAAGTGATCAGACCATATCCAATAAAGTCTGGTTCATCCTTTCTAACACATCGTTTAGCTGTGGTGTAGTAGGAGGAGATAATTGTAATACTATCCCATTGACCTTTAAGTAGTCTCTGAATTCGTCAGAGAGATACTTGCCACCTCGATCCAATCAAAGGGTATTAATTTTCTCCCTAACTGTTTCTCGACCTCTTGTCTGAACTCTTTGAACTTTTCAAATGATTCAGACTTGTGTCTCATTGGGTACACGTAACCATACTGTGAGTAATCATCAGTAAATGTTATAAAATAAATGTGCTGGTTACGTGTCCTAACACTCATGGGACCACATACATCAGTATGTATAAGGTCAAGTGTGCCTGTACATCTTTCAGGCTTACCGTTAAATGGTCATTTCGTCATCGTACCCTGAAGGCAAGGTTCACAGGTTGGAAAATCTTCTACAGTTAGAAAATTCAAAGGACCATCCTTTACCAACCTCGTGATACGATCTATGTTAATGTGGCCAAGTTGGTAATGTCACAAGCACGTGGGATTAACTATATCACGGGCTCTTTTCTTGGGGATATGATCCGACGTAGTTTCGGTTATGTTAGTTTCCAGAGGAGGATGGAGAACATAGAGACCATTCTCAAGTTCTCCATATGCGATGAATTTGTTATTTCTTTTAATAGTAATCGTATTACTAAAGAAAACAGAATATCCATCCGCACACAGTTTTGAAATAGAAATTAGATTTCTTCTCAAATTCTGTACATAAAGACAACCTTTTAGTACAATAGTTCCTTCTCTGAAAATTAACTCTACAGCTCCTATAGTTGTAGCTGCAACACTTGCAGAAGTCCCCAAGTAAAGAGTCACTTCTCCGTCACTCAGCCTTTTGCTTATCCTAAACCCCTACAATGATTTACACGCATGAGTCGAAGCCTCGGAGTCAATACACTAGGAAGCAGAAGTTACCAACAAATTGGTTTCTATGACACAGGATTCAAAATTACCTTGTCTCTTGGATTCCAAGTACTGAGGACAGTTCCTCTTCCAGTGGTCGGCCTGTTTGTAGAAGTGACAAGCATCTGATGCTTTGTCCTTTCTTTGCCTCTTGGACTTAGCATTTTTCTTCTAAGGCTTTTTCTTAGCCTTCCTCTTCTTCTTGCCCGATTTGCCGGCTTCAACAAGCATGGCAATGGGCTTATCCTTCTTAATCAGTTTCTTGGCCCTCTGCAACATATTGTTGAGTTCCTGGATGCTAACATTTAGCTTGTTCATGTTATAGTTCATGATGAACTGATTGAAGGAAGGAGGCAAAGAATTTAGGATGGCATCCACCTTAGTGACATGGTCAAGCCCAGATCCAAGAGCCTCAAATTCATTGATATATCCCATCATCTTAAGACAATGATCATGAACCTGCTGGTTCTTGGACATCTGCGCGGTCATGAACTATTTCAAGACCTTTTGACGAGTAGAACGATTCTGTTCTTCGTACATCGTCCTTAAACTATCCAGGATATCCTTGGACAATTTGATCTAATCGAACTGACATTGTATCGGATTGTCTAAGGATGCTATGATGTAGCAACGGGCTAGGGAATTTTTCTCATCCCATTCCTGGTAGTCCCTCCTACGAGCCTCAGAAGCTCTATCACTCGGACGCTCCGGGGCAAGATTTTTAGCTACTTTGTCCAGTTTTTCTGATGTCAGGACCAGCATAAGATTACGGTACCAGTCAGCATAGTTTTGGCCTTTTAGTTTGTTGTCATCCAACAATTTTGCGAATTGTTCGTTTGTCATTTCTGATAAAAAGCAAATATTAGTCCACAACCTTATTTGATTCATGTTATCTACATAGATATGGCTTTTAATCTATGTTCCATTCCCATTTGTTCATCTTCGAGATTTCCCTCCTATCTCAGTGACGGAGACTGCGAATTATGTCTCTGGAAATGTAGGAAATCACATAGGGTGCATGGAGCCAACTGTTTCAGCTGCATAACCCCACCACCTTTCTATGAAGGATCATATCCACTCATCTTATGAGCTTTCCCTTTGGCCTCTGTCAGAGTTCATTGCCATTTTAGGTTAAACCATTATGTCCAGTGAGTGCTTACCCATCAAATTCGTGAACGCCAAGGTACTGTGAGAGAGTCTTCCATTTTAGGCTAGGCCCCTCCCACATCGGTCTATGACGCCCCTATCATCTTATGAAACATTCCAACAAATCTAACAGCAAATGGATATCCCAATTTTATGGTGCGTTTCCTCATTACTGAAGGACCCATCTTCATGCTAATGATGGAAGGCCTTTAGAGAGTTCATCATATGAATCTACCTATCACATGCACTCATATTTCAGCGAAGGGAACAAAAATTACGCCCTATTTTAATTTAGGTCAAACCAAAGTGGCTCCCACTGACTTTCATAAAGCCAGATTTAGGTGGGCCCTAAACGGCTAGGGATCCACACGATTCCTCTTGGGTAGGTGTGGGGCCCACCACAAAGGGAGATCACCCAATGATCTTTAGGGACACCATGGCAATGATGTGCATTCAGCCATGGTGTGCACAAGAGCCACTATCGTATCAGCATGGGCCAAGTACTTATGGCCCATGAACAATGCACATTACACATCCCTACATCACATGTAGGAACAAAACTGATCCAATCAATTAATATCTGTAAAACCCATTATTAAAGCCCATAATAATCTATAATATTACTGATTAATATTATCTAGTTATATGGGCTGAATTGCAAAGAGCAGTTCGGCCCATATAGCTTTTATGCAGTTAATGGGCTAAAGCAGTTTTAACACATTAAAACTGGGTTTTACAGGTGCGGGCCGAATTACATATTGTAATTAACCATCAACCCCTGGACCCAAGAATGAAAAATTAGGGCTGAGAACAACCCCCATCGAACCACAGATTTGGTCCAACCAGTTTAGTCCAATCTGGTTCGAATGGGTCTAGGGTTTGATCTTTAATTCAAGATTATGATCTGAAATTAAATTACTGATAAAAGACATTCAAGAATCAGTATAGGGGCTGTTCGTAGATCTGCTACCCTGCAAAACAGATGTTAGTTCGCAGTTTGCAACTTCTCAAACTGCTACCCTACCAAATCGTAGATAGTCGAACCCTAATCTGTGAAACTCCTTCCTTCTATGCAATTAGCTTCGAATTTGAATGAAAAAAAATAGAAAACCCTAATTTCTATTAATATTACATCAAATCAAATTCTTATACATTCAGTCAAAAAAATAAAAAATAAAAAATTAATTACAGACAAGAATGTAAAACTATTGCAAAACGCAGATTTCTTGCGCCAATCAAGATTACGATCTCCACCGTACGAACAACCCATAAATCAAGATAAATATAAAGAACAACTCTAAATATATATCAGATTTAAAAAGATTTAATTTCAAATCAATTGCCCTTAATCTGGGAACTGATTTCCCAGAAAATCAATAATCTGCGCAAATCGGGTAAAACGCCTTCTACCCATTTGCGCAGTTTCAGATTTGACCAATTTCGGTTCAAGATTTGAACCTGACTCTGGTACCACTAAAGGGATGAGAGATCCATCATATGGATGACCGAACCCTATAGGTAGGTTGGGCAAAATTTCAAAAATTTCTCTCTCTCCCATGTGGGAATCACATTCCCTATTTTAGAAAACTACATTTTCAAGGATCAATCTTGAACCCAAACCAAATCAGATTTGAAACCAAAAGGTAGGAGAGGGAAATACCTGATACGGAGTAACAGTAACTCCCAACGAAGGTGTTCACGCCCAAGGAGATTACCAAAGACTGCTCCCACTGAAGATGACACAGCGTAGGGTGGAGCAAAATCAGTAGGATGGCTCTTCAGCAAGAACCTGATTCTTCACCAAGAATCTGATGGAGGGCGAGTGACCACGACTTCAGATCACCTATTCTGCCAAAAGGTGATATCAAGAACCCTTCTTGATCGCTCCTACAGGTGGATATCAAACTGGTAATAGCGACAATAGCAGGAGAAGGCAAGAGCAGAAAATGGCATCAGTCCAACTATATGTTGTCTTCTCTCTTGAATCAGTAACACTGAAAGATAATCTGGGGTTCGCCCTTCTCCTCTATTTATAGCCTTAAAGAGAGGTTCTCCTAATCCCATTAGGAGTTTCCTAATCCAAATCTTGTATTTGGATCTAGACTCTCTTTAAGAGATAAGGATAAACCCTTATCTTATCTGCAGATAAAGATCAGCCCTCCTAATCCAATTAGGAGTTTCCTGATCCAAACCTTTATTTGGATCTGGACTCTCTGAGTGGATAGGGATAATCCTTTATCCTATCTTCTTATCTAAATCCCAGAACCGCCCCTCTTTAATTAATCTAATTAAGCTAGTTCGAATTGGGCTTTAGGCCCATTAAGTCCATGTGCTCACTTATCCTCCAAACTGTTGCCCTGTTGGATATCCTTGTATGGCATGGGACTCAAGCATTGATCTACACATCAGCCACATGGGTTCAGTCCAACCTCTGTTACAAGGCCTGGCCGAATTCACTATAGGAGATAGAGAACCCCTGAGTTCATCACCATGGGCTCTTAATCGGCCCAACATTTACACTAAATGGTCATTGGGTCAAGCCATCTTATAAAAACCCAAGGACTGTGGGTAGATGCAAGATTAGCCCATCAGGCATTACCCTCAATGGTCTTACACTTAACCTCTCAGCCCATAATGATCAAACACTGCCCGACAAGAGAGGACCTCTCCCTCGGCTGCAAGGTACAGTGTCACTATGATCACCCACTCAGATGAATTCTCGGACTGTCCTAACATATCCAGATTTTGACCCCTTCTAAGGATCTCACTGATTGGCATATCAAAGACAGTCCAATCCGACACCTAGTGCAGTATCATAATCGAGTCTAGGGGTCATGTGTAACATTCCAGTTTTGCCCATCTATCTCCAAGGTCCAGGGCAATACTACATGTGCCTCAGGTCTCACCCTGGCAGCTGAGACAAGCCACCCCAACCGACTTGGCGGCACATCAGTGTCAGCCTTGGCAGGATAAATCTCCCCAGATCTATCCAACGGCTGTGAAGATTCTAAACTAACACGAGTCTCACATGTGTCCAGTTTAAGGGTATTACACAGAAATACACCATAATAACATGAATCAAATATGTACTTTATTCATTTACATTAAATGTCATAATGTACATCATTCTGATTGGAGCTAAGGGCATACACTGTCTAGCAGAAGGTTCCAGTAGCTCCTCCTAAACAATCAACGGGAGTCTCTGTTAACTCCTCTAAAAAGGTAAATTTGGTAAGTAGATTAGCACAGTTGTTTATTATTATTGTTTATGGTTTGTTATGCTTGTTGTGCATTAGTTGACTAATGGTTTATGCAGTCCTTCATTTTGAAGCGGTTGGATTCCAAGGATGTTCAACCCAACACAGATGTTTCAGGGGTCAATGAGTTGGGTCATGAGGTAGGTGATGTTTGTTATTCGTTGGTTGTGTTACTGATTTGTACATGTACAAGTCTATTGTACTGACTGCTTGTTTATGGCTTTATCACAGGTACCTTTTGTTGTGTATCCTTCTGGCACGCTAGAGACGCCCTTTATTAGACGCTTGGTTGAGTAGTTGAGGGCACTACAGCCCCCAGTCCCGACTCAAAAGTTGCTGTAGACGTTGCGGGTGGTCAACAACGCTCCTGGTGTTGAGGTGCAAGGAACGGATCAGACAAGTCAAGCGACTGTGGGTGCAGACACGGCAACGCATTGTGCAGAGTTGTCTGTTGTTACTACCATCGGTGTTGAAGTCCCCATAGGTGCGGAGTGCCAGAATTCGATTGAGCCTGAGTCTCCCATCATAGCGGTTGGTGCTCCTGGAGACGCGAACAGCTAGTCTGGAGACGTTGATGCATGGCCTAAGGTCAATGACTCTTTTGAGCCTGAGGTCCTAGTTGACTTGGAGTGCCATACGGGGGATGGGGACACAGTGAAGGGATGAGAGATCCATCATATGGATGACCAAACCCTGTAGGAAGGTTGGGCGAAATTCCAAAAATTTCTCTCTCTCCCATCTGGGAATTGCATTCCCTATTTTAGAAAACTGCATTTTCAAGGATCAATCTTAAACCAAAACCAGACCAGATCTGAAACAAAAGAGAGGAGAGGGATATACTTGATACGAAGTAGCAGTAACTCCCAATGAAGGTGTTCATGCCCAAGGAGAAAACCAAAACCCGCTTCCACTGAAGATGACACAGTGTGTAGTGAAGTAAGATCAGCAGGACGACTCTTCAGCAAGAATGTATTAGAGGGCTGGTGAGCACGACTTCAGATTGCTTCTTCTACCAAGAAGCAATATCAAGAACAATTCTTGATCGCTCCCATAAGTGGAGATCGAACTGGGTAGGGGCGGTAAGAACAGGGAAGAACTCTGCAGATTGTTGTGTTGTGTAACTGAGAAATTCACCCCCTTTATTTATAGCCTTTTCAGGATCAGCCTCTTAATCCAATTAGGAGAGAGTTCTTTAATCCAAATATGATATTTGAATCTAGACTCTTGAATGGATAAGACTTATCTTATCCTTCAGCTAATCCTAATCAGATTATAAATCCTATCTTGCCTCCTTTTAATTAACTAACTTAAGCCCAGTTCGATATAAATCTTATCTTCTTCCTTTTTTTTGATATATATTTTGCGTATCTTATATCAATAAAGAAATGAATGGGGTTGCTCATGAACTTGCTTACAATGCATGTAAATATAATAGGATAGTTGAAGATTGGAGCAACCAAACAAACACTACTGTATTGTCTATATTTTAATGAATATGTCGTTTTTGTTGTGCTAAAAAAAAAAACACATGGGATTAACCTTAAAAGCTAGTTAACTCCAACAAACATTGTTTCAAAATAGAAAAGACTAAATCACCAAATTGAATGGCTCGACGTATTACACCTAACCAAGGTTAAAAATATCAATATGCTTAATACATCGATAGGGGCGTGTCGGGCGATATCAATACTTTTTTTTTAATTTTTTCAAAGCTGGTTCAGGGGGCCGGTTTAAGGCTCCTCCACTTCTTGAATTGGTTAGAACCTCGATACGTCCTCTATAAGGATGTATTGGAGAGTTCCTAGAATGATATGTATCGACCGATATGGGTTGATACGTGTCGATACTTTGAACCTTGCACCTAACCATAAAAAGAACACTCGCAACATAAATAGCCCGCCTCAACTGGGCCATTTCTCTAATCCTCTCTTGCTTATTGAAAGAATAACTTTTATCAATAAGCAAGGGAGCTAACAATAATCGTAATATTGAGGAAAGAAAATCATACGAGTAAGCTCTACTATTAATCAGGATTCTAGTTTGGTGAATTAGTGAGATTAATGGGATTACGTCATATTTTAAATCACAACATTAAATTCTTCTTTCGTGCATTACATATGTGCATGTAAGTTGGTCCATTCCAAAAATTCAAGAGAAACAGTTATTTTGCAAATCCGAATTTTGTGTACAAAACCACCAGATGTACATGTACATCAGTATTGTGGAGATTGCCATGAGGATCATGACAATACAAAGGTGACCACCAGAGAACCTGAGAACCTATGATGAGCACTATATTCATCATCAAAGATGTCACAAAAATGCAATCCCAAAACTCTGTGATGATTTGAGATCGAACAAGAATGGCAATGGCACCTTCGATGCTCTCGTGAGAGAAAGTTGTAGTCGTCGACCATGTTTATGCAAACTTGATAGCAGAGCCTACTGTATGGATAACTGCGACGGTACTCCATTACCACTGATTTTTGTTATCGAATAAGAATATCTTACGATCAACACATGGTTGCAAGTAATCACAAAGAGTTGTAGCCATGCACGTGCCTACATGAGGGTCTTAAGAGACCGGAAACTTGATCCCAAGAAATTCTCATTGGACACATGGTTAAACCCTAAAGGGACTTATCCGTTAGGTAATCGGTGAATTATAACCAACTTTCTGAGATAGGAAAGCTCCCTTAATAGCCTTAGCTATTCATCTATAAGAGGGGAGGTCCGAAGACCTCAACACTAAACCTCTTCCTTATACGCTCTCGGTCCTCCTCTGTACTTTAGGGAGATCAACTTCCTTTGCCTTATCACCTTGCCTACATTTATAATATAATATAGTCTTTTATATTTATTATATATTATGTTGGATTTTAATCTCATAAGAGATTAAATCCAATGGGTTTGATTGGTCAATTACATGAGAAATTGTACCTACACATTTGATTTAAAAATCAATTTTCTCTTATAAAAAAAGAAAAAACCAGTTTTAAACTTATCCCACATTAGATAATTATAAGTTTTGTTTTCAGTATTTCAATAAGAGTTGATTTACATTCCTTAGAATT
Source organism: Nelumbo nucifera (assembly GCF_055504915.1). NCBI lineage: Eukaryota > Viridiplantae > Streptophyta > Magnoliopsida > Proteales > Nelumbonaceae > Nelumbo > Nelumbo nucifera. Next base: position 69,875,678 of record NC_142653.1, read on the forward strand.
AGTAGAGGAGAGTATGGGGATTCGATACCGCGCAACGCGCGCGCACACGCGTGCGCGCGTGTGTGCGGCGCAATGAGGCGCTTTAGAAGCGCACTTTGCTCGCACTTCGCGATGGGCGGCTCTGGTTTTGGTGCGTTGGTGACCGTTGATCACCGTTGATGAAATCAACGGTCACGATTCGATCGGGTGTGATCAAGAGGCACAATTCAAAGTTAACAATCACTAACTGTTAACTACTTTTTGAACAGTCACAATGTTTGAAATTGTGACTGTTCAAGGTGCCTTCTCTAAACCAGCACCTACCTTTTCTTCATACCTCTTCACAAATTATTTAAGGAGCATGAATCAGACTCCAAATCACACAATTTCAAAATTCACTCTCTCTCTCAGTCCGGTCTGCTACAGTCTCACAAAAGGTTTCTTTGGAGACTCTTCAACTTTGTTGGTTGCAGATTCTCGCCCAAGGCTCTGTTGTATCCTGGGAACGAATTTGCCTGTAACCCAATAGCAAACTCAGTAAAACTAAGTGGGGGCAAATAACGTTCTAAAGACTGTGTCTTCATACGCGCCTCAAAGCTTCTCCTCCAAAGTTATAGTGACCCCATTCTTCCCCAACATATTATTTGTTATATATGATATTATGAAAATCAAACAACCAAAAAACTGATGAACCGAATCGACGGTTAACCAAATCGATCAACTGGTTTACTGGTCGACTTTGGTTTGGTTTTGATTACTAGTTTTTCAAAAACCAATACTACCGGTTCGATTTAGAAAAAAGGCCCACGGTTCGGTTAACCAAACCGTGAGCACCCCTAGTGTTACTCAAGTAATATAAAACAAACAAGACCTAAGTCAAGATTTGAGTTAAATTCTAAAATATATGATTAATAAATTCAATCTTTTATATAAATACCGTTGACTTTGGTTTGGTTTCAATTACTAGTTTTTCAAAAACCGATACTACCAGTTCATTTTAGAAAAAAAGGCCCACAATTCGATTAACTGAACTATGAGCACCCCTAGTGTTACTCAGGTAACACAAACACAAACGAGACCTAAGTCAATATTTGAGTTAAATTCTAAAATATATGATTAATAAATTCAATATTTTATATAAATACAAATTCATTATATAAAGGGTTGTTTGACAAGTCTTTATGGGAAGATCTTCTGGTAGCTCTAACAGTCAAAAGACGCATTGAGCTTTTGCATAAAGATCTAAGTAGCCCGAAGCTAATTTGGATACCACACATCTTTCTATGCATCTTTTTGTATCTTTCCGCATGAGAATAAAGTGAGAAAAACGCGAAAAGCTCCATTTTTTCCAAAATCAGCTCAAAATAGGCTTCTCACATCTTTTCGACACACCTTTTGTCAGCTAGACCGCGGCAGGGTCCACCCCACTTGTAAAGAGCTGAAAGACCGCACGGAAAGACATGCCAAACAGGGCCTAAGTTAAAAATAATTATATTTTTAACTTTTAATTCTTTTTCTTTTTTCGGATTTGAAGTTTTAGCCGGACCGGATTTGGATCCGAATCGAGCATAACCTAATTCGACCCGATTACAGCCTTTCTTTGGACCCGTTTCATGCTGCCAGTCGGATCCACAATCAGTCCTCCTTCCCGAGAAAAAGAAATCGAGATCAATGAATTTTGTTTTCTCGTATCGCGATTTGCGATAAAATGAGCGCTCACTGATTCTAGAGAATCGTCGTCCTCTCTCTCTCTCTCAGCGCAGATATCTCTTTCCATACTTGGAAGAAAATAGCTGGAAAAGCTTCAACGACAATTTTCCTCTGTTTTTCTCCTCTGCAATCTCTTCTGGTTTTGTACCTCTTTTTTTTCTCCTTCGTAAGCAAACACATATAGGTTGGCAGGGGTCTTCTTTGTTGTTGTTTGATCTTGAAACCGCCATGGAAGCGATTGGGGAGTTTCAGGACTGGGAAGTGCTCCAAAACACCGACACGCGTTCTGTTAATCCATTCGATTCCATAGAGGATTCGAGAGATCTCACAGTAATAGAAGGGGACTCTGAAGGGCTTATAAGGTCTGATTACTTCACTTTGGACTCGGAAAGGAGGTACTCGAGGACGGTTAGAGAGGGAGACCTGCACGAGGAGGGTTCTGTGGAATCGGATAATCCGAGCTGGGTCGATCCTTCTTCGGAGCCTAGGTTTGGAGATGATGTCGGAAAGGATGTGAGTTTTCAAGGGATCGCGCTTGAGCGTAGCAATTCTGGAGAGTTTTGGTCGGACTCAAGTAGCGACAGGTCGGTTTCTCAAAGATTTAGCAACTTGGAGGAAAAGAACGAGTTGGGTTGTGGATATGATGCGAAGAACGAAGTGGCTTCTGAAAAACTCGGAGAAATTGAAGTTACGAATAACGATTCTGTCAAATTTTGGTCGGTTTCAGACGCAGAAGGAAAGGGTCATCTGAAGGTCGGTGACGTTGGAGGTGAGATCAAAATGGATGTCTCCGAGTATGAGGCGAGAAGAGATGAACCAGAATTTTCAGCTGAAGTAGAGGGGGCAAATGGGTCGGAGTTGGCTGGTGCAATGGCGGTCGACGGTGGAAAGAGCTTGGACTCTGCCGGGTTTGTTGAGGCAGAGGGAAGTAATGTTATGGAAAGAACAGGGAACGTCTCAATCGAAGAGGTGAAATCGGGTGAGGGAGAGAAGAAGAGGATGGTTTGGTGGAAGCTACCTTTGGAGCTCCTGAAGTTCTGTGTTTTCAGGGTTAGTCCTGTTTGGTCATTCTCCGTTGCTGCTGCTGTAGTGGGTTTTGTTATTCTGCGAAGGAGACTGTATAGAATGAAGCGAAAGAGCCGCAGCATTACCCTTAATGTCACTGTCGAGGATAAGGTAAGTAGCTGCCTATTTGTATTGCTTCTTCTGACCGTTATCTCATTGAGCAAATTCGTAATTTTATGGTGTAAATCACTTAGATAATTTTGCCTGTATTGGTTTAGTTGTCTGTTTGATTTCTCGTAAATCCTTATTAGACAGGCAGTAACAAATTTCTTCTGGTTTAAGATTTAAGTTTTTATGAATTCTGAGAATTTTCTGCTTAGTCATCCACTGTAAAATGATTCTTTTGGCATGAGCCATTAGAATCTTATTAGCTGAAGTCGAATGAAAGAAGGGGTTGGTTGATCATTGTAAAAATCCATGTGAATGATACCCGATATTTGCAAGTATTGCCCAAGTCATACATTCAATTTTGTATTCTGCATATTGGATAGGTGGATGTTGAGTGCCTCTTTTAGGAGCTGGAGGATTTTGAAGAGCTGGGTGTCATTTCTTTTGATTTTCTGTAAATGATTGAAATCCACCAGGTCCACCACTTCCTCATCCTTGGGGTGGAGCTGTTGTTTTGGTCTCCATCTCTTCTGCAGAAAATGGAAACCTGTGCCTGTTTCTGCACCTTATAAAATAAATACTTAGGGTGTTTCTTAAGGCTGTATTAGGTACTGATTATTAATTGTTTGTGTTTAGTTCTTATCTTATTAGGCTTTCTCCTGTTGACTTGTGATCTGTATTCTTTGGCACAATGGCACCCCTTCTTTACATGTTACATTAACAATATCTAATTGCATATACTTGATATCCACATTATTAGATTTTTTTTTTAACATGTGATCGATGCAATAAGTGCATGCATCATATAAAGCATATATGGCTGTTTTCTCTTTTGATACCAGGTGTTATCTGCTATTTGACATTGCTGGGATATATATATGTGTGTATATCTATAATTTCAAGTTTGAATGGAATGAGTTCTCTTATGCACTGTATAATTTTTATACCTATTCAATTGAGAACCAATGCAAACGGGTAGCTAAATATCTTGGATGGGAAGTCTACTAGTTGCTGCCTTTTATTTAGTATTTCTGGATGCTTTCTAAAATGGGATCATTTCGTGTTTGTTTCAGATAGCACTTGAAACCATACACAGTTAAATGAAAATGAGTATATTTCTTAAAATACTCATCTTGTGTTGCCATTCCTATTCATGTCGCAACTAATCAGACTATTAGTCATTTTTCTAATACATAAAAGAAACAGAGAGCCAATTGATAAAAAAAGGGGGACAGTGAGCCAAAGGGGGAAGAGAAATGGCTGGGTGAAACAATAGGTGGGTTTCAACTGTAATGAATTGGGATGCAGGCTTGATGCAGAGTGCTTGGGAGGAAAACCCTAATTGTGCATAAATTGTGTGGAATTGTCATGGATATGCTAAATTGATTCAACACCCATTAGGATTGGAATCAACCCTACCTAAGGAAGATGAGAAAGCAATACTTCATTCAAAGACAAATTAAATAATGGGTAATTATCTAAAACTCCCTTTCATTTTCCCCATTTCTCTTAAATTACCCTGACTTTTCAAAACCTCCAGACCCTATCAGAGAATTTTTGTTATCAAAACTTGCCTTCCATCAGGTAACCCTTAATGACCATTAATTATTTTTAATGACCAAACTAACCTTGACCTCTGTTAAATAATTGTTTAAAAAAGAACAGGCAAGAAAACAAAAAATACCAAGGGTTTGGAAAAAGAAGCCAAATCCCTATCAGAGAATTTTTGTTATCAAAACTTACCTTCCATCAGGTAACCCTTAATGACCGTTAATTATTTTTAATGACCAAACTAACCTTGATCTCTGTTAATTAATTGTTTAAAAAAGAAAACAGGTAAGAAAACAAAAAATACCGAGGGTATGGAAAAAGAAGTCAAATGCTGTAACACATTTTAACAGTCGGAAATCATTTAGAACAGTCCAGATTTCAAAACTTTTTGCAAGATTAAAAGGGGGTTTGTTTGGAGTTGGACCCATAATAAGGTGAAGAAGTCAAAGAGCATCATTAGGAGAAGTAAAGAGGCCCCATTATAAGTTGTTGGTGAGAGGAAAGATTGTTTCTTTCTCATTGATGTTTGGTGTAGTCATGTCCTGCTTCAGGGCTTTGGGGGTTTGGGTTGGTTTGTTGTTTTGGCTCTTTTGCTTTTTGGTTAATTGCTGAGTTATTTAGGGGATTGGTTGTTCGGGCTAGTCCTTAGAGGGAGTCTGGATCTGCTCCCCACAAAGCACTCCTCACACCAACCTCACAGCACGTCCCAGCCACACATCGGGAGCATCTCCCATACTTGTATGTTATTATTCATGGGAGATCTTCCCAATACACAGTGGGTTGTGGCTGTGAGGTCGGTGTGAGGAGCGCTCTGTGAGGAGCAAATCCCATTCCCTTAGAGGTGTAGTTGTCTCTCCTTTTCCAGGTGACTGCTGGTCACCTTTCTTTGTATTCTCTTTTTCTTTTTTAATAATTTTTCATTTATTATCAAAAAAATTGTCAAATAGAAAAGGATAGAAGCACTAATCCTATGGCTCCTATGAGTATAATGTCTCTCATTTGGAGCTTGGAACAATTTCTAGACAAGAATGGAACCAAATTGCTTATTTCAGTGAAAACCTAAATGATGCACAGAATAATAATTCAAGGTACAAGGTACAATTTTACTTCATAACCCAAGCACTGAAACATTGACCGAACTACCGTGTTACAAGAGCTTGTGCTATTATATGAAGACGAAGCCTTTAGGTATTTAAAATAGTGGAGATGTCTGAGTCCAAGAATTGCAAGGTAGGTTTCTACAATTTACTTTTCACTTAAAACATATGGCAGGTCTGGAGAATGTAGCAGTTTGATGCCTTAAATCAATGAATTTTTTTTCTTATGCTTATTAAGAATTTCTATAATAGTTTTAAGGGTTGTAGCCATTTTAATCTATTGATGTAGACACTGAACAAACTGATGACAAGATTTGTCTTTGACCCAATATATTGCATTCTGCTTTTTAGGTCCAGAATAATTATCTCTTGTATAAAATTTATGTCTGTATCCCAGGGGTTCTCTTTGGAAACATATTATCCTTGAACTGCATGAAGGTAGATTGAGTGACCATTTCAGATTTGATAAAAACAGAAAGATTTTCTTGTAATAGTTTGAAGAAAGATATTGGTGATGTTATGAAGAGATGTTGAGTTTTCCAAATTGGAACAAGGGGAAGAGGAAACACAAGTTAGTGTTGGCTTCTACCTGTACCTGCAATGCCATGGCATGGAGTTTTTTCTTGGTTTGCCAAGATGCTAATGCAATTTAGAGTCTCCAAAATGGCATACTTCATTCCATGCTAGAAGACCTATGATGTGATCTCATGTACAAGTATCTCCTTGACGCTGTATTTGGTTTGATAAAAATAAGAGAGAGCCACAGGTTGAGGGTATGTTCTTAATGAATTTCACAAAATTTATTAAGAATTCCCTTTCATCTTTCTTTTTCTCTCTTATTTTCTATAAGACCAAACATAGCCTTTAGGAGGTTCTTTGTTTACTTGGGTTTTTGTTGTTTAGTATTTGTAGATAGAGATGTCAAATATATTAGCTACTTCCAAGAGACTTTGTGGACATTAATTATTACCAAGTTGATGTTTTTGATGCTCATCAACCTTGGGTATAATGGTCAGAGGAAGATGGTTAATTAAAGTTTGGGAGACCTCTTTCTATCTATGTACAAGAGAGAAAATGCCAGTTAGGATACAGTAGTTTCATAAGCAGAATACTCATAATAGTTTTATAAATCGAACTGCTGGAAAAAAAAATAAAAAATCTACATTCTTTTTGAGCTTATAGTATTCAGCCAAATCAGCCAGTGGTTACTGAAAAGAAGCTGGTAACCTGGAACCAGTGCATGGCATATCCAAGAAGGTGATTTAGTGTTCATACATACATTCAAGGAACAGATTCTTCATGGAATTTTTCACAAGTTGCATGCAAAGAAGGCTAGCCTGCTTAAGGTTTTGAAGCATTCTGGACAAAACACTGCACTTTTTTTGGATATGAGCATTAATTGAATCTTTAATTTGAAAACCTATCTACATATTGTAGACATGATTTTTTTTTGCCCCAAGAGTGAAATGCACGTTCTAGAATCACTGAATAAGTACCATAAAGAAATTGAAGCAATATTTAGCACCAAGTGGATTGTATTTGACCAGAAAATTATCGAAGGTTATTGGTGAAATAGGAAGATGTGGCTGCAAATAGCAGGTGAATCAAGGAAAAATATTATAGCAATTGAACCTAGACTTCTTGTGAAACTATTGACTTCTAAACATAATGGAAACGAGCTCTTCTTAAAAGGAAGGATTGGTGATGTCTAGCTAGCGGGCCCAAATTTAGTTTGTCTTTTATTTGTTATTTTTTAGATTATTTATTGGGTTCGGAAATAGAAAGTTAGTTTAGAGCTATTTTGGGGAAGTTATTTTATTAGATAATGTTAAGTCAAAGTATCTTCAGGAAGACCCTTATCTATCAAGGTTATTATAATCTTGTGGGTAGCATTGCTTGGTGCAGTGGTAAAACCTCAGACTGGCAACCATGATTATGTGGACAAATCAGAGGACCCACTCCCAAACTCCTTTGTACATCTATCACAATTGAAACTCTTGATTATGTTTGTGGCCATCAAAAGCCTAGGACCATCAACAATAAAGGGCTATTGTAAAAGGAGAACTCCCATTAATCATCAGGAGAATCTTATTATGCTTGAAAACATGTGAACATTGTAAAACAGGACTATTCTTGTATAGCCCCAAAGTTCTGCTACATGTCAATGATAATTTGTATTCATGTACAGCAAAATTGTGATGGAATAATGGCCTACATGTCCTCTTGGAATTAATGCTGCTTATAGGAATTTATTTATTGTCATTTGCCTTTTCTTCTTGGGAATCTATGCCTTCTGTGTTCCATTTCTGATGGCTGTGAAATACGCAGAAGGTGTCTCAATTCATGAGCCGTGCTGCACGTCTCAATGAAGCTTTTTCAGTAGTGAGACGTGTCCCCATCATACGACCTTCGCCGCCAATGGGTGGGGTAACTCCATGGCCAGTCATGGGGCTGAGATGAAGTCCATTTTGCTGTAGATGAGGGGTAAAGAGAGTTAATCCACCTATATAAATATGCAGGTTTGGAGGTGAGAAGCTCTGGTTTTATATTATAATTGTGTATGAAGTTGCTAAATAACTTGTATGCGTATTTTCTTTTCTTCTTTTTTCATTGAGTGTCAACACTGTCTGTCATACTATATGGGCACAATTTAGATTGGAACACAGTCAAGGGACTGTGTTCCTGCTATTTCTTGGTCTTCCAAGTAATATTCATGTTCAGCAATGGATGGTTGGATACCCATCCATCTGTTGGTGTAATTGAAACGGGTATAATCTAATCCGTGGGGTTTGATGAAAATCAGGATGTCAATTTAATACCACAAGATACCAGAGTCAATTTATTTTCCAATTTGCCAATGCAATATTGGTTTTATATGACATCTTTCCCAATGATTTATTAGAAGCTATCTTCAGTTGCCGACTGAAAGCTTGTTTTCTGATACATGGATCACCTAATGTAGTATGAAACTATATATTGAAGCTTCCTAATTTTGCCGGTTCAGTAGTTCATTATAGTGAGCTTCATGATTTTGTTCAGTGACTCGATTCAGGGTCACAAGGTTTATCATTGACAGAAAAGGAAAAAAGCTACAGTATTATGGTTGATACACCTCCTACTCATGCCAAACAATTTAAATGGCTGTTCAGGGTTTCACTTATACTTTTGGACAGAGAAAAGGTTAACTCCATATTCGTGAACCATAAGAGGCAATGAATGGGTGAAAGGATCTCAACACCAGTGGCTTCTTATCAGGTTTTGTACCATCAATGAATAGGTGAACTGATCAAATGGTGGTTTTCGCTTGACGCAGCTCTCCTGGACTTGCATATTTGCATGTGGTCGGTTTACCATAGTAAGGCCATGTTTGGGAGTGCTTATGTTAAAAATAAGTTCTGACTCGAAATCTCACTTGGCAATTGGCATCCACCCTTTTCAAGTGCTTATTTTAAAAAATAAGTATTTATTTTATATTGGGTGTTTGGTGGTCTTTTTCTCCAATAAACACTTAGATAAATACTTGTGACTTTTTTGTTCGTCATTTTCTTTCAAATTTTTAAAATATCCAATTCAAAGTGAATGAATAAAGTACTTTACTTTCGTAAAAGTGCTTTTTACAAAAGTACTTTGATATAGTACTTTTATACAAGGTTCAAAGTATCGACTCGTATCGGTTGATACGTATCATTCCGGGACTTCCCTGATACACCCCTACAGTGGATATATTGGGGGTCTGACCGGTTAAGGGGGTGGAGGAGCCCTAAACCGGCCCCCTTGAACCGGTTTTGGAAAAAAATTAAAAAAAAAGAGGGTATCTATTCACCCAATATGCCCCTACCGGAGTATTGGGCGTATCGATATTTTTAACCTTGCTTTAATAAAAGTGTTTTTATAAAAGTAATTTAATAGAAGTGTTTTTATGAAAATATTTTCATAAGTGTTCTTATAAAAGTATTTTTATAAAAGTGCTTTTGTAAAAGTTTTTTTTTTAAGTATTTTTATAAGAGTATTTTGTTTTCATTAGTGTTTTCGTAAAAGTATTTTAGTTTTCTAAAAGTAACAATATTAAAAGGGTATTATTGGTATTCTAAAAATTTATCGGGAACAAATTATGAGAGAAAAATTTTGAATAACTGCTTATTGTATGATCACTTGCAAAAAGCTGGAAATTTAGACTTAAAAAATAAGCACTTATCAAAAAGTGCTTAATGGTGTGATTCTAACCCAAATAATTGCTTATTTTTAAACACTCCCAAGCATGGCGTAAGACTTACATGCATTGGACGGTTAAACCGGTGGCTACCGACGTAGTGACCATTCTGAGTCCCAGTTGAATAATGGGTTTTAGTTTTTACGGTTTGAATAGGTTAACTGCCTGGTAACCGGTATAACTGTGATGCAGTGAGCATTCAGTTTTATGTCTGGTCGTAGTCTTACAAAATGATGATGAAATGATAAAGCAAGAGAGCAAGCTTCGAGGACCAAAAGTTTTCTTCACGCAGTTGGTTCACCAAGTTACCTCAGGCATTATAGGGCGGTAGTAGTTCAGACTTCATGGTGGCCTGTAAGATCTAAACGGGTTATTTTAGTTGGGCAAATTTCATGGAAAATGTACATTACTTCGGAAGCCCATTAGGCTCCGTTTGGGAGGAGTGCAATGCCAGTTTAGTGCATATAGTCACTCTAGTTCAGTTTTGTTGATGTTTGGTAAGAGTTCACGTGAATTGAAAATGACAGTAAATACAGATATCTAAGACATTTGTTTTCAAAATAAGAGTAAAGTTTGCATCTAAAAAAGGGTTGACTATAATATGAAAAATATATGATATCTGAAAAACTTTTGACCAGTCAATTGGTATCATAAATGTGGTAGCCAATCAGTTGTTATTTATCAAAATTTATGGGTGGATTTTGATTGGTCAAAACTTTTCTCATGCCATATCTTTTCCGCATCACAGATTTTTCCTCATGCAAACATTTGCATTTCAAGTTTATCAATACAAAAAAGGTGGATTTTACTCTTCAGATTCATGTTTGTATCTATCACAATGAAAAATCATTTGGCAATAATACAAAATTATCATTATAAAATCAAATTTTCATTTTTTATGAACTAGACTAGACATATTTGCATTTGTACAAAACATTTGTTATTTGCACTTTTTCCAAATGGAGCCTTGTGCATTATGAGTTTCATTCTCCCATTCAGATTTTTACTCGTATGGTATAATTATTTTTTTCCTTCACCATTATTGGATGTTCATCCAAGTGATGTTAATGTTCTTTTCACTTTTTTCCTCTTAGAAACAGCCTTTTTGTGTATTTGCAGAGGTAAGGCTGCATACATCTGTCTCTCCCCAAACCTTGCATTGGGGGAACCTGGGCTGCCTTCAAATCATCATTGAAAGCTTTGGCTATTGTAATTTATGAAACATAGATACAATTTACTAAGGGGTAAGGGAAGGGAGTTCGGATCTGCTACTCACAGAGTGTGCCTCACACCAATCTTACAGCACGTTTTCGCCGTGCATCTGGAATCCATGTTTATAATTTTTATTCATGAGGAGAAGTTCCAGATGCACGGCTGAAACATGCTGTGAGGTCGGTGTGAGGCACACTCTGTGAGGAGCAGATCTGAACTCGAGAGAAGGCAGTCCAGCAAGTAGCCTCCAACAACAGTTGTTTGGGGAAGCAGCTTAGGCCTAAAGACTGGGATAACATAGATCTATTAGTATTTTGGTTCTAATATAATTTGTTTGGCCGAATTCAAGTTCTAATCTGGCCCAATTTGATTTTATAGTTGGATTGAGTATGGATCCTCTCCAATTTAAGCCAATAAATATCATTATCATCATTATTGTCATCATCGTCATCATCATCCATGCCTATTACCAACTATATTGGGGTCAGCTACATGAATCCTATTTCGCCAATCCATTCTATTTAAAATCATATCCACTGTTAAGAGGATGTACAAAGTCCTTGATAGAAGGAAAAATGAATAGAGCATGAAGTTAACATAAACCTAGTTGTTATCATTTGACCTGGTCATTTTAACGATAACCCACGAGCCGGTCATAATATTGGCGGCTCCAATTATAGACAAAAAAAGGTAAATTTCTGAAATCCTCCCCCCCCCCCCCCCGAAGTTTAGTAATTATAATCACCTCCCTTCTTTCTGATACAGTTGCAAGTAGACCCCTCTAATAGAATCTTCTAAAAAAAGGGATGAAAATGCCCAAAATACCCATACAGTTACTATTGAGTCTGGTTTCTACCAAAAGCAAAACAATATACACTTTATGAACAATAAAAATAAAGAATTTAAAGTTGCAACCCTTTGAGTGATTGATTTTATGGGCAAATTTGAAAAATAGATCAATTCACAAAAGAGATTAGAAGGGTTTGGGGTAGTGATTCATATGAAGAGATTTTGGAAAATAAACATTTTTGTCAAAGCAACTGCATAGGCATTTCAGACAGTTTTGTGCCTCTTTTTAGAAGATTCTACCAGAGGGGGTCTACTTGCAGCTATGTCAAAAAGTTCAGGGGAATTGACTCCAATTACCAAACTTCAAGGGAGGTTTTAGCAATAATCAGAAACTTCAGGGGAGGTTTCAGCAATTTACCTAAAAAACAAGGTTAATTTGGTCAAAGATCCAATGACTCAGGTCGTTGAACTATTGACTGATCAGCATTACTTGACTACTTGGCTACTTGTTATTCGTTTCACTTATTTTTGTTTACTGTTGAGCAAGGTTTTCAAACCGTTGTTGATTCAGACAGCCAGACCATTTTGGCTAAAAACCAGTTAGGGTATCAGTTCTGTTTCACACTTTCACTCTTGAACTGTTATTTTTTTCAAAAATTGTTGAATTGGTCAGAGATCCATTAATCCGAAAGCAATTGAACTGTCAACCTGTTCAACTTGGACAATAATTTTTGGGTCAAATTGTTATATTATTTTTTTTTTAAAAACATCATGAGCTGATTTATTTGGATCAAATGGTCGAATAGCTGACCTGAAATCCAATGGTCAAAGCAGTCCCGTTTTTTGGTTGATTTTAAAAATATTGGTGATGAATTAGGAGATATCTAAAAAGGTCCACTTTGTTCATAGTCAGAATTAAAATGGGAATAGGATTCCAATTCCAAACCCATACTCCTATGAACCACCCTAATCTTTTTATAAGTTTCTTCATTTTTTTCTGCACAAAGTTTTCAATTTTTGAAACACTCCATAGACAATTTTAAAGTTATTTTTAGTTTATTTCATTTGTATCATGCTATATAATTCTTATACTTGGTCTATGTGTAGCAATATTTTAAAACCTGACCAGGAAATAGAATTACTTTGGCCACCAGTTCTTGGGTCAGCTATTCGACCATTTGATCTGAAAGGATGATTCATTATAATTTAAAAAATTAAAAAGCAAAAAATATAATTAAAATAAAAAAATTTCCAAAAATCATTGGTCAGGTGGAACTGATAAAAAATTCGACCACCTAAGTCAAGTCACTGACTAAGTTAATAGTTTTTGACAAAAAAATTGTTACAGGGGTGAAATGAAACCGGTTGCCACCGGTTGCCTAGACAATTTCCAGGCCTATCATCCAGGTCAAGGACAGTTCGAAAGTCATGATGTGTAGACCATGTCATGCTGAGTAAAATCACAACAGTAGCTTTAAGGTTACTTGTTTGTACTCTTTTATTTATGGTTTTTGAACCGTTGTTGATCGAACGATCGAACCGTTTAGCTCAGGAAACATCCAGGTAACTGGTTCCGTTTTACCCCAGGTGGCCAAAACAATTCCATTTCTGAATCATTTTTTAAAACCATGTTTTTATCTTACACTAATGAATAGCACGTGCTCTTGTAGTAGGTAGTATAATATAAATAATTTAAGAAATGCCACAAACTCCTCTGTGAACTCTTTAAATGCAATTGCCTTAGTTGTTACTTGTTAGAATGCCAATTTGATTGCACCTTTAATCATCTTAATTTTGTGGCATCTTTATTACTTGCTCCGTTTTGTAGGTTTTTGTCTGATGATATCAGATTATCAGAAATCCCCTTCAAAGGTTGACCAGCCAACTTAAAAGAACATATCATTCGTTGGCGCATCTACACCGCCCTTTGCTTTGTGGCCTATCATATTTTATCATCTGTTGGAGGGGTAAGAATTTTGAAGATTTATTTGTGAAGGCAGTGCTGTTCAATCTTAAAAGTTGGGAAAACAGGGAATAGAATTGTCAGTTCTATGTTTTTTTTTTTTTTGGAATAATGATGGTATTTCATAAATGGTTCATTTACTAACAGGGGTCAGCATGGGCCGGTTTGGTCTGGTTCCATGGCAAAACCTAGAACCTACCCATGAAACTTGTATTTTTTTTACTCTCCCCTTTAACAAAAAAAAAAAAACATGATTTTTAATAAATATAATATATAGTTTAAAACTTGTATTATTTTTATTGATTAAATTGGATAACTTAATATATATATATATTGATTAAATTGTACACATTCAAATATTAAAATGAAAACAAATGATCAAATCACTTGAGTAATTCAATGGTCAAGTGAGACCATGGCTTTTGTAACCATGAATGCTTGGGTTCAAATCTTCACATCCCCAAAAGTATTCTAGGGTTTATTTCAAAGCAAGTTCGGTTCCAAAGAAATTTCCAACAAGGCAAGTTCCACCAAGGCCGATTCATCAGGTTGGTTCAGGTGGGATAAACCCCTAGACCCTAGAACCGGCCTAGGTGGGGGTCTGTTCCAAGAATTTGAAACCAGACCCTACTCTATAATAGATTGGGTAGGGTCGGTTCAAGGCTGATTCGAGGTCAGTTCCATTTTGTTCCACACCCCTATTTACTAAAACAATCCTTATAGTTTGACATATTTATTAAAACTAACCATATAATTTGCATATTATCAAGAGTAAGACACTCTTTATAGTTTTTTCGTTTTTTGGTAAAATAGGGGTAGCTCTGCCCAAAAAGTCACTCTTACAAATGAAAGAAACAACTTTTATAGTTTGTAAGTGCTTTGCTTATCATTGTTTTTCTTATATTGGTGTAGTAAATGATGTTTTTTGACACTGGCGTCCATGTAATCAAATCAAAAGAAAATAAAAAACAAAATATCAATTTTTCCTTAGGTTTTGTTTTTAAAAGGTTGAATTAATATTAGAGCTGAAAGGAATATTTTTAGAATAAAAAATTTTAGACCCATGTCCTCTCACATTTTTTATTAGTTTTAAGAGGTCAGATGACCAAGTACAAGTAGTTCCCGATGAAAGGTCAATTGAATAAAGTGGTTGCAAATTATAGGGGACATTTTAGTAATACATGAATAGGGTAGATTTTTAGTAAATACTTGAAACTATTGGTTTGTCCAATTTAATGATCCTTCATTAGAGATGGCAGCGGGGTGGGTTCAAGGAGGGTTTTGTAAATTCTAGACCCTAGTCATCTCTCTAAATCTTCCAACCCGTATCTGCCCCAAAACCCGTAGTGGGCTGGATTTTGAGAATCAAACCCTTTCCATACATTAAAATGCAAAACCATCCCTGCATTCAAGGGTAGGGACGAGTTGTGTTTAGAACCCATGTCTAATTTCCTATTATTTCTTGTTATACATAAGCAATAAATAAGTAAAATAATACAAACAAACAATAAAATTTCCAATTAATTGATTAAGACATACAAAAAACACATAAACTATCAATTATCCTTCACATACAATTCAAAATATTATTAAATTCAACACCTAGTACATAAAAGTTTATATACTTTTCAATAATATGTGGGTCAAGAGGCTTGGGTTTAGCCTAATACCATACCCTATTCGTACCCGTACGGGTTGTAGAATCTCAAAAACCCGTCCTTCAAGAAAAAACCCCACCCTATCGAGGCGATTATCCACCAAGTAGGGTAGAAATTTCCATCCCCATCCTTCATTAATCATGAACAAGAGTAACGATCCAAGGAAATATTGCTGGGAACAATTTCATCTACCCACAAACTTTTCCCACATCCCTACCCACAAGCAACACACATTGGGAATATCTCCCTTGTCATTCATAGGGAGATGTTCCCAACACACAGTGGTAGTATCTTGTGGATAGGGATGTGGGAAGAGTTCGTGGGTAGAGGTCCTATGTGCATAAGCTGATAGATTCTAGAGGCAAACCTTAGCTTCTTTGAATCTATGCAGCAAATGTAAATAACACTTTGTTTAAAGGTAATGTATTATGAAATTGATTTGAGCAGATAAACCTACGAAAAATAGGCATATACCAAGTGAAAATAATACATTGTTTAAAATGGGAAATATGGTTTTGATAAAATAGGCACGCATCCCCTAAAAATACAGGGGAGAGAGAGAGAATTAGGGTATGCACCGAGACAATTGGTTTATTACTTAGTTTCCCTTGTATCAAAGAAAAAAGTTTTATTTCTTAAGGCACCGTTGTTTAATGTTAAAAAGAAGGAAACCAAAGGAAGTTCAAATAGCACATTGTTTCAAGCCACAACATTATAAAATTGGTTTGAACTTCATAGACAAGCATTGAATAAGCTCAATTTAAATAAAATGCGAAACTTGGTCAAGGAAAATATGCCCTTCCTAATATGGAACTTTTTGATTTTGATACAATGGACACATTCCCACTGAAAATAAAAAATAAACCCTCTCGATAATGAAAAATAATTTATATCTAAGGTTTTTATTTAAAAAAAAATATGCTTTTTGAATAAAAATTAGGGGTGCACCCAATGGCCATTGCTTAATTGGTAAAATGATATAATATTGGGCTTACAAAAAGGTTGAATCTAAAACCAATCGAGGGCTGACTCGTTGGTGTGTTAGCTGGTTTGTTCCAGCGTTAACGTGGAATTGAATCCCAAACCCAATACTTTGGGGACGAAGGGGGTCAAGGGGATGTTATTAATGGTGCATGGCATAGAATACCAAAAAAAATTCTAAGGGCATGTTTGTTTCCTCTAAGAGGAACCTTTTAACTTTAAGAGAAAAATGGTTGTTCATTTCCTCTTATCCCTTATCTCTTAAAGTGCAATAATACAACTTTTTGTTTTTCAGTGAAACCCCAAAAAAGACAAACAAAAGCTCTCATATATAGGGACAAAATGGATATTTGATAATTTTCATAATTCAGAGTTCAGAATTCAGAACAACATTCTCTGCATTCAGAGTTCAGAAAAAAAAAAAAAAAAAAAAAAAAAAAAAAAAAAAAAACTTCACCAATACCAATATACCTCTTAATGTAATTATTGCACCTTCAGATGTCAGACTTCAGAGCAAATGAACAGGCCCTAAAAGTGGCCATCTACTTTTAGCAAAAAAGGTAGAAATTAGGTTTGTATTCAGTTCACCCCTCCAAGGCTCTGAATATGGAAGTGATAGACTTCCTAGAACTCAACACAATAAAGGATGCCTCATAATCACCCTTACCTCCTCTTCTTATCATTATTGTAACACCATTGTATTTATTTTTGTATCTCTCACTCTCTCAATGTTGTAGCTATAAATATACATGCTGTTTAATGAATACCCATTGAAGATAACTTTATTCTCTCTCAATCGCTCTTGTCTTAGATGGTATCAAAAGCCTAAAAGAGTCGCATGCTTTTCTTTCCTAGTACTCATCATGTTGACTTCTTCCAACACATCAACATCTTCCTCTACAACTACCGTGACTGCTTTCTCTTCACCCAGTTTGTATGTCCTCAACCTTTCTCAACTGATAAAAGGTTAGGGTTGTCAACAGATCGGGTGTGGGGTCAAGACATGGTAGAACCAGTCCTAAATCGACAAGAAATATCATGGACTTGGAGCCGAACCAAACCCTATAGGGTCTGTAATTTTGGACTTAGAACTGAACCAATCAGTTCTCGGGACATGGACCCAATTATAATAAGCTTACTGAGAAAAGGACAATAATGACTATTAAAAATGACAATAATACCCCTACTAAAAATATAATAAAAACCCTGTTAAAAACAATGAAAATTTGCTAAAAGATAATCATAATAAACCTGTTATAATAATAACAAACCTGTTAATAACAATAAAAACCTGCTAAAAGCTAATAATAACAATAAAAAAAAGCTAATAAAAACAAGGGAATTTTCTTAAACTACCCTTATGGCTTAGCTAATTGACTAACTCTGCCCTTACCGCTTACATATTGTCTTAAAGTACCCCTACTGTTTCTGACAATTGACACCGTCATTAAGTACTAATGGAAACAAGCAAATTTTCAAAATTGCCCCCACTATTCCTCAAATTTTCAAAATAAAACCCAATTGATGAAAAATTTTAAGAACCTTCATGAGTTTTCCATCATCATGCATTTGTCGTATATTGCTACCACCATTGCTATCATCATCATTACCAATAGAGGAAGGATTATTAATCCTACTACAATCCAAAAGAGTTTGGTAATAAAATTAATGAAGCTAGTAGAGAGAGTAGCAAACATGACGACGTACAAATCCACGTCAGGTATTCCTGCTAATCTCCTTTTGTCTGGGCTCACCAGTTTGAGACCTATGTTATATCCTAAAACCATGTTGTATCAAAAGTGAGTTGTTGTTAACCAAAGAAAAGAAAGAGAGCCTGCATAACCAAGCTGAAAGCAGAACTGTAGAAGCAAGTGGTGCCCCAAAATTTATTAGCTCTATTGAGGAGCTGGCCAACCCTAGGTCGGCTAGCCCTAGCTCTTCTCCTCTTAATAAAGAGAGTTCTAGCACTTTTACCAAAGAGAGCTCTAGATCTCCTACCAAAGAAGGTTCTAGTCTTCCAACCAAAGAAGAACCAGCTACTATACAGAGGACTCTTACTGATGGAGGGTGATTTGGCCCGACCTCGCAGCACGGGTACACGTGGGCGTGACCCTGCTCAAACAATGACTCAGCATGACAACGCAACGGATGCAACCACAACTCGGAGGGAAGGTCCCACCGAGTTCAGCTCGGCAACTGGGCGGGTAAACTACTCGCCGGGAAACACCTTACCTGCACCTCATCCCTGGGGTTAAGGCACTTCGGGGCGCCCCGAGTTTGAAGTACCCTGACCTCTCTTGAGGCCGAGCTCCTCCCAATGGACCTCGGGCCACTCCTAGATAGGAACACACCGATCCATCTCTGGGCACCCCGAGTTATAGGCACCTCGGGTCAGCCAGCTCGGCATAGCTTGCCACAGGCAGCACGCCACTTACAGGATAACCCGGCACAGGGTAGCTCGCGGAAGGGTAGTCCGTCACATCACAGGAAGACCTTTTTCCGACCACCGTACCCGACAAATCTGGGAATAGCGACCATATCCCTCGTCAGACAGCGTCGTGTCTGCCACCTTCAAAGGGTGCCTTACACCTGACAGGCACGTACACTACGGCGACGGCCCTGTGCGTGCCACCTCAGCCCTATCAGTAACGGCTGTGGCGGGCTGACAGTGGCAGTTATACCCGCCCTGTCAAAGGCCTGTGGGCTTGATACAACGGATTTCTATTATAAGGAGCTAGTATCAAGGAACGGGGTATCTTCTTGAAATCTCTTGCGCTACCTCACTCTTAGTTTTCAACTTCTCTTTGCTTCTTACTCAGAATACTGACTTAATTGTCGGAGCGTTCCCGCCGGGCAAACCCCCCGGGGATTCTTCTTCTTCCTCGTCTCAGGTACTTCTTGGGAAGCCACGCAAGTGCTAGCTAGGAATGATCGGATTGTGCACCATCATTTGGCACCGTCTGTGGGAAAACGCTTCAAAAAGCCTTTCTCTAAACCTTCACAGTTCTTTCTTCCTTAAAAAAAAAAAAAAAAAAAACTCAACACTTATGGCTTCCTCAAGCAACGTTGGACGAAGCATGGAGATGGATAACTCCGGAGAACAACCCCAGGTTCCCACGGTCTACATAGGGCAGTTCATCATTCCTCTCTCGGTGGACGGAGTCCCCAGCCTGAACGTGCTGCGAACAACGGCGCCTGTGGGTGTTCCCCTTCCTTCCTCTGTAGAAACGACCTTTGCTGAACCAACTGTCGTTCCTCTGGTGACGACCTGATGCAATGCATGCGAGCCATACAAGCCCCAAGTGCAGCAGCTCCAGCAACACCAACTCTATCAGTAGCAAGTGTTGCACCACGTCTCCCAGTACCATTACCAGCAGCAGTTCCCTCAGCTGCCTCAACCTCAGCTTCAGCAGCCGCAGCTCCCGCCTTGACACCCAGCCTCGCAGCTAGGTTTCGCCGCCAGGACGAGCGCCTGTCTGGCCAAGGAGAGGTCCCCCAAAACCCTCCTAAAAACCAGGCCTCCTCCCGCGGCAGATGAGAGAGACCGGCTACCCCGGT
Organism: Nelumbo nucifera; assembly: GCF_055504915.1. Classification (NCBI taxonomy): domain Eukaryota; kingdom Viridiplantae; phylum Streptophyta; class Magnoliopsida; order Proteales; family Nelumbonaceae; genus Nelumbo; species Nelumbo nucifera. The sequence goes on from NC_142653.1 coordinate 69,895,559, forward strand.
CTCGCCGCGGGCGAACAGGTCGGGAGGACCCCAGCTCGCCAGACCTACATCACCTCGGCAGTCGAAGTTTGAAACCCCGCTCCTTGAGAACCGGTTTGAGATCTTGGCAACAGACTCCAAGCAGGATCCCTCTGTCCGCAGTCATCACCAGCGGACCGGGCTACTTCCTGCACAAACCATTCCGAACAGCGTAGAGGTGAGCAGCACGAACGCCGAGCCCACCAAGAAGTAGAGACGCCGCCACCGAGCTCGCCAATCTGTCACCCGCGATTTGCCCGAGCTCGGGAGCAAAGAAGAGGTAAGCTCGGCCGAAGTCAAAGCTCCCCTCCTCTCAGTTCCATCCCCCCTGTCTTCCGAACTCCTGGCAGTCCCAATGCCTAAAGACTTTAAGCTCCCCCGTCTTGACAAGTATGACGGGTCGTTTGACCCAAATGATCACGTAGATGCATTCCAGATGCAGATGCACTTGGCGAGAGCCAACGAGTCGTGCATGTGCGTGGCCTTCTCCACCACTTTCAGAGGAGTAGCCCGTACATGGTACTGGAACTTGGCACCCAGGTCGATAAGAAGTTGGGCGCAGTTCACGCAAACCTTCACATCCCACTTCGTCACCAGCAACGGTGCCCGCGAACTGAAGAAAGCCTTCTCAACATAGCGCAGAGAGAGGGAGAGTCTATCCGGGGCTATATCAAGCAGTTCAACGATGCGTGCATGAAGATACCGCGCTTGGACCCCGCCGTGCGCCTTGCAGCAACCAACAAAGGCGTGACGCATAAAGAATTCAAATGGCACATGGTCGTCAACCAACCGGCAACCATAACCAAGTTTCTTAATTTTGCGGACAGGTTTATAGCCACGGAGGAAGAGATCAACCAGAAGGGCAAGGGTGTGCTTGAGAAGAGGAAAAGGGAAGGAGAGCCTTCCAACCAAGGAGACAGTCGAAAGAAAAAAGATGCAGCTCGGGGAGCAAAGCCGGGTCAGTCGTTCCGAGCTCCTATGGCGGACCGAACTGATTACACCCCACTGAACGCGAAGCAGGCCGAAATCCTGATGGCGATCAAGGACGCCCCGTACGTGAAGTGGCCACCCCGCTAAGGGGGAATCCCAATGAGAGAAATAAGAATTTGTATTGCAGTTTTCACCGAGATCACGGTCATAGTACCGAGAGTTGTAAAAACCTCCGCGACGAGATAGAGGAGCTCATCCATCGTGGATATTTGAGGAACTTTGTGCAAAATAATAATAATAATAGTAATAAAACAAGTCAGCAAGGGGAGCACGGTAGGGATGCTCCCGAGTCCAGTAGTAAGCCGGCCGAACAGCCATAGAGGCAGCCTCCAAAGGAGAGGCCGGTTCGGGGGACCATCCACATGATAGTGGGAGGTTCGATCGTTGCGGGTTGCACTTCAGCAGCAGCTCGGACATCAGTTCCTGAGGCCGCCCGGGAAAAACGAAATCCTCCAAAGCGGCCGAGGACAGAAGAGCCAATCTTTTTCACAGAAGATGATGCGCGAGGGGTCCACTACCCCCACGATGATGTACTCGTGATAAAGCTGAGGATCAACGACTTCGAGGTCAGGCGCATGCTCGTCGACTCGAGTAGCTCGGCGGACATTCTCTTCAAAGCCGCATTCGACCATCTTCAGTTGCAGAAAAGTGACTTGAAGCCCGCGGACACTCCTTTAGTGGGCTTCAGCGGAGAAGAAGTCCAGCCCCTTAGGAAAATAACAGTACCTGTGGAAGTCAACACATGGCCCTGCGTGGTCAGATTCAACCACGACTTTCTGGTGGTCGTAACCCCCTCCCCATACAATGCCATAATAGGTCAGCCAATCACCCATGTCCTACGGGCAGTGGTCTCTACCTATCAATTGGCTATGAAGTTCTCTACAGACTTCGGTGTGGGAGTGGTGCGGGGCGACCAGCTCGAGTCCCGCAAGTGCTATGTCGCCGCCCTGAAGGGAAAAGACCAAGGTGGTCGGTGACCTCAAACTAGAGCAGCCTACGGAACAAGGCGAAGAACGAGCCACACCCATGGAGGAAACAGTTGCAGTCCCGACCTTGACAGCAGACCCAGCTCGGACGCTTCAAATTGGTGCTTCCATCCAAGAACCTATGCAATCTGAACTGGTAAGTTTCTTACTTCAAAATTTAGATATTTTTGCATGGTCCGCGGTAGAGATGCCCGGTATAGACCCCGACCTTATAACTCACAAGTTGAACACTGATCCTATAGTTAGGCCCGTTAGACAGAAGAAACGCAACTTAGCCCTGGAGCGGTGGAAAGCGGTTGATGAGGAGGTCGAGAAGATCCTCGCAGCTGACTTCATACGAGAAGTCCATTACCCAAGCTGGGTAGCCAACCACGTTCTGGTAAAGAAGGCTAATGGCAAGTGGCGCATGTGCGTCGACTACACCGACCTAAATCGAGCCTGCCCAAAAGACTGCTTCCCGCTCCCCAGAATTGACCGTTTGGTGGATGCGACCTCAGGGCACGAGTTGCTGAGTTTCTTAGACGCCTATTCGAGCTATAACCAAATAAAGATGGACCCGGTGGACGAAGAAAAGACTGCCTTCATCATAGAGTTCGGTCTGTACTGTTACAAAGTTATGCCCTTCGGATTGAAGAACGCAGGGGAAACCTTTCAAAGACTTGTAAATAAGTTGTTTGTGCCATTAATCGGTAGAAAAGTATAATGTTATGTAGACGACATGATCGTCAAAACTCAATTTTTGCATGAATTAATACAAGACTTGCATTCTATTTTTGGAATTTTGCGTAGGTTTAATATGAGATTGAACCCAAACAAGTGTGTATTCGGTGTGACCTCGGGCAAGTTCCTAGAATACATCGTTAACCGGCGCGACATTGAGGCCAACCCAGATAAGATTAAAGCCATCTTAGATATGAGACCACCTCGAAAGATGAAGGAGGTTCAGAGGTTGAATGGCCGCATAGCCGCCCTGAGCCGCTTCATGTCCAAATCGGTGGACCGCTGTCTGTCGTTCTTTAAGCCAATCAAGAGCAAAGGGTTCGAATGGACCCAAGACTGTCAGCTCGCGTTTGATCAGCTCAAGAAATACCTCGTTAGTGTGCCGATTTTAACCCGGCCCGAGGAAGGCGATGTTTTGGAACTGTACCTCTCGGCGAGTGACGAAGTGGTCAGTTCGATACTAATAAATGAGGTAGATCGGGTCCAATGACCCATCTATTATGTTAGTAGAATATTGTAGAGAGCAGAGACAAGATATCCAGAGATATAAAAACTAGCATATGCCTTGGTAATTGCAGCTCGGAAGCTCCACCCGTACTTCTAGGCTCACACTATTATCGTTCTCACCGACAAACCTCTGAGGCAAGTCTTACTAAAGCCCGAGGTTTCTGGTCGGTTGACGAAGTGGGCCGTTGAGCTCAGCGAGTACGACCTCCAGTACAAGCCGCTAACTGCCATTAAGGCCCAAGCCTTAGCAGATTTCATCGTCGAGTGCACATTCAGCTTCGAAGTCCCCAAGTTGGTTGAGCATGAGACTCCCAGCTCGGGTGAGCCCGAAGCTCCCAAGCCGGTCAGGTCCGAGCCCCGTGAGGTAGAAACCGGTGTGGCATCTCTCCTAGTTCGGCCAAGCGTGATCTGGGATGAGGAGCCCTGGATCCTTCACGTAGATGGCTCCTCGAACCAACAAGGCAGCGGAGCCAGAATAGTTCTGCACGGTCCAAGTGGCACGAAACTGGAGTACGCGCTACGCTTCGAGTTCGCGGCATCTAACAATGAAGCGGAGTACGAGGCATTGGTAGCCGGACTAGCTCTAGCCAGAGAAGTAAAAGCCAAGCACATCATTATCTGTAGCGACTCTCAGCTCGTAGTCAACCAGGTCACTGGTGAGTACAAAGCTCGCGAGCCAACCATGATCGCTTACTTAGCCAAAGTCAGAGAGGCCCTGCTCAACTTTCAGTCACACTTTATTAGGTAAATCCCAAGGTCGGAGAACGCTGAGGCCGACGCCCTGTTCAGATTAGCCAGCACCAGCGACATCACCATGAGAACTGTGTACATAGAGGACTTGCCTTGGCCTAGCATTCTCGGGGGGGCAGAGGTGGTCGCTCCCGTCGTTCAAGCAGAGCCGAGCTGGATTGACCCACTCGTGAGCTTCTTGCTTCACGAGACCCTCCCTGCAGATCGCAATGTAGCCAGAAGGGTGCAGCGCTAGGCAGCCAAATACGTCATGATAGACGAACAGCTGTACCAGAGATCCTACACGCTCCCCTACCTGCGTTGCTTGCGACCTACCGAAGCCGAGCTCATACTCCGCGATACTCATGGGGGATTGTGCGGAGGGCACTTGGGGGGCAGGGCCCTCGCCAGAAGGCACTCCGACAGGGATATTATTGGCCAACAATGAAGACAGACGCTCTTGAGCTTGTTAGAAACTGTGACAAATGCCAGAGACATGCCAATATTCATCACCAACCCGCCGCCGACCTCAAGTATCTCACCAACCCGTGGCCCTTTGCATAGTGGGGCATCGATCTACTCGGGCCATTCCCGCCAGCAATGGGTGAGAGGAAGTTCTTAGTAGTAGCAGTGGACTACTTTACCAAGTGGGTAGAAGCCGAACCCCTTGTGATGATCACAGCCCGAAATGTTCAAAACTTCTTTTAGAAGAACCTCGTGTGCCGCTTCGGATTACCTCGGGTATTGATTTCTGACAACGGCAAGCAGTTCGAGGACATCAAATTTCAGGACTGGTGCCAAGACATGAGAATCCGACAGAATTTTACTTCAGTCGCACACCCTCAAGCAAACGGCTAGGCAGAAGTCACGAACAGAGCTATCCTCCGCGGACTAAAGGTGCGGCTAGACCGAGCTAAAGGATTATGAGCAGATGAACTACCCAGTGTTCTATGGGCCTACCGGACCACGGAGAAGACCGCCATGGGAGAAACACCCTTCAATCACACCTACGGCACCAAAGTAGTGATCCCCATAGAGATCGAAGTACCTACATTGTGACTAGAAGCATATAGTGATCAGACAAACGAAGATGAGCTATGTACCAACCTCGATCTACTCGACGAAGTAAGGGACCTCGCGTACATCAGGATCACAGCCTACCAGCAGAGAGTAGCTCGGTACTATAACGCCAGGGTCAAGAAGCGGAACCTCCACGTGGGCGACCTAATCCTTCATAAAGTTATGGTACCGGAGCCCGGCGCTGGCAAGCTCGGGTCCAACTGGGAAGGTCCTTACCGAGTGAAACGAGTGTTCGGGGAAGGAACGTACGAGATTGAGACCCTTGAAGGGAAACAAGTACCTCGGGCATGGAATATTGTCAACTTAAGACAATACTATCTGTAAGAATTGGGTAGGCCACGAGCCACTCCCAAAGCCTAAGGGCCAGAATACCGAGCTAACATGACATCGGCACAACAGGACCCAGACGCCTCTATGGCATGGGCAGACTCCGAGAGTGGGCCACGAGCCACTCCTCCAGCCTAAAGGCTGAAATGTCGAGCTAATAAGGAAACCTAGGCAGCATACAAGACTTATCCGCTCCGTCAGCACGAGCTAAGTACTTGCAGCGCCCAAGGCGCAGGCGGCTCGGGCACGAACCTTGTAGTGAATAGCCCGCCCCGGCATGCAACGAGTTCAACCCGTTAAGGATAATTGGTGACAACCTACCCCAGGTGCAGACAGGTCGGGCATATACCCTACCATGTCACTCACCTCGGTGTACACAAGGCTACCCCTACTAAGTAATGGAGTACAGTTCGAGAACACGGCGGTTGAGGAACTCCCGCTTCGCGTAATTAGCCTAATAGCCTAACGGTTCAGAGCAAAGCGACCACTTCAGCAAACAAATGAAAGACTTGCTTAGATACTCGACAAAGTAAAGTTTTATTTACGTAAATGTCGTTACAAAAATCTGTTGCAAGAAAAATAGAGAGAAGACTAAGCACGTAAGTACAAAGCTCGAGCTATTTGGGAAGCTCACTGTCTTTGCCAGAGACCTCGTTGGGGACAGCAACTGGGCCAGCATCTTCTGCTTCCTCTTCAGTGCCTTCGTCCTCAAAATCTAGATCATCCTTTGACTGATGCACGATGTCGTTAGTAATCCGCGAAGTAGTGATGGCGCTCGTATCCAGGTCGGCCTCGGTCATCACGTTGTCAAACCTTGAAGAGCTGACATAGTTGACGACGGCCTGAGCTTTGGCCTCCTTGAGAGCATCCTCAAAGATGGTGATCTTCTCTTTAATATTTTCTTGGAGGTCCTCCACCTCGCGCTCCAGCTTCCCCTTGGCCTCCTTGAGGCCCTGCATCTCGAGCTTCAGGGCGTCCCGCTCAGCCTTGAGGCTACCCACCTCGAGCCCCAAGGCCTCTTGGCTGACCTTGAGCCCATTCACCTCGGCCCTCAACCTGTCCTTGTCTCAGGCCAGCTCACCCTTCTCCGCCATTAGCACCTCGATGAAGCTCTTCTGAGCCAAGGCGTCACTCTCCAGGTGGTGGACCTGACCGCGAACTGCCCTCAATTCGGTATGGGCTGTGCGGGATGACTTCTCAGCCTCTAGAGCCCGCCTCAGATGCCGATCTAATTCAAGGGTCAAGGCGCGAACGGCGGAGTTCACCTGCCAAAGGAAAACCAGTCAAAAGGGAAAGCAAAAAAAAAACAAAAAAAAAAACAAAAAACACAAACAACTCACCACCATAGTATGGGTGGCAGCTCGGGCACCAAGCTGACCAGGAGTGAGATCAGCCCACTCGGTGACCTCCCCCGGGTATGCAGCCAGCTTGCTCTTCTCCAGACTGCACTGGGGATTCAAGACAGTTTGGCTCCCCTGACCCTCCGAGCTGGACGCCGTCATCTCTACATCATGAGTGGACTCCTCAAAAGCCTCAGCGGCAGCCTCAGCAGGATGAGCCCCGGTAGCAGCCTTTGTAGCACGAGCCTCGGCAGCACTCTCAGCAGTAGGTTCGGAGGGCTTAGCAGAGGGCTCCGCTACCACCTCGGGCCCCTGAGACACCGCGTCTCCTTCCAGGTCGATGATAGGTGGAGTGCCTGGAAGCTCAGGCTCCGGAGCCGAAGCCTGCAGACGTTGAGTCTCGGCTGAGGCTTGAGGAGACTCAACGCGTGCCTTCTTGGCTACGCGCTTCTTCCTCTTCATCTGGCAGAAGAGTCTTTGGTTGTCAATCTTCTCCGCCTCCATGGGGCCTGTAGTGAATTTCGACATTAGCAATCCCAAAGTAAACATACATACAAAAAGCCAAAGTAAAGCAAAACCTACCTGAGCTCAAGCCGGCCTGGACGAGCTTCTCTTCGGATGTGAAGTCTTTATAATTCAACTTGAGCTGGGCTAGCATCTGGAGTGCCTTCTTGGTCTTCCCGTCTAAGATGACACCGGGGTCTTGAACAGCCACCCTCCAATCACTAGGGAAGGGCCACCCCATGCTGCTCCGAATTACGAAGTAGTCCCGCTTCCAGGCTAGGACTTTACTTGGAAGTTTGTGCATGAGCTTGAAACCCGGGCGGGGAGGCAGGTAGTAAGACCATCTGTGCCCGGGGAGAGTGCCCGAAGCACTCTTCTTTATGGCCAAAATGGTGCTAAGAATGTCCAGGTCGATAGGGAGAGATCGTTCAAAGCAAAGAGAAATGGTCCCAACTATATTCCGTATGGAATTTGGGTTAAGTTGGTCCAAAGTAATGTTGAAGTGCACCAGCACTTTGGTAATCAAATGGTGGAGAGGGAGTCGGAGTCCGGCTACCAACTGCTTCCTGAATACCACGATCTCATCAAGACCGTGCTCCCATGGGAAGTTGCCAGTAGGGAGACTGTATGAGTACTCCCCAAGAAGGTGGAACCTCTGTATGAGGTCCTGGAGCCTCTTCGAGATCATGGTGGAAGGACCGAACTGGTCCGGCACCCGACGTCGGTTGGAGGTAGATGCCAGATTACCCAAAGCCACCCGTACGTCGGGTGGCGGAGCGGCCGAAGAGCCACCCAGGGCCGAAGTACCCACCCCGGGCTCATCAGCTAGGCTACCTACGCTAGACAACATGACAGACAGAAAGGGAAGAAACAAATTGGAAGGGAAAAGGAAGCTCGGGAGAACTCACCAAAGGAACGTGACCGGATTGGAAGAACGGGACGAGCTGGAAGACTCGAGCTAAGAGGCCTCTAGCGTGAGCTCAAACACCAACGACGAAAGCTTTGTGGGGAAGAAATGGCCAAGGGTCCCCCCTATTTATAGCCACAGCTGCGAGCTCCTCGAGGCAAAAACAGTTTAGCGCATTTTTTACGTCTGTGAAGTCCAAATCGCGTGAGGTCCAAGCGTAAACTGGACGCGACTCGGGTCTCTTTTGATCGAACCAGCCACTAGACCGGTCCAGGTGGACGGAGCGCACAACAGAGTGGCATAAGTACCAACGCCAAATCCACCCGGCGCGTCATGACCTCCCCATGCTAGGTCATCGCCGCTAGCGCAGGGAGCAGGGGGCAATTGATGGAGGGTGATTTGGCCCAACCTCGCAGCACGGGTACACGTGGGCATGACCCTGCTAAAATAGTGACTCAGCATGACAGCGCAACGGATGCAACCACAACTCGGAGGGAAGGTCCCACCGAGTTCAGCTTGGCAACTGGGCGGGTAAACTACTCCCCGGGAGCCACCTTACCTGCACCTCATCCTCGGGGTTAAGGCACTTCAGGATGCCTCGAGTTTGAAGTACCCTGACCTCTCTTGAGGCCCAAGCTCCTCCCAATGGACCTCAGGCCACTCCCAGACAAGAACGCACTGTCCATCTCTGGGCACCCCGAGTTATAGGCACCTCGGGTCAGCCAGCTCGACATAGCTTGCCACAGGCAGCATGCCGCTTACGGGATAACCCGGCACAGGGTAGCTCGCGGAAGGGTAGTCCGTCACATCACAGGAAGACCTTTTGCTGACCACCGTACCCGACAAATCTGGGAACAGCGACCATATCCCTCGTCAGACAACATCGTGTCTGCCACCTTCAAAGGGTGCCTTACACCTGATAGGCACGTACATTGCGGCGACGGCCCCGCGCGTGCCACCTCAGCCCTGTCAGTAACGGCTGCGGCGGGCTGACAATGGCGGTTATACCCGCCCTGTCAGAGGCCTGTGGGCCTAATACAACGGATTTCTGTTATAAGGAGCTAGTATCAAGGAACGGGGGTATCTTCTTGAAATCTCTTGCGCTACCTCACTCTTAGTTTTCATCTTCTCTTTGCTTCTTACTCAGAATACTGACTTAATCATCGGAGCGTTCCCGTCAGGCGAACCCCCCGAGGATTCTTCTTCTTCCTCGTCTCAAGTACTTCTTGGGAAGCCAGGCGAGTGCCAGATAGGAGTGACCGGATTGCGCACCATCACTTACCAAAGAGAGACCAATCAAAGCATAAAAAGGAAACTCTCTTCTTAACAAGTTTCCTACTGAAGACCTTTCCTTATTTCTCTGTTTCTATTCTTGTAATTGTTTCTAATTTATTCTTTATTACTTCAGTATAAATATTCAGCCATATACAGTTTATTCATCATAGTGAAATTCGACCCATTCTTTTAATCTTTGTCTTTCTAGCTTTAACTGGCTCCAAATCCTTTTCGTCATTTCTTCTTTTCAATTGTAGAAGAAGAGGAGAGCTTAAAAAAGTGCCAAATACTATTCTTAATTTTTTCTCGCTTGCTTATGAAATGGAAAAATGGAGACCAATCAAAGCAATTACTAGGGAAGATTTAAGACCTGCATGACAAATTCAATGATGTCATTCACATGATATAATGATGGGTAGAGACGATTGGAATGGATTCGTGTTCCTGAAACATTTCTAATCGACAAGGTAGAGATTGCAAAAATGAAGAGCTTTAATGCAGTTAAAATTACACTCAAGAACATAGAGGACCGGCTTGAGTTCTTCCATGTAAATTTCTAGAATTCCTGCTTCTTATGGTCAATCAAAAAGTGAGGAACCAATGGACTATATAGTCTTCTCCATCTTCACCACTGACCATTCATCAAGTTATAGACTCACCAGGAAATGGACAACAAAGTTCAATTAGCTCAAAGAATCTAGTAATAAAGAACAATTTTTGGTATTCCTGTAGCTTTGGCTACCACCTTAAAGTATGTAAGGTTATGTCCGATAGAGAGTATATGCAAACTTATTCCATGTGAAGATATCTGTTATTTGAATTTCAGACTTGTAAGTGGGCTTGTAGAATAAGCCATCTCAGGGCCTTTACTTGATCAATTGTATCAGGTTAGATGCTCATAGTGCTTGATGTCTCTCTCCCTGTTTTTATAGTAGGAGTGGCGATAGAGAAGGAGGAGTTGGTCTTCCCGCTTTTCAAGCTCGAGTAGTATTGGTCAAGTATGTTGGTTGGCGTGTTCTAGCTCAAAACCATATCAAATATCAACTCATATCCATTAATCACTATGAATCACTTCATAGCATTTGAATAGGTTCTCCGGTAACCGATACAAAATAACAATGAGGGATCCTCACAACAATTGTCTGAATTCCTCAATAAATCTTCTTCAAGCTTCTTGGGAACTCTACTTTTAGGCAGAAATCTCAATTTCTACAGCTGCACCAACCCTTGTAATGAATAATTTGGTTGTTGTAAATGACTAAATGCCTCATCAAGCATTAGGTTTTAAAAGAAAAAGGCAATCTTTGATTCCATTGCACTTTTGTTTTGAAACTCTATCTTAGTGCCCTTAGTTCTTTATGATAAAAGGATATTTTAGGGATTTTTGAAAATTTTAGTAGTCATATAATATCACATGTGAACAGTTTGTGACGAAGAGTTAACGGTAAGGGATATTTTAGACAATTGTTAGAAACAGTAGGAGTACTTCAAGACAATATGTAAACAGTAAAGGTAAAGTTAGTCAATTAACTAAACCATAAGGGTAATTTAAGAAATTTAATAAATATTGCTAAAAAGGCATTAACAAACTTGTTAACCTAAAAGGATGAAACCTGTTATGACCTAACACTTCATTCTTGCACCAATAACATGTTATTAAGCCAATAAAATAGTAGTTGTGTTATAATAACAAAACTGATAAAGAACCTATTATTAACCATTTAGCCTGAAATTATAATAGATTTTGGCTTCAAAACATAATCATAATCCAAATCTAAAAGACTTAAACAACTTCTAATAAAACATGTCTAAAGTCAATATATTTTAAGCTAAAAGAGTTCTCAAACCATTAATGATGAGATTCGGATAAGAGTTCTCAACATCTTCCAAGATAAGTCAACTTAAAAATGTCTTAAATCATTTAATAAGTTTTCAAAATCATTCAACAAATCCCAATACATTTACAACTCATTCAACCATAAATCCAATAACAAGTATAAGTCAAATTATGAATTCTCCAATTCTTCATGAATCCAAGAACCATCACAAGTGACAGGCCCAACAAGTCCAAATCTAGATTGCAACCTCCCAAGCCAATCTTCTCGTCAATCCAACCCTACAAAAAAATCACAGATATATTCATATGCGTAAATTCAAAGAAAATAAATTAATTGATTTATTGAATCATTGTCAAATTCTTACCATTTTCTAATGACTAAACTCCAATAGATATTGTGTTTTCATTAGTGAAAACACTTTCTGATACATACATACATACATTGTAAAAAAATAGCATGAAAATTAAAAATAAATAAAGTAAGAAATAGCATTCTTTTGTTTACTCATATCCAATTCAAGCAAACAATCTTGTCCACATATTAGAACTTCAACAATATCTAGAAGGCAACTACATCTTGAATCAATTACTCTTACCACTTGTAGAGAATTTTGACTTTGAAGCAATTATGGAAATTAGAATCATCAATATATCACATGCCATTTTAGAAAATATTGGAAGCTTTGGACTATTCACTTTTCAGCAATATAAGATATTGAAATTTTGGTTTCTAGAAAAAAGTGAACCATTCAAGACATTCATTCACACACTAACCATAAAAAAAAAAAAAAAAAAATGAATTTTGATCATTTTCCCCACCTCCATTTCCATCTCTAAATGAGTTAGTATTGGAACCACTCTCTCTAATAGTTGAAGGACTACCATAACTCACAAGTGAATCTAGGTTATCAACTTCATTTACAGAAAAGATCAACTAATGCATGTTGAACCTTCTCAATGTAAAAAGAAGCACTATCACCATAAATTTGAATGTAATAAAACTTCACCAAAACCATCTTAAACCGTAGGTCAAGAATCAAGGCAATAATTAATATCAAGCTGCACTCATGCTAATAGTTGTTAAATTTTGCCTTCATTTCATTTGCCATCATCCTTATTTCAACATGGTCACTCTTGACCTATTCAAGTAATTTCAAATGAATTTCACAGATATCTATAAAATAAAGATTTGTTGTTGGATGCTTAGAACTCGAGAATTTAGTAGTGGCATCACAAAAAAAAAATATTCAAGCATTTTTTAATAATTGTTACCATTTCCCACTCCTCATCAGACGGATTTGTTTTAAAATCATGATCCATTTGGTTTAAATGAAAAAAAAAAAAAAGCCTTCCTGAATGCTAAAGAAAACTCCAACATAAGATATATGAAATTCCACCTATTTCCCACATCAAGGGATACACTTTTACAACCTTGCAATTTTACTTGAATTATTGCACTTTGAAACTTTTGATCCCTTAAAGGAAATGAATTCACATGACAAAATCTCGAATTTTTAAAGCACATGTCCAATGACTTTCCAACCATCTTGCACAATGAGATTTAAAATATGACTTAAACATCAAACATGAAAAAAATCCCTAGATAATAAAAGCAAATGTTGGTCAACAAGATGACACTGAATCTCCCTAATCATTGCATAATTTGTAAATGCATTATCAACTCTAATACCCTACTAAGAGTTTCTACATCATGAGGATCTGGAACTTGCACAAAAGAAATAATCTTCTTATGCAACATCCATGCATCACCAATGAAATATGTAGTAATACAACAATAACTAATGTTTTAGTTCTCTATTGTCTATACATCGATAGTGAGACCAATTCTAGAAGAAAGGGCGTCTAAAAAATTATAAAGCTTTTCTTTCTCCTCTTGTTACACTACCACAATGTTGGCCCTAATTGCATTATGAGAAACCAGTCTAAACAATGGTTGGAGATTGTTGCAAAACTTGTAAAAATATGCATGCTCAACCATATTGAAAGGTATTCATGCTTCATGATCATTTATGCAAAATTTCTATAATTCTTTCTTGATCAAATTTAAAACTTTGCAGTCTTGCTTTTTCATTTGTACCCTGGACATTGTTAAAGTTTATTGACCCAAATCTTTACACATTTTCCTATGACAATGAAGTAAATGTTTCCTTAAGTGAATAGTACCATTGTTACTAGAACCATTAAGTTTTCTAACAATGATTACAAGTATCAACATCTTCATCAAATGCACTCTTGGTAATTGAAGATTAATTTGTAAGTTGATCCATGTTGATGCAACTTACAATTAAATAAATATCCCTATGTATACCAATGCATGAAACTAAATATTATATTTCTAAATAACCAATATTAATTATTGTAAAATATAAAACAATTAAATAAGAAACATAACTTACCAAGTGATTATTGAAGAATCAAGACTAAATAGGTAATCACCAACTTTTGCCAAGGTTGTAAGGGTTAATCAATTTAATGGTTTGCATAAAAAACAACAAAAAAATGCATCTGAGGCTAATCAATTAGGAAAAAATTGAATAAGAAACCATCAAACAAAAAAAAAAGATAAACAATATAAATTAAGGGAAGAAATCTGCAATAAAACCTATCATATAATGAGGTGTTAGAAGTTGAATCCTCACCTAAAACTGACATGATAGAGGATGGTCAAAAAGGGGATGATGATCTAGATACTAGCTAGTGCTTTGAGCCTCAGCCAAATATTGATTTTGCTAATGCACTTGTTATTTCTAGTATTGTTGAGAGGCTAAGAAATGATAGTTCTAAAATGGAATTGTGTCATTGCTTCCATTTTATATATTAACTAACCTTCTTAACATAACAAAACACCTGAACCCATTCCCTAAAACTTTATTAACTTCTTATATAATTAGAAGTAATATAATAAGTGATAGATTTTATGAAGCCTGATAGGGTCCAAGTTTTTATGCTTACAAGAATATTCCATGAAAACCTAGTTGTGATGAATTCATAAAATTTAAACCACATCAGCACATATAAATTGATATCTAAAATATTGTATAACATATCATCAAGTAAGTTTAAATGCTGAAAAAAAAAATTATTAGTTATGAAATAATTCCAAAACACGATTACAAGTACTTGTTAGTGAAACAAATAATTTTGTAACAATTCGGAGTTGTTTCTTGGTTAGCTGATTTGTTTATGCAGGTTAGAACTTAGAAATAGTAGTTGTTAGTTGCTATTATAAAATTATTTGCCAAACCACATCAACACACTCTGCTCCAATCTTCTTATTAGCCTACTCAAGATGAGAATGATGAGAAAAAATTGAAAAGATGAGAATCCCCCGATAACCCAATAGCAAATTTCAAACAAAATCCTTAATCCCAATTCCCAAGGGCAGAGTTCAATAGGGAAGTTGTGAAGATCAACTGTTAAAAAATAAGAAGAGTTGATTTTATCAAAATAAAAAAGAAGAGTTGAATATATTGACTGGTATCAAACGAGAAAGAAACTGAAGGCGAAGAGAGAACATACCAGCAAGAGAGAGAGATGGATGGATGGATTAACGCCAAGAGAGGACGAAGGGGTAGATAGTAGGGGTGGCAATTTCCAACCCAACCCGTTGAACCTGCCCAGCCCACCCATTTATTAGCAGGTTGGGTTGTATCCTTTTATGTTGGGTCAGTAGCGGGTTGGTTAACCAAATAAAATGAGAATTGACAGATTGAGTGGGTTGGATCATGGGTATTCATTAAGAGATTAGGAATTTTTGTTTTTTTTTTATTTTCTTTTCTTTCCTTCTTTTCTGCTTGTTTTTCATTCACCTCTCTCTCTCTCTCCTCTCTTCTCCTCTTAGAACCCTAATCCATGGCTGAAGATCTAAGCGAGTGATTTTCTAACCCTACCTTCCTCTCTCTCTCTCTCCCCCTCCCCAAATCCAAACCCTAACCAATGCTAACTCAACGGTGATGATCCCTCTATACATGAACCAAAGCTGCTACAACGATGATACAGAGCTCATTCATTTATTTCTATTATGCTTTGTTTCACATTTTATAGATTCGTTCAATTGCAACAATATGGATAAGGGAGTGTAAACTCTGCCGCAGTTTATCAAAAGCAAAAGGGGATCCCAAAACATAGTGTGATGTGCTTCAGACATACGAAAGCTACTACTTGTAAGGCATCCTTCCATGAATCTGGAGCTATTTCTTCAAGTTCACCGGCAAAATCAAAGGTGATGTCACGGCATTAGTTGGCGCTAGTAAAAGAAGATAGTCATTTTCAATGGTGCTAATAAAATCCGGTCTCATAGTCCCTTTCTAAATGTTTATATTTTATATTTTAATAATGCTTATACTCTCTTATAATTTTGTAATTTTTTTATTTTCTGAAATTTGTATACATATTTTTGTAATTTCCTTTTTTCTCTTTGTTTTTCTATAATTTTTGTTATATTTTCTTTTGCAACTTCTATTATCTATTGTGTTGAAATGTTTTTGCAGCAAATTTTGTTATTTTTCCACATTTTTGTGTTTTCTCTATAACTTTTGTTTTTTCTTTTTGCAATTTATGTTATTTTAGTGGGTTTCTATATTTTTTGTAATTTTATAATTTTCTACATTTTCATGTTTCTACAATTTATATTTTCTAGTTTTTCTTTGTTTTTGGTAATTTATATTGATTTTCTTCATTTTTTGTGTTTTTTGTAATTCTGGCTATATTTTTGCAATTTTAATTATTTTCCATGTTTATATTCTCCATATTTTTTTGTATGTTCTATGTTTTCTAATTTTTGTATTTTCTACAATTTATGCTTGTGTTATTTAATAAGTAAAAGATTGGTGTGTTGGGTTGGTTGGGTTGGGTTAAGGCAGGTTTGGGTTCAACCCAACCCATTTAGTTTTACACAAATGGGTCATTAATGGGTTGGCTGGTTAAATGGGTTGGGTTGAAGCTCAACCCAAACCAAACCCAACCCAACCCAACCCGCCCAATTTCCACCTCTAATAAATGAGCAGGCAAATGGTGCATTCAGTTTTAGGTGATCATGTTCACTGGTTCAAGTCTCAATAGTTGTAGCTAGCAACCCTTTTGTTTCATTCTTGCCTTTCAAATGGAGAAGAAAAAAAAAAGGCTCATTTTAATAGGGTTTTGAATAAAACCTTGCCGAAAGGACCATTTTGGACATATGTTATGTAAACATTACATAATTTATTAATTATTATATATTATAAATTTAATATTATATACAAGGCTTGAGTCGGATCTAAATCAGTTTGGGACATGGTGGACACAATTTCGACCCAATAATAATTGAGAAAAAGTATTAGGAACCAGAACCAACCAATTGGAATATGTTTTGGAGCTAGAACTAATCTAATCGGTTCGGGTCCATTGGGTTAGACCCAATTAATAGCCTTACTGTCAGACTTATTGGGCTGAACTATTTCACCTATGGATGTTTTAGGTTGAATGGGCTCTTTTGAGCCATGAAATACTAGGATACATTGATTGCACCACCCGACACCCTAGCATTGACTCCACCTTTAGTGCTCTTACCCCAATCAGGTGTCATGGTTGAAACAAGACCATTTGCTGGTCAGCTAATTAACCATTCTCTCTTACATTGTTGGATTCACCACTAGTCTCTTGATCTGAACCACTCTGGGGAATATCATCGCTAAAAAGCTCACCGCTCGAACTGTTCACATTCATGATGACCTTGTCTCATTACGCAAGGGGACATGTCCATGACTGAATATCTTTAAGCAATCAAGAGTTACAATGATCATTCGGCCGCTCTTGGTTAACACTTTCCATCTCTCAACTTATCCACCGTGCTATCAAAGGCCTCTCTTTTGATTACGATTTCTTTAATATTAATCTTACTATTCGTTCCACTAATATTTCTTTGAGGAGCTCTAGGGCATGTTACTTCAACAAGAGACTCTTCTATCCTCTCGTACTATTCGATGTGCCAATGTTGCATCAAATGATACCAAGTCTACCCATGACAATAAACCATCACTTCCCTCTCCGGAACCTAATGCTTGCAAAAGCAAGGGCCAATGCAAAATCTATGGCAGTAAATATCATGCCACTAAGATGCTTGTCTTTCTCAATCAAGCGTCCGATAAGTATCTGTGCAACCAAAAGCAAGCTTACAGTGTTGCTTCCTCTCCTTCTTTGGAAGACACTTGGTGTGAGCTCCAAGAAGTTCATGGTTGGTTTAATAAAATGGAGTCGCCACCCAATTTTTAAATGACATGGGTCCTCATTTTCAAATCTGAAAAATGATTTACTTTCTTTGATAATGACTTCATTCTTCGTGGGAATGGCACCGAATCAAGATATTCTAAATCCGAAAGGATTGAGAGAGGAGAGGCACTACTAGAAAAATCACCTACATAAGCAACAAAAAATTTCTCTAAAAAGAATAAGAGGCACTCAGGTGATTGCCTCTAAATGCCTAACCTCTAAATGTTATAGAGGCACTTGACTGATAATTAGAGGCACATCTAATAAATGCCTCCAATAATAAGATATTGAGGCACATAGTCATGCCTCAAAAGCTTTGCCGCTAAAATCATTATATAGAGGCATGTATGAATGCCACCAAATGTACATTTTTAGAGGCATTTTAGTTAAATTTGAGGCAAACTTATTTGCCTCTAAAAATAATTTTAAGAATCTTAGTTATGGTTTATAGTAGCACTTGTAATTGCCACTAAAAATATTCATTGCTCTTATTTAGAGGCACTTGCAACTGCCTCTAAAAATCATTTATTTGTGTTTTAAAAAACTATTTTATTATATGTAAGGTTGTAAACCTATATAAAAATATTTAATTTGCTATTTAAAACAATTCATTGACATATCTATTAAAAGATATTGATTATTTCTTAGTATTGTTTCATATTAATTGATACAAATTCAAAGAAAAAGAACAATTCATCTACAAAAACACATGGAATAAAAAAAATACAAAAAACAACTCACTCCTTACTCTAAGAAAAGAAAAAAAAAAAACAGTTCATCTCAACACCTCTACATTCTTTTTCTTCTACAACCTACAAAAAAATAATACAACAAAAAGTAAAAAAAAAATAATAATCAAATTAGTAACTATAATTTTTCAAAAACAAAAGATCTTTAACCATCTAATTACATGTTGCGTGATTCTTACCTTATAAATAGAATTTAGTTTTGGATGGTTGATCTTCAAAGTCAAGTAACAGAATACCAATAGTAAAGGGCACTAAATGCACGATTGCTCAAAGCATTTCTAAACCATGATGTGTTCTTTATTGCATTCTACCAGCCAGGCTGATTCAAAGAGGCATGGGAGCTTCCAGGTAATTGATAAACAGTGGAACTCCAATATCAACAGCCTTAATAGACCAATTATTTGGACAACCCTACTAGTTGTTTGTTGTAAAAACTTAACAAGAAAGAGAAATATATCTATTTTGCTTAAATCCACGTTTGCCTATAAGAAACCTACTATCAGTTTCCTAATTGATTAGAGAATTTTGCAAAGAGAACAATATGGTCTCTTTTGAATGAAATTTGGTCCTACTATGTATTATTTTTATTATTATTTGTTTATTAAGTTTTACCTCAACAACAAATCATGCCCATATTTTGCCCTCCTAAACTTCCATTACTCCCTTGAACCTGGCCAAACAAATTTTGTGCATGATCCACAAATTTTGAACTCTCCTGAACCTACAAAAGGCATCTAAGATATTTGTGCAAGAAACCTACTATAATCAATTATATTACCTTTGATACAATTCCTTCTAAGATATTTGTGCAAATTTCAAATCAAGCAGAAGACATCTAAGCTCTAATTATTGAAGAGTAGGTGGAAGTTATTGGGCTTCCACTTTCTCTATGAACATTTAAATTAGCTCAGAAGTTACCACCACCTATAACTAACATCAACATTAAATCTATTCACAACATAAAATTGGTGGGAGGGGGAGTAAAAGAATGATCACGAGTTGCATGTTGTTACTCACTAGACAAGGTGGTGGCCTCACAAATAACACCAAGAGTTCCTAGGCCAAGGAATGCCACTTGAGAAAATGTCAACCAAAAACAGCCAAGGTAAAAAGTAAATACATGACAGGTAGAGCGAATACAACACTTTATTTCCAAACAAAGAACATCATAACCCTACCAAGAGCACTTACCATTTTCCCTAATGTACAAATGATTGTAATTTCTATTGGTGTGAGCTAGGAGAATATCCATTAATTCAGGGGATAATTCTTATCATAGTAGTTTGTGTGTAACTAGGAGAGGTGGAACAAGGTAGTTCGTGTATAACTAGGAGAGGTGGAACAAGGCCTGTACATATAAACTCATTCTTTGCAAAGGAAAAAAATAACAAGAAAAAGAAAGAACAAAATCTTTCCTTCTACTCGAGTTATCAATTTCTTCACCATTTACTTGCACAACCTCCCCATCTATCCAAGCTATTAGGATCCACCAGCCAAATAGGGGACCCAACCACAAAAGTAGCCTGCACAAAAAACAGTGTTCGTAAATTAGCAATCAAGATACAATGTTTATATAAGATGAGAGAGAAAGAAACATATGCAACTAGATTAAAACAATAGCATGCCCAAATAGCAATGTAACCAATATCTTGGAAACAAATTCAACATTAGAAACCATATGATGTAACAATCTATTGCTTCCTCCACTAGAATAATCTATATAAGCGGTAAATATAGAGTAGTCCCTCAAACAAGTTCCTAGTATCACCACCTAAGTTCACTTTTTATTGTTCATGAGTCCTTTGATAATAGATGAAGTAGCTCAATTTTTATGGCTTCTTGCCTTGTATCTTAGTGGATAAGTAATTAAAGAATTTTCTTACATGACCACCTACTAAAAAGACAAAGCAATAAGTCATTAAGTTTGGCTAAATTTAACTATTATCAAAAGGCCCCCAAGTTAAGGACATGCTCAGCTTTTGACCATTGACAAAGACCTAACAAAATTTGTTATTGCATTAGGTTAGCTTGGTAGTTAGTACATCCAATGCAAAATATTAGTTAATACATCCAGCGCATTAGGTTAGCTTGATTATTGTAAAATGAAATCATTGATTAAGAGACCTACAAAATATCCAGTATCCATATGTTTATAACTAGTATCTTGTACAATTCATCATATAAAATTCTATGAACAATTTCATCTAAATTTTATGTGCAGTTTTCATCAAAACCTTTAATATTTGACTTAGCATCTTACAGTAGAATAATACGCATTAAGTAGAGGTTTAGTGATTTTACTTGAATATTTGTTATCATTATCAAGGTTAAGAAATTATCAAGTTATTTTCTGTCATGGCCAGGATTTTCTAATAAAGTAGAGAAATCTTACATTGATCTTGGAAATATTATCTTATTGTGGTTAAAACTTTTGAAAATAGATTTGCAAGAAATGGTAGGCATAAGTTTTATTCAATGTTTTGTTCTTTGAAGTTATATAAATCTTTAGGTAGAACAATAATAGAGAACAAGATAACAAAATAGATTTTAAGTTTTAGATCCTTGTCCTATGTGTTAGTAAAATACATATAGGCTAAATATGAAAGGCAAAATGATACAGTTCCAAATGAGAAAAGCGATTTCAACAACCTAGAAATATTTGACTTGGTGGCCCAACATGACTCTAAGTATGACTTCCCATGCTCAGTTACTCACAGGAGCAGGTTTCAACCCAACAACCCTTGCCAAGCTGCTATGTTTATCTGGTCCATGACTTATCCAAAGTGTCCCTATCTATTAAACAAAGTGGAATGGACATGTGTTACCTCAGTAATGCTAAACCTATAAAAAAAATGGCCAAAGATGAGGTATGAATATCTAAAGGAAAACAAAGGATTGTGGTACAATTGAAATGGGATTTTAAGGCTGTCATTTACATGCAAACCAAACCAAATGACCAAAGAGATGAGATAAAAGGAATGATGGGTTGAGAAAGATCAGTATCAAAGTGGAATTAAACACCCTCATCTTTATGTGCAGAATTTAATATACTGTTTTTCTTTACAAAAATGAGAGCATCACCAATCAATTTGAAGTATGTTTATCTTACTACTGCCCAAACACAAATAACAATCCAGATAGGCATTTCAAATCTATAAAAAGAACAGTAGTGAAGGATGAAAATCTACTAGTTTCCTAATTCTGCTCAGAAACAAATTGAACTGAACCAGTAGATATAAGGGTTTAAAAGAAGGATCAAATAAAGATTCAAAAGGAGTTGATTTTCCCCGTCAGTGCTTTGACAAAGCAGCTGGGTTGTTTCAAACAAAAATATTTGCAATATTTACTTTAACCAAGCAGCCACTTGAACCATAAAATCTCAATTAATTTAGCTAGCATAAAAAACAATAAAGTTATTTAACAATGCTACTTAAAACTCAAATAGATCTGTCACTTAAGAAGTTGATGAGTAATGCTACCAGGGTCTATGCACAGGACAGGAGTTGAAGAGAATGCAGATGGTAAATAGTATACCAAGTCTAGAAACCACTAGATCAAGAACAGAGGTACTTGCAAAAATAAGATGGTCCCTTCAGAAATAATTATAAGGCCATTATCCAATGTTGGTCCCAGCCATCTGGAGGGGCGTATTGGATATGGACCCCTGTCCCACATTTCCACACTTGTCAGCCCAAGATAATCTAATCCATTGGCTGATTTGTACAGGTGGTCAGAAATTATGTTGAGGAGTTTGTTTTTGGATAAAAGGCTCAAATAGGTAAAAGAAGAAAAAATTATGAGGCTTCAAGGACCCTGTGACTTCAAAGAGTCACAGATGTTAAGCATCCATTAGAGCATACAAAGGCATTCATTCCTTAAGCCTGAAACGCAAGCCACCCAGATCAATCAAGGTATTACCAACATCACCATTTGTTATTTTATCATCTATTAGATCAGTGGTTTCTATCCTTGAATCATCATCAGAGGTATCAAACTTAGCTTCCACCATATCCTCATCTTCATCACTGAGAATTAAACCGGGAAAATCCAACACAAGACTACATATTTCTTTTTGTCAAGCAAAGGCTTTAGCAAAGGTGTTTGCTTATCGTTTAGCAAATCCAAAAACTGTTCGAACGACACTACTACCTCTGATATGGAGAACGAATCCTTAGAGCTTCCAGTCGATAGAAAATTTGTATTGAGCTACTATAAACATCGGCTGTTGACTAAGATCCCTCGTGAGAACCGAAGCCTGTAACTATCATCATTGGATTTTGGATTCGGGAAGGTACTACGAATTTTAATCATTATACTTTATATGCTTTCTTTTATTTCCCTAATTTATTTGCAATTAAAGTAGCAAGAGATAAATGTCTTTGTCTGTTTATTGAAACTCAGTTTTGATATGGAAGCATTGGAATTTCACTCATTCACCGACATTCCTCAATTAAAGAAAGAGTCAAACTAGAATAGACAATGGCATCCCAAGAATTTAAGCTTATTAATGCTTGTGTCAAATTTCCAATGATTTAATGCAAAATCCTTAACTGGTCCTCATCGATTGCTTCATCTCTACTAGTCTTGGGAAAGATGGCTTATATCATTGACTTTTTTTATTTTTTTTAATTCTGTATCTTCTATTAAAGATAGGATGGTATGTGAAATTGGATCATGCAAGTGTGGTTGTCTTAATGCACCTAATGAGAAAATCAATGAAATGTTTAGTAGTGAAAAGTATTTGAATATTATACCTTTAAAACATAATAGCGTTGGTAATTTTATCTGAATGCTGATGGAGAGCCGAGTGCAGGATACGAAATTGTTTAGAAAGTCAAATCACAAATGTATGTGGATGGTACTTAACCAAATTGCAGCTCAAACTGCCCATGGTTTCTACTTTCTATAAAAGAAGTGGTGTTTGTGGGGCTCTGCACTCTGCAAATTGAATTTAGGAGTTGAGACAGTTAAAGGGCATTAATTTTGGGGGTTTCATGGGGACCCGAAGCTGGCAAGGTGTGTCAGATCTGCCGGATATCCAAACTGTATCCACCACAGTCCTTAGGTGTCAAATTTTAACTCATTCGAGAAGATCAACAGGAAAAGTGAAGCATCAGTTAGAATTTCATATAAACTTTAACTAAAGTCATTTTTTAGAAAGATTTGTTGAGTCTATCTTAGCCGGTTTCATAAAGCATTGGAAAGGTTTAGTTTCTGCTTTCAAAAATGCTTAATCAATTTTTGCATCAGAATTTTCACAACAGAACACAGCCATATCCATCTTAACCAAGAGCTTCCTTTGTAGCCAAAGGATCATACAATGTACCACTTAAACCTAAAGTTGTTGGTCTTATTAAACTGGCTTTGAATCGTGGCCATATAATGTTACACAACTGAAGAGTCAGCTGACAGTCTTGAGATGATACCAGCTGTAAAAACTTCTTTTCTCATAAGCTTACACCAAATTTGTGAATTTTTAAGCAATCCATCAACCTGATAGCTAGGATCTATATACCTTCCCGGCCACTGTTGAAATAGCAACTTTTTTTTTTCAAAATGAATAACTTATGTTAGGTGGTAAAGGGGGTTCTAGGTAGGTAGCTAGGTCAAGACTTATCATCTAGTGTTTCATTCTGGAATAGCCAAAGATCAAAGTCATGGGGACTCCCATAAATGGTTTCACCTAAGATATTCCCTCCCTCCCTCCCTCCTTGTGATACTTGTCTTCCATAAATCATATTGACAGAGGCTATATTGGGAAGGATGGAAAGTGACAACATGGAAACTTGGCATTATAGGAACATAATGAGGGAGATCAGAGCTAGACCTGTTCATGGGCCGGGTGGCCCGACGGGCCGGCCCGGCCCGGCCCGACCCCCGGACGGGCTTGGACATTTTTATAGGCCCGCGGGCTTAAATTCGGGCCAAAAAGCCCGGCCCGACCCAACCTAATATTAAACTTAAAATTATTTATGTGATTATGTCCATTTGAATAATTTTTTTTTATTTAAGAATGTAAAATTGTGTTTTAAAATATAAAAGAAAGGGAAAAATACCATCTTGTAGGCCCATTGTTCATTTAAATAGAAAAAAAATACTTATCTGAAATTTTAATTCTAATTTGAATAGGGAAATTTGTTTTTTTTTTCAATTTGGTCGGGCTTCGGGCTCGAGCTCGGGCTCGGGCCCAAGTTATAGGCCCGTTGGTTGGGCCGGGCTCGGGCTCGGGCCCAAGTTATAGGCCCGTTGGTTGGGCCGGGCTCGGGCTCGGGCCTAGTATATTTTCATTAGTGACAAGTAAAAGCCCGGCCCGAGCCCGGCCCGAGCCCGGCCCATGAACAGGTCTAATCAGAGCAATGACAAGGAAGATGGCAATTACTCATTCATAGATTCACAGATAGCAAACTGCTTTAATGATTCTTTTTTGAAGGACAAAATTAACAAGAAACAGAAATAGAGCAATGACAAAGTAGAATATAAGTTTCTACTTTATAATTTTATGATCAGAGTTCCATATAAAATTTACCTAGAGTTTAGTTTTATTTTTATGCTCAAGGTACCATATAAATTCTAGATATTAACTTTCCTGTTTTTCGTATTGCAGGTCACTATATTGTGGTATGTGGCTATGATGCAAATAGAGATGAGTTTGAAATAAGAGACCCAGCCAACTCTAGGTACCATTTCCTTTTAGTTTCCTCAGTATTAGATGCCACCATGTTTCATTATTGATTGAATTGATGTTTTTTATGATGTATTATGCGGAAAAATTCTAGTATTTTCTACTAAGTTGTCACCTAATGATGTGCATCTTGACATCATTACCATTAGATGTGTTTGGATTCATACTAGAGAAGAGTTCAGTGACTTCTTCGCCGATGATGTGATTAAAGGATGGTCTAATGTGGTGACCTTGTTGATTCATGGATGGAGTGTAATGTGGGCCTTGTTTCCATCTTCCTATGCTGTGGTTTCAATGCATGTTGTATCAGAAAGCGAGGTCTACAGGGTAAGAAAGGATGGTCTAATAAATGTTTCTTTTATTAGTAACTTGTAGAAATTTTATTGTTGGAAATGTATAGAGTCAAAATGCAAGATGTAGACTCTCTTGTAAACACAAGGTCTACAGGTCTATCGAGCTAGCCCACAGCTGCTCCCCTACTACCATGATAAGCCCCTTTTACAGTAGAAAATTTTGGTTGATCCTAGTGGTTTCCTCCCTACTACAACATTTTAAAATAATGTTTCAAAAGGTGGAGAATGAGGAGCTAAAATATTCTGATGCTGACTCCCAAGTGTAATGAGATCTCATTCTTTCAGGAGAAGCATGGATTGATATGAGATAAATTACAGAGCTATAAAAAATGTATAGATGAATTAATCATCATATAGGCAAAATTTTCTGATGATTAAGTCATCTATACATTTTTTATAGCTCTGTAATTTTATATGGAAGAATGTACAAATGAATTAATCATCATATGGCCAAAGACTCATTAGGAGCTTAAAAAAACTAATTGCATGCCTCCAAATCCTCTAAAAATATATGGAAACTTTTAATGTGAAATAGGGTGTCAAAACCCCTAAATATTTAAACAAATTACAGACACATGCAGAAAGGTAGACTTAATCCTGCTGTTGTATTTGGAAACTTTTAATGTGAAATCGGGTGACAAAACCCCTAAATACTTAAACAAATATTGGGACATCTTGATGTGGTGGAGAGAAATGTATACTGCTTTACCTTATCTTTTTCAAAAAACGTAGAGTTAATCTTTAACATGGTCTTGCGATGAGAACCTTTAATGCATGTTCTTTGCATAAGGCACCTCAAAGTGTGTGAAGCATGTTCCTACTAGGCTTGATCATGTGGGCATTTTCCTTAACCAATGCTTAAACTTCAAACACCTTCTACATAGTTGTTGTAGAATAAGCACTTAAGTTTTTCAGTTGAATTAGTGTTAGGGTTCCACTGAACAAATGCCCCTTGATGTCATGTAATCTTAACCTTTGGATAATGCAGCCTAAATAATTTCTTGACAACAAAGTTACAGGGAATAAGTTAGGTTAACAATATCCATTCTTTATTGCACACCTGTGTTATTTATTTATTTGTTTGTTTGTTTTATGTCTTGGTCCTTGATAAGTGTTGCTTTCAAGGACATTCTGCTATAGATTTCTTACAGCCTTCTTAATCTATTTCCTTCTTGTGTACTTATAAATTAGCTATTCCTTCACTGGCATTTTTTAAATGCTATATGAATATTTTACAGTTTATATTGTTCATAGCATGGCTGGTGAACTCGTTGATCATCTTTATGATTTTTTAACTTGTGTTTGTTAGTAGTGTCTTGAAGGATATAATGGTGTTAACTTTTATAGTTCCCATAAGATATTTTCACTCTCCTGTGCTTCAAATTAGATACTTACCTTCTAAAGCATTTATCGAAATGGTCTTCTTCTTTGACCTCAAGTTTGAAACTGTAGACTTTACAACAAGATTGCTCGCTCATACCCATTATTGTCCTTCAAAATCATAACTGATACAACATACTAGAAAAAGACCATAACTACAGTATAGATATTCAAGCAATTGAGGCAGAGGTACATTGTTTCCTCATGAAAATTTCTCTGAACCTGCATGCTCTTCTAATTCCTTTTTTTACTCATTATTTTTGGTAAGGTGGAGGGATGATATATGGACATTCTTAAATGGGGGGTGCTGGCTGATTAGTTTCACAAGTCTCTTGCGTAATGCCATGCTCCATAATTTCTTTCTTATTTCCCCCTTTTACCATGATGTTACTTTCAATTTATTCTTCTACATTCTGTATATAGAGAGTGCCTTTACTATGGGATCTGCTTTACACATTCCGTGTAAATATATTTATTTGCCTGGTAGGAATGGCAAAAATGATTGGGAAAAGAAAACTGATACTTAGGTTTGTGGTTTCTTCTCCATAGAATTGGGGATGCTTGTAACAGTCCTATATTATTGAATTAATATTTTTTTTTCAATTACCAAAAAAAAATGAATGATAAGAAGCCATACTGCCACCTATATAGTGGCATACATATGGGGAAAATGCCATTACTTAGCATTGTCATAAACATTTAACCCATTCACCTTGGACCACTGATAGATATTTCAACAGTTTAAAAGAATTATAAGCATCCAAATTTCAACAGTTGAAGATGGAGTTGTTCCTAGAGATAACCCCCAAAGTGCCCTTTTCTAAGTAAGATTCATAGTTTATAAGTTCTGGCTTCAAGTTTTAACTACAAGGAAGGTATGGAAAGTTACTTTGGCATACACTAAGGTATGGATTTAAGGTTTTGATGCAAGATTAGGAATAGCCTACCTTTCAAAGGTTGTTTTTAAGGTAAGAATCATGCAATATATATGTAATTATATGGTTAACGATCTTTTACTTTTGAAAAATTATAGTTACTAATTTGACTAATTTTTTTTTGTTTGTATTATTTTTTTTCTTGCAAATTGTAGGAGAAAGAGAATGTAGATGATGTCAAGATGAAATACATTTTTTATTTTCTTAGAGTAGGAAGTGAATTGTTTTTTGTATTTTTTTATTCCATATGTTTTTGTAGATGGATTATTCTTTTCTCTTTGAATTTGTATCAATTAATATGAAACAATATTCAGAAACAATGGTTTTCTTTTAATAGATATGTGAATGAATTGTTTAGATAGCAAATTAAATGTTTGTATATATGTTTATATAAGCTTTGCATATGATAAAACAACTTTTCAAAACACAAATAAATGATCTTTAGAGGTAGTCACAAATGCCTCTAAATAAGACCAAATAATACTTTAGTTGCAATTTTAAGTGTTGCTATAAAGATTAAATAGGATTCTTAAAATTATTTTTAGAGGCAAATAAATTTGCCTCAAATTTAATTAAAATGCCCTAAAAATGTATTTTTAGTGGCATTCATACATGCATCTGTAAAATGCTTTTAGCATCAGTGTTTTAGAGGTAAAATAATGTGCCTCAATATCTCATTTTTGGAGGCACCTATCAGATGTACCTCTAATTACAAGTCAAGTGCCTCTATAACATTTAGAGACAATCACCTGAGTGCCTCTAATTCTTTTTAGAGGCATTTTTTCTATCTTTGGAGGCATTTTTAATTTGTTGCCTCTATATGTGATTTTTCTAGTAGTGCAAATGCACTGCAATGTACTAATGAAGAGATGATGGGTCAATGAAATCTATTGCTTCTATCTTATGCCATCTTAGAGTCTTAGAGGCAGGATATGTTAGATTCAAACTTCAATTTAATCATTGAATTTCATGCTTCTTATCTGATAAAAAATGCAAGAACATGTTAAGAAAATTTGGACAAAATCAGTTAAATACTACAATTTTGGGGTATTTTGAGCAAAATCAATAAAATACGCAATAAATATATAATATGAATTTACAGAATTTATATAGATTAACCATATATAAAGGTCATTCTTTGGTGCAATGGTCAAACTGACAAGAGTGAAAGCATATAACAGCTACTTTGTTCAAAGAATGCCAGAGGTTAGGTTTGTACCCAGTTTACCCCTTCCAAGACCACAAATAGCCAAGACTAAAATTGGTCAATGGTCCTTTTTGGGCTCATTTGTAACTGTAAGAAAATGGCCTACTATTGTCTTGTGATCATGGGGTAGCCGAGGCTACTCATTTTATTGTAAAGTTTATTTTTATTTAATAAAAGATTTCTTGTATTACTGATAAAAAAAACAAATAAACACTACTGGAAAATTCACCTATAGAGGTGACTATAACTGTCTCTAAAAGCATAAAAACTGCCTCTAAAGGTTATAAAAGACGGCCAGGTGAGTGCCTCTAAAAGCCCTGTCACTAAATGTTTTAGAGACGCTTGGTTGCTGGTAGGACTTTTAGAGGTACATATGACTGCCTCTATTGCACTGACACTAAAAGTCCTAATAGAGGCAGTTAAAAGTGCCTCTAAAAGTTCAACTTAGAGGCGCATTTGAACGCCTCTAAATGAATTTGTGGCAATTTTATGTGCCTCTAAAAGGAATCGAAGAAAAGGAAAAAAAGATATATGCTTTAATATTTAGAGGAACTTTTGGCCACCTCTAAAAAGGTTCCAATTTTTTAAAAAAAAAGTGCAATATATTGTGAATATTGCTACATAAAGATTCCAATTGATACACCTATATGAAAATATATTCAATCAAAACATTAAACCTGTATGAAAATATATATATATATAATCCAAAAAGGTACACTTTATCCCTAAAATTCCAATTGACTTTTATCATCATTGTAAGAACAAAAAAAAAAAAAAAACACAACATTCAACCCTCATTATATTCATTCTTCCTTTTGAGCAGATGTCTTCTTTTTTTAACAACCTACAAATCAAATATATAGTAGTCCAAAAGAAATTCCTTTTAACATCTCAAAAAAAAAAAAAGCTATTTGTAGTCTTCATCCAATCCTTTCTTCCTCTACAACCTGCAAAGAAAAGCAATAAAAGGAAAAAAAACAAAGTAAATAGGTATAATTTTTGTAAATTCCATTAACTATCTAATCACATATAGCAACAAAAAATGAAATAAAAATAATTATATGTAAATTTGTAATATTTACCAAAAACGAAGGCCAAGCAATAGTAGTTCCAACAGATGTTCCAATTGTCTTATGACATCCATGAGGTCTTATTAAAGGCTCCTCACAAATACTACTTTTTTACACAGGTCTTTGCTTATAACAACTGCTTTGGCCACAATTTCTTGCTTCCTTAAACTCTTCAAAAAAATCTTAGTCATATCCTACAATCAAATTTCTTTTATCAAATTCAAGCCATCAAAATAACATAAGCAAATAAATATACTTCTCTTTGCATCATGGATTACACAAGAGAGGGATTACATTTCTTTGCATCATGGATTACTTATGCTGTAAAGTTCAAAATATGGCAAAATTATATGAATGATTTAGCTACTTATGATATAGGTTATGGAGATATACATGCAACCAATTATACACCTAATTTAACCGGATCTAATATATATATATAGATCCACCCCAATCTAACCCAATATGATCAAGTCTGATATAAAGTTGGTTTCAATACTGTATGTTCATTGAAGAGTCATTAGCTCAAGGTTCGATTTAGGAATATGCAATTTGATCCAAAACATTTTTAGCCCATCAATTCAGCAATATTGATCTTCTCAAGAAACGGATCAAGTTGTACATCAGAATTATGTTATTTGACAAGGGCTAAACATATAGCATAATAATAAGGGGTGAAAGCACATATTCTATCTTCAAATTAGATTAAACAAGTATGACTGTTATCATATATCTTATATATCATATATCCTCTGTTTTTACTTTTATAGATTAGAAGGGAAGGTGGCACTGATCACAGGAGGTGTTAGTGGCATTGTTGAGTGCACAGCAAGATTGTTCAGCAAACATGGTGGCGAAGTTGTAATTGCTGACACTCTAGAGAAGTTGGGC
Source organism: Nelumbo nucifera (assembly GCF_055504915.1). Lineage (NCBI taxonomy): Eukaryota > Viridiplantae > Streptophyta > Magnoliopsida > Proteales > Nelumbonaceae > Nelumbo > Nelumbo nucifera. Next base: position 69,926,313 of record NC_142653.1, read on the forward strand.
AATTTAGTTTACAAGGAGCTAGGCACCACAAATGCTACCTATGTCCATTGTGATGCTACTAATGAAGACCAAGGGCCCGTTCGTTTGCTCTAAAGTTTGACATCTGAAATTGTAATAATTACATTAAGAGGTATGTTGGTATTGGTGAACTTTTCTTTCCTCTGAACTCTGAATGCAGAGAATGTTGTTCTGAATTCTAAACTCTGAATTCTGAATATTATCAAATATCTATTTTGACCCCATATATTAGAGTTTTTGTTTGCTTTTTGGGGGTATCATTGGAAAACAAAAAGTTGTATGATTGCACTTTAAGAGATAAGAGCTAAGAGGAAATGAACAACAATTTTTCTCTTAAAGTTAAAAGAATCCTCTTAAGAGATAAGAGTTAAGAGGAAATGAACAGACTCCAAGTAAAGGAAGCCGTTGATTCTGTTTCCAAGTATGGGAAGCTAGACATAATGTTCAACAATTCAGGTATAAGTGATGAAACCAGCAATTCATATAACTTAGTTCATTGATGCATCGGTCCTTGTACATCTTTTTTTGGCATATAAAATTCCATCAATCCATGGACATCAAACTACTGATGCATCAGTCCTTGTACTCCCTTTTTTTTTTTTTTTGCTAGGAAAATAAATATACAATATAAGTTTACTCTAACTCATTTTTTTTTCTTCCCAATGAATCCTCACTATAATTATTAGCAAAATATGGATTAGGTGATGTGGGTTGTTCCAATTCCTTGCCACATTTTATGTACCTAAACCTGTATCTCTTGAGAAGTATTCATCTAAAGTTGCACTCATTAGTTTTCTGTCTTTTTTTTTCTGTGACTGTATGCTATGCACATTTCATACCTACCTACACTGGCCTGGTTCTCTTGGTTGTCTCTCTACCTATGAGATGCTCTGTTAAGTGATGGTTATTATGTTGATTGCCATATAGATTCTAGCTGTGCTTATTATTTTACTACAGAATGTTCATCATGCAGGTCAACCAATGCCAGGTGATGAGCAGGAGGATGTCGTCATGACCAATACTCAGACCATCCTTTTGAATATCACATGCCCATTAAGTGGAAAGCATGTTATTGAACTGGCAGATCCTGTACGCTGGTATTATTTGATTCCCTCCAAAAGTGCCTCATGACTTTTTTTTTTGTAATGGATTCACATTGGTTTTACTATGGTCAAAGAGAAATGGCTAATAATTGAGATTTGAGAATAGGTTTTTATTTTGTTCATTTATACAAGCAATTATATTGTAATTTTGAAAATGCCTTTATTGGAATTGCCAACCAATAAACAACATACAGTAAAAAAATGTTCATGGGAATTGGTTTCCTACATAGCCACACAAAGGAGTTTCTACAGGCTGGTAAATTACATAACAGATTATATTGCAGTCCATATGTTTTTGTCGGTTTATGATAGAAACAAAAGCTGCTAATGAACACTGAGAGATCAGACAACTGAACTTGTCTTTTCATGCCCAAAGTAACATTTACGCCTCTAAACTGAACTTCTTGCTATTTATTTTCTTATACAACTACATATTTAAAACTTGGTATATGTTGTCAGGCTCAGGTTGAATCGGGCTTGAATGATGCCTCAACCCCAAGTCTTGCCCAACCCCAGCTTTGCTTTGTTTATTTCTAGACCATATCATCCTCCACCTATTTGGTGAATTTCCGTCCTAATAGATCTGCCCCACATCATTTTTTCCTTTGAAACTCTTTTTCACCACTGCTACTAAATCAAATGGGCAAAACTGTCCATGAGAAATCAAGACCCAACTAATTTCCTACATATAATTTTCCTTTGAAACTCTTTTTCACTACTGCTACTAAATCAAATGGACAAAACTGTCCTTGAGAAATCAAAACCCAACTAATTTCCTACATATAATATGTAGGAAAAAGGTTTCCTAATCAGATCAGGCATGAAGCTCCCCTACACAAGCTCCTATGGCCAATCCAGACCTTCCATCAGGTAGGCCGTAGGGGACCCACTGTAGTTAGTAGCCACATATTCAATTCCTCATTCCAATTCAGCCTATTTCCAACCTTGTATTGGAGTTTTGGTCAGTAAATGGTAGTCCTTCATATTTTTAGCTTTTAGGTTTAAAAGTTATCCATCAAGGGGGCTTTGTTTTGAGCACAAGGCAAAGCCTTTGGGCCAAAAGTTTTTCCCATAAAAATGGGTGGGAAGACCAGAAGAGGAATAAGGGAGTTTCTTTTCAGCCCCAAAATATGTTGCCACATGGAAGATTCCTGGGTCATTTAGTGAAGCTCACTAAATGGTATGACTAGGAACCCACTCCATATGCATGCATCCAAGCAGAGTGCTCCTTTTTTCTGTTCTTTTCTTTTTTTTCCTTTTGCTTTTTACAAATGGCTTATTCATTGAGCCACTGTAAACATTTTATTAAACAGAATTTTCAGCTGTGTTTGGATGTTTTTTGTGCAGTATGAACTGCAAGCATATCCAGAGGCGGAAACCCTCAATGCCCTGTTGTGGGTATGCCAACTTACTACCCAATTCTAACTGTGCTTATCTTGTAGTAGCAGGTATATCAACCTGCTGCTCAAATCTAACTATTTTGTATTCCTACATCAGTAAATTATTTTGTATTCCTATATAACCTTGGTTGTATTCTGTTCCAAACACAGGTTGTCCCAAAGTTCTGCAGGCAGGAAGAGTGGTGTGTGATCCCTTATTACTAGTTGAAATTGACGAAGCTCGCACGGAAACTACTGCACAGCCTGGGTGGAAAACTGTAAACTTATATTGTATATTTATTTTCCTAGCAAAAAAAAATATAATGCAATATATAAAATAGAAAAATTGAGGGCATGACAATGAACCCAATTTTAGTTTCACCCCATAAAGAGTTTTGAAATTTTTGAAGTCCTATAGGAAAAAAATAATATTGAAATGGTTTTGGAATTTACCTTAGGTCTATGACAAGAAGTAGCCGTCCCTTTTCTAGATAATGGAGTCTACAAGTGACAAATATTATTAATTAATATATAATTACAAGACCATTTTCTTGAGAATTCCTAACAGAAGAAAAAAAACTTTATAATGAGAAGGATGTAGTAGTTGATCTTATGCCCCATTCTTAATATATACACAAATCATATTCAAATTTTATCGGTAATGAATATAGTTACAAGAGAAGCAATGACTTCACTTCTAAATTCTGGTTTTGACATTTGGTGGACCATATTTTGCTTTTGGTTGCAAAGATGTCTACACCTTTTAAATGTGTATCTTGATAGCGAAGAATCTAATAGCCTATGGCCATGAAGTAGTTTGTTGGATGGGTAAGTCTTTTGTGGAGGAGGAATTTGATGGGTAGTCCTCTTTTGGGGAAGAGCAAGTGTCTAGCGTAAAATGTTGAAGCTTCTACTCGGGGAAGGCAGCTCATCTAATTCTTCTTCTTCTTCCTTCTTTATTATAAAAGAAATATATATGACTTTAATACTCTGGGAAGCAAGACCACCTCTTACTTGTTCTTTGCTGGTTAAGTTCTTCCTTCTTGGATTACTTGGGTATGTGGAAACTTGTTGAGGTTTTCAGTATTAGTTGCTCAATTCCTTTTGTTTGTGTAGTTTGCTTATTATTCGCTTTTCTTATGTTAAGGGTCACTGGTCTTCAAGGGTTTTTTCTCATTGGTTTATACTATATGTCTCCAACCTTTTTATCAGCGCTACAAAACTCAGTTCCAGCAATTACTTTTGTCATGGCTTCAGCTTTGGGGTAATTATTCAAGGACTTCAGAATTTCCCAAGTCAATAAATTTTTGTGGTTGTTTATGAAAGTTGTCTTCTAAAACTTCTTTGATCTCTCTCTCTCTCTCTCTCACACACACACACACACACAGGTTTGAGCAAGTTAATATCTTAAGAAGAGATGGGTTGGCAAAAGTGGTAGGAACCATTTTAAGTATAGGAGGTGTAACCATTATTACTCTCTACAAGGGCCCTCCTCTGAACTTCTTACAGCACTCACAGAGGAAATCAGCATGGGCTTGTATTCAATGGAAGTGAAGAATTGGGTATTGGGTTGTCTTTATGTACTTGGGCCATATCTGGTTCTATGTTGGAATGGACTTGGGCCTAGGCTTATTTGGTATTGGATTTGGGTGAGGCTTAAATTGGATGATTACTAAAATATATAAAAATAAAAAAGATTATGAGAGAAATATGGTTGGCTGGCTTGTCCTCTAGTGGTCATATTGGCTGTTTTTTTTTTTATCTGTGCATTTCTCTCGAAGTAGAGTACTTAAATTCTTTACAACTTTGAGTTTGGATCAAAAGTAAAAGCTCTGTTTTTTTTTGTTGGAAAGTTTTTTAATTTTTGCTCCACTATAGAAGAGTTTCTTTAATCAATTAAATAACTGCAAACTAAGTAGAAGCCACTAGAGTATTTTAAATTTTAAAATAAATAGGAAGTTATCCAATTGGCCATTTCCTGATGGTTAGTAGAAAGCTGATGGTTTTATCACTGATGTTCCTGTCCCATAGTAGAACCCTAGCAAGCTCAACCAGTCTATCTTCAAGAGCCATTGGACTGGTATCATTTGTGACACTTTTAACTTTTTTCTATAGCTGAAAATGATTTCTTTTGTGTGCCTACTCTAAAACTACTTTGTCTGTGGTTGATGACACAGATTTCATGTACCCTTGCTACAATTCATAATAATGAATACCATTTTTATTAAAAGAAAGAGGTAAAGGGAGACATTACTAGATCTACTTGCTAACACCTCAGCACCACCATTACTCACACAATGACACATTGCAAGATTATGCATACACGGAGGAGAGGGATAATGGAATAAGGTACAACCTTTGTGACCAAAACTGTGCCACAAGGGCACATTGTTCAAACCACCGCTTCTACCATTGTGAAGCAAAATTGGCTTAGAACTGAGCTCCTAAAATACATGGATAGCAGTTATAAGGTTTACAATTTGCAAATATTTTGATGGGTTGAAGGCATGAGTTGAATGTCTCATATATAGGGCAAAAGAGTGGGAGTTTTTCACTCCTAGTTAATTTGGAACTTTCCCACTCCCTCTATTTGTAATAATTTGTGAAAACATTTTTCCAACATCCAATGTCACAATACTCATCCACTCATGAGTTTATATTAAATGAATATTCATTTCCTCTTTGACTAGATAAGGTCACTTTATCTTCAAAAAAAAACACATATAATACACCTCTTTTTTAATTTCCCTTTCCCAGTTTTCTCCTCCCTCACTTTTCTATCTATGCCAAGTGCCAACATACAACTTGTATACCCCATTTTCTTTCATCCTTCCACTTCTCACACACATATAACTTATACACAAATATTTCATATGTATACATGTGAATAGATATGTTTATGCATACACATGACACACATTTAACTCCAAAAAGTTACATATATCTACATATATCAAATTTAAATCTCCTAGGAACTTGCTCCTGCTACATGAATTGGTCATTTAAGGTACAGTAATAATAAAAATTATGTTCACACAAGAGCATGAGGCGTTAGCAAAAAAGAAAGTATCACCTGCAATCCCAAAGACCTTGGCAACAAATGTGAGGCCTCTAGTGGTGCGGTTGCCTTTGTTGATGCGTTGAAGAAAGCTCTTAACTTCATGTTGTGAGTAGACAACCGTATCTTCACTGATATTGAGTTCCAAAGGCTCACATCTATCTGTTTTCAAAACTCAAAAGAATTGTTTGTTTCTGTCGCTCCCAATGAGATAAAACCTCTGCTCAAACCAAAACCACATCACCAAAATTTCCAAAATTATGAAAAGGAAAACATAAGCACGTAGTAGAAATAAGCAAAAAATGATGAAATTCAAAAATCATTACTTGACGAGTTTCATAGAGTTTAAATTTCTCAAGAGAACATGAGTGCACATCAAAATCTTAGTCGTTCGCCGAATCATGAATGAACGAAGTTAGGGTTTGCGAATTGAGCTTTGAACTCTCCAATTTTGCCATGAAATTGATTGAATATGAGCTTGAAACACCTAAAGCGTCGCTACTTTGTGTCTCTCATGCATTTTCCACCTTTTCCAATTGACTGAGAAAAATAGAGGAAGGAGAGCATGGTTGGTTTATATGGAGATGGTGACTTGTATAAAAAAAATAGTCAAAATATTTCCAAAAAGATACACTCCCATGGCTATCCTACGCACTCGCCATCATTTAATCTCATTGCCACCACCTCCATCACCCATTGCCACTGCAAAAGGATCATGATCAACAATAGTCAACGATAAGGTCCTATAGGAGTACCTTGAGAGGACACTTCAAATCCCTGATCTAACACTACCGGAGTTTTGCTTTTAGGAGAACACTGAATCCCTTCAAGGGTTGATCTCCGGTCGTTAATATCAAACTACGAGGATTCAGTTCAATTAGGAATAGGAATTTTGGTCAACAAATTACGATCCATGATGGTAGAAACGAAATGTGTTTTTGAGATCCCGATAAAGAAAAGAATTATAAATCAAAACTTTTAAAGGGACACGGGAAAGGGCACAAGGAATTGAATGAAGTGTCATAAATTGTGGTTAATATCAAAAATGCCCTTACTGCCATGAAATACAATATAGAGGCATTAATAAAGTGCTTCTACATAAAGTTGTTTGAACTATCACCGTTGGCTTTCTAGAGAGGCACTTTTATCAAATGCCTATGCCATAAAGCCTCTAAATATAAAGCTTTCTAGTAGTGAAGGTGTTAGGCACCCCTTTCTCCAAACTATTATAGTAGTCTAATATAAGAGTTGTTCAAGCTCAATTTCTAATAAAACACCACTGAAAATAGTTGCTCAAAGTTCCTAAATATAAGGAAAAAACGCTCTCAATTTCACCTAGAATTGATTTTAGGTGACATTATCGGGTCTTACGTACTGATTTCCCTAAGACCCTCACCTCTCTACCTCTTTTTCTCAATCTAGAGAAAACTAAGAACATAAGTTTCCATGGTTTCAAGACTTTAAGCAACCCAAAGCTAAACTGAGAACAGAGATTACAAATTCAAGTTCAAATGTTAAAATGAGAGACTTACCTCTCGTGTACAACATTGACAGGAGTTTTTCAACAGTCGAACTAAATAAAAGAGTGGTTGGATGAACTCGAAAGATGTTAGAAACTATTGAATGCTTGGAGGTTTCGTGCAAATTTGAAGTTTGAAACATAATAGAATGAATTTGGAATTTTGGATTCAAATGCTTGGGGGTTTTCTCGCGAACAGGGCACCTACGGGAGTTGGGGATGCTTCTTGAATCTCTCCTTTCTTTTTTCCCTGTTTCTTCTCTGAGCTCAAGTTAGATTAGTATTTATAGAGAAATGAAGGGGGAGAGTCCTGAAATTCATCCAATCACAAGGCTTGGTCTTTAAGAAAACTTTTACAAGAGAATAGGGAAGGATTTTCAAAGAAAATGGTGATCAATCAACTTTTTTCTCTTTGGTAAAAGATTATCTTCGATTTGGGGGTGGTTTTTATGGGTTTTGTGCATCCAATGGGAGCTTGGGCATGCCTGCCATAGCAGTATTGTATTTGGGGTTGTCAGTGGCAAAAAATGTAAATTTAATGAACTTTTAAATGTAAATTTAATGAACTTTTAAATGTTGTTTTGTCTTTTCTCAGTTTTAATTGAGGGTATATTTGGGTTTTGGGGCTTTTTGAGTCTATTAGGCTTAATTTAATCGGTCCAGGTGTTTGAACAGGTCAAGAATGGGTTTGACATCAGCCATCTCCCTTTTGAGATTTCAAGTTGGGACAAATGAGGTGACGATTTAATTTGGTGCGTCGAAATGACATCTTCCTAGTTTAACGATCAAACGGGTGAATTAGGACATCAAATTTGACATACTGAGGTTTTTTGAGTCTTTGAAAACAATGGTGATGACTGATTGACCTAATAGGGTCAAAATGATGGAAATGTATGGCTAGCAAATTCGGATCAACGAGATTTGTTGAAATAGAATCTTTGCTTGGTTTGGGTCTAGGTTCTAGCCAATGGTTTATCAATCAACGAAAGGTCTTAAAATGGAATCCCACTTTTTTTAATAGTTAAATGGAGGAGTTTGGTCATGAAATTTTATGTATTAAGGTTTTTTGGGTTTCTAAACATAGTGATGAGGTCTGATCAGTCAAATGAAATTGGGATGATGAATGATAAACTTTAATTAATGAGATTTGCAGAAATTAGGATTTGGCTTGATTGTGGATCAAACGGGGGAATTTTAAGCTGAAATTTAGTGGGTAGGTATAGATTAAGGTAAGAAGTCAAGTGGATGGTTTTGATTTGAGAAAGAAATACTTGATCTTGGTTTTCTAGAACTAGTTGTGTAAGGCCGTCAAAATGGATTTTTAATGCTTTTGAGGTTAATCGTTGTAGACTTGTAATGGGATTCGCTAGTTGATTGTATCATAATGATCTTGAGGCGATGGATTCATTGGATCAGGACCGTTATAAAGGAAGTTGGCATAATGAATGGTGGATGTGTGACTGATTTATAGTTTTCTAAGTCTATAGGCCATATTTGGTTGGACATTGATGTTGATATTGAGGTTTCCATTTGTCATATGGGTTGTGTTAGAAGAAGGAGTTTTTTTGTTTTGTAAAGTCTCAATTTGAACTAGTTGTGTTTGGAAGTTTGGGGTCTAGGAGTAGAGTACAAAGAGGTATAGTGAAGGAATCGAGCAAAATTTGGGTGCTAACAGCTGCCCCTCTTTGTTGAAGGTAGCAAGTTGCAGTACAACAAAGAAAAAGAAGCACATGGAGATTCTTGTAAGGGACAACAGGTTAGGGGAGGAAATTTTGTTGTTGGAATTTCAGTCAATGTTGAAATTGATGTAGTGCAAGGCCTTTGCTTGGAAAGTATAGTACCACCCCAAGCCCTGGAGGCAATTGCAATTGTCAAACAAACACATGAAGAACACAGTGGTGTCATCCCAAAAATAGCTAGTATTAGTTGATAATTAATGTGTCAATTTGAAGGATTTAATAAAGTTTAGAAATTTGTTATTTGATGCAGCTTGTTAAGTTTTTATGGATTTTGATGTTAATGTGTCAATTTGAAGGATTTGATCATCCCATACTGCCACATATTAGGAGCAAAAGATTTTTATAATGTACTATATGAGTGGAAAAGCTATCACTTGATTTGCCTGGAGGCAACCCACACGAGGAAAAATATTTTTACATTTCTTTGATGGATTTGATTATGCCTAATGAATTTAGATGGACTTTGATTAATTGTTGTTGGCTTTTGATGAATTTTGATGGATTTTGATGAATTTTGGTAAATTTTGATATTTGATGATTTCTTTTGATGAACTTGACATTTGACTAGTTGATAATTTTTTAATATATTTTTTATACACAGTAGGTCAATTTGATAGGTTCGATGATTTGATGAGTTGATTTGATAATTTTGATAATTTTGATATTTGACGAATTTGATAATTTTGATGATTTGATTAGTTGATTTGATGAATTTAGTAACTTAGTTAATTTAGATATTTGATGAGTTGATTTGATAAAATTGATATTTGACGAACTTGATATTTGATGATTTAGATCATTTTGATGAATTTGATAGTTTCGATCTTTGATAATTTTGATTATTTGGTGAATTTTATATTTGGTGATTTTGATAATATTGATGAATTTGATAATTTTGATCTTTGATGAGTTGATTAGATAATTTTGAATTTTGATGGATTTGATTATTTAAAGAATTTGATATTTGATAGCTTTGATCAAATTCGATAGTTTTGAGATTCGAGAAATTTGATACTTGGTGAATACGATAATTTTGATTTTTTGATTAGTTGAACTTGACAATTTTGATAACTTTAATAATTGATGATTTTGATAATTTTGAGATTTGATGACTTGGTTTGATAATTTTGATATTTGATGATTTGATTCTTTTGATGAATTTGATTATTTAATGAATTTGATAATTTTGATGAATTTTATATTTCATGCTTTTGATGAATTTGATAATTTTGATATTTGATGAATTTGATATTTGATGATATTTGATAATCTTGGAATTTGATGATTCAATGATATTTGATAATTTTGATATTTGATGATTTGATGACTTTTGATAATTTTAATGATTTGATTAGTTGAACTTGACAATTTTGATAACTTTGATATTTGATGATTTTGATATTTTTTGATGAATTGAATATTTGATGATTTTAATAATTTTGATATTTGATGATGTTGGATGAGTTTGATGATATTCAATGATTTGATGATTTTGATGCATTTGATAATTTTGATATTTGATCATATTTGGTGATTTGATGACTTTGATAAACTTTATGTTTGATGATATTTGATGAATTTGATAATTTTGATGATTTGATGATTTTGATATTGAATGATATTTGATAGTTTTTATGTTTGATGAATTTGATACTTTTGATATTTGACGGTTTGATGAATTTGGTAATTTTGATATTTTATGGTATTTGATATTTTTTATATTTGATGAATTTGATAATTTTGATATTTGATTTGATGTTTTGATGGTATTTGATAAATTTGATAATTTTAATGGTTTGATGATATTTGATGCTTTTGATGAATTTGATCATTTTGATATTTAGTTATTTGGTGATATTTGATAATTTTGATGATATGATGATATTTGATGATTTTTATGAATTCGACATTTAATGCTTTTGATGAATTTGATGATATTTAGTGAATTTGATAATTTTGATGATTTGATAAAATTGACATTTCATGATTTGATGATATTTAATTAATTTGATAATTTTGTTATTTAATGATATTTGATTATTTGATAATTTTGATTTTTGATGATTTTGATATTTGATGTTTTTGATAAATTTGGTAATTTTGACATTTGAGGTTAACACCCCGAGACCTGGCCTATATTAGATCCCTTTATTGTACTCCCAACGAGTACGAGATGAAGTATCTTGGAATAAGTGAGAGGGCCACCTCAGCTCAGCCAAATGAAATCCCCATCTATGAGCACAGCCTGATAGTCAGGCTGAGGTTCCCCTTGAATACTAGCATCTCGACGATGCTGAGGTGGTATTGCATCCAGCCCATTCAACTCATGCCCAACTCCTTTAGGTATTTAGTTAGCCTCCTCTACTATTGTACCATTCATGACATGGACATTACCCTGTTGATGTTCACTTACTTCCTACACCTAAAGTAGCACCAATAGGACTATTGTTACTTCTCGACTTGGCAGAACAATAAGAGCCCCCTCCTCGGTGAAGCACTAGAAAGAGGGGTTCTTCTACGTACGCCGTCAAGGGGGCTAGTCGCTCCCTGCTGAGTTGTCAATCTCGAAGACCAAAGTGAAGATGTCAATCGAGGCCAAGCTATCTAGGGAGGAGTAGGCGGCCATCTAGTGGATAGTGAGGGTGGATGTACAAGAGTACACCTCGTCCATGATGTTGACCTGTGCCGAGTTGTCCTTGCTTTGTATGTTATTTACGCTTCTCTTCTTCGGCGATGACTAATTAGTGTTCTTTCCTTTGTAGACATGGTGATAGTTGATGAGGAGGAGAGGACGAGGTAGATGCAAGACGCCACACAGAGGAGGGCAGCAGCTTAGGCGGGGACGACCCAACTGCAGCGTCATCTCGAGGCCACGACTCCTCGACCACATAAGAGGTCGAGGTCCACCAAAGGTGACGTTGTTGATGTCGGTTCCGACGTCTCTTTACCGCAGCACACCCGACCACAGTCCATGCCCCGAGGAGGTATTGAGGTCCCGCTTTCTTCGAGTTTGGCAGAGGAAGGGGCCAAAGTGTATAGGCTGAGCTGGACTGTGTGGTCGGAGGATACCTTGGAGACAAACAATGTCCCTAAGTAGTTGGCTAGGGGCATCTTGTTGCCTAGAATCCACAAGGAAATGGGTGACTGTACGAGCAAGGTTCTTGAGAGCATGGCCATTCGGGAGACCATCATGGTAAGACATTTGTGTTGTCTTAGCTACTTCTCAGTTTGCTTTGTCATGCTCATTGACTTTGTGTTTTGCAGGCTGCTTGTATGGTGACGATGTTGGTTGACAAGATGCCTACCCTTCGTCAGTTGGCCGAGGCTCGAGAGACTGAGTTCTCCCACCTACAGGTGAAGGTGGTCGAGTTGAAGCAAACGATGGTGACCAAGGACGAAGAGCTATGGAGGTCAAAGAGTCAAGTGTGAGAGCTCAAGGAGGGGCATAACAAGGCTCGGAAGGCAGTCAAAGAGGCGGAGGCGAAACTACTGTGTGCTGAGGAGGAGGCGGTTTCCAAATATAAGGAGTCTGAGGAGTTTCTAAACGTCTTTGGCGATTATGCCACAAACTCCTAGCAGACCATCTTTGTTCGCTGCAAAAGGAGGGTTATATGTGAGCATCTTGAGATAGTTGCGACTGTAGAGGTGCCAACAGCCATGCAACCTAATTTGAACGATAGCACGACCACTCCCGAGGAGTCCGTCCTCGTAGACAGTATGGTCATCTTGGAGTGAATGTAATGTTTCTGTTTCTTTATTTTGTGTGTGTGGCTTGGTATGTCGAGCTTATGATCTGTGTACTGCCCCTTCTAGTTAATGAGAATCTTGTGCACTCTTTTCTTTTTCTTCTCAAATTATCGCACTTCGGAATTCGAGTAATCGGAGTGCTTCTCAGACCATGCTACCGTTAGGGCTCCTTGCTCGAACTGACCCACTCCAGGTCTTGTTTGGTTGAAGTGCTTTCAAGTAATCATCATCGTTAGGGGATCTCGATGGCACTCAGTCTAGTGGAGCTCACGCTCCTTGGGGTGGCTAGCTGTGGTGCTCGGGTAGCTCTACTCCGGCTTCGAGCCAGACTATTTCACAGAGTTCAGTTGCCGTCCTCTTTCGTGGTTGGATAGGGGCATTGTGCCCTACTAGGTAGGTTTGACTTAGGGCCTTGATTATTTCTAGTTGGCCGGGTCTTAGCTAAGGCGTTGGACCATTGTGTTCGGCTTGGCCACCAAGTAGGGCCAAACGTTGTTCGCTGCGTGGTCCTAATGTGCCTTTCTATTTAGGTCTGACCGGGTTGTGTGTGCAGTGTTGTGTTCCAAGGTCCTCGGCCGTTAGAGTTTGGCCAGGCAGTGTGCGTAGTGCATACTCGATTATTGTTTGTAGAAAGAGGCTTTATTCCAAAACTATTCATGCAAGGGAATTTCGGTCCTTTTTATTGATAGTACATTCTGAGGTTCCTAGTGTTCCAACTCCATGGCACCGGCCTCCTATCGAGGTCTTCTAGCTTATAGGTGCTCGGGCTAATCACTTTGGTCACCCTATACGGTCCTTCTTAGTTGGGTCCAAGTTTCCCTTCTCCGAGCTCAGGCACGATGACTTTGCGGAGGGCGAGATCTCCTATCTTGAATTCTCTCCTTCAAACTTTGGTGTCATAGTACCTGGCTATCCTCTATTGTTGTGCTACCATTTGGATGTGTGATTGGTTGCGGGTTTTTTCCACTAGGTCGAGCTCAGTACGAAGGTCTTCATTGGTCATCTCGCTGTTGAAGAGCTCTGTCCATAGAGTGGGGGACCCAATCTTTACAAGGATCATCACTTCAGCTCCAAACACTAAGCTGAACAGGGTCTCTTCAGTGGCTATACGTGGCTTGGTTCTGTAAGCCTAGAGGATGCTCGATAGCTTTTCAACCCACCTGCCTTGGGCCTTGTCGACCCTTGTCTTCAAGCCGTGGAGTAGGATCCCGTTGGTCACTTCAGTCTGTCCATTGCTCTTTGGCTAATGAACTGATGTCATCCTATGGTCTATCTTGAACTTGGCGTACAAGGCTTCAAACTTTCGATCAATGAACTAGGAGTTGTTAGTGATGAGGACCTGAGGGATGCCGAAGCAACAAATGATGCTTCTCCACAGGAAGCCTTGAGCATTCTGCACGGTAATGCATGCTAGGGGTTCGACCTCGACCCATTTTTGTGAAATAGTCTACCACGACGAGGATGTACTTCTTTTGTCTGACTACAATAGGGAATGCTTCAAAAATATCCATCCCCCACTGGGCAAAGAGCCATGAGCTCGGGATAGGCATGAGGGGTGGTGTTGGCTGATGGTGCAGATTCGAGTGCCTTTGACAACAGTCACACCTTCAGATGATCTGAGTTGCATCTTGGTTCATGATGGGCCAAAAGTAGCCCTGTCAGAGTGCCTTGCATGATAGGGTCTATGCACCTGGGTGGTCTCCGCAGATACCCTCGTGTATCTTCCTAAGGACGTAGTCGGCTTGGTCTATGCACCTGGGTGGTCTCCGTAGATACCCTCGTGTATCTTCCTAAGAACGTAGTTGGCTTTGGTTGGGGGAGACACCTTAGGTAGGGGAGAGTATGTGATCGGTGGTAGAGTTGGCCCTAGATGAGGTAGTACTGGGCCAACCTGTGCATGAGCCTTTTTACTTAAGTTTGGTCCTTAGGAAGGTTCATTCTGGAGGTACTATATGATCAGGTCCGTCCACAATGACCCTTGCTGAATGAGGAGGACTGCTCGGGCTACTTTTGAAATGTTAGGCTGTGCCAAGGTGTTTCATCCTGATCGTGGTGCTGAGGTTGGTATGCGGTAAGCTAGCAAGCTTAGATAGGGCGTTGGCTCGGGTGTTCTCCGCTATGGGGATTTTCTATATGGTGAAGTGCTCGAGTTGTCTGGCGAGCTCCTGCATTTTCTGCAGATAAATTGCTATGGTGGGCTCTCATTCCTCGAACTGACCAATGACCAGGCTGGCCACTAGTAGGGAGTTGCTAGAGGCTTCCACACATCTTGCTTTGGCATCTAGTGCGAGCTGAAGCCCAACTATCAAGGCCTCGTATTTCGCTTCATTGTTCAACGCTTTGAACTTGAACCTCAAGGCGTGATCGAGGATGGTGTCGTCTGGTCTGAGGAGGATGAAGCTGGCACCGCTTCCTTGCCAATTGGACGATCCATCCACATGGAGGGTCTAGACTTTTGGGACTTTGGCTGGGTTCTGAGTTGAGAATGTGCACTCAGCTAGGAAGTCGGCCAAGGCCTAGGTGCGTAGTCGATGTCAAACTTGCTTAGCTCCACTATCTACTTGATCAGACACCTTGATGTCTCTGACCTGTGCAACACCTGTTCAAGTGGTTGTTCGGTGAGCACTCAGACGCTATGCGCCTGGGAGTACGGCCTGAGCTTCCTTGTTGAAGTGATGAGGGCCCGAGTGACCTTTTCAAGGTTTGAATACCGCGTCTCGGTGCCCATAAGGACCTTGTTGGTGTAGTAGATCGGCCTTTGGGTCTGATCTTCCTCATTCCATAAAGCTCAAGAGCTCGTGCCCCGCCATTGCATCGACGAGCTGGTTGATGCTCGTTAGGGGGAAGTTGTCTTTTGGGCAGGCCCTATTCAGGTTAGTGAAGTCAATGTAGATTCTCCACTTATCGTTGGCTTTCTTGACCATCACCACATTTGCTAGTCAATTTGTGTATGTCACCTCTCGGACGAAGCCAACGTTGAGTAGTTTCTGCACTTCTTCGTTGATCACTTGCCACTATTCAGAGGTGAAGCTCCTCTTCTTTTGCCTCACATATTGGTATTTAGTTGGTGGGTGATGACCAGAAGAACACGTTGGTGTTGTCTCTAAGGAGTTGCATGATGTTGTCTCGGTGGCTACCTTCTAGGAGAGATCCTATCTGAATGTTTTTCTCCTAGTTGTTGTGGAAATGGGGCACCTGGACGAGGTCCTCCACGGGTTGGCACGCTATGTTCATAGCTCACACCTTAGGTCCATGCTTTCTGTGGTGAGTGCCTCAGTGGTGTGGGGCTTCCCTCTATAAGCTGTCAAGTAATACAACCTCGCGACTCTTTGGTTTCCTCAGGTGACGCCTATCCCATAAGGTGTTATGAACTTCACAGCCAAGTGGTATGTGGAGATTGAGGCTCACAACACGTTCAGTGTTGGTCGGCTGGTGATGACATTGCATGACGCCTAGACGCAGACGATGATGAAATCCACCATCATTGTGATAGTGATGAGGACATCCCCTATCAGCAATGTTAGTGTGATCTTCCCTTGAGGTATCAATGAATCTTCGAAGAATCCTACCAAGATGGGTGTTGACTAACGTGAGGCGGTCTCTTCCAATGCCATGCTGTTCAAAGGCCACTTCAAAGAGTATGTCGATCGAACTTCCCGTGTCCACAGTATCTTCCGTACCTCAAAGTTGGCGATCTTGGTGGTTATGACAAGGGAATTGTTGTGTGGTGTATACACCCCCCTGAGATTGTCACCAGTGAAGGTGATGGGGGTGTCTTGCCTCAATCTCTTCAGTTCCTTATCTTTTACTTGATGTAGCTTGGCATAGGCCTTGCGGACCGAGCTGCTCTCTCCTCCGGAGGCCATCCCGCCTAAGATGATGACGATGACCCTGGCCAATGGAGCTTGGGCTGGGGGTGTGTCATCTTGGCATGGTTCTTCTTTGGCCTTGTGTTCCTTATTGTCCACAAACTCGCCGAGGTACCTGTGCCGGACGAGGTCTTCCAAGTCATGGCAGAGATCGTGACTCGTGGCCATGGTCTTGGTGGAAGTCACAGTATTTGTCTCAGTTCCTCTTGTTGTTCTAGGACTTCATCTTCTCAAGCCACCTGACAAATTTGTGGTTGTGGATCTGCATAAGTATCTCGGTTCTCGATGCGTTTTGTGGTGTTAAGTTGTGGTACATCGGCAACAGGGTTCTTGGCTTGCGGTTAGGATGGTGATCTTGCCTCTTGCTCTCCTAATCCAATCTCCTCTCATCGTGGTCTTTTCTCTTTTGTTTGTGTTGGTCTTCTTCATTCTTGCACAACTCTCAGGCTTCCTCGACATTCATGTATTTGGCCACACGTTTCATGAGCATGGTTAGGTTGGGTGAAGGATTCTTTTGTAGTGAGAAGTTGAACATTGATGTGCGCAACCTATTCACGATATAAGTTACGGCCATAGACTGGTCTAGGGCTTGGATTTGAAGAGCCTCAACATTGAACCTTGCCAAGTAGTCTCTTAAGGATTCTCCTTTCCTTTGACACACTTGCATGAGGCTGGTTGAGATCTTCTAGTGCCTCTAGCTAGTGGTGAATTGCACTAGGAACTGCACTTCCAACTACTTCCAAGAGGCTATGGATCGCGGCTGGAGCAATGCATACCAAGTTCTGGCAACCCCTTGAAGGGTGGTGATGAAGGCCTTGCACATCAGTCCCTTGGACAAGCCGTGCAACATCATTATCGCTTTGAATCCTTCGAAATTATCGTTAGGATCTGAGGCTCCTCGTACTTTTCAAACTGAGGTGGTCGTCATCCGGTCGAGGGTAGCTCGTCTACGATTTCTTGAACGAAGACGAGCTCTTTGGCGATATGCTGGTTGCGGTGTGGTTTCGTTGGTCGGGCCATCGAAGGAGCCGTGTTGTGGTCTACTTGGCTGTGTTCCAGTTTAGCCAGCCTTTCTTGTAGATCCCAGATCTTGTCTTCCTGGCCTGTCAATGTTGTAGTCATGGTCATCTCTGCTTTCGGAGCCGCTTGCTGGTCTCGAATTGAGTTGGATTCGGCTATCGAAATTGGGGGCTGCTGCAAATGCTCGCCAAGCCATTCTCGTGTTGGAATCCTCATGCCAAAGTGGTGGGATCTATTATGGGTGTCGTATCCGCAATGTCACGATGATGAACTGGACTTTTGGGATGGCTAGAGATGCGTGCGATCTGATTGGGTCCTCTATCGGTTTACATGGTGCCTTTTGGGGTCCTCAATTTGAGGATCGACCATGGTAGGTGCTTGCACGACAAGGTGAGTGGTTGGGGCAGCCTATGCTGGCTGTCCCAATGTCTCCATCATGATTAGGATACAATCGACCTTCTGCTACATGGGGTAGAATTATGCGAGGTCGACTACTGTTTGATGCTGGGGCTCCTGAGGCAGAAAGCTACGGAGTGAATAAGATCCCCAAGATGGGGAATGGGCTCTAGAGTGGTTAGATGCATTATTAGGCATGACCACTTTTGGTGTACAGTAAGAGATTTGGGAAATGGCTTTTTGTATGTTTCCCACAGATAGCCAATCTGATGTTGTCTAATACGAGATGTTTCGAATTGAGGCAACAATCAAATAATCTTGCCAATTAGACGAGGCCAAGGTGGTAGGATGAAGCCATACACCGAGATCTAAAATCACAAGAAGAGTTAGAGGCCCGGGGAGTTATTTCTCGGGTAGGCACTCCGACACTTAAGTTAGTAGGGTAAAAGGGTTGTTTGGGACGAGCACGTTAAGACAATGCAGGTTCTAAGCCAAAGAGGTGTTGAGTGAGTGAAGAGTTGTAAAAGTCCCTTACCTCGAGCAGGGAATGCCTATTTATAGTTGAGTATTTGTGTTATGGTCGGATAGGGCTTCCGAGGTTGTCGGGATGAGGTTGTTCGTCGAGGTCTTTGGGGGTTCCCTCTTCCCTGGCGGAGTTCGCTTCCTTGTCCATGTGGGACACTCCTTCTTGATCGTGCTCTTTCGTTACACAACTAATAGTGATGCGACCCGAAGAAGGTGGCCATGGAATCTACCATGGCACCCTTAGGCCAGCTTGACAATCACCAGAACATGACTATTATTTTTTTAGTTTTTGGTAGAACGGTTCGACCGTTCGAACAATAGTTATTATATATAATTATAAATATTGTTATTATAATTATCTAATTATATAAATATTGTTTATATAATTATCCAATTATATAAATATATAATAATTATTATAAATATTGTTAATAACTACATATCGAATTGTTCGAACGGTTTTGACCATTTTTTTATTTTTTTAATTTTATTATTTTTTTTGTTATAACAGGTCAACCGTTTCGGTTTGAATAGTCGGACCCTTCGATCTGGTAATCGGACCCCTGACCGGTTCGATCTCCGGGCCAGTTTTAAAAACCATGATTTTACGACCCGAAAATGGAACTATTTTTGCCACTGGTTTTTAGGTCAACGGTTCGATCGTCCGGTTCGAACGGATGACCCATTCTGACAACAAAAATTTAAAAATAGTTATTATATATAATTATAAATTTGTTATTATAATTATCTAATTATATAAATATTGTTTATATAATTATCTAATTATATAAATATATAATAGTTATTATAAATATTGTTAATAACTACATATTGAACCGTTCGAACAGTTTTGACTATTTTTTATTTTTTTTGTCAGAACGGGCCGACCACTCAAATCGAACGGTTGGACCGTTTGACCCTGTAACCGGACCCCTATCCATTTCAATCTCCGGGTCGGTTTTAAAAACCATGATGTTACAACCCAAAAATGGAACCATTTTGGCCACCGGTTTTTAGGTCAACGGTTCCACCGTCCGGTTTGAATGGACGGCCCGTTCTAACAACAAAAATTAAAAAAATAAAAAAAAATGGCAAAAAACCATTAAACGGGTCAATGAGTTGACGGTTCGACCACTTGGGTCAATGGGTCGTTGACTGATTCAACGGTTTTTGGCCAGGGACTAGGATTGGGGTAAAACGGAACTGGTTGCTTGGACGATTCCCAATTAAAAAAAAAAAGACGAACACCCCATTCTGACAACAAAAATTACAGGCAAAAAATTGAGTGTGTGAGGTCCATTAAGCAGTACCATACATGTTATGTCATTCGAGCGTGTGACTCATACAACTTGAAAACGGAATCGTTTTGGCCACTGGTTTTCGGTTCGATTGTTCAGTTCGAATGGATGGCCCGTTCTGACAACAAAAATAAAAAAAAATAGAAAATGACCAAAAACCATTGAATGAGTCAATGGTTTGACCGCCCGGGTAAATGGAATCTACTCATACGAGTAAATTCCCACGTGAGAGCAACCCATTTCCTATTAATTATATAAACATTGTTAGATAATTAGATATATGTAATTATCTCATTATATAAATATATAATAGTTATTATAAATATTGTTAATAACTATATATTGAATTGTTCGAACTGGTAACTAGACCCCACACTGGTTTGGTTTTAAAAACCATGATGTTATGTCATTCGAGCGTATTGTTATTATAATTAACTAATTATATAAATATTGTTTATATAATTATCTAATTATATAAATATATAATAGTTATTATAAATATTGTTAATAACTACATATCGAATCGTTTGAACAGTTTTGACCATTTTTTATACATTTTTAGTTTTTTTTGTTAGAATGAGCCAACCGTTCGACTCGGTAACTGGACCCCTCACTGGTTCGGTTTTAAAAACCATGATGTTACAACCCGAAAATGGAACCGTTCTAGCCACTGATTTTTGGGTCAACGGTTCCACCGTCCGGTTCGAATGGATGGCTCGTTCTGACAACAAAAATTAAAAAAATGAAAAAACGGCCAAAAACCATTGAACGGGTCAACAAATTGACGGTTCGACCACTTGGGTCAATGGGTTGTTGACTGATTCAACGGTTTTTGGCCAGGGACTGGGATTGGGGTAAAACGGAACTGGTTGCTTGGACGGTTCCCATTTAAAAAATAAAAAAATGGACGACCCATTCTGACAACAAAAATTACAGGAAAAAAATTGAGTGTGTGACTTATACGACTTGAAAACGGAATCGTTCTGGCCATCGGTTTTCGGTTCGACAGTTCGACTGCTCGGTTTGAACGGATGGCCCGTTCTGACAACAAAAAAAAAAACAAAAAATGACCAAAAACCGTTGAATGGGTCAATGGTTTAACCGCCCAGGTCAATGGGTCGTTGACCGATTCAACGATTTTTGGCTAGGGACCGAGATTAGGACAAAACAGAACCGGTTGCCTAGATGGTTCCCAATCAAAAAAATAAAAAATGGCCAAAAACCATTTTACGGGTCAATAGGTCGATGGTTTGACCGCTTGAGTCAATCGATCATTGGCCGATTCAACATTTTTTGGCCAGGGAACGAATCAACGGGTCGACGATTCCATTCCAGCCCCTGCAAAATAGGGCCCCTCCATTATGTTGACATCTGATAAAAATATTTTATATTTACTCAGCCCAAAACGTGGCCTTCGAGCTATAGCTCCTATTTTAGGTCCTATTTTTATTTTTTTTGTTAGAACGGGCCAACCATTCGACCTGATAACTGGACCCTCACCGGTTCGGTCTATGGGTCGGTTTTAAAAACTATGATGTTACAACCTGAAAATGGAACCGTTCTAGCCACCGATTTTTGGGTCAACGGTTCCATCGTCCGGTTCGAACGGATGGTCCGTTCTGACAACAAAAATTAAAAAAATAAAAAAACAACTAAAAACCATTGAACAAGTCAACGGGTTGATGGTTTGACCACTTGGATCAATGGATTGTTGACTGATTCAACGGTTTTTGGCCAGGGACTGAGATTGGGGTAAAACGGAACTGGTTGCCCGTCCTGACAACCAGGCTTGGCCCATCATAACTCTTAGCTTGAAATGGGTCAGATTGGGCCTGAACTCAGGTTTGGTTCGGACTTAGGCCCAAGTCTTATGGGCCAAGGTTGATCTTAAACCCGGCCGAGTCCACCCAAGTTTCACCCCTACTTCTCGCTATATAAAAGCTCAACCGCCCTCTAGTGACGCTTCTTTTCCCTGTTTTTACTGCTCGTCTCCCTCTCTCGGCGACTGCTAGGTTTTTTCATCCGCAAAGAGTTCTGAATTTAGGGTTTTTGTAGGGTTTCGCACGAACTGCTAGATATCTGAGAATATGAGGCCAATTCTGATGAAAGGCCATGAGAGGCCATTAACTTTTCTTAAATACAACAGAGAAGGTGATCTTCTCTTCTCCTGTGCGAAAGACCACACGCCGACAGTTTGGTTTGCCGATAATGGCGAGCGGTTGGGGACATACAGAGGCCACAACGGTGCTGTTTGGTGTTGTGACGTATCAAGTAAGCTCGTTTAGTTTTTATCTTTATAGATAAGAATTTAATCTCGATCTTGGCCTTTTGTTATTTCAGTGGAGTCTGTCTGGTATTTTTATAGCGAGATTGATGCATTGATGTTCAGGGGATTCTACGCGACTTATAACTGGAAGCGCGGATCAGACGGCGAAGCTATGGAATGTTCAGACTGGGACTCAACTTTACACATTCAATTTTGATTCTCCAACTAGATCTGTGGATTTTTCTATTGGTGATAAGCTTGCGGTTATCACTACCGATCCGTTCATGGAACTTACTTCGGCCATTCATGTGAAGCGTATCGCGCGAGACCCTAGTGACCGTATGTTCCTTCTTCTATATTCCATTAGGTCTTTTATTTGTAAGTTTTGACTAGGTTATCTTGTTTCTTTTTTGGCTTTTGATTTAGTTAGTTGTATTACATTATTCACATGTATGCATTTATGAGGTGTTTGGGAAACACCTAGAGTGAAGTGGTTACATTGTCGATTTCAGATGCTTTTGTAAATGCTTGTGGATTATGTTATTCACAGAATGCATGAGCATTCTGTAGGCTCACAGTTGAAGTCCTAATGAATTTGTCATGAACATTATAGATCTTCAACTCAAAAATTCATGAGCTAGCTCATAAGATTTCCAATGATTTATTCTGTAATATTCCTCCAAGAGTAAATCATAATTTTCTAAATTAATTTAGTTTTTACCTTCTAAGGTTTGCACAGAACAGCCCCTTTTTTAAATATAAGCATTTTCTTGTTATTATTTTTTTTGTAGATTCTTTTATGTATCTTGCCTTTGTATGCTTGATCAACTTCTAATTTTCTAAATTGCTTTTTATTGTTGTTTGTACACTAATAATTGATGCAGCACCACCCGTTAGATGAAAATAGGAAGAAGAAGAGAGGTGAGAAAAGACAAGTTGAAGAAGAAGAATCTGTATTTATCCAAAACATGACATAATACAACCCAAAATATAATGTGAATTTATAAGAAACCTAGAAACTGAAAGGAAGTCTCCTTAGGAGAGTTAAGGGAATGATATTGCTCCATTAGATCTTAGTCTAGGCGACAACATTCCTCTTTTGAAATCCAAGTAGCATTGGTGTCAGGATGACATTTCCATTTCACAAGGTAACGTTGACAACCACCTATTTTAGAAGTGATAATTTCATCTTGGAGAATACTCTTGACCTGGTTGGCATAAACGTGGGTAGAACAGGTATGGGTACTAAAGGTGAAGTAGTTTTGGTTGTGGGCAGACCTGTAGGTAGAGTAAGAGGCTCAAAGGTGCCTTGATAAGGGAGCAAATCCTCCAAATTGAAAGTTGAGCTAATTCCCATGTCTGAAGGTAAGTTCATATGCATTAGGTCCTATCTTTCAAATGATGCAAAATGGGCTATTGGCTCGAGTATATAACTTTTTAAAGGAGTGCTTTGGGTAATACTCATGACACACAGGAATATTGCCATTGAATTCTTGATTTCTATGGTGTGCATTTGCAACAAGTCTATAATTCTCATTACATTAACAAATTTTCATCATACTAGCGTGCAAATCATGGATATGTAGGACAAAAGAATCAGTAGAAGCAGAAGTATGAGCATCAAGAGGTAAGGGAACAAGGTCAACAAGTGTACGAAGGGTAAAGCCATGAACAACCTCGAAAGGTGTTTTGCCGGTTGATTGATTGTTTGAATTGTTATAAGCAAATTATGCAATGGGAAACATTGAGTCCCAACTATGTACGTGTTAACAACCTCAGTTTGACCATTAGTCTATGGGTGAAGTAGGCAAACCAAGGAGCCTATTAATTTCCTTGAAAAATAGTTTGGTCACATTAGAGGTATCATCAATTTTATGGCAAGGGAGGGGTTTAGAAAACTTGACCTTCTTTGTAATTTCACCATCCTTGGGGAAATCTCTTTTTTTGATGAATGAAGAAGTTTATTAATTTAGAAAAAACACCACTGAAGAGGCACGAGCTGTTATCTCTTCAGAAAAGTATTACATCCTTGGGGAAATCTCTTCGGTCATCTTGAATCCTACCTTGACTATGTGGAGAGAATTTGTCTTGATGCCTACCAAGATATTT
This sequence comes from Nelumbo nucifera, assembly GCF_055504915.1. Lineage (NCBI taxonomy): Eukaryota > Viridiplantae > Streptophyta > Magnoliopsida > Proteales > Nelumbonaceae > Nelumbo > Nelumbo nucifera. The sequence goes on from NC_142653.1 coordinate 69,950,359, forward strand.
GCCTATACCTAAGATGATCCTTAGAGTTACTTTCCTGAAAATCATCCTTATCATCTAATTGTTGCGGATTGTCAATATAGTACCCACTACCTAACACTCGATTAGATTGCATTTTTGGACTGTGAGTATGTCCTAAATTTGGAACTTGGTTCTCCTTACCCATATTCATCGTAGTTCATGGATCATAGTACCTGGGGTTGGGAGAACTCCCGGTTGTTGAGCATTAGAACCTGTGGGACCTTGGGTTTGACTACATTGATAATAGTGCCCTACGATAGACTCTTGGGGATCATTCCTTGAGTCTTCAACAGGGAACTTACCCATGGCTATAGATATCTGTTTCATTAATTAGGCATAGACTCTTTAAGGGCATTTATATCTGAAATAAGGGTTTGTATCTTCTTTTCAAAAAGTGCTTTTATTTTTTTCTTGGGCTTTGGTCAAGGCTTCTTGGCTCTTGGACAAAGCTTCTACCCTAATAGAAAATTCAACATTGATAACCATGATGATAGGGTATTAAGGGAAGGATAATAGGATAAAAGTATAATGCAAACAAAATATCACAAGTAATTAAAACTCTAAATTAATGTGTGTGTGTGTGAGAGAGAGAGAGAGAGAGAGAGAGAGAGCAATGACCAGCCTGCTAACATTGAATTTCCCTGAAATACCTTCCTATTTAACTGAGATGTGTTTTCTGGCCAGAACTGAATACTCAAGCCTTTGGATTGGTGACCTCTAGCTTTTCTGGATTTGGCTACGGCAAATAATTTCCCTGTCTTGATAATTTGTGTGCTGTTGGTGAGTAGCAGTTTCCATGATGAAGGCCTTTTGATGTTGCTTAATTTAGTTGCAGGAAATGAAGACAGCAACTTCCCAATGTTGTTTGCAGTTGTGTTCCTAACCCAAGAAGTGGTTGGTTCATTTGCCTCTATATTATTATTATTTTTTTTAATTTGAATTAGTGGCTGGTTCGGGTTATATGGTTGGGTGACTGACATGGAACCAAACAACAGGGACGAGACTAAGAGAATGAAGGAGATGGTTTGAGGAGAAAGAGAGGTTAAGGAGTTGAGAAGAGAAGGGAATGAAGGAGAAAAACAATGATGGGGAGAAGGGAGAAAGAAGGAAAAGAGAAGCAAAGAAAAAAAGGGAGAGAGAGAGAGAGGCAGTTCCTGTTGTAAGGTTTGACTGCAGATTGGAGAGAATAGAGAAAGGAGGAGGAGGAGAAGGAGAAAGAGGAGACAACTGACCTTTGTTCAGTCAGTGGATAGAGACAATGATTGGAGTTGGTTGAGATTCATCTGCTTTGGCTCAATGGTTGAATTAGGCAGATGCATGGGATTGAGCCTTGGCTCTAATACCAAAATGGCGCAGCCCCACCTGTTAGAAGAAAAGAGGAAGGAACAAGAGGAAGAAGGGAAGAAGCACAAGAGAGGAGAGAGAAGACAAGTTGAAGAAGAAGAATTTGTTCTCCAAAACATAACATAATACACTCCTAACATATGATGTAAATTTATAAGAGAGCTAAAAATTGAAAACTATAATTAAATCCCTATCAAATATGAAAATTGCAAATAACTCTAACTAAAAAGAAAGTTTACAATTAAACTCAAAATTTGCATTAATCAAAGTAAACTCTAAACTAATGTTGTCTATGCTAAAAATAAGTATGAATTCTGTGTGGCGATTTGGTCTCAAAGTGATCTCCATCAATAATGGTCTATTAACTTTTAAATTAAACAAAAATAAAGACCTTTTAAATACTTAAAGCCTTGGTTCTTGCAAATAGGATTTCAAATAGCAAAGTTTCCACTAAAGGAGCACCAACGATACAATTCATATATGTTACTTTTTTTTGATTAGCAATTCATTTATGATACTTAACCCTAAAATACAATGAACTGTGGAAAAAATCACAAGATCACCCTTTTTATATCATCATCATGATCATCATTATCCATATGCCTTATCCTGACTATATTGGGTTGGCTATACAAATCGTGTTTCACCAATCCGTGCTGTTTAAAACCATGTCCACTGTTAAATTATTAGTGCTTACCACTGTTTTTATACATATCAGCTAAAAAGATTAGGTCAAGGAGCACTGCCCCAAACTCCTGTTTGGGCTTGTCTCAAGGGGCCTTTGTTGGAGGTGGTAGGCCGATTCCATAGGTTTAGGAACACAAGATGTTTAACATCATACTAGCTTAACTTGTCGAGTGCTTGAAGCAATTTATAAAATCCACATAATTTCTTTGACTTCCATATTTTCAATTTATATACATTTTTTATGCTTGTGTTAAATGCCAAATTAAGTTTATGGAAAAATACCTTAGAAACAAGAGGTTGTAAAATAAGTATGACAAAACAGAATATATTCCATGTTTTTTTTTTAATTATAATAGGAGTTTAAATCAGGGTACACTTGGGAGCAGAGACTAAAAGTTAACTCAACTTGGTTCAATTGTTCATAACAAAATAATTCAAGTTGGAGTGCATATTGACAAGGGCAATTCTTTGGGTGAAAGCTTAAGATCTTTTTGCGAATTATTCTTTTGATGATTTTTGGAAAAGTTGGGCAGAAGTAGCCTGAACAACCTCTAAAAAGAATAGATTACAAGTAGAATGGAGACCTCCTCCGGAGGGAGTGGTAAAGATGATCTTTGATGGGAGAAGTCAAGGTAATCTAGGGCCCTTGGGTATATGAGGGATTTTGAGAGATAAGGATGACAACATCTTATCCTTATTTTTAGGACTGGTGGGAGTTGGTGACTCTACAAGGATTGATATACTGCCTGCGGTACATGGAACACAGGTTGCAAACTGACTTGGAGTGGAGCACTTGATATTGAGGGGGACTCCAGGGTGGTAGTGGGTTGGCTGTCTGATCCATAAACAGTTTTTTGGGGCTACAAGGTTCTTACCAAGAAATTTAATTGGCTTACAAGGAACATGCCGGTTAGATTCCAGTGGGTTAGTAGATCAGCAAATGGTATGACTGGTTCTTTGTCTAAACAAGGGGTAAATCGTTCTGGGCTACTTTATTTGTGATAACATTTTCATTTCTAAAGGGAGGTCACATCTCGTGCGTCCTTTTTGGTTAATTGTATACTTTCTTCTCTTCTTAATAAAGTTACCATTCATTTATCAAGAGAAAAAAAAACAAGGGAGATGTTGAGGATGATGTTGACTATAGAATTAGAGTAGGATGGGATAAATGGAAGGGCAGTTCTGGAGTCTTATGTGATAGATGAATGCCGCTTGTGTTAAAAGGGAAATTCTATAAAACAGTTGTAAGGCCTGCAATGCTGTATGGAGTGAAGTGTTGTGGAATCAAGAGACATTTCCTTATTTTTTTGATTAGCAGAAAATTAATTTAATTTTATTGGATTATAAATAAGATTAGTACAACTTGATGACAAGAAAGTCATCCCCCAACTATCATAATCACAGTTACTGGAAGCCCGAAACAGTTGTTGCCTGAATCAAGAGACATTTCCAAAAAATGAGTGTGGCAGAAATGTGTATGCTGTCATTCATTTATCAAAAAAAAAGTGTATGCTGAGATGGATGAGTGGAAAAACTATAAATGGTGGGTTGAGAAATGAAGTCCCGCTTTTTAGGGGCCTAGGTGTAGCTAAAATAGGTGAAAAATGAGAGAAAGTAGACTAAGATGGTATGGTCACATGTGACCTTTGAACACCTCCAGTTGTATGCCTCTCATGCCTTTTAAAAACATTGATCACTGCTTGGCATGGGTACATTTTCTACTTTCCTTTCTTCTTACGGTCTAGAAAGAGAGAAGTAGGGCAATTCTTGATGACTGAATCTCTTCATTGGATAAAATGGTTAACAGGGTTACAAGTTTGCTTATTTGGTCCTCATTACATAAGGGACTAAATGAATTTGGTTCACTTTTTCTTGGGGTTGTGCAGATAGAGTTTTTTATGCATAATTCAATGTCTAATTACTGTACAGTTGATTGCCTTTATAGAGTGACCAGCATATTTATACATGTGGATGATCTTTTTATTTTTGATTAATGATTTATCATTAATAAAAATAAGAGGGCACAGGTTGGGAAAACTCCCATGGTGTCATTGGATGGATATGGAACCTTTGTAGAGGAGAGTTGGTCAGGAGTTGTATTGGGTTACTTCCTTCTTAGGCTGTTATTTTCATCTTGTTATAGTTTGTGGACCTTTATTGACTCTTGGCCTTTGTATACTTTTACAGTGAAGACCTGTTCTTTGTATAATCTCAGTAACAGTTCTTTTAATTTTTTGGGATTTTTGGTAGGTGTATTTCATATTCTAGTGCCTGAGTTTTATACCAATGGTGATATTTTCATCAAGATGTGAGATATTATTTGAGGTGCCGCCTTTTCTGGTTGTAATGCTTATTTAAGATGTAAACAACTTTGATATAACCAATACCATTATGGTGCAGAATCTGGTGAATCTGTGCTTACAATCAGGGGGCCTCAAGGCAGAATAAATAGAGCTATCTGGGGGCCCTTGAACCGGACTATCATAAGCGCTGGTGAAGATGCAGTAATCCGTGTTTGGGATACTGAGGTCAGTAGCTCATCTATATGTCTATAATTTTCCTGTTATATCAAGGTGTTGTGTATATATTTGATTAGCTCATCTATGACAATGATGGTGATTAAGCCTTGTCTACATGGGGTTAGCTACAAGAATCCTGTTTTGCCATTCCATTCTGTTTTTTTTTTTTTTCTTTCTTTTTGATGAGTAATAGTATGATTTTATTAACTCAGAAACTGATTTAGAATTGTGATTTCATACAACATCCCATGGAGAGATGTGTGCTGCAGCTCCTCCTAGAAACTTACTAGTAAACTAGGAATAAATTACAGAAGTCACAGCTGATCCCAAAATAGTTCTTCCTTATTTACCCCTTGCTTTGCTAACACTTCAGCCAAAGTATTTGCTGATCTCCCCACCTACTGTACAGAAACCAACATATTCCTTGTCACCCAACTAAATTTCTTCATTTCAGTCTTTGCTATTCCATTCTGTTCCTTGCCATATCCATCACCAAATCAAATTATAGGTGGTGCTTAACTCATTTCTTATTGCTTCCACCCAAGCCCTTTTTGGTTTGCCCCTAGCCCTTCTAGTTCACTCAACTTATAATGATCGCCTCTCCTAACAAAATAAGTGCTATAGATGGTCTTCTATCTAAATAACTAAACAACCTTAGTTTACTTTCTCTCATTTTATCACTTATTGGAGCAACTCCTAGTTTCTTTCATATGATTTTATTTCTCACCCTATCCTTCCTAGTTTTACTACTCATCTAAGCATATTTGTTTCTGCTACACATTTGTTTTTAGAAATGCTGTTTCCTAACTGCTCAACACTCTGTTCCATACTGCATAGGTGGCCTTACACACTGTTTTATAGAATTTTCCTTTTATCTGAGGTGGTTTTCACTTATCACATAAGACTTTGGATGCACCCTTCTGTTTTGTCCATCCTGCTCTAAATCTATGAGTGATATCCTTCTCAATCTCCCATTTGTTATGAATTATTGTATGTATCAAGGCAACAGAAGAGCAGAAGAGGTGAGAGGTCACATTGAGTTATCGTTTGGTCTCCAATCCTAAGTGTATTCTGATTTGCACTCCCATTGTTCTTCACTTCAGGTTACTGCTACTAAGTTGTTATTATGATTTGCATGTCACTTTATTATCATTAGCATTTGTGTATTGTTTGGAAAATATATTACTTTTTGGTTTCACCCTTGTTTTCATTTAGCTTTATTTATTTGCATTTGCTTGAAGTCTCAAATTTTAGGGTATTTTTGAACTTGCAGACAGGAAAGTTGATTAATGAATCAGACAAAGAAAGTGGCCATCAGAAGACAGTTACATCCTTGGCAAAATCTGCAGACTGGTCAAACTTCCTCACTGGTTCTTTGGATAAATCTGCCAAGGTGCTTTATTGCTTAAATCATCTGTTTCTGTGATTTTTCTTCTTATTCTCTACATATTGTGATAATGATTTGTTATGCCCCTTTTGTATTGGATTCTTTTCATGGTCATGACAGCTCTGGGACGCCAGAACATTGACGCTGATCAAGGCATATGTGACAGAGCGGCCAGTAAATGCTGTTGCAATGTCTCCACTTCTTGATCATGTATGTATTCATGCAGCTTCTGTGAATAGATATTTATGAGCATTTATGTTTGATAACAATCTGTACAAATTTTATGGTGTGGCTCTAGTTATAACAAATTTCCACTTGTTTTAGAAAAAGTGGAAAAAGAGTTATCCTTTCCACATTCTTATCAGCTGGACTGTGTGTATATATTCATGGTATATATTTAATAATATTATATGTATATATTGTGCATACATGTTTATATTTGTTTACATATGATCTATCTATTTACCTATATAGTTTGACAGGTAGGTGCAAATACATGTTTAAGATTTATATGATCTTTTCTTTCATGTACAATAAAAATGAAAGGAAAATGCTGCCAGTTGATATCATTTTCCTTCTTTGGGGGGTGAATTTGGTCAAAGCTTTTCTGATACAGGGCAGATGTCTTATTAATAATTTAGTAGTCAAAGTTCACATGTTTTTTAGACACAATTACTATGTTTCAATTTTTTTTCATTGTGAGTGGGAGTTTTTTTTATTTCTTTCACTGGGAATGTGCCCAAAAATGGGATGTAGTCAAATCACTCCCACTTTCTATTGCTATTTTTTTATCTTACCTATCTTCAAATGAGATTAGGGGAGGAAAAAGTACTTTCTAGTTTCTACCTTGTGATTCTAAGAGAAAAGGAAAAAAAGGAGAGTGTGATGTAGGAAATGGTTATGTCCTTTTAGGTGTAAAGAGTTCTAGAGGAGAAATGGTATAAGATTTGAAAGAGATCAAGAAATAAGTTTTCTTGGTAACTTCATAGAGAGTCAAGGAAATCTGAATTTTACATTTTTATTTAATCCAGGAAGTCAAAATCTATTATCTTTCAATTCAGTGATTAGGCTTTTACCTATTTTTTGTTTTTAGATAAGGGGATAGTTCTTATTTTTTTATTTATTATTTATCTTTTACTTTTTTGCAAGAGAGAATGGTTTTGGGAAAAAAGAATTTTGATTGATACTATATGTTTATACATTATATGGAATCTAAATAATATTCTCTTTCTGTTTGTTTGAGGGGTGGTTGGTTGGGGAAGGGAAGTTTTGGCAAAATGTAGCATTCTTAGTAAGATTGGGTATTTAATGTAACACTCAAAATAAGTCTGAGGCCTCATAAGCAATATTTTTATGGATAACCATTTTCTGTCCCAATGTTGTCTGATGTTGTTTGTGATGCTTCTTCTGTTGTTTTTGGTGGTGGTTGTGTTTGTCATGGGTTGGTTAGTTTTCACATGAGGAGCCATTTGGCAAGGTTTCTTGGTAATGTAGATCTGGCTTCTCTTATACCAATGCTATGATATAAGGATGGGATTGGGAGGGTAAAAGTGGGGGTAAAAGAGTTTAGGGATCATTTTAGGACAAAAGGGAAGGGTTAGTGGTTAGAAAGGTTTTAGGTCAATTGTTGAGAACTAAAGGATCTTCCATTTTTTAATTGGTAAAGGAGTCTTCTTTATTTATTTTTGATAAATGAGTAAGGAGTCCTCTTTATTAAATTATATGAAAGAATGTGTGATATATACAATGATCAAGGAAATTTGGTGTGTCAGATTTTGAACATCTTAGAGAGTCTGAACTTCTTGCAGTATCTGATTTGTTAGGATTGCTGAATTCAGTTTTCTTGGGGTAAGGTGGGTCAAATTCTAGATTTTGGGGTCCTAATTCTGATGGATTTTTTTCTTGTAAATTCTTTCTACATTCGATGGTTGCCACACAATATTCTCTTCATTTTCTAGTCAAAGAAATTTGGTGCCCTCCTATTCCCCCTAAAATCAGTGCTTTTTGTTGGGAAGTTTTTCATGGTTGTATTAATACCTTTGATGTACTTCAAAGGAAAAGACCAAATTGGTGCTTGTCCCCTAATTGGTGTGTCCTATGTAAGTTGAGTGGTGAGACTGCTTTTCACCTTTTTATATCTTGCCCTTTCGTCAATTTTATTTGGAATTGGTTTACTTCCCTTTTTGGGTGCAGGTGGTCCTCTCTTGTCAGGGTGGAAGGTTTATTCAACCCTAATGGTATCAGTGGTAAGACAAGGAGGGGAAGGATTCTTTGGAGGTGCACCAGAGCAGCAATACTTTGGACCATTTGGGAGGAAAGAAATGATGGAATATATTTGGAAGTAAAGAAAAATGGAAGGAAGCTTTAGTTGAAACAATAACATTGAGGGTGGCACATTAGGTAAAAAGCTCGAAGCTGTTTTCAGATTTTAAGGTCGAAGACTTCTTCAGGGTTTGGGGACTTATTGTTGCTTCATTAGTTACGAGATGACTGTTTTTTGAGACTTGGTCCCCTCCAACAGATGGTTGGAAGAAGCTGAACTTTGATGGGAGTTGTGTAGGTAACCCAAGCCCTTCAGGTATTGGGGGGGTCATTAGAGATGAAAATGGTTCCATTATTGCTCTATACTCCGGTCCTGTGGAGGAGGTTGATGTGGCAAGGGCAGAGTTTCTAGCTGCAGCATATGGGGTTGAGAAGGCTAAAGAGTTGGGGATTAATAGACTGATCATCGAGGGAGACTCAAAAACTGTGATAAAATGGTTACAGAAAGGGGAAGGGGTAACATGGCAGTTGAAGAATGATTTTAGAAGATTTAAATGGATGTAAAGGAATATGTTAATTCAGGTGGGATGGGTTAGGATATCGGCCAACAGTTTGGCAGATAGCTTAGCAAAGCAAGGGGTTCAAAGAACATATACGTTTTGGGCACATTTGTAATTTTGTCCTGGGTTAGCTTCTAAGCTGACTTCTTTTCCAACTTCTTGTTGTATCCTAAAGCATCTTAATTAATGAAAATTTTTCAGAGTTATTGATCAACAAAAAAGATACATACAATGATCAATGAATATGCCACACATCCCAATTATATGGGCTAGTTCTGCCACTGACCCCATATTGTGTTTTTGTTTTTGAAGTTAGACCATTATTACTTCCATTAGGAATCATCCCCCTGTATAGGTGTCTTCTGTTGACCCCTTTTCTAAGCAAAACATCTACCATGCTATTACATTTTCAAGTGAATTTAATTTCCAAATTTCTAGCTAGATGTCTGGTCTCTGAGGATATGTCTATATTGGCATCAATGATTTAAAAGTTGTGCCTAGGCGCACAGGTGAGGCGCATTTTAGGGGTAGGCGCCTCGCCCAAGTCCTAGGTGCAACACTTTCAAAAGGCGCACGCTCGGTGCACCTAGTTGTGCGCTTGATGCGCCTTGCCCCAGGCGTGCACCTTTTAAAATTGTACTTTTGTTTGCTTTTTTTGAACCTAGCAGCTGGGTCGAGGGCTCCAGCCCCTAACCCTTGACCACGTCCCTTGAGGCAAGCCCAAACAAGTCCATGTTCGGATCTTAAATTCTTAATTTTCACACAAAAAATAATGATTTTATAATCTTATTTGCCTTCTAAGAAGATATTTTATTAAATCGAATGAATGAACAACATTAGCAAATAGGGGGTTCTTTAAGATCCAAACATGGACTTGTTTGGGCTTGCCTCAAGGGGCGTGGCACAAAGGGGACTCGTAGAATCAGGAATGTAATATGTTTTGCATCACATTAGCTACTTGAAGTAATGCAATTAAGATGAATGTAATATGTTCTACATCACATTATATGCTTGATTTTATTTTTAAATTTTCATTTGAATATGCTTTACATATTATGTTTATGTATTTAGATTTTAGATAATAGGTTTTTTATACCATCAATTTTAAAATTTAAGTTTATGTTTCTTATTAATATTATGTTTAATATTTTTTATTTTTTATTTTTTGCATTTTGGCTTTTTTTTTGAATTTTCTGACATATTTTGATTTTTTAGCAATTTTTTGTATTTTTCTGCCTTGCTTCAGAAAGGCGTGCACCTTGCCTTGCACCTCTCACCTCGGGTGTAAATTGGCCCTTGTGCCTTGTGCAAACACTGATTGGCATGACCCCTGGCAATTGCTTCTGAACCATCCCACTGTAACATCTTAGTTCTACTCCACTTGCAGCCAGCTATAGTTGAAATCTCTATCTATTAGACCTTGGAGTACAGCTAGTAGTTCTGCTCTTCTTGAGTTACCTTACCCAATAGGTCTTGAATTTGAAGGTGCTAATTTTGGTGTCTATACACATCTCTAATACTTGATCACCCTGGATTTCCCATGCTGCACCCATTAAAGTTAAATTTGAGACTGTTTTCTGGTACTTGCAGAGTCAATCTGTTGACTACAGATGAAGGTGAAACTATATGTTGGCAACCTCTAATAATTCTATCTACTGAGAAGGGTTTGAAAATGGATAGAGTTTTAGCTCAAGAAACCACCGTTATTATGATGCTTTCAATCAATGCTTCTGCCATATGAATCTTCTCCTTCAAAATTCTTGCATTTCTCTCCCCCTAAACTGACCAAAGGATGACTGCTTCAGTGATTTCCATTGTAGTTTCCCCCTTTGGTGAAATTGCAGATCCTTCATTACAATGTGGAAGGATAGAAAAAAAAATACAAATGAAGTATTTACTACAAGAAAAACGAGCTAAGCTGGCGCTCACTAAATCGCTGACATAGCCATTTCAATCACCGGCATAGACATGAGCCGACGGTTCAGTGGCTGCCATCTATAGTTGTGTCGCCCTAGGTCATGGATGCTGGGTTAGATGACAAAGACCGCCATCCTAGGGACCCAGTCCAACCATTCTTTTGTCGATAGTGTTTAGAGAACTGCTGACTTATATAGTGCACGGCAGCAATTCAAGCCACCTTTGCCTTGACCGCTGGTTTAGTTATTTAGCTGGTGCCCTTGACGGCCGGTTTAGTTATTGAGCTGGTGCCCATGACCGCCGGTTTAGTTATTGAGCTGGTGCCCTTGACCGCCGGCCTATATCTGGCTTTTTTAACCGCCGGCTTAGACTTAATTGTCATCTAAATAAACTGCCGCCATAAATGTTGTATTTCATCGAAGGTGGCGGTTTGATGAAACTAGTATTGGTTATAAAATTCTTGTGGACCCCTCATTGTTGTTGCTTGGTGAACCCACTTCAGGCCTTGATTCCACCTCTGCAAATAAGCTTCTTCATATTCTTCTAGGAATTGCTAAGGTAACATTTTCTCTTTTATACTTCCTAGCACTGAAGCTTGCTAGAGAGGAGGATGACTGCTCTAATGGTTGCACTCAATGGGCCCATAGGCAGGAAGGACAATTATCATTACAATTCATCAACCTTCAAGAATAATGTTCCACATGTTCAACAAGATTTTGCTCATATCAGAGGGATGTCCTGTGTATTATGGGAAGGCTAGAGAATCCATGGAGTACTTCTCATCATTGAGGTTTGCACCTCAGATAGCCATGAACCCTGCAGAGTTCTTGCTAGACTTGGCAACTGGGCAAGTTAACGACATAAGTGTCTCAGAGGGCTTGGTGACAGTTTCTATAATATTTAGTTCTTCATTTCCATTTTATGAGTTACAACAGCAGTGACTAAAGGACATTAATGTTGCTTATCTTGTGATGAAATATCAATATATCAGTATGTACAATTGAAGTACAAAGTCTGGGTGGAACCTAAAGAAAAAGCAGAGAACCATGGCATGGCAAAGATACCACAACACTTCAGTTAGCTGTTCAAGTTAAGAAGGATTGGACGATGAGTTGGTGGGAGCAGTTTATGATATTATCAAGGAGAACATTTAGAGAGAGATACAGAGATTACTTTGACAAGCTAAGATTTGTGCAGTCCCTTGGAGTTGCAGTCTTATTAAGCCTTCTGTGGTGGAAATCCAAAACTGGAACTGAAGCACAACTAAGAGATCAGGTATTGTTGTTCCAGGACTTCTTAGTCATCTGGTTTTGATTCTTTGGGGTCAAGCCTACTGGCTGAAATTTGGACTTGTTTCTAACTACTACCATTTTAGTTTAACCGTACTTATCTGAGAAGTTTATGCCTTCATCTCAGGTTGGTCTGATGTTATACGTCTGCATTTTCTGGACATTGTCGTCAATATTTGGAGCAGTGTTGTCTTCCCATTTGAGAAGATATACTTGGTAAAAGAAAGGAAAGCAGACATGTATAGACTAAGTGTGTATGTACTATTCATGTAGCACGCTGTGCGACATGGTGGTTCATATCTTGTATCCTACATTCTTTGTGCTCATTTTATATTTCATGGCTGACTTCGAGAGAACAGTCCCTTGCTTCTTCATGACATTATTCTCAGTACTATTGATTGTAATAACAAGCCAAGTAAGTAGAGAACCTACAAATAATTTAACTGGGTTGTCATCTGTCAAGTTAACAACTAATCTGATATAATTCTGTACTTAGGGAGCAGGGGAACTCTTTGGTGCTGCTATTTTAAGCATCAAAAGAGCTGGGATGATTGCCTCTTTGGTCCTAATGTTGTTTATCCTCACTGGAGGTTACTATGTCCAGGTATTCAATCATACTTATATCAGCAACAGTAAATGAAAATTTCCTTAACAAAGAAATATAGAAAAACAGTGTTCCAAATAAGGGAATAAATACCTGGAGTTGACATTTTAGATTTTCACCAGCATTTCATTCAGACAATTTTTTCTTTCTATTATTTATTTCATTTCTTTCTTTTGTGTTTTTTGATGCTTTTTACTTTGGTGAATAGTCACTCAAGCCTATCATGTTTTTGAAAATATATGGACTAGGGAGAGGCTAGATAAAAAATTTAAACCTGAATAAGAAAGAAATTAGAAAGGAAATAAATCTCTCTTAATAGGTAAAGCGCCACCTCAGAAAGGCAAAAGTTAGGTACAGCGGAATGGAAGAATAAAATTCATGCTGCTGAACCCCGCTGATATAATGAACCCATACAACAATTAGATTATGCCTTACAGGAGCTATAAATCTAGATCAAATGCTTATTGAGAGGGTGTTCAACATCTAGGTCAGCTTTCAGTATTTTAGTTCTAATAAAACAGGCCCACACATTCTTCATAAACAGTGTTTTTTAAGGAAAGAAACATTTGGGAGAAACTAGGGCCATTTGGTAACTTGAATATTTTGCATTATACTAGCTTTTGTGAGGGAAAACTCTTTTCAATTTTTTAAAGATATCTTTATCATCTATGAGAAACTTCTCCTATGTGATATTGTTTAACACTGCTTGTCCCAACCCCATATAAAGGAGGGGGGTTGTGTCAGCCTGTCAGGTCGACAGCTGGCATTTAAAACTTTTGTCAAACTCTAATGATCATGGATCATGAATTGTATTTTTGTGTTCATGATGATGATCTTTATCATCTCTTAGAAACCAGGGGTGGGAGTTTCTATTCCTTCCTAAATGTCAGTTGGTGGATTTCCATATTTTTATTGATTTTTTCTTTTGCTACAATATTTTTGTTGGTTTGGTGTGAATGAAAAACAAGGAAAATGAAATCAAATTAGTTTTCAAACACCCTATAAATATAGGTGATATCTTTTCCAAAAGGCCAGCATTATGTGTTAACTGTTGCCTAAAGTAACTGTAAAGCCTGAACTGGATCTTCTATGCACAGTTTTACCTAGAAATCCTATTGCCAAGGTGCCTAAAAATTTATTTTTGTCATACTAAATCAGAAAGTGGAGAGAACTGGTCCTAAATTTATGCTTTTCTTTTGCTGGAGCTTAATTCACGTCTACTGGAAGAAGTATTTGGTCTAGTCTGGCACCTCTGATAATGAAGGCTCAAAACCTTGAAACTTTGTTTAAGGTGCTCCATATTCTTCTAGATCCAATTCTAGAGTCTCTAACATTGTTGTGATAGGATATTTCAAGACAATCATCTTATTCTTGACTGTTTCAAGTTCACTTGATTTGAAGTTGATCATACGAAGATCTTATTCAAAAAGATACTCGGATCAGCACCCAAGTTCATCACTGATGAAGATGCAATGAAACTGGAACGGTTGAAGGAATCATCATACAACTCAAAGCTATTACGAATCACCATACAACTCAAAAGAAAAAATAAAGTTCCCTTAACTCTTTTACCCATCCCCAAAATTATTAGCTAGTAAAATGCCATCAAAATATAAATAATGAATGCAGAATACCTTGCTGTGCCATTGAAGTGGAATGAATGGAGCAGTTTTTTTCCTTCAATAAACTTATCTTCCGATTGGTTGAAGCATATCAATCGGTTGCTCCAACTCAGGATACTCCTCTTTCTTCGATCAGAACCCTATTTTATTATCAAAGAATTCAAAACCCTAAAGCTTTGGGATTAAGGGGAACTCAAAGTTTGTGTTTATTAATAAACTAGAAGAGGAAGGGCAGAGTCGAAGGGGAAGAGGAAGGGTAGAGACAAACTCGGAATGTGTAATCCAAATCGATTAGGAAATTAACTCTAAGAATAGGAAGAGGATACTAAGCTCGAAGGGGAAACTCCAAATCTAAGGAAGGAGGTACTGCATGCAGACTCCACGTTGAAGAAGGAAATGCGGGAAGCGTCTAAGCAAGTCACGAAACCATATTACGGCCCCATTTTCAATTTTTTTTTTTTGCATTTTGAACCAGTTCCGTATTGGGTTGTGACTGGTTTAATTTATAAAACCGTCGGCCTAAATTGGCTTTTTGCTTTTTTTAACTAATAGACAGCAATTTTGATTAAAACGCCGACCTAAACACATCTAAGCTGGTGCTTTTTTAAATCGCCAGTGCTAAATCGCCGGCTTAGCCGTTTTTTCTTGTAGTGATTTAGTCAAACATTGTAGAGATTGTGAAACAGATTGGTGGAGGGAAATCCTACTTGGTGTCCATTTGGGAGGACTGAAGCCAACAGCTTCTGGCTTGTGGGGGTGGGCTCCACATGGACAGGGTATAAGCTATGTTTATTGATTAATCTGGAGAGCAGCCTGAATCAGTTGTTAGTCAGTTCATTTGAATGGCCGTCCCCTTCAGCTCCTTTGAATTACTTATCTAGAGTGCTTCAAAGCAACCAGCTTAGCTGAATCTTCAGCGCAGCCCTTCCAGACAGGTCCTTAGCTTCTTGGGGCTAGTATAGTGTTGTAATTTTCTAAGGGATGAACTGTTGGCAAGGTTTAAATTGTTGGTGTTGGTGGCAAGGTTCAAAGTATCGATACGATACGAGTTTCGGTCGTATTGTATCGGTACTTAGAAATGGCCGAAACTCTATTTTTTTTTTAGTTTTTTTTCAAGTTTTGGTTTTTTGGGAAGCTTTTAGCATGCTTTTTATTATTAAAAAAATTTGGGGGTCCGAAACACTTGGAAATAGGCGTTTTGGACTGTATCTTTTTCAAAAGATACGATACGATACACCTCGTATCGGGCGTATCGTATCGATACTTTGAACCATGGTTGGTGGAAATGTCAATCATCCAAATAGAGGAAACTTATTGAAAGCGTTATATGGAAATATTGTATAAAATATGTGATCTTGTCAAATATGTGGTATATATGTTGATATTTTGAGAAGAAAAGTCAAGAAACTAAGGTTTGTGGAAATTTACATTGATATTTTGCCTTAGTTGCACCTTTAGATTATCATTTTGTTCAAAATCATTGACAAAGCGAAGAAACTAAGGTTAAAAGACCAAAACAATATGCTGCAAAGTTGTCCTATGGACTTTTTAAGTGTTAAATTATATAATAGAGTAAGTTTAATTAACTTTTAAACACAAAAAAATGCAGATGATTTTAATAGATCAACCTAATCCATCACACAAATAAAACCTAAGGGGCAGGTCTGAACTGCTTGTTCTGGTGGACTTTTAGGACTGACAAAGGACTGGTTGATTGTGTAGCAAAAACCAGGGTGATGGTTCAATGTCTGCTTTGTAGAAATGTGAATGTTGGGGCCTGGGAATAAATTTTATCTTTACAGGAGAAACATATATGTCTTGCCAGCTGCGAGCTGTTCCTATTTGTTTTTTCTATCTTATCTTTTGGATAGCAAGGTTGCTATTGCCATTGAATACAAATATTCTGTTGGCAATCAAAAAATTGTTAAGTGATGGAGTGTATGTTGAGAAGATTAATATAAATGAGAAGGAATCAAAGGGAAAAACCTCACTTAAGTAGGATGCAATCATCAGTTTGAGTGGACGTATTAAAGCACAGAAAACTCAAAAGATCAATTCATATTTCTAAAGTTTTTTTTTTCTCCATCTTAGAGGTGGATTGTTTGAGGTTGTCCCTTGCAAGAAAAAAGTTTACAAAAGCAGTCCAATGAAGGACATTTGTCATCAGGCAAATTTGTTGGACCAGAGCGTTTGTAAATGTGATTTTTCTGAAGCTGCTGATGGATAAGTTAGTATCTGCTTGGTAAAGGAGAATGTTGAGAAAGGAGACTGAATGTCCTGGTGGTTATGAATGAAGTGTGTTTGATTGAGAAGAAAATAGATATTAGTACTGTTGTTCACAATGAAGCTGAGGTTGGCAAGAAATTACAAGTTCTCTTTTTGGGAGGTGAGACATTTGCAAGAAAAGTTTTCCTTACATTAGAGTAGAAAGAGAGAAGGAATGAATGCCCATCTTCATTGGAGTGTATGTAGGAGTCAGGTCATAGATGTCGGGGTGCTTATGTAATTTAGGTCAAGTTAATGGGTCTTAATCTCTAATAAGTTTATCTTTTGAAGCCAGAGGATATAAGGGGTTGTGTTAGGGGATAGGTGCTGAGGGATCTATCTTCCTTTCTCTTAGGTTGGCTGGTGAAGGTTGTTCCTTTGCGGCCTGTGTTGTTATGGCCTGGTGCAGGGTTGTTTGTTTTTATTCTGTCCTGGTTTTCTAAGGGCCGTGTGTGGTTTGGGGAATTTGAATGTTGGCCAGTGGTGAGGTTCTGCTTATAGTGATATCTTGTAACCTATATATACCTTCTTATTTTTCAATAATATTTTATAGTCACTATAAAATTTGTATGTAGAGATTTTTTATGAAGGCAAAATTTTATCTTTCAAAAAAATCTTGGGCAAAATTTCCATGAATGGGAAAAAAACTTCGCAAAAGAAACTGCCAATTAAAAAAAAAGAGTTTTAGGTGGAGCTTACTGATAAGAGATGGATTTTGGTAGAATTAAGGTGACAAATATCTATTGGGAGAGAGTTCAAGCATGAAATTTAACAGGGATGGTAGAATTAAGGTGATAGCTATCGAAATGGGAAGTTTTGTGGAAACTAGAGAAAAAAACATACTTGGATTAGTTTCAGTCCTTTATGTATGTTGAGCGAACTACTTGATGGAGAATTTGAGGGATGTTGATGGTTGTAATGATTTCTTGTAGAATTGGATAGAAGACAAGATTTCTATAAGCATAAAACTTCATTCCAATATCATTCACATTTTCATAGCCATGTTTTTACACAGTACATGTATATACTCTTTAGGGTCTACCAAGCTCCTTCCTTAATTAAAAAACTTAAATTTATGGTTCTGCCATCTACCTCCAATAACCCAAAAAATAAAAAAGAAATAACTTTAAGCTGTGACTGAAATTTTAAAAACAAAAAAACAAACTAGGCCAGACCCACAGACAGACAGCATGCAGTATTAACCAAAATACTTGTTCCATGTATTGAAAAAAAAAACAAAATATGCATCGACCCTTAGACAATACTTTGAAATCAATTTTGAAACTTGAACAAGAAAAAGTAGGGTTAACCAGCTAAAATGATATAACGAGAACATCTTTAGGCATGTTAGGTATTGCAGTAAAAAATTGCCACCATATGAAGTATTTGAAACCCTTGACATTCTACAATGACCATAACAAGATACCACTTCATCTCCTCACCCTAAACCTATTTTAAGGTGAGTCCCAAAATATGCATTGACGCTTGAGCAATGCTTTGAAATCAATGAGTGAAATTTGAACAAGAAATAGTAAAGGTCAACTAGGTAAAGTGATCTGAGGAAAATATTGGGCATGTAAGGTACCACAAAGTAAGGTCAGCTAGCTTAAAGGACATATTGAGGAAAAAGTTGGGTATCAAGGTAAACAAATGCTATCTTTTACTATGGTAGTGGTACTGTAAGCTTTTGATATACACATTCTCTCTCTCTCTCATTGCCAGTTTGAGTTTGCAATTTGACCGCTGCATAATTTATCTCGAGCTAAGAATGATGTATCTTTTTCTTGTTCCGACCTTCTTTTTGGGTTACTTGCTCTTCTACATTGGTGTATATATACCTACATCATATGGGGAGCTTGCAGAGCATCTATGGTTAATGTCTTTGCAGAATATTGGATGATGCTTTTGTATTTGGATGTTGCTTTTGTCCCTTAATCTACTTAAAGACAACACATAATACATTTTCCAGGTGGTACTTGGAGGTGGTCAGGAAGCATCACATGTCACAACTACTGATCGTCGTGCTGGGAAATTTGAGGCCAAATTCTTTCACAAGGTGAGCTCTCTTTTCTTTATGACTATTTTTTGTAGAAAATTTTTGATCCATGATGTTTGGGGACTTATATTTGTCTCTGGATAGATCCTTCAAGAAGAAATTGGGGGCGTGAAAGGGCATTTTGGACCAATAAATGCTTTGGCATTCAATCCTGATGGAAGAAGGTCTTTCTCATCTCTCATCTTTACATTTTATTTTCCAATTTGCTTCTTACTGAAGATGAGTTCGGTTCTTAACCTGTGAACAAGTCTCCTTATTATCTGATCATGAGGCTGGGGATCTGTTGATTCTGAGACCCTACTAGGGAAATCCTGCCCCTTAAGGTTGGCCTTGGTAAAAGGGATTTCCCATGCTTTCTTTAGAGCTTTTTCTTTTTTACTTGCATCAAATCATTCCTTCATTGGTATAGTCACTGATCATCTAGTATCGAAATCCCTTTTCTTTTACTAGGCAAGTTGGAGTGATTTCAAATAAATTTCTTGCATGGTGACAATGACCCAAAGAATGATAATTTAATTAATTAAAAGCATGCTTAGAAGAGGGAGAAATTAATACCAATATTGTTAACTTAATACAATGAAATGGCGGGGTATCCTAATTTAGGAGGATTCTAAATGGTTTGGTGGTTTTGCAAGAGCCTTGTACATTTGTTGATAAGTAATAGCCAAAAATTACATTAGTTGATAAGTTATTGTGATCTTGTAGCAAATGAGGTTGGCTCTAAGGAAGTTCTATTTATTGCTTCCCTGAAAGATTTTTTGAATTCTTGATTTCCTTTAACTAATGCTTTTCTTTATGTTAAACATTATGGGGCTTTTATTAACAACATTTTAGACATCTGGAGGGAAGTCAATGGTCTCCAAAGTTCTGTTTGTTATCATCTTCCTGCAAACCAAATGGAGCCAAATGGTTAGAGGTTGGAAGTTGGAACAGATCCAGATGGTTACTTTCTTTGGAATGTAAGGGCTGACAGCTGTGTAAATTTTTCTTGGTAAAATGCGAGTTGGTTAACTGTCCCCTGTTCTTGGGAGGATTGGATTTGGGAAAGATGGTTCTAGTGAATAAATCACCTTTTAAGAATGGCTTTGGAGATGTCATGGGAAGAATATGCTGGAAAGATGATTCTAGTGAATAAATCACCTTTTAAGAATGTAGCCTAATGGTTAGTGGGTGGAAGTTGGAACAGATCCAGATGGTCACTTTCTTTGGAGTGTAAGTGCTGACAGCTGTGTAAATTTTTCTTGGTAAAATGGAAGTTGGTTAGCCATCCCCTGTTCTTGGGAGGATTGACTTTTGGAAAGATGGTTCTAGTGAATAAATCACCTTTTAAGAAATGACTTTGAAATGTCATGGGAAGAATATGTTGGAAAGATGATTCTAGTGAATAAAGCACACCTGTTAAGAAATGGCTTTGGAGATGTCATGGGAAGATTATGCTCTTTCTGAGAGAACAGTGATTGCCAAGTATGGAGACTCAAAATTGTTTAGTTTCTACATCAATTTCGGATTCACATGGCCCAGACTAGCTCGGGCCGGGCATTAGGCCTATATCATATAAGTCATCTATATTATTTGTAATAATATATTATTGCGGGCTGGGCTAGAATGGGTTAGAAATGATCACTCCTAGGCTAAGGTCAAGTCAAGATTTTGGGAAAACAATTGGAGTGATACCATAATTCTTAACTCCCTTTGTGCTTAGACTAGATCAAGTTTCTTCATGTTGGAATGTTACTTGTGATTTTTTAAGGGTAAATTACTAAAGCCTCCCCTTAAGTTTCTTACTTTCTGAAACCTCCCGTGATGTTTGATAATTGCAATTACCTTCCGTGATGTTTGGTATTGTGTTTCTTTTTCCAGAGATTTATGTGAATCAGCTTAGTCTTGGTGAACGTCTGTAGGCTTGATGTCGGGGGGGTGTCTGGATTTTGGACTCGTGATACTATATCTAAATTAAAACAAATATAATGAATGCACTTGCCACTATTGCAACAGGTTTCCACTATTCGTTTGAAATGATCATGAAATTAGAACTTTTTAGGTGTTCCATGCGACTACCTTATAATGCGTTTTACTATGTATTATGCTCAAATGCATTCAAAATGTGCTTCTGAATATGTGTTTTGGTACATGGTAGTATACAGTGTTTTGGGTTTTAGTGCAATGTTATAGTTCTTTTTTGCCCCCCTTTTGATGCTTGTGTAGTCATGGTTTCATGTATTATTATAAACCTTCGTACAAAACATAATTTGTTTACACTCGAAAGTAGCATATATATATATATATACGTGTGTGTGTGTGTGTGTGCACGATCCTTGTCTGCTTCAATGTCTAGTTTTACATTTTTTGTCATTTCCTGATTTATTTTCTACTGTGTAGTTTCTCAAGTGGAGGTGAAGATGGTTATGTCAGATTACATCACTTTGATCCAGATTACTTCAATATCAAGATGTAACTCCCAAACATGCTGACAAGGAGAAATTTTTGTCTGTTTTATTATTTTGTTAAACGCTTTAATTCATTAGATATAATTTTGTGCCATTTTAGTTAGAACATGTCAAGTCTTGTTTGATGAGAACCTTCTGAATGGTAGAAACTGGGAACCACAAGAATTTTGTGCTGACGTAAAACTTGAAATCTTAATTGCTATTGCCAGGCTTGTGCGAAGGTTAAACCATTACTGTATTTTTTCTTGGTGATACAGATCGAAAGTCCATTTTTTGTATGGAAGGTTCTTTGTGTGCCATGCTGTCTAGAGCATTTTAGCTTTTATGATATCTAAGTAACTTCGATTTATAGATACATGAATAAAAAGGTTTGAACACTTTGATGCTTTTCTTAAATACTGAACTCCCCCTCCCCCCTTTTCAAATTGGATTAAGAACTTTTCTGGTGATGTCATTTGACAGACCTCTCCTTTGTTAGCAATCCATCAAGATCCGTTTGCATGTGATTTCACATATGGTTGATTTTTTTTTTTGTTTTTAAATCTCAAATTTGCCCCTTTATGAACATTTGTCGCTTGGAAAATGACAATCATGGTAATTGAGAATTTATAATATAATTTTGCAATGTTTAGAGAATTGGATTGGGCATAGAATTGCAAAAAGGGAGAGGTTTATGAATTAGAGGTTGAACGGGGTTAAATTAGAGGTCGAACTGTGATGATGTGGTATATAAGTCTAACGAATTATGATCGCCATTTTGGACCGTCATTCTAGGGCAAGTTGCCCTGTTTTCTTGTTCTCCTATATTGACACACTCATTTCTCTATAAATAATAGAGTCCCAAAACCCTCCACATGAGATCATCTTGAATTCTGGAGAGTACTGAGAAAGTCTTAACATGTCAACCTTCTACTTGCCCAAAGTTCCCCATTACTCGGCCTAACCAATTGGGTGAAATTTTCTTTTCCCATAAAGGTGGTCATAATTTGTTAGATACACGAGTATGTAGCTCAAGGTTTCATCACATGTCTATGAGAATCTCTTAGGACTAGAGTTTATTGTCTTTAGAGATTTCAGGCATGATTTAAAATATCGACGTCAATAGAGGTGTATCGGTACTTATCGACTGATATAGGCCGATATGTATCGATGCACCATTTGTAGGGGCATATCTCCCAATATGATACTTATCGATTGATATAGGCCGATACATATCAATACTTTGAACCTTGATTTCACGTGGGCATGCTTATAGTTATAGCCAAGGTTCAAAATATTGATATGCCTGATATGCCGGTAGAGGCTTATCGGGTAGTATCCGTAGTTTTTTTTTTTTTTTCAAATTCAGTTCTGAGGGGCCGGTTTAAGGTCCTTCCACCCCTGAACCGGTCAAAACTTCGATACACCCTCTGTAGGGGCATATTAGAAAGCTCCTGATATGATATATATTGATCGATATGGGCTGATATATATTGATACTTTGAACGTTGGCTATAACCCTTTTGAGAGCTTATTCGGAGTCACGTGGAGCAGTGCTCCCTTTGAACAAGCGCCTAAGGATTAACATGTGACATTGCAAATGGATTGACAACGCTACTGCCTTAGTGGCACCTTGTGACGTTAGGTTAAGCTAAGGGCGTTGGCGAATGCGATAGTATATTAGTCGTTGGTCACACTATGATGTTTTTTCCCTGTCATCGCAATGTGCATCCTTGCAATTACCTCTTTGTAGTGGCATCTCTACCAGTAAGGAGATTAGTAGAGTCATTGCAAGCATCATTGTAGGTCTTATGTAGCTTAGGGAATCACGAGGTCCTTCAATTTCAATTGCTGATAGCGTGGTTTATACTGCCTTTGGCGATGAACATAGTCTTCACTGTAGGTCTTGTGGTAGTTGCCTTTGTCTTATTATTTCATCGTAGGTTCTACGATGTTATGGATCATATAAATACTATTTAATATATTTTACAACTTTTGTTATATTTAAACATAGTGGATGGATGGAAAGTTCCTTAATTTTCAAAGAAAATGGCTATTTTTATTTTTTTTATTTTTTTGGTATTTGGTGATATGCACCATACTAATAACCCCCTTCCCAATGTCAACGGTTACGAGAATTGAATCCATGTCTATGTTGGAGTGAACCAGCTAACACACCAACTAAGCCCCTCTCAGTTAATTGCCTAGGGTTCAAGCATCTTAATTCACATTTTCTGTAAACTACATGTATAATAAAGTAATATATACAATAAAAATTAATTAATTAACACCAATAAATAAGTGGGTCAATGATAAGCCGTGTTACATATGTTTTGAATTTTCAATTATTTAATGACTTAAGTAGTTTCATGAAACCAGAACTGGTTCAATGGTTTTTAGGTTAAACTAGCCAGTCAGTTCATCGGATTTTTAACAATTCCAGTTCTTGCGATGTGATCAAATAGGCTAGGGCCTTGGGTCATGGTTCAATTAAAAAAAAATGGTTTAATTGGTCGATTTGGTTTGGTTATTAAACACTTCAATTTTGGGGATTTGAATTTTCTCCATGTTAGTGATGGTAGGATCCCTTACTGTTTGACTATTGTCTGATGCTACCTCTACTGTTTTTGACAATTTACTAGCTAAACCCTTACCGTTAGCATCCATTAATATTCTGTCAAAACTCGTACACACGTGACTTATAATCTTTTTAAAGGGAAAATTCCTGATCATTATCCTCAACTTCAGGGGTTGTCTCTAGTCAATTCCCAAACTTCAAAATGTATCTATGCAGTACCTCGAACTTTCAGAATGTGTCTAATAGGTCCTTGTCATTAACAGTCCGTTAGTTAATTTTGGAAATGTCAAAAGTACTCATCAAGTGTCATCTAATTTTCTTTATTTGCCATTTGAACATCTTCACTCAGTTTTCAATTTGCCAATTTTGATTTCCCTATCAAATAGGAGAACCCCTTGTAAGCAGGGTGGTAAGGCTAAGTATGGTGATCTCCTCGAAAGACGATGGAAGGCTAAGGGATGTTGGGTAGCAAAGGTAGAGAGGGGTCTTAGACAAAATCATGTATTAATCATGATTTAATCCTTTTTTATAAGGGGAGACCTCGTGGCCCTAAAGGGAAGGTGCCAAAAGGGGTTTGATTCCCATTAGGAAAGGGGATATTTGATTCGTTGTTGCTTGCCAGGAGGACACTGTTAGGGGTTCGCCATGTGTCACGTGAGATCTTCCTAGTATGAAGTTTCCTTTCGTCCGAGGATTCTCATGGTACACGTGCGCTACTTCCCCTCATAGGTCTCTTGTATCGACACGGCGTGGATGATGCTAGAGATAGTTTGATGTGCTTTGCTTAGTTTGTTAGGTGTCTTGTCGTGAGTTACTTTGGCTTGTTGCAATCGTGCATGGTTCTTTAGTCCATTGCAGGTTTGTAATGGCTTCAAGTTCATCGCAAACCTAGATGGGTTGTGGGCTTATCGCAAACCCTCGGTGGCTTCTGTGTCATTATAGGCATTTTCGTCATTATGGTTTGATGCCTTTATCACAATTACGGATATAGGGAACCGCATGTACTTACAATTAACCCCTTGCTTATTGGTAAGGGTATTCTTATCAATAAGCATTCTTGTGGTTTGTGTGCTTTCTTTGCTTCCTTTATCGCATGTTCTGCCATTAGATGGGGTGTCATGGCTGAAGGGGGGGGGGGGGGGGGGGGAGGGAGGTGATTATGAGTTTTGTTTTGTCCGGTTATCTCTTGAGGTTGAGCATCGCGTGTAAGTTTCTAGTGATTGTACCCGTTGGGGGTCAGGTTGGGCCGCTAGATTTTGTGCTTTCATTTGATAGTATATTGGCTGGGTATCAGGGGTGTATGCTAATTCTTTGCTATTATTCATCTGCTGTGGAGGCTATGAAATTTTGAGATAAAGGAGAAAAAAACTCCTGCTAGTGGTGTGTCTATTTTGGGGTGCATTGTTTGTTTGAACTAGTCAGTTCTTGTATGATTGTTAGCTCCCCTGTTTCTTGATAGGAAGCATTTTGTCAAGAGACAAATTTATTGTCTAATCTAAAATTTTAGCCCCTTATGTCTTTGCAAAGTGCTTTCTATCGAGAAACACTTCCAAGTTGCCATGCGGTTACCTTGTGTAATTGGCGTTTGTTAGGTAATGATTCCAGCCCCCCTATGTCTTGGCGGGGTCTCCCGAGGGTGGTTCTCTCTCCCTTGTGTAGTATTTTCTCTGAGAAATTATTGAATCCATCTCTACGGACGCTGTCATTTGTTATGTTAATCGTATCTTGTGCAATCCTGTTCCAATTATTATTTTTACCAAGTAATGGCGACCCTCCCACTATGCTAGACTTCTGGATGTTTATTCGTCTTCTTGCTAGTGGGTTGTGGTGCGTTGGCGGGTATATCAGACTTCATGCTCTTTGACTGAGTTGGTCATTATGGACATGGTGACGTGGCGATTGATTTGAATTTGGTGTGCGGGTGTCTAGCCTTTTCCCTAGGGGTAGTAATATAATTGTGTGATTTTGTATTTCGGCTATGCATTGATAGATGACCGATCAATCATTCGTTTTATCTTCTACGGCACCGTTTCGGTTGTCAGTGCACATGGGATCTCTGTAAAGGTTGTTGCATGGTTAGTCTGTTACCTCTACGCTTGCTTTGTTGCAAAGGTATCCCCTATTTGGTCTTAGGGTATTGCTCTCTTTGCTCGTCTTCTTCCTTCTGTTAGAGTTACCTTGTCTGGTGTGAATGGCTTCGTGCAAGCGGAAGAAGAGTTCCCGCTAGTGGAGGAAAGCGGTGAGGGAAGAGTGTCATTTCGTTGAATTTGTGCAGGAAGTGGATACAACTGAGCTACTGTTTGAGTTTGACACTGCAAAAGGAATGGATCTTTGGCAAGAGTTTCTAGCCGCTCGTGCTGGTAACGAAGGGTAAGGATGACACCTTTGATGTTATTGAGGGTCGGGAGCTTCTGTGTTTGTATGGGCAGTAGTAATGTAAGATGGTCTATCAGTGTACGGAGCCCAAGATGGTGGCATCCGAGGGTTTGACCTACTATACATCCTGGGCATCGTTAGTTCGTGTTGGAGAATCCATAGTTGGAGAAATGGGGTCACTATAACTTTGGAGGAGAAGCTCTGAGGCGCATCTGAAGACACTATCTTTAGAACGTTATTTGCCCCCACTCAGTTTTACTGAGTCTGCTGTTGGGTTACAGGCAAATTCGTTCCCAGGATACAACAGAGCCTTGGGCGAGAATCTGCAACCAGCAAAGTTGAAGAGTCTCCAAAGAAGCCTTCTGTGAGACTGTAGCAGACCAGACTGAGAGAGAGAGAGAGCGAATTTTGAAATTGTGTGTTTTGGAGTCTGATTCATGCTCCTTAAATAATTTGTGAAGAGGTATGAAGAAAAGGTAGGTGCTGGTTTAGAGAAGGCACATTGAATAGTCACAATTTCAAACATTGTGACTGTTTAAAAAGTAGTTAACAGTTAGTGACTGTTAACTTTGAATTGTGCCTCTTGATCACACCCGATCGAATCGTGACCGTTGATCTCATCAACGGTCAGCAACGCACCAAAACCAAAGCCGCCCATCGCGAGCCACACGGGTGCGAGCAAAGTGCGCCTCATTGCGCCGCACACACGCGTGCGCGCGTGTTGCGTGGTATCGAATCCCCATACTCTCCTTTACTAATTCGAATGAGTGTAAATCAGCTCCTATTAATACTGAAAGCAAAACTTATAATTTTCCAATGTGGAACAAGTTCAAAACTGGGTTTTGTAAGAGAAAAACTGATTTTTCAATCAAGTGTGCAAGTGCAATTTCTCATGTAATTGACCAATCAAATCCATTGGATTTAATCTCTTATGAGATTAAAATCCAACACAATGTACTGCAGGCTTCTCTAGGATGCTGGCTTGATGAGACTAGTGGATTGTTTCATGAATCTCCCCGGGGGTGATGGAGTTGATTTCATGGAGCTACTGTTGGTGCATTGGTGCTGTTGCACACATACACTTGTTGGCACTTTTGGTCAATTCGGCATAACCGTAGAGGATGTTGTGGCACTATTGGCTCTGCCTTTGGTCGGGACTGTGCCCGTGCACCATCTCCAGTATGTGGAAAGTATTCCTAATATGCTGATACCGGTGCACGATGAATTGGTGGTGGAGTTAGAAAAGTTCAAGGCGAAGGAAGACATTACTTCTGCTCATGGGAAAATGCCCCTTGATGGTTGGGTGAGGTATTGGTTTGAGAGTCGGGGTGGTGGTGACTTCATGGTTTGGAAGAAGGATAGCCAATGCAATTTGTCTATGTTCATCCTCTACTTGGCCTCTCGGTTCTTGTTCCCCAATATCCCTGATTATGGGCTATGGAGCAAATTGGTGCTGCTTGCCATCATGGCTGCTGGCAGGCATTAGCTGCCTCTCGCATTCATGTTTCTTGGTTACTTGTGCGAGCATATGGATGACACCGTTCATCAAGTTATGGACCCGAATTGCAAACGGCAATCATTGTATGTGGTCGTATCGTTTCTTTTTATGTTCCTCTACGTGCAATTTGACATTGATGTTGTCCCCCTCAAGCTTTCTCCTCTTCGTGTGCATCTTGCTACCTTGGATGCGTCTAGGTCGCGTGAAGTTTCTTTTGATGTTTGCCGAGGAAAGCGGTGGTTGAATGTGGAGATGGGCAAGGGTTTTGGCATCAATGAGATAGAGTTGCAGTTTTCTAAGGTTGATGGCTTCTTCCCTCTCCCCTATGTAGAATATGTTTCTCATTCTATGCCATTATGTGTTGGTGTGAATGCGATAGAGGGGGGGGGGGGGGGGTAACCAGTAGTGTGCTGTTGGGGTTGACAACTCCATAATGGGTGCCGCCCATTTGGTGATATGGCCTGGGGTTATTTTCTATTTGGACAAGTCAGGTGAGGCTCAAGCTACCGCATACTGGCCGGATCGTCTTCTCCACTAGTTTGGCCATGATAGCCTCGGCTTGAAGTTTCTTCGTTATGAGGGTGAGGATGTGTTCTGGCAACATCATAGCGACTTTTCCTTCATTGGTGTCTCCCGTTTCCCACTGGTGGGTTATAAGTGCCTGGAGGTGTGCATTTCACTCCGCCGTGGGTATTTGTGCGTGTTGTTTGGTGGACTCCACGCAAAAAGCTCATCCCAACACAGATGTTCACGCCCAAAGAGTGTATCAAATCCTCAATTTACTGAAGATGACACAACTTAGGATGAGGCAGGATCAACAGGTAATTCTTCATCAAGAACCTTTGATTCTTCAGCAAGAACCGAATGGGGTAGTGAGCATAACTTCAGAATTGTTTCTTCTAGCAAGAAACAATATCAAGATCAAATCTTGATCAGTTCCAAGAATTGGAGACCGAATAGGGTAGGATGGCAAGAGCAGGGAGAAAAAGAACTGAAGGCAGAAACAGTCAAACTGAATTGTCTTCTGTGTTGTTTGTGTGCCTTTTTCAGATTTTCCATGCTTTCTATTTATAGCCTTAAAGAGACAACCTCCTAATCTGATTAGGAGTCTCTTGATCCAAATAAAGATTTGGATTTGAACTCTTTAAGTGATAAGGATAATCCCTTATCTTATTTGTAGTTCAAGATCAGTTTATTCCTAATCAAATTAGGAGTTCCCTGATCCAAATCTTTATTTGGATCTGGACTCTTTAAGTGGATAAGAGTTATCCTCTTATCCTTATCTACTGTTCCAAACCCAGATCCACCCCTATTTATTTAACCGAATTAACCCAGTTCAAAATGGGCTTTAGGCCCATTAAGCTTTTAGGCTCACTTCCTTTTAATGTTGGCTAGCTTGGCTCTCTTTGTATGGTGTGGGACCCTTACATTGATTTATACATCAGCCATATGGGTTCAGCCTAGCTTCTGTCACAAGGTTTGGCCGAATTCATTACTAAATACAGTGAATCCTTGAGTCCATCACTATGGGCTCTTAATGAGCCCAACATTTACACTAAATGGTCCTTAGGTCCAGCCATCTTATGAAGGTCCAAGGACTGTGGGTAGATGCAAGATTAACCCATTAGGTATAACCATCAATGGTCTTACACTTAACCTCTCAGCCCTTAATGATCAAACATTGCCCAACAAAATATGACAATCCCCTCGGCTGCAAGGTACTTTATTTCGAGTGTACAAGAAGTGATCGGATCATATCCAATAAAGTCCGGTTCCTCCTCTCTGGCACACCGTTTAACTGTGGTGTAGTAGGATGAGATAATTGTGATACTATCCCATTTTCCTTTAAGTAGTCACTGAATTCGTTAAAGAGGTATTCACCTCTGCGATCTAATCGAAGGGCCTTAATGTGTCTCCCCAACTGTTTCTCGACTTCTTGTATGAACTCTTTGAACTTTTCAAAGGATTCAGACTTATGTCTCATTAGGTATACATAACCATACCGAGAATGATCATCGGTGAATGTTATGAAATAAACATGTTGGTTACATGTCCTAACATTCATGGGACTACATACATCAGTATGTATAAGGTCAAGCGTGCCTGTTGATCTTTCGGGCTTACCTTTAATGGTCGTTTCATTATTTTGCCCTGAAGGCAAGGTTCATAGGTTGGAAGATCTTCTACAGTTAGAAAATCCAAAGGACTATCATTTACCAACCTTGTGATGCGATCTATGTTAATGTGGCCAAGTTGGTAATGCCACGGGCACATGAGATTAAATGTATCACTGGTTCCTTTCTTGGGGTTATTATACGACATAGTTTCAGTTATATTTGTTTCCAGAGAAGGATGAAGAATATAGAGACCATTCTCAAGTTCTCCATATGCGAAAAATTTGTTATTCCTTTTGATAGTAATCACATTACTAAAAAGAACAAAATAACCATCCACACACAGTTTTGAAACAGAAATCAAATTTCTTCTCAAATTGGGTACATAAAGACAATCTTTTAGTGTAATTATTCATTTTCTAAAATACAATTCTATAGTTCCTATGACTGTAGCTGCAACAATTGCAGAAGTCCCCAAGTAAAGAATCACTTCTCCATTTTTCTTCTGAGGTTTCTTCTTTGTCTTCCTCTTCTTCTTACATGATTTGCCACCTTCAACAAGCATGACTATGGGTTCATCATTCTTTATCAGTTCTTCAGCCCTTTACAACATATTGATGAGTTCCTAAAGGCTAACATTTAGCTTGTTCATATTGTAATTCATTATGAATTGATTGAAGGAGGGAGGCAAAGAGTTCAGGATGACATCAACTTTGGTGACATGATCTATCCCAGATCCAAGAGCCTCAAGTTCATTGATGTATCCCATCATCCTAAGACAATGGTCATGAACTAGCTGGTTCTTGGACATTTGTGTGGTCATAAAATGCTTTAGCACCTTTTGATGAGTAGAACAATTATGCTCTTCATACATGGTCCTTAGACTATCCAAGATATCCTTGAACACTTCGATATGATCAAACTGTTGTTGTATCTGATTGTCTAAGGAGGATATGATGTCGCACCGGGCAAGAGAGTTTTTCTTTTCCCATTCTTGATATTCCCTCCTACGGGCCTCAGAAGCCCTTTCACCCGGACGATCCAGAGCAGGGTTTTTAGCAACTTTGTCCAATTTCTTGGACGTCAAAACCAGCATAAGGTTACGAAACCAGTCAGCGTAATTTGGGTCCTTAAGCTTATTATCGTTCAACAGTTTGGCGAATTGTTCATTTGCCATTTCTGATAAAAGGCAAAGCAAATATTAGTCCACAACCTGATTTGATTCATGTTATCTACATAGATATGGCTTTTAATCTATGTTCCATTTCCATTTATTCATCTCTGAGATTTCCCTTGTATCTCAGTGACGGAGACTATGAACTATGTCTTTGGAAATGTGGGAAACCACATATAGTACATGGAGCTAACTATTTCAGCTGCATAACCCCACCACCTTTTGTGAAGGATTACATCCACTCATCTCATGAACTTTCCCATTGGCCTATGTTAGACAAGGTTCATTGCCATTTTAGGTTAAACCTTTCTATCCAGTAAGTGCTTACCCATCATATTCGTGAACACCAAGGTACCATGAGAGAGTCTTTCATTTTAGGATAGGCCCCTCCCACATTTGTCTATGACGCCCCTATCATCTTATGAAACAATCCAACAGATCCAACAACAAATGGATAGCCCAATTTTATGGTGCATCTCCTCATTACTGAAGGACCCATCTTCATGCTAATGATGAAAGGCCTTTAGAGAGTTCATCATATGAATCTCCCTATCACATGCACTTATATTTCAGTTGAGGGAACAAGATATTGCGCCCTTGTTTTATTTAGGTTAATCCAAAGTGGCTCCCACTAGCTTTCTCAAAGCCAGATTTAAATGGGCCCTAAACGGCTAGGGTTCCACACGGTTCCTCTTAGGGAGGAAGCTGATGTGGGGTCCATCAAACGGGGAGATCATCCAATGATCTTATGGACACCATGGCAATGATGTGCATTCAGCCATGGTGTGTGAAAGAGCCACTATCAAATTAACATGGGCCAAGTACTTATGGCCCATGTATGTAGCACATCACACATCCATACATCACATGCATAAAACAAATTGATTCAATCAATTAAAATATCTGTAAAGCCCTTAATTAATTAGTTTAAATCAGTATCAGCCCAACAGAGCCCATAACATTATCATATAACATTATCTAGGTACATATGTTGTACTGCAAAAAATAGTTCGGCCCATATAGCTAAATCAGAGCTGATTCAGTTTTAACATATTAAAACTGGATTTTACAGAGGTGGGCCGAATTAAAACTTGAAGTGGGCCATCAACCCTCTGTTCGAAATCAAATTTGGGTCAGAAATACCAACCCCATCGAACAAAAAATTCGGTCAAACCAGTTTGGACCAAATTTGGTACAAATCGGCCCAAGATTTGGTGTCCAGTTAAAGATTTAATTCAAGAATGATGATCTGAAAAATAAATTAAATCTAGATAATCAAATTATCAAGAAAACAAAATCAGAGGGCTGAACTATGATTTTCTTGGACATCCTGCAAACATGCAAAGAACAATTAATCGTAGATTGTAGAATTGTTATCTGCAAAATCTTCTTCTCCTTTGTTGCGCACTCCAACAATCTCTAGATGGAAATAAAATAGAAAACCTAATTTTTCTATTATTACATCACATCGAATTCCTATACAATTTGTCAAAAAAATAAAAAATTATTTACAGACCAAATTGAATAAATAAGAAATAGCAGGGTGCGCCAATCTTGGCACCAGAAAGATTCGATCTTCATCACATGTGCAGCCCAAGAATTCAAGAAACATTCACAGAACAATTCTATAAATATAACAGAATAATAAAGATTTATTTTCCAGATCATCTGCTCATAATCTGGGTACCGATTCCCAGAAAAAAAAATGCTAACTGTGCAAATCGGGTAGAATGCCTTCTGCTCATTTGCGCAGATCCAGATCTAATCTAATTTGGTTTAAGACTTGAACCTAGATCTAATACCACTGAAGGGATGTGAGATCCATCATATGGATGGCTGAACCCTGCAAGAAGGTTGGGCAAAATTTCAAAAATTTCTTTACTCCCATCCGGGAATTGTATTCCCAATTTAGAAAATTGCATTTTCAAGGTTCGTTCTTGTAACAAAACCGAACCAAATCTGAAACCAAGATTAGGGAGGGATATATCTGATACGAAATCCACACAAAAAGCTCCTCCCAATGCAGGTGTTCACACCCAAAGAGTACCAAATCCTACCTCTACTAAAGATGACACAGCTTATGATGAGGTAGGATCAACAGGTAGTTCTTCACCAAGAACCTTTGATTCTTCAACAAGAATCAAATGGGGTAGTGAGCACAGATTCAAAAATGTTTCTTCTTGCAAGAAACAATATCAAGATCAAATCTTGATAAGTTCCAAGAATTGGAGATCGAACAGGGTAGGGCGGCAAGAGCAGGGAGAAAAAGAATTGAAGGCAGAAATAGTCAAACTAAATTGTCTTTTGTGTTGTTTGTGTGTCTTTTTCGGATCCACCCTGATCTCTATTTATAGCCTTAAAGAGGCAACTCCTAATCTGATTAGGAGTCTCTTGATCCAAATAAAGATTTGGATTTGAACTCTTTAAGTGATAAGGATAATCCCTTATCTTATGTGTAGTTCAAGATCAACTTATTCCTAATCAAATTAGGAGTTTCCTAATCCAAATATTTATTTGGATTTGGACTCTTTAAGTGGATAAGAGTTATCCTCTTATCCTTATCTACTGATCCAAACCCAGATCCGCCCCTATTTAATTAACCGAATTAACCCAGTTCGAATTGGGCTTTAAGCCCATTAAGCTTTTAGGCTCACTTCCTTTTAATGCTGGCTAGCTTGGCTCTCTTTGTATGGCGTGGGACCCTAACATTGATCTATAAATCAGCCATATGGGTTCAGCCTAGCCTCTGTTACAAGGGCTGGCTGAATTCACTGCTGAATGCAGTGAACCCCTGAGTCCATCACTATGTGCTCTTAATGGGCCCAACATTTACACTAAATGGTCATTGGGTCCAGCCATCTTATGAAGGCACAAGGACTGTGGGTAGATGCAAGATTAGCCCATCAGGTATAACTCTCAATGGTCTTACACTTGACCACTCATCCCTTAATGATCAAACACTGCCCGACAAGAGTGGTCCTCTCCCTCGGCTGCAAGGTACAGTGTTGCACTCTCTATTCACATGGATCCCGGGAATTAAAACCTTTTGCAAACAATTTGAAACCATATATATATATATATATATATATATATATATATATATAAGTATATCTCTATATAAATATATTTTGCAAAACCAAATTTCAAATACATTTGAAATCCACTCCCACCAGCTTAGGTTTCCATCAGAGAGAGTGCACTTTCCCGATCATTCACTTTGTTCGACAAAGGGGTTGATATTGTCACTATGATCACCCACTCAGATGAATTCTCAGACTGTCTCAACATACACAGGTTTTGACCCCCTCTAAGGATCTCACTGATTGGCATATCAAAGACAACCCAATTCGACACCTAGTGCAGTATCATAACCTCTCAGCCCTTAGAAGCCCATTCTTTCCTTATCAAAATTATACCCTCTAAAGTTAGCCTACGGGCCACAAAATCTCTCAATTCCTTCACCTCGGATTCACATTCGACCACTATCTGTGTTGACGAGCACACTCCTCCATGAGGGCTTCCAATTTCCTAGTAGCCTTCGCAAGCTTAGCCATGGCCACCTTAAGACGAAAGTAGACATCCTTCAATGACCGCCCAAAAACTAGTTGCGATTCTCCGATGGCAGAGAAACACTCACAGGTCTTCAACCACTGAGCAAAGTTGAGCCACAAAAGCTGATTGTAGGGCCGGTTCCTAATGTCAAACATCATTATCGCAATAGTATTCAAAGCCGGTCCCACGGCTAAGGAGGGGAGCTCAATAGGAGGTAACCAACCATCCCGAATAACAACCACTGCAAAGTTTGCCACATACTTCGACACTGAATACTTGTCATTCGTACGAACCCCCTGGACAAGAACAGGATCAACAGCTTCGTACCCCAAGGGGGCTATGTCATTCTTATTACAATACTCAATGAGTTCCTCAAGGACCAATGCGAGCTCCTCTTCGCATGATAGTTCATCAATCGGTGAATTTGCTGTGGATGAAGCCGTAGAACCAATAGCCCCGCTTCCGGTCTCAATGTTAGGGGCAACAGGCATCCCAGTCTCCGCAGCACTAGTTGCTACGGTCTCCTCCAGAGGAGGAGCCTCGGGAGCTTGGGCCTCCACGGATTCAAGTACCGACTTAGCATGGGTGTCTTTCGGGGCCATAGCAGAATCTCGCTCCTCAAACGTCGTAGTAGTTGGTGCATTGCCATCAACTCTAACGTCTTCAGCAGTATCAGAGGCGTCGGTGGTTTTAGGAATCGGTTTGGAGGGCTGCGGTGAGTTTAACTCTTCCATCAATCACTTGATAACAGGTGTGATCGGCACAGTAGCCAAATCCACATCGAATGGGGCACGATGAAACAAGACAAACCATCAGCGTGATAAACATAAATATAGCCAATAGAAATGCATTGGTAAAATAAATCCACACATACTTCATTGTCCACAATAGGAATCCTTGTATCCTCCACGCTGGGCTGCGCTTCCTCAGCTTCCATGCGCTTCAAAATAAAGGACTAAGGAGAAGTCAATCATAGTGATATAATACGTGATCAATAGTAGTGGTACAAAGAAACAACAACGTCCTTACCAAATCATCCCTTTTGGGGGAGCTACCAGGACCTCTGCGCTTAGCGAAGTGTCATCACTCTCCAAGGACTGTGAAAAATAAAAACCAGGAATGACTTATAGGACTACAACAAAGGCACCCGAAATTGAAAATGAAAGAGAATATATATACCGAGTCATTGTTCACAGAACCTCGCTTTGGCCAAGGTG
Source organism: Nelumbo nucifera (assembly GCF_055504915.1). Classification (NCBI taxonomy): domain Eukaryota; kingdom Viridiplantae; phylum Streptophyta; class Magnoliopsida; order Proteales; family Nelumbonaceae; genus Nelumbo; species Nelumbo nucifera. The sequence goes on from NC_142653.1 coordinate 69,985,824, forward strand.
GAGCCATCCTTTTCATACGCCCGCTTGAGAACTGAACACAGGTAATCTTGTTGGAAGGAACCACGACTGTCAATCCCTCTGATTTGACAATCGGTGTAGCCTATTCCTGAGACAATGATGTTGGACACTCTTGTTCGACCTCCGTTTGGCACTCCTATGATTGCGATGAAGCCACACCCGATTCATCTGGTCGTGGCGCCAGTTTCGACAATACCGAGCAAGGTACCCTTTGAGACCTCCGCCTTTTCACGACGGGAGGATGATTACTCTCCCCAACCTTTGAAGCGGGCCATTTCCCTTCACCTTTTTCCCTCACCTCCTTTAGGGACTGCGATGGAGGGGTAGATGGAGAACTGGGTGGACTGTCACCCCAGGTGGTAGTGTGGCCTTCGGGGGGTGCCAAGACATGACGGGGTCAGGGGTTCTTTCTCGACAACTCTTGAAAACCCCCAAATAAAGTGCAAAGATTAAAAAAAAAAAAACTAGAGGGACTTATAGCCTTATACCCATATAAACCTTGCAACGGGGAACCTTGAGCAACCCTGGAAGGCTAGGCCATGATGCCGAGTCCAGAAAACATCTTCCCCCGAAGACTTCAAGAACTGTGCACCCAAGTCATCATAACCAAATTGCCACATCACTTAATCGGGCGATACGCAACCAATTGAACTTCACTGGTGCGATCAAGGTAAGCCACCACACTAGGCCAAGTTACTTGCCTCACCATGACTGCTGTAGAGTTCTTCACTTCCGCGGTGCATTGTTGATCGCTGCCTTCTGGAACTGGCACGCCGACACAGAACGGCATGGCATGGCGAATGATCTCGGTGTATGGTCTCCATATTAATCAATCGAGGGAGGCAAGCTTCATGTTGATCTCGCTCATTCTGAAACTCTTGTGTCTAGTACACTATAGCCAATGTTTTCCCCTACAAACCTCAATCACCTTCTCTTCAAACTTGTCCCGTTCCATAGTGGCAATAGCAACTTTCATAGGAGAGAGACGACGGGGCGTTACGTCGAGGTCAAAGCGCTCACATCCTCAAGAATGGTGCACAAACGTAGCTGATGCGTCTTTTGTAGCTCGGGTCCATTATTTGTTGCACGGTATCAACCATATGCTCATACAGATAACCCAAGAAAATGGAGGCCAGCTGTAATTGATGACCACTAGCAGCAAGAATGGCAAATGGAACCAAGACTGTATGCAAATCATAGTGAGGGAATCTGAGAAAAAGGAAACGGGAAGCGATGTACAAAACAAATGCGGCGAGATGACATTGACTGTCTACACCCATACCATTGATTCAAACCAAAATTCCAGCCATTAATCTAATGGCATCTTCCCCCGAGCGGTGGTCCAATCCACCTTTGACCTTGTAAGCAACAATTTCATGAAGGAGTTCGTCACAGAGCTCCCTCAAGTTTGCGGGAATCGATTCGATGTGTTGGAGGTTCTGGGCAGATACAACACCCCTGGTGGGCAACGCCAACAAGGCAACCACATTTTCCATGGTGATAGTGAACTCTCCAAACGCCCCCATGAAAGTGTGTGTGACACCAATGCTCCAACAAATGAGGAACATACTTCACTCCTTCCCTACTAGTAAGATTCATGTAAGAATCCACGAATCTGAGAAGACCGGACTCTTGTAGCATTTGGCAATACATGGGATTTTCAAGGATGAATTCTGCCCAAGCAATATAGCTATTGGGGGATTTCGAGCTATCAGCCTTGGATTCCTAACACTTATAGGACACTGACGGGTTCGGCCATCCACACAAACACAACAACTTTGTACCGTGGATGGGGTCAAATATACCTTCCACACCCCTTGAAATGGGTACCAGAGGCCAGAAACCTTGTTCCCCCTTGGCTACTATAGCCATTTCCCTCTCCAGTAGTGCCGTGTCTACCTCTCTAACAAAATCAAGGAAAGGACACTCCTCCCCTTTCTCCCCTTTCTTCTAGCGAGGAGCCATAACGAACAGACAAGGTGATGACGAGTAACAAGAATGTTAACAAAGAAAGGAATGAAAGGAAAACACAAAAATTCAGAAAGTAAAGAAAAATAGGTAGGAAGAAGAAGACAAAGTGGGGATTTGTGTGGTTCACCATCCTTCAATAATAAGCACTCCTCACGTGCCAGGAATGGCAAACAGTGCCAGGAATGGCAAACAGTGCCAGGGAAGATGAATAGGCATGAGTACGAGACACTAGTTGACGCTTAATGAAAAAGCAACCTAAAGACATTTACACATATGCCCTTTGAAAGGCGGGATGAAATGACACATTAATTCAAATGAGGTGCCACATCATCAATTAGCACTTTAAATATCGAATATCGCATCTGTGTTACACGTGCGAATAGCCTGCAATTATTACGTAATGACAGTTAAGACAATGCTAATGATACCCGCCATGTCACCATCAACTATTGTCTTCCCCAACTTCCATCAATCACCAAAGTTGATTAGCCATGGAACCTACACCATCAATTGACGCCGTGCATCCACAAAATGCATCACCCTGACACACATGGGGGCTCATCACTCATACCGGAAGAACTACGGCAATGCCTTTCGCTAATTTCCTTCCTATCAATGGCCAGGGGGCTGAAACTCGCAACCCGTGAAGACTTTCCCACTGAAAGAAAGAAAATCACCAAAAGACAGGGCTAAACCATAAAAGATATGGAACCTCATCGAAGAACAAACAACCAATTCCTTCCCAAGACTATTGACGTACAAGGACGCATGATCAATCGAGTAGCTGACTGCAAGCTTGTTAACAGACAGGGGGGGTTGAAAGAATCCCAAATTAACTTTCTATCAACCACATGAAATTGCAAAATAAAGCAAATCCCCAGGCCCAACGCACAAGTGTTCATTGATCCATCATAGGACTTCAAAGATAATGTGAAGGAAAAATGATTATTGATAAGATTCCACTTACTGATAAGCAGGGGGGCTAATGTAGGTACATAGTGCTTGCTCAATCCATTCGAGGATAGTAAACACCGCATTAATACCACATGAACACCCGTGATCAATTTGTAGGCAACCCTCCCTCTGTGTTGAACCCATAGTGCATTGTAGGCCTGTGATAAACCTACGACACACATCGCAAGACTGCGATAAACTCATTGTTCATCGCACGATTGAGATGAGCCCATTCTTAGCTCGAGCCAATGCAAACCCGGGTTGAACTTGCGGTGAGGTTCACACACACTTGGCCTTGCGATAAACCGACAATCGCTGTGACACCCTGGTACGTTGAGAACTGGGTTCAAATGCCACCTGCGTGCATAATGTCGATGGGACGAACGTAACAGGGTGCCACACAAGTCTAATGAAACACCGTCCACCAAACAGTGACGTCATTAGCACCACGTTAGTTAAGTAAGGCGCACATGGGTAGTAGAACACGTGAGTCATGAGGTTCTCCAAGTGAAAGGAAAGCCGATCCTCGGATAGATCCCCATAGGGACACGTGCCGAAACACCAACAGTGCCCTTAACGACTAATAGTGAATCAAATATTCCCTTTCCTATTAGGAAACGAGCACCTTTGGATCCTTCCTTTCAGGATCTCGAGATCTCCTCCATAAATAGAGATTCTCCTTGTAAGGAAATTCATTCATCCAGTTATTGATTAACCCTATCATTAGGTTCCCTGCTCAGCCCCCTCTGCCTCAACCTCCTGTTTGATCCCTCATCCCTAGTCTTCCTCTATCTTTCAAGGAGACCATTGCCCTTAGCTTAACTACCACCTCACTTAAAGTGTGCATCTATAGGATCCATGTAAATCTGATTGTAGCCACTACATGAATCTAAGAAAGAGAATAGTTGGTTCCCTATTGGGTAGCGGGAATTCATCCTTGGGGTAAGCTTTATTTAGATCTTGAGGATTATGCAACACCTAGGGTGTTTGGGAGGAAGAAAGGCATTACATACTAACTTTAGGTATATTAAAGTGACGAGGTTTGGGTGTGGGTACTAACCTTAGTTGGCTGTTCTTCTTTTTGATCGAGACAATGTTGGCTAGCCACTATGGGTGTTTGATTGGCTTTATGAAGCCTACTTTTAGGAGTTGTTCAACCTCCTCTTTGATCTTCAAGGTAATTTCCGGTTTGAAAACTCGTTGTGGTCACTGGTGTAGTCTTGGGGTCGATGGAGTGCGGGTGCTAACTAATGCCGGATCTAACCCTGGCATCTGGTCATACGACCAGGCAAAAACATCTTGGAACTTTGTCAATTATAAAGGAAGAAAGGGGTTCAGTAAGATTTATAGTAGGATATATAGTTCTTTTTTTTTTGCGATTGGGATGTAAGTTTTAGTACCTTTTAGGACACCCATCAAGTTTGTCTTTTCTTCTTGGCTCAATTTGGCTGATATGTACAATGACCTCTTTTCTCTTTCTCTAGTGGCCATGTCAACCTCTTCTAATGGTTCCTCTACTACGCTGTTTGAATCTTGCATAGGCTTAGGAGGCGTGTGGATTTCATCATAATACTTTATTGTTTCTTTTGGTTAATCCTAGCATAGGTGGGATTTCAATTGTCTATTTATAATTGTTTACTATTATTTTTTAGTGAAAGTGAGTGTTGTATTGTGTACCTTTTACTTTGTTATGTTCTGTTGCGATGAGTTATGTTCTGTTTATGATGTGAGCATCGCGATATTATTGTTTGGTGATTCCAATTATGTGTTTTTGACAAAATGGCTCTTGGCATAGGAACATGAGGTATTCATTGATTTAAAAGAAAATGAGAATACAATGGTATTTGAACTTAATGCACATGCAAACTAATTGTAAATCATACCTCTGGGATGGATTTCTTTGCAGTGGGAGGACCATCTTCTTTGTATTCTTCGATGATCGTGTAGTAGCTTTTACTATTTTTTCCGGTCACCTTTATGCATCTGGATCTTTTCTTTCACTCTGTTGCTGTCAGGGGTTCGCTTAGCTACTCCGATAATTGCAATGCCTCGACTTTAGCCACCTGGATTTCTCCATTCTCGGCAAGCTCAATGTAGTAAATCGCATCTTGTAGGTGGGCTTCTAACTTCTCAAATAGAATGTGGGTAGCCAAGATCCAGATGATTCTACCTCTGCATTTGACTTTGATACATTAGTGGTAAGTGGATGGACTACTGCTAGGCCATGTATTAGTGGACGTTCGAGTAAGGCATGGTAGGAAGTTTTTCTAGGCCCTACATGAAACTCCTTCTCTATGGAGAAAGGACTGATGGCTACTATTGCATGAGGGAGCCCTCTATGACGGATGCGTTTCTGCTGAAATCGGTGACTTCCATGGGCATGCCTTTGACAGTGTCATGGGGTATGCTCATCAGCTACAAGGTGTGGATGGAGATTATGTTATTAGATTTTCCATGGTAGACCATGGACCGTCACATCTCATAGTCCCCTGTTTTAGTTGTTATGTATAAGGAGCAGTTGTAGTGTGGGTCCGTTGCAAGTATGTCTTCCGGTGTGAATTCTACCTTCAGTTATCCATGTGATGTGGTTCCAAAGGCTTCCCAAACACTTCAACAAGTGCCTTGATAATGAGTCTCCGAACCGTGCTGCTTGCCCCTTGTTTGTTGGAAAACTGTTGGAGTTCGGTGCTTTGTTGGAATCACTGGATTAACATGTCTTCGTCCACACTTGCTAGCGCCCTGACCACATTGATGTTGCCCCCTGCAAATGTGTTGGGAGGGGGTTGGTTTTGTTTGGGTGGGCTTCCTCTTGATATAGTCATCTAGCTTGACATTTTGTGTGAAAAGGTGCCGAAGGGTAAAGTAGTCCATGAGATCATGGTTTGGAGATTGATGGAAGTTGCACCAGTGGGGTCTGAGTTTGTCCTTCTCAGTGTCGATCCCCGGTTGGTGGTGGTGATAGGTTGATGATGTGATCTTCTACTAGCTTGTTCATGATCATGATCACCTCACTTTTATGTAGGGGAACGCTAGTGGTGGTGGCGGGAGTGAGTTATTTTGTTGCTTCGTGTTGTGAAGGTTGGCCATGGCCAGCCTCCGCACCGGGTGAACCATTTAGACAAAAATTTCTTCATGAGCTCTACCCATAGGTTGGTGCTTCCTGTCATTAGGTTGACAAACCAGGAATAAGCTAGTCTGATTAGGGATTTGGAGAATTCCCGAACCTTTAGGTCTCCATCAAGAGCGAATGTGCCTAGAGTATCGTCGAACTTGTTGACATATTTCTATGGGCTCCCCTTTTGCTCGTCATATTGGGGCTATTGCTATAGAGGGACATAGTTGGCCTGATAGGGCTTATATAAGATGTAGTTAGAATAGGGGTTTTGTAGGGTATGGGCCATCTGTGTTTTGTTTTGGCTTTCCTCTATTAGGCCCTGAACATATTCCTTGATCTCCAGCCGACTGATGGGTGCATCAGTCATTATCTAGTTGCGTATTATTACATGTGTTTGTTTGACGGTAGAACGTTGGGTTGTCTGGGCTATGGTAGGTATAGTTGGGTGGTTGGTTTCAAACGAGTGTCACTCGACCAAAGCCAGGGGACAGATGGGAGAGGTTGGTGTAGGAGGGTCTGTAGGGGTAAAGGGAGGATGTTCGGGTGTTGTTGACCTCTATAGTAGTAGTTGTAAGGTGCTTCTCATCTCAGCTTGCAACTACCCCATTCGGTCAAAGCAAGACTTGATGTTGTAGGCTTTGTGGAACAGTATGTCAATGTCCACCTACTCTGCTGTCTCTTGATTGTCCTGGTCTTCAAGTTCTATGTTAGAGTTGTCAAGGTTCTCGTGTTGCTCTTCTGGGATGGGGGAAAGGTTGATTCTTTGAGCAACCATTCTACGTGATCAAGGATAGTAACTAGAGATTCTAATATAAGCGAGGTGGTAAGGCTAAGTATGGTGGTCTCCTCGAAAGATGAAGAAGGGCCGAGGGATGTTGGGTAATAAAGGTTGACAAGGGTCTTAGATAGAATCGTGTCTTAATCACGGTTTATTCCTCTTTTCATAAGGGGAGGCCTTGCAACCCTAAAGGGAAGGAGCAAAAAGGGGTTTGATTCCTATTAGGAAAGGGGATCTTCGACTCGATGCCGGTTGTCAGGAGGACATTGTTGGTGGTTCTCTACGTGTCGCTATTAGATAGTGTATGCCCTTAGCTCCAATCAAATTGATGTACATTTGAAATTTATTGTAAATGAATAAAAGTACATAATTAATTCATGTTATATCTTGTATGTTTCTGTGTAATTACCCTTAAATTGGACACTTGTGAGACTCATTTTAGTTTAGAATGTTCATATCCGTTGGATAGACTTGGGGAGGTTTATTCTGACAAGGCTGATACTAATGTGCTGCTAAGTCGGTTAGGGCAGCTTGTCTTAGATGGTAGGGTTAGACCCGAAGCAAATGTAGTGTAGGTTTGCTTGAAACTCTGAACTGAACCATTTTCCAGTTATGCCTTGGACCTTGGAGACAGATGGGCAAAACTACAAAGTTACACCTAACCCATAGACTTGATTATAATACTGCACTAGGTGTTGGATTGAGCTATCTTTGATATGCTAATTAGTGAGATCCTTAGCGGGGGTCAAAACTGGGTATGTTGGGGCAGTCTGAGAATTCACCTGAGTGGGTGATCATAGTAACAGAATCAGCCCCTTTGTCGGACAAAGTGAATGATCGGGCACAACACTCTCTTTAATGGAAACCTAAACTGCCAGCAGTTGATTTCAAACTTGTTTGAGATTTGTTTTGCAATATATACATATATATATATGTATATATATATATTATGTTTTTATGAAAAATGTTTGCAAAGGTTTTAATTCCCGAGATCTATCCTGAGCAGAGAGTGCAACACCGTACCTTGCAGCCGAGGAAGAGGTCATTGGGCCTTCATAAGATGGCTGGACCCAATGACCATTTAGTGTAAATGTTGGGCCTATTGAGAGCCCATACTTATGGGCTTTGGGGTTTACTATGTTCAGTAGTGAATTTGGACAGGCCTTGTAATAGAGGATAAGTTGAACCCATATGGATTTTATGAAGATCAATGTTATGGTCCCACGCCTTACAAAGAGAGCCAAGTTAACCATCAATTAAAAGGGGAGGCGAGCACACTCACTTAATGGGCCTAGGGCCCCAGATTAATATGATTAATCAATATGGAGGAATTTGGGTTTAAATATGGGTTTGGATCAATAGATAAGGATATGAGGATAAGTCTTATCCACTTAAAGAGTCCAGATCCAAATACAGATTTGGATTAGGAAACTTCTAATAAGATTAGGAGATTAAATCTTTAAGATCTATTTAAATAGAGGAGGGCGAACTGCTAAAAGGTTACACACTGCTTTCAGTTCTCCCTCTCTTTCTGCGTTTGTTGCCATATACCCTATTCAATCTCCATTCTTGGACTGATCACGATTGGATCTTGATTCTGATTTTTGCAAGAAAAATCATATATGAATTCGTGCTCACCTCCCTTTGCTTGACCATTGCTGAAGGATTGTAGTTCTTGCTAAATGATTACATTGTTGATCCTGCTTCACCTCAAGCTGCTTCATCTTTAGTGGAGGCAGGATTTGGTACCCTCTTTGGGCGTGAACACCTACTTTGGGAGCTACCTTCACGGATTCCGTATCAGGTATAACCCACCCTTTATTTTGGTTCCAGATCTGGTTCGGTTTGTTTCAAGAATGATCCTTAAAAAATGCAATTTTTCTAAAATTAGGAATACGATTCTCAGAAGGGAGAAAGAAAATTTTTTAAATTTCGCCTAGCCACCTTGCATGGTTTGGCCATCCATATGATGGATCTCCCTTCACTTCAGTCGCGTGAGATCTTCCTAGGACAAAATTTCCTTTTGTACGAGGATTCTCATGGTACATGTGCGCTACTTTCCCTCATGGGTCTCCTGTATCGACGTGGTGTGGATGACGTCAGTGCTAGTCTAACATGTTTTGCTTAGTTTGCTAGGTGTCCTGTTGTAAGTGACTTTGCCTCATTGCAATTGTGTGATGGTCCTTTAGTCCATTGCAGGTCTGCAATGGCTTCAAGCTCATGGCAAACCTGGGATGGGTTGTTGGCTTATCGCAAGCCCTCGGTGGCTTCTGTGTCATCATAGGTGTTTCCATCATTCTGGTTTGATGCCTTCGTCTCAATTATGCATGTTGGCAACCACATGTACTTACACCCTTGGTATCTTAAACAGAAAGTCTTAGTTGAGGTCTCACCATACTATTGTCCCAGAAAATCACCATTTTTTTCTTAAAAACGGAATTGATTTTGCCCAGCTTCTCATCCATGTATCAAGCATAAAACAACAAGCTGAAACTCGAAAGAAACAGGAAACTTCTACTTTCCACATCAATGGGAGATAAAGACCTAGATCAAGGATGTTGTTATCGATTTCGCCGGTGATCTTTCTGATGGGATTAAATGGATTTAGGTTAGCTATGATGTTCAGCACTGAGTCCACATAATTTAGAGCTTTTGCCATGACCAAGCACTGTTGTATACCAACAAGTTCTTTGTCAGCAGCGTCCCAAAAAATGTAACAAATAGAGAGAGAGAGAGAGAGAGAGAGAGGATCATTTTTTGAGAGTGTTAATCGTTCCTCTCGTTTAATTTCAATGAAGAAGACAATGAATAGTGTTTTCTTTAAAAAGGTAGAAGACAATGAACAATGTCTTCCTTTGGAGGGTAGTTTTGGCATTTTTAAAAGTTTTAAGTGTACATGTCATTACATGATAAGATTATTGATGGATGTTAATGGTAGTAGACTTGTTCATGGGCCGGGCCGGGTTCGAGCTGGTCTTTGTATATGTATCAACGTAATACATTCAGACCCAAGCCCGAGTTCAACCTTCATATAAAGCCCGAATCCTAGCTCCGAGCCTGAATCCAGCTAGAAATTTGAAAATAGAATTTTTTCATTTTTTATTCAATAAAAAGTGTTTTATTTATATTAAAAACTTTTAAAACTCAAAAAATAATAAACATCTCACTATTACTTGAAAAAAAAAGAGAAGAAGATCAAACAAAGAGTATTGTATATATAACTTTTATTAAATAAAATATATTTTTAATTATTTATTATATAGTATCAAGTCGGGCTCAAGATAGGGCCAGGCTCTTTTGAGAAAGCCCGAGGCCGGCCTAAAAATAAGTCAGGCCCAATGCTTTAGGCCCGAGCTCGAGCCCGCGGGCCTAAAATTATGACTAAGTCCAACTTATAACGGATTGGGTTAGGCTAGCTTGTTGGGCTACCCGGTCCATGAATAGGTAAAATGGCAGGGACGTATTAGACAGATTCTAAAAGTTTGGGATACTGCATAGATACATTTTGAAGTCCGGGAACTGGCCAGAGACAACCCCTAAAGTTCAGGGTACGATCAGAAATTTTCCCTTTCTTAAAACCTAATTTTGTCCTTACTGTCTTCTTCCTTTAATCACGACAAACCAGCGACGGCACAACCAAATCATTGTTTTCTCTTCTCCTCAGATCGGTTGACCTCTAGGAACGAAATCGCCTTGTTTAGAGTCAAGGGGGATAATTCTGGGTGGCCGACGAAGGAGGCAGAAGAGAACCAACCCACCCATAAAGCTTCAGATGCATAAACACCATACTTGCCGAAGAGCTTTAAGACAATCTCAGTGTTCTCACCTCTCTCCGGTGTACATCTTGTCAGTTTTCGGCTCCCCACAACCACCCACTGATTCCCTGCCCCTTATTCCTTCATCGGTGGAGCAGAGATACTCTACTCCTCACCCTGGTTTTGTGGTTTGTCCCTAGAGAACACCGTGACCAGCACTGAGATTGCACACCAAGAGTGTAATCCCAAAATGTATAGACGAACGTAATCCCAAGATGAGCTTACTGAAGCTTCTTTCTTTTGTAATGCACACCAAGAGTGTCTCCATTGGATAAACTCAACCCAGTCGATGTTTTGAGATTGCTATCACAGATCATATAAAAAATCCCAAAATGAATGATTAAGAAGAGAAAGAAGCTTCTTGTCAATATGCAACTTGCTAATGATTCTGAATACTTTGCGTTGATCTCTCCGCTAGATTTATGGCTTGAGTTCCTCTTCTTCCAATACAGTAGTAGGTTGAAGATGATGGAATCAAATCTTCCAAACACAATAGATATTTTGGTTTCTTTCTCAAGAATAGGTGCTCAGTGATTTTGCTGAATTAAATTTGTGAATGTTGTCTACCAAAAAATATATAAATAAATAAAACTACCAATGTTGTGTTTTTGTCTTTGATCTCAAGTCTGAACTCTGAACTTCATAGCTTTCGTTTCTAACTCTCTGAGTCGATTGAGTTGTTTTTGGAGAATATTCAACTTTGTTGGTTGTAGATTCTCACCCAAGGATCTGTTGTATCCTAAGAACGAATTTTTCTCTAACCCAATAATAAACTCAATGGAACTGAGTGGAGGTTCTAAAGGCAATGCCTTCAATCAGAATTTCTCCTCCAAATTTCAGTGACCCCAATTTTTCCCACACATCTTAGTGGGTTCCCTTTAAATTATTTGAATACTTCTTCCTTTGTCACTAAGGTGGCAAATAAACTGGGAAAACCATATGATCCGGAACCATAAGAAATTACAAAATGGCTCGTTTGTCACTAAGGTGGCAAATAAACTGGGAAAACCATATGATCCGGAACCATTAGAAATTACAAAATGGGCTCGTTTTGCCGGAGTTAAAGTCTCTATTAACACTAATAAACCTCTTTGGGAGGAGGTGCCGTTTCAACTTCTTTCAGGGGAAGTTATTTCCATACGAGTCCATTATGAGCGGTTGGCTCGTTTTTGTTGTTTCTGTGGACTCCTGGGTCATCAATCACATTCCTATAAAACGAAACATGATTTGTTATGTGCGATTGATGACTGCCAAACGACAATTGTGGCTCCAACACCTTTTATGTGATCGCATAGCGCAAGAGATACGAGTGTCACCTTCTGTTCGAGGACTTGATTGTCATCGCCAGCGGACATCATTAACGTTGCTCAGCAAAATGATTCGTCATCTGATAACGGAGAACAAACAGCGCCAGCAGTTATCACCGAATCGCATGCGGATAGAGAGAGGAATGCTGTTCTCCCTCCTCAGTACAGTGACCGGATTCCGAACACAACCCAGGTGGACGGCGGACTGCCTACCGCATTTAGCGGAGGTTGTTCCGCTAAATCCGGCAAGCAACTTGCCATTTTATTTTCAGTTTATACTGCTTTTCAAACTGTCACTGATCAATCAATAATATGATCAATCTACGATACGTAAGTGCAAGGATTAAAGTATGGAAATTGGGTATCATATCCGATAAGTTGGATATGGATATGATACTGATACGTTTTAAAAATTTATGGATACTAACATAAGATGAAACACTTGGATACGTTAATGAAATGCATACAAATTATATAAATACATTAATAATACTAAATCAAAAGTTGAATTATTTATGAATAAGATATAAAGACATGAGAAATGCATACTTCAATAAGTTATATGAAGAGAAATATTATAATAAACAATACCGGGATTCTAGAACATTCAAACATTGTACAATAATTATCATTTTTTCAATTTTAGTATTTTATTTAAATGAACTATTTTTTACATATATGTTTTCATTTTTAACATATAATATTTTTTTACACATTATTGTAAAATAAAACACATAAGTCATTTAAGGTAGATAAAATAAATTATATTTAATTTTCAGTTTTTATTAAATCTTTTGGGAAAATTAAATCTTACATTATTTGTTTTAGTTTTTAAAATTATAATTTTCTGCTTTCCAATAATTTTGCTGGGAAAATTTATTTATTTAGTATTTTATATAATAGCTATGCTTTCATTTTTAATATATAATTATGTGTAAAATAAAATATATAAATCATCTAAGGTAGATGAAATATATTATTTTTATAATTTTTAGTTTTTATTAATCTTTTTGAAAAATTAAATCTTAAATTATTTATTTTATTTTTCATAATATTATTTTTAACTTGTATTAAACATAAAAAACAATGCAAAAGTACTCAATGTACAATTTTGTAAAATTAGACATGGATAATTGATGAAGGAAGATTTGGCCCGACCTCGCAAATCACGCCACGTGGCAAAAAACAAGTAGCTCGACACTTACCGAGGGAACAAACACCAAAGGGAAGAGACTAGCGGTTCGAACTCCCTACAAAGTGCCCGAACTCCCTACTTAGAGCTTGGACTCCCTACGAGGAGCCCGAACTCCCTGCAAGGTGCCCGAACTCCCTACTTAGTGCTCGCACTCCCTACGAGGAGCCCGAACTCTCCCTTTGGCCTCGAGTCGCACAAAGCAGAGACCCAAACTAGCCCGCCCTATGACAGTCCGGTCCCCCCCTTATCCGAACTCAAGACTTCGTCTCACGCACCGCTCCGGGCACTTTGCTTCCGGAGCATTGAACTGGACGAACCACACCGTACCTGACACCGAAGGAGTCCGTATCCGGGGGCGGCGCACCTGACTGACTTGGGATCTGATACCTGACGGCCGCATTTCAAACGACCACCTGCCACCGTCACCTGTCAACCGCTACCTCTAGTTACAGAGACGGCTCCAACAAAAAGAGCAGTGACGGTTCTGCCCCAGCAGAGGCTATGACGCCCGAACTGGTAGAAGCACGGAAATACTCATTCCTGACCTGACAGGAGTCTAGGAGTGAGTGCGCGAGGTGGTTATAAAAGGCTCTCCACCCCCAAAGAGGAGGTATGCAAACTTTGCGCTATCTGGTTTTACCTTGCCTAAGGATTCTAAGTTAAGCTTCGGAGCCTTTACACCGGGTTCCCCCCGGAGCTTCTTCGTCTTCTCCATTTCAGGTTCTTCGCTACTCAGTTTAGAGGCAAGGTCGTTGACAGCTAAGACTGGCCAGATTGTGCATCATCAATTGGCGCCGTCTGTGGGAAACACTTCAAAAAAAAAGGCCTCCCTCCAAACTCTCATACCCCCTTTTCTTCTTCAAAAAACCCAACGCTCATGGCCTTTTCCAGCAACGCCGAACGTGGCACGGAGACAAACACCACCGGGGAACAACTTCAAGTTCCCGTGGTGTGCGTTGGACAGTTCACCATCCCCCTTTCGGTGGATGGAATCCCCAGCTTGAGTGCGCCACAAGCAATGGCGCCCGTAAACCTTCCTACCACAAGCATCCCCTTTCCTCCCCCTATTGAGACAACCTTTACTGAACCGACTGTCGTCCCCCTGGCAGCCAGCCAAAACCGGTTGGACGACCTGATGCAGTGCATTCGGGCAATGCAAGCCCAAATGCAACAGTTCCAGCAACACCAGCTTCACCAGCACCAAGTGCTGCACAACATCTCCCAGTATCACTATCAACAGCAGTTCCCCCAACTGCCACTGAACCAACCACTACTTCCATCTCACCACCCTGCTCCGAGGCCGATCAAGGCCTCCCCGCAGGATGGACGCCCCCACTAAGGAAAGGCCTCCAGGGCCCAGAACCCCCATAACAGCCAGGCCTCGTCCCCAGGCCGAAGAGAGAAAAAAATCACCCCCGCCTCGCAACTCGCAGGCGGGTCGGAAACCTCGCCCGCGAGATTGGCACCTCGGCGCTCCAAGCTCGAGTTCCCACTCACGGAAAACCGATTCGGCGCCCTGGCAGCACCAACATTCCGAGCCCATCGAGCTCGGCAACACGGAGGCCAGCAGCGCCAGTACAAAGGCCACTCAACATCGAAGGCGCCGGCGAAGTCGCCGAACCGCCACCCGAGTCCTGTCAGAGCTCAGAGGCAAAGAAGAGATGAGCTCAGACGAGGTAGGAGTTGCCCCGATTCTTTCAGTTCCTTCCCCTCTCGCATCAGAACTCCTGGTGGTCCCCTTGCCCAGAGATTTCAAGCTCCCACCTCTGGACAAGTACGACGGGTCCTTCGACCCCAACGACCATGTTGACGCTTTCCAGTCCCAAATGCACCTCGCCAGGGCCAGCGAATCGTGCATGTGCGTGGCCTTCACCACCACCCTCAGGGGGGTAGCCCGCACTTGGTACAGGAACCTAGCCCCTGGGCCGATAAAGTGCTGGGCTCAGTTCGTGCAGGTCTTCACCGCATACTTTGTCACCAACAAACGGTGTCCCAGAACAGAGGAAAGCATCTTTGGAGTAATCCAAAGGGAAGGAGAATCCATACGGGGCTACATCAAGCGATTCAATGAAGCATGCTTGCAGATACCGCGGTTGGACCCCACGGTGCAGCTCGCGGCGGCAAAAAGAGGGGTAACGCACAAAGAATTCAAATGGCACATGGTAGCTAACCAGCCCGCAACTGTGGCCGAATTCCTCAAGCTCGCGGACAAATTCATGAGGACAGTGGAAGAAATCAACCAACGAACCGAGGGCGGGAACGAGAAAAGAAAGAGGGAAGGCGAGCCCTCCAACCCAGTCGACCGGAAAAACCCGGCCTGAGAGCCGAAGCCGAACCAGTTGTTCTGAGCTCCCCTAGCAGTTCAGACTGATTACACGCCCTTGAACACAAGGCGGACCGAGATCTTAATGACGATCAAGGACGCCCCATACGTGAAGTGGCCACCTCGCCTAAAGGGAAATCAGAACGAAAGAAATAAGAATTTGTATTGTAGTTTCCATAGAGACCATGGTCATAGTACTGAGCAGTGTAATAATCTCCGGGACGAGATAGAGGGGCTCATCCATCGCGGATACTTGAGAAACTTTGTACAAGACAACAATAATAACAATAAAGCAGATCAGCAAGGGGAGCACGAAAAGGATGCTCCCGAATCTAGCAGCAAACCTGCCGAACCGTTGCAGCGACAGCCTCCGGAGGAGAGGCCAGTTCGGGGAACCATCCATGTAATTGTGGCAGGTTCGGTGGTAGCAGGGTGTACCTCGGCAGCAGCCCGGACTTCAGTTCGCGAAGCGGCCCTCGAAGAGCGGAACCCCCCAAAGAGACCAAAGACCGAAGAACCAATCTTCTTCACGGAGGACAACGCGCGGGGGGTCCGCTACCCCCACGATGACGCGCTTGTCATTAAACTAAGAATCAGCGACTTCGAGGTCATACGCGTACTCGTAGATTCGGGCAGCTCGGCGGACATCCTTTTTAAATCAGCGTTTGACCAGCTACAGTTACAGAGGAGCAAACTAAAACCCGCAAACACTCCCCTGGTGGGTTTCAGTGGAGAGGAAGTCAGGCCCCTCGGAAAAATAACAGTACCTGTGGTAGTCGGCACATGGCCTTGTGCGGTCAGACTCAACCATGATTTCCTGGTGGTCGCGACCCCCTCCCCATACAACGCCATAATAGGGCGGCCGATCACTCATATCCTACGGGCGGTGGTCGCCACCTACTATTTGGCCATGAAGTTCCCTACGGACTTTGGTGTGGGGGTAGCGCGGGGCGACCAGCTCGAGTCCCGCAAGTGTTATGTTGCCGCCCTGAAGGGAAAAACCAAGGTAGCTGATGACCTCGAACTGGAGCGTCCTGCGGTGCAAGGCGAGGAACGAGCTTCGCCCACAGAGGAAACAGTCGCAATCCCGACTTCGGCTACGGACCCAGCTCGCACACTCCTGATCGGTGCTTCCGTCGAGGAGCCCCTACGAACCGAATTGGTGAGTTTTTTACTTCAAAATTTAGATATTTTTGCATGGTCCGCGGTCGATATGCCCGGTATTAACCCTGGCCTTATAACTCACAAACTTAACACTAACCTTGTAGTCAGACCCGTTAGACAGAAGAAACGCAACTTAGCCCCAGAATGTTGGAGGGCGGTCGACGAGGAGGTCGAGAAGCTCCTCGCAGCAGACTTCATAAGGGAAGTCCATTACCCGAGCTGGGTGGCCAACCCTGTGCTGGTGAAAAAGGTGAACGGCAAGTGGCACATGTGCGTCGACTACACCGACCTGAACCGAGCTTGCCCGAAAGATTGCTTCCCTCTCCCCAGAATTGACCGCCTAGTAGACGTGACCTCGGGACATGAGTTGCTAAGCTTCCTGGACGCCTACTCAGGCTACAACCAAATCAGGATGGACCAGTCCGATGAGGAAAAAACCAGCTTCATAACCGAGTTCGGCCTGTACTGTTACAAGGTCATGCCCTTCGGATTAAAAAATGCCGGGGCGACCTTCCAAAGACTTGTAAATAGGCTGTTTCGGCCCCTGATTGGCACGAAGATAGAGTGTTATGTAGACGACATGGTCGTCAAGACACAGTTTTCACAAGAATTAATACATGACTTAGATTCTGTCTTCCAAATTCTGCGTCAGTTCAGCATGAAATTGAACCCCAACAAATGTGTCTTTGGCGTCACCTCGGGCAAATTCCTTGGCTACATTGTCAATCGGCGCGGTATTGAGGCCAACCCGGACAAGATAAAAGCCATCCTAGATATGAGACCACCTCGGAAAGTAAAAGAAGTTCAGAGGCTAAACGGCCGCATAGCCGCTCTGAGCCGCTTCATGTCCAAATCAGCAGATTGCTGCCTACCTTTCTTCAAAGCAATCAAAGGCAAAGGGTTCGAGTGGACCCAAGATTGCCAGCTCGCGTTTGACGAGCTAAAAGGTTACCTCGCTAGTGTGCCAACCTTAGCCCGGCCCGAGGAGGGCGAGGTCTTAGAACTGTACCTCTCGGCAAGTGACGAGGTAGTTAGTTCGGTACTAATAAAAGAAACAGACCGGGTCCAGCAACCCATATACTATGTTAGTAAAATTTTGCAGGGAGCAGAGATAAGGTACCCGTAGATAGAAAAACTAGCGTACGCACTGGTGATAGCAGCTCGCAAACTCCGCTCGTACTTCCAAGCTCACACCGTCATCGTCCTGACCGACAAACCTCTGAGACAAGTTTTACTCAAACCCGAGGTTTCCGGTCGACTGACAAAATGGGCCATCGAACTCAGCGAGTACGACCTCCAGTACAAGCCAAGAATTGCTATCAAGGCCCAAGCCTTGGCAGATTTTATCGCCGAGTGCACGTTTAGCCTCGAAGCCCCTGAGCCGGTCGAGCCTGAGATCCCTAGCTCAGGCGAGCTCGGAGCTCTCGAGCCGGTAGAGTCTGAACCCCGTGAAGTAGCAGCCAGTGTAGCATCTCTCCTGGTTAGACCAAACGCGAACTGGGATGAGGAGCCCTGGATCCTTCACGTAGATGGCTCCTCGAACCAGTAGGGCAGCGGGGCTGGAATAGTGCTACGCGGCCCAAGCGGAACAAAGTTGGAATACGCACTACGCTTTGAGTTCGCGACATCCAACAATGAGGCGGAGTACGAGGCACTGATAGCCGGGCTGAACCTAGCGCATAAGGTCGGAGCAAAGCACGTAGTTATCTGTAGGGATTCCCAGCTCGTGGTCAACCAAGTTACAGGAGAGTATGAAGCACACGAGCTCACTATGATTGCATACTTGGCAAAAGTAAAGGAGGCCCTGCTCAACTTCCAGTCACACTTCATCAAGCAAATCCCGAGGTCAGAGAACACTGAGGCCAACGCCCTGTCCCGACTAGCCAGCACGAGCTACAACGCCATGAGAACCGTGTACATAGAAGATTTGCCTCGGCCCAGCATTCTCGGTGGGGCAGAAGAGGTCGCTCCCGTCTCTGAAGCAAAGCTGAGCTGGATCGACCCACTCGCGAGCTTCCTGCTAGATGGAACCCTCCTTGTGGACCGCAATGCAGCCAAGAGGGTGCAGCGCCAGGCAGCCAAATACGTCATAATAGACGAACGGTTGTACCGACGATCCTACACGCTCCCCTACCTACGATGCTTGTGCACTGCCGAAGCTGAGCTCGTACTCCGCGACACTCACGAAGGCTTGTGCGGCGGACACCTAGGGGGTAGAGCCCTCGCTCAAAAGGCACTTCGACAAGGATACTACTGGCCAACGATGAAGACAGAGGCCGTCGAGCTCGTCAGAAAATGCGACAAGTGTCAGAAGCATGCCAATATCCACCATCAGCCTGCTGCCGACCTCAAGTACCTCACTAGTCCATAGCCCTTCACCCAATGGGGCATCGACCTTCTGGGGCCATTCCCACCAGCGACAGGCGGGAGAAAATTCCTAGTGGTGGCAGTAGATTACTTCACAAAATGGAAAGAAGCTGAACCTCTGGCAACAGTTACAGCCCGAAACATACAGAACTTCTTTTGGAAGAACATAGTATGTCGCTTCGGGCTACCTCGGGTACTGATCTCCGACAACGGCAAACAGTTCGAGGATATCAAGTTCCAAGAATGGTGCCAAAGTATGGGAATTAGTTAGAACTTTACGTCGGTCGCACACCCGCAAGCAAATGGCCAAACAGAAGTAATGAACAGAGCCATCCTCCGCGGACTGAAAGCACAACTAGACCGAGCTAAAGGGTTGTGGGCGGACGAGCTACCGAGTGTTCTATGGGCTCACCGAACCACGGAAAAAACCGCCACAGGGGAGACCCCCTTTAACCTCACCCACGGCACCGAAGCGGTAATCCCGGCGGAAATCGAAATACCGACACTACGACTAGAAGCATACGACGAGCAGACAAACGAAGACGAGTTACGCACCAACCTCGACCTACTGGACGAGGTGAGAGACCTCGCGCACATCCGAACTACGGCCTACCAACAAAAAGTAGCTCGATACTATAACGCCAGAGTAAAGAAGAGGAACTTCCGCGTCGGCAACCTGGTTCTCCGTAAGGTCATGGTACCTGAACCCGGCGTAGGAAAACTCGGACCAAATTGGGAAGGACCCTACAGAGTAAAGAAAGCACTCGGGGGGGCATACGAGCTCGAAACCCTAAAGGGAAAACAAGTACCCCGAGCATGGAACATTGTCAACCTAAGGCGATACTACCTATAACTGTCAAGCAAAGTGGATAAAATCACCACCAAAGCCTATGGGCTAGGATGCCGAACTAACGAAGGAACCTCGGCACAGGCAAGCAAAGAAAAGAGCTAAAGGCAAAACAGAGACAACGAACTAATAGAAACAGACATATAGTCAGCTCGGCAAATACATTCAGTTCGGTAAATATGCTCAGTTCGGGAGAAAGAATAACCAGCACTTAAACAAAGTCATTCCATTCCAAAAGTAAGGTAGTACATAAAAAAAAATTCTTTATAAGCCCGGAGCTATTTCTTCATCATTAGAAGGCACTTCAACAAAACCCGAAGGCCCCGCCTCGCCCTTAGAGTCTGGCTCG
Source organism: Nelumbo nucifera (assembly GCF_055504915.1). Taxonomy (NCBI): domain Eukaryota; kingdom Viridiplantae; phylum Streptophyta; class Magnoliopsida; order Proteales; family Nelumbonaceae; genus Nelumbo; species Nelumbo nucifera. Next base: position 70,006,027 of record NC_142653.1, read on the forward strand.
GCGTCAGCAGCATTAGCCATCTCCTGAGTTATGTGCGAAGTGGATATGGCGCTAACATCAAGCTCGGGGTATGTATTCCGGATCATCCACCGGCTTAGTTCGAAACCCCTCCTATATGAATCCACCATCAGATCATCAAAGCCCGGCGAAGCAATGTACTCATCGACGGCCTTCTTCTTGGCATCTTCGATACCTTGAGAAAAGATCTGCGTCCTCTCCTTGATATCCTCCTGAAGATACTCGACCTGATGCTGCAGATCCAGCCTCAAGTTTGCCATGTGCTTCACCACCACTCCCATGGCCTTTGCATCTCTTTGAGACCTCGCCTGCCTGATCCGTGAAAAATGAGCAGTCTCTTCGGCAGCACGAGCAGCAGCCTCAACAGCACGAGCAGCCTCCTCGGCAGCGTGACGAGCCTCTTCGGCAGCTCGCGCCTGCCTCGAGCTCCTCTCCACCTGAGCCGCCAAAGCATGAATAGAAGAATTCACCTACCAAAAGAGACCGAATGATCAAAAGAACCAACAAAACAAAAGCCAAAGAGCTCTAAAAAAGGAAAACACTTACCACCAGTAAAAAGCAAGAAAGACAGCTCGAGGCCGGCCACAATGAGCTTGGTAAGGAAAACACTTACCACCGAAAAGAAGTTCGCCATCAGTAAAAAGCAAGAAAGACAGCAAGATAAGAGTCTCCAAGTGAAGAACCTACCCGAGCTCAGGCCGGCCACAATGAGCTTGGCCTCTGTCAGATACTGTTGACACTTCAGCCCAAGCCGCGCCCATTGCCGGAGGCCTTTCGCCGTCTCCTTGTCAAGCGTGACCCCGGAGTCAGGAGCAGCCATCCCCCACCCGGTCTGAAAAGGCAACCCCAGCACACTTTGCACCCCGAAATAGTCCTGCTTCCATGCTGGGACCTTGTTGGGGAGCTCGTGTAAAAGCTTAAAGCCCGGGCGAGGAGACAGGTAGTAAGCCCGCCTGCGTCCAGGGAGGGGACCCGCTTGCTTCTTAAGCATCAAGATTGAAGAAAAAATCTCCAAGTCCAACGGAAAGCTCTCGTCACAGAATAAGGAGATTGTCCCTACTAAGTTTCGAATGGAATTCGGGTGAAGCTGGCCGACCGTCACGCCGAAGTGGTTCAAGACTTCGACAAAGAGGGGATGGAAAGGCAATCGCAGCCCCATGGCAAGCTGCTCCCGGAATATCACGATCTCATCAGGACCGTGTTCCCAAGGAAAGCTACCCGAAGGTATGAAATAAGCATACTCCTCGGGCAAGTTATAGTAAGTAATGAGGGATTGAAGCTCCTCGGGTGTCATGGTCAAAGGGCCAAACTTGTCTAAAATCCGACCCCGATGAGAGGTGGATGCCAAGCTACCCGAAGCGCCACGGCCTACAAGCTCGAACTCTTCCTCGAGCTCTACCTCCGGCTCGCTAGGGCTATCGGGGGATGCAACTTGGTTCGTAGAACCTGCATCAGGCCCGCTGAAAGGACTATCTGAGCCATCCGAGCTAGACATCGAGAATGATGAGATCCAGGAAAGTACTCACCCGGACAAAAGCTGTAGACCACAGAAGCTCGGACGAGCGGAAGACCTTGAGCGCGAACTGAAGAAACCTGGACACGAACTAGATGCGAGCTGAAACAGATGCGAGCTCGAGAGATACAGAAGTGATAACTGGGGTCCCCCCCCGCTATTTATGCTCACAGTGACCGAAAGGCAACGTCTTAGATCAAAGCCAATCCGACGGCCTACAGCCGCACTGACCACACGTCCCTCGAGGCCGAGACGTGATTGGCGCACGTCTTTCTGAAACTGACGGAACGCCAGCGCACGTCTCCTCAGAAAAAACGGCAGCGGCACGCCTTTTTCAAATTTGAAAAAATGCCCGCTATCGCGCCCCCAAGTGGCGCGCTATTTTTTGAAATTTTGAAGTAACGCGCGCGCCGCCACCTCCATCAGCATTTAGACAGGCCGGCGCGCTTCCCGCCTAAATGAACGCTCGTAGAAAGCCCAAGAAACCCTGACAACGCACCTCGCGCCAGTAGAACGAAGATTCAATGTAGAACAAACCTACCTGACACCTCGCGAACTCCTCGCACCAGGGCAAGACCCTTAGCACGAGGAGTGGGGGGCAATTGATGAAGGAAGATTTGGCCCGACCTCGCAAATCACGCCACGTGGCAAAAAACAAGTAGCTCGGCACTTACCGAGGGAACAAACACCAAAGGGAAGAGACCAGCGGTCCGAACTCCCTACAAAGTGCCTGAACTCCCTACTTAGAGCTCGGACTCCCTATGAGGAGCCCGAACTCCCTGCAAGGTGCCCGAACTCCCTACTTAGTGCTCGAACTCCCTACGAGGAGCCCAAACTCTCTCTTTGGCCCCGAGTCGCACAAAGCAGAGACCCGAACTGGCCCACCCTATGACAGTCTAGGGCCCCCTTATCCGAACTCAAGACTTCGCCTCACTTACCGCTCCGGGCACTTCGCTTCCGGAGCATTGAACTGGACGAACCACACCGTACCTGACACCGAAGGAGTCCGTATCCGGGGGCGGCGCACCTGACTGACTTGGGATCTGATACCTGACGGCCGCATTTCAAACGGCCACCTGCCACCGTCACCTGTCAACCGCTACCTCTAGTTACAGAGACGGCTCCGACAAAAAGAGCAATGACGGTTCTGCCCCAGTAGAGGCTATGACGCCCGAACTGGCAGAAGCACGGAAATACTCATTCCCGACCTGACAGGAGTCTAGGAGTGAGTGCGCGAAGTGGTTATAAAAGGCTCTCCACCCCCAAAGAGGAGGTATGCAAACTTTGCGCTATCTGGTTTTACCTTGCCTTTGAAGGATTCTAACTTAAGCTTCGGAGCCTTTACACCGGGTTCCCCTCGGAGCTTCTTCGTCTTCTCCGTTTCAGGTTCTCCATTACTCAATTCAGAGGCAAGATCATTGACAGCTAAGACCGGCCGGATTGCGCATCATCAGATAGGCCTCCATATTAGTGTGTATCGAATCTTACAATACAAAATATATGATATCGATACATACAACTCATGAGATACATATAAGACGTAGCCTGTATCTATGATCATGGATACGGATACGATACGATCGATACCTTAATCGTTGTACTTGTACATAAGGAAGCTGACGTGCAATTTAACACAGCAAACGGAGATAAACCTTGCATTGCTTTTCCCCATGATTTATCTTTGTCTCACTAAAATTTACATACAGTTGGATGGCGGGTCTACCTCCGTTTCATGCGGTCGTATACCCACCAAATCAGGCAAGTTACTCACTGTTTTTCCTTGTAATTCATCAATTCTTCCTGTCCGAGTTACTACTAATGATCTGGAAGAGGAAGCCTGAGGATTTGTGCTCTCCGATAACTAAACGATGAGGGAAGTCACTACCCACACCTCGAGGCTCCAGAGCGTACTCCACGTGTTTACAGCCTGAACAGTACATGGCGCGCCAGCAGCAAACTTCTAATGCACAGATGAATTTTCAAAACGACAATTCTCCAACTGTCTTTAAGTTGGAGCTCTCCACCGTTCTGTATCCTCCGTGTGAAGAAGCCAAAATACATTTTTCTATCTAAGACCAAATGCTTTTCTTCACACCAAGAGAAACATGTTGTAATAACCGACTCGGGGATTTTATAAACATGTGCCTGGATCGAGTCCTAGTTAATGGTGCGTGGCTTACTAATTTTTCATCTGCCATAGTCCATCATTTGGTAAGATTGGCAAGTGATCATTAATATTCTCCAATTCTCCCTTAGGCTATGCTTGATTTGAAGGAAAGGATAGGGAAAGAAAGGGAAAGATAGGGAAATCAATACAAGGTTTGTAAAGGTTTCTTTACCTTTTCCTACATTTTCCTTCAAACCAAAAATAGCCTCAATGTTTTAATCAGACTATTCCCGAGTCTAGAAGGTGCTTTGAGGCCATCTGGTTTGAAGATTCAGATTTTTATAACATTTTCAAAGACACTTGGGACTCCACTATTGGTTCATTTAGGCTACATTTATTGGTTTGAAGGAAAAAGTAATAAATCTTGTATAGATTTCCTAATTACCTTTCCCTTCCTTTCCTTACATTTTCCTTCAAACCAAACATAGCCTTAATGAGAAATGTAAGGCTGCTATTTCGGCATGCGTAAGCATATTCATGCTATGGGGCAGCAACTATAGTGCTTACAAGGTTCAGCTACTTCCTCTTATCTTGAGATATTTCGCCTAGAAACTGAGCTGGATCACTGGTTGGATAAAGAAGAAATTTGGTTCCTTGAAAACCAATTAAAGAAATTTGGGAAATAGAAAAACGGGTAGCATTTAAGAGAGTCAAAATGCACAAAACCCAACTTGAACAGTTTCTATTTTTAAGGCTATTAAATAGGAAATGAACAGGCCACTAAGCTATGCTTAATTTGGTTCCTTGAATTAAAGGTTGAAGATATGAGGGAAAATGGAGACAACTCCTAATATTGCAAAGTCTCTAAAACAGCTTCAAACCCATATGACTTGGAAGTATTGGATTAGTGTGTTGCTAATTCTTGCAGGTGACCCAAACAATAGCAGATTTACCATTGGGTGTTGATTCCTCTTAGGAGGACCAATTGTCTCATTGATGAGCAAGAAAGCAAAGCTATGTAGTACCTAAAGTTGTCATGCATACTGAGTTCAATATTTGCATATTTGTGGGTTCAAAAGCAGTGAAAGTTCTTGATATACTGATGAACTATGAAGATACTCAATTATGCTACCTTGGCATGCCTTGAAGTGAAGCATATTGATATCCGGTACCGCTACTTATATCATGTCTACCAATGGAATAGATCTTGGTAGAATATGTGCCTATAAAAGAAATGATTGCCAACCCAATGAATAAACCCAATTCAATTACAGATTATGTAAGGCACGCCAAAGCAATGAGATTGATTGGCACTTATTCATCTCGGGCCTAACTGGCTAAGTGGGAGATGTTGGTAGAGTGGCCATAGGCCCTCGTTTGATCCTCAACATGTTGGAATATCCAATGACCATGTGACAAGCCACATGTTGATGGAAGATGATTATTTTATGGTTATCTCCACACAACACTCACACACAATCATTCATTTTAAATTATTATCTATTTGTTTATTTTTTATAAAAATAAATTTATTTGATTGGTTATTTGAAAATGTTTTTATGCATGGAGATACCAATATTGTTGGATTATTCTAGGTCCAAATTACAGTTCTTATTGGGTCAATGGATATCCATTTGACCCTGTCTAGACTGGATGATCATGTGGCTAGATCCTTGGTCAGTACGTGACACTTGCCTCAATCCGGAGGGACTTGACTCAGTCAACCAAATGGTTATACTTCAATGTTCCTATTAGCATTTATTGCACACAGTAGGACATTGTTATAAAAGGGCACTTAGCTTGTTTCTAAAGCACACGAAAAAAGGCAGCTAAGTGAGGGAAGAGCATAGAGCCTCCCAGTTAGCCCAATTCGGATTAAGCAGTTCCAGGTTGCACTTTGCTTCCATGGGCTAGTGTCTTGGATCCTATATTATGCGCTACTCTTTTTCTCCTCTATGCAGGTTTGGTACACCAAGATCTCAGCCGTCCATCTCTACATCTACTCGGTCCTTCAGTTGCAATGGTCAAGACTAAACTGACAATTTTTTCATGTTCTTGCCTCCAATCGGAAACGGAGGAATACAATCCATTGGCTAAAAGATGATAGAAATTGGACCTCCTCTCCACATACAATTTTTGAGATTCTGCTCTCTTATTTCCAGAACATTTTCACAACTTTGTCTCCTCTTCTTTGACGATTTTGAATAATGTTGCTTTGATTGCTATATCTACTGAAATGGAAATTAAAAACACTTTATTTAGCATAAAGCCCCTGATGGTATGCAGGCTGGTGTATTTCAAAAATGTTGGGAGATTTTAGGGACAGATTTGGTGCACTTGATTCAACAATGCTTTTTACATCCAGAGATGATTGCTTCTATAAATCAGACATTTATTTGTTTGATCCCAAAGATCTCAGCTCCAGAATCGGCTTTGGATTTTCGTCCAATTGGTCTCATTAATGTTTCATATAAATTCATTGCCAAAATTTTAGTAGCAGCAACGGGATAAGCATTCTTACTTTTTATTGAAGCTTGATCTTTCTAAAGCATATGAAGTGGCCTTTTACACACCCTGGGTTTTGATGACAAGTTTTCTTCTCTTACTCACCATTGCCTCTCTACAACCCAATTATCAGTTCCTTTTAATGGTAGCCCTAGAACTTCCTTTCATCCTTTCATCCAAGGGCGGAGCCAGGGGGACCCACGGAGCCATGGCCCCCCTATGGTCCGGAAATCTCCATTTGTAATATAGTTTCCTTGTAAAATTTTCCCCTTTCCACCTCTTCACACAATGGTTGGGCCCTTATGGCTATGGCCTCATTTATATTTATTACCCCTCTATTCCAATCAATTTTAAATTTTGGCCCCTCTTATAAAAAAATTCCTAATTTTGCCCCTGCTTTCATCATTCTCGGGGGCTGTGACAAGGCTGCCCTCTATCACCATATCTCTACATCATATGTACAGAGGTTCTCTGTCGGCTTCTCTCTATTACTAAGTTAGAAGGAGGTAACATGCGGGGTATAAAATTAAATCATCTCTTTTTTGCTGACGATGTGCTTTTATTCGGCAAATGCTCCAACACAAAGATTCAGTGTTTACAAGAATAGCTTCAGACCTTTTGTAGATGGTCAGGGCAATTCATAAATTTTTCTAAATCGGCCATTCACTTCAGTGATAATACTCATAGGAGAGTGAGACAAAGTATTTCCAATGCTTTGGGAATAAGACATATGTGCAAGGTTGGAAGGGAGGAAGGGAGGAAAGTCGGTCAATGAGATTTTGATTCCCATTAACCAACTCTCTCATGTTCTTTCTCAAGATTTAAGCGGGATCCATAGTAAATGCCTTTTCCTTGAGTATCATTTAAGTGTTACCCTTTTCTTATTTGGAAAAGCTAAATGTTCAAAATATAATATGTCAAAAATGCCCATTAAAAAAATATAATTCAAAAAGCATGGACCTGGACCCAAGGTAAAAATGATAAAACATAGAAAAATTAACCACTTACCTCGAAAAACGAATGAAACAAAAGAACATTGGAAAGTTGAAGGTCTCATTTATCTTAGGAAACACTTACCCGAATAAGCATCCTTAACTAGATAAATGGCCTCTTTCTAAACGAATAAGGCTGGGACCTTTATTGGGATGGGTAAGAGTTAAGCTGGCCAGTTGGAAGATTCTCTTATTGTCACAAGCGGGTGGCACTGTTCTAATCAAATCAGCTCTAGAAGCCGTACCTCTTTATCAGATGCAAACACTCTTAATTCCCAAATATGTGTGCCCAAATGGACTTGGGCTTGTCTCAGCTTGTGCTCGTAACAAAACACTGATAGCTAAAACGGTTTGGCATTTTATCACTGATAAAAGTTCCATTTGGACAAATATATTATCAGTCAAATATCTACAAGGTGAAAATTTCTGAAAAGTGAAACTTAAGACTGGGGCATCGTACACCTGAAAAAGTTACCAAGTGTTAGATCTATACTGGACAAGGGAGTGTGATCCATGGAGTGATATTGACTCACATTTCTCTGATTTTGAAATCAATGACCCGTCTCTCTCGTGGGTTGCTAACTATATTGACTGTACGTCCAATACATGGTTTGTTTCAAAGCTCCAACAGGTGTTACCTCCGGGAGATGTTTCCAATGTATGAATATGCGTGTGAAGCGCCTTGTGTGAGGACCAGATCCGATTTTCCTCTTGTGTTGGTTTCACGGATTCTCAAAGTACCCCTTCTCATCCCTAATTCACAGATGGCTGATAATTCAGTTTGGAGCAAATTAAACACCACATGGAACCTATGCTTAATAGCAAGGTTTTTAAAATCGACCCAACCGGTGAGGGGTCCGATTCTCAGGTTGAATGATTCGACCGTTCAAATCGAACAATCAACCTGTTTTGATAAAAAATAAAAAAATAAAAAAATATAAAAAAGGTCAAAACTGTTTAAACAGTTAATCGCCTGGATCAACGGTTTTTGGGAAAAATCCAATTTTAAGGAAAAACGGGACCGATCACCTGATCGGCTCCCAATTTTCCAGTCCGGTCAGGTTTTGAAAACAATGCTTAATAGAGTCATCCTCACCCAGTTCGTCGTCCTCTCAACTCGTAAAAGGAGATAGATATGCATTGGGACCATCTTTGGAAACATAAACTGTTACTTCCAGCTGTGAAATTATTTCTTTGGAAATGTGTGTTTCAAAATTTGCCTACAGTTGATGTATTGGGTAAACATAACACAAATTTGGACACTCTTTGCTCCTTATATAATGATTCAGAGGAAGCATTGTTACATGTTCTGTTTCTTTGCCTGACAGCACATGTTCTCCTCACAGCAAAATACTGTTCTTTTGCCGTCAATTGCGTAACAGACACACCAGCATTTGTGGTGCAAACCAGACATATCCATCTATGCTAAAGCTCAATATAAATGCGGCTTATAAAGAAGGTGTGGGATCAGCAGGTTTGATACTCCGTGACCATCATTGTGGTTTTATTTGGGCAAGAACAGTTCCTGTTGAATGTGATAGTGCTGAGATGGCTGAGGCTATGGCTTCACTTGAACGTCTTTCTATGCTCTCCCAGTTGCAATTGTCTCATGTAGTTATTGAAGGTGGTGCAGCAAACATTTACAAACTCCAGTTGGTGGATGACTTAAACCCACTGTAGCTGCTTATTATGTGTTTGGTTCTGTTGGTATTTATTGAAAAAATACCACTATATCAATGTTATATAGGCATTTACGTTTATTGCATATGAAGCAAAATGAAATAACTGTTTTATTATTTATCAAATAAATGGTAAAAATTAAAACGTTTTGATTTTTATGCATGGGACATTTGGGGAAATACCAAGTTCTTGTTTCCCCTAATGCCCTAGTGTTTCTTGAAACCAAATGTTGATATATCACACTTTAATGGGTATTAATTTGAGGTAGAGAATAAAAAACATTTAAAGTAAATCCCAATCAAACAACAAAAACAAGAAACATTTAAAATAAAAAATGTTTAAAGTAAAAAAGTATACATAAACGTTTAAAATAAAAAAACACAAATAAACAACCACCCATAAATGTAAACAAAACCAAACACCCTAAAATAATAACAGTTTGCAAGAGTTATCAGCAAATAAGGCTATTTATGCTATAGCAAGAAAAAGGTTTATCTTTGGATCGGCCTGTCAATTATTCCAGATTTCTTAAACACTATTCTTGTAAATGATATTTCATCAATCTTGAATGAATGAATAAGCTTACGGGCTTTTTATCAAAAAAAAAAAAAACAAATTTTATTGAGATTTATTTATCTTATTTTCTCTCTATTAACAACTCTATTATGTGAATTCAAATCAACCCCCTACAAGACTGCTCCCATAACGTCCTACACCATATCCTACGATCTCAAGAATGATAATGTAAGCATCGGGAGATATTCCCAATACACGGCGGAGATGTTCCGTTGTGGGATTGGGTCTCCTATTAAGCCCAGTTAAATGAGTGAGCCCAGTTCAAAATTTAAATTTCAAACTTAAAATTTCTCATAACTAATTTGAGAAAAAGTTTTAAGTCCTACCACCCCACTTAACTATGTTGGCTAGAATCCGAGTCCTACCCGTATGGGTATTTTCCAACAGGTCGTCCTTCAACACTCAGTTTGTGGGCTGTTGTTTACTACTCGAATTTGTCCGAGAGTTCAATTGCTGGGCAGAAGAGTTCCCTCCTTTATTCGCCGATCTGTTCTACCGTCTTTGTTTCAAGAAAAGTGGTGCCCCACTTCAGCGTCGCCGTTGATTGAGCAAAAGTTCGTCGTTTGCTACTCGCTGCAACTATCGCGCTTCCTGAATCCTGAGACGAAACCTCTGTTTTATTTGAAGAGACGAAGCCTCTGTTTTTTCATTTTTCATTTACCAAAAAATTCGGTTGAGGGTGGATTTTCATATAAGGGTAGTTTTGTCATTTAACAAAACCCTAATGCTTGTGTTGATATAACGCTCAACTGCTAGGGCTGCTTTGTTCTTCTCGTTTCTCACTGGTTTCTCAAGAGGCGACGGAGAAAGGAGTGAGTTTGAGCCTGTGAAAACCCTGCAGCCGTGGTGGGTTCTTCGTGTGTTTTAACTCATCCTTATTTAATTTCTAGGTTTATAGCCTATTCGACGTCTCCACAGAACGACTTCTCGTATTGATGATTTCTTTCTTGAATTCGAAGATTGTTCTTTGTTTGAATATACAATTTCTCTTGAAAAAATTTTACTGGTGAACGTTTCCAAGGACTAAGAAGACGTAGTAGAGCAAAGAGTGCAGGAAGCACACTGTACAAGAGGGGGAAGGATAGTTTGTCTGCATAGGGGAAGCGTCGCTATGATTGTAAACAGTCAGGTTATGGTGGGCAAACCAAACTTGTCTTCCATAAGAAGGTAAAAAATCAAACCATCAACACTAGAAATGAGATATTCTGTCTTTTATACACTTTCAGCTAGAAACTTCAGTCAATCATGCCGGGCATACTTCTAATTTGTTTTCTTTTTTTTCCAATGATAAGATAGCAACTCTGACTCGTAGAAATGCTTTCATTTTCATCGTTAATTTCGTAAACATAGTTATTCTGATCATTTTTATTTGCTTTGAGTAGCCACAATATCCAATACCCCATGATGCGAGTGTAGGCCTAGGCTTATGTTCTTAGATTGGCATTGATCCAGGTTTTTGTTTGCAGAGCATACAGTCCAAAGTGGTAATATTTCAGATTACCGTTCGAACTCATCTTGTGGTATTTATCTCTCATTGCAGCATCATATTACGTATTTGAGGCTACATAGAAAACAAGGTACCATTCACTTGCTTCTTATTTTCATACTCGTTACACATTAGAGCGTGGGTTAGATTATCTTTAGCGGCAATTTAAATAAGTGGTATCTTATGGTGTTTCATGGTTCCATCCATAGGGGTCTATCTTCTTGATATGCCCCTTGTAGTGTTGAGAAACAATATCCAGAAGGCTTCTTCTATTTCAGTAGTGCCGTAGTGTATGGTTCCTTTTAGGATTGAAGTTATCAATGCCTACTGTTAGATGTGAGTTCATTTGGGTGGTTTGATCAGTAGCTTCAGGTTTGACACGATTCAGCTTGCTATCCTATCTTTGGTGTACTAAGAATTTTATTGTCATACTTTAATCAGCACGGACATGTGCACAGAAAATAAGTACTTAATTTTATTAATTTTTATAAGGACGAAAATTAAAATTTCTCAAATATGACATTGGGTTCCATCAAGTCCCATGCAACCCCATTATATACTATATAAATTATATAGTATAATATATACAACTGTATTTATATATAACTATTTAAATTCTATATATTGAAAGTAATACATGTTATAATACAATCAGATTGGATGGGTTTGAATCTACATCCAGTTCAATTATTAATTGGATGCAGATTATAAAATTTGAATTAAATTTGATTATAGCTCATCTGAATCCAATTCCAAAGAATTGGAATTCTAAAATTCAAAAACATGGTTGGTTTTGTTTCTGAAAACAAAACAACTGACACATCATCAAAAGCAATATAAATTTGCTGATGTGGGAGTTGTTTTTGTTTCCAAAAAAACCAAGCATGTTATTGAACATCCCCTTAATCGACTCAAGTGAGCTTCCCCCATGTGTTTGTCATTTTTGGTGTCAATTTACACAAGAGTATGGATTAACGTGTAGTTCTTTGTGTTTTGCTTTTATTCTCTTTAATTTAGTCTTGAATTGTTCATTGTTCTTTGCCATGCCTTATTTTGATTCTTAGAAGTTAGGCTTGCCATGCAATATTTTGAGAATGTTGATAATCTTATTTGAATGGTTGGATGTGTGATGTATGGATGGATGCAAGCTTGGAGGGGGTAGTGCAATGTTTTCAACCCCAGTGTTTTCAAATGGAGTGGTTTATGAATGTTTTGGACTCTATCAAACTTAATTGTTGAAATTGTTTTTGGATTAAAAGGAGAGGGTGCTTTCCTCATTTTTCATCATAATATTAGTTGGGTTTCTAGTTGGTGCTAGGTTGTGGTATTCAAAAATTTGGTGCTGCATTTTTTTGTACACCTTGTAGGTTGTACATCCACTTAGTGGAAGAATTTCCCTTGTTACTGTCTGGACAGCTGTGTAGTTCACCCCTGTTATGTGTCACTGCAGTTTTTTGTCCTATGCCATAGTTGGCCTGGTCTGAGCTTCCCTGTTTTTGTCAGCTTTGGCGGCCTAGGAGCCCAAAGATTTTTTGAAAAAAGATTGAAACATAAAATGGGAAATAAGGCCTTTCCAAGCAAATACAACAAAAAAGAGGATTGTGGTTTTGAATTTAAATGGAATAAGTCTAACGGCAAAGTTAAGAACATGCAACCCCTTCTAGAAATTGTTTCTTTACTTTATATTAGTTCTTAATTGAAGTGCTTTAGCGTGCTTTTCTTTCATTTTAATTATTTTTATGTAAGTTATATTCCTTGTACTGTGTGTAGATTCATTTGCATGTTTTTTTGTTTTTTGTGATGAATACACTCAGTTCTTTCATTTGTATGTTTCAGCACCCACTATTTGCACACCACTTGCATTAGATTTAGAACCTATTAACACTTTAAGAGAGGGTCAACAGATGTATGTCATCAGGACTTTGTTCCTTTTGGTAGCATTGGCAACCCTCAAACTTGGAACCTTGGTCTGGTAGGTTGGACATAAAACTGCATGCCTCTTACCTAGCCATCGAAGTTGGTTTAGATGGAGTAGCTCAGTAGCCCAGTAGGTTCAACCCAAGCCTGATTTTTTTAGGACACATTTTGTGGAGCTTTATGAGAGGGGTCTAAAATAATACCTAGGAAACATTAGACTATAAGAACAAAAGAAAAAGGGAAAAAGAACAAAAAACATAAGAATCGAAGCTCAAGATCAACTTTAAAAAAATTCTTTAATCAAAACCTAGGGAAAAATCCAAGTTAAACCAAGGTTAATCCCCAAAAATACACTAGCAAGAATCAAAGCTGTTTGATACACCCTACAAGTAACTAAACGAAACCAATTCAAACACCCCATGATAATACACAACAACCCAAGTCAAACCCAGGCTAATCCCAAAAAAATAAAATACACTAGCAAGAATCAAGCTATTTTATTTGACACTCCCCACAACTAAATCAAAAACATCACTCTAGATGGAGGCTCACCCCACTCCCAAGACATAAAAATCCATCAAATAGAAATTAAACCATCAACTACCTAATCAAATTCAATATTGCAAGGAGATCAGGACCCAATCTAGAATTATTTATATTTATAAAAAAGACCCAATCTAGAATTCAACAAAAGAAAGGGAATCTAGATTGAGCAATTTCTCAACCTCACGATAAAAGATCTTAATGCAAATCATTGATGCACCATATCGAGACAGAACACCATCAACCGTTTAAACCAATAATAATCCCAAGTTTATATTTATGATCTTTGAAAGTCAAAGTGATATAAACAAAGACTTGATCCAACAATGCCCTTCATCACTATATCTTTCCTTTTGAGCCGAGTAGATATAGGGTGTTGAGATTTTGTTCTCACATTCTGTGTTGAAAGGTGCCTACCAGCTCTCCAAGTAGGTGTATGATCCTTGGACTTTGATCCTTTGATCAACATTCAAGGGGGCTCCATTCCTTTGGCATTCCATATCTTGTATCACTCTCAGAATCAATAGAAAAACTTGATCAAATAAGCATAATGATGGTCCACTAACCCTAATTTGTTTTTGATAGATGGAGCATGATTTGCTTGAGTACCAGGGATGCCACCCAACCTTGCTAGATCGCCTTCAAGCAGAAGCAGATGAAGTCAAAGCCTTGATGGGGGAAAACAGTTGGGGCAACGTCATACGCTTGTCTAGAGTCACTCTTAATTGGCCATTGTTGAAAGCTGCCTTCCAATGCTGGGACTGTGAGAAATTGGTGTTTTGCTTCGGAGATAACCATATGTGCCCTACCCTTGAAGAGATTGCCTACATGTTGCAAATGCAATTAGAAGATGAAATTCTTTTTCCCGTTGCCAAGCAGGGGTACCGCACTGAGCTAGCTAATTATCTGCGATGCAAGAGGACTCACCTTGAAATGATTAATGAAAATGCGGTCTCCATAGAGTTCTTGGTGAAACGAAGTGCGACCACCTTACAACATGACAATCCTACCAAAGAAACTGAAGGAAAGAACCATGCACTTGTTCTGGCCATTGTGGGGCATTTACTATTCCCCCAAGATCGAGACTCAATCAACCTCCGATTGATTACTCCACTTCGACAGCTAGAAGAGCTCAAGCAAAACCCAAGAAACTTGACTCGAGTCGCTCTAGTACCCATGGTTTTGGCTGAGATATTACGTAGTCTGACTGCAGTAAAAGCTTCTGGTACTTGGCCATTTCAAGGATCCCTACAACTTCTCCAGCTTTGGTTGATCCAGCATTTGCCCTTCCTAGTGATTACTAATATCGATAGTACACCTCTTTCTCCCGGGCCGACAGACAAAATTGTTGAGGTCCTCACCCACTCACAACCTGCCTATCTCACACCTGAAGACTACCATCGAAGGCTCCAAATGGTTCGAGAAGAAGAAATCCAATGGAAGATAGGAATATCTATCCAGAATGGTTGCACACAACCCCGCTTGGCAGCAGAAGGCAGGCAAAGCATGGTTTTGGCAGGTCTATATGGTTCTATTCAATACATCCCACTCCTAGTGCTAAGGCAGTTTGGTTATAAGCAGATAGTCCCCACCTACGACGCCATTTCTGGAGAAGCCATCAACTTTGAAAAACATTGTGGTACCGTGGAACGTCGCTTCAAGGGACTTTGGGCATCAAGCAAGAGAGAATTAGCCATTTCCCCAGCCACTCCATTGTGCTCTTGTGAACCATTTTATTACCAATGGTTGCAAAATTCAGGTATCTCACCTCCTTCAGTACCACCACCTGGTATACCTACACCCGTTAAGCCTCCATCACCACCAGTTATACGTATACCTACACCCGTTAAGCCTCCATCTGAAGATCCTGCACGTATTAAGCCTCCATCTGAAGGTACTATATCAAAAGAATCCCTTAAACCTGTTAAGCCTCCATCTGAAGGTACTATATCAAAAGAATCTCTTAAACCCATTAAGCCTCCATCCGAAGGTACCATATCAAAAGAATCCCTTAAACCCGTTAAGCCTCCATCTGAAGATACTAAATCAAAAGAATCTCTCAAACGCCCGTTGGAAGAACCATTTCTGCAAGCTATTCTTGGTCTTCACAAGCAAATCAAGAAGATTAAAAAGCAGGAGACGCCGAGTGCACGAGAAAAATGTTTGCAAGAAGAATTGGTGCGAGCACAGACTGATCTAGAGGAAGTAGAGATGGCCCTGAAACAGGCCAAAGAAAAGCTAGATAGAGTTCTCCGAGAGAAGAATGAAGCTAACTTACGCGCCCAACAGCTTCAGAAGGAAGCAGTTGGAGTCTTCAAGCGCATGCAAGTCCATGCCACCAGAGATGTAATTGCAACAGCATGGATGAGTAGGCGAATTGCCAAGTTAGAAGACGCACTTCGGCAGCATGGCATTGAGATCCCACCCCCTCTTCCCTGTCCACTTGAACTGTGATGATTAATAGAATGTTTTGATAACCACTGTTCTAAATAGATCTTCAAAACTAATTACAGGCATTTAATATCCAAACCTTAAAATTGAACATTAATCAAATTAGAACATCAAAGAAAAAATGAACTGTTGAACCATCAAGTGTGAAGGAGACTGGAGATCATCAAACGATAGAAGTAGGGACATCGAAATAGGATTGCCAAACTATCGGTCATCAAAATCAAATGATCAATGTAGAACTAGAACCATCAAATGATTAAGTAGAAGCATTGAACATTGAATCATGAAATCATCGAAGTGGAATTATTGAAACCGAACCATTGAAATACATTGAAGCATGGTTTTTGAACCGCCGTTGACTTGGATGGTTGGACTGTTCGGCCCAAGAACAGTTCAGGAAACTGGTTACGTTTTACCCCAAACCCGGTCTCTGGTAAAAAACCGTTGAATCAGTCAATGACCCATTGACCTGGGCAGTTGAATCGTCGATCCATCAACCTATTCAACGATTTTTGGCCTTTTTATTTTTAATTATTTTTTTAATTTTTGTTGTCAGAATGGGCCATCCGTTCGAACTGGATGGTCAAACCGTCGACCCGAAAACCAGTGTCTAATACGATTCTGATGCAGTGCAATCTGGGCACTCTTAGCTGACAGTCGACTGTCTCCTAGCTGGCGACGGACGGTACCTGAGAAGAAGACGGTGAAGGATTCTCGAGGGACTTGCCCGGTGGGAATACTCCGATGCTTTAAGTTAGAACACTTGAGAGAGCGGTAAGGAATGCAAAGAGAGCTAAGAGTGCAGGTAGCGCTAGATCAGTGAAAGTTTGAGATTAACTCAAGATCCCTTTGCCCCTTCGACCATGGGACTTTTAAATATGGGTGTTCTTGTTAAATCGGGCGTAACGGCCACTAGACCTCTGTCGCAGCCGTTATTTGCTAGGGCTACGCAGGTAACCGTTGCAGCTACCCAATCGGATGAGTGACACGACCTGGAAAGGACAGACACGCCACTACCTGTCGAGAGACGTGGGTGCAGTTTGCTGGGGTGGCAGGGACTGCGCCGTCAGTCAGGAGACGTGGTGCAGTCTGATGGGTACGATCTCGTCAGATAAGAAGCTTCCTGAAAACACCGCGTCGCTTAGTAGCGAGCTCTTGGAGGTACTCCGAGGTGATCCCACCTGAGGTTGCCTTTGGGGCAGCCCTCTTGCCTAAGTATCGGAGCGAGCTGGTTATCCTAGCTCGCGAGCTGGGGATAGACTTGTCTTAGAGTATTCCGTTTCAGTACACTAGGGTCCTCGAGCTCGCGTTGTAGCGAGCTCGTTCCGTGGCGAGCTGTCCTACGAGCTCGTTACTTAGTCGCAACCAGGTTGTCATGCTGAGCTGTCGTTTATGTTGAATCACGTCCACGTGTTACCTTCCCAGGAGGTCGGGTCAAATCACTCTCCATCAATTGCCCTCCACTCCTCGAGCTAAGGGTTCTACTATAGCGCGAGGAGTTCATGGAGTGTGACAGATGGATTTGACCTGAAGTTCTATCTTGATTGACTGATCGCATTAAATACACACGCGAAAGTCAGGGGATTTCTAGACTTTGAATGCCAAAAACACACCAAAACATCTCTCAGTTTTGGAAGTTGTGCAGCCGGCATTACCTTAATCATGGGAGACGTGCAGCCAGTCACATTTTGGTTTCAGAAGATGTGCGGTCAGCTTGACTGCGAACCGTCAGATCCGCCTTAATCTGAGCCATCGATTTGTGGGCACAATGGCTATAAATAGGAGGGCCCCAGGCCTCATTTCCTTTACGCCAACTTGCCTTGCCTTCGGATTCTGAGGTCGCGTCTTCGTCTAGCTGCTTGAGCTCTTCTTTTGTTCACATCATCTTTCCGGTTCAGCTTTCCCTGGTGAGTCTTATCACTCTATCAGCATGTTTGGGTACCCGTATAGTAACTTTCCTCGGGGCGGTGACCAAGATGACACCCCCTCGAGCTCAAGGGGAGCTTGAGGGCAGGCTCCAGAGGCTCGTGAGACCTCCGGTGAGACAACTTCCAGCTCCTGGGGTAGGGAATCAGACAACTTTGGTCCTTCCTCCATGTCGATGGAGAGACTCAGGACCTTGGTTCTTCAGTTTAACCTTCCCAGAGACCTCATCTACAATCTCCCTTCCGGTGACTATCCTTGGGAGCATGGTCCCGACGAAATCGTGATCTTCCAAGAACAACTCGTCGCTGGCCTTCGTATTCCTCTGCATCCTCTGATAGTGGAGGTTTTGAACCACTTCAATGTTACTATTGACTAGCTTCACCCCAACTCGATCCGAAATGTAGTTGGGACTATTTCTTTATTTTATGAATACTGTCTTTCTCTTGACCTTGACATCTTCTCCACCATTCTTTCTATTCAAAATGCTTCCCCCGGAGCGCCTCCAGAAAGGAGTTCCTATTACTTTTCTCCCTGTCCTGGCTTCAAGCTCTTACACGATCTGCCGAACAGGATCCCAGCTTGGAAGCGGGATTACTTTGTAGTTTTCAACCCCGAAGGGTGGCCCTTTTCAACCCACTGGAAGGCCGCCGTCTAGGATTCGGGGGTTAACTTGGAT
Source organism: Nelumbo nucifera (assembly GCF_055504915.1). Classification (NCBI taxonomy): domain Eukaryota; kingdom Viridiplantae; phylum Streptophyta; class Magnoliopsida; order Proteales; family Nelumbonaceae; genus Nelumbo; species Nelumbo nucifera. Next base: position 70,024,417 of record NC_142653.1, read on the forward strand.
CCAAAGGTTCGGGAAACGCTGCTGTCCTTGGCAGTAGTTGGCTTCCATTGGTCGGACTACTTGACCGAGGATAAGCTCGTGCAGGCAAGCCTGAGCCCTGGTAGGTTTCCTTTTGAGTCGCGCGATGCCTTGTTTGTTTTTTTTTTTTTAGCTGGACTAATGCCTTGTGATTTTTGGCAGCCAATATGTCTGGTGTAGATGCGCGCCGCCTTCTATCAAGCAACCAGAAGCGCAGGGTGAAGAGGTCGTGCCCTGACCGAGCTTCCACTTCTGGGAGCGCTGAGTTCGAGGCTGCTGATCCAGCCTTCATCCCGCCACTGCCTGAGGTCCCACCAGTCCCGTTCGAGGGAGTGGCCACGGAAGGTGGCCTTGAAGAAGGCGAGCTCCCGGCGCAAGGGCAGTACCCTCCGTCTGAGCCGTCCCACCCCTACGTCGACGCGCAGTTCCCTACCAGGAACTGGGAGAGCGTCACCGACTTCACCGTGGCTTCGCGAAGGAGCCGGAAAGCAATCATCGACGAGGAGGTCGCCAGCTGGGGAGGGATGGACCCTAAGTAGCTCGCCAGGCTGGTCTCATCCCACTACATGGTGGTAAGTGGCTTCTTTCTTCTTTTCCTTTCTTTTTTTCTTCTTTTCTCTTTTCTGACCTTGGCCTTTTTGACCATGGTCCTCCAGACCAACATCCACTCTGGCGACGCTCTCACCCAGAGGTCAAACATGCAGAAGCTCTTGGGCGAGCTCGATCGGGCCCGAAGTGAAGTTCTTCAGGCTCGAAAGGGGAGCGAGGCCCAAGAGCTGCTCGTTAGGGGTGTTCACGGGTTGGGTTGGGTCGGTTTATTGGGGTTTTCCCAACCGACCCGACATGGTCGGGTTACCTGAGGTGGAAACCGAAACCGACCCACTGATAGGACAAAGCGACCTGATCGGTTTGAGTCGGGTTGGGTCGGTTTGGATTGGTTTTAGTTTTGCTCTTGTACAAAAGGACACCTAATTGAATTCTAATTGTAATTGCCTAATGGGTTGCCTATTTGGTGTAAAAGATTATAGAAAGTTAGAAACTAGGATAGATTGCCTATTCTAATTGTAATAGCCTAATGGGCCTTCTAGTTCTAGTAGAAGACTAGTTATAGTTAAGTAGGAAACTACTCAAACTAGGAACTACCGAACTAGTAGAAGACTAGTTCGGTTCAGGTCGGGTTGGTTTCGGGTTGGTTTCGGTTTTCCATTGTTGTGTGACAACAATGGAGCGATCGCCTAGGCTAAAGAGCCTCGGGCCCACTCGAAGTCAAAGCACATCGAGAGGAAGTACCATGTACTGCGGGAGATCGTTGGTAGAGGGGACGTCCTAATTCAGAAGGTAGCATCAGCAGATAATGTGGAAGACCCATTAACTAAGCCACTAAGACAGAAGTTGTTTGAGAAACACGTGGAAAGTATGGGACTCTGGCTTGTACCAGATTGAACCTAAGTGCAAGTGGGAGCTGTTAGACAGTTTTGTATGCCCTTAGCTCCAATAAGTTTTGATGTACTTTTGACATTTAGTGTAAATAACTAAAGTACGTGTTTGATTCATGTTGTGTGGTATGTTTTTGTGTAAGACCCTAAAATTGGACACTTAATGAGACTCGTGTTTGTTTTAAATGTTCACAGCCATTGGATATGTTTGGGGAGATTTATCCTGCCAAGGTTGACACTGGTGTGCTGCCAAATGTTGGGGTGACTTGTCTCAGCCGCCAGGGTGAGACCCAAGGCTCACGCAATGTAGGATTACTCGATTATGATATTGCACTAGGTGTCAGATTAGGCTATCTTTGATATGCCAATCAGTGAGATCCTTAGCGGGGGTCAAAACCTGGGTATGTTGGGACAGTCTAAGAATTCATCTGAGTGGGTGATCATAGTGACAAGATCAGCCCCTTTGTTGGACAAAGGTAATGATTGGGGATGCACTCTCTTTGATGGAAACCAAACTGCCATCAGTTGATTTCAATTGTTGGAATTTTGTTTTTGCAAAATTTATATATATGATATATAGATATGTATGGTTTCAAATTGTTTGCAAATGGTTTTAATTCCCGGGATCCATGTGAGTAGAGAGTGCAGCACTGTTCCTTGCAGTCGAGGGAGAGGTCCTCTCTTGTCGGGCAGTGTTTGATCATTATGGGCTGAGAGGTTAAGTGTAAGGCCATTTAGGGTAATACCTGATGGGCTAATCTTGCATATTCCCACAGTCCCTGGGTTTTTTATAAGATGGCTTGGCCCAGGGACCACTTAGTGTAAGTGTTGGGCCCATAGAGTCCATGTGATGGGCTCAAGGGGTTCACTGGGCTTTCCAGTAAATTCAGCTAGGCCTTGTAACAAAGGCTAGGCCAAACCTATGTGGCTGATGTGTAGATTAATGCTTGGGTCCCACGCCATACAAAGAAGCCCAACTAGGCAGTAGTTTGGAAACTTATTAAGCACTGATTACTTATTGGGCCTAAAAGCCCATTTCGACCTGGGCTGATATGATCACCCACTTAAGGGGTGGTATCTGGGATTAGGGTTTTAACCCTATCCACTCTTGGAGACCAAATGGTAGCCTCCTGATAAGATCAGGAGTGGGCTGACCTAATCTGCAGATCGGATTAAGATTATCCCCTATCCAAATATATATTTGGATTGGGATAACTCCTAATAGGATTAGGAGGTTTCTTATTCATTGAGAAAGGAGGAAACCCTGATCTTGAATTACAAGAATTCAAACCAGGGTTTTTGAGCAGTAACTACTTTTGCAAGCTTGAGATAGGATCTCATCTTCCTAAGCTGAAATCTGCATCCATGCCACTTTCAGCCTTAGGAACTCCTCTAGCCGCTGCCGCCTTTCTGCTTGGTTCAAACTCCTCTGAAGGGACGATCAAGAAGTTGGTTCTTGATATCAGTCTTTGCTGAAAGACTGATTTGGTTCGATGCTCTAAGCCTCCAACGGATTCTTGCGAAGAGTTTGGTATGTAGGACGTACACTGTTGGTTCTGCCCCACCGTCGCTGTGTCATCTTCAGCGAGAGCAGATCTTGGATCTTTCTTTGGGCGTGAACACCGACGTTGGAAGATCTTGATTCTCCATATTAGTTATAACCCTTCCCTTTGATCTTGGTTCAGATCTGGTCTGGTTTGGTTCGAGTAGGATCTTTGAATCATGATTCTAAAATTAGGGAATACGATTGCCAGTTGGAAGAAATGTAGGAAATTTTTGAAATTCGTCCACCCATTCCGCAACCTTTTTGGCGTCCATATGATGGATCCTACCATTCTTTCACTTTTGAGCATTGTCTCCAAGGCAAGATGGTAGAAAGACCATTTACAAGTAAGTTTGAAAGAACTATATGCACACTTGACCTTATACATACTGATGTATATGGTTCCATGAATGTTAGGACACGTAACCAACATTGTTATTTTATAACTTTTACCGATAATTTTTCTCGATATGGTTACATGTACTTAATGAGACATAAGTCTGAAACCTTTAAAACGTTTAAGGAGTTTAGACAAGAAGTTGAGAAATAGTTTGGGAGACAAATCAAAGCCTTTCGATCAAATCAATGAGGTGAATATCTTTCCCACAAATTCAAGGACTACTTGAAGGACAATGAGATTATATCACAATTGTCTCCTCCTACTACAACACAATTAAATGGTGTATCTAATAGAAGAAATTAGATATGGTCCGATCACACGTTGTCCATCCAAAATTACCCATATCCTTTTGTGGTCATGCATTGGAGACTGCAATTTACATGTTGAATTGTGTTCCAACCAAGTCGGTTGCTAAGACTTCTTATGAGCTATGGACTGACATTAAACCAAATGTAAGACACTTAAAAATATGGGATTGTCCAACACACATAAAAAAGACAAGTGTGGACAAATTAGAATCTAAAACCTTTTGTTGCTTATTTGTAGGCTACCCCAAGGACTTCGTAGGATTTCTCTTCTATGACTCGTGAGAACAAAAAGAATTTGTTAGTCAAAATGCCTATTTCTTAGAGGAGGACTACATCCTAAACAATCATCATCTAGAAATTGTTTCTTGATGTAGAGAGCTTCGGAGTAGTGCGTGTTGGAAGGGTTAGGATCCATCATATGGATGGCCAAACCATACTAGATGGTTGGGAAAATTTTCAAAAAATTCCTAATCCTTTTGGGAATTGAATTTCCTATTTTTGAAAAACTGCATTTTTCAGGATTGGTCTTTCATTGAATTGGAATAGATTTGAAACCAATTAAAGAGGAAGATTTATACCTGATATAGATACCACAAATGCAGATCTCAAGGTGGAAGTTCACACCCAAATCAGTCCCAAAACCAGCCTCCACTGAAGATGGTGTAGTGTATAGGTGAAGTTGATTCAGCAACACAGTTTTCAGCAAAACTGCGACCCAACTACTTGGATTGAACTGGGGAAGGTGAGTTCGAAATTCCTCTAATTTTTTTCGTGCAAAAATCAGAAGAAAATTGATCTCTCTCAGTACTTGAAAGCCTAGGTCATCATAGGGTTTCTTTGAAGACAAAAGAGAAGAAGAGAGAACAAGAAAGAGTGGTGTTTTAGTTTGGTTCACCCTCTTCTTCTTTTATCTCTTTATGGAGCACTTCTCCTAATCAAATTGTGAGATTATCCAAATTTAATTTGGATCTAGACTCTACTAAGAGGTAAGCTTTATCTTCTTAAGAGAATGAATGCTCGATACCCATTTCCAAACCCATATTTGACCCAGAACACAAGATAGTTGTTGTGTGACAACTTAATCTTATTAATTATGGGCCTTTGGCCAATTTCCTTCAAAGGCTCACGGCCTAAGATGTTGTATTGGCAACTTAGGCTTGATTTGTATGGTGTGGGACCCCACAATGACCTCACATAAGTCCACATGGGTTCGGCCCAACCTCTATGAAAGGCTTGGCCGAATTCACTGCTAAACGTAGTGGACCCCTTAGCACATCACTATGGGCTCAATATAGGCCCAACAATTACACTTAAATTATCATTGAATTTAGCCATCTTACGAAGATCCAAGGATAATGAACTTAAGTAAGATAAAGCCCATCAAGGTAATCAACCCTTAATGGTCTCTTACACTTAACCTCTCGGCCCATAATGATTATAACGCTACCCAACAGTGAAAGAAATCTCCCTTGGTTGCAAGGTATAGTGTCACATTGTCTACTCGGATGGATACCAGGAATTAAAACCTTTTGCAAACATTTTCATAAAATATTAATATATATATATATATCATATAAATATATTTTGCAAAACCAAATCTCAAACACATTTTAAATCCACTACCGACAGTTTAGGTTTCTATTAAAGAAAGTGTAAGCCCTATCATTCATTTTGTTCGATAAAGGGGTCGATCCTTTCACTATGATCACCCACTCAAGTGGATTCTCAAATTTTCCCAACATACCCAGGTTTTGACCCTTAATGGATCTCACTGATTGGCATATCAAAGATATTCCAATCCAATACCTAGTACAATACCATAATTAAGTCTAGGGGTTATGTGTAACTTTCCAGTTTTGCCCATCAATCTCCAAGGTGTAGGGTATAACTGAAAAATGGTTATGGTTTAATGTTTCATCCAAACACACATTACATGTGCTTTGGGTTTAACCCTAACAATTGAGACTAGTTTCCCCAATTTCTTTGGCATCACTTCATTGTCAGCCTTGGTAGGATAAACTCCCCAAGTCTATCCAATGACTGGGAACATTCTAAACTAACACGAGTCTCATAGGTGTCCATTTTAAGGGGTAATTACACAAAAACATATCATTATCAACATGAAATAGTAATGTACATTTACTCAATTACAATAAATGAATATGTACATCAATCTGACTAGAAAGGGCATACGCTGTCTAACAGCTCCTACTTACAGTTATGTTCAATCGGGTACAAGCCTCAGTACTATACTATCCACGTGTTTCTCAAACACTTACTATTTTAGTGGCTTAGTCAATGGGTCTACCACATTCTCCGCTGATGCAATCTTTTGAATCTGGACGTCCCCTCCACCAACAATCTTCCATTAAACCAGTGTTGTCATACAAAAGTGGAATGGGTGATGTTGTATGAATCCAAATTCTTAGACAAATTTCTTCATCCATACTACTTATTAGCCAACCTTACTTAAGGAAATGTGCTTGGCCTTGGTTGTAGACTATTTTTCTTACTATATAGGATCCCAAATTATCCAAATATAGAATTTATATTATATGGGTCAGGTTGGAAGTTGGCATAGTATACTGACCATCTGTAGTAAACTACCATTGAAGATAAGATAATAGTTTCTAGTCTTCTTTAGGTATTTTAGTATGTTTTTCACAACAATTTAATGCTCTTGTCCTAAGTAAGATTCATATTTACTTACAACACTAATGCCTTGAGCAATGTCTAGTCGAGTACACAATATTGCATAAATGATGCTCCCTATAGCTAAGGCACTGGGAATCTTTCTCATGTCCTCTATCTCCTCAAGGGTCTTATGTGACATTCCTTTAGAGAGAGTGATTCCATCATTCAAAGGAAGGAATCACTTCTTGGAGTTCTGCATATTGTATTTGTTGATGATCTTGTCATCGTAAGTAGATTGAGATAATCCAATTATCCTTTTTGATCTATCTTTATAGAGTTGAAGTCCCAAGACATAAGAGGTTTTTTCACAGATCTTTCATGGAGAATTGCTATGAAAACCATACTTCACTGTAGTCATCATTCTTACATCATTCCCAATGAGCAGAATGTCGTATACATATAGAATAATAAAAGTAACCATATCTCCCATTGTCTTTCTGTAAACATAGGGTTTATCCAGATTCTACTCAAAATCAAACTATTTGACTGTTGAGTCAAATTGGAAGTTCCAAATTTTGGAAGCATGGCCACAGGCGAGAAGGTCTCCTTATAATTGACTCATTCTTTCTAAGTGTACCCTTTTATTACAAACCGAGATTCATAGGTCTCAACCTTTCCATCAAGACCCTTCTTCCTCTTGTAGATCCATTTTTAACCGATTGCTTTAACCCCAAGGGGTGGGTTTATGAGAGTCTAGACTCCTTTGGTTTTCATCGAGTCCATCTCGACTTTTATGGTATCTACCCACTCTAGGGAGTCTATGTCCAATATAGCTTTCATATAAGTCACAAGATCTTTCTCACTATTCGTAACTTCTATCAAGTAATTTTCTTGATTATAGCCATAATGAATTGGAGGTCTAGAAACTCGGGTAGATCTTCTAAGCTGGATATTATTATCTATAATCTGTAAGTTATCTTCCACTATTCCTGAGCTCTCTTCATTAAGAACAACTTCCTGATGATGATTGTTTAGGATGTAGTCCTCCTCCGTGAAATAGGCATTTCCACTAACAAACAGTTCTTGTTCTCGTGGGCCATAGAAAAAATACCCTATGGAGTCCTTGGGGTAACCTATAAATAGGCAACAGTTGGTTTTGGATTCCAATTTGTTTAAACATATCTTTTTGACATGTGTTGGACAACCCCATATTTTCAAGTGTCTTACACTTGGTTTCTTACCGGTTCATAGCTCATAAGGAGTCTTAGGAACTGATTTGGTTGGAACCCGGTTTAGCACGTAAATTGTAATCTACATTACATGCTCCCAAAAGGATATAGGTAACTCCGAATGGATGAGGACTGATCAGACCATATCTAATAGCATCCGATTTCTTTTCTCTGACACACCGTTTAATGGTTGTTTAGCAGGAGGATATAAATGTGATATAATCTCATTGTCCTTTAAGTAGTCTCTAAATTTGTCGGAGAGATATTCACCTCCTCGATCTGATCAAAGGGTTTTAATAAATCTCCCCAACTGTTTCTCGACTTATTATCTAAACTCCTGGATCTTTTCAAAGGATTCAAACTTATGTCTCAATAGGTACACATAACCATACCGAGAATAATCATCGGTGAAAGTTATGAAATAATAGTGTTGGTTCCATGTCCTAACATTCATGGGACAATGTACATTAGTATGTATAAGGTCAAGTGTGCCCGTACTTCTTTGAGGTTTACATGTAAATGGCCTTTTTGCCATCTTGCCTTAGTGACAAGGCTCATAAGTTGGTAGATCTTCCACATTGAGAAAATCTAGAGGACCATCCTTCACCAATCTTGTGATACATTTGCTTGGATCGAACTAGGGAAGGTGAGTTCAAAGTTTCTTTAAATTTTTATTGCAAAAATCAGAAGAAAGCTGATCTCTATCAATCCTTGAAAGCCTAGGTTGTGATAGGGTTTATTGGAAGATAAAAGAGAAGAAGAGAGAATAAGAAAGAGTGGCGTTCTAGTCTACTTTGCCCTTTTATTCTTTTATCTCTTTATGGAGCACCTCTCCTAATCAAATTAGAAGATTATCAAAATCTAATTTGGATCTTGACTCTATTAAGAGATAAGCCTTATCCTCTTAAGATAATGGGTACTCTATACTGGTGTGTCTGGAAGCACGTCGTTAAACACTCTGGAACACCAGTTTAAACATTTATAATTTTTTTCGTTTCTCACAGCAACTATAAACATAGTTGATGGAGCGCAATCCAGTCGGTCCTAGCTATCAACGATCTTGCCTCTGACTGGAGCAAAAGGTGCCTGAAATGGGGAAGAAAGTGAGTAGTCTTCGGGGAGGAACCCGGTGAGAGTGCTCCGAAGCTCAAGTTAGTATTTTCTCAAAGGCAAGATAAAAAACCAGATGGCGCAAAGTTATCACGTACCTCCATTCTTGGGGGGAAGAGGGCCTTTTATAACCACTTCGCGCACTCACTCCCAAGCTCCTGTCAGGTCGGGTATCATTACCTCTGCACTTCTGCCAGTTCGGGTGTCATCACCTCTGTTGGGGCAGACAACCGCCACTGCTCTCTTTGTCAGAGCCGTCTCTGTAACTGGAGGTGGCGGTGGCAGGTAGCCGTTGAAGTGCGGCTATCAAGCATCAAATCATAAGTCAGTCAGGTGCGCCGCATCAGGATATGAACTCCTTTGGTGTCAGGTATGGTTGTTTAGTTCGACGGCTTGGAGACAAAGCGCCGGAGTGGTGTGCGAGGTGAGGTCTTGAGTTCGGATAGAAGTGTGGCCCGAACTTCCCTGGGGTGGGCCAGTTCGAGTTGTTGCCCTTTGCGCTCCTCATAAGGCTCGGGGTCAAAGGGAGAGTTTGGGCTCCTTTTGGTGAGCTCGGACCGCTGGTTCCTCCTGTCGGAGCTCGCACCTTGAGCACACTACCGTGCCGAGCTGTCGCTCCTGCCAGGTCACCTTCGGTTGCTTCCACGTGTTGGGTGGCCAAGAGGTCGGGCCAAATCTTCCTCCATCAATTGCCCCCCACTCCTCGCGCTAAGGGTCTTGCCCTAGTGCGGGGAGTTCGCGAGGTAACGGGTGGATTTGACCCGTACTTCAAACCGGTTGACTGATGGCGTGAAGTGTGCGTATGTCAGGAGATTTTCGGATTCCTCGAACGCCAAAAAGTCAGAAAACACGCCAATCCATCTTTAAATGCTAGGAGACGTGTCAGCGGGCGTTATTTCAAATTCAGAAAACGCGCCACTACTGCCTTCAATGCTGGGAGACGTGCGCCAGTGCCACTTCAGTTTCCAAAGATGTGCGGCCAGTCACGTCTCGGTCTTAGGAGGTGTGCGGTTAGTTTGGTCATGAGCCGTTGGATTTGCCTCGATCAGAGCCGTCGGTTTTTGGTCACTATGGGTATAAATAGTGGGGGACCCCCAGTCGCTTTCCATCACCATTCTCCTGCATTCGCTTCTTGAGCTCGTGTCCAAGTTTTAGCTCGCGTCAACCTTTCGTAGCCCGTTAGCTTTTTCCAGGTTAGTTAGTACTTTCTTCCTGGTTTTCCTTTCCTCCCGATGTCTAGCTCGGATAGCATAGACAACTTCTTGAGGGGGTTAGATGCAGGTTCCACGAATCGAGCTGTAGCCCCCGATAGCCTTAGTGAGCCCGAGGTAGAGCTCGAGGGAGAGCTCGAGGAAGAGTTTGAACCCGTAGGCCTAGTCGCCTCGGGTAGTTTGGCATCCTCCACCCGTCGAGGTCGGACGTTAGACAAGTTCGGGTCCTCAACCATGACGCATGAGGGGCTTTACTCCCTTATCACCCAGTTCAACCTGCCCGGGGAGTATACTTACTTTATACCCTCGGGCGACTTCCCTTGGGAACACGGTTCGGACGAGATCGTGATATTCCGGGAGCAGCTCGTCGCCGGGCTGCGCCTACCTTTCCACCCTCTTATCGTCGAGGTTATGAACCACTTCGGTGTCACCATCGGTCAGCTCCACCCGAACTCTGTCTGCAATTTGGTTGGGACTATCTCCCTCTTTTGCAAACACATTCTGCCTTTGGACCTAGAGATCTTCTCTTATATTCTCATGCTTAAGAAGCAAGCGGGTCCCCTTCCCGGGCGTAGGTGGGCGTACTACCTGTCTCCTTGCCCGGGGTTCAAGCTTTTACACGATCTTCCCAACAAAGTCCCCGCGTGGAAACGGGACTACTTCGTGGTACAAAGTGCAACGGGGTGGCCGTTCCAAACCGGGTGGGGGTTGGCTGCCCTTGACCCCGGTGTTACGCTAGATAGGGAGACGGCGAAGGGTGCCTGAAACGGGGAAGAAAGCAAGTAGTCTCCGGGGAGGAGCCTGGTGAGAGTGCTCCGAACCTCAAGTTAGTATTTTCTCAAAGGCAAGTTAAAAAACCAGAAGGCGCAAAGTTAACACGTACCTCCATTCTTGGGGGGAAGAGGGCCTTTTATAACCACTTCGCACACTCACTCCCAAGCTCCTGTCAGGTCGGGTATCATTACCTCTGCACTTCTGCCAGTTCGGGTGTCATCACCTCTGTTGGGGCAGACAACCGCCACTGCTCTCTTTGTCGGAGCCATCTCTGTAACTGGAGGTGGCGGTGGCAGGTGGCCGTTGAAGTGTGGCTGTCAAGCATCAGATCCTAAGTCAGTCAGGCACGCCGCCTCAGGATACGGACTACTTTGGTGTCAGGTATGGTTGTTCAATTCGGCGGCCTGGAGATGATGCACCGGAGTGGTGTGCGAGGTGAAGTCTTGAGTTCGGATAGAAGTGTGGCCCGAACTGCCCTGGGGTGGGCTAGTTCGGGTAGTTGCCCTTTGCGCTCCTCGTAAGGCTCGGGGTCAAAGGGAGAGTTCAGGCTCCTTTTGGGGAGCTCGGACCGCTGGTTCCTCCTTTCGGAGCTCGCGCCTTGAGCGCACTTCCGTGCCGAGTTGTCGCTCCTTCCAGGTCACCCTTGGTTGCTTCCATGTGTTGGGTGGCCAAGAGGTCGAGCCAATTCTTCCTCCATCAATTTCCTCCCACTCCTCGCGCTAAGGGTCTTGCCCTAGTGCGGGGAGTTCACGGGGTAACGGGTGGATTTGACCCGTACTTCAAACCGGTTGACTGATGGCATGAAGTGTGTGTACGTCAGGAGATTTCCGGATTCCTCAAGTGCCAAAAAGTCAAAGAACGCGCCAATCCGTCTTTAAATGCTGGAAGATGTGTCGGCGGGTGTTATTTCAAATTCAAAAAATGCACCACTGCTGCCTTCAATGCTGGGAGGCGTGCACCGGTGCCGCTTCGGTTTCCAAGGATGTGCGGCCAATCACGTCTCGGTCTTAGGAGGCGTGCGGTCAGCTTGATCATGAGCCGTTGGATTTACCTCGATCAAAGCCATCAGTTTTCGGTCACTGTGGGTATAAATAGTGGGGGACCCCCAGTCACTTTTCATCGCCATTCTCCTACGTTCGTTTCTTGAGCTCGCATCCAAGTTTTAGCTCGCGTCAACCTTCTGTAGTCCGTTAGCTTTTTCCGGGTGAGTCAGTTCTTTCTTCCTGGTTTTCCTTTCTTCCCGATGTCTAGCTCGGATAGCTTAGACAGCTTCTTGAGGGGGTCAGATGCAGGTTCCACGAACTGAGCTGCAGCCCCTGACAGCCTTAGTGAGCCCAAGGTAGAGCTCGAGGAAGAGTTCGAACCCGTAGGCCGAGTCGCCTTGGGTAGTTTGGCGTCCTCCTCCCGTCGAGGTCGGACGTTAGACAAGTTCGGGTCCTCAACCATGACGCCTGAGGGGCTTTACTCCCTTATCACACAGTTCAACCTGCCCGGGGAGTATACTTACTTTTGGACCTGTTAATGGGCCGGGCCGGGCCGGGCTCGGGCCGGGCTTTTACTCTTCATTTACAGAAATATGTTAGGCCTGAGCCCGAGCCCAGCCCGACCAACGGGCCTACAACTTGGGCCCGAGCCCGGCCCTAATAAAAAGCCCGAAGCCCGAGCCCGAAGCCCGACCTAATAAAAAAAATTAGAAATTTTCCCTATTCAATAATGAATATAAATCAGAATTTATTTACATTAAAAAATATATTAATTCAAAATTTATTTATATTAAAAAATATATATAAATAAGGGAAAGAGGATGTGGAGAAGAAGAATTTGGTTGGAAAAAGAAGGGAAAGAGGTGAAAAAAAGAGGGGTATTCAACTAGGGTTTTTAGGTTTATTTATAGGTTGGGCCGGGCCGGGCTCGGGCCAGGCTCGGGCCTGACTATTTTGGCAAATCCCGAGCCCAGCTCGAATTTGTTGCGGGTCGGCCTTTTTGGCCCGAGATTAAGCCCACGAGCCTATATACCTATTCAAGCCCGTCTGGGGACCGGGCCGGCCCGTCGGGCCACCCGACCCATGAATATGTCTACTTACTTTATACCCTCGGACGACTTCCCTTGGGAACACGGTCCGGACGAGATCGTGATATTCTGGGAGCAGCTCGTCGCCGGGCTGCGCCTACCTTTCCACCCTCTTATCGTCGAGGTTATGAACCACTTCGGTGTCACCGTCGGTCAGCTCCAGCCGAACTCTATCCGCAATTTGGTTGGGACTATCTCCCTCTTTTGCGAACACATTCTACCTTTAGACCTAGAGATCTTCTCTTCTATTCTCATGCTTAAGAAGCAAGTGGGTCCCCTTCCCGGGCGTAGGCGGGCGTACTACCTGTCTCCTCGCCCGGGGTTCAAGCTTTTACACGATCTTCCCAACAAGGTCCCGACGTGGAAACGGGACTACTTCGTGGTAGGAAGTGCAATGGGGTGGCCGTTCCAAACCGGGTGGGGGTTGACTGCCCCTGACCCCGGTGTTACGCTAGATAGGGAGACGGCGAAGGGCCTCCGAGACTAGGCCCGACTCGGGTTAAAATGCCACCATTATCTGACGGAGGCCAAACTCATCCAGGTCAGCCTGAGTTCGGGTAGGTTCCTTGCTCAAAGGCTTGCCTTTGTTTTCCATTCTTTCGTTTTCCTGATGCCGAGCTCTTTTTGCAGGTGTGATGGACACGGAAAAGACTCGTGGTGGGAACCTGTTTCATGTCATGAAGAAGAGGAAGCGAGTTGCCAAACGGGCTCGTGCCGAACCGCCTCGAGATGCGGAGCCCGAGGTACCGAGCTCTCCGCCAATGGATCTGCCCAGGGAGCCCGAGATGGCCCCTCCAGTACAAGAAGCGGTAGGGGCCACTTACACCGAGGCTGCTTATACAGGGGCTCCTTACGTTGAGGCTGCTTATACCCGGGCTGGGCAATCAGGCTCGTGAGGCCAAGGCGACTTTAGGAGCGTGCTGTCGCCGAACCACGCTCATCAAAAAAGTAAGGAGGCTGTTTACCTTGAGGAGGTCGCGGCATGGGCCGAGCTTCCTTTGAACCACGTAGCCGGGCGTGTTGCCTCTTATGCCATGGTGGTAAGTCAGCGAATTCTTGTCGAGCTCCTTGTCATTACCTTTCTCACTATTACTCTTTTAACATTGTCGTTATTTTTCTTCTTGGCAGGTGAACTCCTCCATCCATGCTTTAGCGGCCCAAGCGGAAAGGAGCTCGAGGCGGGCACGAGTTGCCGAAGAGACTTCCCGCGCTGCCGAAGCGGCTTCTAGCGCTGCACATGCCAGGCTGGCGAGGTCTTAGAGAGACACTGAGGCCCTGGGAGTGGTGGTGAAGCTAATGGCGGACCTAAGGTTGGACTTGCAGCATCAGGTCGAATACCTTCAGGAGGATATTAGGGAGAGGACTGAGATCTTTTCTCAGGGCATCGAGGATGCCAAGAAGAAGGCCATTGATGACTATATCGCCTCGCCACGCTTTGACGACTTGATGGTGAACTCGTACAGGAGGGGTTTTAAACTGAGCTGGTGGATGATCAGGAACACGTACCCCGAGCTCGACATTAGCGCCATAACCACTTTGCGCATTACTCAGGAGATGGCCAACGCGGCTGACGGGGAACCAGATTCTGAGGACGAGGCAGAACCCTCGGGTATCGTTGAAGTGCCTTCCGAGGGTGAGGAAGATGTACCTCCGGGCCTGTGAGCTCACTTCTGTTGTTGTTTTTTTTTTTGGAATGTAAACAAAGTAGTTTGTAATGAAATTTTCTTTTGGTTAAGTGTTGTCGTCTTCTCCTTCGTTTCCGAACTGATTATATTGTCGGACTACTGGAATTAGAGCCTAGGGCGGATTAACATAATAAGGCTGTATGCCTAAACTGACTATATTGTTCTATCGAGAACCATACTCGTGCGGCCGCTTTTGGCGTCAACACTTGGCCCTCGATGATGAGATACCGAGGTCCTTATCAGCTCGCTGTTAGCGCTTTGCTTCATCAGCTTGGTGCTAGCATTTTGCCTTTGCTTGCCCACGCCGAGGTCCTTGGTAGTGACTTAGTCCACCTCGCTCGATGATTTATAGGTAGTATCATCTCAAGTTAACGACGTTCCTCACTCAGGGTACTTGTTTGCCCTCTAAGGTTTTGAGCTCGTATGCTCCCCCAAGCGCTCTCTTTACTCGGTAGGGCCCTTCCCATATCGGTCCAGTTTGCCCACGCCGGGCTCGGGTGCCATGATCTTATGGAGAACCAGGTCACCGACGCGGAAGTTCTGCTTTTTACTCTGGCATTGTAGTATCGAGCTACTCTTTGCTGGTAAGCTGCGGTCCGGATGTACGTGAGGTCTCTTACCTCGTCGAGTAGATTGAGGTTGGTACGTAGCTTGTCTCCGTTTGTCTGATCGTAGTATGCTTCTAGTCGCAGTGTAGGTACTTCGATCTCCGTCGGGATTACCGCTTCAGTGCCATAGGTGAGATTAAAGTGGGTCTCTCTCGTGGCGGTTTTTTCTGTAGTTTGGTGAGCCCATAGAACACTTGGTAGCTCGTCCGCCCACAACCCTTTAGCTCGGTTTAGTCGCGCTTTCAGCTCGCGGAGGATAGCTCTGTTCATAACTTTTGCTTGACTGTTTGCCTGCGGGTGCGCGACCGATGTGAAGTTCTGCCGAATCCCCATATCTTGGCACCATTCCTGAAATTTGATGTCCTCGAACTGCTTGCCATTGTCGGAGATCAGTACCCAAGGTAACCCGAAGCGACATACTATGTTCTTCCAAAAGAAGTTCTATACGTTTCGAGCTGTGACTGTTGCGAGAGGTTCAGCTTCTACCCACTTTGTGAAGTAATATACCGCCACCACTAGGAACTTCCTCCCACCTGTTGCTGGCGGGAATGGCCCCAGGAGGTCATGCCCCATTGCGCAAAGGGCCATGGACTAGTGAGATACTTGAGGTCACGCGGCAGACTGATGGGGGATATTGGCATGCTTCTAACACTTGTCACATTTCCTAACAAGCTCGATGGCCTCTGCCTTCATCGTTGGCCAGTAGTACCCTTGTCGAAGTGTCTTCTGGGCGAGGGCCTTGCCCCCCAAGTGTCCGCCGCACAGACCTTCATGAGTGTCGCGGAGTACGAGCTCGGCTTCGGTAGGTCGCAAGCAACGCAGGTAGGGGAGTGTGTAGGATTGTCGGTACAGCCGTTCGTCTATTATGACATATTTGGCTGCCTGGCGCTGCACCCTTTTGGTTGCATTGCGATCTGTAGGGAGGGTCCCTTCTAGCAAGAAGCTCGCAAGTGGGTCGATCCAGCTCGGCTCTGCTTCAAGGATGGGAGCGACCTCCTCTGCCCCCCCGAGAATGCTAGCCCGAGGTAAGTCCTCTATGTACACGGTTCTCATGGCATTGTGACTGGTGCTGGCTAACCGGAACAGGGCGTCGGCCTCAGTGTTCTCTGACCTCGGGATTTGTTTGATGATGTGTGACTGGAAGTTGAGCAGAGCCTCCTTTACCTTTTCCAAGTAGGCGATCATAGTTAGCTCGCGTGCTTCGTATTCGCCCGTAACCTGGTTGACCACAAGCTGGAAATCGCTATAGATAACTATGTGTTTTGCTCTTACCTCTTGCGCTAGGGCCAGCCCGGCTATCAATGCCTCATACTCCGCCTCGTTGTTGGATGCCGCGAACTCAAAGTGTAGCGCGTATTTCAATTTCGTGCCACCCGAGCCGCGCAGGACTATTCCAGCCCCACTACCTTGTTGGCTCAAGGAGCCATCTAACTAGGAGAGATGCCACCCTGGCTGCTACCTCACGGGGTTCGAACACTATTGAATAGGAGCTCTGGGGTCACCCGAACTGGGGATCTCGGGCTCAACCGGCCTGGGGACTTCGGAGCTGAATGTTCCCTTGACGATGAAATCTGCTAAGGTTTGAGCCTTAATAGCAGTTCGTGGCTTATACTGGAGGTCGTACTTGCTGACCTCGATGGCCCACTTCGTCAGCCGATCGGAAACCTCGGGCTTGAGTAAGACTTGCCTCAGAGGTTTGTCAGTCAAGATGATGACAGTGTGAGCCTGGAAATATGGGCAGAGTTTCTGAGCTGCAATTATCAGTGCTTATGCCAACTTTTCTATCTGCGGGTATCTCATCTCTGCTCCCTACAAAATTTTACTAACATAATAGATGGGTCATTGGACCCGATCTTCTTCTTTTATTTGTACCGAACTGACCACCTCATCGCTTGCCGTGAGGTACAGTTCTAAGACATCGCCCTCCTCGGGCCTGGTTAAGACTGGCACACTAGCGAGGTATTTCTTTAGCTCGTGGAACGCGAGCTGGCAGTCTCGGGTCCATTCGAACCCTTTGCCTTTAATTGCCTTAAAGAAAGGCAGGCGGCGGTTTACCGACTTGGACATAAAGCGGCCCAGGGCGGCTATGCGGCCATTTAACCTTTGGACCTCCTTTAATTTCTGGGGCGGTCTCATGTCTATGATTGCCTTAATCTTGTCCGGGTTGGCCTCAATGTCGCGCCGATTAACTATGTGCCCTAGGAACTTGCCCGAGGTGACACCGAAGATACATTTGTTCTGATTTAGTCTCATGTTGAATTGTCTCAGGATTTTAAATACAAAACACAAATCGTGTATTAATTCGTGCGAGAACTGTGTCTTGACGACCATGTCGTCTACATAGCACTCTATCTTTGTGCCAATTAAGGGTTGAAACAGCTTATTCACAAGCCTTTGAAAGGTTGCCCCAGCATTTTTTAATCCGAAGTGCATAACCTTGTAACAGTATAGGCCGAACTTTGTGATGAACGAGGTCTTTTCCTCGTCGGCCGAATCCATTCTGATTTGGTTGTAGCCCGAATAGGCATCTAAGAAGCTCAGCAACTCGTGTCCCGAGGTCGTGTCTACCAAGTGGTCGATTCTGGGCTGTGGGAAGCAGTCTTTTGGGCAGGCCCGGTTCAGGTCGGTGTAGTCGACGCACATGCGCCACTTGCCGTTGGTCTTCTTTACCAGAACGGAGTTGGCTACCCAGCTCGGGTAATGGACTTCTCTTACGAAGTCGGCTGCGAGAAGCTTCGCGACCTCCTCGTCGATTGCTTTCCATCGCTCCGGGGCTAGGTTGCATTTCTTCTTTCTAACGGGCCTAACTTTAGGATCGGTATTAAGTTTGTGAGTTATAAGGCTGGAGTCAATACCGGGCATATCGGCCGCGGACCATGCAAAAATATCTAAATTTTGAAGTAAGAAGCTTACCAGTTCGAATCGTAAAGGTTCTTGGATGGAAGCGCCGATCTGTAGCGTCCGAGCTGAGTCCACAGCTGAAGTTGGGATCAGGACCGTTTCTTCTGTGGGTGCAGCTCGTTCTTCGCTTTGCTCCGTAGGCTGCTCTAGTTCGAGGTCGTCGGTCACCTTGGTTTTTCCCTTCAGGGCGGCGACATAGCACTTGCGGGACTCGAGCTGATCGCCCCGCGCTACTCCCACACCAAAGTCTGTAGGAAACTTCATTGCGACGTAGTAGGTGGAGACCACTGCTCGTAGGACATGAGTGATTGGCCGCCTTATTATGGCATTGTATGGGGAGGGGGTCGCGACCACCAGGAAATCGTGGTTGAGTCTGACCGCACAGGGCCATGTGCCGACTTCCACAGGTATTGTCACTTTCTCGAGGGGCCTGACTTCCTCTCCGCTGAAGCCCAGTAGAGGAGTGTTTGCGGGCTTCAACTCGCTTCCCCGTAACTGAAGCTGGTCAAACGCTGACTTGAAGAGATTGTTCGCCGAGCTGCCTGAATCAACAAGCATGCGCCTGACTTCGAAGTCGTTGTTCCTTAGTTTTATGACAAGCGCATCATTGTGGGGGTAGTAAATCCCTCGCGCATCGTCTTCCGTGAAGAAAATCGGTTCCTCCGTCTTCGGCCTCTTCAGAGGGTTCTGCTCTTCTTGGGAAGCTTCGCAAACTTATGCCCAGGCCGCTGCCGAAGTGCAACCCACTACTACCGAACCTCCCACTATCACGTGGATGGTTCCCCGAACTGGCCTCTCTTCCGGAGACTGTCTTTGCGACTATTCGGCCGGCCGGCCTGCTGCTAGACTCGGGTGCATCCTTACCGTGCTCCCCTTGCCGACCTATCTTATTATTATTGTTATTATTATTATTATTATTATGTTGTACAAAATTTCTTAAGTACCCGCGACGGATGAGTTCCTCTATCTCGTCGCGGAGATTATTACAATGTTCGGTACTATGACCGTGGTCTCTATGGAAATTGCAGTACAAGTTCTTGTTCCTCTCGTTTGGGTTCCCTTTTAGGCGAGGTGGCCACTTTATGTACAGGACGTCTTTGATCGTCATCAAGATCTCAGCCCGCTTCGTGTTCAAGGGCGTGTAGTCTGTCCGACCTGCCATGGGAGCTCAGAACGGCTGGCTCGGTTTCGGCGCTCGAGCTGGATCCTTCCAGCTGTCTCCTTGATCAGGGAGTTATTCTCTCTTTCTTTTCTCAAACCCGCCCCCAGTCCTTTGGTTGATCTCCTCCTCCATTCGCATGAACTTGTCCGCGAGCTTAAGGAATTCAGCAATGGTCGCGGGCTGGTTGGCCACTATGTGCCACTTGAACTCCTTGTGTGTCACCCCCATCTTGGCCGCCACGAGCTGAACTGTGGGGTCTAGGCGTGGGATCTGTAGGCATGCATCGTTAAACCGCTTGATGTAGCTGCAGATGGGCTCCCCTTCCTTCTGGACCATGCCGAGGAGGCTCTCCTCGGTTCGGGGGCACCGCTTGCTGGTGATGAAGTGCGCGGTGAAGACCTGCACGAACTGGGCCCAGCTCCTTATTGACCCAGGGGCCAAGTTCCTGTACCAGGTGCGAGCCACTCCTCTGAAGGTGGTAGTGAAGGCTACGCACATACAGGACTCGCTGGCCCTAGCCAGTGCATCTGAGACTGGAAGGCATCGACATGGTCGCTGGGGTCAAAGGACGCATCATACTTGTCGAGTGAGGGGAGTTTGAACTCTCCGGGCATAGGAACTGCAAGGAGTTCTAAAGACAGGGGGGAAGGGATTGAAAGGATAGGGGCAGCCTTTACCTCATCCTCGCTCCCTTCTTTACCTCGGAGCTTGGGTAGGACGCGGGTTGCAGTCCAGCGGCTTCGCAGGCGGCGCCTCTGCTGCTTGGAAGGCCCGGCGTTGGCACTACTTGCCTCGGTGTTCCCGAGCTCGATGGGCCTAGACTGCTGGAGTTAGTCCGTGGCTAAGGCGCTGAACCAATTTTTGGTGTGCAGGGGCCCGTCCTAAGAGCGTCGAGGTGATGCTGACTTGATGGATCGGGTTCCTGGTCCGCCGGCGCGTGGCGAGGCGGGGGCAGCCGCTCTCTCTCTCCTACCAGGGGATAAGGCCTGGCTTCTAGAGGGGCTTCGAGCCTGGGAGGCCCGAGCTTGGGAATTCTCTTGGTGGGGGCACCCACCTTGAGGGGAGGGCTTGGCTCACCTAACGGCGGGGTGCCGAGGTGGGAGCTGTGGCTGACTTTGAGGCAGTTGGGGGAACTGCTACTGGTAGTGGTATTGGGATACATGGTGCAACATCTACTGCTGGTAGATTTGATGTTGTTGAAGCTGCTACATTTGGGCTTGGATGGCCCGCATGCCATGCACCAGGTCATCAAGCTGGTTCTGGCTAATTGTCGGGGGAACAATGGTTGGTTCAGCAAAGGTGGTTCCAACAGAGGGAGGAAGGGGGACGTTCATGGCGGGAAGATTCACGGGCGCCACTGTTCGTGGCGCATTTAGGCTGGGGATCCCATCCACCGGAAGGGGGATGGTGAACTATCCGATGCACACCACGGGGACTTGAAGTTGTTCCCCGGTGGCGTTCATCTCCGTGCTACGTCCGACATTGCTGGAAGAAGCCATTGGTGTTGGGGTTTCTTGGAAAAAATGTGCTATGAAATTTTTAGAGGGAGTCTTTTAGAAGCGTTCCCACGGACGGCGCCAATTGATGGAGCGCAATCCGGTCGGTCCTAGCTATCAACGATCTTGCCTCTGACTGGAGCAAAAGATGCCTGAAACGGGGAAGAAAATGAGTAGTCTCCGGGGAGGAACCTGGTGAGAGTGCTCCGAAGCTCAAGTTAGTATTTTCTCAAAGGCAAGATAAAAAACTAGATGAAACAAAGTTATCACGTACTTCCATTCTTGGGGGGAAGAGGGCCTTTTATAACCACTTCGCGCACTCACTCCCAAGCTCCTGTCAGGTCGGGTATCATTACCTCTACACTTCTGCCAGTTCGGGTGTCATCACCTTTGCTGGGGCAGACAACCGCCACTGCTCTCTTTGTCGGAGCCGTCTCTGTAACTGGAGGTGGCGGTGGCAGGTGGCCATTGAAGTGCGGCTGTCAAGCATCAGATCCTAAGTCAGTCAGGCGCGCCGCCTCAGGATACGGACTCCTTTGGTGTCAGGTACGGTTGTTCAGTTCTGCGGCCTGGAGATGAAGCGCCAGAGTGGTGTGCGAGGTGAAGTCTTGAGTTCGGATAGAAGTGTGGCCCAAGCTGCCCTGGGGTGGGCTAGTTCGGGTTGTTGCCCTTTGCGCTCCTCGTAAGGCTCAGGGTCAAAGGGAGAGTTCAGGCTCCTTTTGGGGAGCTCGGACCGCTGGTTCCTCCTCTCGAGGCTCGCGCCTTGAGCGCACTGCCGTGCCGAGCTATCGCTCCTGCCAAGTCACCCTCGGTTGTGCCCACGTGTTGGAAGGTAAAATAAACTGGAAATTAAAGAACAAAAAGTAATTCTAAAACTGAAGAAAAAATGGTTGGGATTCAAATCCAGAGGTGGCAGTAGTGGCGATGGCGAACTACAAGTAGGAACCCCTTCTCTTGCCTGGGCGTCCTCATCTTCCTTTACCCTTGAACTTCTCAAGATCGACCTTCCTTCTTACCTGGGTGAATTGACCAACCCCTTCTCCAGGGCCCCTGGGGTCCTTTTTATTGAGAAGGGTGGATATAACTGGAATTGGAGAGAAAGAGGGGGGCAGGCAGCTGGGTTTTAGCAAAAATATGGGTGCCCTACGTTTAAAATGTAGGGTCAGGATGGTTCTAGGGTGATCCTAAGGCTTAGAAGAAAAGGAGAAGGCACCCAATTTTATGTAAGGCTGAGATTTAATGGGTAAAGGCTGAATGGCGAAGATTAGAAGTTAGGTAGCTCCTAGGGTTAGAATGCTAAAATGAGAGTGCCTTAGAATGGATGGTGGAGATTAGAAGGGATGGAAGGTGAGGATTTATCAGTTAGGGGTGGCGAGGGTTTGTTAAGAGTGAAAAGAATGGGTTAAAAGGCGCCCTAGGGTTTGCTAAGGAGTGTGGAGCATGCTAATACAGTAGGATGGGCGCCCAACTGGGTTTAGCAGCTAGGAGGCGCCCTCCTACTTTCAGTTTTTCACAAAAATGCCCCCTCTCTCTGCTGGACTTCACACCAACTTCCCAAAATCTACATTTCAACAATAAAAACTTCCCAGTTTTCCCCAGAATTTGCCCAGAGACTCTTAGAGGCCACAATATTGAAATTAACTGGGAAAATGACACAATTTGACTTTTATAAGGCCGAAAATACCCCTGAATTGATGCCCTTAAGGCATCAAAATGCAGGGTTATCACATACTCATTTCCAAACCCAGATTCGACCCAGAGCACATGACAAGACAACTTACTTAATCTTATTAATTATGGGCCTAAGGCCCATTTCTTTCAAAGGCTCATGACCCAAGATGTTGCATGGCCAACTTTCTCAGATGTGAGCACTAGGTTTAGGTTGTGAAATTAGTCTGGATAGTTGGGTCCTTTCAATTTGTTGTCGTTTAACAATTTAGCAAACTGTTCGTGTGCCATTTCTGATAAAAGGCACAATTAATTAGTCCATGACCTTAATATTGTTTAACGTTACCTTTCATACAATAGAATTTTATCTATGTTTCATCTCCATTTGTTCATCTTTGAAATTTCCCTCCTATCTCAGTGACAAGGGCATAGTTCATGTCCTTAGAAATGTGGGAAATCACATAGGTGCATGGGGCCAACTATTTCAGCTACATAACTCCATCACTTTTTGTGAAGGATCACATATCCACCCATCTAATGAGCTCTCCCTTTGGCCTCCATCACCCAAAGTACCATGGAAGATTCTTCTATTTTAGGATAGGCCCCTTTCACTAGTCTATGATGCCCTTATCATCTCATGAAGCAATCCCACTAACTATTTCAATGAAATGGATAACCTAATTTTATGGTACATTTCTACCCACTAATTCAATCCGCTTTCATGCTAATGACGGAATGCCTTTAGGGGATATTCCCTATCTCATTGCACTTAAATTAATCATGAGAGAACATGTATATCAGTCCCTAGGTCAGATTTAGGTCATACCATAGTGGCTCCCACTAACTTTCATAAAGTCAAATTCAAATAGGCCCTTAATGGGCTATGTTTCTTGTGAGGTTCCTCTTGGGGAGGAAGCTATTGAGGGGGGCCATTAGAAAATGAGATCATGCAATGATCCATTAGCATCATGGCAATAATATGCATTCAGTCATGATGTTCATGGAGAGTCACATAAGTGAATATATGGGCCAAGTGCTTATGACCCATGAACGAATCACATCCATTCAACACATTTCATACACATACATAATTGATCTATATCAATTCAAAACTTGTAAAACCCATATCCATTTAGATTAACACATGATCATCCCATCAATGGACCAAATTATCTATTAATTTTATCTTGCCATATGGGCTGAACTATAAAAAACAGTTCAGCTGATATAGTAGTAGTCTATGCTGAAATGGGCTAGTCTTGTTTTAATCTAAGATAAAAGGGTTTTTCATGTATGGGCCGAACTGGTCCATGCAATGGGCCATCAAACCCCTAGCCTAGATCAATTTTGGGCCACTTAAATAGTTATCCTAAGGGTTTTGGTTAGACCCCAAAGAACCGTAAGTTTGGCCCAACAAGATTTTACCAAAACTAGGTCAGATTGGCCTATGGTTTGGTGTGCAAAACATGCATCAACTCACATAAGTAACAATTTGAAATTCTCAATTATGATTCACAATCATATCATCAAATAAATAACAAATAATCATAAATAAATGGCTAGGGATGATAGTGTGATGGTCTGAATTCAATCCAGACAAAAACTGCATCCCTACGAAATTGCAATCTGTAGATCAATCTTTGTTTTCTCTGCAGGCTCTAGCAATTTCTCTGATGTAAAAAAATAGAAAAGCCCTAATTTCTATTGCTAACATTAGAAAAACCTAATACATCATTTTTCTAGAAAAGAAAAATAATTAATTACAAATCAAATAATCAAATTAATAAATTCGGTGTTTACAAATTTTGCCACCATCAAGAGTTTGATCTCCATCTAGAGGTGTAAAGTGGGTCATACCGGGCCTGCACGGCATGGCCCACAGGTGGCCCGCGCAAAGTGCGGGCTATGTCATGCTGGCCCATGGGCCGTCACAAGCCATGTTGCCCTCCCTAGTGAAAATTTTGGGGGTCGGCCCAGCACAGCCCACGGCCCAGGCCCGCGTAGGCCCGTGGGCCAAGCCTTGGCCCAAGTTAGGCCATGGATCGGAACAAAGCTATTTTTGCCTATTTATTTTAAAAAATTGAAAAAAACTTAAAATTTTAATTTTATATGAATTTTGATGTATACAATTGCTTATATATACAATAATTAAATAAATTTGTATAATAAAATTGAAAAAATATTATATTTATATTATTATATTATTTTAATTTATATGATATATTATATATTATATATAAATATATAAAATATATAAATATTATGTATATATAATATATATAAATAGTATATATGGGCCGTATCGACACGCAGGCCACGGGTGGCATGGCCTGCTTGATCGTGCCGTGCTGTGCCAGCCCGTGGACTTCAAACCCTAGGCCCAGCATGGCGCGGGCCAAAAGGCGTGCTAATGAGGATGAAAATTTCCCCATCCCCATCCCCGCAGGGGGAAAATCCTCCCCATCCCCGCCCCATTTGGGGCAGATCCCCACGGGGATTGAGGAAATGAGGAAAATTGACATCCCTAATTTTGTGGTTTCTGTATCAGATACACTTAGTTCAATTATTAAAATCAAAATTGGATCAATATAGGGCTAGATTAATTGGGGGGTGATCACTTTCATCGTAGCTCAGGCCTGGCAGGACCCGCACATACACACATTTATGTCAGCTATCATATTTATTTGTTGTTTAATATTGTAAGCACCACTAAGTTCCTCAATGTGTCATAAGAATGAGTTGGAAGTGATTTGCCCTATGCAAAACATAGGTGACTTAGCTCGATATATATTTTTCAAAATATTCTATAAATCTAAATTCAACAAAAAAGAAACCAACCAGCACTGCATTATTGAGTATTGCTAGGCGAAAGGAAAAGAAGGGAAGCAAGAACAAGAATGCCCAAAAGGTGGCGCTGCCCCAAATCAAAAAAGATTGATAAAATCTAAAAGATAAATGTTTTATCCTATGCTCCAAAGCTTTTACAACATTTTCAAGGTTTAGCTATAGAGGCTGGATAGATGAATTCTACAATTAAGACATTTAAAAAAAATGAAGAAAAACTGAAGAAAAGAAAACAAAAACGAAGGAGAAGGAACGGCATATGAGGAGGAAATGAATGATGAAATCTCAACTCAAAGTGTTTTTGTAATTCTTTTACTTTTAAAATAGGTCAAAATTTAATATTGGTACCGTTTTCTTTACTTATTACTCTACAAAAATGAATGGGAGAGTATATTTGTATGTTTTGTGAGCTGTGTATGATGGGTTTGTGTTAAATGTTCTTATTTTCTGTTAAACTATAAATGTTGAAAACATCTCTATCCTTGATGAATCTTAATT
Source organism: Nelumbo nucifera (assembly GCF_055504915.1). Lineage (NCBI taxonomy): Eukaryota > Viridiplantae > Streptophyta > Magnoliopsida > Proteales > Nelumbonaceae > Nelumbo > Nelumbo nucifera. The sequence goes on from NC_142653.1 coordinate 70,050,013, forward strand.
TTTTCTCAATCTTTTCCTTTGTAATTAATCTCTGTTTTTACCTTCTCTTAATTATTATTATCAATGATATAATTACGGGTAATTACTTTCAGCCCAATCAATGCATATTAATATAAAAGCATATCTATAGTTCACTTTTTTTGAGTAATGTAACTTTTTATGTAAATTTTTTCAAGATTTCTTAAATGTATGCTAACTATCATACTTATGTTTTGTTTAATATAATGAAATCAAGGCTTTCCATTGTGATGGTGGGGGCGAATTTAATTCCCGTTGTGATGGTGTCCATGACCAATTTGGGAAAGAAATCAAGGCTTTCCATTGTGATGGTGGGGGCGAATTTAATTCCCATCCTTTTATCTATTATCTTGGTAGTTGTGGTATTATACATCACATCATTTGTCCAAGGACTTAAGTCAAGAAAAAATGGGATGGCAGAAAAGAAGCATCATCACATTGTTGAGACAAGCCTCATCATGCTCCTCCATGCAAACCTACTGATGCGAGGGTAGATCCTTTCAATATAGAAATTTATTTTATAAATGGGAAAGTTTTAGATTAGTACCCTCTACTTTGGGACTAGTGTTACTTTAGTCATTAAACTTCAAAACGTGCCAATCCAGAACTTAAACTTTTAAAATGTGACAATTTAGTTCCCGACGTTAACAATTCGTCAATTATCTTGTCAGGTGATTTCATGTACAACTTAAAACTTTTGAAAATGTTAAAATTATCCTTCGAAATAAAACACTATTCATCATCTTTTTATTTTGTTCGTTCAATCCTACACAGGCCTTGTGTTTGCTTTAATTTTTTAAAAGTCAAACACCAAATGTTAGTTACATTTGCACAAAATTAATAAAAAGCTTAAAAGAATAAACTCTTTGATTGCTTCTATTGTGAGCTACCATGTTCCACAGCTTACAAAAAAATCAACTCTTTGATTGCTTTGGTTGTGAGCTACAGTGTTCCATAGCTTACAACAACATCTTCTGTGTTTTGACTTTGATCTCTCTCTCGATTTCTCTCTCCCCCTCTGCACCATATTATAATTTATATAATTCTATTCTTCAGCAAGATCAACAGCATAAACAAGCATGTTTTGGTTACAACCAATCAGACAGAGAAGAGCAACAAAAGAGGAAAAGGAAGAAGCTGACTGGGTGGCTTAGGCCATGTTTGGGAGTGTTTATTCAAAATAAGTGTTTATTTGGACTATTAAGAACTTATTGATATGTGGGAAATAAGCGTAAAATAGTGATTATTTTAAAAATAAGGGCTTATTTTTAAGCCCAAATTTCTAGTTCTTTTAAGTGCTTATACAATAAGCACTTATTCAATTTTTTTCTTCCAAAATTATCCCTAGTTGAATTTTAAAATACCACTTATAAAATTATGCCTAGTTGAATTTTATGAATGCACTTTTATAAAAGTGCTTTCATAAAAGTACTTTTTAAAAGTGTTTTCGTAAAAGTGTTTTTATAAAAGTAATTTAGTAAAAGTGCATTCATAAGGGTATATTTAGAAAAATTGAAAGAAAATGAAGGACAAAAATAGTCACAAATGCTTATTTAAGTGCTTATTGGAGAAAAAAGACTACTAAACGTGTCGAATACAAATGTGTTTATTCGAATAAGCACTTGTTTTTAAGCACTTATTTTTAACATAGCCTTAACATGGTACATGGCTTTTTCACTATGTTTGGGCATTGCTGGAGTAGGATTTGCTTTAGGCTATGGATACCTATTTTGAATCCGAAGTTTCCCTTTCCCTTCCAAACATGGCTTTTGGTTCTAGGTAAGAATAAAGAGTTGTAAAAAGCTATGAACCTAGAAATTAAATCTCTCATGTAAAATATCAGTAGGATTCAAACAAAAAATAGGAGATTTCTCATTTTTGTGCTCCCGAGGAGACTGATAAAACAGGGGCAGCATGTTGTTTGTTTTAATAACATGGAACCCCCACCCCCAAGTCCTATTCACAACTAAAAAGAAATGGGTAGGGATCTTCATCATCCCACGGTGACCATGTTTGTGCAGTAGTTAGTATTGAGCAACCTTGACAATATAATATATGCTTATAGTCTTAGATGGTTAAACTCTACAATTGATATCTTCTATCCATTCACACCAACTGTTCAAAGGTGGGACATTGAGACTAACTAGGTACAATTGCTAATGAAATTAAATATTTTGACTGTCCTCCTTTACAAACTTCTGAGAATGAATGAGACCCACCACCATCTCCTTTTCCTCTGTCATGTAGCAATTTTGACTATTCTCATACCTCCATGGTTAAATTGCAAAGACAAACACACTTGATTAAACCTACCCAGAGCACAAAAAATTATGCATTTATGCAATTTAGTCATTAATGAAACCAACTTCCATAGAGGTTTAATTATTTTCCTTATTGTTGGGAATTGGGGTCACTGAAACTTGAAGGAGAAGCTCTAAGGTGCATCTTAAGGCACTGTCTTTAGAACATTATTTGGCCCCGCTCAGTTCCACCGAGTTTGTTGTTGGGTTATAGGCAAATCCATTCTCAGGATACAACAAACCCTTGGGTGAGAATCTGCAACTAGCAAAGTTGAAGAATCTCTGAAGAAACCTTTTGTGAGATAATAATAGATCAGATTGAGAGAGACAAGAGGTAGTTTCGAAACTTGTGTGTGTAAATGCTTGATTCATGCTCCTTAAATAATTTTTGAAGAGTTATGGAACAGAGAAGGGTGCTGGTTTAGAAAAGGCTCCTTCAACAGTCACAATTTCAAACAATGTGACTGTTGAAAAGGTAGTTAACAATTAATGACTGTTAACTTTGAATTGTGCCTCTTGATCACACCTGATCGAATTGTGACCATTGATGTTTCAATGATCAGCCTCGCACCAAAAGTAAAAGCCACCCTTTGAGCAAAGTGTGCCTCTAAAGTGCCTCATTGCGCCGCACACATGCACGCATACACGTGTACATGTGTTGTGCGGTAGCAAGCTCCATACTCTCCTCTTTATATCTAAGAAGTGTAAATAAGCTCCTATTTAAAATCTCAAAACAAGTCTTGTAACTTTCCAATGTGGGACAAATTAAAATCTGGTTTTAGTAAGAGAAAAAGCTATTTTTCGAACATGTGTGCAGGTGTCTTTTTCATGTAATTGATCAATCAAACCCTATTGGATTTAATCTCTAATGAGATTAAAATCCAACAATCCCCCACTTTGATTGATCAATTACATAGGTCTCTCTTGACCCAAACTACTATGACATAGTTTTGCATACAAAAGGTGTTTCATAACTTTAACCTTTTATTAGTATAGATATCTCAAAGCTTTGTGAAAGTTATTGGTGGTATGACCTTAAATCAATTACTCTCAAGATAGCCCAGAGATATCTACACACACAAAAATGGCGAGTCTCTGCAAGAGTTTCAAATTTTGCTTAGCACTGTTATGGCCATGTGCTTCTTTCCTGGTTTCATGAACAATCCCGAGAGCAAACCTAAACTCTCATGAGAAGCAGCACCGCTTCTATGTTCGTGTAGGTGAAGTTTCACTATGTATTCCATTATTTGATACATTCAAAACTTCATTACAAGTTTAACTCAACCTCTCATCATAATGGGCAATACTGTTTATGTTGCGATGAGAAATTTCTCAATGTTAGTGGTAATAGTCATAATGTTGTAACTTGTTGTTACCCATTAAACACAATATTGATGTTTTCACTTTAGGTTGAGTTACCATTATAGGTGACTATGGGTTTTAATCCCACATCTTTAGTTGTCGTTTTTACCAATTCTTTGGGCAATCCTTTGGTAAGAGGATGAATCAAGTTTTTAGTTGACCTAAAATAAGTTATAGTGATGACTCCATCTTGAATTAGTTGCCTAACAAATTCATGTCTCAAACTTATATGTCTGGACTTACCATTGTAGGTACCACTATAGACTCTCGACATAGTTGTTTCTCTATCATAGTAAATGGAAATTGGAGGCATACGACTAAGCCAAAGTTTTATATCCAATAATAAATTCCTAATCCATTCAGCCTCTTTTCTAGCAACCGCCAAGGCTATGAATTCAGATTCTATGGTCAAGTGAGATATACAATTTTGTCTATTGGATTTCCAAGAGATCGCACTCCTAGCAAGAACAAAAATCCATCCGGAGGTGGGCTTGTTATCTCTATTACTGGTAATCCGACTTGTATCAGTGTACCCTTATAGTATAGTTGGGTAATTACAGTAGAATAAGACAAGTTCCAAGGTTCTTTTGAGGTACCCAAGAACTTTCCCAATTGCCTTCAAATGTTTTGCACTAGGATTACTTATAAACCAACTAAGTTTACTTACTGCAAATGCAATATCAGGTCTAGTACAAACCATAGCATACATCAGACTTCCTACTGTACTAGCATACTCAAGTTGTGCAATTGTTCTACCAGAATTTTCTACTAGCTTTATACTAGAATGTTATGGTGTGTTGTATTCTTTAAATCCTAAATGCTTAAATTTCTCAAGTATTCTCTCAATATAATATGATTGGATTAATGCATAACCCCTACTATGCTTTTTAAATTTTATTCTCAAGATGGTATCTACTCTTAAATCTTTCATCTTGAAGACAAAGGATAATTAGTTTTTAGTTTCATTTATGCCAACCATATTAGTACCCACAGTAAACATGTCATTAACATAAAGACATACAATTACACGATGATTTTCAATAAACTTTGAGTAAATGCATCTATTAACAGTATTGTGTTTAAAACCAAAATCTAGAATTCAAGAATCAAATTTCTCATGCCATTGTTTGGGTGCTTATTTTAAACTATATAGCGATTTAACCAGTTTATAGACTTTCTTCTCATTTCTAGGAAAAACAAATCCCTCTTGTTGTTCCATATAGACTTCTTTATTTAAATCACCATTTAAGAAAGTAATTTTAACATCCATTTGATGAACATATAAGTGATAAATGGATGCTAGTGCTATAAGTATTCTAATATAAGTTGTTCTGGCCACTGGTGCATAGGTGTCAAAGTAGTCAATCCCTTCCTTTTGATTGAATCCTTTGCCTACCAATCTAGCCTTAAAAGTTTGTACAGCTCCATCAATGTTGTATTTTCTTCTAAACACATATTTACAATTGATTGATTTTCATCCTGAAGGCAAGTCTACAAGTTCCCATGTATTATTTGGAATTATTGAATCCATTTCATCATTTATAGCTTCCTTCCAAAAGGCAACATCTCTAGAGGTTACGACCTCATTGTAGGTCTTTGGGTCGTTTTCAATGTTTAGTAGAATGGGTATCTTATTTTAAATCTTTTCTCTGTTAGCCTCAACCAAGAATAAATTGATTGAGTAGAGATAAAATTAGAACCTAAGTGTTTCTCTGTTCTTTGTCTTTGACTTCTTCTAAGTTCTACTACAGGTGTTATAGTTGTGTCATTTCTTCTTTCAGCCTCATTGTTACCAATATGTATTGAGATCTGATTTTCTCTTCCTGGTTCTCTGTCATTTTTTTGTGGATTCGGAACATAGTTTATTTTCAAAGAATTCAACATCTCTAGTTTCAATTATTATGTTGGATTCTAAATCTAGAAACTTATAGGCCTTGCTATGTTCTACATATCCAACAAACATACTTCCTTTTGCTTTGAGTTCGAACTTGGTTCCTTTAGAGTCTGGAACTTTGTAATATGTTAAGCACTCCCACACTTCTAGGTATGCTAAGTTAGCCTTTCTTCTAGGCTGTTAGGAGTGCTTCCCCCATAGGTTTAAGGGTGCATTGGCTTTCATCAACATACAGTTTATCATTTTTGTAAGTGTTTTGTTTTTCCTTTTGTCTAAACCATTCTATTGAGGGGTATAGGGAGCATAACTCTGACGTACTATTCCAAATTCTTTAAAGGAAGAATTAAACTCATTCTTAAAGTACTCAACACCCCCTATCACTTCTAAGAATTTTAATTTTCTTTTCTAATTGATTTTCAACTCCAATTTTGTATAGTTTAAATATGTCAAAGGCTTCATCATTAGTTCTCATAAGGTAGACATTAGTGTATCTTGAAAAATCATCAATAAAGGTTATGAAATATCTCTTACCTCCTCTAGTTAATACACCATTGAGTTCATAAATGTCAGAAATTAGTTCTAAAAGTAGAGAATTTTTCTCAACACTTGGGAAAGGTTTCTTGGCCATTTTGGACTTTACACATATCTCACATTTTTCATTTAATTCATTACTATAGGAAATTAAATCAAGTTTGCTCATGTTTTTTATGGATTTAAAATTCAAATGTGCTAATCTATCATCTCATAAAGAGAAAGAATCAACAATATAAGCTGAACGTTTTCCTTCATTAATACTCAATTTGGACATACCATTACAATCATATCCCTTTTCAGTAAACATCCCATTCTTAGACAAGATTAGTTTGTCGGATTCAAAGACAACTTTGAATCTCTTCTTACAGGAAAAAATTTACTGAGACCAAGTTCTTTCTAATGTCAAGAACGTGAAGAACATTCAAGAGAGTCAGTGTATTTCAGGAGGTGAAGTTCAATTCCATTTTTCCCCTTCCAGCAACTTTGGCACATGTTTTGTTTCCCAACTGTACCTCCTAGCCATTAATCACTTCTTCATATGTCTTGAACAAGGACTTGTCTTTATAAACATGGACTATGGCAACTAAATCGAAACACCATCCAGAAGACAATTCTACCATATTGACTTCAGTAATATGGCCATTAGATTGTCTTCCACCATGTTTGCGGACTTGGTTCCACCTTTCTAATGTCGGAAAACTCGTGCATAGTGCCCCTTTTATCCACAAACATAGCATGATCTTTTCTTATTGTTACTTTTCTTGAAGTTCTTGTCCTTCTTCTTTACTTGTAATCCAGGATTAGTCTTCTTCAATCCATTTTCCACAAAATTAACCTTAGATTTCAACATACTGGCTAGGGTCTTATCCCTACTATCTCTAATCCAAGACTCTTCTTCAATATGAAGGTGTTGCTGAATTTGCTCCAAGGTAAGTTCTTCAGCCTTGTGTGAAAGCTTCTTCCTATAATCCTTCCAAGAGGGTAGAAATTTGGCAATTATTACTTTCACTTGGAAAGATTCAGGAATGATGATATCAAGGGATTGAATTTTATTGATTTCCACCTATAGTTCGTGAACTTGCTCCAGTATGGGCTTATGATCGTTCATGGTAAAGTTAAAGTATGCACATTGTATTTGAATTCCAAAACCTTCCAGATTTTTTTGGAGATGTAAATTCCATGTAGAAGTTGTAAAGGCAGTCTGATAAGGCGTTTAGTATATGTCCTCGGAAAAGAAGCGAATCCTCTTCTCATTTTTCTCTTTCCTTCCTCAGCTTTTCAAAGTCTTTGTTAGTGGATTCAAGAAGTTGTTGCAGATTTGGATCCAACAGATAGTATAGTTTTAATGTCGTAAAAAAGAAGATCATCTTGTCTTGCCATCGACTGAATTTTTCTCCATCGAACTAGTCAAGTCGAACAAGATCTCGGTTCATCATCATGATCGAGGTCATGCTTGCTTCCGCCTCCATTGTAGAACAATGTTCTAAAATTGTTGAGAATTGGTGTCATTGAAACTTGGAGGAGAAGCTCTAAGGCGCGTCTGAAGACACTATCTTTAGAACGTTATTTCCCTCCACTCAGTTCTTTTGAGTTTGCTGTGGATTACAGACAAATCCATTCCTAGGATACAATAGAGCCTTAGGCAAGAACCTACAACTAGCAAAGTTGAAGAGTCTCTGAAGAAGCCTTATGTGAGACAATACCAGATCGGACTGAGAGAGATATGAGTGACTTTCAAAACTTGTGTGTGTAAATACTTGATTCATGCTCTTTAAATAATTTCTGAAGAGTTATTGAGTAGAGAAAGGTGCTAGTTTAGAAAAGGCCCCTTGAACAGTCACAATTTTAAACAATGTGACTGTTAAAAAGGTAGTTAACAGTTAATGGCTGTTAACTTTGAATTGTGCCTCTTGATCACACCTAATCGAATCATGACCATTGATATTTCAATGGTCAGCTTCGCACCAAAAGTCAAAGCCGCCATTCGCGAGCAAAGTGCACCTCTAAAGCACCTCATTGGGTCGCATACACGCGTGCACATGCGAGCGCGCGCATTATGTGGTAGAAAGCCTCCATACTCTCCTCTTTATATATAAGGAGTGTAAATAAGCTCCTATTTAAAAACTCAAAACAATTCTTGTAATTTTCCAATGTGGGACAAGTTAAAAACTGGTTTTAGTTTGAGAAAAAGTTATTTTTCAAGACATGTGTACAGGTGTGTTTTTCATGTAATTGATCAATCAAACCTCATTGGATTTAATCTCTAATGAGATTAAAATCCAACACTTTTTGTGGGCGGTTGAATGGCTTTTTTGAGCGTTGACTCTCTCTCTCTCTCTCTCTCTCTTTCCTAGCCTACTTGAGCGGCATTGCTGATATGGGGTTTCCCATGAAGCTACCATTATAAGCATCCACTATAAGAGATTTATGGTACATGACCAGTTCATTTGACAAATTGAGAAGGCTAAGCCTCGGAGAAGATAGGCTCACCGGAATTGATTTGGAGAGATGATTGTTCAATAGGTTTATTGAATTTAGAGAATGTAATTCCCCGAGTGTCGATAGAATATTACCAGTGAATGCGTTGTGGGTAAAATTTATGATGTTGAGAGAAGCACAGGTTCCTTTACAATATTCCAAAGCTTCATTGAGTAATCTTTCAACCACCACACTCTTGAAAGAATAGATGGTGGATAAAGAAAATTAGATGACACTTGAAGGTCATTTGTATCTTTTCACATGCCACTTAACTATTGTTAATGATATGTACTAAGTTGGCATGTTTTGGAAGTTTAGGTACTAGATTGACACATTTTGTAGTTCGGGGACCAAAGTGACACTAGGCCGAAAGTACATGGTACTTTCCCTTAAATTGACTTCCTACTCTCCTACTAGCACGGTCCTCTCTATTTTAGAGATGTATGGTCAACTACCAAATTACCCTCATCTAAGAGTCTTTGGTTGTATATGTTTTCCTTGTCTATGAGATCATGCTCCACATAAATTGTATCCAATATCATTTCCATGTGTTTTTCTTAGTTACAATCCTTTACATAATGGGTATCATTGTTTGAATCCAACAAACCAATATGGGAGTTGTTTAGGCTTTCTTCTTTGTAGAACTCTAACTAATAAGGATGGAATTCTAAAATTTGGAAATGGAATACCTTCTAACATCTCTTAACCTCAGTTTTAAGGGGATATTATTAGGAATTAGGTACTAATTTTCCCTAAATCCCTTACCTCTCTCTCTTTAATTCCAAGACAACGAGAAGCTTGAAGAAAAGATTTCACAAATTCAAATCTCCAATCTCAATCAATTCAAGTTTGAATTACCCAAACACATAACAAACTTGTTTAACAACTAGATAACATGAACAAAACACTAATGACTTAGGTTAAGAAACTTACCTCTTTGGTTTAGCCTTGAGTGAGCTTGACAATAGTTATTCTAGAGCTTTGGAAATGATGTTTTTGAGATTTCATGCCATAAGAATGACTTACTCCTTGATGCAAAAGAGTGTATATCTACAGGGGGTTTTGTCTTTCTTGGAGATTAGGATGTAAACACACAGGGAAGTAGGCAGTTTTGGTGAGTTTTAACTAGATTTGGAAATTTTATCATATTTTTTCTGAAAATAGTTAGGGATTCAAATGAGGTTCTCTCTTTCATTTCTTCCTCCCAAAAGTCTTCCCTCAAAACTCAAAATCCATCATATTTATAGAGAGTGTAGGAGCAGGTTTGAGACAAACTCACCATGTGTCCAAGATTTCAAGCATTCTCAAGCATGCAAGAAAACCTAAAAAACTTAACCTGACATGTTTTTTCAAAAGATTTCCAGGGGTTTAATCAGTCAATCTAAGATTTCAATGATTTTCCCTAGGGTTTCTCATGGCCAATGGTGTTGTTTCCAAGTCTGTTTATGTCGGATTTGAATATGGCATTTCAATGGGGGAAAATGTAAATTTGAAGTGGCCATAATGGCCCTTATGTCAATTTCTAGGTTCAATAGGAGTTACTTTGAGGCTTTTGGGTTCTTTTGGTCTATTTGGCTTGTCCTAATTAGTCTAATGGGTCAGGGGGATTAAATCAAGGGTTGACATTAGCTCTCACTCTTTTGAGGTTTTAGGTTGGGACAAATGAAGGGGTTTAATCCAGTGCATCGAAACAAAATCTTTTTAGTTCAACAATCAAACATGTGAATTAGGTCGTAAAAATTGGCATACTAGGGTTTTCTGGGTCTATGATCACAGTGGTGAGGTCTGATTGGTCAAATATGGTTGGGATAATGAATATCTATGGTTGATTCGCTATGATTAATAAGATTTGCTAAAATATAACCTTTATTCAATGGTGTGTCAAACGAGGGAAATTTGGGATAAAATTTGGTGTATGGACATTTTTGGATGTCTTGAATCTGATGGAAGTGATGAATCTTTGACCAAAGGTGTGGATTGAAACATTTGGTTTAGGCCTAGGTTCAACTTATGGTTTATCAATCAATAAGGAGGCTTGAAACAAAATCTCACATTTTTAATAGTTAAATAGAGGAGTTTGATAATGAAATTTGATGTATTGGAGTTTTTTGGGTTTCTAAGCACAGTGGTGAGGTTTGATTGGTCAAATAAAGCTTGGATGGTGAAAATCCATGCCTGGTAAGTTTTAATCAATTGGATTTGATAAAATGAACTCTTGGCTTGATGATAGGTCAAACTAGGGAATTTTGGAATGATATTTGGTGGGTGGACATTTTTGGACATCTTGAATTTGATGGAAAAGAGATATCTATGGTAAGAGATGTGGATTGAAGGATTTGGTATCAAGGTTTTAGCTTGTGGTTTATAACTAATGAGAAGGGTTGAAATGGAATTTTGCTAGTTTTGGAAGGAATTAGGGAATTTTAAGGTTAAAATTGGACAGTAGGGTTTTTTGGACTTAATCAAAGGTGTTTGGTTGCTTAGGCCATGTCTTCTTGTGTAAGTTAGTCATAAACATCAAATTGGAATCTTTGTTGATTGAACGGATAAGGGAATTTTGAGTTGAAACTTGGCGTGCGACCATGGATTGAGATGAGTCAAGTGGATGGTTTCAATATGAGAAAGAATTGGTTGATCTTAGTTGTCTAGTCCTATCCATTTAAGGTTGTCAGAATGGAATATTGGCATTTTTACAGTTGATTATCATAGATTCAAAGTGTGATTTGAGGGGTGATCTTATCTTAGTATAAATGTGCCAGATTTGGATTTGTGGAGTCAAGGTGTGGACATTGCGTAGATTGAGACTCTTAAAGAAGAGGTTAGTGTGATAAATGGTGGATCTTTAAGGTTTGGTCTTAAAATTCAACATACAACTAAGCTTTAGTTTCCTAAGTCTAGGGATTGTGTCTAATCGATGTTCGATGTTGATCTCAATGTTCTCGTTTGTCATGTAGATTGAAAGAGGGAAATTTTGGGTTTCGACAAGTCCCAAGTTGTTTGGTTATGCTTTCAAGTTTTGGGGTCTTAAAAGAGGGTATAAAGAGGTAGAGTGAAGGGACCAAGCAAAAATTGGTTGCTAATATCAAGATAACTCTTATGAGAGTGTAGCTATTCCAACACAAAATGAATTGTTCATTAGGACCAATGATGAAACTAATGATTGTCCTACAAAGTTTTATGATCTGTGTGGTCTTTTCTCCTACTATTGATTTACTACCTCTCTCTCCCCTATTCCAACTGCTACAAATATACATACAAACATCCATCACATGATTACAAGAGGTAAATCAACTCAAGATCCTTCTCTTAGACCACCAAGGTTCTTTGCCAAAGATAGCAAAGCTAATATGGCTTTTATCTTCCATCATGGATTCCATGACTTCGCATGTTGCTCTCTCTGAACCTCATTGGGTAGAGGTAATGCAAGAAGAGAGTCAAGCATTTTCCAATATGAAACATGGACTCTCTAGTCCCATGACCCAAAGGTTGCAATGTTGTTGGTTCTAAGTGGATTTACAAGATTAATCTTAGGCCCAATGGTATGATAGATTGTTTTAGGACTTGATTAGTTGCTCATGGATTCATTCAAACATTAAGAGTTGATTTTGAGGAGACATTCACTCTAGTGATTCAGCCCATCACCATACACCCTATCCTTGTTATTGCCACTTCTAAATGGCTATGCTTTCTTACATGGAAAGATCGAAGTGGTTTACGTGGAGTAGATCCTAGGTTTGAAGATGTACAACTACCAAGTATTGTTTATTTCCTTCAAAAATTTCTGCATGGCTTTAAGCAAATTCTTAGAGCTTGGTTTGATAGCCTCTCCATGTATTTACTTCATCTACGTCTCATTTGCAATAGGGCTTACTTGTCCCTTTTTGTTCCTAAGAGCCCATAAGGTTTATTGCCTTTATTATATGTTGATGATTTTGCAAATACCAATGGTAGGTATGGCATTGTGGAAATGGTCCAAGTTTTGGAGGTAGAGAGTAGGATGTTGGAAAGAACAAGGCATTAGGGATGAGACTAGATTAGGAAGATGAGAATAGAACTCTCTAGGAATAAAGGACAGAATGATGCTAAGTCTAGAATGCTTAACTACTCAGATTGATAGAACATTGAAGCTAAAAGAACTCTAGGGTTAGGTTACTGGTGACAGGATGACTCCAAATGTATCAAATCATGTGAATTTTGAATATGACTCCCTTCACGTCATGAGACCTACTATTTATAGATGAAATGATGCCTCACTTCATGCATGGCAAGGATCAAGAATTCTAGAATATTCCTTAGGCGGTTAAGAGCTTTAGCCCCTAGGTTGCTCTGATGAAGACACATGTTGGGCTGTGATGTAGGGAACATATTCGCTTTGATTCCCACAACCGTAGGCTCCTACCACATGTCACCTCAAGAGAGATAAGATCTTCCATACAAACTCCCTAAACCATAGCTTGCTTTAGTTACTTTGCCTTACGTCTTACAAAGGGTATTTGTGATTTAGGTTTGGGTATGAAGAGTGTCTTAGAGAAGTGCTACTAACCAGATGACCATAGAGCCTATAGTTCTACTACTGCAGCTAGCCTGTGAGGATATTGCTGCAAATTTAATCATTGTAAAGGTAGGCAATAAGGACTGTGAAGATCATGCTGCAATTGTAAATAAACAAGGGGACATCATGAATAAAGTGTGCGAGGTTACTAGTGTGAATGTAGATAAGGAGGCAAAGGCTACCAATAAGGGCCGCAAAGAGGCTACCACGGACACCATCGAGGTACTATTTATTTCATATGATCATGTATTTATAACTTGTACCAATTCTGTTACTTGCTTTTTTATACTAACTATGGTTCTTATATGCATTCATCAAGGCATAATGAAGAGGATAACAATGGGAATGATGTACTTAAGGACTTCACATGCGCCATTGGTCATGATACCATCATGATGTATTTGAACAACACCAATGATCATTGTGGTGTAGTTTTCAGTGACAAATTGGAGGAGTTAAAATTGAAGTCTTAGTCACAAGACATACTAGAGTTCAAGCCTGACTTAAAAGATCGTGTTACTAAGGCGTAGAAGTTATCTCCCTTAGGGATGACTACCTCTATACACTTGGTCTCCATGATTTGTTGCTTTTTCAGGACAAGAGGCAGATCTTCCTCAGTTTGGGGTTTCGCATATGCTTCTCTTGTAATTGGGTGACCGATAACCATAATAAGTTGGGATTCATCCTCAAGCACTGTCTCTACATTGTACATGACATCCAGAAGGTGAGCCTTAGTGGCCATAAAGGGTGCCCTGGTTCTTCCTATTCTCACAATCTTTTCGTGACGGACTGACGGACGGCCTTGGCACTGTTGGATTTTAATCTCATGAGAGATTAAATCCAATGGGTTTGATTGATCAATTACATGAGAAATTGCACCTGTACACTTGATTGAAAAAATCAGTTTTTCTCTTACAAAATCAGTTTTGAACTTGTCCCACATTGGAAAATTAAACGGTGATTTAAATGAAGAGGTTTACATGGAACAACCAGAAGGATTTGTTCTTCCTGGAAACGAGAAGAAAGTCTGTAAACTGGTTAAATCACTATATGGATTAAAACAAGCACCTAAACAGTAGCATGAGAAATTTGATTCTTGCATTCTAGCTTTTGGTTTTAAACATAATAGTGCTGATAGATGCATCTACTCAAAATTCACTGAAAATTATGGAGTAATTGTATGTTTTTATGTTGATGATATGCTTATTGTGGGTACAAATATGGTTGGCATAAATGAAACTAAAAACTATTTATCCTCTATCTTCAAGATGAAAGATTTAGGAGAAGTAGATACCATATTGGGAATAAAAGTTAAAAACATGGTAGGGCTATGCATTAAGCCAATCACATTATATTGAGAAAGTACTTGAGAAATTTAAGCATTTAGGGTTTAAAGAATATAACACACCATATGATTCTAGTATAAGGCTAGTAGAAAATACTGGTAGAGCAATTGCATAAATTGAGTATGCTAGTGCAGTAGGAAGCTTGATGTATGTTATGCTTTGTACCTGACCTGATATTGCATTTGCAGTAAGTAAACTCAATCGGTTTACAAGTAATCTCGGTGCAGAGCACTGGAAGGCAATTGGGAGAGTTTTTGGGTATCTCAAGAGAACCTTGGAACTTGGCTTGTTTTACTGTGATTATCTAGCTGTACTAGAAGGGTACACTGATGCAAGTTGGATTACCGGTAATGGAGATAACAAGTCCACATCTCGATGGATTTTCGTCCTTGGTGAGGGTGCAATCTCTTGGGCATCCAAAAGACAAACTTGTATATCTCACTCGACCATGGAATCCGAGTTCATAGCCTTAGCGGCTGCTGGAAAAGAGGCTGAATGGATTATGAATTTATTATTGGATATAAAACTTTGGCCTAGTCCTATGCCTCCAATTTCCATTTACTGTAATAGTGAGGCAACTCTGTCAAGGGCCTATAGTGGTACCTACAATGGTAAGTCCAGATATATAAGTCTGAGACATGAATTTGTTAGACAACTGATTCAAGATGGAGTCATCACTATAACCTATGTGAGGTCAAGTAAAAACTTGGTTGATCCTCTTACCAAGGGCTTGGCCAGAGAATTGGTAAGAATAACAACCAAAGAGATGGGATTAAAACCCTTTACTTAGTCACTTGTAATGGTAACCCAACCTGAACTGAAAACCATCAGTATTGGGTTTAATGGGTAACAACAAGTTACAACAATGTGACTATTAGCACTGGCATTGAGAAATTTCCCATCACAACATAAATAGTGTTGTCCGTTATGATGAGAGGTTGAGATAAACTCTTAATGAAGTTCTGAAATGTGTCAAATAACGGAGCACATAGTTGAACTTCACCTATGTGAACATAGAAGTGGTGCCGCTTCTCATGAGGGTTTGGATTTGCTCTCGGGATTGTTCATGAAACCAGGAAAGAAGCACATGGCGATAACAGTGTTGAGCAAAACTTGAAACTCTTGCAGAGACTAGACATTTTTGTGTGTATAGGTGTCTCCGATCTGTCTTGAGAGTAATTGGTTTAAGGTCTTACCACCAATAACTTTGACAAGGCTCTGAGATAACTATACTAACCAGAGGTTTAAGTTGATAAACACCTTTTGTATGCATAATTGTGTCATAGTAATTTGGATTGAGAGAGAACTATGTAATTGATCAATCAATGTGGAGGATTGTTGGATTTTAATCTCATGAGAGATTAAATCCAATGGGTTTGATTGATCAATTACATGAGAAATTGCACCTGTACACTTGATTGAAAAAATCAGTTTTTCTCTTACAAAACCAGTTTTGAACTTGTCCCACATTGGAAAATTATAAATTTTGTTTTCAGTATTTCAATAGGAGCTGATTTACACTCCTTAGAATTAGTAGAGGAGAGTATGGGGATTCGATACCGCGCAACGCGTGCGCGCGCGTGTGCGCGCATGTGTGCGGCGCAATGGGGCACTTTAGAGGCGCACTTTGCTCGCACCCGCGTGGCTCGCGATGGGCGGCTCTGGTTTTGGTAGGTTGATGACCGTTGATGAGATCAACAGTCATGATTCGATCGAGTGTGATCAAGAGGCACAATTCAAAGTTAACAGTCACCAACTATTAACTACTTTGTAAACAGTCACAATGTTTGAAATTGTGACTATTCAAGGTGCCTTCTCTAAACCAGCACCCACCTTTTCCTCATACCTCTTCACAAATTATTTAAGGAGCACGAATCAGACTCCAAAACACACAATTTCGAAATTCAATCTCTCTCTCTCTCTCAGTCCGGTCTGCTACAGTCTCACAGAAGGTTTCTTTGGAGACTCTTCAACTTTGCTGGTTGCAGATTCTCACCCAAGGCTCTGTTGTATCCTGGGAACGAATTTGCCTGTAACCCAATAGAAAACTCAGTAAAACTAAGTGGGGGTAAATAACGTTTTAAAGACAGTGTCTTCAGACGCGCCTCAGAGCTTCTCCTCCAAAGTTACAGTGACCCCATCTTCTCCAACAGGCACACTAATGGTAGGTTGAGGGGGCCAACTACAAGCAATGGATGAACAACCTACCCAAGAATACATGGTACGTGGTTCAACCTACCATGATCTAAAACTCCACTTTGAGACTGTAGAGTGTGCATGAACTCCACGTATTGAAGTGAGGGCCCTCTACTATCATTTTTCCTCAAGTCCAAAAGAAATGGTCCTAGTCCACTATCTTGTTCCTTATGGTCCAATCTCGACTAGGGCTCTAGCCATCCTATGTTGTGCCTCCGTGGGAATGCCTTCCTCCTGGAAAAATTGCGGGAGATGTCTACTCTTGAAGAACCTCACCACCAACACCACAGGTGAAGCCATATTGAAGATGGTGCTATTAAGCATATTGATGCATCCCACGAACGAGTGAGGTAGCAGGGGCTGGTCTTCTACTCCTCCAGCTATCATATGGGTCAAGTCCTTCAATCACACAAACTCCTCAAAGTACTTTTGCAGCTTGTAGAAGTCCATGATGTTGTGGGAGACTGTCTGGTGGAACTCATAGAAATACTTGCTACGCTTCTCCTCCTTGGTAGGTGGTTGTACTACTAATGGCCTCTAAACCTTACCATGAACGATCAACCTCTCCATGATGACTAGTGATGTAGACACCTTAGCCTGGCCAATGACACATCGACACGTGCCCGAGGGTGGAGCCAATCAGCGCATCCAACAGGGCGGAGGTCGGCGCTCAATGTGGGACCAATGGCATGACCACACGTGGCGACCTCGGATGGCTGCACGCCCAGGGCCGGATCGCATCCTAGCCGTCTGCACCCATCCACCGCCAAGCAATCTCAAGTATAAATTGGGCATGATTACCCCAAGGTAAGGGGCTGGGTCCTAGACTTTGGGCTAGACACTCATCTCTCTCAGTCCTCCAGCTTACTAGCAACCTCGTCCGATCTCCTCAGACCTCGCCTGCCCTCTTTGCTAGAAGGTAAGGGGCTGGATCCTGACATTCCCTTCTCCGTAGGTTCTCGTCCTTGGTTAACCTCAGACACTCATAGGAACTCGACCTCGACCGCACTACAGGCCTCAGACTCTACTGGTCCTCGACCTCAGCAGCCCTCGGATCCTTCCACCAGTAGCTCGTCTAGGAAGCAAATTTATAGTGTTGTCCTCAGCCCTTTCTGAGCAACAACAATTGGCGCCATCTGGGAATGACTGCTAATACTTCCCCCAATCTACAGCTAAGCTTCCAACAAAATGGATAGGAACAATAGAACTACCCAGAACTAGGTCACAAGGGACCAACTCCAAGCAGTCCTCAACCGGCTGGATGACCTCTAGCAAAGGCTAGATGAGGTGGAGCGACTGGTAGGAGGCCACCCTGTTGGAATCCTAGGGTACTGCCGCCAACGCTCTTCACGATCTCCGCCGACTCAGCACCCTATCAGACCTACCCGTGCTGACTTCCTAGAGTCTGGCAGAAGCGGCCGAAGTGTGAGTCAGCCGTCGAGGACCCTCCAACCTCCCAGCCGAAGGGAGAACGAATCAGCATGGTCTCGCAACCACCGCCGAAGCCAAAGACACCTCCGCCAATGAGAAAGCCCTCTGTACGAAGGCGAGCGATCGGGCCACCACAACCCCCCTCTTAGACCTTTGAGAACTCCTTGAGGACCAATAGGCCAAAAGGAACCAAGAAGCATCTGCATCCGCCAACCTGATGAGCAAGGCCAGCCCATCCCACTTTCAAGGAGACCTGGATGAGGCTGAGGTGCCTGTCGGCTAGAAGATCGCCGACCTACAGGTGCAGCTCAGCGCGGTGAAAGACAAAATTCGACAAGTAAAGGAGAGTAGAGGTGACACCTTGGCAAGTCAGAACCTCTCCACCAAGATGGACGCCTTCACCATTGCCATCACCTCGGAGCCTCTTCAACATCACTTCAAAGCTCCCACATTGGAGACTTACGCTGGCACCTTGGACCCAGACGAGCAGTTGGAGAGCTTCTAGGCACTCATGCTCCTATATGGGGTATTCCAACACCTTGATGTGCCGAGCTTTCCAGGCAACCTTCAAGGGGGCAGCTCGCCTATGGTTCTCCAGGCTCCCGCCTTGCTCCATCAGCTCGTGGGAGAAGCTCACCAACCTTTTCCTCGCCCATTTCATCAGCAGTCGACGGTCCCAAAAGAGCATCGTCTCACTTATGGTCGTCTGACAGAGACATGGCGAGAGTCTGTGATCCTACATCGACCGCTTCAAGAAAGAAGAACTCGAGGTCCGCGACCTTAACCCCATGGTCTCCATGCATGCAGCAATCCAAGGCCTCCTCCCCGAGTTGGCCCTTAAGTGCTTTATCACTAAGACACCACCCAAAACCAAGGCGGAATTTTTGAGAAAGGCACAAAAGTACATCACTGCCAAGGAAGCCTCAGCCAACGAGCACCGAGGTGGAGAGGCTGACCACGACCATGGTGACACTAAGAAGAAGAGGAAGAACAGAGATAGTCGTGACAACAACGATAACAAGAAACCGTCAGCCCTGACCTACGATCAGTATGCACCACTCAACTCCACCTGAGCCCATATCCTCATGCAGGTAGGAGAAGAGGAGTATATGAAGTGGCCTAAGAAGATGAAGAGGAACCCCAAGAGGGGTAACCCAAGGAAATACTGCACATATCACTGCGGCATTGGCCACGACACCGAGGACTATTATGAGCTCCAAGACGAGATCGAGTCCCTCATCCGCCACAGATATTTGAAGTAGTACATTGACAACATCCTCATCTCCTTGCCCCAGCAGCAACAATTGTAATTAGTCATCATCAAGAGCTCGGCCTCGGGCGTACCCTCATGACCGACCATAAGAGCTCAGCCTTGAGCATACCCACAGGCCCGATCATGTAAAAAAATTTTGAATTAAAGCAAGTTTCTCTCACCTCGCCTCAAACCCTCAGCGTATACGTTCTCATCCCAATCAAGCGACCAGCCACAACATACAACATTTACCAAGGTTACATAAATTACACGCTCGAACTGGACCTCGATCCACGGCACACGGCTCTTTGAGGTCATATGCCTAGTCGCGAGGTCCCCCTCAATCGACCGGCTGGCGGCGGCCTACAACATTCACCAAGGTTACGCACCCGAACTGGACGTCAACCCAAGACATACGATCATTGGAGGCCACACACCTACTTGCCCCTTTTGACAAGGGATCTAATGGACCTCGGCCGTAGCTGACGGGGTGGCCCTCGATATTGGCCTCAGCCTCAGAAGACCCTCCTACAAAACCGAGCGAGTCTTTATCCAGGATGGAGAGCCGGCACCGGCCCTTTGCTTAGCACAAACCATGGCAGAACAAACACGTTGAAGGGAACAACGCCACCTTGCTAAGACCAGGGTGCTCTGCGGCACCGGCCAGGCACCACATAGCCTCGACTACGCAAGGGTTCACATGCTCTGTCCCCTATGGAAAGGGTATCCAAGATAGATAAGGTGTGTGCCTCCCTTTCCTTCTCGCTAAGGAAAGGGGCCTAGTATCCTGGGCAATGAAGCATGGCCTTGGCCTGACCCACCTGATTGCTTGAGTAGAAGAAATGCAACCGCAAAAAGGCACAAGATACGCAAAAATTACATTCTATATCGGGCAACTCATAACAAGCTTCAAGCCACGGCTGCCATAGACTCCTCCCTGGCAAAGTCACCTCGGACGCCGGCCACCTCTTGATGGATGCACACCCCTTGCCATTGACCTAACCACCTCAGCTCGTGGCATCATCACCTTGGACACCAGCCACACCCCGGAGGATGCACGTCCCTCCTCGCTGAAGGGACGTGCACCACACCCCGGGGTGTCATCACCTTGGATGCATGCCCCACCTAGGCGGCCCCCTCTTCCCTCCTCTCAACGGACGTGCACCCCACCTCGGATCGGGGCAGCGTCACCTTGGATGCATGTAGCTTTTCGTCTGTCACCCTCCTTGCGTAGAAGTTGCAAGATGATGGCATGACAAGTAACCCACAGTGGAAGCGCAATCGCCAATGAAGTACTCACCTCGGCTACCCCTACGGGCAACCCGGTTGAGGTGCCCTCCCGGCCGAGGTGCTCTCCTGGCTAGCGCCCTCCCGGCCGAGGTGCTCTCTTGACTAGCGCCCTCCCGGCCGAGGTGCCCTCTTGATTGGAGCCCTCCTAGTCGACCTGATCGAGGTGCCCTATTGACACCTGTCTACCGAACGGGCCCTCGCCCAGTGCCCTTTCTAGGTACTTACCTTGGTCACCCCTACAGGAAGCCCGGCCAAGGCGCCCTCCTAGCTGAGGTGCCCTCCAGACTAGAACCCTCTTGGCCGACCTAGCCGAGGCACCCTCCTCGCCAAGGCGTTCCCTTGACACCTGTCTACTGAACGAGCCCTCGCCTAACGCCCTCCCCAGCAACTTGGCCTTCTCAATCAGCAAGTGCCTGGCGTTCAGCGACACCCTTACACAAGCACGAGCTACTCAATGCTTACAAATGGAAAGCTAAGCCGATGTATCGGGCTGATAGCAGGAATCCTCCTACCAATGTGAATGAAGCCGAGGCCAGCTCGCGTCAAATCTTCCTTCGCCACTAGGGGCTCAGCTCGGCTCCCCACCAAATCGACCTAAACGACCAACCCTCTACACTGGAAGCAAAGAAAGACCACCTTCGTCTCGCACAACCAGACGCCCACCTCGGACACGGTCTGAACCTTCAATGCTAAGACTCGTCACACACGCGAACAATACCCGACTCTGGAACTCATCTCGTGCACGACCACTGGTGTGTCCGGAAGCATGTTGTTAAACACTTCGGAACACCAGTTTAAACATTTATCAAATTTTTCTGACTCTCAAACAACAACTAACATAGTAAATGGGTGAGAATAGGTCGTATCCATAGGGAAGCAAGTGAAAAATTAATATATACTTAGATCCAAACAAGAGAATGCAATCGAGAATGGCAGAAAATACGAAAATAAAATCTATTATTGCTGAAATTAAATGTTTCAAATTTAAACAAGACAATAGATAAAAATAAGAATTTAATAAAGTATGGGAATCAACAAAGGAAATAAAAGAAATAAATAAAAAAATGATCCATAATCCGGATCCGGTGGCGGTAGATGTAGATCGACCAAACAACTTGCAGAAACCCCTCCTAACAAGAACCAGGCGTCTATCCTTTCTACAACCCTTGAACCCCTCGAGACAGCTTAGCCTTGAACCGAACGAATTCAGATCTACAAAACAGAGAAACGAAAAAAAGAATTAAATCTAAAAGATTGCAGAAATAAACATAATAGAAAAGAAATTAAAGAAAAGAAAAGAATGGTTGATCAGATCTAGTGGCGGTAGTTGCATAATGGTTGCACAGCTTGCAAGAACCCCTCTTGACAAGATCTAAGTGTCCTCCCCTTCTATAACCCTTGACCTCCTCAAGAAACATTATCCTTGTTAACTAGGTGAATTGACCAACCCCTTCTACAGGGCCCCTGGGACCCTTTTTATAGAGAAGGGTGGACACAACTGGAAATAGGGAGAAAGATGGGGGGCAGCAGTTGGGATTTAGCAAAGTTAGGGCTGCCCTAGGGTTTCTAATGGATGGCTAAGATGGTCTTGGGGTGATCCTATGGCAGAAAATAAAAGGAGAGGGCGCCCAATATTTTGTAGGGATGAGATTTGGGCGCCCAGAAATGGAGGGTGTAGATTAGAACATCTAGGGTTGAAGGGTTAAGATTAAAAGAATAGGTGGTGCCCTAGATTGAATGGTTGGGATATAAGATGGAGGGAGTGGCTGAGATTTAATGGTGGGGAGCTGAATGGTGAGGATTAGCAAAATAGGTGGCACCCTAGGGTTTAAAAACTATAAAGGAGAGCCCTAAAATGAGTGGTTGAGATTAAAAGAGGTGGAGGATGGAGGTTAAACACCAAGGGCGGCTAGGGTTTGCTAAGAGTGAAAGGCTTAGGTTAAAAAGGCTCCATAGGGTTTGCTAAGGAGAGAGGAGAATGGTAATACAATAGGATGGGCGCCAATTGGGTTTAGTAGATAGGAGGCGCCCTCCTGTTCTCAGTTCTTTACAAAAACACCCCCTCTCTCAGCAAAACTTCACAGCAGCTTCCCAAAAACAGAATTTCAGCCTAGAAAAATTCTCAGTTTTCTACATAATTTGCATAGAGACCCCTAGAGGTCACATACTTGATTTTAACTGGGAAAAGGGAACATTTTGACTTTTTTAAGGCCAAAAATACCCCTGAATTGATGCCCTTAAGGCATCAAAATGCGGAGTTATCATCCACGGCACGCCCGCTCATCATCTATATCTCACACGTTGGTGATCGGCCAGAAGCTGACGTCTGGCCCACGCACGGACTCATCAGCTCATCTAAAGCACACGACTGGGGGGCACGCACACCTCATACCCGTGCAAAGCATAGTACTGAGCACTCTGAGACCGAGGCTAATGCCTCCACACTCTTCGGTTCTCCACAACCCTCTCAAGAGGTAGAATCAACACAATAGCTAACGGAAGCCCCTCGAAGCCGAGGACGACGTCTATACGCTCATAGGCCAAACTACCTCCAACGAGGCCTCGGCCAAAGCCAACGTCTCCATGCTTCCAATCCAAGCTATCCTTAGCAACTTCAAAATCGAGGCCATCACCTGCATGCCCGAAGACCGCTCTCTCCATATCAGCCATTGCTGAGGTCCTCGCCATAGAAGGCCACTCAGCACCTCCTAGCAAAAATGACACTCCCTTCCGCCGAAGCCAAGGTCCTCAGCTAAGACCTCTACCACGGCCTTCAGAGTGGTTGTAGGCGCTTTAGACAGGCCAATGGCGCATCGACACATGGCCGAGGGCGGATCCAATCAGTGCGTCCAACATGGCCAGGCGCAACCACACACAACGACCTCGAATGGCTACGCACCCAAGGTTGGATCACATTTTATCCGTCCATGCCCATCCACCTCTAGGTGACCTCAAGTATAAATAGGGCATGACTCCCCTAAGGTAAGGGGCTGGATCCTAAACTATGGACTACACACTCATCTCTCTCAACTCTCCAACTTACTAGCGACCTCGTTCGAGCTCCTCGGACATCACCCACCCTCTTTGCTATGCCCTCACTAACTTGACCGTTGGAGTCCCTGCCTCGGGTTAGCACCTGGGGCCTCTAATGTTCCCTTCTCCATAGTTTCTCGGCCTTAGCCGACCTCAGACACTCGTAGGCACTCGACCTCGACCACACCATGGGCCTCGGACTCTACCGGTCCTCGACTTTTAGTAGCCCTCGGATCCTTCCACCAGCCAGCTCGTCTAGCAAGCACATTTACAGTGTTGTTCTTAGCCCAATGTAAGCAACAACAACTAGCACCTCCTTCCTGCAAGCAAATGACATAAGGGCTAGCTACCACGGTGAGCCTGATCCTCCTCTTCTTCCTTCAACTAAGTACATTTCCTCTGCCCTTTTCCCTCTTCAATGTACGAGTTGTTTTCCTAGCACACTACCATAGGCTGGTGAAGTCTTGCAGGTTCTTGAGGTTGATTATGTAATGAGGGTGCATGTTCCTGATGTACTCCTCCACCAAATCAACTTTCTTCACCTTGTCATCATGCAGCTTGTGGGTAGCACTTTGATAGCATAGTATTGGGCTTCCATTAGGTGGTAAGCCTCATCTCCATGATGAACTATTTGGATAGGAACTTCTCCACCATCTCCTCCCATGGTTGGAGGTTCCCAGCGGCAAATTGATAAACCAAGTGTAAGTTAGGCTAGTCAAAGACTTAGTAATCTCCTTGACCTTCAGATCTCCATCCATGGAGAATAGGCCAAGGGAATCCTCGAACTTATTGATGTCCTTCCTAGAATTTTCATTGATGCCATCATACTATTATAAAGAAGGTGGAAAGTATCACTACGAGTAGGGATTCTAAGTGATGTGCAAACAATAAGGCTTCTAGTACAAAGATTTATAGACTTTGTTGCTTAAACCACCTCTAATGGCCGATTGGAGCAGTTCAATAACTCTTCCTTGGACATCTACTACAAACAATCATGCCAATAACCTCCAATTGGTGATCATGGATTTGACATTCCTAGAATTTGGGACGTTGGTTGATAACCCTGCATTTTGATGCCTTGAGGGCATCAATAAAGGGGTATTTTTGGCCTTAGAATAGTCAAGGTGTGCCCTTTTCCTAGTTAAATGCAATGTTGTGGCCTCTAAGGGTCTCTGTGCAAATTTTGGGGAAAACTAGAAAGTTTTCATGGTTGAAATGCAGATTTTGGGAAGCTAGTGTGAAGTCCAACTAAGAGAGGGGGTGTTTTTGTAAAAACTAAAAGCAGGAGGGCGCCTCCTAGCTGCTAAACCCAGTTTGGCGCCCCTCCTATTGTATTAGCATGCTCCCCACTTCTTAGCAAACCCTAGGGCGCCTTTTAACCCATTCTTTTCACTCTTAACAAACCCTAGCCACCCCTAACTGCTAAATCCTCACCTTCCATACCTTCTAATCTCCACCATTCATTCTAGGGCACTCTCTTTTTAGCATTATAACCCTAAGAGCCACCTAACTTCCAATCTTCACCATTCAGCCTTTAGCCATTAAATCTCAGCCTTACATAATATTGGGTGTCTTCTCCTTTTCTTCTTAGCCTTAGGATCACCCTAGAACCATCCTAACCCTTCATTCTAAACCCTTGGGCACCCATGTTTTTGCTAAAACCCAGCTATCACCCCCTTCTTTCTCTCTATTCCCAGTTGTGTCCACCCTTCTCTATAAAAAGGGTCCCAGGGGCCCTATAGAAGGGGTTGGTCAATTCACCCACTTAACAAGGCTAAGGTTTCTTGAGGAGTTCAAGAGTTGTAGAAGGGGAGGATGCCCAGATCTTGTCAGGAGGGGTTCCTGCAAACTGTTCAACCATTCTACCACTACCGCCACTAGATCTGATAAACCATTCTTTTCTTTTCTTTGTTTTCTTTTCTGTTATTTTTATTTATGAAATCTTTTAAATTTAATTCTTGTTCATTTCTCTGTTTTGTAAATCTGAATTTGTTCGGTTCAAGGCTAAGGTGTCTCGAGGGGTTTGAGGGTTGTACAGAGGACGAACGCTTGGTTCTTGTCAGGAGGGGTTTCTGCAAGCTGTTTGGCCGATCTACAGCTACCGCCACCAGATCCGGATTTTGAATCATTTTTTTTAATTTATTTCTTTTATTTCCTTTGTTGATTCCCATACTTTATTAAATTCTGATTTGTATTTATTGTCTCGTTTAAATTCAAAACATTTAATTTCAGCAATAATAGATTTTATTTTCCTATTTTCTGCCATTCCTGATTGCATTCTCTTGTCCGGATCTAAGTATATATTAATTTTTCACTCGCTTCCTTGTGGATACGACCCGTTCTCATCCCTTTACTGCGTTAGTAGTTGTTTGAGAATTGGTAAAAATTATAAATGTTTATACTGGTGTTCCGGAGTGTTTAACAACGCACTTTCAGTCACACCAAGTTTTTGGTGCCGTTGTCGGGGAAGCACAGAGAAAAATTTTTATTTACTTTTTCCGGATCTATTTCATTATTTTTTCCTTTTTGTTTTATTACTTGATCCGTTATCTCAGTTTAATTCTTGTTTCTCTTTGATTCTGAAGGACGGAATAGCGAAAGGTGGGATACCGGAGCATTGCGGGACTACGGGACGGAAGAGAAGAGAAGAGAAATTGGATTCCGTTTCAGGTGTAATCATTCCACTTTACTTTTGATTTTTTTATTTTTATTTTCGAACTCTTTTTTTAGTTGAATAGTGATTTTTGAATTTTTATTTAATTTTTTTAGATCCGATTTCTTTTTTTTTCTAGTATTATTTTTCTTCCATTTTGTTTCTAGATCTATTCTTCTTTCTTTATTTTAGCTTCTTGTTCAATTTTTTTTGCTTTATTAGGTTTGTGTTTTTCTTTTATTCAGATTTAAAAAAATTGTTTATTTTATTTTATTTTATTTTATTTCTTGCAGCATAATTTTCTTTTCTTTATTTTATTTTGTTTTATTTTCGGTTTAAATTTTAGATTCGTTTTTTTCTTTTATTTCAGATAAAAAAACAAAAAAAAGAAATAAAAAAATTTCATTTATTTTATTTTATTTATTTTTGCAGCATATTTTTCTTCGTTAAATTTATTTTCGTATTAATTTTTAGATTTGTGTTTTTCTTTTATTAAAAAAACGAAAAAAAATATAAATACAAAAAAATCCGATTATTTTTTTTCTTTTGTTTATTTTATTTTTGGTTTAATTTTTTTAGATTTGTATTTTTTTCTTTTTTTTAATCTAGTTCTTGCATAATTTTCTTTTTGATCATTTTATTTTCAGTTTAATTTTTAGATTATTAATTAGTTTGTTAGAATTTATTTTTGGTAGTTGTCAATTCTGTTTAGCACAATTAATTGTTGTTTTATTTAATTTCTTTTCTTTTAGTTATTTAATTGAATAATTAATCATTAAATAGGAAATTGTTTAAATTTTTTATTTTGAGTTTAAATTTCGAATTTGAATTTAAATTTAAATTTTAATTCACATCTGAATTTGAATTTGAATTTCTCGAATTTCAAAAAAAATTAAAAAAAATAAAAAAATCGAAAAATATATTAAAAAAATAATTAAAATTTTAAAAGTTTTGCATTTGCATTCCAACATCTAGGATTTGATATGTTTTAGAGCATGCATCATATAGGATTATTTAATTGCTGAAATTATTTTGTTAGTTATGAATGTGGTAGGTTTCTTTTTATTTTAATTGCTTCTTGTGCTTAGTTTATTTTATTCTTTTATGTTATATTGCTGAATTGCATTTTAGAAATAATTGTGTATACATTGTAATTAGTTGCACTTGCTTTGTTTATTTTGTTTCTTTTATTCTTTTATGTTATATTGCTGAATTGCATTTTAGAAATAAATGTGCATACATTGTAATTAGTTGCACTTGCTTTGTTTATTTTGTTTCTTTTCGTTAATCCATTCTAAGGGCATCCAACTTAAATAAGATAAGGTGGGGATTTCATCGCCCTTCCTTGGCCCAAAAATCACCACCCTTCATGTGCGGTTTACCCCAAACCCTAATTTGAAATTTGGATAGCAAGATCCTTTAGGGAAGCCTCACATTTGGTTCAAAGGTGTGCTGAATTTTAGGAAAGCTTGTAATTACTTTCCATAATCGGTGGTTGGTGTCTAAGGAAAGAGGTTAAATGGCTACACCAAAGCGGGTTTTGTGGTTACTTAATTAGGTCCTTGCGAGAGCAAGGGGAGCCTCCCACATCCCCACCTCTTACCTGGCTAACCAAAGGAAGTGGTGTAATTCCAAGTGAACCTAAGAGGATTCACATTGGTTGAACCCTTAGTTTAGGAAACCCTAGGTCAGCCCCTAGGTCGTGTGGTTGATTTGTTTGCCTTTACAAAAAAAATGAAAAAAAAAGAAGAAAAAAAATTTAAAAATTCCAACTTGAATTTAGATTTTAGGAATTTAAATTTCAAAGGCTGAGTTTGAATTTAAATTTCAGAAAAAAAGGAGAAAGTTTCAAAAGTTGAGTTTAAATTTCAGAATTCAAGTTGCAAAATCCACATTTGAAATTAAACTCAAAATTTTAAATTCAAATAAGAAGAAAAGGGACTTCTATGTTGTATGTTAGGAAGGAGATCTTTAAGGAGAGAAACTGTAGAACCTATACCTGAAATAGAGAGATACCTCCATCATCAACACCGAAATCAAATGGTCAGAATCAATGATGCCCAACCTAGAAAGTTGAAGGAATACTTCACTCCAACACAATACAACCCTTCATCTTGCATCCAGTTACCTGATACTCAGGCCTTACAGTATGAAATTAAGTCAAGTACAATCTAGATGCTCCCATCCTTCTATGGGAACCCAAGTGAGGACCCATACAAGCACATAGATGAGTTCCTAGAAATATGTTCAACTGTAAGGATTCAGAATTTCAATGGTGATGACCTTAGATTGGCTCTTTTCCCCTTCTCCTTGAAGGATAAGGCCAAGCATTGGTTAGGGACTATAGGGAGACCCATTAGGACTTGGGCAGAAATGCAACAAGAATTCCTTAGGAAGTTCTATCCTATAGGCAGAACCAATACCATGTGGAAAGCTATCACAGGATTCACTCAAACACCGGGTGAACAAATTCATGAGGCTTGGGAGAGGATGAAAGAGTTAATGAGAAAATGCCCACACCATGGCCTGTCTCAATGGCAAATTCTCCAGGCCTAACCAATCAATACAGGTAGATGGTAGATGCATCGTGTGGGGGGGCATTTATGAGCAAGAGCGAGGATGAAGCTTATAATCTTTTCGAAACCCTGAGTGAGAGTTCTATCAATAATGCGTCGTTGCATTCCTATGAAAGGTCGGTGGGACCCTCAAAGAGGGCAGGGCTCTATGAGGTCAGAAATAATATAGAGCCCGAGGCAAAAATGGACTTGAATGCCATTTATAGAAAGTTGGATAGGGTAGACCTTCTAGCCCAGAAACTCGACCAGTTTTTCACTCTTAACCAGCAATCGGGCCCATCTACTTCTTATCCCAAAGTATGTTCCATTTGTGCCAGCCTGACCCACCAGGTTGATGATTGTCCTACTGTGGCTCAATTTCCACCTTTTATCCAAGAACAAGTTCAGGCAGCCCAGAGTTTCTCAAGGCCCAATAATGATCCATATTCTAATACTTATAACCTTGGGTGGAGAAACCATCCTAACTTTTCTTGGAGGACACATCAACCCAATGTACAGTCTCATCAGCATCTGTCCAACTCCATGGCCCAACAGTTTCAGAGGCCAGTAGTACAAAACTAGTTCCAGTAGGTGTACCCTAGGAGTCAACCAGCCCAACCATATCAGGGCTACCCACAACCCCCTCAATCCCGATCAGTAGACAACCAATTTATGTAGTTGCAGCAGTTGATCCTAAATCAACAGTAGTCCATTGCTAGGTTAGAAAGCCAAATAGGACAGCTAGCTGAAGCTAATGCAAGGAGGGCAGTGGGGCAACTACCGAGTCAACTAGTTGCAAACCCTAGGAATCAACCACCGGGTTTCTCTCAACAAATTCAACCACCTCCTCATAATCCTCAATTCGAAAATGCTAAAGCTATAACAACTTTAAGGAGTGGGAGAATTTCGGAAGACCCGTATGAGAAAGAAAGTAAAGAAGAAGAAAAGGAGTCAAAAAACCCTAAGTTGGGGGGGGGGGGAAGAAAAAGAAAGGGAAAACTTAGAAAAAGAGCCTAAAGTAAACCAATTTATAGTCCCCTTTCCTACCGCACTCACAGTCGGGCCGTCACGAAAAAAGAAAGAGATTCGCAATGAGGAGATCAGGAAACTTTTCAAACAAGTATACATTAACATCTCGCTCCTCGATGCGATTCAACATGTCCCAGCTTATGCAAAGTTTCTGAAAGAGCTATGCACCCAAATGAGGGAGCCATGATCGGCCTCACAAAAAGTGATGCTCTCAGCAGATGTGAGTGCGGTCCTCCTGAAACAACTTTCCCGGAAAATGAAAGACCCGGTTGCTCCTCTTAGTAGCTGTATAATTTTTGGAATCACCTTTGATAGGGCCCTATTGGATCTAGGGGCTAGTGTGAACCTACTTCCGTCCATTATTTATGAAAGGTTCAGTCGGTCAAGACTGAACCTACCCCAATAATTCTACAACTTGCTGATCAGTCGGTCAAGACCCCTCAAGGTGTCATTGAGGATGTTATTGTTCGGATAGAAAACTATTATTTCCCTGTAGATTTTGTTGTCTTAGACATGACCCCAACCGAAGAACTGAGCCACAACTCGATAATCTTAGGACGGTCGTTTTTAGCAATGACTAATGCAAATATCAATTATAAATCGGGGGAAATGGACATCTCATTTGGGGAGCAGAAGGTCCAATTGAATGTTTTTAATGCCTCTAAGCATCCAAACCTAGGGGAAGATTAAGGCAGTGTGGACATAGTGGACAATCTTGTGAATGACCAACCTACCCCTTGATTAGCCTGATCCGGTCCTGGTTGGTATGAAAACGAAAGTGAGTATGAGAGTTTGGATGAGAGAGATGAATAGTTGCATCTGGCTGAAGACATTAAACTTAGCGTTGGTTGGGAGGCAACCCAACGTAATTTTTTCAATTAATTTTAGGATTAGTTTTTTTTTATTTTATTTTCTTGATCAAGACCAAGTGGCATACCTTGAACCCCTCAAGAAAACCCTACTCATTGTTCCCTTTGGCCCAAATCTTCTTTGCATCATTCTAGTTATGCCATTAGGGACAATGGCATTTAAGTTGGGGGTGAGGAAAGAGAGAGAAAATTTGAAAAAAAAATTGTGAAGCTAAGCCTTTAAAGATGGAGAATTAAAATTTCACTGAAATTTTTAAAATTTTCCATTAAAAGATATTCCCAAACAGAAAAAGTTAAGGAAATTGATAAAAGAATATTGAATTCTATAGAAATTGGTAGCAAATGATAGGAGTCAAAAATTGGTCTTGTTTGAATATTGTCGAATCCGTTTAGGAATTAGAAAACTCCCAAGTTTGCCCCTATCAAGATAGGAAGAGAAAGATTGAGAAATTAGACAAAATTCTTCAAATTGTTAAGAGACAGTTGACTACCCTGAACAATGTTGCAAAAAAAGAGAGAGAGAGAGAGAGAGAGAATAAAAGGTCAATGGACACCCTAGACTTAGTAACCGGGTCTCTTCACCTAAGTCAAGTGTCGAGATTTGCGTCAATTAGAAAAGGGAATGCCAAAGACACTTACCTAACACTCAGTAACAGGGTCTCTTCACCTAAGTCAAGTGTCGAGATTCGTGTAAAACGGTGAAAGGTAACAAAAAAAATAAGTTCAGGGGTAGAAATCCGTTGTTAGAAATAATAAGAAGAATACCTGTTTGATTTTAAAATCAATCTCATCTTATCAAGACAGTTTGCAAATGAAAGGGTAAATAAGATTTTTAAGCAATGTTTCAGTAATATTCAAAATAAGACAATTTTACCCCTAAAGCCCAATATCGATCTATACAAAGTTTGAGAATGTTGGAATCAGGATGCTTGATTAATTCTATTAGGGATGACCTTGTAATGGGAAAGATCTATATACTCAGTGTAATTTTAAGGCTGCATTGCAAAGGGACTAGTAATGTTTAAGTTGGGGAGTGTGATAACCCTACATTTTGATGCCTTAAGGGCATCAATTCAGGGGTTTTTTCGGCTTTAGAATAGTCAAGATGTGCCATTTCCCCAGTTAAATGCAATGTTGTGGCCTCTAAGGGTCTCTGTGCAAATTTTGGGGAAAATTGGAAAGTTTTCATGGCTGAAATGCAGATTTTAGGAAGCTGGTGTGAAGTCCAGCTGAGAGAGGGGGTGTTTTTGTGAAAAACTGAAAGCAAAAGGGCGCCTCCTAGCTACTAAATCCATTTTGCGCCCCTCCTACTGTATTAGCATGCTCCCCACGCCTTAGCAAACCCTAGGGTGCCTTTTAACCCATTCTTTTCACTCTTAACAAACCCTAGCCACCCCTAATTGCTAAGTCCTCACCTTCCATCCCTTCTAATCTCCACCATCCATTCTAGGGCACTCTCTTTTTAGCATTCTAACCCTAGGAGCCACCTAACTTCTAATCTTCACCATTCAGCCTTTAGCCATTAAATCTCAGCCTTACATAATATTGGGTGCCTTCTCCTTTTCTTCTCAGCCTTAGGATCACCCTAGAACCATCCTAACCCTTCATTCTAAACCCTAGGCACCCATATTTTTGCTAAAACCCAGCTATCACCCCCTCTTTCTCTTTATTCCCAGTTGTGTCCACCCTTCTCTATAAAAAGGGTCCTAGGGGCCCTGTAGAAGGGGTTGGTCAATTCACCCAGTTAACAAGGCTAAGGTTTCTTGAGGAGTTTAAGGGTTGTAGAAGGGGAGGACACCTAGATCTTGTCAAGAGGGGTTCATGCAAGCTGCTCAACCATTCTACCGCTACCGCCACTGGATCTGATCAACCATTATTTTCTTTTCTTTGTTTTCTTTTCTATTATTTTTATTTATGCAATCTTTTAGATTTAATTCTTGTTTGTTTCTCTGTTTTGCAGATCTGAATTTGTCCGATTCAAGGCTAAGGTGTCTCGAGGGGTTCGAGGATTGTAGAATGGACAGACACCTAGTTCTTGTCAGGAGGGGTTTCTACAAGGTGTCTGGCGGATCTGCAACTAGACCTATTCATGGGCCGGGCCGGAGTTTTACTCTTCATTAACAGAAATATGTTAGGCCCGAGCCCAAGCCCGGCCCGACCAACGGGCCTACAACATGGGCCCGAGCCCGACCCTAATAAAAAGCCCGAAACCCGAGCCCGAGCCCGAAGCCCGACCTAATAAAAAAAATTAGAAATTTTTCCTATTCAATAATCAATATAAATCAGAATTTATTTACATTAAAAAAATATATAAATTCAAAATTTATTTATATTAAAAAATATATATATATAAAGAAGGGAAAGAGGATGTGGAGAAGAAGAATTCGGTTGAAAAAAGAAGGGAAAGGGATGAAAAAAGAGGGGTATTCAATTAGGGTTTTTAGGTTTATTTATAGGTCGAGCCGGGCCGGGCTCGGGCAGGGCTATTTTGGCAAATCCCGAGCCCAACTCGAATTTATTGCGGGCCGGGCTTTTTGGCCCGAGGTTAAGTCCGCGGGCCTATATAGGTGTTCAAGCCCGTCCGGGGGCCGGGCCGGCCCGTCGAGCCACCTGGCCCATGAACAGGTCTATCTGCAACTACCACCACCAGATCCAAATTCTGGATCATTTTTTTAATTTATTTCTTTTATTTCCTTTGTAGATTCCCATACTTTATTAAATTCTGATTTTTATTTATTGTCTTGTTTAAATTCGAAACATTTAATTTCAGCAATAATAGATTTTATTTTCGTATTTTCTGCCATTCCCGATTGCATTCTCTTGTCCGGATCTAAGTATATATTATTTTTTCACTCGCTTCCCTATGGATTCGACACGTTCTCATCCCTTTACTGCGTTAGTAGTTGTTTGAGAATTGGTAAAAATTATAAATGTTTAAACTGGTGTTCTGGAGTGTCTATCGGACACACCATTGGTGACGAGGGTCGAAGTGGAGTCAATGGTATTCTTGGTGAAGTTTTGACTTACGAAGAATTAGTCTGGTGGTGCTCCTACTCTCGAGATGGCCCAACATTCAGTTCTTGGTCATTGTGATGGTGGATCGATGGCTAAGATGTTGATCTGGGCTCTAGAGCTCCTACTACCATTGGGTTTCTAGTGCTGTAAAATTTTCTTTCAACCATTTGAAAAGTTGGTCCTACTTCTCCTCAATCTTGGTGAAGCATTGGTGCTTGATGTCTTCCAGTCAAGGTTTAAAATATCATAACGTACTGGGCCGTACCGGTCAATACGTACCATTCCGATAAGAACCCGATACATGGAACGCATATAAATCATTTGCTCCATTTCTTTTCATATGTATCAGTCGATACGGGCCCGCATCGGGTTGTTTCGGATATGTATCGGTCAATACGAGGCCGAAATAGGCCGATACAAACCGAATTGTTTCGGTTCTCCTTCTTCCATTAATTTGGTAAATTTATATTTATTATTGATTCTCTCTCATTAATGTCATTTGTTACTCCTATATTTATGTCTAACTTCTCCTTCATTAATTAGTTCATTAGTCCTATATTTATGTCTAACTTTTCCTTCATTAATTAGTTAATTAGTCCTATATTTTCAAAAAAAATAGTCCTATAGCCAAATTTAAATTCAAATTTGAATTTTAGTGTCTTCTATTAATTAATGATCCTCTCTATCATTAATTTTGTTTTGTTAGTATAAAAACTACAAATATTAACAATAGCAAGACTTAAACCTTAGTCACTAGATTTTAACACCTATAACTTCGCCACTAAGCCATTCCAATTTATTTGTTATAAGTATATACATTTTTAGTTTTAAGTAAATTTTATCTTTCCTTAGTGGTACTTGTTAATAAATGCTGAAATTAATTATTAAAATTTATATACTAATAAATATTAAGATAAATTATATTGGTTATTTTAAAATTAATGTATATACATTCACATTTTAGTTTTTTTTTTTTTGCTTTTTTCACATTTTAGTTATTCCATCATTTTTCAATGGTTACTAATTATATCTTGCTGTCACATTTTATATAAATATTAAATAATGGTTTTTTTACATTTAAATGACTTATTTACAATCATATAAAACTTGTAAGTATTGTTACTAATATATTTTTTATGGTTTATTTGAATTTCCTATCATATTTATGCGTATCTTGATTTTTTGTTTGTATCCATGCGTATCTAAAATGTATCCTGATACGTTTCTTAAAATTGTCTTTCCGATACACCTTGTGTTCCAATACTACAAGCCTTGCTTCCAGTTTGTTGGGACACTCCTCCATGCCGTAGACTTTGCCAACTAGACTGGCCAGGTGATCATGAATGGGATCTTCGTTTGAGAACTCTTCCTAATGTGCATGCATTAGAGAAACTGGTGATATATCCTTTGGTGCTGGTTATTGTTGTTCTTCTCTGACGGTGACATTAATATTCTTGTGAGACAGCATCCTGCTGAGAGATTCTAATGTAGGTATGCCACTATAGAGATGGTCTAAGTTGGAGGTAGAGAGTAGAATACCGACTAGAACAAAGGCATCAAGGATGAGACTGGATTGGGAAGATGAGAATGAAACTCTTAGGGAATAAAGGACGGAATTATGCTAAGTTTAGAATGCTCAATTGCTCGGAGTGATAGAACGGTTAGAGCTGAAATAACTCTATGGTTAGGTCATTGGTGACAAAATGACTCCAAAGGTATCAAATGATTCGAATTTTGAATATGACCCCCTTCATGTCATGTACCCTGCTATTTATAAATGAATAGATGTCTTGCTTCATGCATGGGCAAGGAACATGAATTACAAAATAGTCCTTAGGCAGTTAAAGGTAGTTCGTCTCAAAGGAGACGATCTATCGTACAAACAATTTTTTTAGTTATTTGCTTCCTAGACTACAACTTGCTTTAGTTACTTTGCCTTACGTCCAATTGAAGGGTGAAGAGTGTCCTCTTTGGACAAATCCTACTAACCAGACAATCACAGAGCCTGTAGTTCTGCTGTTGTAGTTAGTCCATGGTGATACTTCAGAATTATATAAGTGTATCCCCTTTACACTAGTGATAATGAGGAGTTATTATAACAAATCATTTACAAGTTAGGAGTGTACTCTTAAAGATATGGGGAATCTCTCCTTCCTTGGCATCAAGCTTTATCACATTCTTAGCATTGAATTTATATGGCCTGCTTTTCTCCATATTGGCTTCACATTTCTAAGATCTAACACCGCTACAACTATTTCATGATAATCTTATTATATTCTATACGTCCATTAACCCTGTTTTACTTGTCAAAACTAAACATATTGAATTACAAGATATGTAGGGGGGAAACTGGAACAAAATGGGGGAGCAGCCTGGGGATTCTCGAGGTGCTCCTTCCTTTGCTTCGGTGGTTGCTGCTATCGTGAATCCTTTTTCTGTTGTTCTTGATCCACCAGCGGTGGATATTCCTTTGAAGGTACCTTCGATCAAATGGGGAGAATCGGCGGTGCTGTTCTCAGAAGAAGGTATTGAGAAATCTCTCTCCCCTCTCCAATTTGCTTTGGTAGGAAAATGTTCGTATGGTCGTCCTTCCCTAGCGGACATCAGGGAATTTTTGGTAGGTACTTTTAGACTCCAAAAAGCCATTATGGTCACTGCATTAGATCCGAGACATGTGCTTCTCAGATTTGAAAGTGAGGAGGAATACCTTAGGGTTTGGCTGAGAGAGGCTGTTATTATCAAAGACTTTCTGCTAAGATTTCTGAAATGGACCCCTGGGTTGGAGTTAGATTGGGAACCATTAGTGGTTCCTCTTTGGATTTATCTACCAATGTTGTCGATCAATTTGTACAATGACAAGTACCTGCAATCAATTGTGCATGTAGTAGGAAGGGTGCTAAAAGTTGATCCGACTATTGCTCATTTGACCAAAACAACCGCAGCTAGGGTTTGCGTGGAGGTGGATCTGCAAAAAGAAAACCCTAGTCGTGTTTGGGTTGGGCTCAGCAAGGAAGGTTTCTGGTAGAAAATTGTTTATGAGAACCTCCCCAAATATTGCGCTTTCTGCTTCAAACATGGTCATGGTGAGGGGGAATGCAAACTAAAACTGAAGAGAAATTCAAAATCTGAGGGAGAAGTCGCCAAGTCTAAAACCCACTTCAGATAAAATGCCTGGTAATCCTGAAGCACCCAAGAAAAAACAAACTGTGAAGCAGGTTTACCAGGAGGTTCGAAGAACCCCAGCACCGGTCTCAGAAGTTGTAGTGATAGAAAACACAGACACAGAAGAGATCCAGGATCAGCAACCTGAAATCCTAGAAGAGATGATATTACTTGCAGAGGGGGTGTGGACATCTTTTGCTTCTAAAGATGATATCAGTTTGAAGCCTGTTCGGCCAGTCAGTCTGGAGATGATCTTTTTCTCGTCTAGGAAACCTGATAGAATCTGGAGTCTAGAGGAGCTGCAACAATCCAAGTTGGAATTGGACGAGAGGCTTTCTTGTAGGGGGTACAACACTGGCCTCAGTTCTAATGCCGAGCTATTCGATAAAATTACTGAGAGAGCTCAAAATTCTTCCTACGCCTTATCTGAGGACGAAGTCGGCCTAGAAGTGGAACCGAACTGGACACAAGTGGTTTGCAAGAAAAGGCCTCGAAAAATATATGTACAGAGTGAGAACAAACTAGTTATCAGATCGCAGACTGGCCAAGGTATGACTACTTCTAGATGTTCTTAATGAATGATCGTTTCTGGAATATTAGAGGGATTGCAAATAATCCCTCTATCACTCATCTGAAATAACTTTGTAAACTGCATAAGTTAGTGGTAGTAGGAGACTCAATATGACTGGTTTTATGGTGAACATCAATAGTAAAATTGTTATTTTTTGGAATAGCCTTTTCTCTGTACAGTTGATTGATGACTGTGATCAAATCCTATCGGTGAAAGTCACCACCACTACCAATGAGAGTTTCATTCTCTCTATAGTTTATGCCAAATGTGATCGGCTAGAAAGAATGTCTCTTTGGGATAGAATTCAGAACTTAGCCTCTGGTATTTTTAAACCCTGGTTGTTAGCTGGAAATTTCAATGTGATCACTTGTAGAGAGGAGAAAGTGGGGGGAAGAAATCTTGATGTGTCTACAATGGAGGATTTTGTGGATCTAATAAATGTTGCAGGACTGGTTGATTTGGGTTTAACTGGAAGTCGATTTACTTGGTGCAATAACAGAGAGAGCTTGGGCTGTGTTTGGGCTCGTCTAGATCGACTTTTGGTTAATCCAAGCTGGGCGCAATCCTTCCCTTTGAAGCCTATGACTCATCTTAATTGCAGCTATTTAGACCACTGCCCTCTAGTTTTTTCTATGGAGGAGGAAAGGCAAACAGGTCCTAAACCTTTTAGGTTTCAGCAGATGTGGCACTCTCATCCCTCTTTTCACACGATGGTCAGGGATTGTTGGACTAAGGAGGTTCATGCCAATCCATTGATGAGTTTATTTCTCAAACTACATAAATTAAGGAGTAAACTCAAGCAATGGAAGTAGGAGGTCTTTGGGAATGTTCATCAGGTTGTCAAGGAGGCCGAAGACAGGGTTCAACAGGCTGAATTGAATCATTTATAGATGAACTCTACCGCTAGCTCCACGGAGTTAAGGGAGGAGAGGAAGAAACTTCATGAAGTTCACAAACAGGAGGAAATTTTCTGGAGGAAGGAATCGAGAATTAAATGGTTGAAAGAGGGGGATAGAAACTCAAAATTTTTTCATATGTCTGTAAGCTTAACCGAATGTGGAGCATAATTAGCAAGATTAAAAATTCCACATGTGATTGGATTTTTAACCTTGAGGAGTTGAAACAAGGTGCTGTAAACTATTTTTGTAGTGTTCTCTTAGAGGAAGGCGTAGTTGGTGATGAGGAATTGTTGGATACCATTCCATGTGTGGTTAATCAGGAAGACAATGCCAATCTTTTGGCCGTACCTTTTGAGACAGAAATTCAAGAGGTGGTCCATGCCATGGACAGAGACGGCGCACCAGGGCTTGATGGTTTTACAGGACACTTTTTTGTCTCGTGCTGGGACATTGTTGGAGCAGATGTGGTAGGGGTTGTCTAGTTCTTTTTTAATGGTGGCCAGCTTTCGGTGAGTTACACTTTCTCCTTTATTTCTTTGATACCAAAATGCAAGGTCCTTGAGAGTTTCACAGATTTTCGTCCCATCAGCTTAGGTAATTTCTACTACAAACTTATTGCAAAGATCTTTACTAAAAGACTACCTAATATTTTACCTAAGTTAATTTCACTAGAACAAGGTGTTTTTATTCAGGGGCGAAACATCATGGATAATGTATCTTTGGTACAGGAAATGGTAACAGATATTGATAAAAAGGTTGTGGGGGGAAATGTTGTGCTAAAACTGGATATGCCTAAAGCCTACGACTGGCTGAATTGGGACTTCCTCTTCAAAGTCCTGAGACGGTTCAGTTTTAGTGAACATTGGATTGATCTTATTAGAAAAATGGTTGTGAATTGTTGGTTTCCAGTTCTTTGGAATGGAGCAGTCACAGGGTTTTTTCAGTCCACCAGAGGCTTGCGGCAAGGGTCCCCTTTCGCCATATTTGTTTATCATTGCAGAGGAGGTACTCAGCAGAAACTTGTCCAAGCTGGGCGTACAGTATCCTGCAAATGCTTATGTGACTCACAGGGGATGCCCTCCTATCACCCACAATCTCTATGCTGATGACACCATTATCTTCACAAGAGGGTCCAAGCAGGTGTTAGACAAAGTAATGTCAATAATCCGAAGGTACGTGCAATGTTCGGGTTAATTGGTGAACAAGGCGAAGAACTATTTTTTCACTTCAACAAAAGCCTCTCATAGCAGAATCCAAATCATAAATTCAATCATGGGCTACGTACATAAGTCTCTAACCTTCACCTACCTGGGGATCCCCATTGGTAAGGGCCGAGTGAAAGCAGAAGCATTTGATGGGATTGTGCAGAAAGTGGCAACTAAAATTTTTGGCTGAAAAGGGAAAATGATTTTAGCTGGAGGTATGTTTGTCCTAATTAAACATGTATTGAGAAGTATTCCGATATACTTGATGTCGGCAGTTGCAACTCCCAAGAAGATTATCAAATGCCTGGATCAATTGATGAAAGGATTTCTTTGGTCTAATTCAGAGACAGGTAGTCATCACCATTGGATAGCTTGGAGGAAATTTGTGAGTCCTTTTTCTGAAGGTGGGCTGCACATTAAAAGCTTATCTGATGTCCAAAAAGCACTCAGGTTGAAAGCTTTGTGGCGAGTGTTGTTTCAAAATTCTTTGTGGGCTGAATTCTTTAGAGCCAAGGTGCTGAAGGGTGATCATTCCTATACAACCATCCCTTCGTGCTATACTTCTCATACCTAGAAGGTGAGCATGGAACTAAGAGGTGACTTAGTCCTTCTCTCGAGGTGGTTAGCGGGAAGGAGAGAAATCAGCTTCTGGCTGGATAATTGAACCATGATGGTCCTTTAATTGGGAAATTCATTCAGCTAGATGGTCTTAATTTGCAATTGAGAGTTTGTGATATTGTTGATGAGGCAGGAATTTGGAGTCTGGATCATGTTAGGAGGTTTCTTGAGGATGAGGCTCTCCGACATGTTCAGAGGTCAGGTGTAAAGCTCTCTAACAGACAAGACAAGATAGTTTGGCTTCCTGAAATGAAAGGGGAGTTCTCTATTAAAACAGCTTGGTCCTTCTATAGGGATGCTCATTCTACGGTGGAATGGTACAAGGTAGTTTGGAATGCTCTAGTGCCCACTAAGATAAGCTTCTTTGTCTGGAAACTTATGGTGGGGAAGGTATGGGTGGACTCTGATATAAAGGAGTTGGGGATCCCTTTTGTATCCAGATGTGTCTATTGCCGTGACCACTTAGAGGAGAATGTTAATCATTTGTTGGTGCATGGCTGTCTAGCTAGAAGAGTTTGGCTTTTCTTTAGCCGATTGTTTGGGCTTCCCTTCAGGGGTAACGAGAGTATTAAGGAGCTCCTCTCTGTTTGGTTTTCAGCAGCCTCAGAAAAAAACCAATGGGCTGTTACAGTAGGGCTGGTTGCTTGTTTTGCAGTCTGGAAAATATGGAAGGAAAGAAACAGGCGCAGAATAGAAAATAAATTCAGATGCTCTAATATGGTGATGCGATGGATTCATGAGGTATCCTCTCCTCTAAATCTCACCCATAGAGTGAGTTTTACTCAACAGCTCTCTATAGGGTTTGGGGTTGCGAATTCATCCCACTAAGAATAGGTACATCAAGGTGGTGCATTTATTAGAAGTTCCAGAGGGTTACTTTAAGTTGAATGTTGATGGTGCTTTTAGAGGAAATCCTGGCCCATGTGGTGGAGAGGGTATCATCAGAGATGGAAAAAATTGTTTCATTAGTGCTTTCTCTAACACTTATGGTTCAGACTCCAATTTAGCTGTAGAGGCTATGACTTTGCTGGATGGCTTACACCTGGCGGTTGCACTTAATTTAGAGAAGATAATGGTGGAGTCAGACTCTAAACTTCTAATTGATATTCTCAATGGTACTTGTACAACCCCTTGGAAACTTTGGTTTTGGTTATCTCAGGTTCAAGAGCTTAGAAATAGATTGGACTTCTTTTGTGTCCATATTTACAGAGAGGCTAACCAACCGGCGGATGCTCTTGCGAAGCTTGGTTGCTTAGAGTCTCAAAAGACTGTTTATGATTGCACAAATACACTTCCTTCACACGTATAGTACTTGATTACAGCAGATGGTTTAGGCCTTCCTTTTTTGAGAATTTATTGATTTTAGGTTGCTTGGACGCTTAATGTTTATACGAGTCAGACTCCCTTTTATATAGAGCGAGGGGTAAGGTTTCACGTTCCCCTCCACAGTTTTCTACATATTAATAAAATTTCGGTGGGCACCCCTCCACCGGGAGTAAATTTTGGGGCTCAAAAAAAAAACAGAATTACAAAATACGTCTCATCTAGCTCACAATTTGCAAATATATTCACCAAACCCTTATAAGCCCAAGACATTCTTCAACAATTTGTTCAAACTAGAAGTTCAAGCACCAATGGGGTTTGATAGAAGAGGCAACAATGGGGTTTACGGGGGATTGTAAGAGATCAAGGGCAATGAGCCCAATATTCTTGAGGCCTTGATGGAAGATGCAACAATAGAGTTTCCTATTGGGAAACTTAATTTCTTTCCCGTTACTTCTTT
The DNA here is from genome assembly GCF_055504915.1 of Nelumbo nucifera. NCBI lineage: Eukaryota > Viridiplantae > Streptophyta > Magnoliopsida > Proteales > Nelumbonaceae > Nelumbo > Nelumbo nucifera. The sequence continues at coordinate 70,092,058 of NC_142653.1, forward strand.
CTATTGTAATTGTAATTCTAATAGACATTGAATTGTGCTTCCTATTGTATCAAGGACAGCCATCCCTCTCTTTTATTTAATACAATTAATTCTTGTGAGTCATGACATTGGACTCACACGCTCTCTCTCCTACTCTCTTTCTTAAACTTCATTACGTAGGTCAATTAATTGCTATTGAATATTTGTCCGAACTTTTTTGAAGTTGTTTATTAACATTTTGGACTATCAACATATCCAATTTTACCACTAGTCAAAACTTGTTAGATATATGAATTTTACCCCCAAAACTGGAAAAAATCTAATAATTAAAAAAAGTATTTTTTATATGTTTTAAATGATTTTCATTGCATAAAAGAACCATAAGATGGATATATCAATGATCAATCAAACTCATTGATCTAACAATACTTTATGCGGAATGATTTTTTTCTTAATTTTTTAGGAAAAATCCCAAAATTAATAAAACAATTAATTTTGTATATTATAAATGATTTTAATGGCAAGTAACAACTATAAGATGAATCCATCAATTATCTTTCAAACTCAAAGATCTAACAACAATTTAATGTATCTTGTACTAAACTTTTTGTAGGTTGGAAGATCACACATTGTTTGGCATATTATCAATGAAACTATCGTATATCTACATTCTTAGACTTGTATTGTTGATTTGATTGTAATGTATCATTTCATGTAAACTATTGAAGTGTGTATTCCTACAGTATTTAAACTTGGTATTATTGATGTATTTGTGGGATTTGTAAGAATTTCCCCAATGCATCCAAGTGTATCTATATCTTTCCATTATATCAATGTATATCCAAAGCATATAGTGATGCACATCCATATCCAATCTTACAATATGCTTTTTTGAACCGCGAAGCCCAAGCTTACATACTTAAGCCCCTTGCCTTAGCTCCCCAACTGGAATGGGCAAGCCAGCAAATAGCTATAACCAGATCCTACCTATCAAGGCTGCTACAGTTGATCATTAAAAACCGAAAAACTGAAAAGCCAAACCCAACTAACAAGACTGAATTGAAAATTCTAGTTAACCGAACTAATTAGTTCAATATTTTTGAAAAATTGAAGGTATCAGTTCACTTTTGTTTAACGAATATAAAACCAACATATGTTTATATATATTATATATATTTTTCACATATATCTATAATATATAATATGTAATATATTATTTATTATTTATAATATAACATTTTACATGTATTTCTAAAATTCTAATTTCTTTATTATATATTTATATATTTATTTTAATATATATTATAAAAATAAAAAACCAAAAAACCGATGAACCAAATCGACGATTTACCGAACCAATTAACCAGTTAACTGATCGGCTTTTATTCAATTTCAGTTACCAATTTTCCTAAAAATGGTACCATCGGTTTGGTTTGGAAAGAGGCCCATAATTTGGTTAACTGAACCATCAGCACCCTAAAGACTATGTCCATGTTCAAATCACCTTGAAGCCCCCACAAGAGTGACAATCTCACGCTATCGAGCCCAACAAGCTTACAATATGATATGCAATACATGTATGTAGAAAATTTGACCAAACCAGCCATTCGAATCGATTAAGCCATTGAAATAACTAGAAACCGGTGAAAACCAACTGACCTACAAGTTTAACCAAAAATCAGATGAGCCGATCCCAATTTCATGAAACATTTCAGGTTATTAAGTAATTGAAATTTAAAACGTGTACAATAGTATTTGAACCCATGAGTTCTTGCTTTCAAGTATTACTTAATTACCACTAGCCCATCTCTTTATTTGTGTCAATTAATGACTATTGTATATGTTACTTTATTATGCATGTATTTTAAAGAAAATGTAAATTAAAAAACTTAAACATTGGTAATATATTTAGTATCTATGACTTGTAAGATATATATGTATATGCCACATCATCACGATTCAACCTCCAATTAAACCCTACTTGAATCTTTGACCCAAAAACCTCTCCCTTTTCCAATTCTATGCCCAGTCCAGTTCTCTGAACATTGTGCAAAACCAATATTTTGAACATTGCTTAGAAGCGCATGTTAACAAATGGTCTGTCTTCAAAGATCAGCCCCCAAAAGCTCAGTAGGTCTTTTGATCAATTGAGCTTTTGAAAAATCTTTAGAAAGACTTGGCAAACACCACTAAGATATACTTATATATCTTAATTCAGAAAATCAACATAATTATCGTTAATCTTAATAAATATATAAATCAATTATTAAATTTGTTAATAGGCATAAACTAAGAAGAGAAAATGTCAATTAAAATATAGAATTTAACTAACAATTAAAATATATAGTACAAAGAGAATTTTACCAAAAAAAAGTACAAAGAGAATAAGCAGTAGTGTTATTGCAACGACGAACATGTTGAAAAAGACACCAATGGAATGATTCAAAGAAGTTTCCCTTGCGTCCAAAATAGTTGTTTGAATTTGCCATGAAAACAGTTTATCGTCAAACTTCATGTAAACGATGACACTAAGGCAATCACCGAAAACACTAATCTTATATCCATTGACCTCTTTTCAAACCATTAGCCTTAACTATTACAGATTTTTTGAAGCCAAACCTTCTTACAATTCCCTCACCTCCATTTGTCAGCCTTCCGACAAACAGAAGTGTATAAACTGAAAAGAAAACAGCAAGGCATTAATTGGGTTTTCCAGTAATAAACAAATGTGCAGCTGGGGGTGGGGGTATTACTTACCTCAAAATGTTAAATGATCATCTTTCTGAGGGTATTCACGTACGTGTAACTGGAGAATGAGACAAACAGTTTCCGAAACCTACAGAATCACAAAAGAAGAGAATATAAAAAGGATCAAAGAAACAACTCTGACAAGATATATGGGTTATGCCCTATCAAGGCCAGGCCCCAGAAACTGAATGATCCAGAATGTCAACTTGCTGACCCATGTATTATAGTGCAGAGGCAGGGATATGGTTATGGGTGCAGGTTGGGTAACCGATTTGAAGAACTTACACAGGTCCAGGCCCATTCAAATTCTAACAAACCTTCCCAAGTTGCACCCCTAGCTATGGTTCATTCGCTTGCCCCCTGCATTAGCTTTTTCATGTTTGCCTAATGAAATATTTCTTTACCAACTTTAACAGACAAGGGCATTTTCATAAAGTAGAAGATGAAAGAAAGGTACGCATACCAGATCCATTGGCTCTCATGCTGTGACATTACAAGGAAGCTTTTACAAGGGTTCTCATTAAGCAAGCAATGCATTTGTCCTCTTTGGTAATAGTGGGCATATAAGACTGACAACCACAAATCCACTGGTCCACTATACTTTCGAATTATGCTTGTACTAAGCTGGAAGAAAGAAACACTAAACATCATAATAAATATTGACCCATCCATCAAATATCTCCGGGCAAAAGCTGTTAGTAGAAAGAATAAAAAGATTTGTACAATAACCTATAAGACTGGAAGACAGAAACTTGAATGTGCAAGGGTTTTTTGAAATTTTTCCATTTTTCTAATAAATTTTCAGTATACTTGATCTTGAGAAGGGCGGACTGGATACAGACTTAATCTCTTTTTTCTTTCTTTTTTTTCTTTTTACTTTTTTTTTGGGGGGTGGCACAAAGTGGTTATTCTCAAGTTCAAACCTGCAGTCTCATGCTTGTCTACATCAGCCAAGCTTTTACCATTACATGAAGCAGTGGCTCCTGTGAACAACGTCCTAACCTATATTGTTCCTTTTCTTACGTTTGTAATGAATAAATGAAGTTTTGAAACCACTGGTTACTCGAGTTGTTTGATGAAATTACATCTAGGAGTGATTCCTAGATCTTCAAATGCAATTCCGAGATAAGCAATAGTTCTAGGGCTTTCAAAGAAAACTGATTATGGGGTTCAATACAACTCCCACTTCTTTTATACTTTATGAAATGAACGAGCAGCTATATATCCGCCCCTTATTAAATGAATGTGTGATGTCCTCCAGGCCACGCTACACCCCCATGAAGCACTCAAAGAGAAGTATGGTCCATAGCGCACCAAGTACCCATGCCGCAACCGTCTGTTAATTTGCATAAGATCACATTGCTTAACCCATCCATGACAAGTAACAAACAGAACAAGGAATATAAGCTTCTGTACACATCTCTAAGTAAGAACAAAAACCACATTGCCATTATTGAAAGAGATTAATAATGACATCTTTACAAGTTGGGAACCACAAAGTTTTTTACAAAATAAAGTAATGACCATAAGTACAAAACTGCAATTTCACATAAACATTTTGTCCCTAGCACTGATGAGCGAGGCATATCCTACAGCAGCAATGGACGCCTCTACCAACAGCAGCTGCTTCTCCAACTCGACAGCACTTCCCACACCAATGGGCGAGGAGGTAACCAATCCAACCTTCCAAAAGTAGTGCGTTAACTGCACTACCCTGTGATGCATGAGCCACACTTTGAAGCCCATCATCTTGTAGACATCACACATCTTCGTCCATTGTGCGAACACTACCTAGCTAAGCTCCTCCACAAGCTTAACTGTTAGACAGTGTATGCCCTTAGCTCCAATTAGTTTGATGTACAAATACATTTATTGTAAATGAATAAAAGTACATTATTGTTTCATGTTGTCATTGGTATGTTTTTGTAAAATTATTCTTTAAACTGGACACTTAAGAGACTCGTGTTAGTTTAGAATGTTCTCAGCCGTTGGATAGACTTGGGGAGTATCCTGCCAAGGTTGATACTGATGTGCTGCCAAAGAAGTTGGGGCAGCTAAGGTTGGACCCAAAGCACATGCAGTGAATGTTATGCCCGAACCAATTTCCAATTATACCCTGGACCTTGGAGACTGATGTGCAAAACTAGGAAGTTACATATAACCCCTAGACATGATTATGGTACTGTACTGGGTGTCAGATTGGGTTGTTTTTGATATACCAATCAATGAGATCCTTTGGGGGTCAAAACCTGGGTATATTGGGGCAGTCTGAGAATTCACTTAAGTGGATGATCATAGTGATAGGATCGGCCCCTTTGTCGAACAAAGTGAATGATCGGGACTACACTCTCTCTGATGGAAACCTAAACTACTAGCAGTGGATTTCAACCATGCTTGAGATTTGTTTTGCAAAATATATTTATATATATCATGTTTTAAGAAAAGTGTTGGCAAAAAGGTTTTAATTCCTGGGACCCATCTGTGTAGAGAGTGTGACATTGCACCTTGCAGTCAGGGGAGAGGTAACAAAAATGCTTGTTGGGCCTTGCAACAATGCCCAAGCCCAAACTTCTCTTTACAATTGTAACATAACCCCTTCTCCCTTCTAGCTTGCATCTTGGCCCATGTCAGCCTCTTAAAGGGAATATTAGGCCCAACTTGGTTGCTGTTGTGATTTCCCCAGATGCCCATCCTATTTAACAACTCCGACCGGGTCTCTATTAACCGATACACCCGACCAGTCCAGCCTTCTTACACGGTTCAACTTCTCATCCTATAGCTAGGCTTACCTGACTGCAGCCATCACCATACCCGGTTGCATGGCCTTCACTTCCAACCTAATCTCTTCCTTCAACCCCCTAACAAAACAGCCAACTAAGGCCTTCTCTGACCACCCTGAATGCGGGTAGTTAAGTGTTCAAACTCCATCTAATACTCCCTCACCAATCCAAATTGCCTGAGTTTTGACAATGTCTCATCATAGTCCATGAACCTTGATGGCCCAAATCGAGTTGTGACTGGATCAGTCGGGTCAAGCCAAGGGCACCCTATCCAGCCCAGGTACTTCATTGTAATCAAAATATTGCTCAGCTCGAAAAATCCAGGGGACTGGATCATCATCGCTCTCGATTAATGGTCACCATTTGCACTCAACCCTTCTTGATCACTTTCCTTGTTTCTGCCCTGAAACATCTGATCCACCTTAGATAGCACCGCCGATAAGGCTTCTTTGATGTCCTTTAGGTTAGTGTTCACCTTTTTAAGGTCCTCTTCCACCTGATTTACCTTCGTCTCCATCGTTGAGGCTCGGGAGTTAGCCATGAAACCTGCCTCTAATACTTGATCATAGGTTACTGCCTATCATAGAGTTCCTTCGAGGGGAACCGACCTCTAAAGAAGAAGACAGAAAATTGAAAGGGTTTTTTTGATGCCTTTATTATATGATCGATAGAGTTCATATATATGGCTCAGTTTACTACAGGTGCTCTACTCAAGTTGTTACATGGGATTATCTTGCGCCTGGAATCATTCCAGGGAAGGTGTTGCATGTGCTCTACGACTATAGACCTGTTTAATGGTGGGTAAGTCGCATGTGATAGGTGAGTAGCCAATGGTTGTAGTCGTGGTCTGAATGAGTCGTAACACTATAGCTATAAGGGTGCCCACATGAGAGTCTTAGGAAGCAAGAAAATCCTGATCCCAAGAGATTCTCATTATACATGTGGCAAAACCCTAGAGGAGCTTACCCGTTATGAATGTGGTGAATTAGAACCGCCTTTCTAAGACAAGAAAGTTCCCTCTTGTCATTTTCTTGTCTCCCTTTATAGCCTCACCCACTCATCTATAAACAGGAGAGCCCCAAAAACCTCCACACGAGATTGTCTTGAGAGCATTGAGAAAATCATTACCTTCCTGCTTCCCTTGCTAACATCCTTATATCCCTCTCACCGAGACCTTTTCTTTTCCCCACATGTTCCTAGTCATCTGTCTTTCAAGCGGACCAATCACTCTTGCCTTACCACCATACTTAGATGCTTTAAAAAATATCTTGGACAAAGGGATTTTGTTCTCCAAACATGGGCATTTCAGAGTGAAAGTATATGCAGGTGCTGATTAGACAAGTTTAATGATTGATAGGCAACCTACATTGCACATGGAGAATTAAAATACAAACTATTATGGCAAGGTCAAATTTAAAGATGGAATATAGAGTAATGTTTCATGGTATACTTGTAGTTTGGTGGTTGACAAACCTGTTAGAAGAGTTGGCTTTTCCAATTTCTAGTACCATGTTACTATGACAATAGGAAAATTACTAGTGTTGCCTGTAACTCCATTCAGCACAAAAGCAGTTGACTGAAATATTCACTAAAGATTGTAAATAGCTGATGACATGATCTGTGTAGTAAGTTGGGTATGTATGATATATATATATATATATATATATATCCACTTTAAGGGGAGTGTTGTAATACTTAATGCACTAGCAGCAGGGACATTCTTGTCCTTACGCTGAGATTTACATTATTAATTTAATATAAATAAGAGACTGGGTGCCACCATTCATAACATTCTCTCTAGTCTACGACTGTTCACACTTGACTTTATTTCTTCAACTGATTTATTGCAAAAAAATGAAAAATAAAAAATAAACATTGAATAGAGATGAAGTTTATATCTGTAATACTTGTACGTATATCTTAGAGAAACAAAATAAATCTTGGATGAAAAAAAAATGAATAAGATTTTTTACTTGGATACAAAAACGCATTCATTAGAATACCAAGGAAAAAGAGAAATGAAAAACTCAACTGATAGACGAAGGTAAAAGAAAACATACAAGTTCCCAAGCTTCAATATCTCTATGCGGTCTTTCATATAAGGTCCTACTGTTCATCAAATTTTCCAGAATAACATAAATATCAAAGAATACCATCAGAACATTATAAATTACCAACTAGTCATTGTACAACTAGAAATTTTAAACATACCATGAATGGACTAATCAAATTCATAGCAGAATCTCACAGAAAACATCTAAAAATTGTTGATAAAAATAAAAAAAAAAGAACTCCTAAATCTGTTTCAACATACATAGACTAAAGTGCAAGTCTGTCATATATGACCCAGAAAAGATCTTTAAAGTAAGAATATCCAGAAAGTAATTGAACTTGATCTTATCTTCAAGTCAGATGGATTATTCCACATTGCCCAAGCTTGGCATATCACCTTCCATGATCTTTATTTCTAAATCAACACTGTCTTCAACTTTCTCATTCTTGGTTTATAAGTTAGTTTTTTTTTACTGATATTGATCAAATTATCTTTTTCGTAAATTTTCCATATTGCTCATCAACACAAATGTTCCAATCTAAAATCCAACACAAGCCCTCAACTTTGTTAATAGTCTCATGTTTATGTATTCAGGGTGGTTTTGTATGAATATTTACATAACTGTGGATTGTAATTTCTTTATTTTTATTTCAGTTTTTTTGATAGATGTTATTTTTATTTGAGTTTAGTATAGATATTTGTGCAAGTATTGATTGACCATGGACATCTCTCTTTCCTAGAATTTTGCATTGTCTAACAGTAAAAGAAAATACATATTAGAATTGGTTTCTTCTGCAAACATGGACCTTTCATAGGACTTGGTTTTAGAAGATCCCTAAGAGATTCTGAAACTGAAGAGTAAACAAACTTTTCGGAAGAAATAAAGGCAGTTTTATTTAGTCCAACTAAGGAGGATACAAGAATTTGGTTCCTAAAGCAACATGGATGACTTATTTAGGGGTGCAACTTGGGTGTGCTCGGGTTGGGCTTTTGTCAAAATTTGAATGGACCTGGCTTGAAGGCCCAAGCCCAAAGCACTATAAAATGGGGCCAACCTGAGTTGCACCCCTTGACTTATTTGAGGAGGTGGGAGATTGTCATGGGATTTTCTGTTAGAAAACTGGAAAAGGGTGCTGAATGGTTAGCAACAGACCTTGGGAAAAGAAAATTAAATTTTAGCTACTTCTGTTTAGGTAATCAAGGAGTTTCTAGAATTGAAAGTGATAAGGAATGTTGAAAATTATTACCAAAAAAATGCTGGAAAACATTCTTCCCGGATTTTTAGGACCTCTTGATGTGGTTAATTATATTAGAGCATAAATATATTATAAATTAGATGATGCTAGGGAATGGAGTAATTAGAAATTATAAAGTTGACTTCTTTCAAGAACTGCTCATTCAGGTGGACTTCTAGAGCTGCAAATTGTTTGGCATACTTTCCTGCAAGATCCGTGGTTTAGGGCTGCAAACAGTATCTGATTGTCTGAATTCAAATTCAAATTCAATCCCATTAAGGGTGATTGAATGTTGTGTTTAAAATTTATATTGTATCTATTAGAAGAGTAGGTTTAAATGTTGTGTTTTTACTAAATTGTCATAGATTTAAGTTTCATACAAGTAATTTTCAATACATTTTGTTCATTAAATACAATACCAAAGCCATTTTTAGTTGATTTAGTTAATAATATAATATTGATCATTTTTAGTTTAATTTATTTATACTATTCAATATTCAATTGCAACCTAAATTCACATTCAAATTTGATGGATAACATCTAATTCAAATCCAAATATAAATGAAAGTAGGTATGGTTCAGTTCAGCAGTACCAATTCCTGTGTCTTCCAGTTGACTCTAAAATAACAGCAATAGTTTTTCTTATTAATAGTCTCAGCTTAAAGTTGCTTACCAAAAAAGGTGATGATATGCAGGGAGAAGCTAAATTTGGCAAGGTTCAGAGATCATTCACACAAGGGATGAAAAAACAACTACATGTTCAAACCTGAAAACTTCGGGAAACTGGAGTTCTAGGTAGAGCTTTGGGATGAAAATTTGAAGGATTAATGGAAATAACGAATTTAGAGCTACTTCAACAGCTGATCAACTGGAATCAAAAACAGGGATAAAAAAGCATGAAAGAAAGAGAGAGATGATCCTGGAATTACTTGATAGGGGCTCAGAATCATTCTAGGGTTTATGGGAATCATTCATCATAGCAGGAATAAGCAAAATTTCACTGAACAAATCAATTGCCTAATTTTTTACTCAAAATATATATAGACTCTAGGGTCAGCCATGCTCCTACTAAATTCAATTACTAACTACTCAGCTTATCACTCTAGAATTTTAAACATAACTATTAGAAGCCTACTGAGATTCCAAGACAAACCTTGAAAAAAAAACAAATCCATGTTCCCTATAAATGAAAAAATTCAAACAAATTTTAATCTTAACTTTGCTCCCGCCCCACCTAGAACATACTGAGGAAATAAAGTGTAAACAATAACCAAATAAAGAGCACTTCCAGAAAAGAGGAATAAAAAGTGACATCTTATAGCATAAAGCAGGAAATGCGTTCATAAAGTCAAAGAAGGTAGAAAAAATATCAACTTACCATACACCATGATGCACATCACGGTGATTCCTATGACCCGAAACTCCATAATTGTCAAAAGTAATTAACTAAGAGCCACCAAATAAATGAAGGGAAATAAGAAACACAAACATATTATTATGAATGAAAATAAACCAGGACCTTACTGGTTCTAAAAAAACAGTTTGAAAATGTTTTATATCACTAGGAATATCACTCAAGGGAAATGGAGATATTTTGTGGATATATCACCCATCACTGCTAACAATATTATAAAACTTGGGAACATTCAAAATAATGATTGAATGTTCAGAAAAAAAATTGAAATTTTTTTAATGAAATCCCAGAAAATGTTTAAAGAAGAATATTTATAGTATTTAGGATCAACATATCTATCAAAAAATTCACATCTCCAAAAAGGAGAATAAGAAATAAAAAAGACGCACCCTATGATTCTAGCAAAATAAAATTCTTGCATCTTCTCTACCACTAACTACTACGAATTATTGGTGCAGATATGATCAAGCATAAATCATATCCAAATAGCCTCCAATTATGGTTTAAATTGATAAGAAAACATTACCTACATTTGCTTTTCATTTTTTTTTTATCAATAACACACAATTCATTAATTATCACAATAATTACAAAGAGGAGGAAGACAAACTTTCTTATTTTCCAACTACATTATGAGCCCCAAGAGAAGAAACAAGAGAGAAAGAGAGAACATATGAAGAGAAAAATTAAAATACATCTGTGCCCAAAACATGACATCCCTGTCCACCCCTTGTTTAGCTAACCTATCAGCAAAAGAATTAGCTGATCTTTTTACCCAACTGATTTTAACTTCCATTTCTCGAACCAGCCATCTGAATTTCCTCTTCAAGTTACTATTACTCCATAAACCACTCTCTTCTTTGTTCAGCTACCCAGCCACCACCTCCGAGTCTCCTTCAATTATAAGTTTTCTGATATTCATCTCCCTAGCTTTCTGGACACCTTCCATAACTGCGTGGATCTCAGCTCTAAGAGAGTCACCCACTCCAATTGGGCCTTATAACATGGCAGAAACGACCACATTCTCATCCCTGAAGGCACCCCCCAATCCCTGATTGACCGGGTTCCCTATGCTACTTCCATCAAAGTTTAGTTTTATGAAGCCCGCAAGTGGGGGAGTCCAAGACACACTCACCCCAGCTTTAGTCTGGGTACAGCTAGCAATCTCACCCCACTTCCTCAGCATATCATCCACTATATATTCTGTGAAAAGCTCTAGGGACTTCATCCACTGAATAACCCTTATGTGGATCAAGGCCCTCAACTCTTCATCACCTCTCTCTACATCAGAGAAGATTCTAAAATTTCTTTCTTCCCACAAAGACCAGCATATTGCTGCCCTCAGTCCTCTCCACATAGTCCTTCCCCTTTTCATATGCCACCTAGAAAAAGAAGGATAAAAAAGGCCTTGCAAATTCGAAGGAGGAATCCAGGTACACCCAAAAAGAGAGCAAGCCCACTCCCAAATAGACTTTGCTATATGGCAAGACACCAGAAGATGAAAACCAATCTCCCCATCAGCTTTACAAAGAACACACCGATGAGGGGACAAACAAGTATTGGGTCTCTTCTTTTGGAGCAGATCACCAGTATTGATTCTTTCCAAAAGGGCTTCCCAACAAAAACTACCAACCTTAGGAGGGATTCGTCTGCACCAAACCTCATTAACAAGGAAAGGGGGGGGGGGGTTTACAGGATTGGTGGGCTGGCTTAGTACTTTAAAGAAAGAGGCACAGGAGAAACAACCAGTAGGGGTGGGGGTCCAGATTCTGCAGTCATCCTTAAAAGGGTCCAAGAAAACATTATTAAGAATAAAGAGGAGACATGAGATACTGTCTAGGTCTAAGTCTCTCACAGCCCTTCTCAAACCCAAATTCCAACCAAACCCAGAAATGGAAGATGATGGGGTCAAAAAAGAGGAAACTAGCTCATTTTTAAAATCAAAAAGAGCATACAAAGAAGGAAACTAGTCCTTAAGAGGTGCATTCCCCACCCACATTTGTTCCCAGAATTTTATGGAGTTGCCTAAGTTCAAATTATACATGATAAGAGGGGAGAAAACTGGTAATAAGTCATGAATGGCTTTCCAAAGCGAGGCACTTGTGGTCCTAGCCAGAATTCCAACATCCCATCTTACCACTATTTTGGCCCATAGTTTATCCTTCTCTAGTGGGAATCTCCACAACCATTTCCCCAAGAGTACCAAATTCCTTTCTCTAATATTCCCAAGCCCTAACCCACCATTGTTTTTACTCCTGGTCACCACCTTCCAGCTTACCCTATGGTCCCTCTTCTCCTCTCCCGACTCCCAAAGGAAGTCTCTCATCATTTTTTCCAATCTATTAGCAACCTTTACTGGGATTTTGAACACTGAAAGGAAATAGATGGGTGAATTTGCTAGAGTAGCCTTAATCAATGTTGTCCTACCTCCAAGAGAAAGATAATTCTTTTTCCAAGCTACAAGTCTCTTCTCAAATCTTTCCACCATCGGATTCCAGAAACTCTCCCTCTTTGGATTGCCACTCAAAGGAAACCCCAAGTAGTTCAATGGCCATCCTAAGACCACACACCCTAGCACTTCTGCACTCTCCCTAGTTTCTTGCTCCTCCAAATTCACACCCACTACACAACTTTTCTCAAAGTTCACCTTCAAATTTGACATTCGTTCAAAAAGTAGTACCACCAAGTTCATGTTCCTAATATACCCCAAGTTTCCTCCTTCACAAAACAAAATCGTGTCATCTGCAAATTGTAGGTGGGTGAGGGGGTTTCCTCCCTAGAGTCAGCTCTATGAATTAGTCTCCTCAAAACATCAGCAATCAATGTGAACAAGAAAGGAAAGAGGGGCTCCCCTTGTCTTATACCCCTAATAGCTAGAAAGAAATCAACCACTGGCCCATTCACTAGTACAAAATAATGACAATTCCTAACACACCCTATAATCCACTTGCACCATCTATCCCCAAATCCAAATTTGAACATGACGCTCCTCAAAAAGTCCCAATCTACCAAGTCATAAGCCTTTTCTAGATCCAGCTTACATACCACTCCCTTCTTCCCATCCTTTCTGAAATGCTCAACACTCTCATTAGCAATTAGGATTTGGTCGGTAATTTGTCTTCCACTCACAAAGGCTCCTTGATTTGGTGTAATGATATCCGGCAATACTTCCTTCAATCTCAAAGACAACACCTTAACCACAATCTTATACAAACTATTTACCAAACTAATTGACCTAAAGTTCTTTGGGTGGGATGCATCTTTCTTTTATAGAACTACAGCTAAAAAGGTGGAATTCACACCTGGGTTAACCACTCCTCTCCTATGAAATTCCTCAAACATCAACAATAGATCATCTTTCAAAGTATCCCAACAATCTTGATAAAAAGCCATTGTGAAACCATCTGGACCTAGAGCTTTTGTTCTATCCATTGAGAAGACAGCCTCCTTAATTTCTTCCAACTCAAACCTTCTTTCCAATCTTCTCTTATTATCAACCCCCACATCTGGCCAGTCCAAGCCTTCCAACCACACCCCCTACTCACAGGCCTCCTTAAGATAGATTTAAAATGTCCTACAAAGGCCCCTACAATCTCATCTTGTTGTGTCAACTCCATCCACCTCTAGTTTGGAAATAAAATTTCTCCTTCTCCTTCCATTAAACAAAGAATGAAAGAACCTGGTATTCCTATCCCCCTCTTGCAGCCACTTACATCTAGATTTTTGCCTCCAACTTATTTCCTCCTTATGTAGGCAGTCCTCTAAACTGTCTTCTCAAACTTCTTCTTTGCTCCTTGTTTGTCTCCCCAAACTCTCCCCTCTCTTCTTTCACATCTAAGCTCACAATTTGGTCCATCAAAGCTCTCTTTCTATCTTCAGTCCTTCCAAACTCCAATTGATTCCATTCCTTGATCTTTGCTTTCAGAAATTGTAATTTATTATGGAATCCCATTCCTTCCCATTCCACCATTGGGTTACATTCACTCCACCACTCCCTTACTCTTTTAGTGAACCCCGAATGGAGTAACCACATATTTTCAAACTTAAATGGGGAAGGACCTCCACTCCTCCTCTGCTCCTTGCAGATCACAATAGGCCAGTGGTCAGAGGTCAATCTAGGATGAACTCTAGAATCTAAATTCCCCCAATGTTCCTCCCAATCCAAAGAGAACATGAACCTATCTAGCTTGGAGCAAATGGGATTTGCTTGGAGATTTGACCAGGTGAATATCTTATGGGCTAAGGGAATCTCTTTAAGTTCAAATGCATCCACAAACCGGTTAAACTTCCTCATACTAGTTGTCACCCTTTGATTGGTATTATTGGTTTCCTCCTTGAATCTTACCACATTAAAGTCCCCACCCACACACCAGGGCCCATCCCAAAGCCCTCTGATATCAGCCAGCTCCTCCCACAATTCCTTTCTCTCTCTCTAGTCATTTGGTCCATAAACATTTGTGAGCACCCACATAAAACCAGTCCTCCTGTTGCTTGAACTTCAATGATACTGAGTACTTTCCAATCAATTCCTCCATGCCTAAAACTACATCCCTCTTCCACATTGTCACTATCCCCCCCGAGGCACCCCAAGAGGGAGCAGCCACCCAGCTAATCCCCCTGGCTTTCAAGACACTCCTTGCCCATCTATCATAAAACCCCATTCTCTCGGATTCCTGTATTAAAACAATGTCTAGGTCATACTTCTTAATTACCTCTTTGGTCGTAGCTCTCTTCCTTGCACTTCCTATGCCCCTCACATTCCAACTAAGTATCTTCATAGTCACCTTTTCCTTATCTCCCTACTACTACTCACCACTACTTCTCCCCTTTTCTTCTATCACCTTTCATCCCAAAGCTCTTATCAAATTCCACATCCCTTTTCAATCTCTCAATTTCACTCATTTTCCTTTTCTTTGTTTTGATTTCCTTCTTCTTCTTCTGTAGGCCATTTTTCAAATCATTCAAGTCCTTCATTCTACATCCAAGCTTCCCCACAAAGTCTGCTATCAAGTCTTCTCTATTAGATCCCTCCACCGCTTTCCTCTCTAAAAATTCCTTTCCATTTCTCCCTTCCTCTCCTTCTCCCCACTCAATTGATCCCTCCCCTCTTCTTTCTTTTAAATCCTTCCTCCACATCACATTCTGTTCAATTTCACTGAAGATACTTTCAATAATTTCCCATATTTTCTCATTCCTATGCCTTCCTTCCACCATCTCCCCATAGTCCATCAAACCCTTTTCCATAAGCTTAGCTGACCCACCATCTTGGTTGGCTACACATACACGGGCTGCTGGACTTGGAGTGGGAACTGAATCTGGAACATAGGACATAGAAAAGACATTAGTAGCACAAACTGAATTCACTTGGTTACCTGGGTTTGACCAGCAAGTGGGAGAGGTACAAGTGGCACTGTTCCCAGCCCCCCTTTCATGTTCAGAGGATTGGTAAAATATTGTCTCCTTAGGTTGGTTGGGAAGCCCTTCAGTCCTTTGGACACCATGGCAATCTCTCCTCTTAGCCCTTGGTTCATCCCTTATTAGTACATTTTGGCTTTACCGCAAGTTCCCTCGGTTTACAACTTCTTTTACGCCTTGCCCGATCTGAAGTCTTGAGAGTGGGTTATTCCGGCAATTGTCCTTAGTCTCATTTACTTCATGAGTCCCAAATCTGCTTCCATTCCCTATCGTACCTCCTTGGCCGTCTGGAGTAGAGATTTGTTTTTCCTCTAAGTCTTCTTGAAAAAGACTTTCAGCATTCAGCAGGACCATCTCAACCACATTGCATCCACCTTCGTCATTCACACTTCCTATGCTAGTTCCGCCCTCTAAACTCTCTCCTAGATCTTCCTTGTCTGCGCTACAGTGCACCCAGCCTTCGTCCAGTTCTTCCCTCTCTTCATTTCTCTATCTTGCATACCTTGGATTCAATTTTTCTGAAGAACGTCGCACCGAACTTCGAATCTCAAAATTTCTTCTAGGCATCCACTAGAACACTGAGTTGTTCATCTCTCCGCCTTTGTAACTGAGCACTCGCAGATTTCGCCGTTTTAGACAAAGATAGACCCAAACCCAAGTCTGCAGTCGAAACTATTTCCAACCCCTTGCCCCAACCCACATGATTCTTTAAGTTAGCACGTGGGTGCTTAAAATTAAAACTCGGTTTATTATTCGGCCTGCCTAACACCGGTTCAGACTAAGCGTTTCGAGTGCAACATCCTTCTAATCCCTTTGCTACATCAGCATAAGAAAGGTGGCCCACTCTGATTGAATTCAAGTCTATTAAATTTGAATTAAATTCCTTTACTGGCATGTGTGTCGTTTGGTTTACCCTAGACGACTAAATACGTGCCAATTTAATTTCCCCCTGTAAATCCTTTTCACACCCCAATCTCTTTCCTCCATGTGTCCACCACCCTACCACCTCACCTTCGTCTTCGACCTTGGGAGTTCTTCCCCACCACACCTGTTCTGTTAGACAGTGTATGCCCTTAGCTCCAACCAAATTAATGTACTAATACATTTACTGTAAATGAGTAAAAGTACATAATTGTTTCATTTTATGATTGGTGTGTTTTTGTGTAATTACCCTTTAAACTATGAGACTTGTGTTAGTTTAGAAAGTTCTCGACTGTTGGATAGACTTGGGGAGTTTATCCTGTCAAGGCTGACACATAATGTGCTGCCAAAAAGGTTGGGGCAATCTGTCTCAGTTGGCAGGGTTGGACTTGAAGCACATGTAGTGTGTGTTTGTTTGAAACACTGAACCCAAACCAATTTCCAATTACGCCCTAGACCTTGGAGATTGATGGGCAAAATTGGAAAGTTACACCTAACCCCTAGACTCGATTATGACACTACATTAGGTGTTGGATCGGGTTGTCTTTGATATGCCAATCAGTGAGATCCTTTAGGGGTCAAAACCTAGGTATGTTGGGGCAATCTGAGAATTCACTCGAGTGGGTGATCATAATGACAAAATCAGCCCCTTTGTCGGACAAAGTGAATGATCAGGACTGCACTTTCTCGGATGGAAACCAAAATTGTCGACAGTCAATTTCAGCCATGTTTGAGATTTATTTTGCAAAATACATTTATATGATAATATATACATATGTTTTAAGAAAAAGGTTTGCAAAAGGTTTTAATTCCCGGGACCCATTCGAGCAGACAATGCAACATTGCACCTTACGACCAAGGGAGAGGTCCTTCCCTGTCGGGCAGTGTTTGATCATTATGGGCTGAGAGGTTAAGTGTAAGAGACCATTAAGGGCTTTTTACCTAATGGGCTATATTTTACTTAAGTCCATTACCTTAGGCCTTCATAGGATGGCTGGACTCAATGATCATTTAATGTAAATGTTGGGCCCATTAAGAGGCCATACTGATGGACTCAGGGGTTCACTGTACTTGACAGTGAATTCGGCCAGGCCTTTCACAGAGGTTGGGCCGAACCCATGTGGGCTAATGTAAGGTCATTGTTGAGGTCCCACGCCATACACAGTGAACCTAAATGGGCCAGCAACTACCTAGGGACGTGAGCCACTTGCTTAATGGGCCTAAAGCCCGTGATTAATTGGATTAATCAAGTGGTCACATGACAGCTTAAGCATTCATGTGACATGAGCGAATATGGGTTTGGATAAGGGTATGAAGCACCCATTAGGATAAGAGGATAAGTCTTATCCACTTAGAGAGTCCAAATCCAAATAAAGATTTGGATTAGGAACCTCTTAAGTCAATTAGGAGTGGTGCTACTTAAAGCTTATAAAAGGAGAGATCGAACTACTCCAGTTACACACTCTGCTATCATCTCTTTCTCTCTGCTCTTGCTGCCCTAGAAACCCTAATTCGTTCTCCATCTTTGTGACTGATCTTGATCAATTTCAACTTTTGATTTTTGCAAGAAAATATCAGAATTATTTCGTGCTCACCTCCCTTGTACGATCCAATTTGTTGGATTGCAGTTTTGCTGAAAACTGCGTTGCTGAACCGGCTTCATCTCAAGCTACACCATCTTTAGTGGAGGCTGGTTTTGGGATTCACTTTGGGCATGAACTACCACTTTGCGAGTTACACTTGTGGAATCCGTATCAGGTATACTTCTCCCTTTCTTTTGGTTTCAGAATTGGTCCCATTTCGGTGCAAGAACGATCCTTGAAAAATGCAATTTTTCTAAAATTGGGAATACGATTCCCGTTTCGGTTCTCAATTTTTGGATGAATTGATCTGAAATTTTTTATTATATTCTGATATAATTTAGAATTGTTCTACTGTGATTTCTTTGGTTCTTGGGTTGTTTGTGTGATGGAGATCGAGTTCTTTATTGGTGCCAAGATCTGCGCACCCGTGAATTTATTTATTTGATTATTGGTCTGTAATAATTTTTTTTCTTTTTAGAAAAATTTATTAGGATATTTTCTGATGTAAGTAATAGAAAATTAGGGTTTTTCTATTTTTTTTATATCGGAAGACTTGTTGGAGCACGAGAAGGAAGATTTTGCAGAAAATCTACAATCTACAATTAATAGTTTTTTTGCAGGTTTGCAGTTCGTCCGGATCAGATTTGGACCATCACACTTGCAGCCCTAGATTATTGTTTATTTGTTGTGATTGATTGTCAATTTTCGGTTGTTAAAATTTCAGATCAGATTCATATGAATTGTTGCAAGTTTTGGACACCAAACCCTAGGCCAATTTAACCTAGTTTGGTCCAAATTAGTTGGGCCGAACTAATGGTTCGATGGGGTCTGATCACAGCCCCATGGGTCACATTTTTGGTGGCTCAAAATCGGTTATGGGCCAAGGATTTGATGGCCCATCACATGGACCAACTCGGCCCTCCCTTGAAAACCCATTTTATGTTAAGTTAAAGCAACATCAGCCCATTTCAGCATAACTGCTATGTGGGTCGAAATGCTTTTTACAGTTTAGCCCATATACTAAGATAAAATTATTGGATAATTTTTGGGCCTTTAATGGGTTGATTGTGTTAAATTAATTAGGGTTTTACAAGCCTTTTGATTGATTGGATCAATTTGTATTTGTGTTTGTGTTGTGCTGAATGCGATTCGTTCATGGGCCATGTGGGTCGAAATGCTTTTTACAGTTTAGCCCATATACTAAGATAAAATTATTGGATAATTTTTGGGCCTTTAATGGGTTGATTGTGTTAAATTAATTAGGGTTTTACAACCCTTTTGATTGATTGGATCAATTTGTATTTGTGTTTGTGTTGTGCTGAATGCGATTCGTTCATGGGCCATAAGTACTTGGCCCATGTTTAGACGTACACATCATTGCCATGATGCCCATATATCATTGCATGATATCCCTTTTTCAACGGGCCCCTAATCAGCTTCCTCCCCAAGAGGAACCTCACGGAACCCTAGCCCGATTTGGGCCCATTCAAATCTAACTTTATGAAAGTCAGTGGGAGCCACGTTGGTATGACCTAAATCAGACCTAGGGATTGTTTTTCACGTTCCCTACAGATTAATATAAGTGCAATGAGATAGGGAATATCATATGATGAATTCTCTAAAGGCCTTCTGTCATTAGCATGAAAACGGGCCGAATCGGTGGGTGGAGATGCACTATAAAATTGGGTTATCCATTTTGCTAGTTAGTCCAGTCGGTGGGATTGCTTCATGAGATGATAGGGACGTCATAGACAGAGGTAGGAGAGGCCTATCCTAAAATGGAAGACACTTTCACAGTACCTAAGGGTCCACGATATGATGGGTCAATACTTACCAGACAGAAAGGTTTAACCTAAAATGGCAATGAACCTTGTCTGATGGAGGCCAAAGGGAAAGCTCATTGGATGGGTGGATACTTGATCCTTCACAGAAAGTGGTGGGATTATGCAATTGAAACAGTTGGCTCCATGCACCTATGTGATTTCCCACATTTCCATGGACATGCACAGCGTCCTCATCACTGAGATAGGAGGGAAATCTCGAAGATGAATAAATGGAGATGGAACATAGATAAGAGACCGTTTTATGTAAGATAGCATGAAACAATTTTAGGTCGTGGACTAATAATTGTTGCCTTTTATCAAAAATGACACACGGACAATTCGCCAAACCGTTGGACAACAACAAACTAAAGGGACCTAATTAGGTTGACTGGTACCGTAACCTTAATCAGGTTCTCACGTCCAAGAAATTGGACAAGGTTGCCAAGTACCCAGCTCTGGAACGTCCAGGTGACGGGGCTTCTGAAGCACGTAAGAGAGAATATCAGGAATGGGAGGAGAACAACTCTCTTGCTCGGTGTTACGTTGTAGCATCTTTAGACAACTCTATCCAAAGACAATTCAATAAAATCGAAATCTATAAAGACATTCTGGATAGTCTAAAGATTGTATGAAGAACATAATCATTTTGCCAGACAGAAGGTCCTCAAGCTGTTGATGACCACAAGGATGACCGAGAGCCAACAAGTCCATGACCATGTCATGCGAATGATGGGGTATATAAATGAACTAGAGGCTCTTGGATCCCAGCTAGATGATGACACCAAGACTAATGGCGTCCTAAACTCCCTGCCTCCCTCCTTCAATCAATTTGTCATGAACTATAACATGAACAAGCTAAAGGTTAGCCTTCAAGAACTCAACAATATGTTGTAGAGGGCTGAAGAACTGATTAAGAAGGATAAGGCGGTAGCCATGCTTGCTGAAGGTGGCAAATCGGGTTAAAGGAAGAGGAAGGGCGAGGCCTCAGAAGAAAGCAATCAAACCGAAAAGGTAGAAGAAAGACAAATCATCGGATGAATGTCACTTCTGCAAACAGACCAAACACTGGAAGAGGAACTATCCTCAGTATCTAGAATCCCGCAAGAACAAAGAAGGTAATTTCGAATCTCTTGTCATAGAGACCAATATGTTGGTCACTTCTGCATCCGAGTGTATCGACTCTGGGGCTTCTACTCATGCATATAACACATTGCAGGGGTTCAAGGAAAGCAAAAGGTTGAATGATGACGAGGTGGTGCTCTACTTGGGGACTACTGCAACTGTTGCATCTACTGCTATAGGAACAATAGATTTAATTTTCAGAGAAGGAATTGTAACACTTAAATATTGTCTTTATGTACCATTACTTAGAAGGAATCTGATTTTAGTTTCTAAATTGTTTAAGGATGGTTATTCTGTTTTATTAAGTAATAAGATTACAATTAAATTGAATAACAAATTCCTTACCTATGGAGAACTTGAAAATGGTCTTTATGTCCTTCGTCCTTCTCTAGAAATGAACATAATCAAAACTACGTCAAAACTTATCCCCAAGAAAAGAACACATGATATGGTTAATCCCACGTGCCTGTGGCATTACCGACTTGGCCATATAGAACGTATCACAAGATTAGTAAATGATGGTCATTTGGATTTTTTAACTATAGAAGATCTACCAACTTGTGAGCCTTTCCTTTAGGGTAAGATGACTAAATGGCCATTTATGGGTAAGCCTAAAAGATCAGCGAGCACACTTCACCTGATACATACTGATGTATGTGGTCCCATGAATGTTAGGACACGCAACCAGCACTGTTATTGTCATAACTTTCACTGATGATTACTCTCAGAATGGTTACGTGTACCTAATGACACATAAGTCTGAATCCTTCGAAAAGTTCAGGGAGTTTAGATATGAAATCAAGAAACAGTTGGAGAGACATCAAAACCCTTCGATCAGATCAAGAAGGTGAATATCTCTCCGACGAATTCAGGAACTACCTTAAGGACAATGGGATTATATCACAATTGTCTCCTGCTACACCGCAATTAAACGGTGTCTCAGAGAGAAGAAACCAAACTCTATTAGATAAGGTTCGACCACTTCTCGTTCATTCAGAACTACCTATATCCTTTTGGGACACGCATTGGAAACTATTGTATACGTACTGAATCGGGTTCCAACCAAATCTGTTCCTAAGACTCCCTATGAGCTATGGACCGGTAAAAAACCAAGTGTAAGACATTTGAAGATTTGGGGTTGTTCAGCACATGTTAAAAAAACAAGTGCAGTCAAATTGGAATCCAAGACCAGTCGTTGCCTATTTATAAACTACCTCAAGGGCTCTGTAGGATACCTTTTCTATGACCCAAGAGAACAAAAAGTGTTTTGTAGTCGAAATGCTTACTTCTTGGAGGAGGATTACATCTTGAACGATCATCATCAGGAAATTGTTCTTGATGAGGAGAGCTCGGGAGTAGTGAGAGATGTCCCACAAATTTTAGATAATACCCAACTTAGAAGATCTACCCAGGTTTCTAGACTTCCAATTCGTTATGGCTATGAGCAAGAAATTTAGTTGATGAAAGCCACAATCAGTGAGGAAGATCCCGTGACTTATGCGGAAGCTATGATGGACATAAATTCCTTGAAGTGGGTAGATGCCATGAAAGTCAAGATGGACTCAATGAAAACCAACAGAGTCTAGACTCTCGTAAACCCACCCCTTGGGGTAAAAGTAATTGATTGCAAATGGATCTACAAGAGGAAGAAGGGCCCTGATGGAAAGGTTGAGACCTATAAAGCTCGTCTTGTAGCGAAAGGGTACACTCAAAAAGGAGTCGATTATGAGAAAACCTTTTTGCATGTGGCCATGCTTAAATCCATTCAGATTCTGTTAACTGTAGCAGTGCACTACGATTATGAGATTTAGCATATGGATGTCAAAACCGCATTCCTGAAAGGAGATCTTATTGAAGATATCTATATGCAGCAGCCGCAAGGCTTCATTGCATCTAGTCAGGAATATATGGTGTGTGTTGAGCAAGAGCAAGAGAAGAGAGGAGAGGAGAAGAGAGAAGAGAGGAGAGTCGAGTGGACTGAAAGCCCTCCAGAATACAGGGGGCGAGTGAAAGAGTTATTATTTATACTGGCCCAGTCGTACAATATAAACAAGAGAGAAATTACAACAGTACCCTTGTGGTACTAAACCTAAGTACGCAAACAACTGTCAACACTCCCCCTCAAGTTGAAGCATAGATATCAATCATGCCCAACTTGTCACAAAGATCATGATGTCTGGAAAGGTTTAAACCCTTTGTAAAGATGTCTGCAAGCTGGTTCTCAGAAGTGACATAGGGAGTACACACTTCGCCTGTGATAACTTTCTCTCTGATAAAATGCTTGTCAACTTCGATGTGCTTTGTTCTATCATGTAGCACCGGATTGGCAGCAATACTTATAGTTGCTTTGTTATCACAGAATAGAGTTATAGGTTTGGCCACTGGGAAACCCAACTCCCCCCCAACAAATTCTTTATCCACATGCCTTCAGCAACCCCGTGGGCCATAGCACGATATTCAGATTCAGCACTGGATCTAGCCACCACATTTTGCTTTTTACTCCTCCATGTAACAAGGTTCCCTCCTATAAAGGTGCAGTATCCACTAGTAAACTTTCTGTCACTTTGGGATCCAGCCCAATCTGCATCTGTATAAACTTCAACTTTCAAATGTCCGTGCTTTTGAAATAACAAGCCAACACCTGGATACTTCTTTAAATATCGGAGGATTCTCTCTGCTGCTTCAAGATGAGAGGACCTAGGAGCATGCATGAACTGACTGAGGACACCAACAGCATATGCAATGTCTGGGCGAGTCATAGAAAGGTATAACAATCTCCCTACAAGCCTCTGAAACTGTTTCACATCCTTGAGAGGTTCACCACGACTGTCACCTAATTTATGGTTGGGGTCAATGGGAGAGTCAACTGGCTTCACCCCCATCTTCCCAGTGTCCTGAAGTAAATCTAGGACATATTTCCTTTGAGAAATGAAGATACCCTTCTTTGATCGGGCGACTTCAATTCCAAGGAAGTACCTGGCAGGTCCTAGATCCTTCACTTCAAACTGAGTGGCAAGAAAAAACTTAATCTCTGAATTTCATCCTCCCAGTCACCAGTAACAATTATGTCATCCACATATACAATTAGAGCAGCAGGTTTGCCTTCTCCTCTTTTCACAAACAGTGTGTGATCTGATTGGCATTGCCTGTATCCGTTCTGTTGAACTGCCACATGGAATCTACTGAACCAAGCTCTTGGTGATTGTTTCAGCCCATATAAGGACTTCTTCAACTTGCACACTTTCTGTTCATTGCCTTGAGCTAGAAAACCAGGAGGTTGAATCATGTACACTTCCTCTTCAAGGTCACCATTCAAGAATGCATTCTTGATGTCAAGCTGGTGTAAATCCCAATCCAGATTAGCCGCAAGAGAGAAAATGACTCTAATAGAGTTCATCTTGGCAATGGGGGCAAAAGTTTCTACATAATCAACCCCATACACTTGAGTAAATCCCTTTGCCACTAAGCGAGCTTTATACCTTTCCACTGTTCCATCAGCCTTATGCTTGACTGTGAACACCCATTTACATCCAACTGGAACCTTTCCCTTAGGAAGATCAACAAGTTCCCATGTGCCATTTTTGTGAAGGGCATTAATTTCTTCCTTCATGGCATTTGTCCATTCAGGAACTAAAAGAGCTTCTGCCACATTCTTAGGGATAGGAACATTGTCAATAGAGGTAAGGAAAGCACGGAATGAGGATGAAATGTTCTCATAGGAGACAAAATTGGAAATGGGATGTTTAGTGGTGCACAATCTAACACCCTTCCTGTGAGCAATAGAACGATCAAGATCATTAGCAGTAGAGGAATCATTTTCAATAGATTCAAGGACATCATTGGGAGACAAAATACCTGAGTGAGTATGATCCTCCCCCGAGGAGTCTGGTGGCACTAGAGGTACAGCTTCCAGATTCTCTACAGCTCTTGAATTTGGTTGGCCTTTGCGACAATGAGAAAAAACACGAAAAGGTGGAGGGTCAGGAAGAGAAGGAAGTTGAACCAGTTTCTCCTCATGCCTACACTCCCCCTGAGGAGAAATAGGAAAGAAAGACTCATCTTCAAAGAAAAAAACATCCATGGAGACAGAATTTTCGAGAAACAGGATCAAAACAACGTATCCCTTTTGAGTGAAGGAGTAACCAAGAAATATGCAAGAGATAGCACGAGAGTCCAATTTCCCACAGGTGGGAGACAGATTTTGGAAACACTGGCAACCAAAGACACGCAGAGGAATAGAAAGAAGAGGAGCCTTAGGAAAGAGAAGTTTATTTGGGGCTTTGACTCTAACCGACGAGAGGGCATACGGTTTATAAGGTAGGTGGAACAAAGAACAGCTTCAAGCCAAAAACGTTTGGGAACATTCATATGAAGTAGTAAACCCCGAGCCACTTCAAGGAGATGTCAGTTCTTCCGTTCGGCCACACCATTTTGTTGTGGTGTGCGGGCACAAGAGCTACGGTGAAGGGAACCATGCGAAGCAAAAAACTCCGTGAGGTCACTATGAAAAAATTCTTTTGCATTGTCTGATTGAAAAACCTGGATTTCAGTTTGAAATTGAGTGAAGACCATCCGCTGGAAATCTTGAATGATTTTTGGTACTTCTTCCCTGGTTCGCATCGGGTATACCCAAGTATATCTAGAATAATCATCAATGAGGGTAATGAAATACTTGTAGCCACTCTCAGATGGTAAAGTAACAGGGCCTCATACATCAGAATGAACAATGTGAAAAGGAGATTCAGATTTACTATTTCTTTGAAGAAAATGAGTTCTACAATGTTTACTTAACTGACACGTTTGACAAGAAAAATCAGAAACAGACATTGACTTAAACAGTTCTGGGAATACAACTTTCAAAGACTCAAAAGACAAATGACCAAGACGACTGCCATAAATAGACTTTTTTCTTACAGGACTGACTCATAGACTCTGTAACATGAAGACCAGCCTTATTCTTCAGCATATAAAGTCCATCAGCCATACGTCCCTTACCAATCGTCCTCCCCGAGGCCAGATCCTGAATCACACAATGAGAAGGGAAAAAAGTCACTGAGCAATTCAAGAAATTAGTAACAATACTAACAGAGAACAAATTAATGGGAAATTTTGGAACATGAAGGACATCAGAAAGGGTAAGACCAAGAGGAAGAGAGAGAGTTCCTTGACCAGCTATGGAAGTGTATGATCCATCGGCTTGTCTCACCTTGTCTCTTCCAGAAAGAGGGTGATAGGTTTGAAAGTAAGAGGACGTACCAGTCATGTGTTTTGACGCTCCAGAATCAATGATCCATGGAGAGTTAGGGGTGTGAGAAGCAACATGGAAAGCAGTGGCAGGGTTACCTGACGTAGATGCAAATGAGGTTGAGGGAGGAGCATCCATCTGACGAATTGCTCTACCATAGAGCTCTAAATGGTCACGGAAGGAATTCATAATATCCTCCCTCGGGTCAGGTCCAGTGAGATGTGTCTGAGTCACAATAGAAATGGGGGGCTGATTCTCCCGAGTAGCCATGTTGGCCATGTGATGTTTCTTTGTACCTTGCTGTCTGGACTTCTTATTCACCTCTGAACCTTGCTTCTTAGTCAGATCTTGAGCCCATTTTTGGTTTCCCATGAAAATCCCAACAGGTATCTTTGGTGTGTCAGGGTTTCTGGCAATGAGTGCACCACAATTTGTCCTTATCTTCTGTTTTTTTCTAGAGATCTCCTTTCCTGGAGGATGATCCCACACCAGTAGAGACACCCCCTTTTGCTACCAACACAACAGCATCCCCACCAGGGTTGTTCATCAAATTTCTCCTGCTTTCTTCAGACTGTACAAGAGCATAGACTTCCTGAACAGATGGGAGATCCTTAGAGCTGAGAATCTGAACCCTGATAGATTCATACATAGGATTCAAACCATGTAAGAATGCAAACACGCTTTGCTGGGAGACAAGCTGCTTGTACTTTTTGGCATCCTCATCACACTTCCAATCCACACTCTGGTAGTGATCCAACTCCTTCCAGACAGATGTCAAGTCAGAGTAATAAACTGATAAACACCTCTCCCCCTGTCTACAAGTAGATGATGCTGCCTGCAGTTGATAAATTTTGGCATAGTGTCGCAATTCTGAATATGTAGACTTTGCTTGTCCCCAGATTTCATTTGCAGTTTCAGCCCACATGAAATTCTTCCTTATTTGAGGTTGCATAGAGACCAAGAGCCAGGACATAACAATATTGTTCTTCTGATTCCATCTTTCAGAGGATGGTTCTTTTATCCTCCCATTAATATAGCCTATCTTCCCCCTTGCAGTGATGTATAATTTGATCCCTCTTGACCACTCCAGGTAATTTAAACCATCAAGAGGGACAACAGCCATAGGAAAAGATAGGTCACCCCCACCCATTCCATTCAGCATTGAGGAAACTCCAGATGTGGCTGAATCTTCACTGCCCATGATATCAGAATAAAAACGAAACAGCAACCAAATGAGTACTGTCGTACAAGGCTATTGCAGAAACAGGTCCTTCTGACCTCCGATTTCACTGAGAGCAAAATCAGAACACTGCTGTTGCAGTACAAGAACAGGTCCTTCTAACCTACGGTTTCACTAAGAACCAAAAAAAAAACTGAACACTGTTGTTGCAGTACTGAAACAGGTCCTTCTGACCTACAGTTTCACTGAGAACAAAGTCTGAACACTGCTGTTGCAGTACAAGAACAGGTCTGTATGACCTACGATTTTGTAGGAATCAAAGCAAAACACTGCAGTTGCAGTACATCACTAGGTCTGAATGGCCTAATCAGTAAGCCTGATAGCCAACCAGTCGATGAGATGAACAGGGTAGCCGAACAGTCAATCAATAAGATTAATACAATATCAGCTTCAGGGCATCAACAATCCATAATACCAAAGAAAAAGAGTTGAATACAGTTACTTTGTTAAGGAATACAATCACTCAAGATGACCAGTACCTCTTTTAGTTTCAGATGATAGTCTCCCTGTAAACCAGAACTCCCTCTACGAACCTCAAACAATAGCCTCTCTACAGTCGAGCAGACAAGAGGTGCAACTTCTGGGCTAGAAGATGAAAAGACTCTATAACTTCTGGGTCGAACTGATTACACCAGATTAGGAGTTCGATGGAGATAGCTCTGGGAGATGATAGGTCACTATAACTTCAGGGTCGAACTGGATGCAACAGCTTAGCATTTTGAGGGATGCAGCTCTAGGAGATGGAGAGACCATCTGCACGACATTGAACATCAGGTTTGCTTGACACCACCCTTCAGGCCTGGACGACTTTCTCTGATACCATGTTGGGCAAGAGCAAGAGAAGAGAGGAGAGGAGAAGAGAGAAGAGAGGAGAGTCGAGTGGACTGAAAGCCCTCCAAAATACAAGGGGCGAGTGAAAGAGTTATTATTTATACTGGCCCAGTCGTACAATATAAACAAGAGAGAAATTACAACAATACCCTTGTGGTACTAAACCTGAGTACACAAACAACTGTCAACAGTGTGCAAACTAAACAAATCCATTTATGAACTAAAGCAAGTTTCAGGAATTTGGAACATCCAATTTGACTCTACGGTCAAACAGTTTGACTTTGAGCAGAATCCGGATGAACCCTGTGTTTACAGGAAATCAGTGGAGACAAGGTTACATTTCTGGTTCTGTATGTAAACGACATTCTACTCATTGGGAATGATATAGGAATGTTGACTACGGTGAAGGTATGGCTTTCGCAGCAATTCTTCATGAAAGATCGTGGAGAAGCCTCCTACATCTTGGAACTTCGACTCTACAGAGATAGATCGACGAAGATAATAGGATTATCCCAATCTACTTACATTGACAAGATTGTCAATAGATACAACATTGAGAACTCCAAGAAGGGATTTGTCCATTTCAAACACAGAGTCACTCTCTCCAAGGGTATGTCTCCCAAGACTCCTAAGGAGATTGAGGGGATGAGAGGGATTCCCTATGCCTCAGTCGTAGGGAGCATCATGTATGCCATGTTGTGCACTCGGCCAAACATTGCTCAGGCTGAGTGTGGTAAGTAGATACTAATCAAACCCAGGACAGGAGCATTGGACTGTCGTGAAAAACATAATCAAATACCTACGAAGGACAAAAGAATAGTCTTGTCTTCGATGGTAGTTCAGTACAGATCATCAGGTATACTGATGCCGACTTTCAGTCAGACCTAGATGATAGAAAGTCTACATCTAGTTACACTTTCACGATGAGGTCCTATATAGTATGAAAAATAATCCACGACCCAGGCCAAGCACAATGCCATAAGTGAGGCTGCCTAATGGATGAAGTTGTTCGTCCTGGGATTTGGAATCCTACCATACCACTCGTTCCACTGTTGTGTGACAACACTAGGTTTATGGGAGATTGTTGGTAGAGGGGGCATCCAGATTCAAAAGGTAGCATCAGCAGAGAATGTGGCAAACTCATTAACTAAACCATTGACACAGAAAGTGTTTGAGAAACACGTGGACAGTATGGGACTAAGGCTTGTACCAGATTGAACCTAGGTGCAAGTGGGAGCTGTTAGACAATGTATGCCCTTAGCTCTAATCAAATTGATGTACTGATACATTTATTGTAAATGAGTAAAAGTACATAATTGTTTCATGTTATGATTAGTGTGTTTTTGTGTAATTACCCCTTAAACTGGACACAAGGTTTAAAATGTCGATGTCGATGGCAATGTCGCTTACCAAAATATAGGACAAATGTCGAAAATGTCGATAGGAAATATTGTAAAAATTATAGACATTATAGAAATATTATGAAATGTGGAAATATGCAATGATATTTGTAAAATGATAAAAAAGCATTAATACATATTTCTAGACTATCTTATTCCCAACCATCATATAAAGCTAAGAAACTAAGATCAATAACAAATTAGTAAATGACGATTTACTCATTTATTATGCATTTTGATGTTTTTACAAGGTTATCCGATATTTTCTTCTCTAATTTTTAATTCTGATTTATTATAAATTCTAATATATTTATTTCACACTAGTAAATAGAAATACATTTATTCTGATTTTTTAAATATTAAAGTTATAGTACATTATGTTTTATTATAGATTTAATAAACTGATTCTCCTTTCTGTAGCATTAATATTATGATAAATTCTGATTTCTTATAAAACTTAATGAATTTATTATGATTTTTAATACTAAATTTATAATAAATTATGATTTAGTATAAAATTTAATAAATTTATTCTGATCTTTTATATTAAATGTAGAATATGATTTATTATAAAATTTAATAAACATTTTCTGATTTTAATAAATATTTTAAAAATACTAACTAGTTAACATTTTATTACTTGAAAAATATTTTATGTTTTATATTATAAAGTAATTAATTTATTCTTTCGTTTTTATTTTTTGTTAATTCTTTTTTATAAATATTTTATAAAAATACTAACTAGTTAACATTTTCTGATTTTTATTTTTGTTTTCTAATGAATATTGTAATTTTATCTCAAACATTAATTTTCTTATTATTTATTCATTTTAGTGGCTTTTGTAGTGAGGGTCTACGTTATTGTTGTAGACCTTCATGTACTGTAATAAGAGTGAAATAAAGATTCTATTTATAAGTTTTCATTTATGAGGTCTATAATATTACAATAGACCCTCTTGCATCGTAACATGTTTATATAAAGGTGTTTTAAAGATTTCATTTTAGGGCTTGTTATTGTGATGGTCTATAGGCTTCCATAGACCATCAAGAAAAAAATAGAAGATGACCAAGAGCATTCTCCTTCTCGACCTTGAGTTCACACCTTCCACTGCTCTCTCTCTCTCTCTCTCTCTTCTTTTTTCCTAGGTTTTTCATGGTTATTCACCATGAGAGAGAAATAGGGTTATTGCATATCTGAATCAAGATGAGAGAAATTTCTTTCAAGTTTCATAAGCTGAACGTCCTACTTCCAAGAAAAAGATATTTCAGCGCATGACCACTCTTGTGCTTGGTTAGATCCTGAAGTGCTCCAGCTCCAAGTACACAAGCTAAAACGTAAAACCCTCTTCTTTTTTTATCAAAAAACCCTCTTCTTTTCCCCTTTAATGTCTCTTTTTGTTTGATATGAGATGTTTGTAGTTCAAATATATGCTGAGTTGTCGCCATATACTTGGAAATATTTCGATATATTATATAATTTTTTTGTTTTTTGGAACAATATTGTCAACATTTACCAAAATGGTTGAAATATCGACCGACATATTGTATTTTTTTTTTAATTCATGTAAAATTTATGTCGTTGGGTCTCGACACCGACATATCGCGGGTGACATTTCCAACATTTTGCGACATTTTAAACCATAACTGGACACTTACAAGACTTGTGTTAGTTTAGAAAGTTCTCAACCGTTGGATAGACTTGGGGAGTTTATCCTACCAAGGCTAACACTAATGTGCTGCCATAAAGGTTGGGGCAGCCTGTCTCAACTGCCAGGGTTGGACCCGAAACACATGTTGTAATTATTCAAATCTATCTTAATAAAATAGTGTTAGGGTGTTGAGAGAGTGTTAGGTTCGAAACTCTCATTCTCGGACCCTCATTGCCGAACTCTCAAGCTCTCCTCTCTTCAGTTTTCTTCATGGTATCAGAGCAAGCCTAAACTTCAATATTCTAGGGCTGGAAGCTTAGGCTCGTGTTGCCTGATTCTTGGAGGTCATTGGAAGTGCCCAAGACTAGAATCTCTTGGAGAAGTGATTCGGTGGCCAGGAAGAATTAGAGAAAGAAGGGAAGGGGAACAGCTCGGTTCTGGTTTGAAGCTCGAAACTGTAAGTTGTGCTCAAATTTTTGGGTTAGTTTCTGATGTGTTTGGACTGTTGAAGTGTCCGAAATTTCTGGTTGTTCTGTACTACTTTTGACTGCCATTTAATCTGGTTTAACCCAGAAATTTCTAGGCTGTTTCTTGAACTGTCAAAACTACCGAAACATCCTTGTAACAAGGTTGTGGATTGTTACTTCTATTTGGCTGTTTTTGGGGGCTGTACGGACTGTTCTTGAGACCTTTTTTCTTTTTGACAGTGGGGTTGTCTCTATTGCCCACACTGTATTTGTAAAAAGGCCTTTTCAACAATACCAATTGGTATTTACTCTTGGCTATTTCTTTGGTGATTACCTTGAAGCCCCAGATTTGAAAAGGAACTTCGGTTGAGTGCACAGTGCCTAGAAGTTTCTGATTACTTCTTGAAGGCTGAACCAAGCTGTTTTTGGTGCCTCGTGTAGAAGTTTCTGCTTGGGTCTTGGTTCTCATAACTTTCGGGTGTAGTTTGACCTTGTGTATTGCCTTCTTGTGGTCGGCTGAACTCAGTTCTTGCTTGTCCTCATTCAGTATACTTGTAGAAGTCATCTGAAATCGTATTTGAAGTGTTTACATGATGTACTCCTTAGAGTTTGAAAACAAGAGTGGTGCTGAATATGGACTGGTTCAAGGGACTCCAAGTGATTCCTTATTGACTGTGACCACAGTTAAACTAGATGGAACTAATTATCTGGCATAGTCACAATCAATAAAGATTTATGTATGCAGTAGAGGAAAGTGGAGGTTCATTTCCGGGAGTAAGAAGGCTCCCCCAGAAGATGATCCATCCTACGAGAAGTGGATGCAAGAAAATTACACTGTCATTGGATGGCTTGTGAACTCAATGCAGCCACAAATTAGCCAACACTACCTATGGATGAATTCAGCAAAGGAAACTTGGGACAATGTTGCAGAAACCTATTCCCAAAAACTCAATGTAGCCTGAGCATATAAATTGAGAAGTGATGTAAAAAATTTAAGGCAAGGGGAGAAACCTCTAACTGTATATTTCTCAACCCTGAAGTCTCTATGGCAAGAGATTGACCTAATAAAGCTGTAACTTGGGACACCACCAATGATACAGAGACCTACAGAAAATTGGTTGAAAGGAACAGGGTGTTTGAGTTCTTAACTGGACTAAACCCAGAATATGATATCACAAAACAGAATATTCTTTCCAAGGAGTGTCTCATTGTCACAAGCTTATGCATTGGTGAGTAGTGAAGAGAGCAGAAGGGCTGTCCAGGTTCAAGGGGCTGATATTAGTGATCACTTTGCGAATATGGGGATTAAACCTAAAGGGAATGCTGGAACTTCTGGTGGCACAGGAAAGAAAGAAGTTATATGTGAGTACTGCAAGAAGCCGAAGCACACCAAAGACAAGTGCTGGAAAATTACATCCTAATCTTGTTCCCATTCGGTTTTAGAAAAACATGATAGTAAAAGATCAGGAAGTGCAAATGTAGCTTTCGGGCCAGATGAAGAGATGTCTGCTTCTGCACAGTTGGCAGCCATGAGAGCAGAATATGAAAAGTTTGGGAAGATGATCAGTTAGCTGGGTGATGTGACTTCTCCTTCCAACCCTTCAGGAAATTCTGCTTCTTCTGCATTTGCTCATTCAGATATAAGGGCTTTTGCCAATCATGCTACCACTTCAGGTAATCTCAAAATCCCTTGGATTATTGACTCAGGTGCTTCTGACCATATGACCAATCTACCTTGTTTGTTTCATATGACTTGCTTCCTGGACGTGATAAAATCACTTTAACTGATGGTTCACTTGCCCCTATCTCTGGTAAGGGAACCATCAAGGCTACGGATTCCTTGTTCCTACCTTTTGCCCTTCATGTACCTAAGCTAAATACAAATTTGCTGTCTGTAAGTAGTTTAACCAAGTCACTAAACTATCGTATAACCTTTTTTCCTTCCTACTGTGTTTTTCAGGATCTGGAGTCTCAGAAGGTGATTGGGAGTGGCCATGAGGCGAACGGAATATACCTGCTTGATACCCCGGGACAATGCACTGATCATCTTGGGAATGTTGCTCTCGGATCTGTTTCTTCAGAGTTTGTCAGTCGGATTATGTTGTGTCATCGTCGTTTTGGTCATCTGTCTTTTTCTGCCTTGAGTCATTTATTCCCTAAACTGTTTAAGGGAAGTAGTTTGTCAAGTCTTCATTGTGAGTCTTGTGAGTTATCAAAGCATTGTAGAAACAATTATCCTTTGAGCAATAAAAGATCTTTTCCTTTTAATATTGTGCACTCTGATGTGTGGAGACCTTACCACTTACCCTCCATGGGTGGCTACAAATATTTTATCCTGTTTATTGATAACTTTTCTCGGTTCACTTGGATATTCCTGATGAAATCCCATGATGAAGTTCCAAGACTTGTAAGACAATTCCATGAATTTGTTCTAACCCAATTTGATACCAGGATTAAAATCTTCAGATCTGACAATGCAAAAGAATACTTTGAGAAGAACCTATCCTGCTATCTCTCTGACATGGGGGTTATTCATCAAAGCTCATGTGCTAGGACCCCATAACAGAATGGAGTTGCTGAGAGGAAAAATAGGCATATTGTTGAAGTTGCAAGAAGTATCTTATTTGCCTCACATGTTCCTACAAGGTTTTGGAGTGATGCTGTTCTTACTGCTACCTACCTTATAAACCGTATGCCATCCAGGGTTTTGGGGTTTAAGTCTCCCGTCAATCTCCTTCATCCGGACAAGGACCTTTTTCCTGTTCCTATTCATTTCTTTGGCTGCACCTGTTACGTACATGTTCCAAGTGTCCAAAGGCATAAATTTGAACCCAAAGCTCAAAAGTGTATCTTCCTTGGTTATTTCCCCACACAAAAGGGTTATTGTTGTTTTGATCCAAAGACTGGCACTCGGTATGTCTCAATGGATGTCACCTTTGATGAGCTTTCCCCCTTTTATGGTTCCTCTCCAGGACATTGTCCACAGGGGGAGGATTTGTTAGAGGTGTTTGCTATTCCTCTTCCTATCCCTGTTGAGTCTCTTAATGTGTCTGCTTCACCTTCAAATGTATCAAGGGTGGATCAATCGTTCCATTCTCCCTGTCCCAGTACTCTACCTCCTCGTCCTATCCTCAATCCCAAGGTGTATCAAAGGCAAAGATCCAGAAATGTGCAGGTTGTTTCTCCTACAATACATGAGCCTCATACACTTCCAGTCACAGAAGAGACAACAGGTACTGTTTCAGCACCTTTGGAGTCATCACTTTCTTACAGATTGCTTTCACCTTCATACTTTGCCTATCTCTCTTCAGTTGCTTCTAACCCTATTCCCAGGTCTGTGTCAGAAGCTCTTAAGACTTCAGAATGAAGGGATGCTATGAGATCTGAAATCGATGCCCTACACAAGAATGACACATGGGAAGTGGTGGATTTGCCTGAAGGGAAGGATCCAGTCGGTTGCAAGTGGGTCTTTACTATCAAATACCGAGCTGATGGCACCATTGAAAGGTACAAGGCCAGGCTGGTTGCAAAAGGCTATACACAGACATATGGGATTGATTATTTGGAGACCTTTGCACCTGTTGCCAAGATGACATCTATGAGGGTTCTTCTATCTTTAGCTGCTCACTTTGACTGGCCCCTTTATCAATTGGATGTGAATAATGCATTTCTGAATGGTGAATTACATGAGGAGGTTTATATGTCTCTTCCTCCAGGGATGTATGGAACAGATATGAAAGGGAAGGTATGCAGGCTGAAGAAATCTCTTTATGGACTAAAACAGTCCCCTAGAGCATGGTTTGAGAGATTTAGAACAGCACTTGTTAACTTTGGTTATGTGCAGACACAGTCCGATCATACTCTTTTTGTGAAGAGGAGTGGACCTCTGGCAGTATACCTCATTGTGTATGTAGATGATATTGTAGTGACTGGTAATGATGTTTCAGGAATTCATGATCTAAAATCTTTTCTCCATACAGAGTTTGAGATTAAAGATTTGGGGGAATTGAGATACTTTCTTGGCATAGAAGTGGCTCGATCTAAGGATGGGATTCTTATCTCCCAAAGGAAGTATGTTCTTGACTTGCTCTCTGAAACTGGAAAGATGGGTGCTAGACCAGTTGCTACTCCTATTGATATGAGTCATAAACTCTCAGCCTCAGATAGGACATTGTTAGAAGACAAAGGAATCTTTCTGAGACTTCTTGGGAAACTTTTGTACCTATGCATGAATCGGCCAAATATTGCATATGCAGTCTGTTGCATTAGCCAATTCATGCATGCTCCCCGAGACACTCATATGGCAGAAGCAGAGAGAATCCTATGTTATTTGAAGGACTCCCCAGGAAAGGGTATTCTGTTTGCCAAGCATGGTCATATGAAACTTGAAGCCTACATCAATGCTGACTGGGCCAGAAACATTGATGATAGAAGATCTACTTCTAGGTATTGCAGCTTGGTGGCTGGTAATATTGTTTCTTGGAGAAGCAAGAAACAATCGGTTATTGCTCGGTCTTCCGCTGAAGCAAAATACAGGGCCATGGCACATGGAGTTTCTAAATTATTATGGCTAAAATCATTGATGGAAGAACTTGGGGTTGAATATGACAAGCCAATGATGTTGTACTGTGATAATCAAGCTGCCATCAACATTGCTCACAACCCAGTGCAACATGATAGAACTAAGCATATTGAAGTTGATTGACACTTCATTAGGGAAAGGGTCTCTTCGGGTGAAGTGTCTTCCTTTCATCACATCTGAAAGACAGTTGGCAGATTTTCTCACCAAAGGCATTCCCAAGGCAAAACTTCAGCATGATACCAGCAAGCTTGGCATGATTGACATCTATGCTTAGCTTGAGGGGGAGTGTAGAGAAGATGGGCCGAATGGCCCATAGGCTGTTTAATCTTTCTTGTTATTTATGTTTTTCTGTAATGGGCCTTATTCTAGGCCCATCCTGTCTATACTATGTTCTTTGTAAATTCTTGCCCAATTAAGGGATTCCTTGTAATTATTCAAATCTATCTTAATAAAATAGTGTTAAGGTGCTGAGAGAGTGTTAGGTTCGAAACTCTCATTCTCAGACCCTCATTGCCGAACTCTCAAGCTCTCCTCTCTTCAGTTTTCTTCATAGCTTAACTCCTAGCCGCCTACATCAAGAACGGCCTTATTTTCTATAAATGGGATTAACATTGCTTCATTGCCCAAACCTAACTTCCCTGCAACTGCATTCAATACTTCCTTCCAATCTTTGACTCCCTTATCAGCCACTAAGATCATTCTTTTTTTCCATTCATTTGTCCCTACTCCTACCCATATTCTCTAGTGATTTGAGGCATAAGCAAACACCCAACCAGGAGACCCAGAGACGTGTGTTAACACTCCCAGTAGTCTCCATACCTCCCTCCTCCTGTCTCTTCCTGCCTTGACCCTTGGACTTCAAACCAGATATCTTCACATCCTGTCTTCTTTCTAGCCAAGGCAACAAGGAACTCTTGTAACTTCTCCACAAAGGCCATCCACCCACTCTGCCTTTTCCCTTCCGGTACACAGATCATTTGTTTTCCATTTCTACCAAAAAACTCAATCACAGTTATGAACCAACCTTTGCAATTCCTTTTCTGTTCAATTGCAAAGGTCTTACCAGGACTTGACATAGAGTTTTTCCAGCCTTCCTCCTTACATGAGTTAATAGCACCATCAACAAAACCTTTCACCCATGCTATAACCTCCTTCATCACCAATATTGTCTCCCTGTTACTCTCTCTAATCTTCAAGACGCCTTTACCTTCTTCAAACCTGAAACTCTTAGCTTCAATCACAACCTCTGACCTCCATCTTCCAACTTCTGTAAAGTCCTCACCCGTACCTGTCATTTTTCTCAGCTGCCCCTTCCTGTGATAGTCCTGGTTTTCCTACTCAGAATCCATTGAAGTTAAATTTTACTTCCCACTTTCACTTGTTTATTACACATTTTCAGGAAGAGATTTGGAGGGTGGGTTTTTTGCATTTGCTTTTCAATTTATCATCATCATTTGCACTTTCCCATCCAAAATGGGAACAGCAACATGAATTTTTTCCTTTCACTGTACTATACTTAAGGTAATCTATTCCCATTTTAGATATCTATTCCCATTTTTTATCTAAAATGGGAACAGCCCCTTCTTTAGCTAGAGTATCCGCCAATCCACTTGCTGTTCTTCTCATCCATTTAAAGGTAACATTCAATTCCCTTGCAAAGCTCTCAATCTCCCCAATTGTATGCCTATAGATCCAAGGGATTAGGGTGGCTACATCTTGTCCAAGAAATGACCAGGGATTAGGGTGCTACATCTTGTCCAAGAAATGACCACCTGAGAGTCCCCTTCCACTTCATAATTAACGAACCCAAAACGCTTGGGAAATTTTAGTTCATGTAGAAGTCCAAATAGTTCTGCAGCTTCTGCTGGCAGTGCATCACCATTTTCTAGAGGCCCTGAATACAAAGCTAGCACCTTTCCTTTAAGTCTCAAAAGACACCTAACCCAGCCGCAGCCTGGTTACCAAGGAAACATCCATCAAAATTAAGCTGCCCAAAGTTGGTTTCTGGGGAACCCAATCCATAAAAATTTGTCCCTTTTCTTGGCTGATAAAGCCACTTCCTTCCAAGTTCTCAGAATGTTATTCAGTGAAAATATTTGAAAGTCTTCCAAAGTTTTCGCCCATGAACAGCCTTTACTTCTACCGTTTCTTCGATTTCTGCCTCTGTCCTACTCTTTTCATTGAAG
Organism: Nelumbo nucifera; assembly: GCF_055504915.1. Taxonomy (NCBI): domain Eukaryota; kingdom Viridiplantae; phylum Streptophyta; class Magnoliopsida; order Proteales; family Nelumbonaceae; genus Nelumbo; species Nelumbo nucifera. The sequence continues at coordinate 70,130,731 of NC_142653.1, forward strand.
ATCCTCCCATTTCTTTCTTCCAATACAGTCCATTACATGGCAGTTCTAACTTTTTTCCACTACAATCTTCCTTTTTCTTTGGCTGTCTCATGAAGTTTGGATCAAAGAGGCCCACCACCTCCTGCGGAGGAGTCCACCTGCAACCAAAGAGAGAAGAAAGATGCTCCCAAATACAAAGCACAAAAGGGCAAAATAAAAAGATATGGGATATTTCACCATTGAATTTACAGAAGATGCACAAGTGAAGGGAAAGGCACTTATTTTGCCTTCTTTTCTATAGCACGTCATAGGTGTTGGTCATTGCAAGGAAGACTTCCCAACAAAAGGCCTGAATTTTAGGACGTTTGGCTTACTCCAAATTTCCTTCACCAGGAAATTTACCCCCAAGGTAGAAGGCTGAGTTAAGAGGATAAAGAAGCACAAGTAAAAAATCTAGTAGGGGAAATTGACCAAACCCTGGTCTCCTCTACATTTTGATCCAAAAAAAACCAAGTCATGTGTGACCAAAAGAGAGATGAGAGATTCTCACTCCAATTCCCTAAGATCCCTTTTGAACTCAAAGTCGCAATTTAAGCCCGAGGGAAAGAAGCTCAAAAATAGGTTCAGAATTGTAATTGGAAAAGGCCTAGGAAATTGGACCTTTAATGGATGTTTACCTATCCAAAGGTCTACGCAGAACAAGACTCTTAGTCCATTTCCCACATCATACCAAATAAGGCTAAGAAAAAATGGATATACCACATAAAATGCTTTCCGAGGAGAGGTTGAAGTTGCAATGGGGGCTACCTTTGCGTCCCAGCTGTTGTCTGAGTGACCATGTATGCTAGAAATGACCTTGTGCCAAAGCCTATCTCTTTCTAAGGAAAGCCTCCACAACCACTTCGTAAGAGAGCTAAATTCTTTTGGACCAAGTTTCCTAACCCAAGCCCACTCTTCACTTTAGGTCTACTAACCTGTTGCCAATTCACAAGAATATGGAAAGTGGACAAGAAGTAAATGGGAAGATTGGTCAAAGCCAACTTCCTCCAAAAGAAATGTAATTCCTCTTCCAAAGTGCCAATATTTTAGTAAATCTCTCTACCACAGGCTTCCAAAAACTCTCAGATCTTGGATTTCCACCCAAGGGGAGTCCTAAGTACACTAGGGGCCAATTTTTTACTTCACAACCTATGAATTTTGAAAGAATTATTAATGTGTTTTTTTTTGTAATCAATACTTGATGTGTTTTCAAAACTCTAAATTAAATAGCATTATAAATTAACCAAAAGTAAAGTTCTAAATTAAAATAAGAATACAATTCATAAAAAAAATTACACTAAGTAAACAAACAGTTACTAGTAATTACACATGTTAAAATTAATTAAAGTCTGCCGTTTATTTTAAACCTATTGTCTTCTGGTGGGTCAGTTCTTCTAGGTAACTGAGATTGCTGTTTTTTACTTCATTAAATTGTATTCATGGTTGATCACTTGTAAGGCAGTTTCACTCTCACATTATGTCTAGAGACTTGATCATTATTCTTCTTTTTCTTCTGGTTTTAATAAAGATTTTTTCTGTGTTTTGAAGAAAAAGGAATTAGCAAAATAATATTATTTTCCACTACATTAAATAAGTTTAATAGAATATAAATTTTTGGAAGTTTACCCATCATGTCTCTGATGTCTGTACATCATGGCACCCGCTCTCATTATTCAATTAATAGATAGAAATATAATTATACATGTATTACATTTTGCCACTTAAGATACTACAGTAACCACTTTAGAAGAAAATTGCAATTATGTAGCCATTATATATCTTTAAAATTATCATTTTTGAAAAAATACAACTTCAAATAATTTCTATATAAATTAAAAGGTAATTTTGTTAGCTGCAATGAATTTTTTGTCAGGGATGGGAAAAGAATTTACTGTTACAACTTACAAGTCAAGGTGCAGATGTAGCCTCATCTCAGGATTAAAGAAAAAGATGACATCAATTTAATCAATTTTGTTGGACCATCCAACTTGAGCGAGGACTACAACATGAAACTTTTTTTTTGAAGAATCAAGAAAATTTTCATTTAAAGAAAAAGATTACATCCTAACACCCTTGATTGTCTAGATGACATACCAACTACATTCTCAAAGCTTTAAAATGAAAAAGATTCTGCATTTACAAGGCTGTAAATCAAGGAAATTCCAGAACTTGGCAATCAAAACAGCTTTGGAGACTTTATCAAATTGCCCATTCTTGCTATCAAATATTCAATGCTCGACCCATTCTCCTCCCTCCTTCCTTCTCTCATACTCCTCATAATCCAGCTAAGAAACCTCATCTTCCTGCCCATCTCCCTATTTTTTTTTGAAGAATCAAGAAAATTTTCATTTAAAGAAAAAGATTACATCCTAACACCCTTGATTGTCTAGATGACATACCAACTACATTCTCAAAGCTTTAAAATGAAAAAGATTCTGCATTTACAAGGCTGTAAATCAAGGAAATTCCAGAACTTGGCAATCAAAACAGCTTTGGAGACTTTATCAAATTGCCCATTCTTGCTATCAAATATTCAATGCTCGACCCATTCTCCTCCCTCCTTCCTTCTCTCATACTCCTCATAATCCAGCTAAGAAACCTCATCTTCCTGCCCATCTCCCTATTTTCCACCAACCCCAATATCACTCAATCTCATCCAGTCCCTCCTCTTCTCCCCCTTCCTCATCCCACCCCTTGATTTTTTCTAAGTATTCTTCCTTTTTCTTTTTCTCTTCTATTTCTTTTTTTTTCAAACTTCTCAAATGCTATTTTCGCAAAGTCTTCCCCTCCCCAAAAAACTAAACCAAGAGGCTTTCCTATCTCGACCTCCCTCTCCACCAATTTATTGATATTCACCTTCCCATTCTGTACTAATCCCTTGACTTCTTGGTCCTTTTGAATCTGTTCTGCTCTTTTTCTCTCTATTCCTGTCCCCAGTCTTTGAAACTTCTTCTCCTTGTTTTTCTTCTTCTGTTCTCCTGATTGCAACCTCTCTCTCCACTAATCTCTGGAGAACTACATCACCTGACTCTCCATCAATAATATCACTACTTTGCAGCAACATGTTTACACCAAAATCAGGCTCAACCCCACTTATCTCACTTTCCTGTTGTTCCTTCGTCTGAAGGGGGACCGAAGACTGGATTTGCTCTGTTGCCTCCCTATGATTTGTACCAGATGTCCCATTACCCCTCATTCTTTTCCTCTTCTACACCCATTTGTATTTTTTTGTAGGTTGCCCCTGCCAAGCCAAATTTTAGCCTTGAAAAAATCTGTCACATGTACGATGTTATGGTTTCTCAAATTACATGGCTTCTTTTTGGTCATCTCGTTAATCTGTTCCTCCTCCTGAAAATTGCTCCCTCTGCCCAAATTGATGCCCACCCTTCCAACCTTAACCTCCTTGTAGAGTAGTCTATCCTCTACAAGGTTTTCACCCTGTCCTTCAGGGAATTCTTCACCACCAGATGCTTCCTTTCCTGTAACCTCACCTTCAATCTCCAGATCTAAATCAGCGTTAGCATATCATTATATCATTTCCGAATTGTCCCCCCCCCCTCCCACCTCTCTGACTCCATAGAGACAAAAAATTCTGGTCTCGTCATGTCTGATTTTTCACATTCATATCTAGACTCTAGGGGCAACTCAACTGCATCTCCGGGCTTGGAGAAACCACAAATCCTATCAAGCTCCTTGCTAACCTGAGGAAAATGCCCGACATCACCAGTCACTGGAAAATATAAGTACTCGTCGGGAGCCTTTCCTATTCGACCTACTATCCTCTTCCTACCATTTTCATCATACTTAGCTATCACCCAAATCCATTCTTCTCTTTTTTTTTCTCTGGCCACATTCGAATATCTTCTACCTATTAGTCCACTCCTTTTAAAGTTTGGTTTGCTAAGCCTTGGAGACTTTCTCTTGTCGCCCTTCCTTCTCTTGAACCGATTTTCACCCCTGCTTTTGTGCTCTTCGGTGCTGCAGGCTTGAACTTTCTTCAGGATTTCTTCTAGGCGGTATAAATTCTTCAAGGGATTGTCCTGTTCAAAGGTAGCCGATGGAAGTTGAAAGCCACTAGTCTTTAGCACGTCTTCTGTTCTTGAGAGGGTACCCCCTGAGTTCGCTTGCTCTGAGCCCCTGTAAGTCTCATCTTGTAAATGACAAAGGGTTATAAGAGCCTTTGGCTCGGTCACTTGATCTTTAAGCGTCTCTCGTCTTCCCTTGCATCAAACTCAACTCGAAATACTAGAGCTAATAACTTTGTAACCAATAGTTTTAAACGAAGACTCGTTGGGATTATCCAGCGAGTCGCTAAAAGACCTCAGAATTCCGCCAAGTTCGGGGCACTCATTCCTGAAACTCGACCCACTCTTCTTACCTGTATTATGACAAGACCTATTCGGGTCTAACGGGGTACCCGAATTTGAAGAGACCATTCTCTTCCTTTTCTCAAGCCTCATTTCCCCATTTTCAAAATCATTTGAAGTTTTCTTCCTTTCCGAGGAACGAAACGTATTTCTCTTTCCCCCCGCTTGTTTTTCTTCCAGCTCTAGAATGTCGGTCAACAATATCCTGTCCAAGCCCTTGCTGCCACGTGACCTCCACCCTGCCACATCAACATCATCTTCAACCTTTCAACCTTCCCCCCACAATGACGCTTCATGTTCCGTCGTGATCCAAACCCTCGTCCACACACCCTTCGAGAAAACCTCAACTAATCGAGGGACGACTTCCGACTTCACTCCGACGATTTCCACCATTGCATAGCTGAGATTCATCACGCTCACGCTGCAAGAGATGAAGACTCCTCCCATTGCCGCCATTATCTTTTCCAGAATTGTCTTCTTCGAGAGGTTGAAAGGAAGTCATAATACACTGCACCAATATCACTCCCAGCCCTGTTTCGAAGCTATCGAACTCTACTATTCTTTCTCCAACAACCAATAATGCTTTTCTTTTATCAAAAGGGAAGACCGACACACCTGTAACCACTTGAAGTTTCTTTTTCAGAACGTTTAAAATAATACCCCAGTCCGAAACATCTCTACGTGCTTCCAACACCAGTCTCCTCTCCCATCCTTCTCTATTTCCATCCGAAACCAGCTTTTGGACCTTATTGACGCTGCCAACAATCACTTTATTTTCTATCACTTATTGATAGTTCTTGGGGTCTACTCCTTCAAGCAAATTATCAGCTTTCAATGACAGAAATTCTTGAAGTTTCTGAGTAAACAACCTCCACCCTGATCCCTGTTTTCCTTCTGGAAGACAGACCAAATGTTGTTGTTGCCACAGACCTCAGTTACAGCCACAAACCAACCCTTCTGATTAAGTTTTAAAACCACATGATATTTTCTCCCTTGAAGTCCCAACGAACTCATCCAACCGATTTTCTTCACTGACAAAAGTGCTCCATCGATGAACCCTTTCAGCCAACGTGTAGCTACTTCTATTAAGAAAATAGTTGCTCTTCCTTCTCTTAGTTTCAAAACTGAAATGTTTCTACTTCTTCCTTCTTCTAGTGTCAGCTTCTTCACTTCAATCGTGAACTTTCCATCTTCTTTCTACGGCAGAAAGCCCTTCCATTAGAGTTAAGATTGATTAACTAGTCCACCCGTGTATTACCTATCTCCCTCTATTTCAGACTTGGTAGCCAACAGGTTGGAGAAGATGGAAAGAGACATTTTGTGATAGATAGCTGTTTCAGAACATTCATAACTTGAGGGCAAACGGGTGGGATCTTGTGATAGATAGCTGTTAGTAGCCTATCATCTGAACCTCCCTGAAGGCTCAAGACGACACTTCATCTTCAGGTTCTGCTACAACATGAAACATATTCTTCCCAATGCCCTAGGTCATATCTTCACTAAGACCGTTAAAGGATCAAATAAGTTCTATATCAAAGGAAAGGTTCCTATCCAAATGTATCAATACCAATGAAAATTTTCCAAAAATCAATTTTCATATAAATGCATAATATTGAAAAATAAAAGCCAAGACAATTTGGAAATATTCACAATTCAGAATATTTTGATTCCCAGTAAATTCTAAGTCCCCTCTAAGAAAAGGGCAAATATGAAGGATACCATATAAATGATATAGTTCACACACATAAAAATAATAATAATAATAAAGAATAGTAACAGCCAATACATACAGGACAAAAAATTGGTGATATGGTGGTATGTTGAAAGAAAATTGCTGAAAATATTCCAAATTTAAAAATGTACCATTCAGCACTTTAGAAACTTGAAACCAACTTAATTACTGTGATGAAGCACAGGCATTGGGGTGATTATTTTACAAATCTTATCATATATAAACAACACCCCTGGATTTATGCCACTTCAAATCTTTGAATCTTTTCCTATTATAATTTCAGGGGCTACCAAAAGCCCCCAGAAGCTAATAACATCTGCAAAGAGTAACAACAAGGAGAGGAATAACTGATTTGGTAAAGAAAAGGGAAAAAAGAAAAAACTTACGAGGTCAATGTTCTGATTTGCAATTTCATCTTGGATAATACTTGACAGTAGGCTATGGCTCCACATCACCTCAAATCCATCCTATTAGTGACCTCTTTCCAAATTATAACCAAAAATACAATCAAAAATAGCTGCTTCATATTTAAAGCAAGAGATTGATATTTGTATAGGCTTTTCTGAAAAGACATAGATTCACCTGTAAATCTGGATGGTCTATGATCTTCACTTGATGGCGTGGAATCTGTATATAAATTTCAAATGTTACAAATTTTCCATAGAATGGCAAGCAGAAAATCCTGGGTTAAATGTTCCTAAGATCTTAAGACCTAGAAACTCATTGAGTTTACTTCAGTTTTGTTCCAAGGCCTAGTTTTTATTGCCATGACTAGATAGAATCAATGGTATATCATTCATTTCAACTCAGCTTCTTAGCTGGCCACATTGTATCGAAGGCAGAGTGCTAAAAATATGAATGTTTTTGTCCAAATGTTTCATCACCTTGAGGACAAGACAAGCCTGGTAAAGCTCTTCCTTTCTAATGTTTCCCTTGCCATCTGCATTACCTGGATGATAAAATATATTACAAAATAAGCGAATCCAACCATTATTTTGGAGAAAATAGTGAATATAAAACTTTAAGAACAAAATCTGATTCTGTAGATCACTATACTAGAAAAGTGTGCTTAAAATATAATTAGTTTCATAAAATGGTCCAATGAACCTTACATTGTTAAGAAAACCCACCAATAGACAGAAAGGATCATATACCAACAGTTTACCTCAAAAGTAAAAGTTCTTAAAGGAAAAGAGATCAGTTTTTATTTGGGTAACTTGTAACTCTTATAATTAAAGAATTAAAGAATTAAAGAATGATATGTATGCACAAAAGGTTGATCACATATTATAGGCTGATGACTACCACCAAATCCTTTCCATACTACTACAGAACCATTTAAATGGTTGTTCCCCAAAATAACCATCCCTGTTAGCTTAGCCCCATTCTTTGCTAGTGAATTAGCAAAGCTGTTTTCTGATCTTTGCACCACTGACAGTCGTTCCCTTAGCAGGATGGACCCATGTTAAAAGAACTTTGGGGTCTAAAGTTGAAGAGTTTGCCAAAATCTTCCACCCCTTTCAGATATTTTCCAAAGAAAATTGCTCAAAGATTTTTTATCATCTTAATCCAATATACCATTCTTATTGATATGTTTTCAAATATTAAGAACAAAAATAATATACAAAGTTGTAATAACCATGGTTAATATTTCTATGAATATTTCCATTTCCAGGAGTACCAACATGAAATTTTACTAGATTGACATATTCTCTAACGAACACTACCAGAATCAACACTATGTAGGCTACAAGAGATAGTATTATAACATAATAATAATATAGATATATAAAGCAGCAATGCTATTGCCTGTCCAAGGGACATGATTACCACTATGAACCAGATTGATATTGTTTTCAAACATGAAGCCAAATATTAGTTTTTGTTTGTGTAATAGATTATTTGGTTGATCTATTAAAATCATTTACCTTTTCTGAGTTTAAATTTTGTTTTAAGTCATTCTATCATGTATTTTTTACTCTTAGGTTGTGTTTGGTTGCAGTGCGATTTAATTTGCACTAGTACAAATGAATGGGAGAGCAAACGAAAAGAATGCAAAAACTGGTTTAATTTTGCTTTGGGTTTCACTTTATTATGCTTCAGATCTTATTTTACATCATTTGTACTGCAATCAAACAAAATAAGGTAAAGTTTGAAACAAAAGTAAATCAGAATTTGCATCCAAATCATTTGCACTACCATAATTTTGTATCAGTGCAAATAAATTTGCACTACAACCAAACACAGAATTAAGGTTGTTTTTATAGCAATATAAAAATTTCATTAAAAATAAAAGTTTTGACTCTTAAGCTTTATGAGATAACTTCTTAATGTATTATTTTGTCTATCACCTTAGTTTCTTAGCTTTGTTTAATGATTTAGAACAAGATAATAATTTAAAAAGGTGTGCCTAAGCATTTTTTACATAAAATATCATTCTATATTTTTACATATTTCTATGTTACCATCATGTCTATAATTTTAATAATATTTCCAACATTTTCGACACGTTCCCTATATTTGGATGACTGACATTTCCACTAAGACTAACATTTTAAACCTTGGTAATAACCATCATGAAATCAAACTTATGAGCCATACCGTGAAACTTTGGGATAGAATAATTGAGCAAAGATTACAACAGGAAACAAGTATATCAAATAACCAATTCAGGTTTATGCTAGGGAGATCAAATTGAAAGTTGTCTTTCTTTTGAGATGATTGATAAAAAATGTTTAGAGAGAAAAAGAAAGATCATCATATGGTGTTCATTGACATGGAAAAAGGATATTATAGAGTTTAAAGAGCAAATATGGTGGCTCTTAGAAGAAAAAGGATTTCCAAATAGGCTCTTAGAAAAGCATAAAGACCTAACTGAGGATATGTATAAGGGTGCAACAGTTAATGCTAGAACACCTGCAAAAGAGACCAGATTTTATAGTTATGATCAATGTTTTAAAAAACGACCCAGAACTGGAACCGTTCTAGCCACCAGTTTCCAAGTCGACGGTTTGACCGTCCGATTCGAATAGACAGCCCATTCTAACAAAATAAATTAAAATTTAAAAATGGCCAAAAACCGTTGGACGGGTTGACGGTTCGACCGCCCGGGTCAATGAGCCGTTGACTGATTCAACGGTTTTTGGCCAGGGACCGGGTTTGGGGTAAAACAGAACTGGTTGCATGGATGGTTTTCGGGCCGAACAGTACAACCGTCCGGATCAACGGCAGTTCAAAACCATGGTTATGATGGATCTTCACCAAGGTTCAACACTTAGCCCTTATTTATTTGTACCAATCATAGGTGCATTGATTAAATAAAAGGTAGGGAAAGGAAAGGAAAGGTAGGAAAATCTATACAAGATTTGTAAAGGTTTCCTACTCTTTCCTTTCTTTTCCTTACTTTTTCCTTCAAACCAAACATAGCCTTACTTACTAAAACTAATGAAGAATTAAATGCAAAATTAAGCATATGAACAAATGCCTTTAAAACAAGAGGTTTTGAAATAAGTAGGATTTTATAGTTATGATCAATGTTTTAAAAAACGACCCAGAACTGGAACCGTTCTAGCCACCAGTTTCCAAGTCGATGGTTTGACCGTCCGATTCGAATAGACAGCCCATTCTAACAAAATAAATTAAAATTTAAAAATGGCCAAAAACCGTTGGACGGGTTGACGGTTCGACCGCCCGGGTCAATGAGCCGTTGACTGATTCAACGGTTTTTGGCCAGGGACCGGGTTTGGGGTAAAACAGAACCGGTTGCATGGATGGTTTTCGGGCCGAACAGTACGACCGTCCGGATCAACGGCAGTTCAAAACCATGGTTATGATGGATCTTCACCAAGGTTCAACACTTAGCCCTTATTTATTTGTACCAATCATAGGTGCATTGATTAAATAAAAGGTAGGGAAAGGAAAGGAAAGGTAGGAAAATCCATACAAGATTTGTAAAGGTTTCCTACTCTTTCCTTTCTTTTCCTTACTTTTTCCTTCAAACCAAACATAGCCTTAATTACTAAAACTAATGAAGAATTAAATGCAAAATTAAGCATATGAACAAATGCCTTTAAAACAAGAGGTTTTGAAATAAGTAGGATTGGAGACCAAGAGATAACTCAATGTGACCTTTTCTGATACCTTGGTTCAATAACTCATGAGTCATAACCAAGGAGAGAGTAAGGAGAATGTCGCCCGTAAAGTTAGAGTAGGATGGGAAAAACAGAAGGGTGTGTTGGTTCGGCTGTCTTAATTTGTATGTTTATCTTTGTTGGGTCTTAAGTCATTAGTTATTGGGCCTTAGTTACTAAGCCTAATCTTATTTAGTGTTTATTTTGACTTGGTGTCCCATCACTAATCAGGGGCATTCTGGTCTATTTATGTAACATTATGTAATGTTCTTATATATAATAGATTAGGGCTGGCTGAGAACTCTTCTGCCGCCCATCTCATATCTTCTTCTTCTTCTTCTCCTCTCATTCGACAGCTCTATTTCAGCAAATATGGTATCAAAGCGCTAATCTTTCGACTGGTTACAGCAGCCGCCTCTTCTTCTACTCGCAGTTAACTCTTTCACTTCTTTTTTTTTGGTTGCTGCAAAGAAACCCTAGGGTTGGTCGTAGAACACAGCTGGACCTACATCTAGGGTTTCCCTTGGTTGTAGGGCCCAAGGGGAGTTAGACCCAGAGGCTGATGCCCTAATAGACGCAGTACAGCAGACTGTAGCCATTCGGCTAAGATAGATCTGTGTAGAACAGATCTAGGCGGAAGGACTAATCTCAGCAGTCCTAGAACTGTTCGTGGGTGAGGTTATAACCTGCGATAGCAGTGCTTAGCACACAGTAGAAACCAACACAGCAAGTTGCAGGCTGCGGCAACAGTGATTAGAACACAGCAGAAGGTAGCACAACAGATTATAATCTGTGACAGCAATAATTAGGGCACAGTGTGCAGTGCAGTGCAGTACTCGGTGTTTCAGCTCTGTGTCGGGTTCTCAGGACTGAGTTTATAGTGCAGCAAGTTCCGTAAGTGTGAAACAGTTCACTATATATTGTGTTACAGTCTTGACATTTACGAGTAAGAGAAGATGTCTTCCATATTCAGGGAAGTGTCTTCTAGAGATGTTAGGGCTTGTGGGAGATCTCCTAATTTGGAGAATCCAAATCTGCACAGCCTACAGATCACAAGTGTGTTGTTGGATGAATACAACTTCAGAGAATGGTCTGTCTCAGCCATGCTTTTCATCACATCCCGGGAACTCACTGGTTACTTGGACGGGCAGAAGAAGGAACCCGAAGTGGGGAGTGCTGAATATGCAACTTGGCGCAAGGAGAATGCTACAGTTATGTCCTGGCTACTTGCCTCAATGACTCCAAGAGTAGCTAGGACTGTTCAACATTTCTCCACGACTGCCAAGATATGAGAAAAAGTTTCTAAAACCTATGGGCAGAAAAAGAATAATGCCAGAATTTACAGACTGAATCAAGACATTGCTGCCTTGAGGCAAGGAGATACGAGTGTTGCAACATATTTTGCTACACTAGAATGACTATGGGAAGAGTTAGATCACCACCTTATTATTGATTGGGAGAATGCCAGAGACAAGGAAAAGCATGACAAACAAGTTGAAGAGGGTAGAGCATTTAAGTTTCTAGCTGGCCTAGATCCTATATATGAGAGCATAAGGTCCCAAATTCTGGGAAGGGATGAAATGCCAGACTTACATCATGTTTACTACCTTGTGAGGAATGAAGAGGTGAGAAGAAAAGAGATGCAGGTTGATACTCAAACTAAACTAGTTGAACAGTCTGTGGAACATTCGGCCCTAATCTCTACAAATCAAAGGGGAAACAGGCACTCTGACAAGAGACATCTGAAGTGCACCCACTGTGGAGGGGAAAGGCATGTGAAAGAGACCTGTTGGGTTCTCCATCCGCATCTGAAGCCAGCTGCATTGAGGAAAGATAAGAAGCATCAGAAGGGTCAATCTGCAAGTGTGAATCTGGCTACGGGTCAAAGTGATGATGGTTCAAAACACTCACCCACAGTTACTTCCTCTTCCATGGGACAGACCACTAATTCCCCTGGAACCGGGTCCTTGGGTTTTACTGCCGATGAGGTAGAGGTACTTAGCCGGGCCCTAGCCCGTCTAAGGACCAATTCTCTTCCATCCTCCTCCCTTGCCAGATCAGGTATTGTCTCTGCCTTTAGTGCATCTAGTACTATTGATCCTGCCTCTTGGATTATTGATTCTGGTGCAACTGACCACATGACACACATGTCTTCTCTATTTTCTTCCTATCATTTAATGTCTGGCCAAGATAAAATGAGGGTTGCTGATGGTTCTCTCTCTACCATCTCTAGGAAATGAGTGGTTGACCTAAGCAAGGACCTCTCACTCAAATCTTTCTTGCATGTTCCCAATCTTTCTTCAAATCTCTTATCTGTTTCAAAGCTTACCAAAAATTTGAATTGTAGCATAACCTTTTTTCCTACTCATTGTGTCTTTCAGGACAGATTGACGAAGAGAACGATTGGGAGCGGTCATGAGTGTGGAGGTCTCTACTACCTTGATGCAGACATCAGTTCAGCCTTACAAACATCTGCTACTAGTAGTCAGTCCAATGTGGAGTCAATAGCTAGGTTACATCTGTGGCATGCTAGGCTAGGTCATTTACCGTTTTCATCATTGGAAGTGTTGTTTCCAGAATTATTCAAAGGTGTTTCAAGTCAAGAGTTAGTTTGTGAAGTCTGTCAACTATCAAAGCAATGTAGAACTGTTTATTTAACTTCGAGTAATGACATTCAAGCTCCTTTTGACTTAGTCCACTCTGATGTTTGGGGCCCCTCTCCCATTATTTCTGTTGATGGCTTTCGATACTTTATCAGTTTTATTGATCACTATTCTCGATGCACATGGATCTACTTATTAAAAGCACGAGAAGAAGTACCGCGGGTAACCATGACATTTTGCAAAATGATTGAAACACAATTTGGCACGAAGATCAAACAATTCAGGTCAGATAATGCTGCAGAATACTTTGAAAGGTCCTTGAATCTGTTTATGGAGGATGCTGGAATGATTCATCAGTCATCTTGTGCTAGTACCCCCCAACAGAATGGGGTTGCTAAACAAAAGAATAGGCACCTATTGGAGACTGCTCGAGCCTTACTATTTCAGCACAAAGTTCCAAAAAACTATTGGTCTCAAGCAATCCTTACTGCATCATATCTGATAAATCGAATGCCATCCAAGGTATTGGGGATGAAAACTCCTTTCTCTGTTCTTTGCCCTCATCTTTCTGACTTTTCTCTTTCACCGAGAGTCTTTGGTTGTGTATGCTTTATACATGTCAAGGATCCAAAGAAGACCAAATTGGATCCTAGGGCTACAAAGGGAATCTTTTTGGGGTACTCCCCTACTCAGAAGGGATACAAGTGTTATGATCCAGTCACCAAGAAAAAATATGTCACAAAGGATGTGGTATTCTTTGAGTCTCAATCCTATTTTCATTCTTCCCAGAATCCTCTTCAGGGGGAGACTAGTGGGATGGAAGAGGATTCTTCTGTTCCCTCATTCTTTGTGCCTCTCTCTACCTCAGGCCTTCCATCTTCTCCTCCTAATCCACCTAGTTGTGGTATCCTGGGTGAATCTAGTGAGGCTCCCATTGTACCAATTACTACTAGTAATGTTGCAAATATTACTGAAGACTCCAACAGGCTGCAAAGAGATATCAGAATCACCTACAACAGAAGGAAGAAGGGCCCTCTAACTCGTGACAGCAACCAATTAGACTCGGATCAACCTGTCTCAGAAACTCAAGGTAATCCTATCAGTTCCTCTGACTTGGATCTTCCTATTGCCCTTCGTAAGTCTACTCGTTCTTGTACTATCAGACACCCCATTGCTGATTTTGTGTCTTACTCACATTTGTCTCCTCGTTATTGTTCTTTTGTGTCTGCTCTCTCTTCTGTGCATGTTCCTACCAGGTATTCTGAGGCAGTATCTGACCCAAAATGGAAAGAGGCTATGGACGAAGAAATGAAGGCCTTAATGAAAGCAGGGACTTGGGAATTAGTGGATCTACCAGAAGGGAAAGGCACTGTTGGATGCAAGTGGGTGTTCACTGTGAAGCATAGGGAGGACGGGTCCATTGAAAGGTACAAGGCTAGACTGGTAGCAAAAGGGTTTACTCAAAAAGAAGGGATTGACTACAAAGAAACCTTTGCTCCGGTGGCAAAACTCAACACAATCCGAGTTCTATTATCATTAGTTGCAAATTTCTCATGGGAGCTACATCAGTTGGACGTGAAGAATGCTTTCTTGAATGGCGACCTGCATGAAGAGGCGTTCATGGATCCTCCACCAGGTTATGGGTTTGGGAAGAAGGTATGTAGACTGAAAAAAGCCCTATACGGCCTTAAGTAGTCCCCTCGATCTTGGTTTGAGAAGCTATGTGGGGCCATAAAGAAAGAGGGTTACACTCAAAGTGGGGCAGATCATACCCTATTCATAAGGAAGAGAAATGGTAAACTTACAGCACTTATTGTCTATGTGGATGATATGGTAATTATAGGGGATGATCAGGAAGAGATTAAAAGACTAAAGGAGGTCTTGGCTGCTGAATTTGAGATCAAAGACCTGGGCCAACTGAGATACTTTCTTGGGATTGAAGTTGCAAGATCCAAAGAGGGCATCTATATATGTCAGCGGAAATACATTCTTGATCTTCTTCAAGAGACAAGCATGATGGGGTGTAGGCCAGCAGATACTCCAATAGAACAGAATCATGGTCTACAAGAGTCGGTAGAAGAGGACTACCTTGATAAGGAAAGATACCAAAAGCTAGTGGGGAAGTTGATTTACCTGTCCCTCACTCGCCCTGACATTGCTTATGCTGTACATGTTGTCAGTCAGTTCATGCACACTCCTAAAATTCCTCACATGAAAGCTGTGGAAAGGATCCTCAGATATTTGAAGTCTTGCCCGGGGAAAGGGATTCTGTTCAGGAAAAACAGTAAAATTGAAGTTGAAGGATATACTGATGCAGATTGGGCTGACTCTGTTGGGGATAGGAAGTCTACTTCTGGGTACTGCACCTTTGTTGGAGGAAATTTAGTTACATGGAGGAGTAAAAAACAGAATGTGGATGCTAGATCTAGTGTAGAGGCCGAATATCGAGCTATGGCTCATGGTGTTGCTGAACTTTTATGGCTTAAGATCCTGCTTGGTGAACTTGGAATTAAGATTGAGTGTCCTCTCATGTTGTACTGTGACAACAAGGCTGCCATCAACATTGCAAATAACCTAGTGCAACATGATAGAACGAAACATATTGAGATAGACCGTCACTTTGTTAGAGAAAGAATTGTCTCAGGAGAACTCTGCATCCCTTATACTCCCTCCGAGATGCAGATTGCAGATGTTCTGACTAAAGGGCTAGCTACAATGAAATTCGTGGACTTACTTGGCAAGCTAAACATGATTGACATCCATGCTTAGCTTGAGGGGGAGTGTTGGTTCGGCTGTCTTAATTTGTATGTTTATCTTTGTTGGGTCTTAAGTCATTAGTTATTGGGCCTTAGTTACTGGGCCTAATCTTATTTAGTGTTTATTTTGACTTGGTGTCCCATCACTAATCAGGGGCATTCTGGTCTATTTATGTAACATTATGTAATGTTCTTATATATAATAGATTAAGGCTGGCTAAGAACTCTTCTGCCACCCATCTCATATCTTCTTCTTCTTCTTCTCCTCTCATTCGACAGCTCTATTTCAGCAAACAGGGTGCATTCAGAGTTTTATGTGGTAGGCAAATACCACTTAGATTAAAAAGGAAAATTCTACAAAATAGCTGTATGTATGGATTAGAGTGTTGGGCAATCAAGAAACAACATTTCCAAAAAAAGTGGGTGTTGAAGAAATGTGTGCCAGTGTATGCCGAGACGGATGAGTATTAAAAACTAGAAAGGATAGGATGAGAAATGAAACCACTCATAGGAACATAAGAGTAGCTCCAAAAGGTGATAAAATGAGAGAAAGTAGATTTAGATGGTTTGGTCACATGCATAGAAGCCCATCAACAACACTGGTAAGAAGTGATTTGTTGCAAGTTGAGGGGGTTAGAGGGCTAGGGGTAGGCCCAAAAGGACATTCAGAAGTAGTAAGAAATAATTTAAGTGACAATAACTTAACAATGGATATGGATTTAAACAGAATGGAATGCAAAACAGGATTCATGAAGCCAACCCCATATAGTTCAAATAAGGATTGGATGATGATGATTGATATGATTTTAACGATCAGTTTGGGTGACAACTAATAATTTCGAAGAAGCCATTTATGCTGGCTAAAAGGAGGAGGAGGAAGCTATCTATAACTGAGGCAAAGACTTTCAACATCAACAAAGTCCCAAGGAATAAAGGCACCAATTCAAGGCCATGGGAGCAAAAATGGGTACAGTACCCCCTTGAAGATAAGTGAAGATGTAGTTTAAAGGTTTCATCAATAGTGCAGTTTACTTAAACAAGTGTAATCAATGCAATGAGGTGCTAACAAGATGCTGACTAGTCAATGAATAAAAATATATTTTCTAAACTTAAGATATTGATGTAATATCATAAATAAGTTAAATATAGACTACAAAGACTGACATTGAGTATTTAGCTTACATTCTGTTTTTTGCAAACAAAAGAAAGTTATGCTGGATAGGCTACAATAGGGAATTACAACCTTTATTTTCCAAAGAATTAGTGCAACCTAGATTATTT
Organism: Nelumbo nucifera; assembly: GCF_055504915.1. Taxonomy (NCBI): domain Eukaryota; kingdom Viridiplantae; phylum Streptophyta; class Magnoliopsida; order Proteales; family Nelumbonaceae; genus Nelumbo; species Nelumbo nucifera. The sequence continues at coordinate 70,147,618 of NC_142653.1, forward strand.
GATATGCCAGTTTTTGTGGCAACTTTATAATTGCAAAAACTACTGATTTGAAGAAAACTTGAAAGAACTCCTCTGCAACTTTCCTTTATTTTATGCCTTTTTACTATTTTATATACCTTCAGCCAATCATGTTCCAGTGAAGATGCTTAAAGCAGCAGTTTGAATAACATAACATGAAAATATTCTATATTATTTCAAATAATTAGAGATACAAACAAAAAAAAAATCTTCAAAATGACTTTGTGATTAACTAAGATAATTAATCATTAGTCAACTAGCTAACAAAGTCGATACGAGTAGTCCTAGGCAAGGATTGAAATATCGCAACATACCGGGCGTATCAGCCGATATGTATCATATCGGGGCCCCTCTGATACACCCCTACACCTAGTGTTTTGGGGTCCCACCTATTTCAGGGGGTAGCGCAATTGCAGGCTAAAACCAAGTATAAGTAAATCAATTAAACAACAAAAGTCTTGTTTTAGTCGTAGAAAAAAAAGGTGAAAGTTAAAATAGAAGAATGAGAAGGGGCTGGAGTCCCTGTATTTGTCTAAGAAAAAGAAGAAGAAAAAATAAAAAGACTATGAAATAGGATATAACCCATGTTTCAGTCAAAGAAGAAGATGGAGCAGATCCCTTGATTCAGTCCAAGAAAAAGAAAAAAAAAAAAAAACTGAAAACAAATTAAGAAAAGAAGAATAAGGAGGAACTAGCTCATCTTTCTTCACTTTAGCCACAAAGAGTGTCAGAAGCTAATGGAGATGTACAAGGGTAGCAATTCTATGAACAGTACAGGAAGATATCCTAGAAAGCATATGAATTAGGGTTGCACAGAATTAATATTCTAAATGACTTTTCCCCTTTCTCTACAATGACATACCTATGTACTGGCATCACATGGCATCATCATCAACAACTTGTTCTTTGGCAATTGAAGAATGGAAATCACCAATATCAGGTCAAACCAAGATATGATGCTATTCTAGCATTATTACAAAGAACTACAGTGCCTGGGGACAACACTAGAGCTGGAGCTTCGCAATATTGCAAGGGTTGAGATTGGCCAGAATCTTAACTTTGAGAATATAGCCGTGGAAGGTAATATTAAAGTGGTGGTAATGGACGCCAGGGTTCATAGAAATACAGCAATACATTGACAGAAATCAAACACCTAGCTAGGGACTTGGTAACTAATTATTGGTAAGTGCAACAATCTGGAAAAAATGTTTTCCTGGTTAGCAGTAAACAATGCTTTCAAGGACAGAAACTTATATTCCTTTTTTGCGGTTGGGAATCTTTTTGTAAATCAGGATTTGGGGGTCTAGCTCTGCTGGTGCAGTTTTTGTAAATCCCTGTATACAGCTCCTTGTTGTACATGTTTTTTGTCTTAATGAAATTCTCACATTACCTGTTTCAAAAAAAAAAAAAGAAGTGCAACAATCTGCAAATGGGTTGGCTGATAGAAATTAGAATGGCCAAACAAGAGATTCAAAGGGCACAGCATTTTTAGGCACAATTTCAAGATAAGATCTTGAGTTGAAAAAGGGAAGGGCTAGGTAGCTGATGCTAGCCTATTTTTGGGAGTTTTTGGGCACTTAGCATTGTATGTAAAAAATTCTTTTATCACAATTCACAATTAATAAAGGTTAAATGTTACCAATCAAAAAGAAAATATATCGGTTTGGGCATTTGTTGAAACAGATAACCATTACATTTCCATTTATAGGAAAATAAATTAGGTGCCTATTAACTCGACCATGACCTTGGTCACTAACCTAAGCCACAATAGCACCAGGCAGCCTACCAACTTGATCAGATCTAGAACAACTCTTCATACATCAAGTTAACCAAACTAAGGTAAGTAAAGCATAAAATATGAGCATTTCTACTTTAATCTATGTTATAAACAAAAATATCATCTATGTTACAAATTTTTCCTTCCAAGTACAATACATATTAACATACTCATGCACATAAAGGTAACTCATATAGAATCATTAAGTAATGCTACAATACCTGTTGACATGCATAAAATGTGAAAATTATATCCTCTTGACATGAAGTAAAGAATAGTTGGACAAAAGAACCTGCAAAAGTCTTGAGTGACTTAATAGGAGATTGTAATAAAGAAATGACTCGGGAAATAGAATAAACATAGTTTTTTGGGGGGTGATGTCACTGATGTGCAACTAATATATTAGGCACCTCACCCAAAAGCCAAGAAAAAATATATTAGGCGTATGCTTAGGGGACTGAAACACATATATCAAAATATACAATATTTTATTGGTTGGTTGTAGTTTTTATAATAGGACTTGTTGCATATTATCATGCTTTTGTTGTGAGGAAAGTAAAAATAAAATAACCTTCGAGGGTTTCACTTTGACAAAAGAATTGAACTTAGGAAGAGGAGAGAACAACAGTCCTCCATCGTTCTGACACAGCCCTCTAAGTCAAGGTGAGTTAATCAGTTTCCTCCTTTGTTTTGTTCTCTTTTTCCACTGATTTAAAACAGTGGTTATGCCCCATTTTTCTCCTCTTCCTTTTTGTTGGACTATAACAGGGGCTCCACCCCCATTCTTCTTTCCTGGTTTGAATCATATTATTGGACTAAAACAGGGGCTCCGCCCCCTTCTTTTGTTCTTAACTTCTTGCATTCTTCAACTTTTTGTTGTTCTCATCATTGGTATCTAGAAAAGGGGCTCCACCCCTTACTTTTCTTCTTCATTTTCTTCTTTTATTTTAGTAATTGTTCTCATCAAGCAACACTACAAGAAACACAAGCACAAAAGTAAGTGCAGAATACATAAAACCAAAAAAAAATACTAGTTCAGAAGGGGTAGAAATCCATCGTCTTCTTATTTTTAAATTCCATCGCCTAGGCACCTAGGTTCCTGGGCACCCCATGGTCGCCTAGCCTCGCCTTGGTGCCTTGAATACTATGCTAACAGAGCTAAGCAGCATAATAGGAAGGGAAAAAATTTTTTTCCCAAATAGTCAAACTTGATCTGAAAATTACAGGAGCACTTCCATGGTCTTCAGAAGTATGCCATGCTAGAAGTCAAATACAGATGGTCTCAATTGAAAAATAAACACCATCTGAATATATTCTTAACTGTAATCAGATCTGCTTTTTCTCAATTTTTGTGGGAGAAACCCAAAAAAAAATTAAATGGCTTCAAAACTTCCTAAAAATACATAAAATGTGCCTAAAATCAATCCACACCAGATGCTGACATCATCTGTATGATTGCTCATTTCACCTGCTTCTCAGGAAGGTCAATCTAAGCCAGAAACCTCTGTACCAACTTGAGTAAGTCTGAATGTGTTTTGGGTGTGAACTTCACTCCTCACACCCAAAACATTGTTATTTATATTAAAACAAAAAATTACAAGAGTGCCTCTCCTTAGGTGCCCCTTAATGCTGACTAAACACAATGATTATACTTCCCTCACTGACATAACTGACCACCTCAACATGGAGCACTCACTATGAACTCGGCAATCAAAAAATTACAAGAGTGCCTCTCCTTAGGTGCCATTGACTACTCAACTCCACGCCTTTTCAGCAAAGAATCTCCTTAGTATAAAACATTCCAAGTTGCAATGACTATAAGCTCCATGGTAGGATGCATAACATGCTTTGAGAAAGCATCTCCTTAGTAAGCTTATAGCCTTTAGGCCTTTTTTTTTTTTTTGATCATCAAAGGAAACTTTTATTTGAAATTAGATTTAAGAAGTTTTACAGCGTTGTGTATGGAACAAGAAGCCCTGCACGAATACATATTTCAGTCCCTTTTACAATGCAGCCCAAAACAGTTGTTGCCTCAAAGCCCCTTGTTTAGCAAGATAATCAGCTAGCCCATTTGCACTCCTTCTAATCCATTTGAATTCTGCTTCTATCTCCCTTGCAACCTTTTCCACTTCCCTTATCACTTGTTTGAAGGTCCACGGAGTAGTTCTATTGTTATTAGCCCAAGAGATGATCACCTTGGAATCCCCTTCAACCTCAATTTGCCTCATTCCTAGTTGCTTGGCTATCTTCAATCCTTGTAGCAATGCCATTACCTCAGCTTTTAGAGAGTTGCCCATGCCAATAGGTCCAGAGAATAATGTTAATATCCTCCCTTCAGAATTTCTGGTTACTCCCCCGATACCTAACAATCCCGGATTCCCAAATGAACTTCCATCAAAATTCAATTTAATTCTGTTACCATTTGGAGGTTTCCATTCCATCCTTACTCTCTCTTTCACTCTTGAAGATTGTGCTACTTCTGTCCACGATCTTATAATGTCTGTGACTGAGAACTCTTGGAATATATGCAAAGAACTTACCCAATGGGCTACTGATGCGGACGCGTATTGGGAGCAGCAGCAGCAATGATCCGGTGTTCTCATCCTATCCAATTCGGCAGCAACAGTCTTATCCATTCAGCAGATTAGATTAGACTATCTTGTTATTCTTATCTTATTAAATTAGTAGATTAGATTATTTTATCTTATTAGATTAGGATTAAGAGAGACTTATCTTATCTTATCAGTCTTATCTTATCAAGATAGAGTTGGAGGTCTCCCTATTCAGCAAGGAGTCTCCCTAGGAGCAGGACTCTTGTAATCTCCTATTTAAGGAGCCACTATTATTGAATAAAGGCATCCAAAAATTTCAGTCAAGAGAAGAGTTGAGAGTTAGGGTGATCTCTTGGACAAATCACCCTTAGGTTGCCACGATAGGGTCTGCACACAAAGGGAGGGGCAAGGGGAAGCTAGAGGTTCTCCCCGTGGACCGACCCGTGACGAGATCCTACGCCCGGGCCCATAACATTTTGGTATCAGAGCAAGGCGTCATGGGTGATCTGGAGCAGCTGTCGTCCAGGGTCCATGAACTCGAGCACTGGCTCATGGAGACCAGCTCGGAAGTACGGGAAATTAAGGACGAAGTCAGGGAGCTACGGCATCTGATGGAGTTATTCCTTTCTGTCAAAGAGAGGAACACAGAAGGGGTGACAACCACTAGCGGCCGCCAACCAGATCTGCTGGAGTCTTCCGGCGAACAGAAGCTCGGCAACCAGGGGGCCGCAGTCATCCCCAAGTACAGCAGGTTAGAATTCCCGTCGTACAACGGCAACGGAAATCCCTTGGGCTGGCTGTACCGGTGCAAGCAGTTTTTTCGAAATCAACGGACAGATGACCGGGATAAGGTAAGCCTAGCCGCCTTTCACTTAACAGAGGAAGCGCAACTCTGGTTCTATCGATTAGAACAGGAAGAACCTGGGCTCAGTTGGACCCAGTTCAAGTCCTACTGCCTTCTTAGATTCGGGCCCCCACTGACAAGCAACCCCTTAGGCGAGCTGATTAACCTTAAACAAACCGGCACGGTGGCAGAATACCAACACCAGTTCTAGACTCTCCTCGTGAGGGCATCTTCAGTGCGACCGGACCAGCAGGCAGACATGTTCACCGCTGGGTTAGCAAAACCCCTGCGGGTGGACGTGGAAATGCAGAATCCCCCCAACCTGGTTACAGCCATGAATATAGCTCGCGCCTTCGAACGCAAACTACAACTCAGCCGCGGAACCTTCAGTATGGGGCAGCCTCCATCAGCATGGGCATCCCCGGAACCACTCGGAATGGCTCCATATCTAGCAGCCGGCCAAGAACGGAAGCCACAGACGAGCAATAATTCCATATCAGCATCCAGTGTGGGGAGCAGTGTCGTTGCACCCCCTATTAAGCACTTGTCCAGGGCTGAGATGGCGGAACGCAGGGCGAGGGGACAATGTTTTAATTGCGATGAACTCTACTCAACAGGGCACAAGTGCAAGAGACTTTTCTGCCTCCTGGTGAAACAAGAGGAAGATGAGGATGAACCCTCTTCATTGGAACCCGATCCAGGAGGGCAAACTCATCCCACCTTTCCGGGATTCCTTTGACGGTGCTTCCCGACACCCATCCTGAATTCGAACTTGAGGACAAGCTCGTAGTCCAAGAGGGGAGTAATGATGTGGACACGTATTGGGAGCAACAGCAGCAATGATCCGGTGCTCTCATCCTATCCAATTCGGCAGCAATAGTTTTATCCATTCAGCAGATTAGATTAGACTATCTTGTTATTCTTATCTTATTAAGTTAGTAGATTAGATTATCTTATCTTATTAGATTAGGATTAAGAGAGATTATCTTATCTTATTAGATTAGGATTAAGAGAGACTTATCTTTATCTTATCAGTCTTATCTTATCAAGATAGAGTTGGAGGTCTCCCTATTTAGCAAGGAGTCTCCCTATGAACAGGACTCTTGTAATCTCCTATTTAAGGAGCCACTATTATTGAATAAAGGCATCCAAGAATTTCAGTCAAGAGAAGAGTTGAGGAGAGTTAGGGTGATCTCTTGGACAAATCACCCTTAGGTCGCCACGATAGGGTCTGCACGCAAAGGGAGGGGCAAGGGGAAGCTAGAGGTTCTCCCCGTGGACCGACCCGTGACAAGATCCTACGCCCGGGCCCATAACAGCTACTTTGACTTTGATTGTGTCAATCACCTCCTCCGTGGTTCTACTTTTTTCTAAGAATATTCTGTTATTCCTTTCTTCCCATATCACCCAACAAATAGTTGCCTTTGTAGCTTTCCACATAACCTTCCCTCTTTTCTTTGATTGCCTTAAAAAGTCACGGTTAAAAAGACCTGCCACATCTCGAGGGGAAACCCACCTGCAACCAAAGAGAAGACAAAAAGAAACCCAAACACGATGCACAAAAGAACAAGATAAAAAAAGGTGTGCAAAGGTCTCACCACTTTCCTTTCAAAGGGAGCACATGTGAGGAGAAAGGCAAGAAAAGGCCTTCTTTTTTGCAGCATATCACACATATTAACCTTACCACGGAAGATTTCCCAACAGAAGGTTGAATTTTTTGGGGTATAGGCTTGCTCCAAATTTCTTTTACAGAGAAGTCCCCAGCCGGGTTGCTAGGTGAGGCAAGGACATTAAAGAAAGAGGAACAAGAGAAGAGGCCATCTGTGGAGCCTTTCCAAATTCTGGAATCTTTAGGCCATTCCAACAAGCCTTCTACCCAATATTGCACTTATGGGGCAAGTTCTCTCTATGTTAAGGGGATAACTAGGGGAATCTCTTCTTTGCAACTGCTCCTTCCGCTGTTTAGGAGGTCAATGAATTTGATAAGTTTGAGATTTCCCAAATGAACACAATACTCTAAGGCAATTCATTGAGACAAAGTTACACCAGACTAGGCTCATCTTCACAATTACACTACAAGTCAAGGCTACAATTTTGGAATTGTTGGATGTCTGTGTAGACATCTTTGCCATGGGCCTGCTCCGTCCACTCCAAGTCAACCATAGCGTTTTTGTGTTGGAGAGTTGAGCAGCAAGGCTCTCTGTGGGATGTGCTTTTGGAAAGGGTCAGGTTTGTATTTATGTATCAAGCATTTCAATGGGATTCTTGGGAGGGGAAGTTTTTAATTTTTTCTTTCTGAAATTGTCTTCTTTTTTACTTTGTTGAAGATGATTTCTTAAGACCTTTCTTTGTAATTTTCTTTTCATATTGAAAAAAGAAAATTACTTATCTTCAAAAAAACATAGTGAGCTCCTCTTTTAACTCCTTAAAAACAGTTACTGAATGTAGCCATTTCTTCCCATGTTTTAACTATTCCTAGCTTAAGATTATAGTATCAAGCATAGGCTTGTCCCTTCAGGGAGTTGCTAAATTTAGACAAAGTTGTCGACCAAAGCTGTAATGAAGTTGTGTATTTGACCAAAGAAATCAAAAGAAAAGGATCTAGAACAGTAGGAGAGAAGAAGAAGAAGAGAGAGTTTTGGAAGAAAGAAATGTGGTTGTCTCCCAGGCCACTAATTGTGTTTTATTAGTTCTAAGCATAATTGACAGGAAAATTATAAGGTTGCCCCTAATAGGGAGTCTGCAAGAATAAACAATAAAAAGAGGCCTTAGGCCCATGACAACTAAAGACCAGATTCTGGCTCTTGTGCTTCGCTTTTTGAGACATTAACTCAGCCTTATGATCCTATTGGGTTGTCCTTCCCGGTTAAAGAAATTTGGAGCAAGCCCATTCCTCCTCGGGTTGGTAGTTTTTGTTGGGAAACTTTCTTGGAAAGAATTAACACAACTGACCTACTTCAAAAAAAGAGACCCAATTCTTGTTTACTTCCTAATAGGTGTACTCTCTGTAAAGCTTATGGGGAAACTGGTTACCACCTTATGGTTACTTGTTCGATCGCTAAAACAGTATGGGAGTGGGGTTTTCCCTCTTTGGGTGTATTTGGACTCACCCTGGGAGTGTCCAAAGCTTGTTCTCTTCTTCATTTTTCAGATGGCCGAAGAAGAGAGGGAAGATTATGTGGAGAAGCATTAGGGCAGCAATTGGCCCCTATGGGAAGAATGAAACTCACGAATATTTTCAGACAAGGAAAGATCCTTGGAAGACTTGTTAGATCTAATACTTGTAAGGGTAGTCCACTGGCTTGAAAACTATGGAGCTGTTCTCCAGTTATTCTGTGGCTGATTTGGTAAGAAATTGGAAAGAGAGCTTCCTCTGCCCTATGTAAGAGGACTCGTAGTCCTTCTTGGTCCCCTCCTCCCCCTGGGTTTATAAAACTGAATTTTGATGGTAGTTGTTTAAGGAATCCTAGGCCTTCTGGGATCGGGGGAGTTTTCAGGAATGAGGATGGGGTTATCACTGCCATGTTCTCAGGCCCAATTGGAGAAGGAAACTCTCTTAGGGCTGAGATTCTTGCAGCCCTGTAAAGTACCAAAGAGAAAGAGATTTGAACATCAGATGTTTGGTCCTTGAAGGTGGCTCGGAGGTGGTGATTAGGTGGCTAAAGGAAGAAGACAGCAGTTTGTGGAGTTGTAACAATGAGAAGAAAAAATTCAAATGGCTGAGTAGGGATATTGTGTTGCGTTACAGCTGGGTGAAGAGACTGCTAACTCAGTTGCTGATGGATTAGCCAAGCAAGGGGTGAATAGGGAATTTATATTTTGGGCTAACTTTTGACTTTCTTCCAATGTATTTTGTTGGTGGGGAGTTAAGACATTTTACCTCCCCCCTTTGTACCTAAAGTTTCACATAGTTTCATATCATTGATAAAGTTTCTTGTTACTGATCAAAAAAAAATAATAATACAAAGAAGGTACAACTAGAGCTGCTTGGCCCAATACCTCAACACTGCCCCTCAAACTGAGCATAGATATCAATCATGCCCAGCTTGCTTATATAATTTTGCAGCTTGGCCTTGGGAACTCCCTTAGTGAGAATATCTTACAACTACCCCTTTGAAGCAACAAACGATAGACAGATATCACCAGATACCGTTCTCTACCGTATCAAATGTCTATCTACCTCAATATGTTTCGTCCTATCATGCTGGTTGAGGTCATGAGCTATATTGGTAGAGAATTGATTGTTACAATACAGTACCACTGGTTTGTCATAGCTAATACCCAACTCTAGAAGAGATCTAAAGCATACTAATTCCAACAACCAATGAGCCATTGCTTTATATTCCACTTCTATTGAAGATCTTGCCACAACATTCTACTTCTTACTTCTCCAAGAAACAAGACTACTAGCAACCAAGATACAGTATCCATACATAGACCTCTTGACATCAATACTACCTGCCCAATCTGCATTTGTAAACGCCTCTATCCTCCTATGTCTATGGTTAGCAAACAAGAGACCTCTTCACGGAGATCCCTTAAAGTAGCATAATGTCCTTTCAGCAGAAGCCAAATGAGTGTCTCTAAGGGCGTGCATAAACTGGCTTATCGTACTCACCACATAAGATAATCAGGCTGCGTCATACATAGGTAGAATAACTTCCCAACAAGTCTCTAAAACACTCCCCTATCAGCCAACAACTCCCCTTTTGTGGCAGACAACTTATGATTTACATCAATAGGTGTAGAAACAGGTTTGGTCTGGCACCAAATTTAGTAGTTTCACTTAACAAGTCAATCACATATTTCCTCTGTGAAATAAAATGTCATCTTTGGGCCTTGCCAATTGCCACTTCAACACCCAAAAAATATCACAACTCACCAAGATCCTTAATTTCAAATTCTATACTGAGAAAAACGCTTAAGATTCCCAATCCCCTCCACATCATCCCTAATAACAACAATATCATCAACATAAACAATAAGAATAGTAACTATTGCATCTCCCCTCTTTACAAAGAGGGTGTGGTCAAATTAAGTCTGCACATAGCCAACACCAACAACAGCACGAAATCTCTCAAATCAAACTCGTGGAGGTTACTTGAGCCCAGTGTTTTAAAAGCGCAAGGCGCAAAAAAAGCACAAGGACCAATTTGCGCCTGAGGCACAAGGTGCGTGCCTTTTTGAAGCAAGGCGCATATTACCAAAAAAAAATGCTAAAAACTAAAAATATGTCAAAATTTCAAAAAAAATGCCAAAAGTTAAAAAAAATGCAACAAAAATTCAAAAAAAAAATATTAAGCATAATGGTAATAAAAAATATAAACTTAAATTTTAAAATAATTTTTTTAAAAAACCTATTATCTAAAATTAAAACACATAAACATAACATGTAAAGTGTATTCAAATGAAAATTTAAAAATAAAAGCAAACATATAAAGCATCTTCAAGCATGTAAAATCCACAATCTCTTTTTTTCCTCAATTGCATTACTTCAAGTGGCTAATTTGATGTAAAACATATTGCATTCTTGATTCTATGAGTCGCCTTTGTACCAAGCCCCTCAAGGCAAGCCCAAACAAGTCCATGTTAGGGTCTTAAATTCTTATTTCTCACATAAAAAATAATGATTTTGTAACTTTAATTGCCTTTTAAGAAGATATTTTATTGAAATGAATGAATGAACAACATTAGCCCCAGCCCAACCATTAGGCTCAAAAAAGAAAAGCAAAAAGCGTAGAATTTTAAAAAGGCACACGCCTAGGATGAGGCGCAAGGTGCATCAGATGCGCCGCATGTGCGCCTAGGCACGCCTTTTAAATCACTACTTGAGCCCATAGAGATCAACAAACCTTCCCTACTAACTCCTTACCATACATACCTAGAGGAAGAGACATATACACTTCTTCATGGAATTGTATTATAGGGTGTAGGGCTTGATATTGATGTAGGAATTAGGATTATACTCAACGGTTTGAGGCAAGATCTGGGAGGGTTAGGGTGGCTTGGTAGTCTGAATTGTGAATTTGGGGGGGTAGTTTCATTGTGAAATAATGTTCAGGTCTCTAGTTTTAATGATGGGTTGGGGGTTCTTTGTGTTGTTTCTTTTGGGTTCTGGAAGGTTTGTTAGAAATTTTAAGGAAAGGTTTGGGATGGAGGTTTTGTTTTCTTGGGTATTCCTTATCACCTTATTGTATTCTCTTTCTCCTTTTTCTTCAATAAATTTTATTCTTCATTTACTTTCGAAAAAACAGAGCAGAGTTCCTAAAAGTCAGCCTCCTCAATCCTATCTATCTTTCTTTTCTCTTGCATGTTGTTCCTACATTATTCATCCTTGCTACGTCTAAGGCTCTTAACGATTAAAACCATATTTATGTTTTTTCTTTTTTTTTTTTTTTTGATGAGTCAAAACCATATTTATGTCCACATGTATTTGTTTTGCATGGTCGAGAGTTAAAACCATCTTTTTGCATTTAGATGGTATTGTTAGTGGTTCAAGGATCACAAACGGTGATACTTTGGAACCAAAGTTACCCCACCTCCCTTTTGAACACTACATAATGTAATCTATACTCTTCTAATATTTGTATGACATATGAGTTATGTAGTGTAAAGCTCATGCACTGAAAGTGCTGAGAGCCCAGGTTTACACCACATACCAGCTCAACCAACGTGTGGCAGGTTGGGCACATAAAGCACCACATCCACAACAAACCCAATCTCAGGCATGCTTCTTTACATGGTAAAAGGCCCAAAGCCCAGCTAACTGATTATAAATTAAAATCTCAAGCCCATATAATGATATTGGAGTAAACAAACTGAGATCGTAAGCAAATGGGTCAACATTAGATCAAAATCTTACTACTTTTGGTTCATGATACTTCATACACAATCAATTTTCACCATGTGACTTGGAAGTAAAATAGGCAATTCCAAAATTCATTTCATTGTTCAGCAAAGAGAAACCAAGTTCATATAACACTTTTTCCTGCATTTTGTGGTTCAGAACAACTTGTTTCCATTTGCACAAAAAAAAAGAACACTTTTTCATGCACTAGCTGAATACCACCTCGGTTTGACACATCTAATCCGGTACAAAAGGAAGACAGGAGGACGAAAAAGAAGAGAGGGAGGGGTGAGGAGACTGTGGGGACTGAAGCTATACAGGTTACGGGGGAAGAGAACACTAAGAAGGGGAAGGTGGGTATTGATCAACTAGTTGACAGACAGGTGGTGATTGGGAAGTCTCTTGGCCGCTGGGGGAAGGGGGTTGAGGAAGGCAATTGAACAACTTGAAAGAAGTGGAAAGGAAGAATATAACAAAAAGAAAACAGTTGAGGAAGGGGTGAGATATGGAAGGAAGGGGAAGGAAGGGAAGAAGAAATTAAGGCTGAAAATTTAAGATGGAGATGGTATCCTGGCATGTCAAAGGATCTGAGAAAAAAAAGATGAAGAAGGTTGAATTGGTTGCAAGTCTTCTTGGTCGATTAGGCAAGCCTGACAATTAATCAAGAGGATCGATGGGGTCATCTTTTGGAAGTCTGGGGTTCAATTTGTAATTTGGACAATTATTTTGTTTTACCTTTGGGTGAATTGTAATGCTTGAGCTTGAATGTAGGTGTTGCCTACAGGCCCTACACTGGGCTAGGTTGTATCACTTTTTTTCCTTTTAATGAATTTTAGTTTTACTTATCAAAAATCAGGTACAAAATTGATGTGAACCTGGTCAAGCAGACTTTGACTTGAACGAGCTATTCCTACATTTATAAAGTGTACTGTGCATTTGGCTCACATTCCATGAACCAAGAGACACAAGTTCACTCACTTGGCAAACATTGATGTTGACAAGCACTTGTAGTTTTAGGAGGATTGTCCAAACCTTATAGGCTCAACTAAAGAAAGCAGAACCGAGAAGATTATTATAATAAAAGATTGCATGTTGAGTAATACATGAAAACTCAAGAAAAGAAACTTACATAGACTCATCATCTGGGTGGGCAATAACCAGCAAGATATTTTTCTTCTGAGTAAATCCACCTGCTTTTGACATGGTACCACACCTAATCAACAAATGCCAAGGACACCGAAAGCATCAAATGGTTCAAAATCACATATAACACTAACTTACCATCCAAAAAGCTTGCAACCTTGGATGCAGAAGAAGATGCATGAAGAACTTTGCACAGAGAAACTACCCAAAGTAAAATCATTAACATGGCAATCAAAAACCAAGCCATCTAGTATAAGCCCTGAAAACACACACAAAGAGTATAAGACAAGTGCAAATAAGTTTCATTCATGAGAGCGGTATTTTAATATTTGAACAAATTAATATATATATATATATATATATATTAAAACATAAGAATATGCACATCTAGATTTTAAAAGAAATGAAATGTTTCAAGAAGTGTATTAGCTCAATTGATTAAAACATTGTTATTTTAAACACAAAGTTTGTGGTTTCAAGTCCTATACAGTACCTAGGCTAAGATACCAAGTACCTAAACTATTTAAACTCCCAAAACAATAGTCACAATATTGTGAACTACCTATATGAATAGAAGATTAGAAACTAAACATGCCACTTGACATACAGATACAAGCATGCTAAAGTATATAAATATATATAGACATATGCGCATGCTACTTTAGGAGCACCACTAGGTGCCATGATAAAATCTTGGGCAGTCGGCCAACAAAACCATCCACTTTGTGCAAATAATGCCAAAGGTTAGGACCACATCCAGTTCACCCCTTCCAAAACCCCAAATAGTTAGGACCAACATTGGGTAATTGCCCTCATACAACAAGTCTACTTTCACTAAACCACATTATGTCTTTGATAATTTGGATGTATGTGTAGGGAGAATGACCCTCTCATTACATTCAAAGCTCTTCGGAATGGATTTTCAATTCATCTTTCACCCTTGTTTTGCCGTTCACAGAAACTATAACCAGAGCAATTAGAACACGTTATCAACCTTCAACAATGGAGGCTATGTTCAGGATTTCTTCAACGCCCTCGCCAATTCCCTCATTCGGTTCTTTTGTCGTCAAGAATTCAAGGTTTTGGCTCAAGGGAAGAGAACCCATCAGAAAACTCAGTGCCATCTCCCACGACGGCCCGGTTCCTTGCAATAGTGCGAATCTGGTTTGCTTTTCTTACTCTTCTTTTCCTTTTGTTTACTCGTCTTCCGTTACTCTTCTTTACCATAAAACATGTTTCTTTTTTAAATCCTTGGAAAATTTGGGATTATTTTTTGGATAAACAAAACTTTCATTGATCAGAACAAATTATACACAGAAGGGGCTAACCAGTCAGGCGGATCAAGCCACGGTATACAAACATCATTTAAAATTTTTTGCCTTCTGAACCAACATATGTGCCGCTAGAAAAATAAGAATAAGAATAAGAACAATCGTAGCGAGACAGAGATGAGAGATACAGAATTCAGTTGATGAGAGATACAGATTTTCAGAGTTGATGAGCAGAATGTATGTTGGAGCTAACACGACACACCAGCGTTTCTTCTACTCTCAGCCGGCGTGAATGACGAACGAAAGACTCACAGCGGTGTATGGAATGTGAAAATGAAAAAAAAAAAAAAAAAAAAAGAACGGAGAAGAGAGGGAGAAAGAGAGAGGAAGAAAAAGAAATAAAAATCAGTGAAGGGAGGGGTTCCGTTCGCCGTTTCTCTTGCTCTGTTCGGAGGTTGGGGATGATGGACAGTGACCTTCCTTCGAGTCCGGCTTTGGTTTCACAGAGAAGGGACGTCACGCTAAAGTTAGAACTGACCGGAGAGGGGGAAGAGAAGAAGACGCTGCCGCCGGGATCGAGAGGTTTTTGCCGCTGAGTCGCCGCCGCTCTGCTTTCATTCGAATGGGGGAAGACGATGAACAGTCGATTATCTCCCCTCTCTGCTTGGGGCGAAAATGAAGCATTCGACTCCTGTTAAAGAACACCAGGGGACTTTTTGTGAGTTTACAAAGAATTGGGATAAAACTGAAATTTGTAGGATTGGGTCAAAACCGGTCCAGGGGGTTCAAGCAGGGTTTTTAATCTGGACATTTCTGGGTCCAAGAGTGGAAGGTCGAGATGAAACTGATCACAAAGAGGGGGGTTTACAAGTATGGGCCAATGAGATTGGCCGAAAAGGAATCTTTTTGTAAAAGTGAAGCAAATTGGGGGATTTTTAGCTGAAATTTGGTAAAGTGGGTTTTGGGGACTGGTGGGGTCAAATTGGCCCAACTAGGCTCAAATCGGGAAGATCTGGAAAAGGCTCGATTTGGTTAATATGAAGCTTTGAAATAGAATCTATAAGTGATCAAGGGGTAAACAGGGTCTGCTTTGGATGAAACTTCTCAATGTAGGGTTTTTGGGTAGTCTGAGGTGATTGGTAAGGTCAGACTAGCTCAAATAGGCTCAGATTGGAAGGACTTGGCATTCGGTAAATTTGGAGCCTTAAAATAGAATATTAGTGCGGTTGAAGGGTAAATAGAGTTATTTTGGGCTGAGATTTCACAGGTGGATATTTGGGGGTGTTCAGGATCTGGTGATGGGGTCTAATCAGTCTTAGAGGGTCAAGATCGTAGGAATTTAGGTTAACAGGATGTTTTAGAATGGAATCTCGATTTGATGAAAGGGCAAATAGGGGAATCCGGGGTTGAAACTTTATGGGCAGGTGTTATGTCTCCAGAGTTTAATGGTGTGGTTTGACTGGTTCGGATGTGTTAAGATGAAGGGAATTTGGGTTCTGAGTGTTTAGGCTAACAAGAGAGGTCAAAATGGAATCTTTGTTTGATGAGAGGGTAAACAGGGGAATCTTGCGTTAAAATTTTACCGATAGGTGTTTTGGGAGGTCCTGGGTCTGATGGTTGTGTATGATCTAATGGCTAAGGTGTAAGTGGGGATCGATCGGGGCTATCAAATAGGTATCGGGTAGGTCCAACGGTGGATTTGAGGCCTTTAGGGCTAAAAGTTGGGTTTTCTGGGTTTTTGGGTGTTTCAAGGAGATTAGGAGGGTCTGATCGGATGTTCAAGGTGAATTGGGTGTTCAGGTGGCAGACTAAGAAAAAATCGGGTGATGGCAACTATATATATATATATAATAAAAAATTATAAATATATAAAATGTTATATTTTAAATAATAAATAACATATCATATATTATAAATATATATTTATATATATAATGCATATTTATTAATTTATAATATATAAAATATATCTATACTACTAATAAAGGAGCGAATAGCCCCATTTTCTGGACTTTTTATTAGACATTTTTACCCCTTATCTAAGCAACATACAACTGGCATAAAAAAGGGAATATGTTCTTTACCCTCACTCCAAAAACTGCCCACTTATAACTATTCAAAAACTGTTTATGATTGTAAATAGTTTTGTCTTGAAGATGTTGTCACGTGCAAATGCACGTACATGTTTACTAGTATATATATAAAACATATATAATATACATAAATATATAGAAATATGTGTATACTGGTTGGTTCAGTTAAACGTCGATTTTTTGGTTCAGTTTTAGTCGGTTTGGTTTTTCGGTTTTTTTGCTCACTCCTACTCGGTTGGAATGTGCATCCATTGCCTGATCAAGTCCTCGTGGCTTGCCGTAATCAACTCGTTTGCTCATACATATGATGCTTTTGACACGAGCAAACCCTTCTACTTGACTACATACTCCATCCATGGAGTTGCCCCAGGAAAGGTAGCCATGGTTTCTGCACTAATCTCCTCATATTCCCTACCCTTAAGATATGTGGCTTGCATTGTTGCTATAGTCGTCGATTTGCTCCAATCTTGATCAATTGCTTAGCCCATGCCAATATCCTTGCCTTGGTTTATGCCTACATAAATGACTTTGTCCTTGCTTTGGACCTGGTTGTCGTGTTGTACCGCCCTTCGTTACTTGTTAGAGGTGGCAATTTTCCCCGTCCCCGACAGGTACCCGGGCTCCCCGACCCTGTCGGGGGGTACTTTGGTGGGGTCGGGGTCAGGGATGGGGCGATCCCTGAATCCCCGATCAAGTTCGGGGACGGGGATGGGGAATGCAGTCCCCACCCCAACCCGGCCCCGATTAATATATATAATATAATATTACATATATTATAATATTATAATATTATTCATTTTTTAAAATATTAAAACTTAAAAAACAGTAAAAGTGTAAAGCACAAAACCCTCGACAGTTCAACTTCAAGTCTATGACAAAGAGAAGAGAGAACTCTCAACTCTGTCTCTGGAACAGCTGAACCCTAGCTTCGTGCGTGCCTTCGTCTTCGTTGTTGAATCATCGATTCGCCAACCGCCGTCATCGTCAGAACCCTAGCTTCGTGCCTTCTCGAGTGATAGAGAAGAGATACTCAAAGAAGAATTTCAGTCCTTCAACCTTCATCTACCATCGCCGACCGGTGTCGCTGTCGCCCGTCGGACTCTCTCTCTCGTCACCGACCCCAACTCTCGCAACGGTCCTCTCTCTCTCTCTCTCAGTCTCAATCTCTTTGTTACATTTATTACATACTCACCCAAGCTTACACTGATACACTCCAGTTCGTCGAGGATTCAGGTCTCCGACAGTGAATTCATCCACGTCGGGGTCAGGGATGGAGGGGGGATTCCTTTCCCCGTCGGGGATTAGGGATGGGGATGAAGGGGGGATTCCTTTCCCCACGGGGTATCAAGGACGGGGATGGGGATGATTTGGGGGTCAGGGTCGAGGATGGGGAATGTAATCCCCACCTCGAACCCGCCCCATTGCCATTCCTATTGCTTGTCCACCCCTCTTTGGACTAGATTGGATTAGACCAAATCCAGTCCAATTGGCACCCCTATGGATATGGGCATAGCCTGTAATTGTTAAAGAAGTCCATACCCAATATCATTTGGTAGTTGTCCATTGGCACCATGGTTACATTTATGGTGCCCTACCAGCTCCCTAGTTGGATGCTCACCCCTTGATCAACGCCCTCAGTCTCACGTGCTTGGGAATTGACTGCCTCCACATACATCAAGCCTTGACCCGGTCGTGGTCTTGGTTGCCTCCTTAACTGGCCCCTCTAGCTTCTTAACACTGCAAAGTAATTGCAGTGACCCAATCTTGGCCTCCTTATGGTCATCTTCTTTCTGCCCCATCTGTACTACTAGTGCAGTAAGCGTTCTTCATTGTGGATAGTCACAAGCATAGTGGTTCCCTTTACAAATGAAGCAACTCAGTTTTGCCTTGCCCTTGTCCTTTGACTTAGGTTGAGTGGCCTTGCCATCCCGAGCATTGGTCTAGGCCCTCTTGCCCTAGTTATCACTTTGCTTTTCCTGATCGTCCCTATGGTTGTAGTGATCTCCCCCACCTATACCATGGTTACCCCTTATAAACTTGGGATCCATTAAGCTACCCATGTTGCTCTCCTCCAACTTCTCCACCTCGGCCATGCCAGTGGCTAGGTCTTGCACGCCCCTGCGTTGTATCTCCATTTCCATCCATGGTTGGAACCCACCCATGAAGTTGAACATAAACTCCTTGCCAACCATGTTGGGTATCTCAAGCATGAGTGTGGAAAACTCCCACACATAATCCATAATCAACCTAATATGCTTAAACTTCCTTAGGTCACGTCATGCCAAGTACTCTACGTTCTCTAGATAGAATTGATGCTTGATGTCCCACTTGAACTCATCCCATGTGTCAATGTAACACTGCCCCTTCTCCATGTCTACACAACACCACCTCCACCACAAGACAATTGTGTTATGATTTTCTTCCTTTGTTATTCTTTTGCTTTATTAGTTACTCTTTGTGCTTACGCTTGTTTGGGAATTCCATGTGGACCCCACTTAATTGACACAAGAGGGGGTGCTTAACCCTTTCCCTCTCCCATCCGAGTCTTACCCGAATTGGTGTAATCAATGCCTTGGGTCTTGGAGTCACTATAAAATGATAAATGATTTTTATGCCATTCTCGAAGGTCCCATTACCTCCATTTCCACAACTGATTGGTGGTGACTCCAAATCAGCCCAAGTGAGCCATTTTTTGATGCTCACACCAACTAGAATGAATCAAAATTCACAGGTATTCAATCATAGGTGGAGGTGTGGGTAAATAAAATTGAAAAACTAATAGTAGTTTAAGCAATGAGAGAAAAGAGAGGGAAAATGAATATAAATAAAACCTATTGATCCTATCCCTCTTCTTTAACTTGAGGGAAACCCGTTAACAATGATTTTTTTTTTTAAAAAAAAACAAGAACAAGAAACAACATGGATAAGTTTTCCAATCCAAAAGAAGAGGATTAAGTTCCTCCTCCTCTTTCATGGCATTGTCAAGGAAACCAAATGAGGAGTAAAGCATATTAGCAATTTGATCTACAATGTGACCAAAGTAGTTTCCAAAATCTTCCTTGAGAATGTGGTCCACAATGTTGCAACCTACACTAAGAAAGCTCATCGTAAAATTGTTATAGTGATGGTCATGGTTTATACTCTTAATAGGCAAGGTAGGAGTCTTTGTGGAATTGATGGTTAGGGTTTTCAAAAGAAAAGTCTTGCTATCAAGAAAAAGAAAGAGAACAATTGTTTTCTTTTCCCTATATTATTTCTTCCCTATTTGAAAAAGGCTATTTTGGTGATATCTTTGTTGGTTTTACAAGGAGATACGGGTGCAAGTCAAGAGGGCTAGGCTAGGTTTTTAACTCAACCCTAAGAATTAGGCCTAAAGGCCGTACTCAGACTGAGCCCAAGGTTAAGCCTAAAGTTATTTTTTTTAAGTTAGCCCACAATAAAAATAGATATAAATGTATGTGTACATGTATGGTTTACCAAAAATATGCATTTATGGATGTATATTATCGGGCCAGGCTTGGGTTAGGATAAGGCCAAGCTAGGTTCAAGCTAATCTTAGATATAAATATATGTGTACATAAAATAAAGAAGCTCGATCTTTTGGGCTCAAGCCCAACCCAAGGACAAAAAAATCCAAGTCTAACCCATATAAAATTATAGGTTGGGTTAGTCCAGGCTTAGATTTAGATTGGGTCATCTCAATTTGCATCCCTACAAGGAAATGACTTATAGAATTAGTGGAGAATGTCCTAAGATGAATTTTCCTATAAAAAATGTATTTGTTCTAAGAAATATGTTATTCAAGTTTCCGGGACTAGGTCTAACCCACACAAGTTGTTCTATGCTTTTCCCAACAATGTGGCAAGTAATTGAGCCTATTAAAATAGTATGTTATGAGCCATATTCAAATAAGTTAACTCATATTGATTTATTGTGCAAGGAAATCAACCAAAAGCAAGAAAGTGTAACTTCCTTGAATGGACAATTCCAATGAATGCTACAATAAGCTTCGACAATTCCAATGAGTGCTACAATAAGCTTCAACGGTCTCAATTAATAATAATATCAACAATTGACACTATGCGAGCATTTATATCCAAATCAGACACAATTCTTAGACTTAGGAAAATAAAACCTAGTTGCATGTTAAATTTCACAACCAACCTCCAAAGATCCATTGCTCATCATATGAACATTCCTTTTAATGGTATCAATCAATGCAATATTCAAACCTCGGTGTCACAAAAATCAGATCCAACACATACACTACCTCAAAAACACCAAGTATGTATTTGATATAGCTTCCATTTATTAAATAAATGTTTGTACTTGATTTGTCTTCAAAACTGAGAAAAAGTGGTTGATAAACATTTTTCTAGGATTTTTTAACAACTAGATGCCACTAGGCACTATTAGGTGCCACATCAGCAGAACAGTAAATAAATGCTTTTGCATTAGGGGAAGTGTTAAAATGAAGTTTCCCCCAACAGTTGGTTTGCACGTAAATCAAAATAAGAATTTATCAATAAATATGCAAACAAAATAACATGATGGGACAAATGCTGATTTGGCGATGACATAGCACCATTTATCAAATAAACGGAAGCCATTCGAAACACCACCTAAGATGCAATCATCTACCAAATCTTGTCTCAAAACTCCAAAAAAGATTAACCATAAAAGTTGTCAAGAAACCATTTTAACAACCTTGGATGAACACAACTAAAACAACCAAGAACAATAAATTCTCTACCAAATCTGAACCTTCTATATTATTCATCACCAAAGATTCTAATTTGTCATTTACGCTTAAATCACATCAAAATCTGTAGTTTAAATCAATGCTTTCAACCTGTCGTTGACCCGACCGGTTGAACCATTCAAACCATCACTCGATCAAGATTCTAGGTCCAGTTTGAGTAAAATCTAGAGAAGGTAAATAAAACCATTGACTTGGTCAAAAAACTGTCAGACCGAACGGTTGGACCATTGACCCATTCGACCCGGTGACTAGGTTGTAGGTTGCATACTAACTGTGTAAGAAAACTTTAGGAGGCCATAACTTTGTACTCCAATGTCCGATGAGGTGATTTTGTTTTTGATTTTGGGTAACTTTTCGAGATCTATGCGTTCCAAGGGCCATAAGCGTTTTGCCCCGTTATCTTTTCCAAAACCCCCTTTTTGGCCTCAAATTGCAATTTTTATTTTTTTTACAAATAAAGATTTTAAAATTGAATTAAAAACATAAATTAAATATAAAACATTTCATATATTACATGTAAAACATAATTATACATTATTTATGGATAAAATGCATGTTTATACATACCTACCTACACACACAAACACACATATATATTTAGATTTCCATATGGCTGTCGCGGCACAGTTAAACCCGATCGGTCAAACCGATGACTTGCTACTTGGAGGAAAAAATAGTTTCGACGTCTTGTTTGGTTTTTAAAACACTGCTTTAAATAACCAAATCCCTCCCATAGTTGTCAAGGTGTTGCTTAGGCATCGCCTTGGCGACTCACCCTAACACCATGAATTTTAGCAACTAAACACTGCCTAGGCAACTAAGTGCCCACCTAGGCAACAAAAATGACAAGGCAGGTGCCTTTTATAATATAATTTATATTGTTGTGTCTTATTAATGTATGTGTTAAAAGATTTTATTGTATGCTACATATATCAATTATACTTTTCTTTAATGTTTTACTACTGAAAAAATCAAAGGGTTTTGAGGAGAGAAAAAGAAAAAAAGACAGAGGAAAGAAAGAATAAAATCATAAAGAGGTTATTTTTTCTATTCACTCTCTCTAATTAAATAAGATAGAAACTCCATCCTCATTTTTTTCTATTTTACTTTCCATCTTGAATATTTATCATATAAAGTTAATAACCTTCTTTAGTTGCTAATTGATATGAAATTGCTCTGTTAAATACTTATTATAGAAGTATCAATGTTTTAAAGGGCATAGGAGGCGTACTCTTGGAGGCACGCCTCCAGGCAAGGTGCCCCCAAAATGCCTTGAGGCATATGCCAAAGGTGCTAACACCTATGAGGTGGATGCCTCGGGTGCAAGAGTTATACGCCTTGTACGCTTTTTTCATAAGGCATGCCGCATGCTAGAGGTGTACATCTCATGTGCCTCATGCACACCTCATGTAAAAAGATAGGAAAAAAAAGAAAAAAGAGGAAAGGAAAGGAAAAGAAAAGAAAGGGAAGGGGAAGAAAAAGAAAGAAAGAGAAGAAAAAAGAGTATTTTTATTAAAAATAAAGAAAAATGAGATTTTTCTTCCTCTTCTTCCTTCTCATCCCCCTCCTTTTAAGGAGGCTTATACCTCTTACTAAAGAGAATTGCTATTTTATCAATTAATATATATGATAAGTGGTATATAAAACTAGGGAACTATCCAAAAGTTAGTTTAATATATTACAAAATTTTTATTGCCTTGGCAACTAGGTGCCCTAATGTCGTCCATAATCACTTAGACACCTTGAAAACTATGATCCCTTCCACCAAGTCTAGAAACCTTAAAAATGATCTACCCATCTAATCCCATGCATAAATTCCTTGATCTTATTCCATAAGATTCTAGGCATTGAAAAATACTTACCCACCAAATTTCATATCAAGACTCCCTCTTCGGACCCACCATCAAACCAAGATTCTATTTTAATAATTCTTATTTATTGAACATTGTCAACCATAGATCTCCATCACAAAGGCCCATTTTAACGAATTAAATATGAAATTGTGATTCATGGACACCCACAACCTCTAGTAAATGGAATCCCCACGAATGGATAAAATGAGTATGCAAGGTCCAAGCTCCAGTTTATATGTATTAGGTACTCCAAACCTGTGTTGCAGTTTCTACCTCCTCTAACTTTATGTTAATTGAGTTTCTACTCCTAACTCACCTCTTCACTGATTCCCCTTTTCTTTTGCTCTCTCTCTCTCTCTCTCTCTCTCTCCCCCCCCCTTATCTCTTTAGTATTCACCATGACTTCCCTCTTCTTGTCTTCTTGTCCCTTCTCCTTCATCTTGCTCATTCTCTCTTCCTCACTACCTTTCCTCTTCACTCCCTTCTTCCCTCTTCTTGTCTCTCAGCAGAAAACTAACTCACTGGACCCTTTTTCTTTCCCCTATCTCTTTGTTCCTGTGCTCACCCCTCCATTTTTTTTCTTTTACTGGAGGTGGTCCCCTTCAAAACCCTTAGAAACCAGGTCCTTTTTCTTTCCCTCTCACTCACTCTCATTCTCTCTCTCTCTCTCTCTCTCTCTTCCTATCTTCACCCCACCCTTTTCTTTTTTCTGACCAGAGGAGGTCCCCTTCAAAACCCTTAGAAACTTTATTCGAGTACCTCCCTTCCCTCTTCTTCTTAGTCATGGGAAGGGAGTTTTATTTTCCCCCAAACCCTACTGCCCTTAGAAACCCTATTTGAGTACTCTTCCCTCTTCTCCTCAGTCATTAGAAAGGAGTTCTCTTTTCTCCCAAAATCTAAAGGTTTTGTTTTACTCCAATACCCCCTCTTCCCTCTTCTTCTAAGTCATAACCATTTGCATGATGATGGAGTTTTTTTTAGAGTTTATCTACTATGTCGTTCATTGGATTACCAACTTCCTTTTTGTCTCAGTAACAGTCCTTTGCATGTTGATGGGTTTTTTTAGAGTTTATCTGCTATTGCCTTCCTTTGTACGAAGATAAAGTTCTTGCTAGAGTTCATCCTAATTGATGGCTATTGTCTCCTTCGTCAGATTATTGGTGACCTTATAGAGATGAGTGGAGCTTTACCTCAATAGGTAATTAATGACTTAATCTTTATTAGTTATAATTAACTATAATATAATTAATTATATATCTTAAGTCAATTTTTTTAAGAATTTGCTAGTAGTAGGATACCTTTATTCAGTATTCCCCCTAAATTTCCACTATGTAAACCTATTACTCAGGCAAATTTATCATACATGCCAATTAGATATAATAATATGCTTTAGCCCATCCTCTTGAAGTCCACTCTTAGAAATTTATTTCTGTTGATCTCGTGTGTAGTTATAATTGATTATTATGGTCTTGAAGATTAGCATTACTACTATTACTTATATCATGTGATGGGTGTAAAACTTGCATTAGTATATGCCCTTAGCTCCAACCAGATTGATGTACATAAATATTTTTTAGTAAATGGATAAAGTACATCATTGTTTTATATTTAAATTGATGTGTTTTTGTGAATTACTCCTTAAACTGGATACTTATGAGACTCATGTTAGCTTAGAATGTTCTCAACCATTGGATAGACTTGAAGAGTTTATCCTAACAAGATTGACACTGGTGTGTTGTCGAATTGGTGGAGTAGCTTGTTTCAACTTCTAGGGTTAGACCTTAAGCACAATCAATGGGTGTTTGGAAGAAACACTAAACTCAGACCAATTTCAAATTATGCCTTGGATCTTAAAAATAGATGGACAAAATTGAAAAGTTACACTTAAACCCAAACTTGATTATGATATTGCACTAGGTTTTGGACTGAATTATCTTTGATATTCCACCAGTGAGATCCATCAAGGGTCAACTATCTAGGTATGTTGGGGTAGTTTAGGAAATTACTTGAGTGGTGATAATAGTGATAGGATCGACCCCTTTGTTAAACAAGGTGAATATTAGGCTTTACACTCTCTTTGATGAAAAGCTAAACTACCAATAGTGGATTTCAATTGTATTTGAAATTTAATTTACAAAATATATTTATGTGTTATATTACTATTTTCTGAAAAAGGTTTGCAAAATTTTTTAATCCTAGGATCCATCTAAGTAAAGAGTGTGACATTACATTTTGCAGTCAGTGAAGTGGTCCTTCCTTGTGGGCGGTGTTTTGATGATTATGGCCAAAAGGTTAAGTGTAAAAGACTATTATAAGGTTGATTACCTCATGGGCTTTATATTACATAATTTCATTGTTCTTAGATCTTCATAGGGTGTATAAATCCAAGGATCATTTATGTGTAAATGTTGGGCCCCAAACTAAACCCAAGCTGATTGGATTGGAGGTTTACTGTCCTTGAGTAGTGAATTTGATCTAACCTTTGCAGAGGTCAGGTTGATGCCATATAGGCTTGTGTGAGACCTTTGTGGGTCCCATTCCATACAATATTTAGGCACAAAGTGGCTATGCAACACATTGGAATGTGAACCATTAAAGAAAATGGGCCTAAGGCCCATTGCTAATATGATTAGTTAAGAGATTGCATGAGAACTTAAGTTGTCATGTGATTTAGGTTGAAAATGGTATAGATATGGGTATGCAACACCCATTCTCTTAAGAAAATAATGCTTATCAATTAAATATAAAGTCTTGATCCAAATCTAATTTGGATCAGCTCCTAATAGGAACGAGAGAGTGCTCTATATAAGGGACTAAGAGGGGAGTGATGGTTCACCCACCTATGTTAGGGGTTGATTTCTGTCAATTCCCTAATATGTTTTAGAAGAAAAACATTAGAGGATACCAGGTTCGCACAACAATATTGATCTAAGTAAGTTGGGAATAAGTTTTGCTGAAACGGTGTTGTTGAATTGGCTTTGCACAAACAACCACGCCATCTTTAGTTGAACGCCAATTTTGAGTATGATATTGGGCATGAACTATCGCTATAGGAGCTACACATCATAGTTTTTGTATTAGATATATACAATTAGTTTTAACTTGGGTTTCAATTCCAGTCTAGTTCAGTGCAAGATCGATCCTAAAATTTTAAATTTCAAATCTCTAGGAAATCAATTCTCAGGTCGGGTTAGAAAAATTTTAAAAATTCGGACAATCACTAGACCTAGTTCAACCATGTTTAACATGATTTCTAACTCTTCTAATAGAGGTATTAGATCACTAGGTTAAGTTCTTTGACTAAACCAAATCAAATTTGAAACAAATGTCAAATCGACATGAACTTGTCTATTCGATTTAGCCTAATTGACATACGAATTGAGAATTTGGTTCTTCATTTAGCGCTAATGATTTGAAATATAATTATTTTATTTTACAATGACGGAGATCGAATTCCATGTGGTGGTAAGTTTAATGCACACCATGTAATTTTATATTCATATTCGGTCTATTATTAATAATTACTGATGTAAGCACTATAAATTAAGGTTTTCTAATTTTCTTTATAGTAGAAGACAAGATGGAGATCGCAGAGGATAATGGAATACAAGTTTGTTATGGAGATAGTAGATTGATGGATTCTTGCAAATTTTTTGGATCAGATTCGGACCATCACACTATCAGCCATAGTTATTTCATTCTATTATCTTCTTACTGATCATTTGCTGATTTGATTATGAATCATACATGAGAATTTTCAAATCATATTCTTTTTGAATTGATGCATGTTTTGGGCTCTAAACCTTAGGATGATTTGATCTAGCTTTGGCCCACCTTACATAGGTCAAACCTAAGGTTATTTTGGGGACTGTTAATAGCCTCTTAGATAACTGATTAAGTGATCATTCTAAGACCTAGGCCAGGGGTTTGATGGGCCATTACATAGACCAATTTGGGCCATACTTGTGAAACCTAGTTGGATTTATATTATATCAAGATAAGCCCGTTTCAACATGGATTGCTATATAGGCTAAACTACTTTTTGTAGTTGGGCTTATATACCAAGTCAAATTTTATTGGATAAATGGGTCCATTTATGGGCTAATAATGTATTTATCTAAATGGATATAGGTTTTACAATATTTAAGTTAATTCTTAATTGACTATGTGTGATGTGCTATGTGAATGTGGTTCGTACATGGGTCATAAGTGCTTAACCCATGTGAATACTTTATATGATGCTTTATGTCCATCGTAGCTGAATGCACATCATTGCGATGATGTCCATGGATCATTGAATGACCTCCCACCTAATGGGCCCTTCTCTTGTTTCCTCTTCAAAGAGGGAACCCCATAGGAACCCTAGCCCATTTAGGGCCCATTTAAATAAGGCTTTATAAAAGTCAGTGGGAGCCACTATGGTATGACCTAAAATTGACTTAGGGACTGATATGATTATTCCCTCATCGATGATATAAGTGGTAGATGATATGGAAAATCATAAGATGACATCTATAAAGGCCTTCATCATTAGCATGAAAACGAGTTGAATCTATGGGTAGAGACGTGCCATGAAATTGGGTTATTTGTTTCACTAAGATAGTTAGTTGAATTACTTTATTGGATGATATGGGTGTCATAGACCAGTGCGAGAGACATATCATAAAATGGAAGACTCTTTCATAGTACCTTGGGGCTCTCGATATGACAAGTCAACTCTTATTGATTAAAAAGGTTTAACTTAAAATGGCTATGAACCTTGTTTGTTGGAGGCCAATGAGGAAGCTCATAAAATATATGTGAATTCTTGATCTTTCACAAAAAGTGAAGGAGTTATGCAGTTAAAACAATTGGTCCCATGCACCTATGTGATTTCCCACATTTGTAGAGGCAAAATAGCCAAATAGAAAGCATTAGAATGTCCCAATAGAAAAGATTTATAGACTAGAAAGAAGGAATATCAGGAATGAGAGGAGAAAAACTCTCTTGCTTGTTGTTATATCATTACTTCAATGGAAAATTCTATCCAATGACAATTTGATAAGATAACCTTTTGTAAATAAATATTGAATAGTCTTAAGACCATGTATGGGGAATATAATCGTTATGCTTGTCAAAAGGTTTTCAAATTGTTGATGACCACCAAGATGATCAAGAACTAGCTTGTTTATGAGCATGTCATGATGATTATAGGGTTCATAAATGAACTAGAGGCTCTTAACTCCAAATTAGATGATATAACAAAAACAACTTATTTTTGATCATGTCATGATGATGATAAGGTTCATAAATGAACTAGAGGCTCTTGACTTCAAATTAGAAGATGAAACAAAAAAAGATGCCATCATATACTCCCTGCCTACATCCTTCAATCGGTTTATCCTCAATTGGAACATGAACAAGCTAGAAGCTAGATTGCAAGAGCTTAGTAATATGTTGCGATGTGACGAGGAACTGATTAGAAAGGATAAGTAAGTGGCCATGCTTATTGAAGGAGTCTGATTTGGCAAGAAGAAATGTAAGGGTAAAAAGATGTTTTAGAAGAAGGTTGGAAAATTGAATAAGTAAAAAATGGTAAGTCATTAGATGAGTGTCGCTTTTGCAAGCAGACTGGGCACTGGAAAAGGAATTGTCATCGATATCTAGATTCCCTTAAGAAGAAAAAAGAAGATATTTTCGAAAATCAAGTTAAAGAGACCAATATGTTGGTTACTCCTGGGGCTTCAATATGGTGTATTGAATATGGGGCTTTTACTCATAATGTAACACTTTGTAGGGGTTCAAGGAAAAGAAAAGGCTGAGTAATGATGAAATCGTGCTCTATATGTGTACATATGCAACTATTGCAGTTATTACTATAGCATTGTTAGATTTAGTTTTTAGAGGGATTATTACCTAAAAGATTGTCATCATGTTTTGTAAGTTAGGAGAAATTTGATTTTGGTTTTTAACTTATGTTAAGATGGTTATTCTATTTTATTTAGAAATAAGATTATAATTAAATTGAATAACAAGTTCCTTGCTTATAGAGAACTTGAGAATGGTCTCTATATACTCCACCATTTTTATAAACAAATGTGACCAAAACAATTTTGAAATACATCCCCATGAAAAGAACATGAGAAATTGTTTATCCCTCATGCCTATGGAATTATCGACTTGGGCACATAAATATAGAACAAATCACAAGATTGATGAATGATGCTCCTCAAGATTTTTTCATAGTAGAAGATGTCACAAATTGTGAATGTTGATTTTAAGGAAAGATGACGAAAAGACCATTTACAATTAAGCCTAAAATAAGCACAAGCACATTTAATCTTATACATATGGATGTATGTGGTCCTCTAAATGTTAGGACACGTAACCAACATTCACATTTTATGATTTTTATTGATGACTATTCTCGGTATGGATATGTGTATCTAATGAGACATAAGTTTGAATCATTTGAAAACTTCCAAGAATTCAGACATGAAGTCAAAAAATAGTTAGGGAGACAAATCAAAATCCTTTTATTAGATCGATGAGGTGAATATCTATGTAATGATTTCAAGGACTATTTAAAGGACAGTGGCATTATATGACAACTGTCTTTTCTTGTTACTCCACAATTAAATGGTGTATCAAAAATAAGAAATCATACTTTGTTAGATCCAGTTTGATCACTCTTCATCCACTTAGAACTATCCATGCATTGTTAAATGTTTATGGATCTTTCTCTCTTTTTTGCTATATATAGTTATAACCTTTTTTCTTGTGAAACCCTATTTTCTTAGTTTTTTTTACATTCCCAACTTTAAATTGCAACTGTAGGATTCTAGTACTTCTCTATCCTGTTTTAGTCTCTCCATATTTTCCACCCATTCTATAGGAATTGACTTGTGAGTTCGAATGCTTGTTGGGGAAAAAAGTAAGATCTGAACTAAGAGTTCGTATTTTCCACATGTGGTTTTGTATTTTCCATCTAAGGTCTACAATTGAACAGGCCTGAACTCCAACACAATTAAAATCTTACTCTATTGTAATTTAATTTTAGCCTAGCCCCTAGAAATTGCAACACCAACTGAAGTAGTTGCAATGACATACCTGTAAATGCCATATTTTGGAGGGAGATACCCCTTCAATTTGTTGCTTCTTTTCATTTTCTACAATTTTTATAATTTTTTGAAATATTTGATATTTTTTGGTAAATTTTGTATTTTCTATAATTTATAATAATTTCAAGATTGTTGTTGTTTCAATTTTTTTTTTTCGGATTGAATGGGATCCAATCCAATCCTTTTGCATTAAAATGGATCGGATTGGACTCTCTGTCCAATTTATTTGGATTGAATTGAACTGCCCATCATTGGGTACACATTGGATTGGGTTAGGTTGGGGCACAACCTGTCCAATTGGCACCCCTATTTTACACAAATGAATGTAAGCTTTGAGCTACATATATTGAAGAGGTGTCATCATTTTCTTTTGGTTGTATGACTATATTAATAGGTGAAGCGAGATATTGCAATCCACTTTAGTTTTTCCTAGAGGTGCAAATCAAGTACCCAATTTGAAGAATTTATGTTGCTTCTAGTTGGGCTTTTGTGATAGGTCCATTAAAATTTTAACAATTTCCCAACCCAAGCCCATCCAAGTTGCACTTGTAATTTTTTCCACTATAAGTAGGTTGACTCCACTTATAGGTACCTCTTTAGTTCATTCAGAATCTTCTTCTTCTTCTTCTTCTTCTTCTTCTTCTTCTCTCTCTCTCCTCTCCCCCACCCCCACTTTAACCTAACTCAGAAAAGCCTTAATCCCTATCTATATGGGGGTTACTATACAAATCCTTTTTCCTCATTTCACTCTTTAAAGGGCTCTCTCTATAAAAAAAAGCATAAAATAAAAAATTAAAACCCAAATCCTTTTTCCTCATATTCCCCCCTAAAAAAATAAAGAAACTATCTTGAAATAGACAATCCACATACAACTCACTCCTCTCAACTCACTTTGGCCAATCTATTTCTTGTTTGGAAAACTCTTACCAAATTGTTTGTTTTGCATGGATATACTATTTTATTTTTCTCTATTGATCAACATAAATGTATATGCAATTACTTTATTGTTTTATGTATGTAGAAGACACGAAGGCTTTTGTTGTGAGTTCATCGCACGTCATAGTAGGTGTGGCTCCATCGCACACTTAGGTGTGTTTGGGTCTCTTGGACGGGTCTTTCTGAGGTTCATTTAGGTTTGGGTGTTGACTGGACTTGGTGGACCGTGGGTTTATTGCGGTTTTGCTTAATGTTTTGTGGGTTCATCGCAAAGGTGGCGGTGTACCACAAGTTTATTGAAGCGTGGGGGTAGATTGTACGCTGTTCATAAGTGCTTCTGTGGTGTTACTCTTAGTGTTTGAGTGTTCTTTGAGGGTTCGAGTGAGTTGTACATTCCTACATTAACCCCCCTTCTTATTGGTAAAATGGAGCTTATCGATAAGCATATTGCCTTTTCATCTTCGGGTTTGGTGTTTTTGCCTGCTTTGTGGTTTTGTGTCGATTGTATGCACCTTGTGTTCTTGTTTGGTGGCTCATTATAATCTGAGGCTTAGCCTCTTGTCTTTTGGTGATTTGTTTTTTGGCAACAGTTAGTGTTGCTCGTTAATTGTGTGCTCTAGCCCCCCCGATTGTTGATAGGAAGAAAATCAGCAAAAGACAACGCAAACTATAGTAATGAGTGCAGCCTTTTGACAATAATGACCAAGTTGCGGCCATAGTCATCATTTCGTTGATTCCAGTGTAAGAGGTGCCGCGTGTGTCGATTGGGTTTCTAGTGTTTAAGTGATGGCGCTAGGTGCATCATTACATCTAGATAAGTGTTTCATGGCATCCCGTTTTCTTGGGGGCATATTTATGAGCTATGTTGTATTGCCTTTCGCAACGATTCGTCTAGGTGTGCCTATTTGGCTCCCTCTCACCAAGTCGTAGGTTGTTTATAAAAGGGTGCGGTGTGTCCTATTTCTTATCATCATTTGTGTTCAACCTATCTATCTTGTTTTGGTTGTCTTGTTCTCCCTTGCGATTTGCGGTTAGTGATGGCTCTTGATCAGAATAGTGCGTAGATGGCTATCAGCGAGTCTGTTGGCTCTAATCCGCAATCTCTGGCGAAGTTGGTACCTTGTGGGGTAGATGACAATTCAGAGTTGGCCTTGGTCTGTCAGCTGCTTGTGCAGTATTTTGAGGAAAACTTCATAGCCCCTTTGGGGTACGAAGCCATCGAAGGCGTCCCTGTCCAAGGCATTCGTCTGGGTGATAGGGGCAGTGGTGAGATTCATGGAGGCGATCATTCGAGGTGGCTGGTTGCTGCCCTTCGAACTTCTCTCTATTGTCATCAATCTGGCATTAAACACCCTTGTGATGGTGATGTCTGAGATAATGAATCTCCCTTTCAACCAGATATCTTGGTCTGTCCTCGCGTAGTGGTTTAGGACTTGTGAGAGTTTTTTTGCCATTGGCTTTCACACCGAGTATATTGAAGAATGCATCATTTGATTGGCGCATGTATTCTAGAAAGCCGGGCTTGAAAAGTCGCCGTTGATTTATGGATGGTTGATGGGGGATGTGCCCCGTCACGTTGAGGCAGCTGAGGCAAAGTTGACTGAAGCTGCTACGAGGCTCGTAGGCCTTGAGGCGGAGTGCCATCGCTAGCGTCAACTGGTGGTGGAGTATGAAGCAGAGGTGGGTGAGCTGATGGCGTTTGAAGCTCGAAGGCCACTGCTCGAGAGCATAAAAGCAATGAGGGATGAGTGGGATGCTCTATGAAATCTGTATTTTATTTTATTTATTTTATATATTTGTTGTTTGTAATTATGTGAATTAATGTTGAATGAATGCAATGAGCTTTTTCCGCATTTTAGTGGACTTAATTTACTGTCTTTCACATTATATTGTATTTCTGAGAATGGATTGTGGGTAGCTTTAGTTTGGTTTAATCGTTTGTAGCTAGATTGCACCCATGGTGTGGTGGTGTTTATCCTAATTCAAGCAACGCTCATTTTAGTTCTCCGGTTCAGCTACATTTCTGTCCTCCCCTTGGGTGTTGGTAATGTTGCTGCCCCCCCTTTTTTGTGTGCTTCGGTCTTGCTGGCTGATCTGTATATAGCGATTACACCGTCAGTCCTTCTCGGACTGTTAGCCTTTCAAGGAAGGAATGGCTTGTGGGGGGAGGCCTTCTCTGTGTGACCGCCAGATCGATTTTGTGTCTACCTCTTGTCAAGGACAAGTGGTTTAGTTTCCTACCGGCGTTTTGTGATTGATTAGGACTGAGGGGTTTACCTGGGACAGTCACATGGCACTCGTTGGTAGTGGCGGGACGAATTCGATGCCTGATACAATGCGGTGACGGTTAGTGATGTGTCACTTTGTTTGAATTAATGTGCCTCCCTGATCCCACTTTTTTGGGTGTATTGAGGTAATTGTCTCCATTTTCATTTTTGCTAAGGATCATTTTGGGTATTGGACAGGCATCTGTTCATCTTCACCGGCGCCGTTTGGTCTGCTGCACGTACGAGTATCCGATAATCTCTATAAAACTTGAGAAAGGAACTCGGGTAGTTTTCCTTTCACCTTCAGTTTGTGTTTTCCTCTCCCGTTGACTTTTCGTTATTTTAGTTTCCGTGTTTGGTATCTACTATTTATTTTCTTTTCTTGTTCCGCTCTCCGTCTATGGCTCCATGTCGTCACTAGGTTGTTAGGGTGTCCGAGGAGCAGGTGGGGAAGAAGGTTGAGAAAAAGGTTGAATGCCCTTTTATTGACTTTGTTAGGGAGGTTGATATGGCGGAGTTGTTGTCTGAGAGGTAGGCTGCTCTAACCGTCGCAGGGGAGCAGGGTTTTTGGCCTCCAGTTCCGGTGACCAGAGGCGTAGAAGGCATATTCGATCCCATTCGGGGAAATGAACTGTTGTGCTTATGTGGTCAGTCCGACCAATCTATGTCTTACAAGTGTTCGGAACCTAGGAATGACAGATCGAAATCTCCCAATAGCTACATTACGTGGGCGGAGTTTATTTTCGAAAACCCCATGTACTATTGGATATTGTAGGATTCTAGTCTGCTTAGGCTCGTGGACTGTTACACGGGTCTATCTAGTAGGGAAGGTGTAGAGTATGTGGGGCATTTATTGGAGCATTGATGCTGCCGCACTCACACGTTCGTCGGGGCCTTTGGGGAGTTCATAGTGACAGTCGAAGATGCGGCTGCCTTGCTGGCACTGCCCATTGGCGGTGCTCTATCTGCCCACCATCTCCTGCATGTCGAGTCTGTTCCGGCAGATTACAGGGAGTTATGCAACGAGCTTCATTGTGAGATTGTGGTGTTCAAGGCACAAGAAGATTGGACTACCTCCCGTGGGAAGATGTCATTAGACCATTGTTTCAAGTTCTGGTTCGAATCCCACAACAGACAAGACATAATGGTAAGAAGTGCGGATAGTCAATGCCATCTCACGGCTTTCATTTTGTACGTTGTCTCTCAATTCCTCTTCCCCGGTCCTCCGGATTACAGTCTGCGTACATCGTTGGTGTCACTTGGTGTTCTTGCCACATCTGAGCATCAACTTCCCCTGACTTCGATGTTCGTGGGGTATCTCTATGAGCAGCTGGACGATACTGTGCAACAGTTAGTGGATCCTAGCTACAAGAGGTGTGTCAGTTACATATGTGCACCATTTTTATGGATGTATTTGTGCGAGCGGTTCGATCTTGTTGTCATCCTGCGCTCGCTCCACTGTGTCTGGGTCATTGTAGCAACTTTGCACGGGGAAGAATTCGAAGATACGATTTTTGAAGTTTGTAGAGGGAAGAGGTGGTTGCAAGCCACTCGTCATAAGAGCTTTAAGATGGCTGAAATCAGCGTGAGGTTGGCTTCGTTAGATGGGTTTGAATGGAGGCCTTACACCCACCTGGTTCACAATGCCATCCCATTTTGTGTTGGTGCGCCTGTTCCTAGCGACGCGGATCAACAGTGTGCTATAGATGTTAATAGTCCTGCTGCGGGTATAGTGCGGTTAGTCGCGTGGCCCGGGGTGGTGACCTACCTTGACCACAATGGTGAGGTGCAACTGGCCATTTACTGTCCAAATCGGGTGATGCGTCAGTTTGGGTATGATGATCTGGGTGGCCAGTTTCTACAGTCCTCGGGAGAAGATGTTTTCTAGACTTGACGACACAATCATGCTTTTTTGGGGTACCCGCATTTTCCGGTTGCGCGTTTATTCAGGGTGCCAAGATGTAGGGCTCTACAGTTATCGTATCTTTGTGTGCTGTTCGTGGGTTTTCAGGAGGTAGTCAGGAAGACCTCTAGGCTTCAACATTCCTTAGCCCCTCCGAAAGGTCACACTACCAACTGTGGTGCCATCCCAACCTCTGTCGTGCTACAGTCGTCGGAGAAGGTTGGGGCCAAGTGCAAGAAGGGGCCTTTGGTGTTGGAGGAGGGGGAGAGTAGTCATCCCCCTGTTGTGAAGAGGGTAAGGTCTGCGAGGGTGCCCTGCCCTCCATGGCTTAGTGCGGTGCCAGAACCTCCAGTTGTCACCTCATCGCATGTTTTTACAGATGGCCAAGGGGCTCCAACAGCAAATCCTGTGGAAGGAGCTGCTTCAATTGTGAACCTAGCGGGGCTAGTAGTTGTGGTACCCTCTCCCGGGAGAGCTATCGTTTTCGAGTGGGCGAATGAAGAGGAAGGCTTCCCCTCACACAAAGCAAGATCTTGGAAATGATGATTTTGTAAGCTTCTTATAAGTTGTGCTCTGTTTTTCTTTCTGGGCTGTGTTGAAACGAAATTGTTCTAAGCTTGTTTATCTTTTCGTTTTTGCAGCCTGTCGGGAGTGATGGCGATCAGGTTGTCATAGATGCTCCGGTGGTCCCTCCGGAGCAGATGGCGGAGGCCCCAACAACCTCCTCTATTGGGCCAAGTTTGGTGAGTACTTAAGCCCGTGTCTTAATTTTAGTCTGTTATGTTTATTATATGTTGCAAGGACTAACTGTGAAATA
Organism: Nelumbo nucifera; assembly: GCF_055504915.1. NCBI lineage: Eukaryota > Viridiplantae > Streptophyta > Magnoliopsida > Proteales > Nelumbonaceae > Nelumbo > Nelumbo nucifera. Next base: position 70,183,801 of record NC_142653.1, read on the forward strand.
GTCTTTTGTTCTGAGGCGGGTTGACCGTGATGAAGCTTAACCCGACAGAGGTGTTTTAGGAGTTGATGAGGCGGGTCAAGAGTTAAGTCACAGTTGTATTTCATTGTCTGTTTGTAACTTGGCCTGTGACCAGTTTCATTAGGCTGACTGCTTGTATCTGACTTTCGTAGGCTCTATTCTCTAAATATCCTACCAGGGCGCCACACCGCCTTTCTTCAAGCGTCTAGCCAAGGAGTTGAGGGCAACGCAGCCCCCCAGGGTTGAACCTGTTGTTGCTGAAGATGTTGAAGGTGGCCGTGACGTCTGTGGCTCTATTGTCCAGGAGGTACAGTAGGCCAATTAGCCGGATATGGGATCAGAGGCAGCAGCACAATGTGTGGAATCTATCATTGCCGTTGACGATGCTAATGCCTCCGGGAATGCAGGGGGATAGCGTCTTCCGAGTTTCGATCCCCTGTTGCGATTAGCTATGCTTCCAGGGATGCTTCTCCACAGCCTGAGGTCAACGATGTTGCGACGCCTGAAGCATCGGGTTACTTGGAACGCCACTCGGGGAATGGAGACATGGAGCCCATGTTTATTGTTCCTTCTAAGGAATAATCATACGAGGAGGAGCTGGCCCAGATATGGCGGGAGTTGTTGAGTATTGCGACAACCACATGAAAGGATGAGAGATCCATCATATGGATGGCTCAATACTGCAGGAAGGTTGGGGGAAATTTCAAAAATTTCTCTCTCTCCCGTCTGGGAATCGCATTCCCTATTTTAGAAAATTGCATTTTCAAGGACCAATCTTGAACCAAACTGGATCAGATCTAAAACCAAAAGGGAAGAGAGAGATATACCTGATACAAAGTAGCAGTAACTCCCAATGAAAGTGTTCATGCCCAAGGAGAAAACCAAAACCTGCTTCCACTGAAAATGACACAGTGTGAGGTGAAGTAGGATCAGCAGGACGACTCTTTAGCAAAAACCGAATTCTTCAGCAAGAATGGAGTAGAAGGTTGGTGAGCACGACTTCAGATTGCTTCTTCTATCAAGAAGCAATATTAAGAACAAGTGGAGATCAAACTAGGTAGGGGCGGCAAGAACAAGGAAGAACTCTGCAATTTACTATGTCTTGTCTGGTGTATTTTTCATGTCCGCCCTGCTCTCTTATTTATAGCCTTAAAGAGACAACTTCCTTATCTGATTAGGAGTTTCCAAATCTTTATTTGGATTTGGACTCTTTTAGTGGTAAAGATAATCCCTTATCTTATCTGCAGTTTAAGATCAGCTTAATCCTAATCAAATTAGGAGTTTCTTGATCCAAATCTTTATTTGGACTTGGACTCTTTAAGTGGATAAGACTTATCCTCTTATCCTTATTTGCTAATCCAAACCCAGATCCTCCCCTATTTAATCAATCTAATTAACCCAGTTCGAAATTGGGCTTTAGGCCCATTATGTTTGTGTGCTCACTTAACCTCTTAACCTGCTGCCCAGTTGGCTCTCTTTGTATGGCATGGGACCCAAACATTTATCTACACATCAACCACATGGGTTCAACCCAGCCTTTGCTACAAGGCCTGACCGAATTCACTGTAGAAGACAGTGAACCCGTGAATTCATCACTATGGACTCTTAATGGACCCAACATTTACACTAAATGGTCATTGGGTCCAACCACCTTATGAAAACCTAAGGACTGTGGCAGATGCAAGATTAGCCAATCAGGTATTACCTTCAATGGTCTCACACTTAACCTCTCAGCCCATAATGATTATACACTGCCCAACTAGAGATGACCTCTCCTTCAACTGCAAGGAACAGTGCTGCACTCTCTACTCACATGGATCCCGGGAATTAAAACCTTTTGCAGACATTTTGGAACCATAATATATATATATATATATATATATATATATATATATATATATATATATATTAAAACCTTTTGCAAACATTTTGGAACCATAATATATATACATATATATATATATATATATGTATATCTCTATATAAATATATTTTGCAAAACAAATTTCAACGGATTAAATCAACTACCGGCAGTTTAGGTTTCCATCAGAGAGAGTACATCCCTGATCATTCACTTTGTCCGACAAAGGGGCTGATCCTGTCACTATGATCACCCACTCAAATGAATTCTCGGACTGTCCCAACATACTCTAGTTTTGACCACCTCTAAGGATCTCACTGATTGGCATATCAAAGAAAGCTCGATCCAACACCTAGTGTAGTACCATAATCGAGTCCAGGGGTCAGGTGTAACATTCCAGTTTTGCCCATCTATCTCCAAAGTCTAAGGCAATACTGGAATTTTGGTCTGGTTCAGGGTTTCAAGATAACCCACACTACATGTACCTCAGGCCTCACCCTAGCAGTTGAGACAAGCCACACCAACCAACTTGGCGGCACATTAGTGTCAACCTTGGCAGGATAAATCTCCCCAGATCTATTCAACGATTGTGAAGATTCTAAAGTAACATGAGTCTCATAAGTGTCCAGTTTAAGGGTATTACACAGAAACACACCACAATGACATGAATCAATTATGTACTTTATTCATTTACAATAAATATCAAAAGATACATCAATCTGATTTGAGCTAAGGGCATAACTGTCTAACAGCTCCTACTTGCACTTAGGTCCAATCGGGTACTATCCGAAGTCCCATACTTTCCACGTGTTTCTCAAACACTTTCTATGTTAGTGGCTTAGTTAATGGGTCTGCTACATTTTCTACTGATGCTACCTTCTGAATCATGATGTCCCCTCTTTCAACTATCTCCTGCAGTACATGATACTTCCTCTCGATATGCTTCGACTTCGAGTGGACTTGTGACTCCTTAGCCTGAGCAATGGCTCTAGTGTTGTCACAAAACAATGGAATTAGTGATGTGCTGGATGAAACTACTCCTAATTCCTGAATGAACTTCTTCATCGAAACGACTTCCTTGGTAGCTTAACTTACAACAATGTATTTGGCCTTGGTTGTGGAATCTGCGGTGGACCCCTGTTTGCTGCTTTTTCAGCTAACAGCACACGATCCTATCATGAAGATATAACCAGATGTAGACTTTCTATCATCTGGATCTGATAGGAAATCAACATCAGTATACCCCTGGATCTATAGTGAACTACTATCGAATACCAGACAAAATTCTTTTGTCCTTCGAAGGTATTTTAGTATGTTTTTCACAGCGGTCCAATGCTCCTACCCTGGGTTAGATTGATATCTGCTTACCACACTCACTACTTGAGAAATGTTAGGATGAGTGCATAGTATGACATACATGATGCTCCCTACGGCTGAGGCATAGGGAGTCTCTTTCATGCCCTCAATCTCTTCGGGAATCTTGGGAGACATACCCTTGGAGAGAGTGACTCCATGCCTGAAAGGAACATTTCCTTTCTTGGAGTTCTCCATAGTGTATCTCTTGAATATCTTGTCAATGTAACCAGACTGGGATAATCCTATTATCCTCTTCGATCTATCTCTATAGAGTCGAATACCCAATATATAGGAGACTTCTCCAAGATCTTTCATGGAGAATTGTTGTGAAAGCCACACTTTCACCGTATTTAACATTCCTACATCATTCCCAATGAGTAGAATGTCATCTACATACAGAACCAAGAACATAACTTTATCCCCATTGGTCTTCCTATAAACACAGGGGGATCATCCAGATTTTGCTTAAAGTCAAACTGCTTGACGATAGAGTCAAACTGGATGTTCCAACTCCTAGAAACTTGCTTAAGTCCATATATGGAATGGTTGAGTTTACGTACCATATGTTCCTAACTTGCAGCTATGAAACCAACCTTGTGGTTGCTGCATATAGATATCTTTAGTAAGATCTCCATTTAGGAATGCGGTTTTGACATTCATTTGCCAAATCTTGTAGTCATGGTACGGTGCTATATCTAGTAGGATCCTAATGGATTTAAGCATGGCCACGGGCAAAAAGGTTTCCTCATAATTGATTCCCTCTTTCTGAGTGTACCCTTTCGCCACAAGATGAGCCTTGTAGGTCTCAACTTTACCGTTGGGGCCATTCTTCCTCTTATAGATCCATTTGCAACCAATTGCCTTTACCCCAGGGGAGGATCTACTAGAGTCCAGACTCCATTGGTTTCCATTGAGTTCATCTCATCTCTCATGGCATCTACCCACTTCAAGGAATCTGTGTCAAACATAGCTTCCGAATAAGTTACGGGATCCTCCTCACTAGTCGTGGCTTCCACCAAGTCACCCGGGTAGATCTTCTAGGTTGGTTATTTTTTAGAGCTGGTGGGACATCTCCCACTACCCCTAGGATCTCCTCATCAAGAACAACTTCCTGATGATGATTATCCAGGATGTAATCTTCTTCTAGGAAGTGGGCATTTTGACTGCAAAACATCTTTTGCTCTTTTGGATCATAGAATAAGTAACTTACGAAGCCTTTGGGATATTTACAAATAGGCAACGACTAGTCTTGGATTCCAATTTGTCAGCACTAGTTCTTTTAACATGTGCTGGACAACCCCAAATCTTTAAGTGTTTTACACTTGGTTCCTTACTAGTCCATAGCTCATATGGAGTCTTAGGAACAAATTTGGTTGGAACCCGGTTCAACATGTAAATCGTAGTCTTTAATGCGAAACCCTAAAATGATGTAGGTAACTTTGAGTGGATGAGAAGTGATCAAACCATATCTAATAGAGTCCGATTTCTCCTCTCTAACACACCGTTTAATTGTGGTGTAGCATTAGGAGCTATTTGTGATACAATCCCATTTTCCTTTAAGTAGTTCATGAATTCGTCAGAGAGATAATCGCTGCCCCGATCTGATCGAAGGGTCTTAATTTCTCTCCCAAACTGTTTCTCAACTTCTTGTCTGAATTCTTTAAACTTTTCAAAAGATTTAGACTTATATCTCATTAGGTACACATAACCATACTGTGAGTAATCATCGGTAAAGGTTATAAAATAAACGTGTTGATTACATGTCCTAACATTTAGGGGACCACATACATCAGTATGTATAAGGTCAAGTGTGACTGTAGATCTTTCAGGCTTATCGGTAAATGGCCGCTTCGTCATCTTACCTTGAAGGCAAGGTTCACAAGCAAGAAGATCTTCTACAGTTAGAAAATCCAAAGGACCATTCTTTACCAGCCTTGTGATACGATCTATATTAATGTGGCCAAGTCGGTAATGCCACAGGCACGTGGGATTAACTGTATCATGAGTCCTCTTCTTGGGGATTATTTCCGACGTAGTTTCAGTAATGTTTGTTTTAGAGAAGGATGGAGAACATAGAGACCATTCTCAAGTTCTCCGTATGCGAGGAATTTGTTATTCCATTTAATAGTAATCACATTACTGAATAAGATAGAATAACCATCCATGCACAATTTTGAGACAGAAATCAATTTTCTTCTTAAATTGGGTACGAAAAAACAATCTTTAAGTACAATTGTTCCTTCTCTGAAAACAAGTTCTACAATTCTTATGGCTGTAGCTGCAACTGTTGCAAAAGTCCCCAAGTAGAGCGTCACTTCTCCGTTACTCAGTCTTCTGCTTATCTTGAACCCCTGCAGTGAGTTACATATATAAGTTGAAGCCCCAGAGTCAATACACCAGGAAACAGAAGTGACTAACAAATTGGTCTCTATTATAAAAGATTCAAAATTACCTTGCTTCTTAGTCTCTAGATATTGAGGACAATTCCTCTTCTAGTGGCTGGTCTGTTTGTAGAAGTGACAGGCATCCGATGGTTTATCTTTCTTCTACTTTTTAGTTTTGCTACCATTCTTTTGAGCCTTCCTTTTAACCTTTCGCTTTTTCTTACTCGATTTGCCACGTTCAACAAGCATGGCTATCGAGTTATCCTTCTTAATCAGTTCTTCAACCCTCTGCAATATATTGCTGAGTTCCTAAAGGCTAGCGTTTAGCTTATTCATGTTGTAATTCATGATAAACTGATTGAAGGACGGATGTAAGGAATTAAGAACAACATCAATTTTGGTGTCATGATCTAGCCTTGACCCGAGAGCCTCCAATTCATTGATATAATCCATCATCTTTAGACAATGGTCATGAACCTGTTGGTTCTCTATCATCTGTGTGGTCATAAACAATTTTAAGACCTTTTGTCGAGTAGAATAGTTTTGCTCTTCATACATAGTCTTCGGACTATCCAATATATCTTTGGACACTACGATCTTATCGAATTGTCGTTGTTTCAGATTGTCTAAAGAGGCTATAATATAACATCGGGAAAGAAAATTTTTCTCTTTCCATTCTTGATACTCTCTTCTTCGGGCCTCAGAATCCCTGTCACCCGGATGATCCAGAGTAGGGTTCTTAGCAATTTTGTCCAATTTGTCCGACGTTAGAACCAACATAATGCTTCGGAATCAGTCAGCATAATTAGGGCCCTTGAGTTTGTTATCATCCAACAATTTGGTGAAGTTTCCGTTTGCCATTTCTGGTAAAGGCAAGGCAAATTTATAAGTCCACAACCTAATTAATTCATGTCATCACATAGAAAGGGTTTTTAATCTATGTTCCATTTCCATTTTGGGCATATCTGAGATTCCCTCCAATCTCAGTGACGGAGACAGTTGTATCCCTGGAAATGTGGGAAACTACATGGGATGCATGGAGCCAATTGTTTCAGCTGCAAAACCCCACCACCTTCTGTGAAGGATCTCATCCACTCATCCATCATGTTCCTGAACGCCAAGGTACATAGCTATTTTAGGTTAAACCTTTCTATCTAGTAAGTGCTCACCCATCATGTTCGTGAACGCCAAGGTACCATGTGAGAGTCTTCCATTTTAGGATATGCCCCTCCTACATCGGTCTATGACGCCCCTATCATCTTATGAAGCAATCCTGCCAATTGCATTAGTAGATGGATAACCCAATTTTATGTTGCATCCCCACCGATCAATACATCCAACCTTTATAGTAATGATGGAAGACCTTTAGAGAATTCATCATATGAAAAACTCGGCCTAGTTCTGATTTAGGTCAAACCAAAGTGGCTCCCACTGGCTTTCATAAAGCCAGATTTAGATGGTCCCTAAACGGCTAGGGTTCCGTGCAGTTCCTCTTGGGGAGGAAGCTAATGTGGGGCCCATTCAATGGGGAGATCATCCAATGATCCTATGGACACCATGGCAATGATGTGCGAAAGAGCCACTATCGAATCAGCATGGGCTAAGTGCTTATGGCCGATGAACGTAGCACATCAAACATCCACACATTACATGTATCAAATCCATAATTGATCCAATCATATAAATAACTATAAAACCCATAAATAAAGCCCATTTAATTTCATAATATTACCAATTAAAATTATCTAGGTATATGGGTTGTACTGTGAAATTCTCTCCTTTGCGTTTTCAGCTTCGTCTTCGAATGAAATAAAAATAGAAAATCTAATTTTTCTATTAATATTACATTAGATTCAAATTCCTACACATTCCATCTAAAATAAAAAAAATAAGCTTAATTACAGACCAAGAATGAATAGAAGATATTGCAGATTTCCTACGCCAATAAAAGAATTCGATCTCCACCATATGAACAACCCAAAATCCAAGAAAAATATATAGAACAGTTCTAAATATAAATCATATTAATAAAGATTTAATTTCAGATCATTCGCCCAAAAACTGGGAACCGATTTCCCAGAAAAATGCTAACTGCGCAAATCGGGTAGAACGCCTTCTGCCCATTTGCACAGATTCATATCTGGTTTAATTCGGTTCAAGATTTGAACCTGGCTCTGATACCACTGGAGGGATGAGAGATCCATCATATGGATGGACGAACCCTGCAGGATGGTTGGGCGAAGTTCAAAAATTTCTCTCTCTCTCTCTCTCTCGTCTAGGAATCGCATTCCCTATTTTAGAAAACTGCATTTTCAATGATCAATCTTGAACCAAACCGGATCAGATCTGAAACCAAAAGGGAGGAGAGGGATATACCTGATACAAAATAGCAGTAACTTCCAATGAAGGTGTTCACACCCAAGGAGAAAACCAAAACCTGCCTCCACTGAAGATGACACAGTGTGAGGTGAAGTAGGATCAGCAGGACGAATCTTCAGCAAGAACCGAATTCTTTAGCAAGAATGGAGTAGAGGGCTAGTGAGCACGACTTCTGATTATTTATTGCAAAAGTGTTTACCTTCATCACTAAGATAGCCCTCGATGTACCAAATCTAGTAAAAATATTTTTTTTAAGAATTTGTTTACAACCTTAGCATCATTAGTGGGACATGCAATTGCTTCCACACATTTACTCACATAATCAATAGCTACAAGTATATACTCATTATTGAAAGATTTTGAAAAAGGACCCATGAAATCAATGCCTCAAATATAAAAAATATCACAAATGAGAATATTGTTTAGGGGCATCTCATTTTTCCTTAATATATTACCTGTCCGTTGGCATCGATTACAAGAACTTACATATGCATAAGCATCGTTGAATAAGGTAGGCTGATAAAATCCACTTTGTAAGACCTTTGCCACCGTCTTGGATGTTTCATGGTATCCACCTGTTTCTTTTTCATGACAAAAATTGAGTATACTCTGCATCTCTTCATTTGGTATGCATCTTCTCACCATGCTATCTGCACAAATCTTGTATAGATATGGTTCCTCCCAAAGATAGTGCCTTACATCAGATAATTTTTTTTTCTTTTGATGAAAAGAAATGTCAGGGGCAACTCATTACCTACAAGAAAATTAGCAAAATCAGCATACCATGGTTTATCATTATCATGCACAAAGCATAATTTCTAATTAGGAAATTCATCATGCAAAGGGTGTTCATTCATGCTCTCCACATACTCCCCGTCCAATCTAGACAAGTGATCAGCTACCATGTTTTCAATGCCTTTCTTGTCTTTGACTTCTAGGTCAAATTCTTGCAACAAAAAAATCCATCTTAACAACCTAGGTTTTGCATCTTTTTTAGCAAGTAGATACTTCAGTGCAAAATGGTCAGTATAGACAATCACTTTAGACAAGATCAAATAAGGTCTAAATTTTTCAATAGAAAATATTAAAGCAAGTAGTTCATTTTCAGTTGAATAGTTTCTTTGTGCATCATTCATGGTTCTAATTGCATAATAAATGGTACGAAATTTCTTGTCTATTCTTTGTCCTAAAATTGCACCTAAAGTATAATCACTTGCATCACACATGGTCTCAAAAGGTAAATTCCAGATGGGGGCTGAAACTATGGGGGCTTGGATCAATTTCTCTTTTAAGCAATTAAATGCATGTAAACAAGCACTATCAATCATAGAAGATGCATCATTCACTAAAAGATTAGTTAAAGGCCTATCAATTTTAGAAAAGTCCTTAATGAACCTCTTGTAAACGCCTGCATGTCCCAAAAAACCTCTATCTTCTTTCAACAATTTTGGAGGAGGAAGCTTTTCAATTAATTCAATTTTAGTTCTATCCACTTCAATACCATTAGAAGATATTTTGTGGCCTAAAACAATTCCTTCCCTAACCATAAAGTGATATTTTTTCCAATTAAGAATAAGGTTAGATTCCTCACATCTTTTAAGCATAAAAAATAAACTATGCAAGCATGCATCGAATGAAGATCCAAAAACATAAAAGTCATCCATAAATATCTCCATAAAATCATCAATGAAATATGAAAATAGAGACATCATGCATATTTGAAAAGTAGTAGGGGGCATTGCATAAACCAAAAGGCATTCTCCTAAATGCAAATGTTCCATAGGGGTATTTAAAGGTAGTTTTTTCTTGGTCTTCAGAAGCAATGGGAATTTGGTGATAATCAGAATAACCATTAAGAAAATAATAGAATTTCCTTTGATCAATAAAGGGAAGGGGAAAGTGATATTATCTAGTAGCATCATTCAATTTCCTATAGTCGATACATACCCTCCAACCTGTTACTATCCTTTGTAAGGATTAATTCATGATTTTCATTTTTGACCACAGTGATCCCACCTTTTTTAGGCACAACTTGCACAAGACTTACCCAAAAAGAATCAGAGATAGGAAAGATAATACCTGAATCAAGCCATTTTATCACCTCTTTCTTTACTACCTCTTTCATATTAGGATTTAACTTCCTTTGGGGTTGCACCATAAGATTGAATCCTTCTTCCATCAAGATTTTGTGCATGCAAATTGATGGGCTTATTCCTAGTATGTCGCCAATGCTCCATCAAATTGCCCTTTTGTGCTCCGTAAGCACCCTTATCAACTTTTCTTCTTCAAGACCTGCCAAGTAAGAAGAAATAATCATAGGTAAGGTAAATTAATTCCCCAAATAAACATATTTTAAATGTGAAGGAAGTAATTTAAGTTCAAGAGTAGGAGGCATCTCAATTGATGGTTTGGCTTTTGAAGAAGAAGAAGAAATATCCAAAGGAAATTTTTTTTCTATTTTTGTCATGAATCCTCTTTACTTTTCTCCCAAGTAGCCTATGGCCTCCTTATGCTTTTCATCTATAATTTGTTCCTTCACATCAAAAGAGTTAGCAATGTAATTTTCTATGGGATCATCTAACCTTAATGCATGAAACTTTCTATCTACCAAATCATCAATGCAATCTATCATTAAGACTTCTTTTTCATCATTGGAATGTTTCATAGCCTTAAACACATTAAAAATATCTTCCTCATCATTAATTCTAAGGCTAAGTTATCCTTGTTGGACATCAATTAAAGCTCTTCTTGTGGCAAGAAAATGTCTCCCTAAAATTAGGGGCATATCATAATCTTCTTCCATGTCCAAAATGATAAAATCAACAGGAAAAATAAATTTATCTACTTTTACCAAAACATCTTCCACTACTCTCCTTGGATATTTGATACTTCTATCAGCCAATTGAAGAGAAACAGTGGTAGGTGTTGGATCGTTCAACCCAAGCTTCTTGAAGACAGAAAAATGGAATCAAATTAATGCTTGCACCAAGATCACATAAAGCCTTGTCAAAATTAATTTTTCCAGTAGTGCACGGAATAGAGAAGCTCCTTGAATCCTTGAGTTTTAGGGGTAATTTATTTTGTAGGATTGTTGAGCATTTGTAATTAAGTTTTACCATCTCAAACTCCTCCAACTTTCTTTTGATTGAAATTATTTCCTTCAGGAATTTGGCATAACTTGGCATCTGGGAAATAGCATCAAGAAGAGGGATGTTAATATGCAATTTTTGAAACACCTCTACAAATTTAGCAAATTGCTTATCCAAGTTAGCCTTAAGAAATCTTTTAGGAAAAGGAAGAGAGGGTTTGTAAGATTTTAAATTAAGAGTAGAAGAACTTCCCTTTTTCTCCATTGATGACTCGCTGTCTCCTTCTTTGGCTTCAAGGTTTCGGCTTTCTTCCTCTTTTACATGCTCATCATCTCTTTCTTCTTTTCTAAGTTCTTTTCCACTTCACAGAGTGATGGCCTTTACTTGTTCCCTGGGATTCTTCTCAGTATTACTAGGTAATCCTCCTTGTGGCTTTGTTGAAATTGCTTGAGCAAGTTGTCCAATTTGAATTTCCAACCCTTGAATTCTTGCCTCCGTATTGTTGATAAATTTTGCCATCATATACTCCAAATTTATCTTCTTCTCTTGTGGATTTTGTTGGTGTTGCTGTTGAAAGCCAGGAGGTGCCCTATGTTGGTTATTACTCCAAAAAAAATTTGGACGGCTTCTCCATCCTGGATTATAAGTGTTGGAGTAGGGATTGAAATTAGACCTGTTGCCACCATAAGAAACAAAATTAGCTTGTTCAGAAGAAGAAGAAAATGGATTTCCTACTTGACAGTCTACACTAGCGTGTCCCCCTTGCCCACAGAGCTCACAAAAAGGAAAATGAACAGAAGAAACATTCATAGCAGAAACCCCCAAATTTTCCAATTTCTTATTTAATGCAAAAAGTTGAGCTGATAAAGTAGTGATAGAATCAACATTATAAATTATAACTCCCTTTTTATTTGTTCTCTCATTGCCCCATTGATAACTATTGGCCACCATCTCCTCCCAAAGTTCATATGCTTCTTTGGGAGTTTTCCTCATAAGGGTACCACCTGCTGCTGCATTTAACATTGAATGATTAGATTGATTAATGCCACTATAAAAAGTTTGCACTTGCATCCAAACAGGTAGACCATGGTGAAGACACTTCCTAAACAGTTCCTTAAATCTCTCCTGTGACTCATATAAGGTTTCATTGTCAAATTGAAAAAAAGTTGTTATGTCATTCCTTAATTTAGCCATTTTAATAGGTGGAAAATACTTAGATAAATATTGTTTTGCCAAGTCATCCCATGTTGTAATCGAACCTACAGGAAGAGAATTAAGCCAATCTCTTGCTTTATCTCTTAAGGAGAAGGGAAACAACCCAAGTCTAATGGAATCATCACTAACTCCATTATGCTTAAAAGTATCACATATTTCAAGAAAATTAGCAATATGAGAGTTAGGGTCATCATTGGGGCCAAAAAGTTGCACACTCATCTAGATCATCTAAATAATTGCAGGCTTGATCTCAAAATTGTTTGCTTGCACATTCGGCCTCCTAATGCTTGATATAGTACCATCCAAAGTAGGTATAGCATAGGAGCTCAATGTTCTTGGATTATTTTTGTCTTGAGCCATCTTTTTCTTTATCTCCCTTGTTCGCTTTTTCAAAGTCCTTTTGATTTCTTGATCAAGGGGTATTAATTCTCCACCACTAGTGTGTGTCATGCACTAGGAACGTACAAAGAAAAGAAAAAATTAAAAATTTCCAAAAAAAAATTTATAAAGCCGAACCCAACAGAAATTGAAAATAGAAAAGAAAATTTTAAATCCTAAAACAACTAAATGTTTAATCTAAGGCTAATTTAGGTAGTTTTGATATGGAATAAACTAGTCCCCGACAACGGCACCAAAAACGTATTGTGTGATTTATGCACAGTTAATTAGGCAAGTGTACCTTAGTCAAATGTGCATATAATGTTGAGAAAAGTGTCAAGCTTATAGAGAGTAGATCATAGTAATCAATTTTAAACTAACCTAAGTTTGACTCATGAATCAATTGAATGAATAAAAACTAAAATAATTAATGCAAATCCATGAACTTAATAAAAACTGAATCGATGAATGAATGCAGCTTGGGTTTATATTTCATTAAATCAAGGTTATATAATTACCTATTTAATCCAACTCAAGACCGAAATTACCCTAAGGTAGATTAAAGTTATTTGCATGTGATTGTGGATTTCCCTAAATTAATTAATAAGCTTTCTCAAGTCATATTAATCCTTTATTAATCCAATTTTACCATCAAATTTCTAAGTGGTTGTCAAAAGGAAAAATAAGCATTAAGTTATTTGGAAACCTCTAATCGTAGAAGGGGATTTGACTCACTAAGCATCATTGATTCCCACACATGAGCTAATCATCTTTCGATATCATAGTCTAACATGCGATTTTTATTGCCTAGGGATCTAATTCATAACAATCCTTTGGTCAGTCATGCATGAATCATCGAATCATTAAAAGATTGGTCAATTCTTTTAAAGCATTAAGCACAACAATAAAAATTCCTCATGCAAATAATAAATGTCTTGAATTGAATTAAACAAATAACTATATAATCTTAAGATCAAAATTCATCTAAACCCTAGCTAAGAGAATTTAGCTAGACATAATTAAATTCAACACATTCAAGAAAATTAAAGAAGAAACACAACAAAAACACATCAAGGAATGAATAGAATAACAAGAAAACTATAGCCTTTGAAGGTAGAAGACAAGTGCAGCAACTAAGCCTTCCTCCCTCTTGGATTTAGATTCTTCCTCTCCTTTCCTAGCATGCTAAAACTGCTTCCTCTCCTCTTCTAATGTGCTAAGACTACTTCTTTTCTTCTCTACCGAATTCTCTCTAAGGGTGTGCCCTTTGTCTTGAGTCTATGATTGTTTTTATAGTGCAACCCCCCTAGACTCCTAATTCAACACAAATTAGGTCTCTTAGTCTTTATCAAAGTTGAATGCCTATCTCTTCTGCACTGCCAACTGTCAGACCCGAAACTTGTAGCTCAAATTGCACTTAGTTGGCGGTGGAATTGTGGTGATCGATAAACATAAGTTTTAGTCATATCTCTTAGCTTTAATTATCCATTTGACACACCTCAATCCGAGTTATATGCAGGAAGTTATGCCTAAAATACGAGAACTATATCAAAACATTAAATTTCCCTTTTTTGTGCATGCATATCAAATCCGATTTCAATGGATTCTCTCCTTCATGGCTACATCAAGGAGCATCATTGTTGCATGGTCCTTCCTCTATGATTATCTTGATCAAGTAAATCAAAATCCTCCTTAAAATTTCACAATTAAACTACAAATCACCTTGCAAGACAATTTCATCATAATTAGTGCAATACCATGCTAATTCCAAAAACATTATTACCAAAATCATCAAGTTAGATGTATGAAAATATGTAGAAATATAGGCTTATCATTTAGTTACCCGAAGGAAGGCTGCATCTGGATATTGTAGGCCTTGCCCTGAATACTGTTGCCACGTTGATGAGTCGGGTAATGGCCCATCCGTCAGAGGATTTCTTATGGATTGATTTTATCTGCTGGCTGGAGGCGTGTCGGGCATTTTCGTCGATGGGTTTTTTCATGGACTAAATCGAGGAGCGTGTTGTGGTGTTAGCGCACGCCTTTTGGAATGTTAGCCAGGACACACCTTAGATTGATCTGTTCCGTTCCATGAAGGATGTTTGTGGGCGCCAGAAGGTAATTGAGGCAGTTGTTGTTAGAGTCACAAAGAAGCTCGAGGATTTAAGGGAAGAATGCGCACAGTTGGAGTGGATCCTTGAAGAATATAAAGCGGAGTTGGAGGACATGAAGAAGTTTGAAAAAACTAGCGGGGTATTGGACACCATATCCGCCATATGGAAAGAGTGGGCCAAGTGACCATTAATTTTGTTGTGGTGTAATGGACTATTCCAAGATTGTCCCGTTATTGTATAATAATAATTTTGTTAAATAGTACAAAATTTGATTGAGTTCAGTATCCATTTTGTAAAGAATTTGATTGTGTTTAACCTTGTTAGTCACATTGTGTGCTTCTGGTCTTACGCGGTAGCGTTTATCACAGTGTTTTAAGGTAATTGAACGAGGTTACTAGTGTGTTTTATAGGGGTTATTAAGTGTGTCATTTGTTATGACTGGGTCTTCGAGATGGGCTCTATGAGCGGTAATTTGTAGTTTGGATATTTAGAAGACTTGATCGTGGTATGCTGCTCTCGTGTTTACACATGTCGTGCAATAGAGATTTAGTGGTGAGCGTAACTTAACGAATTCCCTAGTCGGCTTTATCATAGTTGAGGGCGAGCATAATGTTGCTTTATCATGGGTTATTTATAAAGGGCAAGTGGTGTGGGCTATCACCTTATCGCAAACTATTGATGAGCTATGCAATGGACGCTAATTCTGTCGCACTCGTTAATGCAAGTGGCATATTATTGTCAATGTTGCGTGGGTGAAATTTGGTCTCCCAGATTTTGCTATGGGAGTGGGTATCTGTGTTTGTGAAATTTGGTGGGGGGGTCATGCGTTCTGTCAATGGATCCCCCGATGATTTCATGGACGTGTGCCATCCTTGTGTAGGAGTCATGCCAATCTTCCTTGTATCTTTCCTGTTTTGTCGTTAGTTGGGCTCAATCATGGTATAAGTAGGTAGCATAGGTTGGATTTTCATCGCAACTATGTTTTGAGAAGTGAAATGATGTTTGTTAGCAAAGTTTTATTATCAATATAGAGACAAATGAAGTTTATCTTCCATTAGTTCATCGCATTTCGATAGAGTGTCTGTATGAATTGACTAGGAATCACTTCTGCCATCGGTAAAGCCCCCTAGTGATTACATGGGGTGTGGTTGCACCTAGGTTCATTAGGACTTCAGCTGTGCCTGGGGTTGCTAGGGCTTTGTTTGTGCTTGGGGTTGCCAGAGCTTTGTTTGTGCCTAGGGTTTCCCGGGCTTTGTTTGTGCCTTGGGTTGCCAGGGCTTTGTCTATGCCTGGGGTGCTGGGGCTTATTGATGTGCCTGGGGTGTCTAGGGCTTTGTAGTGTGCCTGGGGTGCCGAGGCTTACTAAGGTGCCCAGGGTGTCCAAGGCTTTGTATATGTGCCCGGGGTGCTAGGGCTTAGTAGATATGTATGTAAGAAAGTAAAAGATATGTATGGCTATAAGTAAGATATGTATGTAAGCAAATAAAAGATTGATCATTCATTTTGTCACAAATTATGGTTATGAACAAGACATGTATATGAGAAAATAAAAGAATAATTCATTTTGTTACAGATGCATATATTCTTAGTTGAAGGGTAGGGCAACTTTATCTTAATGATAATGCAAGACTTCATCGCAAGCAAAGAGTTAAAAAATGATCATGCAAAACATAGTAGATTTATTCATAAAACATGTGCATTGGCTTGTGTGATTACAGAAGTACATATCTAATCAAAGTAAGTTTTCAACCAGTAACCATTTATGGTTTCATCATCTTTTCCTGTATCTACAGTTTTTAGTACATAGTAGCCCAAGCAGTGAGCTTCTTTTATCAAGTAGGGCCCTTCCCATGTTGGTGCGAACTTTCTTACAGACCTGCCTTGTCTAACATTGAGAGCTGTCTTTAATACTTTATTCCCTTCTTTGAAGCTTCTAGGCGTTAAGTGTCTATTGAAGTTGTTAGCTTGGGCCTGTTTGTTTTTGCTTTGCTTCTGCGAGGCTGCATATCTAATTTCATCTACTACCTCGAGTTTGTTTGCAAGTAATGCATCTAAGTCTTCTGACCTGATCTTCTTACCCATTATGAAGGCTACCCTAGCAAATACAACTTTTATCTCTGTTGGGAGTATTGCTTTCTTGACCGTAGAATAAGGAGTAGGGTGTTGCCTGTGTGCTTTTTCTGATAGATGTGCGATAAGCCCAAAGTGTTTCCAATAGTTTATTTGCCCAATCCCTTTGATTATCGGCCACTGTTTTGCTCAACATTCTTAGTAGTGTCTTGTTTGTGGCCTCTGCTTGACCATTTCCCTAGGGGTAATATGTTGTAGACGTTCTTAATCTTGCCTCGTACTTCCCTAGGAGGTCACAGACTTCTTGGTTTTTGATGGACTTGCCATTATCGGTCAGTATCCGCATTGGTACCCCGAATCTATGGACTATGTTTTGTCTCAGGAAGTTCGCTATGTTGGCTGCACAGATTTGTCGTAGGGAAATGGCTTCTGCCCACTTAGTGAAGTAATCTGTGGCTATGATGATGAAACAATACCCCCTAGAGGGTGGGTGCATCTTTCCTATAAGATCTACCCCCTAAGTGTGAAAGGGCCAGGGTGTGATGATTGGATCCAGGCTGTTGGCAGGCTTGTGGATTCTTTTGCCATGGATTTGCACTTGTGACATTGGCGCACATGCCGCTGCGTGTAGGATATGGTTATGTAGGGCAAGCTGACCTTGGTTGGTTGTAGGTTCAAAACTATGGGCTGCTTCTAATACGTCTTCGATTTCCTCATTGGCTAAAAATCACAGAGGTTTTCCTGCGTGCAATTTCCTATACAACACTCCATCTTGGAGGTAGAACCTCTTGACCTTAGATAATAGCTTCCTCTACAATTGGATATCGATGGGGAGTGTGTTCCCGTAGGTACTCTATGTACATCCTCCTCCAGTCCTCATCACAGACTACTAAACATTCTTTGCTATTAGTTTGTGGAACGCATTTGTCACATTCACTTTGTACCTTAGTAGAGTCCCACTTCATCGTGGGCTAGTAATACCCTTACCGTTGCAGTTTATGGAATAGGGTACTTGTGACATCCCTACAATTGGCCTTATGAACTTCGTGCAGCACCGCTTCCACCTATGACTTGCCTAGGCACCTTGTCCTTATGCCATCTAATTCTCTGTGATATAGCACCCCGTTCACTAGTTGGAACTTTGCAATTAGCCTAATGTCTTGTATCCCTATGGCCTGACTTTTTGGCTTCTTTATTACTTCATACCTCCAATCGTCAGCTGCTATTTGTTCCTCATCTTCCACTCGGTCTCTCAGGGTGAAAGTTGATTGTTTGTCAACCAATTGGATGGTAATCCATATCGGCTTTGGATTGGCTTGCATCTTCGAACCTAAGGTTGCTAATGCATCGGTGAACCTATTTTTTCCTCTATTCTGATGTTTGAATTCTACATCCAGGTTGCGAACTAGCTTTTGGATCAGTGTCCTATATGGTAGGATGGTTAGCCCTTCACGGTCATGCTTCCATCAAGCTGTCCGATCACCAGCTTGGCGCCACCAATTACCTTTGTCATTTTTGCACTGGCTTCTATGACTTTTATTAGGTCGAGGACCAATGCTTTGTACTCTGCTATATTGTGGGAACATGGGAATTGAAGCTTAAATGAGTAAGCAGAGGTTTTGTCTGTCAAGGGAAGTAAAGGTTACTCCAGTGTCGGCCAAGGGGTTCGTGCTGCTCCTGTCGAAGGTTAGGATCCACTCTCTACTTTTTGGCTAGGGTGAATATGGGTATGTCTCTGGGAACCTCTTCTGATATGGAAAAGTCAGAGCTCGATGGGAAAGTGGCCAGTAGGTCCACTGCTGCCTGACACTTAATGGCTTTATGTTGTGTGTACTTTATTGCATACTCGTTGAGTTGCACCATCCACTTGACAAGTCTGCCAGAGAGAGGAAGTCTGTCCATGAAGAACTTAATTAGGTCATTTTGTGCAATGAGCCTCACCTTTTGCCCTAGGATGTAATGTCTAAATTTCTATGTAGAAAAAACTAGGGCTAGGCATTGTTGCTCCATGTGGGAATAGTTCTTCTCCATTGGTTTGAGGGTTCTACTGGCATAATATTAGGGGAGTTCCACTTTGCCCTTGTCCTCCTATGCTAGTAGGCATCCTATGGCCTATGTCCCTGTTGTGATGTATATTCTGAATTCTCGCCTATATTTGGGCATCAACATTGTCGGTGCCCTTGCTAGTGTTGCCTTTAATTGCTCAAAGGTATTTTCATGTTCCTGAGTCCATCTAAATTCTGCAGACTTCTTGACTAATTTCATCAATGACAAAGCTGTGTGCGCGAGGCCAAGGATGAACCTTCTTAAATATGAGTTCCTAGGAATGTTTTGAACTAGGACTCATTCGTTGGTGGCGAAAGGTCTAAGATGGCTTTGACTTTGCTTTCATCTGGGTATATCCCGGTTTGATCTACCCAGTTCAATCTTAACTTGAATTCTCTACATCTCGTGAATACCTTTCTCAAAACCTCTGAGTGATCTTCTTTTCTCCTTACCTTGGTGATTATTTCATCCACGTAACACTATTTCCTTATGGATCATGTCATGAACAACACTAGTCATCACTCTCTAGTATGTGGCTCCAGCATTCTTCAAGTCGAAGGGCATCATCTTGTAATAAAAGTTCCCTATGGGTGTCTTGAAGGCTGTGTGAGGTGCGTCTGCAGGGTCCCTGAAAATTTGGTTGTACCCATTGTAGGCATCTAGGAAGGAGAAAAGCTCATGACCCGTGGTTGAGTCTATCAACACCTCCGTGTTGGGGAGAGGGAACTCGTCTTTTAGATATGCCCTGTTTAGGTCCCTAAAATTGGCGCAACATCTGCGATAAGGTGATGTTAGTATTTGGGTGTTTGACTATTGTTAAGGGACTAGGCGGGAAAGGTACTAACCTCTATTGCCCATTCTTCTTCTTTACTGGAATTACATTAGCAAGCCATTGAGGATGAGCTATAGGTTTGATGAAGCCTACTTTCAAAAGCCACTCTATTTCCTCAATCTTTAAAGTTATTTCCGGATTAAAGATCCTTTGCAGCTACTTCACTGGCCGAAACTTTGGATCTATGCATAGAGAATGGCGAACAAGCTCTAAATCGAGTCCTGGCATCTTGTCATATGACTAGGCAAATATATCCTGAAATTCCGTGAGAGAGATGCAGGTTAGACTGGTTTTGGGTTCTAAAGCTTCTATGATAAGGATATTTCCTTACCTTTTAGAAGTGCGATGAGTTTTCCTTTGTCTCTGGCTGCTAGCTTGGTGGATATGTATAAAGATCTTTTATCTGTTCCATCAGTTGCTAGATTAATCTCCTCTAATGGTTCCTCGACCGTGTTGATGGAGCCCGTCATGCACCTCGGAATGTATCTATCTATCAACTCCTGAAGTTGTCCAAGTTTATTTGTTTCAAATTTTGGGGAAATTCGTGTCTATATAGGTTTGTGATTTTAATGTTGTACCTTTGTGTCGTGTTCAGTAGTTGGAATTTTGCCTGATGGTAAGATCGTAGCGACATCGGTTTGCGATGTAGTGAAATGGTACTGGTTGAGACATTACTTAGAGTCTTCCGTTAGAGACATGCAAAGTTTTTGAAAAAAAATATATTTGATTTGGAAAATATAAGTTAAACTTCATTTTTTTAATACAATCTGCGATAAGGCTATGTAAACAAATTACGAAATCATCATACCTCAGGGATCACTTTCTTAGCTACAAGTGGTTCAGCGTCCTCATTGTCCTCGACGATGGTGTAGTATTCCTTCCCATTGTCACCTGCCATCCTAACACATATGCTCCTTTTCCGACGTTCTAATGCTCCTGCGGGTTCGCTCTCACGTGGGCATGGTAGCTTTGTTCCCTCGATTTTGGCTATTCTTATTTCACCATCCTCTACTAACTCTGTGAAGTAGATGACGTCTTGGAGGTGCATCTCGGTTTTGTCAAACGGGGCCCTGGTTGCCAACATCCTTATCGATCTCCCTCAGTGTTTGACTTTGATGCATTGGTGGTATGTCGATGGGACGAGGGCCAAGTCGTGTATCAATGGACGCCCCAAGAGAATGTGATAGTAGGTCCTTCTTGGGATTACCTGGAACTCTTGCGTTATGGTGAATGGTTCGATCGCCACCTGTAGTTCGATGGACGCTTTGGTGACGGATGGGTTCCCGTTGAAGTCTGTTACTTCTAGAGGCAATCCTTTGATGTCCTGCTTTTGAATGTTCATAACTCTAGTGTATGGATGGAGATGAAATTAACCGAACTTCCCGGGTCAACCATCGTTCTTCTCATGTCAAAGCCCCCTATCCTTGCCATGATGTACAAGGGTTTGTTGTGGTGAGGATCATCAACGGCCAACATGTCGTCTGTTGTGAACTTGACACTACTATGGTTGCAGGGGGTGCCGGAATACTTCGACCAATGCCTTGATGGCCAACTTTTGTGTTGTTGTGTTGGCCCCCTGTTTGGTGAAGAACTATTGTAGTTCTTCTCTTTGCTCCAGCTTTTCTATCAGAGCGTCAGCCTGGTACTTTCCGGACGCCCCTACCATGTTGAAGCTACCTTCTTGGGTATGGGCCGGGAGGGGGTCAATTTCCATGTGAGCCGGGTCTTTCTTTATAAATTGCTCTAACTTTACTTTCTGTGCGAATATCCTCCTCAAGGTGAAACAGTCCATTAAGTCATGGTGAGGCGTCTGATGGTAGTTGCATCACCTTCCTCCACGCTTGTGTTTATCTGGGTCTACTCCTGGTAGTGGTAGTAGAAGGTTGATGACCCTATCGTCTACTAGCTTATTCATAATCATGATCACCTCCTTCCTTGTGTAGGGGAAAGGAGGGGTTGGTAGTGGGATTCTCTTCCCCTGAGTATTGTCTTGCTGATACGGCCCTTGTCTAGCTCCTCCGTTATTCCTGGGCCTCCTGTCAACCATGTATGCCTCGTTTCTGTTGTAAGGAGAAGTGTCTTTGACGGTTTGCGTCGTTCTCTCCGTGCATCTCCAGAGTTGGCTGAAGGTTTCGACTTCGATATTTTCGATGCCGATTTTATAGGTAGGGCGCATACCTTGGACACACTACTTGACAAAGCTTCTTTCAGTGGCATGCTCATCGAAGACAGAATGAGTAAGTTTCTGGAATCTCATGATGTAGGCCAGGAGATCTTCAACTCGTCCTTGCTTTATGTTCTGTAGATCGGCCATTATCAGTTTCCTTTCTAAGGTGAACCATTTTGACAAAAATGTCTTGGCTATTTCACCCCATGAATTGACGCTCCCAGGGGTGAAACTTATGAACCATGTGTATGCTAGGCCAGTCAGCAACTTTGAAAACTCTCACACTTTGAGGTCTCCGTCGAGAGCAAATGAACCGAGGATGTCCTCGAACTTGCTGGCGTCATCCTGCAGGCTACCTCTCTGTCCATTGTACTGAGGCCATTGTTGAGGAGGGGTGTACCCGATAGGGTAGGGCCTGTATAGGATGCGATCAGAGTAGGGCTTTTGCAAGACGGCCGAATCCTGGACCCAGTTGCTGCTTTCGACTACCAGCCCCTTGACGTATTCCCTCAGCTCATCTCGGTTGAGAGGGGTCTCCGTTATCAGGTCGGTGTGGGGGAAGGTGTGAAATTGGTGAGTGGTCTTATGACATGTTTGAGTTGGATTAGGGTTGGCTCTGTTGGGCTGTTCTGGGGTGGTGGGTATAGGGTTAGCGGCGTGGCGACTGGGGTTGGGGTTGGAATTCGAGGTGTCGGGAATAGTAGCGGTAGGGGTTTGTATGGCTTGGAACAATTGAGTAGGATCTGGGGAGCGCTCCTTGTCTCTTCTTGGCTCTCTTCGAGTTTTCTGAACCATTCTTTGAAAAGCACCTCAAACCCGTAGACCTTGCTTGACAAGATCTCAATATCTGCTTGGATGGGCGTTTGCATTTCAGGCTGGTTTTCAGCTTTGAGGTTGGTGTTCTCCTGAGTATTGTCTTGCTCCTCAAGGATGGTGGTGAGGTTGGTTCTCGTTGAGGCCATTCTCTATGATCAAAGACGAACCAAAGATTTTACTATAGGAGTGTAAGGCTGGGGTGAAGGGTGGTCTCTTTGAAAGACAAAGGAAGGCCCGTAAGGAAGGAAGGATTAGGCTCTTAGGTCAGGGTTGCATGATCGGAGAGTTAGGGCATCGGGAGTACTAGATGGTAACATGCTTAGGATCCGATGAGTTCCAATGTGAGGAGGATCTCTATTTATGGAGGAGGTCCCGAGATCCTAAAAGGTAGGAGATGAGGATATTTGCTTTGTATCGGGGAAGGGAATATTTGATTCACTGTTAATTGTTGGATGCACTAATGGGGTATCGCCACGTGTCTCATGAGGATCTTCTCAAGGATTGGCTTTCCTTATCCTTGAGATACCTCATTACTCACGTGTGCTACTACCTTTTTGTGTGTCATAACTAATCCTATGTGGCAACAATGATGTCACCATTCGGTGGTTGGTACTTCGTCAGTTCCACGTGGTGGTTCACAAAGTCCTTGGCTGTCGTGGGTTCATGTGTGTTCAGGCACACGTGGCCTCACCGTGGGCTTCGCCTACTATCCTTTCTAACTTGTCATCTAGAGTGGGCTTGAAGGTTGTGAGTTCATTGCACGTCACAGTAGGTGTGGCTCCACTGCACACTTAGGTGTGTTTGGGCCTCTTGGATGGGTCTTTTTGAGGTTCATTTAGGTTCGGGCGTTGACTGGACTTGGTGGACCGTTGGTTTATCGCAGTTTTGCTTAATGTTTTACGGGTTCATCGCAAAGGTGGCGGTGTACCGCTAGTTCATTGCAGCGTGGGGGTTGGTTACAAGCTGCTCATAAGTGATTTTATGGTATTACTCTTGGTGTCTAAGTGTTCTTTGAGGGCCCGGGTGAGCGGTACATACCTACACATTTCAAAATATTTGTTTTTTACTTTTCCCAGTAGTAATAAAGGACAAGTTAGCAATTCTAACAAACCACCGACAATACTTAATAGCCAAAATTGATGCCACCTATGCCTGCGGTTTTGTACAGATTTCCTACCGGTCATATTTTTGCCGACAGTGATTATATCGGGAAAGAAAGACCTCCGGTAGATGGCTAGCATAGATCAATGCTGGCGGTCATGTAGTTTTTGCCGGCGGACCCAAACTGCCAGCAATAACTTGTTTTTTTTTGTAGTGGGTAGATTCACCTATGACCATAATGATTCCAATTCGATCAACTTCATTCTGCACAAGGTGAATATAATTACACAATTTACTAATCATTTCTCTTCGTTTCTAACAAAACTTAAACTTTTTGTAGGTGTTTGTGGAGAACTATACATTGGAGAAAGTAGATTCGCCACCAAAGAAAGCCAAGTAGATTTGCATAATCTACGATATGTTAAGTTTTGTATTTCCTTGAATTTAGATCTATTATATATTTTTGTTTCTTAATTCTTTTGTTTATATAATCATTCCATAGAATAAAACAACTTAAATGCATTTTCTATATAGAATGTTGAAATTTGTACTATAAAAAGTACGAATGGCCTCAAGAATATTTCTGAAAATTTTTATGACAAAACTTACTCTTCTACATTTAAAATTATTGACAAAAAGTGATGGAAAATAAGGTAATAGTTTATTGATATTAAATGAGTTGAAAAGAGGTAATTTTATGATATTCAATGCATTCAATTTCATCTCAGTAAATCCAATATTTAATTTATTAACTTGCATTCATGTTCACTGAATCTTACATTTATGTTATTTTCGTTTCTTCTTATAATTAAATTTTATTAATCAATTCATACTTAACAAATTAATAATTCCAATAACATAAAAGTTTATACTTTTAAAATTTACCTAGAAAAAATAGAGTTTTCTACTAGGTGGTGGTAATAAATTAAACCATTTGGGTCAAAATGGTTAATCCATGTTACCATTATTAAATAATAAAATTTAAAAGTAGATAAAATGAAAAAAATTGGGGACATTTTTAACATACATATTAAACTATAATTAGTATGATAAATAATAAATGTTTTTGTTAATGATGGAAATTGAATGTAAAATTTAAAGTAAATTGGAAATAAAAATATTTTCCTATTCTCTCTAATTAAATCCTATATTTAAAATATATTTTTCTCATCATTAAATTCATGTAATTAAATCCATGATATTAATTTTAATAGTATAAAAATAAATATTTTGAAAAGTAATTTGAAAACAAAACTATTTTCTTCTCTCCTGGTGGTGGGCAAGCATGGTCTCAAGAATATTTTTGAAAATTTTTTGATGACAAAATTTACTGATAAAAAGTGAGAGAAAATAGGGTAATTGATTACTAATATTAAATGAGTTGAAAAGAGGTAATTTTATGATATTCAATGCATTCAATTTCCTCTCAATAAATCCAATATTTAATTTATTAACTTGCATTCATGTTCAATGAATCTTATATTTAAGTTATTTTTGTTTCTTCTCATAATTAAGTTCTATTAATTAAATCCATACTTAACAAATTAATAACTCCAATAACATAAAAGCTTATACTTTTAAAATCTACCTAGAAAAAATAGAGTTTTCATCTAGGTGGTGGCATGAAATTAAACCACTTTGGGTCAAATGGTTTAATCCATGTTGCCACGATTAAATAATAAAATTCAAAAATAAAAAAATAGAAAATAAAAAAATTGGAAACATTTTTGACATGCATATTAAACAACAATAAGTATGATAAATAAAAAATGTTTTTATTAATGATGGAAATTGAATGTAAAATTTAAAAACGATTGGAAATAAAAATTTTTTCCTATTCTCTCTCATTAAATCATATATTTAAGATATATTTTTTCTCATCATTAAATTCTTGTAATTAAATCCACAATATTAAATTTAATAGTATAAAAATAAATATTTTGAAAAGTAATTTGAAAACTAAACCATTTTCTTCATTCCCGATGGTGGCCAAGCAATTTGATCATTTGGGGTCAAATAGATTAATAAATAATTCCATAATTAAATGATAAAAATTTTAAAATAAATAAGTATGAAATGTAAGAAGTATTTTTATTAATGATGAAAATGGAATGCCAAATTTAAAGTTTACCTTGAAATGAAATGTTGTCATAGTCAAATAATGAAATTTTTGAAAATAAAAAATACAAAAAATCACAAAAATAAAAGAAAGATAGAGAAAATTTTGGGCACATATCTAATGTTGTATTGGTGGGTGTCGAATCCAACCAAAGATAAATATTCTTGCTCTGATTTAATAATCTGTAGATAGTGATGGGCAAGGCCGTCTCCACAGGGATTGGGTGGATTTATTTCCGAGTAATGAAGTAAGGGGGTTTGTAAAGTTAAGGAAAATATGAAAATAACAGAAAATAACAGAAAACAAAGATTAAATCGATGGGAGATGGCTTCCGGTTGAAGGAACAAGTTCAGCCTTGATTCTTATCATTGATCATCGATGTAATGATGGATTCATATGTTTATGAATAAATTAGTTTTAGTTGTTAACAAGCTCTAACAGCCAGCCTCTACTTGTATTAGTCGACAACCAAAACAAGCTCTTTGGTTGCTTCCCTTATCAATAGACGGTCCTAAACAAGCTCTTAGGATTTAATCTATTAATAGCGTTAAGAGGGGAGAGACCCAATTTTGGTCAGCGATCTCACAAGCTCAGACCGTTTAAACCAGATCATACATTTTCCTAACATAGATCGAAAACTATTTTGCAATCAATTTCTATTAGTTGCCACCATGATTGAACCTACCAATCATATATGAAACTGGAGGTTCAATCGGCCATAGATTATTTTCATTGAATGAGTAAGGGGCCCTTCTTGCTTAATCAATAAAAATAATCCTCACATTTAATCGCAGAAAACATACCCATAAACATTGAACTGACATAAAAATCAATTAGATCTCACAATGTTTAAAGAATCAAAGCTTCCCTAACCCTTCAACCAAAAATAAAAACTTACAGACACTCCATGATGAAATCGCAGCTTTCAGATGAGAGGTGGGGCGAACTCTACTTCTTCCTCCTTGGTTGCTGATGTCTCTCTCTGAAGGCTGAAGCTCTTCTTGGAGGATTTTGATGCCCTAGGTGCCAGTCCGCCCCCCATTTATATAGATTTGGGGAGAGGGCTGTTCTCCAACTCCCTTTAGGAGATTATCCTCAAAACTGGAAAGTCTTAGTCTAATCTAAACTTATCCTATCCTAATTCTTATCTCAATCTCTTATCTTTCTAGGATTACAATTTAAAAATTTAAATCTGATAAAACTCTCTCTCTTGAGATTACATTCAACTTCTATTCTAATGGGACTCTTGGTTCTTGAATTCGAGTTGGGCTTCTTTAACAATTCGGGCTGCTTCAAGGCTCTTCTGCGAAGTGGGCTTCAGCTGTGAAATGGGCCTTGCTGCGAAATTGTTCCGACTTTGGACCCGAATTCGTTTTCGATGTGGACCGATTCTGCCAAAATCCAAAACATAAAAGTTGTGGGTTTTTTCCTTATCTTTCCAGTGCTTCTTTAATTGTCCAAATTGGAGTCCGGAATTGAGAGTTATGCCCAAATCACTGATCAGTGCCGAAACTGTGCAAAATCATCTGATTAGCCTTGTTTTCTTTCAATCGCCTTCTTGCCTGTCCTAAATCGAAATACAAGTGTAATGAGTCCAATTAGGTACCTATTAAGTGTAAAATACAGAATATTGAGGGATAAATATATGACAAATTTTATTCTCATCAAATCCCCCACACTTAAACCTTGCCCGTCCTCAGGCAAGTCAAAATTCAAGTAAAAATAGAACAAGAACAAACTAGCTATCCTACCAATTTTTAAACTCAACTCTCCTTCATATTTCTCCACAAATATTTTAGGTTAATTATTGCGAACCTTTAAATCAGCACAACCAAGTCATACACGACTCATCCATCAGTCAATCCAATTTTTGCTACTACAAACCAGGTAGTAAACTAGGGAAAACATCTTTCTCTTCTCTCTCTTTTTGTTTTTCTTTGTCTTTCTTATGAAGAAATGAGTGCATTTTATGCTCCATCTCACTCTTGGATTACTTGGTCAGTAGGTGCATTTTATACTCTATCCTACTGTTTGAATTGCTAGCTAGTAGGTGCATTTTATGCTCCGTCCTACTATTAGATGACTTGGCTGGTAGGTGCATTTTATGCTCCATCCTACCATCAGATTACTTAACCGGTAGGTGCATTTTATGCTTCATCCTACCAATTGTAGCAATTTTTGCCCCATTTACTTAAACCTGAATTTAGGACTAGTTTCAAAGGCAATGGCCTTAGATAGGTTGTGTACTTCTTAATTATACCCCATTACTAGGTTCACAAGAATTTTCCAAAATATTGTTTCAATTGAGTTCAAAAGAGTTGAGTTTTTTTTTTTTTTTGTGAACTGAAATAAAACGATTAATTTGGTACAAGAATTTAAGTTTATTTTTAATCATATTGTTACTTTTGTTAATTTTCAATTTCTATCTTAATTATGATAGATCTAAAATTCAAGTAATTAATATGAAGAAAAATTTCTCACGTGCAACGCATGTGCTTAATTACTAGTATACATTAAAAGCATCGTTTAGTTTGGTGTTTATAGTATATCAAAATGTTTGCTTTTTTTGGTTTTTATAGTATCTTAGGATTTATAATCATGAAGCTATGTTTATGTTTATACAAATGGAGATTATGGACCATCGGCCAAAATTTATCATTATTAGAACTCTGGTAGTTAGAGAGACCCATTGTGAAATTAGATTGCATGATAACACAACGACTATCCGGAGGGTGTATTAGGTTTTCATTTGATGTTATTTATTTTGAACCTTTAGGGGAGTAGCTAATTATATTCGTTGTTGGCCCCTTCGGTTGAATGTAAAGTGCTACTAGATGATATTAGAGCCTCGTCTTTCTTTCTTTCTTTCCTCTTGAAACTTCAAGTATAACAAAAAACGGGAAGAAAGCAAACACAAAAAACTAATACCATTGAATGTTATCTTTCCTCATTACGACGCTTTCTCTAACATTTATTGGCCTCCCTTGTATTCCAAAAGGGTTTTAGCCCATGTTAAAGTTCTGATGATTTCTTTCAAGATATCCTTGTAATGTTTTTTAAAGAATTAATGGGAAACTTAAGGTTTATTTTCCTTTCATACATCTTATATCCTATACAATCTAATTACTCCCCTCTCCTCCTACCCCCCTTCCTTCACAAAAAAGTAGGGTGTATGTCGGTATGGGGATATGTAGTCACTTAAAGTTATGGAACCACCCACACAATCACACTAACGATCACATCTTCTACTAAGCAATTAGCAAATAAAACCTAATTAAGCTCTTGTTCATTTTCATCAATATCAGAAGCCTTCCTCTTATTTATGGAGGGCTTCTTTCCATTAGAAATGTCATTGTAGCCATAGTTGTCAGATGTTCTTTATACCATATCTAGATGCTTGCTTCTTCTTGCTTGCTTTAAACTCTGATAACTGAAGGGATGAGAGATCCATCATACGGATGGCCGAACCCTGTAGGAAGGTTGGGAAAAATTTCAAAAATTTCGCTCTCCCACGTGGGTATATCATCTATACCCATGATAGATGTACATTATGGAGATCCATCATATGTACTTTATTCATTTACATTAAATGTCATAATGTACATCATTCTGATTGGAGCTAAGGGCATACACTGTCTAACAATAACTCCTTACAAGATTCTAACTCTTCAATGCTTCTTTCAAGACCTTTGTGGTAGCCTATGGTATTGACAAGTATATATGCTTTGTGAACCCAAATAAATTTCTGAAATAAGATGCTTAAAGGATTGTGTTGTGCCTAATAATCTAGAATCTACATTTCTACAATGAGTATATCATCTAAAGAAACAACTAAATAAAAATTCAAGTATGCTAATAGATGGAATTAGTGACTGACTTGCCAACTATGGAATGAGAAATACCACCATTTATACACTTAGAATAGAGAATGCAAGAATAATTGGGTGCAATGAATTTGTCATTGGTCTTGCTTTGTATTTATAGTGGAGGAGTTTTACAAAGAGAGAACTCTATCTTAGATAGAGTCTTAGATAACAACCAAGAGATAACACACAAAACAGATCTCATCTCACTAGGATAACAATTATCCTAACTCCTAAGGATAATTGTTATCCTATGGATGGAGTCCTAGATGTACAGGAGTGTAACTACTGGATATACTCTAATACGCTCCCTCAAA
Organism: Nelumbo nucifera; assembly: GCF_055504915.1. Taxonomy (NCBI): domain Eukaryota; kingdom Viridiplantae; phylum Streptophyta; class Magnoliopsida; order Proteales; family Nelumbonaceae; genus Nelumbo; species Nelumbo nucifera. The sequence continues at coordinate 70,213,926 of NC_142653.1, forward strand.
CTTCATGCTCATCATGAACATGGAGTTTGTCCCTCAAGTAGCGAAACCGATCACCAGTGAGAGGCTTTGTGAGAATGTCAACAACCTGATCTTTGGAAGAGACGAACCACACAATGAGTCATCGTGCAATAACGAGATCCCAGAGAAAGTTAAAGTAAACTTCAACATGCCGAGCTCGAGCACGGAACACAGGGTTGGCAGCAAGATAGGTGGTACCAATGTTGTCACACCAAATAGTAGGTATCTCAGAGAGAGTGACGCCAAGATCTCAAAGAAGAGATGAAATCCACAGTACCTCAGTGGCAGATGTAGCACAAGCATGAAATTCAGACTCGGTGTTGGAGTGTGCAACTGTTGCCTTTTTGCGGGAGTTCTAGACAATGAGATTAGGCCCTAAGTAGATAGCAAAACTGTCGGTGGATCGGCGGTCATTTGGACACCCCGCCTAGTCAACATCTGAAAATGCATGAAGAGTAAGAGAGGTAGATGATGTCCGTGAGATGTTCAGACCATGCATAAAGGTATGTTTAAGGTAACATAAGGTAACATGTTCAGACCATGCAGTAGGGGCCTACAGGAATTGAGAGACTTTGCTGACAGAAAATGAGATGTCTGGACGGGTGATAGCAACATACTAAAGGGCACCAACAACACTCCGATACTCAGTAGGATCAGTAAGAGGAGAGCCATCATGACGAGTAAGTTTAGGGTGAACAGCCATCATGACGAGTAACATGCTTGGAACAAAACACAAATAGAGAGGTATCGGCTGTAGAGGCTCAAAAACCCATCTATGCTAACTGATGAGTGAGATGAGCATACCAATCTCGTGGAGCCTAACGAAGTTCGTAAAGGGCTTTGTGCAACTTGCACACATGAGCCGGTTTGGCAGGATCTTCAAAACCCTTAGGTTGTTTAATGTAGATATCTTCACGAAGTACCCCATTCAAGAAAGCATTATCAAAATCAATCTGATGTATACACCACTAATTCATCACAACATGGGAGAGAATGGTATGAATGGTTACGGGATTGACAAACAGGCTAAAAGTAGCTGTAAAATCAACCCCGGGAATCTGAGTAAAACCCTGCACAACCAAACATTGTCAATGGTACCATCAGCCTTCCATTTGATCTTGTAGACCCACTTGCTCTCGACCACATTCATGTTAGACGAGTAGGGAACAAGACTCCAAGTGCCATTAGAAACCAGGTTATTAAATTCTTTAGTCTTGGCATCATGCCAAAGAGCATATTTGACTACTTGTAAATACCTGGAGGGTTCTGAAGTATTATCTCTAGATGGAGCTAACAGAGATTGTGGTAAGGGATATCTAGTTATGGGATGAGAGCGAGGTGTGTGCAAATAAACCCTAGTGGGGTGAACAGAGTCGGTGGGAGCAATTGCCAAAAACCTTGGGAACTTGTGTTCATCAAAAGTAACATGTCTGGAGATGTATTCTTTCCCAGTCGCAGGGTGCAGACTGTAATACCCTTTATGCTTGTTGCTGTAGCCAAGGAAGATGCACTATTGAGAACAAAAGTCAAACTTATGGTGATTGTACGGACGAAGCAAGGGATAGCAAGCACATCCAAAAATTTTGAGGAACCTGTAATCTGGAGGATAGCCGAAGAGAACCTCATATAGAGACTTGTGCTGGAGGGTAGTAGTAGGAAGCCGATTAATTAGATAAACTGCCGTAAGGGTGGCATCTGCCCAAAAGGAGAAGGGGAGAGACAAGGAAGCCAGAAGAGACAAGGTTGGTTCAATAACATGACAATGTTTCTGTTAGATAGTTATGCCCTTATCTCCAATTAGATTGATGTATCTTTTGATATTTATTGTAAATAAATAAAGTACATAATTGATTCATGTCATTGTGGTGTATTTCTGTGTAATACCCTTAAATTGGACACTTATGAGACTCGTGTTAGTTTAGAATTTTCACAGTCGTTGGATAGGTCTGGGGAAATTTATCCTGTCAAGGCTAACACTGATGTACCGCCAAGTTGGTTGGGGTGGCTTGTCTCAGCTGCTAGGGTGAGACCTGAAGTACATGTAGTGTGGGTTTTCTTGAAACCCTGAACTGGACCAAAATTCCAGTATTGCCTTGGACCTTGGAGATAGATGGGCAAAACTGGAATGTTACACCTGACCCCTAGACTCGATTATGGTACTACACTAGGTGTCGGAACGAGCTGTCTTTGATATGCCAATTAGCGAGATCCTTAGAGGGGGTCAAAACCTAGGCATGTTGGGATAGTTCTAGAATTCATCTGAGTGGGTGATCACAGTGACAGGATCAGCCCCTTAGTCGGACAAAGTGAATGATCGGGGATGCACTCTCTCTGATGGAAACCTAAATTGTCGGCAGTTGATTTTAATTGTTGAAATTTGTTTTTGCAAAATATATTTATATAGGGATATATATATTATGGTTTCAAAAAGTTTGCAAAAGGTTTTAATTCTTGGGATTCCTGTGAGTAGAGAGTGCAACACTGTTCCTTGCAACCGAGGGAGAGGTCCTCTCTTGTCGGGCAGTGTTTGATCATCATGGGCTGAGAGGTTAAGTGTAAGACCATTGAGGGTAATAACTGATGGGTTAATCTTGCATTTGCCCATAGTACTTGGGTTTTCATAAGGTGGCTGGACTGAAGGATCATTTAGTCAAAATGTTGGGCCCATTAAGAGTCCGTAGTGATGGACTCAGGGGTTCACTATCTCCTATAGTGAATTCGGCCAGGCCTTGTAACAAAGGTTGCGCTGAACCCATGTGGCTGGTGTGTAGATCAATGTTTGGGTCCCATGCCAGACGAAGAGAGCCAATTGGGCAGCAGGTTAAGAGGTTAAGTGAGCACATAAACTTAATGGGCCTAAAACCCAATTTTGAACTAGGTTAATTAGATTAATTAAATAGGGGTGGATCTGGGTTTGGATCAGCAGATAAGGATAAGAGGATAAGTCTTATCCACTTAAAGAGTCCAGATCCAAATAAATATTTGGATCAGGAAACTCCTAATCAGATTAGGAGGTTGTCTTTTTATGGCTATAAGTAAGAGAGTAGGGCGGACATGAAAAACACACACCAGACAAGGCACAACAAACTGCAGAGTTCTTCCCTGTTCTTGCTGCCCCTTCCCAGTTCGATCTCCACTTGTGGGAGTGATCAAGAATTGTTCTTGATATTGCTCCTTGGTAGAAGAAGCAATCTGAAGTCGTGTTCAACAGCCCTCTACTCCATTCTTGTTGAAGAATTCAGTTCTTGCTGAAGAGCCATCCTGGTGATCCTGTTTCACCACACACTGTGTCATCTTCAGTGGAAGCAGGTTTTGGTTATCTCCTTGGAAGTGAATACCTTCTTTGGGAGTTACTACTACTTCGTATCAGGTATATCCCTCTCCTCCCTTTTGGCTTCAGATCTGGTCTGGTTTGGTTCAAGATTGATCATTGAAAATGCAGTTTTCTAAAATAGGGAATGCAATTCCAAGATGGGAGAGAGAAATTTTGAAATTTCGCCCAACCTTCCTATAGGGTTCGGCCATTCATATGATGGATCTCTCATCCCTTCAGTGGTATCAGAGCCTGGTTCAAATCTTGAACCGAGTTAAACCAGATCTGAATCTGCACAAATGGGCAGAAGGCATTCTACCCGATTTGCGTAGTTAGCATTTTTCTTGAAAATCGGTTCCCAATCTCTTTGTGCGAATGATCTGAAATTAAATCTTTATTAATCTGATTTATATTTTTAATTGTTCTATATATTTTTCTTGGATTTTGGGTTGTTCGTATGGTGGAGATCGAAATCTTTTTGGCACAAGAAATCTGTGCACCTACTGATTTATTCTATTCATTCTTGGTCTGTAATTAATTTTATTTTTTTTTAATTTTAGATGAAATGTATAGGTATTCGAATCTGATGTAATATTAATAGAAAAATTAGGTTTTCTATTTTTATTTCATTTGAAAATGAAGCTGAAAGTGCAAAGGAGAGAATTTCGCAGATTCGGGTTTAGCGATCTGCGATTTGCAGTTTTGGAAACTGCATACTACAAACTGATCTTTGTTTTGCAGGGTAGCAGCCTTTCGAACAACCCTCTTTTTGTTTGATTACTGATTCTTGAATGTCATCTATCAGTTGTTTAATTTCAGATCATCTTCTTGAATTGAATCTTGAATTAAACATAAAACCCTAGACCCACTCGAACCAGATTGGACCAAACTGGTTTGACCATATCTATGGTTCGATGGGGGCTGTTCTCAGCCCTAAAATTTCCTATATGGGCCGAGGGATTGATGGTTAATTGCAAGTTGCAATTCGGCCCACATCTATAAACCTAGTTTTAATCTGTTAAAACTACTTTAGCCCAATTCAGCATAAATGCTATATGGGCCGAACTTCTCTTTGCAGTTCAACCCATATACGTAGATAATATTAATTGGTAATATTATGGAGTTAAATGGGATTTATTTATGGGTTTTATAGTTATTTAATTGATTAGATCAATTATGGATTTCGTACATGTGATGTGTGGATGTTTGATGTGCTACATTCATGGGCCATAAGCACTTGGCCCATTATGATTCGATAGTGGCTCTTTCGCACATCATGGCTGAATGCACATCATTGCCAAGGTGTCCTTAAGATCATTGGATGATCTCCCTACATCATGGGCCCCACATCAGCTTCCCCCCCAAGGGGAACCATGTGGAACCCTAGCCATTTAGGGCCAATCTAAATCTAGCTTTTATGAAAGCCAATGGGAGCCACTTTGGTTTGACCTAAATCAGATCAATGCAGTTGGTTGGATTACTTCATGAGATGATAGGGGGATCATAGACCGATGTGGGAGGGGCCTATCTAAAATAGAAGACTCTCATGGTACCTTGGCGTTCACTAACATGATGGGTGAGCACTTACTGGACAGAAAGGTTTAACCTAAAATGGCTATGAACCTTATCTAACAGAGGCCAAATGGAAAGCTCATAAGATGAGTGGATGAGATCCTTCACAGAAGGTAGTGAGGTTTTGCAACTGAAACAGTTGGCTCCATGCACCCCATGTGGTTTCCTACATTTCCAGAAACACAACTATCTCCGTCATTGAGATTGAAGAGAATCTCAGAGATGCCTAAAATGGAAATGGAACATAGGTTAAAAGCCCTTTCTATGTGATGACATGAATCAATTAGGTTGTGGACTTACAAATCTCCCTTGCCTTTACCAAAAATGGCAAACAAAAACTTCACCAAATTGTTGGATGATAACAAACTCAAGGGCCATAATTTTGTTGACTGGTTCCGAAACCTTATGCTAGTTTTGACGTCTGAGATTGGACAAAATTGCTAAGAACCCTGCTCTAGATCGTCCGGGTGACAGGGCTTCTGAGGCTCGAACAAGAGAGTATCAAGAATGGGAAGAGAAAAACTCTCTTGCCCAATGTTATATTATAGCCTCATTGGACAATCCGATACATCGGCAATTCGATAAGATTGAAGTGTCAAAGGATATATTGGATAGTTTGAAGACTACGTATGAAGAGCAGAACCGTTCTACTCGACAAAAGGTCTTAAAATTGTTTATGACCGCACAGACTCCCAAGGTCTAAAGCCTAATTTTGCTTCATGTATTCTGAAGTTAGCATGTAAGGTTCTTTATTCTACAATTAGTTAGTGGATAAGATTCTTTATTATACAATTACAATATCCTTATTAGCTAAAAAAATACTTTGAGTTGATTTGATCAATACTCAAGTAAGCAATAAAAGAAAAAGAATTTTAGCTAATACTAATTAAAATATAAATATGAATAAAAATCTAATTACAATTCCTAGATGGAAGACTTAATAACATACTAGGGCAAGTAATCATATTTTATAGAATGGAATCAATGGCTTGCTTGGGTAATTATTCATGTCATTAACACATTTTCATATTATTTCTTTTTTGCTTTAAAAGAAGGTCAACACAATTCTTTTAAGAAATATTTTATCTTCCAGTTACCCCTACAATGCAGGGGCCCCACTTCTACTATTTAGAGACCAAAAATCCTAACATGTCAAATTTCGTGACCTATTCATTCATTTAACATTAAACCAAAAAGATTTTTTTTTATGCATAGGATTAAATTTTTCATTCATTTGCCCTAATCAGAGACTTTAGGAGGGTGGGGGCTGATGTTTGCCCTCTACTTGACTCCTCAAAACACTTGGACCAATAAAGTTACACCTAATAGATTTAATATCCTCAAAAACCCAAAGATACCCCTACTTAAAGCGTAAAAAAGACCAAATGGCCTTTATGGTTAAATCTAATTTATAGTTTATGTCATTAGAATCCCCAAATTCAACCCAAATGTGTCAAGAATGTCCTAGCTGAAGGAATGAGAGATCCATCACATGGATGCCTAAAAGATGCAGAATAGGGGGGGCGAATTTCAAAAATTTCTCTCCCTTCAACTGGGAATCGTATTCCCTATTTTAGAAAAATCATATTTTTCAAGGATCAATCTTGAACCATGAATCGAACCAGATTTGAAACGAAACAGTGGAAGAGGGATATACCTGATACAGAGAAATAGTATCTCTCAATGGAGGTGTTCATGCCCAAGGAAAATCACCAAAAACTGCTCCCACTAAAGATGACACAGTGGATGGAGGAGCAGAATCAGTAGGGTCCGTCCCACGAACCAAATTCTTCAGCAAGAATCCAATGGAGGCAGTGAGCACAACTTCCTATCAGCCTTTCAGCAAAGACTGATATCAAGATCCAATCTTGACCACTCCTACAATGTTGGAGAACGAACTGGCAGTATGGCGGCGGCAGGAAGGGATCACAGGGAGAAGGCGTAGTCACACTGTGTATTCTTCTCTCTGTAATTCGAGATCTAGTATCTCTGGAACTTCTGGATGGTCTGGATGGTTCTCCCCCTCCTGCTTTTATAGGCTTAAAGAGATCAGCCCCTGATCTTATCAGGAGTTTCCTAATTCAGATCATTATCTGAATTTGGACTCTCTTTAAGTGATAAGGCTAAGACCCTTATCTTATCTGCAGATTAGATCAGCCTTCTCCTGATCTTATCAGGAGGTTTCCAGATCTGAATTCAGATCTGATCTCTCTGAGTGGATAGGGTAGGACTCTATCCTATCTGCTGATTTAATCCCAGATCCGCCCCATCTATTTAAATAATTAAAAGGACCAGTTCGAAATGGGCTTCAGGCTCAATAAGTCCATGTGCTCAAAACTGCTTCCAAACTGCTGCCCAGTTGGGCTTCTTTGTATGGCGTGGGACCCAAGCATTGATCTACACATCAGCCACATGGGTTTGGCCCAACCTTTGTTACAAGGCCTGGCCGAATACACTATTGTGGATAGTGCACCCTCTGAAACCCATCACATGGGCTTCTATTGGGCCCAACACTTACATTAAGTGGTCCTTGGGCCAAGCCATCTTATAAAACCCAGGGATTGTGGGCAGATGCAAGATTAGCCCATCAGGCATTACCCTCAGTGGCCTTACATTTAACCTCTCTGCCCATAATGATCAAACACTGCCCGACAAGAGAGGACCTTTCCCTCGGCTACAAGGAACAGTGTTGCACTCTCTGCTTATATGGATCCTGGGAATTAAAACTTTTTGCAAACATTTTAGAAACCGTAATATATATACTTTTATATCTCATATAAAATATATTTTGCAAAAAAAATCTCAACGATTGAAATCGGCTGTCGGCAGTCTTGGTTTCCATCAGAGAGAGAGCGCATCCCCGATCATTACCTTTGTCCGACAAAGGGGCTGATCTTGTCACTATGATCACCCACTCAGATGAATTCTCAGACTGTCCCAACATACCCAGGTTTTGACCCCCGCTAAGGATCTCGCTGATTGGTACATCAAAGACAGCCCAATCCAACACCTAGTGCAGTATCATAATCGAGTCTAGGGGTCAGGTGTAACTTTCCAGTTTTGCCCATTAATCTCCAAGGTCCAGGGCAATACTGGAAATCTGGTCCGGTTCAAAGATTCAATTAATCCTACACTGCATGTGCCTTGGGTCTCACCCTGGCGGCTGAGACAGGCCACCCCAACCGACTTGGTGGCACATCAGTGTCAGCCTTATCAGGATAGGTCTCCCCAGACCGGTGGGTGTGAACATTCTAAACTAACACGAGTCTCATTAAGTGTCCAGTTTAAGGGTATAACACAGAAACAAACCACAAGAGCATGAATCAAATATGCACTTCATTCATTTACAATAAATGTCAAAAGTACATCATTCTGATTGATGCTAAGGGCATACAAAGACTGTCTAACAGCTCCCACTTGCACTTAGGTCCAATCTGGTACAAGCCGGAGTCCAATGCTTTCCACGTGTTTCTCAAACACTTTCTGTGATAGTGGCTTCGTCAATGGGTCTGCTACATTTTCCGCTGACACTACCTTTTGAATCAGGACATCCCCTCTACCAACAATCTCCCGCAGTACGTGGTACTTCCTCTCGATGTGCTTTTACTTCGAGTGGGCTCGTGGCTCCTTAGCCTGAGCAATTGCTCCATTGTTGTCACACAACAACGGGATGGGTGATGTGCTGGATGGAACTACTCCCAACTCGTGAACGAACTTCTTCATCCACACGGCTTCTTTGGCAGCCTCGTTTGCGGAAGTGGGCATCAGTACACGATTCTATCGTGAAAACATATCCAGATGTAGACTTTCTATCATCTGGATCCGACTGGAAGTGGGCATTAGTATACCCTTGGATCTATAGTGAACTACCATCAAATACCAGACAAAACTCTTTAGTCCTTCGTAGGTATTTGAGTATATTTTTCATAGTGGTCCAGTGCTCCTGCCCTAGGTTGGCTTGGGATCTGCTTACCACACTCACTGCCTGAGCAATGTCAGGGCGAGTGCACAACATGGCATACATGATGCTCCCTACGGCAAAGGCATAGGGAGCATCCTTCATGCCCTAAATCTCCTCAGAAGTCTTGGGAGACATCTTCTTGGAGAGAGTGACTCCGTGCCTGAAAGGAACATTTCCTTTCTTGGAGTTCTCCATGCTGTATCTATTGACTATTTTGTCAATGTAAACAGATTGGGATAATCCTATTATCTGCTTCGATCTATCTCTATAGAGTCGAAGACCTAGTATATAGGATGCTTCTCCAAGATCTTTCATGGAGAATTGCTGTGAAAGCCATACTTTCACCGTAGTTAACATTCCTACATCATTCCCAATGAGTAGAATGTCATCTACATACATAACCAAGAAAGTAACCTTATCCTCACTGGATTTTCTGTAAACACAGGGTTCATCCAGATTCTGCTTGAAGTCACACGATTTGACAGTAGAGTCAAAATGGATGTTCCAACTTCTAGAAGCTTGCTTAAGTCCATAAATGGATTTGTTAAGTTTACATACCATGTGTTCTTGACCAGCAGCAATGAAGCCTTGCGACTGCTGCATATAGATATCTTCAGTAAGATCTCCATCCAGGAACGCAGTTTTGACATCCATTTGCCAAATCTCATAATCATGGTATGCTGCTACAGCTAGCAGGATCCTAATGGATTTAAGCATGGCCACAGGCAAAAAGGTTTCCTCATAATCGATGCCCTCTTTCTGAGTGTACCCTTTCACCACCAATCGAGCTTTATAGGTCTCAAACCTACCATCGGGGCCCTTCTTCCTCTTGTAAATCCATTTGCAACCAATTGCTTTTACCCCGGAGGGCGGATCTACTAGAGTCCAGACTCCATTGGCCTCTATTGAGTCCATCTCAGCTCTCATGGCCTCCACCCACTTCTGGGAATCTATGTCCAACATAGCTTCCGCGTAAGTCACGGAATCCTCTTCACTAGTCAAGGTTTCCACCAGGTAACTATCCTGGTCATAACCATAATGGACTGGTGGCCTGGATACCCGAGTGGATCTTCTAGGTTGGTCACTACCTGGAACTTGTGGGAAATCTCCCACTGCTCCTGAGCTTTCCTCATCAAGAACTAATTCCTGACGATGGGTGTCCAAGATGTAATCAGTTTCCAAGAATTGTGCATTTCGGCTGCAGAACACTTTCTGCTCACTTGGGTCATAGAATAGGTAACCCACAGAGCCTTTCAGGTAGCCTACAAATAGGCAACGACTGGTCTTGGATTCCAACTTGTTTGCACTCGTTCTTTTAACGTGTGTGAGACAACCCCAAATCTTCAAGTGTCTGACACTTGGTTTCTTTCCGGTCCATAGTTCATATGGAGTGTTCGGAACCGATTTGGTTGGAACCCGATTCAGCACGTAAATCACAGTCTCTAATGCGTAACCCCAAAATGATGTGGGTAACACTGAGTGTATGAGAAGTGACCGGACCATATCCAATAAGGTTCTATTCCTCCTCTTTGAAACACCATTAAGTTGTGGTGTAGCAGGAGGAGCCAACTGTGATACTATCCCATTGTCCTTCAAGTAGTCCTTGAATTCGTCAGAGAGATACTCGCCACCTCGATCTGATCGAAGGGCTTTAATTTCTCTCCCTAACTGTTTCTCGACCTCTTGTCTGAACTCTTTGAACTTTTCAAAGGATTCAGACTTGTGTCTCATTAGGTACACGTAACCATATTGTAGGAAATCATCGGTAAAGGTGATGAAATACACATGTTGATTGCATGTCCTAACACTCAGGGGACCACATACATCACTATGTATAAGGTCAAGTGTGCCTGTACATCTTTCAGGCTTACCATTAAATAGCTGTTTTTTCATCTTACCTTGTAGGCAAGGTTCACAAGTGGGAAGATCTTCTATAGTTAGAAAATCCAAAGGACCATCCTTTACCAGTCTTGTGATTCGGTCAACATCGATATGGCCAAGTCGGTAATGCCACAGGCACGTGGGATAAACTGTATCACAGACTCTTTTCTTGGGGATTTCAGTCGACGTAGTTTCGGTTATGTTAGTTTCTAGAGAAGGATGTAGAACATAGAGACCGTTCTCTAGTTCTCTGTATGTGATGAATCTGTTGTTTCTTTTAATAGTAATCGCATTACTATAGAAGACAGAATAACCATCCGCACACAGTTTTGAAACAAAAATTAAATTTCTTCTTAAATTTTGTACATAAAGGCAATCTTTGAGTACAATTGTTCATTCTCTAAAAATTAACTCCACGGTTCCTATGGCTGCGGCTGCAACACTTGCAGAAGTCCCCAAGTAGAGCGTAACTTCTCCCTCACTCAGCCTTCTACTTACCTTGAACCCCTGCAGTGAGTTACACACATGAGATGAAGCCCCAGAGTCAATACACTAGGACGTAGAAGCTACCAATAAATTGGTTTCTATAACACAAGATTCGAAATTACCTTTCTTGGATTCCAGGTAGGCAGGACAGTTCCTTTTCCAGTGGTCGGTCTTCTTGCAGAAGTGACAGGCATCTGATGATTTGTCTTTCTTTTGCTTCTTACCCTTAGTAGCTTTCTTTTGAGGCTTCTTTGCCTTCCTCTTTCTCTTGCCTGTCTTGCTAGCTTCAACAAGCATAGCTACAGGCTCATCATTTTTAATCATTTCTTCCGCTCGTTGCAACATGTTACTGAGCTCTTGTAAGATGACATTCAGCTTGTTCATGTTATAATTCATGATGAACGGATTAAAGGAAGGAGGCAAAGAATTAAGGATGGCATCTATCTGGGTTGCAAGATCCAGCCCGGATCCAAAAGCTTCATGCTCATTGATGTAGCCCATCATTCGAAGACAATGGTCGTGAACTTGTTGCCCTTTGGACATTTGAGCGGTCATGAACTATTTCAAGACCTTTTGACGAGTAGAATGATTCTGCTCTTCATACATCGTTCTTAAACTATCCAATATGTCCTTGGCGAGCTCGATCTAATGAACTGCCTCTGTATCGGATTGTCTAATGAGGCAATAATGTAACACCAGGCAAGGGAGTTTTTTTCCTCCCAATCCTGATAGTCTCTCCTTTGGGCCTCAGAAGCCCTATCACCCGAACGCTCCAGGGCAGGATTTTTCGCCACTTTGTCTAACTTTTCGGAAGTTAGGACCAGCATAAGGTTCCTATACCAGTCAGCATAGTTTGGGCCCTTCAGCTTGTTGTCATCAAGAAGCTTTGCAAATTGTCCGTTTGCCATTTTCTGATAAAAAAGCAAACATCAGTCTACAAACTAATTTGATTCATGTTCATTACATAGATATGGATTTTAATTTATGTTCCATTCCCATTTATTCATCTTTGAGATTTCCCTCCCATCTCAGCGACGGAGACTACGAGTTGTCTCTAGAAATGTGGGAAATCACATAGGGTGCATGGAGCCAACTGTTTCAGCTGCATAACCCCACCACCTTTCTGTGAAGGATCATATCCACTCATCATATGAGCTTTTCCCTTTGGCCTCTGTCAGACAAGGTTTAGAGCCATTTTTAGGTAAACCTTTCTGTCCAGTGAGTGCTTACCCATCATATTCGTGAACGCCAAGGTACCGTGAGAGAGTTCCCATTTTCTGGTGAAGCACCTCCCACATCGGTCTATGATGCCCCCATCATCTTATGAAACACTCAGACGAGCCCAACAGCAAATGGATAGCCCATTTTCTGGTGCATTTCCTCATTACTGAAGGACCCATCCTCATGCTAATGATATGAATCTCCCTATCACATGCACTCATATTAGTTGAAGGGAACAGTAATTACGCTCTAGTTTGATCTAGGTCAAACCAAAGTGGCTCCCACTAACTTTCATAAAGCCAGATTTCGGTGGGCCCAAATCGGCTAGGGTTCTGTACGTATCCTCTCCAGGAGGTGTGGGGCTCACCACTGAGGGAGGTCATCCAATGGCAAAATGGGACACCATGGCAATGATGTGCATTCAGCCATGGTGTGCGCAAGGGCCACTATCGAAACTGCATGGACCAAATTCTTATGGTTCATGCTCGAAGCACATCACACATCCATACATCACATGCAAGGATAAATTGATCCAATCAATTAAATATCTGTAAAGCCCATTTGAAGCCCATTTTAATCCATAATATTAACCAATAATATTATCTAGGTATATGGGCTGAATTAGGGTTGATCAGTTCGGCCCATATAGCTTTATCTGCGAAGTTGGCTTTTAGCAGTTTTAACAACTTAAAACTGGGCTTTTACAGGTTGGGCCGAATTAAACATTTAATTAATTATCAAACCTCAGGCTCATTAGTGGGAAAAATAGGGCTGACATTCAGCCTTGATCGAACCCTAGATTCGGTCCAACCAGTTTGGACCAATCTAGTTCGAATGGGTCTAGGGTTTGATCTTTAATTAAAGATTTAATTCTAGAATTAATCTGAAATTAATTACTGATAAAAGATCAAGCAAGAATCAGTCAGATAGGGCTATTCGCACATTCCATCCTGCAAAACAGAGGTTAGATCCTAGTTTGCAGTTTCTCAAACTGCAAATCGCAGATAGCGATTTTCCCATCTGTGAAATCTCTTTCCTGTGCCACCAGCTTCGATTCAAAATAAAATAAATAGAAATCATAATTTTCTATTAATATTACATCAGATCGAATCCGATACATTCAGTCTAGAAAAAAAATTATTTACAGACCATAATGAATGAATAGAAACTACAAATCGCAGGTTTACTGCTTCAATCAAGATTTCAATCTACAGTTGTACGAATAGCCCATAAATCAAGAAAATAATAATAAAGAACAATTATAAATAAATTCCAGATTTATAAAAATTAATTTCAGATCATTCGCCCATTAACTAGAAACAAATTTCCCAGAAAAACTTTAAATTGCGCAAATAGGGTAGAACACCCTCTACGTATTTGCGCAGGTTTTAGATCTGGTTTGTTTGGTTCAAGACTTGAACCATGGCTCTAATACCACTGGAGGGATGAGAGATCCATCACATGGATGCCCAAAAGTTGCGGAATAGGGTGGGCGAATTTCAAAAATTCCTCTCCCTTCAATTGGGAATCGTATTCCCTATTTTAGAAATATCATATTTTTCAAGGATCAATCTTGAACCATGAATCGAACCAGATTTGAAACAAAACAGTGGGAGAGGGATATACCTGATACAGAGAAATAGTATCTCTCAATGGAGGTGTTCACGCCCAAGTAAGATCACCAAAAACTGCTCCCACTGAAGATGACACAGTGGATGGAGGAGCAGAATCAGTAGGGTCCGTCCCACAAACCAAATTCTTCAGCAAGAATCCAATGGAGGTAGTGAGCACAACTTCCTATTAGCCTTTTAGCAAAGACTGATATCAAGATCCAATCTTGACCACTCCTACAATGTTGGAGAACGAACTGGTAGTATGGTGGCAGCAGGAAGGGATCACAGGGAGAAGGCGTAGTCACACTGTGTATTATTCTCTCTGTAATTCAAGATCTAGTATCTCTGGAACTTCTGGATGGTCTAGATGGTTTGCCCCCTCTTGCTTTTATAGGCTTAAAGAGATCAATTCCTGATCTTATCAAGAGTTTCCTAATTCAGATCATTATATGAATTTGGACTCACTCTAAGTGATAAGGATAAGACCCTTATCTTATCTGCAGATTAGATCAGCCTTCTCTTGATCTTATCAGGAGGTTTCCAGATCTGAATTCAGATCTGATCTCTCTGAGAGGATAGGGTAGGACTCTATCCTATATGCTGATTTAATCCCAGACCTGCCCCATCTATTTAACTAATTAAAAGGACCAGTTCGAAAAGGGCTTCAGGCTCAATAAGTCCATGTGCTCAAAACAACTTCCAAACTGCTGCCTAGTTGGGCTTCTTTGTATGGTGTGGGACCCAAGCATTGATCTACACATCAGCCACGTGGGTTCAGCCCAGCCTTTGTTACAAGGCTTGGCCAAATACACTGTTGTGGACAGTGCACCCCCTGAAACCCATCACATGGGCTTCTATTGGGCCCAACACTTACATTAAGTGGTCCCTGTGCCAAGCCACCTTATAAAACCTAGGAACTGTGGGCATATGCGAGATTAGCCCATCAGGCATTACCCTCAGTGGCCTTACACTTAACCTCTCAGCCGATAATGATCAAACACTACCCGACAAGAGAGGACTTCTCCCTCGGCTGCAAGGAACAATGTTGCATTCTCTGCTTATATGGATCCCGGGAATTAAAACCTTTTGCAAACATTTTAGAAACCGTAATATATATACTTTTATATCTCATATAAAATATATTTTGCAAAACATATCTCAACGATTGAAATCGGCTGCCGGCAGTCTTGGTTTCCATCAGAGAGAGAGTGCATCCCCGATCATTACCTTTGTCCGGCAAAGGGGCTGATCCTGTCACTATGATCGCCCACTCAGATGAATTCTCAGACTGTCCCAACATACCCAGGTTTTGACCCCTGCTAAGGATCTCGCTGATTGGTACATCAAAGACAGCCCAATCCGACACCTAGTGTAGTATCATAATCGAGTCTAGGGTTTAGGTGTAACTTTCCAGTTCTGCCCATTAATCTCTAAGGTCTAGGGCAATACTGGAAATCTGGTCTGATTCTAAGATTCAATTAATCCTACACTGCATGTGCCTTGGGTCTCACCCTGGCGGCTGAGACAGGCCACCCCAACCGACTTGGTGGCACATCAGTGTCAACCTCGTCAGGATAGGTGTCCCTAGACTGACCCACCGGCTGTGAACATTCTAAACTAACACGAGTCTCATTAAGTGTCTAGTTTAAGGGTATAACACATAAACAAAGCACAAGAACATGAATCAAATATGCACTTCATTCATTTACAATAAATGTCAAAAGTACATCATTCTGATTGAAGCTAAGGGCAAACAAAGACTGTCTAACACTAGCATGACATTGGATGCATAAAATCCCATGAAATCAGCCCAAAACAAGAAATAATATTGCATCTGATGGTGCGCAATCTGGTCACTCCTAGATGGCAGTGGTTGAGGTCCTAGCTGGCGACGGAAGCGACACCTGCAAGGAAGAAGATGAAGGATCCCGGGGGATTCACCCGGCAGGAACTCTCCGACGTTCAAGTTAGTAACTCAGACTGAGAGCTGTGAGAGAGAGAGATGCAGAGAAATCAAGGAGCTAAGAGTGATGATCATGCGCTTCCCTTGCCCCTAGGGGTCGGGGTCCTTATATAGTGGTCTTCTGACATATCTGGTGTAACTGCCTCCGAATCTCTTTTGTGGCAATCTGCTATCAGATAACGGCTTGGTGTGGCTGGCCGTTACCTGTTAAAGTTGTGCTGTCGGGCAAAGGTAGTTGCTGCAGAGTACGGTCCTGCTAGACGCCGCCAGGCGAGAGATGTGGGTGCAGTCTGGCTGGTACGATTGTTACGCAGTGACTCCCATGATACGCTGACCTATTCTACCGTGAGCTACCTTACACCGAGCCACTGGTGATGCGTTGAGGTGCTTCTCCGAGGTGGGTCTCTGAGAACCTAAGTTTAGGTAGGAGCGTACTGATCCTAGTTAGGGGGCTGATGAGCCTAACCTGAGGTGTCTTCAGCTCGGGGTGCTCCCTACTTGGGAGTCTTAACCCGGGGTGTCGAAGTATCATCTTGCAGCGAGCTGCCACTTCGGGCGAGTTGTCAAGCTGAGTCGTACCAAGCTCATTATGCTGAGTTGTTACTTATGTTGGGTCATGTCCACGTGTCCCCTTATTATGAGGTCAGGCCAAATCACCCTCCATCAATTGCCCCCCGCTCCCTAGGCCAGGGGTCCTGACCTGGTGTGGGGAGTTCATGACGTGACGGGTGGATTTGGCTCGGAGTTCAGGTCGCCTAGCTAGATAGTTTGTTGGTCGGACCAGTTTGCTGCTTGGCACAATCAAGGATAACCCGGATTGCGTACTGTTCATGCACGGACATCACACAATCTATAGACTCCGCGGATGCCAAAAAATGCGCTAAACTGATTTCACCTTGGGGGTCGTGCAGCTGGTTTTCTTGAGTCATTGGATCGCCCTGATCCTGACCATTGATTCTCGGATATAACGACTATAAATAGGGGGACCCGAGTCATTTTCTCTGCCATAAGTTCACTAGCGTTCACTCTAAGGTCACGCCTAAACTCTTCAGCTCGGGTTCTCCAGCTTGTCAGCTTCCTAGTTCGGTCGTTTTCCCTTGGTGAGTTTCCCTATCTCCTCTTTTTTCCAGTTCGTTTCAGTTCATAGTTATGTTAGACCATAGCTTTGATAGTCTTCTAGATGAGCCCGAGGTGGGTACCTCGGCTCAAGTAGGTGTCTCTGAAGCACAGTCAACTTATGAGGTGCAGGAGGCCTCGGATAACCTAGCGTCCTCCTCACATCGAGTTCGGGTGCTGGACAAGTTTGATCCCTCAACTATGACCATAGAGAGACTTAGGGCCCTGATACGTCAGTATAATCTTTTGAGGGAGTATTCCTATAATCTTTTCGTGGGTAACTTCCCTTGGGAACACAGTCATGATGAGATCATCATTTTCGGAGAACAGCTCGCAGCTGGGCTTCGTCTTCCTCTGCACCCCCTGATCATAGAGGTCTTAAAGTTTTTCAACATCACCATAGACCAACTTCACCCAAACTCCATTCGGAATGTGGTCGGGACAGTCTCCCTCTGCTTTGACTACGCCCTGCTCCTTGATCTCGACTTTTTCTCCTCTATCTTGTCTATAAAGAAGAATGCCTCTAGCGTTCTCCCCGAGCATAGGCGGGCCTACTACCTATCCCCTTGCCTGGGCTATAAGTTGTTGCACAAGCTTCCTAGTAAAATCCCGGCCTGGAAACGGGATTATTTCGTAGTCCGCAATTCCACGGGTGACCCTTTCCTACTCATTAGAGGGCGGCTGTTCAGGACTCTGGTATTAGGCTGGACCTGAAAACAAGAGAGATGCTCCAATCTTGGGCGGAGCTCGGGTTCGACTACAAGGACTATATCACCGAGGACAATCTCATAGCAGCCGGCTTGAGCCCTGGTAGGTCACTTTGGTCTAGAGTTAGTATCTTGTCTTAATAGTTGCCATCTCTTTTTGAAAGCGTCACTAACTTAGAGCTTTGTTGTAGGCCCCATGGAACAACTCAATGCAGATAAACTCTTCGGGAAAATGAAGGGGAAGAAGAAGCGAGTTGTCAAAAGAGCTCGTGTCGAGTCTCCTCGGGCTGCTACTCTCGAGCCTAAACAACCCTCTGTTGCTCCGGTGATTGACTTAGAGGAACCAGAGAAGGCCCTACCTCAGGAGCCCGAGACAACTGCAGAGCCCACTCCTAAGACTACCGTTACTACTTCGGGGAGCGGGGGATCAGCCCAGAGTATTCTGAACCTGCAATACAGCCTTCGCAAGAGAAAAGGGGCTGTGTGCACCGAGGAAGTCTCCAGCTGGGCCGAACTATTGCCTGCTCAGCTCGAAGCTCGAGTAGCTACCCACTGCATGGTGGTAAGTCTTGTTTAAGCTTCGATTTCTGCATTTGTAGCCTTACTAGTACTAACCGGCACTCTTGGTAGGTGAACAACGCCGTGCACGCCCTGACCTACCAGTCTGATCAACACTTAAAGCGGGCTCTAGCTGCTGAGAGTTCGTTCTGTGAGGCCCATACCGAGCTGAAATTAGCCCGCGGCCAGATTCATCAGCTAGAGAGTGATGCGCTAGCTCATAAAGAGTTAATCAAGTCGTTGATGTCGGAGAAGGAAGACCTGCTGCGCAAGGTGGAAAACCTTGACACAAATAAAGGAGCTCTGAGGCGCCAGGTAGAGAACCTTGAGGCGGATGTTAAGGAGTGGACTGAAATCTTTCTTCAGTCCATGGAGGAGGCCAAAGTCAAGGCCGTCCAAGATTATAAGAGCTCGGAGGAATTCGAAGGAGAGCTGGTCGAGGCTGGGGCGGAGGGCTACCACAAAGGCTTCAAGCTCAATAGGTGGTTGATCATGCGCGAATTCCCGCTGCTCGATGTGAGTGCCATCACTACCTCACGAATCACAAAGGAGGTAGCCCTTGAAGCTACTGAAGACCCATACTCGGAAGCGGAGAGCGACAGTGACGACATTGCAAAGACCAATGCCGATGACAAGGTTGGCTCCTTCGCCGAGGCTTCAAGCAAGAGCAACGAGTGCCCCAAGTAGTTTTTATATTATGAACCTGGGAGCTCAGCTTCTTTTTCTCCTTTCCCCCTTTTGTTGTGAACTCTTTATAATGAAATACATTTTTTGTTAAGTGTTGTGCAATTGATCTTTTGGCCATGGTGATTTTTTCCGAACTATTGAACTATCAAGCTAGATGACCGAAGTAGGGGTTCCTTAGTTGTTATCCCGAACTGTCACTTAGTGCTTAGAGGCAACTTCACAAGGTGTACGCCGAAGTGAGCGACATTGTAGGGCGTATGCTCGACCTGTCTGCACATTGGTTACCTCACCTATGTTGAACTGCCTGGCATTACCGAGCTATCATAGGTGCTCATACCTGGGCTGCCTATTCCTTAGGCATTTTTTGGAGTACTTCGCCTATGTCGAACCGGCGACTAGGTATTTGGTGGTGCCAAGGTCTTTTTTTAGCTCGGCATTTTACCCCTTAGGCTGGGGAGCGACTCATAGTCCACTCTCTTCTAGAGTTCGCCCAGGCCAAGGAGGTGACTGGGTCTTGTATGGTGCCGAGGTTTAGCTCGGCACTATGGCCCTTAGGCTCTATGGGTGACCCGTGGGCCACTCACTTCTGGAGCTCACCCATGCCGAAGAGGCGACTGGGTGCCGAGGTCTTTTGTTAGCTTGGTGTTTTAGCCCTTAGGCTAGGAGAGCGACTTGTAGTCCACTCTCTCCTAGAGTTCGCCCATGCCGAAGAGGCGCCTGGGTGCCAAGGTCTTTTGTTAGCTTGGCATTTTAGCCCTTAGGCTGGGAGAGCGACTTGTAGTCTACTCTCTCCTGGAGTTTGCCCATGCCGAAGAGGCGACTGGGTCTTATAGTGCCGAGGTCATTGCCAGTTCGACACTTTCAGCCCTTAGGCTGGGAGAACGACTTGTAGTCCACTCTCTCCTGGAGTTCGCCCATGCCAAAGAAGCGACTGGATCTTATAGTGTCGAGGTCATTGCCAATTCGGCACTTTTGGCCCTTAGGCTGGGAGAGTGACTTGTAGTCCACTCTCTCCTGAAGTTCGCCCATGCCGAAGATGCGATTGGGTGCCGAGGTCTTTTGTTAGCTAGAGATTTTAGCCCTTAGGCTGGGAGAGCGACTTGTAGTCCACTCTCTCTTGGAGTTCGCCCATGCCCAAGAGGCGACTAGGTCTTATAGTGCCGAGGTCGTTGCCAGTTCGGCACTTTTGGCCCTTAGGCTGGGAGAGCGACTTGTAGTCCACTCTCTCCTAGAGTTCGCCCATGCCGAAGAGGCGCCTGGGTGCCATGGACTTTTGTTTGCTCGGCATTTTAGCCCTTAGGCTGGGAGAGCGACTTGTAGTCTACTCTCTCCTGGAGTTTGCCCATGCCGAAGAGGCGACTGGGTCTTATAGTGCCGAGGTCATTGCCAGTTCGACACTTTTGGCCCTTAGGCTGGGAGAGCGACTTGTAGTCCACTCTCTCCTGGAGTTCGCCCATGCCGAAGAAGCGACTGGATCTTATAGTGCCGAGGTCATTGCCAATTCGGCACTTTTGGCCCTTAGGCTGGGAGAGTGACTTGTAGTCCACTCTCTCTTGAAGTTCGCCCATGCCGAAGATGCGATTGGGTGCCGAGGTCTTTTGTTAGCTAGAGATTTTAGCCCTTAGGCTGGGAGAGCGACTTGTAGTCCACTCTCTCTTGGAGTTTGCCCATGCCGAAGAGGCGACTAGGCCTTATAGTGCCGAGGTCATTGCCAGTTCGGCACTTTTGGCCCTTAGGCTGGGAGAGCAACTTATAGTCCACTCTCTCCTGGAGTTCGCCCATGCCAAAGAGGCAACTAGGTGCCTAGGTCTTTTGTTAGCTCAGTATTTTAGCCCTTAGGCTGGGAGAGCGACTTGTGGTCTACTCTCTCTTGGTCATTATAGGTAATATTGCCTTAGGTTGACAATATTCCATGCCCGAGGTACCTGCTTACCTTCTAGGGTTTCGAGCTCATACATTCCTTCCCCAAGCACCTGCTTTACTCGGTAGGGTCCTTCCCAATTTGGCCCGAGCTTACCAACACCGGGCTCAGGTACCATGACTTTACAGAGAACCAGGTCTCCAATGCAGAGGTTCCGCTTCTTAACCATGGCGTTATAGTACCGAGCTACTCTTTGTTGGTAAGCCGCGGTCCTAATGTATGCAAGGTCCCGTACTTCATCAAGTAGGTCGAGTTTGGTGCGTAGTTCATCCTTATTTGCTTCATCGTCGTATGCTTAAAGGCGTAGTGTAGGGACCCCAATTTCAGCTGGAATGACTGCCTCTGTCCCGTAAGTGATGTTGAAGGGAGTCTCACCCGTCGTGGTCTTCACAGTGGTTCGGTAAGCCCATAGTACGCTGGGCAGCTCGTCTACCTATAGTCCCTTAGCTCAGGCTAGATGTGCCTTCAGTCCACGGAGAATGGCTCTGTTTGTGACCTGCGCTTGACCGTTTACTTGAGGGTGTGCCACCGAGGTGAAAGTTTTTTGTATCCCCATGTCTTTACACCAGTTCTGGAATTTGATGTTCTCGAATTGTTTGTCGTTGTTAGAGATGAGCACTCGGGGTAGTCCGAAACGGCAAACTATATTCTTCCAGAAGAAGTTCTGCACACTTCATGCCATGATTGTTGCGAGAGGTTCGGCCTCCACCCACTTGGTGAAATAATCAATTGCTACCACTAAGAACCTCCTCTGTCCTGTCGTTGGTGGAAACGGTCTGAGTATATCGATCCCCCACTATGCAAAGGGCCACGAGCTGGCGAGGTACTTGAGGTCGGCAGCGGGTTGGTGGTGGATGTTGGCGTGCTTCTGACACTTCTCACACCTTTTGACGAACTCAATCGCATTTGCCTTCATCATTGGCCAATAATATCTCTGTCGTAGTGCCTTCTGGGCGAGAGCCCTGCCCCCCATGTGTCCGCCGCACAAACCCTTATGAGTGTCGTGGAGTACGAGCTCAGCTTCGGAAGGTCTTAAGCAGTGTAGATAAGGGAGAGTGTAGGATCTTTGGTACAGCCATCCGTCTATCATGTTGTATTTGGCTGCTTGACGCTCTACCCTTCTAGCGGCATTACGATCTGTAGGGAGGGTCCCGTGTAGTAGGTAGCTTGCGAGTGGATCAATCCAACTTGGCTCTGCTTGTACGACAAGAGCGACCTTCTCTACCCCCCTGGCTGCTTGTCGCTTGTGCTGGCTAATCGAGACAGGGCATCGGCCTCAGCATTCTCGAATCTCAGGATCTGCTTGATGAAGTAAGACTAGAAGTTGAGGAGAGCCTCTCTGACTTTGGCTAAGTAGGTGACCATGGTTGGCTCTTGAGCTTTGTATTCGCTAGTGACCTAGTTGACCACGAGCTGGGAGTCGCTGTACATAACGATATGCTTACCTTTCACTTCGCTTGCTAAGGCCAGCCTGGCTATCAGCGCCTCGTACTCCGCTTCATTGTTGGATGTAGAGAACTCGAAGCAAAGTGCATATTCCAATTTCGCACCGCTTGGCCCATACAGAACGATTCCAGCCCCGCTACCCTGCTGATTTGACAATCCATCCACATGGAGGATCCAAAGCTCCTCATCTCAGGTCAGTTTCAGCCTAACCAGGAGAGAAGCCGCACTGGTTGGAGCTTCCCTGCTATGCTCGGGCTCGACTAACTCGGGGACCTCAGTGCTGAAAGTGCATTCCGCGACGAAATCATCTAAGGCTTGGGACTTAATGGCAGTTCACGGCTTGTATTGGATGTCAAACTCACTGAGTTCGATGGCCCACTTCGTCAATCTAACGGAGACCTTGGGCTTGAGCAAGACTTGCCTCAGGGGCTTATTGGTGAGGACGACAATCGTATGAGCCTGGAAATACGGTCAAAGTTTCCGAGCTGCAACAATTAGCGCATACGCCAACTTTTCGATCTCAGGATACCTCGTCTCTGCTTGCTGCAACACTTTGCTAACATAATAGATGGGTCGTTCGACCCAATCTATTTCTTTTATCAGTACCGAGCTGACAACCTCATCACTCACGGAGAGGTACAACTCTAAAACATCTCCCTCCTCGGGTTGGTGATGAGAATAAAAAGTACCTTATTTTTATCCCCAAATATTCACTCTTTTTCATTAATTTATCACTTAATTGGACTCATTACTCTTGTATTTCGATTTAGGGCAAGCAAGAAGGCAATTGGAAGAAAACAAGGCAAATCGGATGATTTTGCACAGTTTCGGAACCATTCAGTAATCTGGGCATAACTCTCAATTCCGGACTCCGATTTGGATAATTCAAGAGGCATCAGAAAGATGAAAGAAATGCCCACAACTTTTTATGTTTTGGGTTTTGATAGATTCGGTCTGCATCGAAGATGAAACCGGGCCCGAAATCGGAGCAAATTCGCAGCAAAGCCCATTTCACAATTGGAGCCCAATTCGTAGAAGAGCCTTGTAGCTGCCCAAGATATTAAAGCAGCCCAACTCGAATTCAAGAGCCTAGAGTCCCAATTTCGAATGTAACCTCCAGAAAGAGAGTCTTATTAGATTTAAATTTTTGAATGTAATCCTATAAAGATAAGAAGATTGGATTAGATCACTAGATAAGAGATAGGATAGGATTAGTTCAAAACAGATCAGGACTTTCTAACTTGAGGTTAATCTCCTAGAAGGAGTTGGAGAGAGCCCCTCCTCCTAAAGCAATATAAAGGGGGGGGGACCAACTTTAGGCATCACTCATCATCCAGAAATCAAGCATCAAGCAACTCAAGCTACCAAGAAGATTAGTTTGGCCTACTGAGAAGCAAAGCCTGGAGGGTTTGAAAATCATGAGCAGCTAAGCCTTTTCTTTTCTGGTTCAAGAGGGAGGTTCGATTGTGTCATCGTAAGGTTCCATATTTAATTCAAGTTCTTGCTTTTTAATTCAAGTATTCATTGATTCTTGTGCTTATTCTTTATGGATGTTAATGTTAATTAGTCTGACAAATTAATTAATGTTGATTTTTCCTACTACTATCCATGATTCGGTGATCCGTAATTGTCATGAATAGTGGTACAAGTAGTAATTAGGTTAATATCTTTCTGGGTCAATTGTTCGTGACAACCTTTGACCAATGTATTGACATGTTTTAACCTAAGGGGAATCAATGGGACAAGATTCGATAATTGCAGCTATCTCAATTATTGTTATTTTGGTTTAATTGTTTTCACAAAGCTTAATGCTATCACTAGTTAATATGGAACGCTATCGTACCCAGTCAATTAGTGATAAGTGTTGATCGAATGCTAGGTTTGGTCAGCTGATTTAGGAAAACATAAGTTTATTATGGCTATCCTAATAAATCTAAGGTTAAATGCTTGAATTGCAAGACTGCCGAAGTCTACCTATGATCGATGACTAATTGATCAATCCGAACCCTTGAATTAGAATTCGATAAGACTGATTTCTCTTGTTTGTTCGTTGCTATTTGCTTTCTTGTTCTTTTAGAATTTTTAATTATTTAATTTTCCCACTCCATTATATTAATCATTCGACAGAGAAATTATTCCCTAGCTCCCTATGGGATTCGACCTAGTACCACTACTATTACAAATTTATTGTGGGACTAACACTAATTTTGAGAGCTTCGATAACCCGTCAGTCAGGTTAACAACAGGATGCTAGCGAGGTACCTTTTGAGCTCGTCAAAAGCAAGCTGGCACTCCTCGGTCTATTCAAAGTCCTTGTTTCTCTTAATTGCCTTAAAGAAAGGCAGACAGCGATCTACCGATTTAGACATGAAGCAGCTCAGAGCAGCTATACGGCCATTCAACCTCTGAACCTCCTTCAATTTCTGGGGTGGTCTCATATCTAAGATGGCCTTAATTTTATCAGGGTTGGCCTCAATGCCACGTCGGTTAACGATGTAACCTAAGAATTTTCCCGAGGTAACACCGAAAACGCACTTGTTCGGGTTTAATTTCATGTTAAACTTGCGCAAAATTTCAAAAACAAAATGCAGATATTTTATTTAGTCATTTGAAAACTGGGTTTTTTCGACCATAGCATTCTACTTTTTTGCTAATCAGCAGCTCGAATAATCGATTTACAAGTCTTTGAAAAATAGCCTTGACATTTTTCAGCCACCTTGTAGCAGTACAGGCCTAGCTCGGTTATGAAGGTTGTTTTTTCCTCATCGCCAAGGTTCATTCTGATCTGATTGTAGCCCGAGTAAGCATCCAAGAAGCTTAGCAACTCATGCCCTAAGGTCACGTCCACCAAACGGTCTATCTTGGGAAGTGGGAAGCAATCCTTCGGGCAAGCTCGATTCAGGTCGGCATAATAAATGCACATGCGCCATTTATCATTGGCCTTTTTTAGCAGAACGGGGTTGGCTACCCAGCTCGGGTAATGGACCTCCCTGATGAAGTCGGTTGTGAGGAGCTTCCCGGCCTCCTCATCGACTTCTCTCCAACGCTCTGGGGCTAGGTTGCGTTTCTTCTATCTAACGGGACTAACTACAGGATCAGTGTTCAGTTTGTGAGTAATGACTCCGGGTCTATGCCGGGCATCTCTGCCGCGGACCATGCAAAAACATCTAAGTTTCTGAGTAAAAAACTTACCAGCTGAGATTGCAAAGGCTCCTCAACAGAAGCGCCGATCTGGAGGGTCCGAGCTGGGTCATCTGTTGAAGTAGGCACGGAAACCGTCTCTTCTATGGGTGCAGCTCGTTCTTGATAGTGCTTCGTAGGTCACTCCAGCTCGAGGTCATCTGCCACCTTGGCTTTTCCTTTGAAGGCGGCAACATAGCACTTGCGAGACTCGAGCTGATTGCCTCGCGCTACCCCATCTCAGAAGTTCATGGGGAACTTCATGGCCAAATAATAGTTGGAGAACACCGCTCGTAGAGCATGGGTGATATGCTGACCTATTATGGCATTGTACGGGGAGGGAGTTGCGACCACCAAAAAACTGTGGTTGAGTCTCACTATGGTAGGCCAGGTGCCGACCTCCACAGGTATGGAAATCTTCCCCAAGGGCTTGACTTCCTCTCCGCTGAAGCCCACCAAGGGAGTGCTCGCGGGCTTGAGGTCGCTTTCCTGAAGCTGAAGTTTGTCAAACACAGCTTTGAAGAGGATGTCTGTCAAGCTGTCAGAGTCGACAAGGACACGCTTCACCTCAAAATCATTGATTCTTATCTTGATGACGAGCGCGTCATCGTGAGGGTAGTGGACTCCACGTTCATCTTCTTCGGTGAAGAAAATCGACTCCTCTGTCCTAGTCGCTTTGGGGGATTCTCCTCTTCTCTTTCGATCTCGTGAGCTGAGGTCCTGGCCCCAGCTGAGGTACAACCCGCGACAATCGATCCACCGGTTATCATGTGGATTGTTCCCCGAACTGGCCTCTCTTCGGGGGGTGGCCTCTGCGGCTGCTCACCTTGCCTGCTGCTGGACTCGGGAGCGTCTCTACCTTGCTCCCCCTGCCATCCTATCTTATTATCATTATGTACAAAATTTCTCAAACATCCGCGATGGATGAGCTCTTCTATCTCGTCCTAGAGGTTTTTATAGTTTTCGGTACTATGACCATGATCTTTATGAAAATGACAATACAAATTTTTATTTCTAACATTCGGATCTCTTCTTAGCTGGGGTGGCCACTTCACATACGGCGCATCCTTGATTTCCATGAGGATCTCAGCTTGCTTCACGCTCAATGGCGTGTAGTTTGGCTTTTCGGTTGGAGGAGCTCGGAAAGACTGATCTGGCCTTCCTCCCCAAGTTGGCTCTTTCTTTAATTGTTGTCCCCGTGGATTGAGGACTCATCTTCTCTTTTCCTCTTCTCAGGCAGGTTATCGCTCTTCTGGTTCATCTCCTCCTCCATTTTGGTGAACTGGTCAGTGAGCTTGAGGAATTCAGTTACATCCTTTGGTCTATTGACAACCACGTGCCACTTGAACTCCTTGTGCGTTATGCCTCTCTTGGCTGCTGTGAGCCTCACCCCGGGGTCCAGGACAGGTATCTGTAGGCATACATCATTGAGTCTCTTGATGTAGCTACGGATGGACTCCCCTTCCCTCTAGACTATGCCAAGGAGGCTTTCTTAGGTCCTTGGGCATCTCTTACTGGAGACAAAGTGGGAGGTGAAAACTTGCACGAATTGTGCCCAACTCTTGATCATTCCAGGCGCGAGGTTCTTGTACCACGTGCGAGCTACTCCCTTGAATGTGGTGGAGAAGGCTACAGACATGCAAGACTCACTTGCCCCGGCTAAGTGCATCTGCGATTGAAAGGCATCTACGTGATCATTTGGGTCGAATGATCCATCATACTTGTCCAGGGGAGGTACCTTGAAGTCTTTGGGCATTGAGACGGCTAGGAGTTCGAGAGACAGAGGAGATGGTACAGAGAGGAGCAGAGTGGATTTCACCGCTCCCGAGCTTGCCTCTTCTTTGGGGAGTTCGGGCAGGCACTGGGCTGTAGCTCGGTGAGCTCGACGGCGTCTTCGCTGCTTCTTCGTTGGCTCTGCATTGGTGCTGCTGGCCTCTGTGTTGTCGGGCACAGTAAGCCCGGGGAAGGGCTCAGACTGTTGTCGATGGCTGTGGATCGAAGGGCCTTGTCTATAATCCACAGCCAGGACCTCGAACTGGTTCTCGATGAGCGGGATCTTGAACTGTGAAGGCCGAGGTGATGTGGGTCTGGCTGGCCGAGAGTCCCCCAACCTGACTACATGCTGCGAGGTGGGGGGAGTGGCTTGTCTTTCCCTCCTGCCGCAGGATGAGGCCTGACTCCCAAGAGGGTTCTGAGTTTGGGAGATCCCTCCCCGACGAGGGGGGTGCTTGTTGCGACGGCGGGGCTTGGCCTGGTGCGCAGCGGGGTATCGAGGTGGAACTTGTTGCTGGTTCTGGGGCAGTGGTGGATTTGCTGCATTTGAGCTTGCATGGCTCACATGCAGTGCATCAGGTCTTCCAGCTGGTTTTGTCCAGCCACCAGGGGAACGAACGGTTCTACAAAGGTCGCATCTACTGTGGGGGGGAGTGGAGCATTTATCGGTGCCATGATCTGGGGCACATTTAGAGTAGAGACTCCATCCGCAGAGAGGGGTATGGTGAACTGGTCGATGCAT
Organism: Nelumbo nucifera; assembly: GCF_055504915.1. Classification (NCBI taxonomy): domain Eukaryota; kingdom Viridiplantae; phylum Streptophyta; class Magnoliopsida; order Proteales; family Nelumbonaceae; genus Nelumbo; species Nelumbo nucifera. The sequence goes on from NC_142653.1 coordinate 70,242,084, forward strand.
ACTGTTGGGGTTTGGGGTTGTCCCCCATAGGCGTTCTGGTAAGCATTGCGTCCAGCGTTGCTGGAGGAAGCCATGGAAACTTGACTGAAATTTCTTGGTGAGATAGGCTTTTCGAAGCGTTTCCCACAAACGGTGCCAATTGATGGTGTGCGATCTTGTCACTCCTAGCTGGCAGTGGTTGAGGTTCTAGCTGGCGATGGACGTGACACTTGCGAGGAAGAAGATGAAGGATCCCAAGGGATTCACCCGACGAGAACTCTCCGACGATCAAGTTAATAACTCAAAATGAGAGTTGTGAGAGAGAGAGATGCAGAGAAATCAAGGAGCTAAGAGTGATGATCACGTGATCCCCTTGCCCCTGGGGGTCGGGGTCCTTATATAGTGGTCTTCTGACATATCTAGTGTAACCGCCTCCGAATCTCTGTTGTGGCTATCTGTTGTCAGATAACGGCTTGGCGTGGCTGGTCATTACCTATCAAAGTTGTGCTGTCGGGCAAAGGTAGTTGCTACAGAGTACGGTCCTGCCAGATGCCGCCAGGCGAGAGACGTGGGTGTTGTCTGGCAGGTACGGTTATTAGGTTGTGAATCTCCCATGATACGTCGAGCTGCTCTGCCGCGAGCTAACTTACACCGAGCCACTGGTGATGCACTGAGGTGCTTCTCCGAGGTGAGTCTCTGAGAGCCTAAGTTTAGGCGAGAGAGAACTGATCCTAGTTAGGGGGCTGATGAGCCTAACCCAAGGTGTCTTCAGCTCGGGGTGCTCCCTACTTGGGAGTCTTAGCTCGGGGTGCTCCCTACTTGGGAGTCTTAGCTCGGGGTGTCAGAGTATCATCTTGCAGCGAGATGCCACTTTGGGGGAGCTATTAGGCTAAGTCGTACCGAGCTGTTATGCTGAGTTGTTACTTATGTAGGGTCATGTCCATGTGTCCCCTTATTATGAGGTCGGGCCAAATCACCCTCCATCAGCATCTATAAGGAAAGATTAACTTGAAGCATTTTCCATTTACAAGTCTGTATCTATTTGTATGAAAATGTTATCTCTAAACCCTAACCATGTTTGAACCAATTTTAGACCTTAGTTACACCTTTTCTCTATATATAGGAACCCAAATTGAGCTAGAAAAGAAAAAAAAATAAAAGGGAGTACAATGCTACAACATTCTTAAATATCTAAGAGAACTTCCATTTTGTATTTTATATAAAACCCTCAAGAAACTTGTAATCCAAAGTTTAAATACACTCCAAACACTTCCTCCTTGATCATTGACCTCTCCAAACTTCAATCCACTTAAAGAAACTAAAATCCCCCTTCCATTTTGTTGAGTTTTGTTGAGAAATCGATTGGAAGTGTTCTACAAGTTCAAATCCTCCTTAAAACACCATTTTCATCCCATTTTAGCTATTGGACATCAATCGTTAAGGCTATATCCAAGAGGTAAATTCTTTAACTAGCTTGTCTTGTTCTTTGTTTAATTTTAGACCATTTATTATTAATTTCTTGTGATTTCTTTGTGAATACAGTTCTTAATTGCTTAAAGTCCCTAAAAAGTTGTGAAAGTTGTATACCAAATTTCAATTAGGCTTTGGATATTGGGGTGGAGATGCAAGGGACTTAGGGATGTTTGTAACTAATTCTTAAAAACATCTTATCAAACCAAACCTAAAAGGAATTTGGAAGATTTTCCTACAAGATTTTGGAGTTTTCACATCTTTTTGTTTAATTTTGTTGAAGGAAAATTAAATGGAATTACTATGCTTGAAATACAATCAAAATTTGAATCCAAAGGAATTTGTTTAATTTTGTTGTAGTTTGGAGAGAGGGGTACCTAATACCTTCCCTTTCCCAATCCATTTGAATCCAAAGTTTCTTGGTTGAGTGCCTTTTGGTGGAAAAATGGAATTACTATGATTGAAATACAATCAAAATTTTAATGTTTGAAAGATGGTCCGTTTCCTCTAAAAAATGGGTAATGACTCATTTGTTTGAGTCGACCATAAGCTTCCCAAAGTTCACATTTATCTAAGTTTTATTTAAGGTGGAGAGAATTGGCATGTCCTTTTTGTGACCTACATTTATTAATTTGCAGTCATGTACTTAGTGGTTAACTATTATCAATGACACTATAAGCACTTGTGAAGAAGCTCTTGCTACAAGCAGGGCTTAAACACAAGTGATTCTTTTATTGAAAGTAGACATGTATAAATGGTATGATCCTTTCTAGTACATAAAGTAATTTACCTTCAATTCCTTCTAGTGTGGAATACCAAGTAAAAAGATATAGACACAAGTGACCCACACAAACATTAAATTAATACTGCACAATATACTGAATCAATTAGTGTTAGACAGTGTATGCCCTTAGCTCCAATCAGAATGATGTACATTATGACATTTAATGTAAATGAATAAAGTACATATTTGATTCATGTTATTATGGTGTGTTTCTGTGTAATACCCTTAAACTGGACACATATGAGGCTCGTGTTAGTTTAGAATCTTCACAGTCATTGGATAGATCTGGGGATATTTATCCTGCCAAGGCTGACACTGATGTGCTGCCAAGTTGGTTGGGGTGGCTTGTCTCAGCTGCCAGGGTGAGACCTGAGGTACATGCTGTGTGGGTTTTCTTGAAACCCTGAACCGGACCAGAATTCCAGTATTGCCCTAGACCTTGGAGATAGATGGGCAAAACTGGAATGTTACACCTGACCCCTAGGCTCGATTATGATACTGCACTAGGTGTTGGATTGGCCTGTCTTCGATATGCCAATCAATGAGATCTTTAGATGGGGTCAAAACCTGGGTATGTCGGGACAGTCCGATAATTCATCTAAGTGGGTGATCATAGTGACAGGAGCAGCCCCTTTGTCGGACAAAGTGAATGATCAGGGATGCACTCTCTGATGGAAACCAAAGTTGCCGACAACCGATTTCAACCGTTTTAATTTGTTTTGCAAAATATATTTATATAGAGATATACATATATATATATATATATATATATATATATATATATATATATATTATGGTTTCAAAATGTTTGCAAAAGATTTTAATTCCCGGGATCCATGTGAGTAGAGAGTGCAACACTATACCTTGCAGCTGAGGGAGAGGTCCTCTCTTGTCGGGCAGTGTTTGATCATTATGGGCCGAGAGGTTAAGTGTAAGACCATTCAGGGTAATACCTGATGGGCTAATCTTGCATCTGCCCACAGTCCTTGGGTTTTTATAACGTGGCTTGACCCAATGACCATTTAGTGTAAATGTTGGGCCCATTAAGAGCCCATGGTGATGGACTCAGGGGTTCACTGTCTCCTATAGTGAATTCGGCCAGACTTTGTAACAGAGGCTGGGCTGAACCCATGTGGCTGATGTATAGATCAATGTTTGGGTTCCACGCCATACAAGGACATCCAACTGGGCAACAGTTTGGAGGGTAAGTGAGCACATAGACTTAATGGGCCTAAAGCTCAATTCGAACTAGCTTAATTAGATTAATTAAAGAGAGGCGGTTCTGGGATTTAGATCAGCAGATTGGATAAGGGATTGCCCCTATCCACTCAGAGAGTCCAGATCCAAAATAGAGATTTAGATATGGAAACTCCTAATTAGATTAGGAGGATTGGTCTTTATCTACAAATAAGATAAGGGGTTATCCTTATCTCTTAAAGAGAGTCCAGATCCAAATACAATATTTGGATTAGGAAACTCCTAATGGGATTAGGAGAACCTCTCTTTAAGGCTATAAATAGAGGGAAAGGGAGAACCCCAAATCATCCTTCAGTCTTACTGATACAAGAGAGAAGATAGTATACAGTTGGACTGACGCCATCTTCTGCTCTTGTCTTCTCCTGCTATTGCCACCATTACCAGTTCGATCTCCACCTATAGGAGCGATCAATAAAGGGTTCCTGATATCGCCTTTTGGAAGAAAAGGTTATCTGAAGTCGTGCTCACTCGCCCTCCATCAGATTCTTGGTGAAGAATCAGGTTCTTGCTGAAGAGCCATCCTACTGATTCTACTCCACTCTACGCTGTGTCATCTTCAGTGGGAGCAGTTTTTGGTAATCTCCTTGGGTGTGAACACCTTCGTTGGGGGTTACTACTACTCCGTATCAAGTATTTCCCTCTCCTACCTTTTGGTTTCAGATCTAGTCTGGTTTAGGTTCAAGATTGATCCTTGAAAATGCAGTTTTCTAAAATAGGGAATGTGATTCCCACATGGGAGAGAGAAATTTTTGAAATTTCGCCCTACCTTCCTACTGGGATCGGCCATCCATATGATGGATCTCTCATCCCTTCAGTGGTATCAGAGCCAGGTTCAAATAGTGAACCGAAATTGGCCAGATTTGAAACTGCGCAAATGGGCAGAAGGCGTTCTACCCGATTTGCATAGATTGTTATCTTTTTGGGAAATTGGTTCCCAGATTAAGGGCGATTGATCTGAAATTAATTATTTTTAAATCTGATTTATATTTAGAATTGTTCTTTATATTTATCTTGATTTATGGGTTGTTCGTATGGTGGAGATCGAAGTCTTGATTGGCGCAAGAAAATTGCGCACCTGCTATTCTGTTCATTTTTGTCTGTAATTAATTTTTTTTTTTAATTTTTAGACAGAATGTATAGGAATTATTTTTGATGTAATATTAATAGAAAATTAGGGTTTTCTATTTTATTTCGTTCAAATTCGAAGTAGATCGTGCAGAAGGAGAGAGTTTCGCAAATTAGGGTTTGGCTATCTGCGATATGCAGTTTGAGAAACTGCAAACTGCGAACTAACCTCTGTTTTGCAGGGTAGCAGATCTATGAACAACCCTTGTACTGATTCTTGAATGTCTTTTATCAGTAATTTAATTTCAGATCATAATCTTGAATTAGATCTTGAATTAAAAATCAAATCCTAGACCCATTCGAACCAGATTTGACCAAACTGGTTGGACCGAATCTGTGGTTCGATGGGGGCTGTTCTCAGCCCTAATTTTTCAAATATGGGTCCAAGAGTTGATGGTTAATTGCAAGATGCAATTCAGCCCACACCTGTAAAACCCAGTTTTAATGTGTTAAAACTGCTTTAGCCCATTAATTGCATAAAAGCTATATGGGCCGAACTGCTCCTTGCAATTCAGCCCATATACCTAGATAATATTAATCAGTAATATTATGGATAATTATGGGCTTTAATTATGGGTTTTACAGATATTAATTGATTGGACCAATTCTGTTTTTCATGCATGTGATGTATGGATGTGTGATGTGCAACGTTCATGGGTCATACGTACTTGGCCCATGCTGATACGATAGTGGCTCTTGCGCACACCATGGCTGAATGCACATCATTGCCATAGTGTTCATAAGATCATTGGATGATCTCCCTTCATGGTGGGCCCCACACCTCCCCACGAGGAACCGTGTGGAACCCTAGCCGTTTAGGGCCCACCTAAATCTGGCTTTATGAAAGTCAGTGGGAGCCACTTTGGTTTGACCTAAATTAAACTAGGGCGTAATATTCTGTTCCCTCCTGAAATATGGGTGCAAGCGATAGAGAGATTCATATGATGAACTCTCTAAAGGCCTTCCATCATTAGCATGAAGATGGGTTATTCAGTAATGAGGAAATGCACCATAAAATTGTGGTATTCATTTGTTGCTGGATCTGTTGGAATGTTTCATAAGATGATAAGGGCGTCATGGACCGATCTAGGAGGGGCCTATCCTAAAATGGAAGATTCTCTCATGATACCTTGGCGTTCACGAATATGATGGGTGAGCACTCACTGGACAGAAAGGTTTAACCTAAAATGGCAATGAACCTTGTCTGACAGAGGCCAAAGGGAAAGATCATAAGATGAGTGGATATGATCCTTCACAGAAAGGTGATGGGGTTATGCAGCTAAAACAGTTGGCTCCATGCACCCTATGTGATTTCTCACATTTCCAGAGACATAATTCGCAGTCTTCGTCACTGAGATAGGAGGGAAATCTCGGAGATGAATAAATGGAAATGGAACATAGATTAAAAGCTATATCTATGTAGATAACATGAATCAAATAAGGTTGTGGACTAATATTTGCCTTTTATCAGAAATGGCAAACAGACAATTCGCAAAATTGTAGGACAACAAACATAAGGGCCTAAACTACGCTGACTAGTACAAAAACCTTATGCTGGTCCTGACATCTGAAAAGTTGGACAAAGTAGCTAAAAACCCTACTCCAGAACGTCTAGGTGATAGGGCTTCTGAGGCCCGTAGGAGGGACTATCAAGAATGGGAAGAGAAAAATTCCCTTGCCCGCTGCTACATCATAGCATCCTTAGACAATCCGATACAGTGATAGTTCGATCAGATCGATTGTCCAAGGATATCCTTGACAGTCTGAGGATGATGTATGAAGAACATAATCGTTCTACTAGACAGAAGGTCATGAAACAGTTCATGACCGTGCAGTTGTCCATGAACCAGTAGGTTCATGACCATTGTCTTAAGATGATGGGATATATCAATGAACTTGAGGCTCTTGGATTTGGGCTTGACCATGTCACTAAGGTGGATGCCATCCTAAATTCTTTGCCTCCTTTCAATCAGTTCATCATGAACTATAACATGAACAAGCTAAATGTTAGCATCCAAGAACTCAGCAATATGTTGCAGAGGGTCGAGGAACTGATCAAGAAGAAGAGGAAGGCTAAGAAAAAGCCCTAGAAGAAAACTACTAAGTCCAAGAGGCAGAGGAAGGACAAAGCATCAGATGCTTGTCACTTCTGTAAGCAAGCCAGCCAATGGAAGAGGGACTGTCCTCAGTACCTGGAATCCAAGAAACAAGGTAATTTTGAATCCTTTGTCATAGAAACCAATTTGTTGGTAACTTCTTCCTGGTGTATTGACTTCTGGGCTTCGACTCATGCGTGTAACTCACTGTAGGAGTTAAGGATAAGCAGAAAACTGAGTGACGGAGAAGTGACTCTTTACTTGGGGACTTTTGCAAGTGTTGTAGCTACAGCTATAGGAACTATAGAATTAAATTTCAAAGAAGGAATTACTGTACTAAAAGATTGTCTTTATGTACAGAATTTGAGAAGAAATCTAATTTCTGTTTCAAAACTGTGTGCGGATGGATATTTTGTTTTCTTTAGTAATACGGTTACTATTAAAAGAAATAAAAAATTCTTCGCATACGGAGAACTTGAGAATTTATCTCTATGTTCTCCATCCTTCTCTAGATACTAACATACGTCGGGTGACATCCCCAAGAAAAAAATTCGTGATATAGTTAATTCCCGAGATCCATGTGAGTAGAGAGTGCAGCATTGTACCTTGTAGCCGAGGGAGAGGTCCTCTCTTGTCGGGTAGTGTTTGATCATTATGGGTTGAGAGGCTAAGTGTAAGACCATTGAGGATAATACCTGATGGGCTAATCTTGCATCTGCCCACAGTCCTTGGGATTTTATAAGGTGGTTTGGCCCAATGACCATTTAGTGTAAATGTTGGGACCATTAAGAGCCCATGGCGATGGACTCAGGGGTTCACTGTCTCCTACACTGAATTTGGCCAGGCCTTGTAACAGAGGCTGAGCTGAACTCATGTGGCTGATGTGTAAATCAATGTTTGGGTCCCACGCCATACAAGAACATCCAACTAGGCTGCAGTTTGGAGGATAAGTGAGCACATAGACTTAATGGGCCTAAAGCCCAATTCGATCTGCCTTAATTAGATTAATTAAAGAGGGGCGGTTCTGGAATTTAGATCAGCAGATAGGATAAGGGATAGTCCTTATCCACTCAGAGAGTCCATATCCAAATAGAGATTTAAATCTGAAAACTCCTAATTAGATTATGAGGGCTAATCTTTATCTGCAGATAAGATAAGGGATTATCCTTATCTCTTAAAGAGAGTCCAGATCCAAATACAAGATTGGATTAGGAAACTCTTAATGGGATTAGGAGAACCTCTCTTTAAGGCTATAAATAGAGGAGAAGGGAGAACCCCAAATCATCCTTCAGTCTTACTAATACAAGAGAGAAGATAGCATACAATTGGACTGACGCCATCTTCTGCTCTTGCCTTCTCCTGCTATTGCCGCCATTACCAGTTCGATCTCCACCTGTAGGAATGATCAAGAAAGGGTTCTTGATATCACCTTTTGGCAGAAAAGGTGATATAAAGTCATGCTCACTCGCCCTCCATCAGATTCTTGGTGAAGAATCAGGTTCTTGCTGAAGAGTCATCCTGCTGATTCTGCTCCACCCTACGCTGTGTCATCTTCAGTGGGAGCAGTCTTTGGTAATCTCCATGGGCGTGAACACCTTCGTTGGGGGTTACCACTACTCTGTATCAGGTATATCTCTCTCCTACCTTATGATTTTAGATCTGGTCTGGTTTAGGTTCAAGATTGATCATTGAAAATGCAATTTTCTAAAATAGGAAATGTGATTCCCACATGTGAGAGAGAGAAATTTTTGAAAATTTGCCCTACCTTTCTGTAGGGTTCGGCCATCCATATGATGAATCTCTCATCCCTTCAATTAGGTCTGACTTACTATGATTTTGGAAAAAAGTAAGGTTCAAATTATCGATACAACATGTTTAATATAGGGTGTATAATATCAGAAGTATCGTACGGTTTTCAAGATCACTAATATGCTACTTTAGAAGAGTTAGGTGATTTCAGCCTTTTTATATGTTACAAGGTTACATCATAAAAGTTTTGTTAAAAGATAATACCAAAAATAAAAAAAATGTTTAAGTCAACATGAACTTTTTGATATGTAAATTGGTTTTCAAGATCACTAATATGCTACTTTAGAGAGACTTAGGCGATCTCATTAATTTTATATTTTAAAAGTTTGTGATAAAATCATTGTTAAAAGATAATACCAAAAAGTTAAATACACTATTTTCAAAATCAGGCTGGACCGGAAAAATCGGGAACCGGTAACCTGACCGGTTCCGTTTTCCTCCAAAACTGCTTTTTTTCCTCAAAACCGTTGATTTTGGTTAGTAAACCGCTGAACTGGCCGGTTAACCGTTTGAACCATTCGAACCATTCGAACCGTTTGAACGATTTTGACCGTTTTACAATTTTAATTTTTTTTTTGTTAGAACGGGCCTACCGTTCGGATCGAATGGTCAGACCGTTCAAACCGGTAACCAGACCCTTGACCGATTCAGTCACCAGTTTGTTTTTAAAAACCATGGTTAAATATGTTCCAGCCAACACAAACTCTTGATATGAAAAATTCATATATTGAGAGTACTGATTAGGGATGTTCATTATATGGTCTAAATCACTAAACTACACCGAATCGAACCGTAATTGGTAGTTTTGTCTAATTTGGCCTCAAAACAGTTTTCTTTGGTTTGAGAATTGCTCAAACTGTAAATTCTTTTGTTTGGTTTTTTAAATTTAGAAACTAGACCAAACTGTAAATCGTATTGAACTGAATTATTAAAAATATATTTATTGATGTATATAATATATATAATACACATGTTTAAACATATGTATGTATGCATGTATGTATATATTCATTTAACATTTCATACATTATTGTTGTTTGTTTCAATTTTTAACTTGTAATTTGATGCCCAAAGAATCGTTTATGCTTGAGAAAGTGTGAATGCAATTTATATAATAGTAATAAGTAACACTTCTTAACATTTCTATTTAATATTTGAATTATATTTGTTATTTATGTAGGTATGCATGTAATTTAGGCTTTCTAATTAGGTCAAGTCCAATAAAATGGCCCAAACCGTATTACAAAGTTGATCAAACCATAATATAACGGTTTGGTTTCTATATTAAAATAGTTCGGTTCGGTTTAAAATTTTTTCAAACCATAATTTATTCATTTGGTCTGAGATCTTCTCCAAACCAACCAAACTAGACCATTAATTAGTATTGATACTTTGAATCATTAGAAAAAGTACCGTGACAGCAATGCATGCACTTTCTACTTTGTCAAGTGCTTGAGATCAGCTTATAAAGGTTTGACAAAATTACTCTTTTGATTTCCTTCTCCAATTCTAGTATTATTGGGAGTTTGTTCATTGTGAAAGAAAGACTAACACTCCAAATAGCCTTTCAAATGGTGATGGTAGTGCACTTTTGGGTAGAAATAAAATGTAGACATCTCATGAATTGTTTGTTAGAAATTACTCCAATTTCCTTTTTTTTTGTATTTGGCGATGCTCAAAGTCTTTTTATTATTCGTTGAAAGATGATTGTTCAAAAGAAATCTTAGGTTAGCTTGTTTTTCTGAGTTTGAGAAGAAAATCCCCACATATGTGAAATAAGTAGGGTTATTTAGGTAAACAAACATATATTTTTAGAGACCAGATCTGCTCCTCACACCTGGCGCCTCACACGCACATCCTATCATGCATTGAAAACATCTCCCGTGCTTATTAATTATTATTCATGGGAGATGTTTCTAATGCACGCTGGATGTGCCTATGAAGCGCCCATTTGTGAGGAGCAGATCCCGATTCATATTTTTAAAGTTGCTTATGCTTCGAAAATTGCGGGGGGGGGGGGAGGGGTGTCTGACACAAAACAAAGTATAGGGTGTTCTTGATAGAACGGGAAAAAGAACAAAAGGGGCTACACATCACCGGGGGTATTACGTCCCCAGAAATCCAAACAATTTAAAATTGATAAAGCTCTAGGTCACGAATTTAAGCAAACTGGAGAACTATGGGCCTGATTTGCTAACCAATCCACGGCTTTTTTGGCTTCTCTGAAAACATGATGATAATCCAAATCTCCATCGAATCTTGACCTCATCCTTTTGCATTCTTCAATGATTGATTTCAATTTCCACGGGGGCTTGATTCTTCTGTTGAGGCTTGGAATTTCCTACGAAAACATGCTAGTGTTGAAATTTCTAGTTAAATTTTGGGCTTCCCAAGCAGCCCAAGCTTCAGTTAGACTAATGGTGGTTGTGCCAATACTATAGGCTTTTAAATCTAGAATCTTTCCCAAATGGTCCCTTGCAATACACCCAATAATAGACTTACCATTCACACAGGAAGCATCAAAATTTATTTTAATGGCATTTAAGCAAGGGCTCGACCATCTGATTGGTAACCAAGATTTCTCTTCTTTTTCTTTCAAATAAACAAGATTTTACTTCCCTAAATGAATTCAAGGCTCTCTCAATAATGATGGCTGGCGGCAAACTTTTATTATTAAAAGTCTTCTCATTTAGGCTTTTCCATATATACTGTAAAACCAGTGCTTCTTTGGTTTCTACCGTCTTATCTTTATTCAGTTACAATACCGAAATATATACACTCGAGTCTCCTACGTTTACAAGGATAAGAAGAGAAGATGTATCGGAGACTCCTGATTCAATTACAATTACAATAGAGACTTTCAATCCTAATTGTAATCCTAACACCCCCCCTCAAGTTGGAGCATGCAGATTGTGAATGCCCAACTTGCGGAGAAAGTACTCAAATTCTTTGCGACCCAGTGCCTTTGTAAAAATGTCAGTCAGTTGAACGGTAGTTGACACATAAGCAGGACGTATGCAACCATTTTGATTCACATCCCGTACAAAATGGCAATCAACTTCAATATATTTCGTACGCTCATGAAACACTGGGTTTGTTGCAATATGCAAGGCTGCCTGACTATCACAATATAATCATATTGGGTTTGAATGCGTAACTCCAAGAGCCAATAACAATCCCTTCAGCCATTTCAATTCACATGTGGTCGTGGCCATAGACCGATACTCTGCTTCTGCTGAAGAACGAGTCACAGTGTGTTGTTTCTTAGTTTTCCAGGAAATCGGCGATTTCCCAAGCATAACAAACCACCTAGACAGAGAACGTTGGGACAAAGGGCAGCTCGCCCAGTCTGAATCACACCATGCATATAACTGCAAGTCACAATTTGAACGCAAGAGAATTCCTTGACCAGGATTTCCTTTCAAGTAGCGCACCACTCGCAATGTAGCCTCCCAATGTCTTTCTTGTGGCTACTACATGAATTGGGACAGAACATGCACATAATAAGACAACTCTGGACGCATTGCTGAGAGATAAATAAGCCTCCCCACCAAGCGTCTGTATCGCTCAGGATTAGATAAGAGGGCCCCATCTGTTAAGGTGAGATTGTGATTCTGCTCCAAAGGAAAATGAGCAGGTTTTGCACCAAGTAATCCAACTTCAGAGATAATATCCAAAGCATACTTTCGTTGTGATAGAAAAATTCCTGTTGAGTTTCAGGCAACTTCAATGCCCAAAAAATATTTCAATGATCTCGAGTCTTTCATATGGAAGCAGTCACTCAAATATTTCTTGAAGACTTGAATTGCCATACGATCATTACCTAACACAATAATATCGTCAACATATACGAGAACAAGCACATGCACCCTGTCCTAACAAAAGGTGAAGAGGGAGTAATCTGAACATGATTGCTGAAACCCATATGTCTTCAAGGCTATGGTTAATTTAGCAAACCAACATCTCGGCGCTTGTTTCAAGCCATATAGAGATTTTCGCAACCGACACACCATACCTAGTTTATCTGACTAAAAACCCGGAGGCATTCGCATGTAGACTTCCTCATGAAGATTACCATGCAAGAATACGTTATGTACGTCCATTTGATGAAACTCCCAATTTCTAGTTGTTGCGACTACAAGGAAGGTACAGACAGTAACCATTTTTTCAACTGGGGCAAAAATTTCATTATAATCAATTCCCTCAACCTGCTTGTTCCCAAAATCCACGAGACGAGCTTTATATCTTTCCACTGTCCCATCAGCGTTATACTTGATTCGATAAACCCATTTGCATCCTATGGCTTGTTTTCCAGATGGCAAAGGCTCCACAGTCCATGTCTGATTATTTTCAAGTGCCTATATTTCTTTCTGCATAGCATCCCTCCATTTTTCATCCTTTACGGCATCAGCAAAAGAAGTGGGTTCAACTCCTGCAGTGATAGCTGCCAAGAAAGCACGATGTCGACAAGACAAATTGTTACAGTTCACATAGTTATCTATGGGGTAAGGACTACCTGCAGAATGTGATTGGCCGAGTGAGCTTGCAAAGGGACGCGGAGAGGGACTCAAGTGCTGTGTGGTGTGAAGCACATAGTCTCTTAACCTTGTGGACTGTTGTTTCTGTCGATGTCCACGCCCCAAATGAGCATCAGAGTGCTGCTGTTGCTCAACATTGCCACCCCCCCCCCCGACGTTAGGTCTGTCTTCGCTTGCATTTTCTGTGGTGACGTCAGAAAAATGCATGGGTGCACTTGTATTGGCATTCGGGTCTACATGGGTTCCTTCTTCTACACTGACTCCTTCTACGAGTTCATCTTGCTTGTTAGTCTCCGTCTCGCCATTTGCCAGTCCATGTGAATAAGTGGGTGGTACCAACACCTCATCTGTCCCACTTATTCCACAATCTTGTGCTTTGTTCGGCTATGCATCCTCTTTGTATGCATACGGGAATTCATGCTCAAAGAATGTAACATCTCTGGAAGCAAAGAACATGCCAGACTCTAGATCATATAAGCTTCATCCTTTCTTCCCAAAATGATACCTGACAAAAACACACCGTCTGCTTCGACTAACAAATTTATCCCCTCCATGACCATGATTGTGCACATATGCTAAGCAACCAAAGACTCGCACATTATCATAAGAAGGGGGTCGCCCAAATAACATTTCATGGGGAATCTTTCCCCTTAACACAATGGACGGTGTCCGATTGATCAAATAACATGCGGTCAAGACACATTCCCCCCAAAAGTCAATAGGCAAGCTAGCTTGAAAGCACAAGGCTCGGGCAACATTGAGTATGTGGCGGTGCTTGCGTTCAATCCTCCTATTTTGTTGAGAGGTCCCGACACAAGTGGTTTGATGAATAATGCCACTTTCAGCAAAATAACTAGCCAAGCAGACAAACTCAGTCCCATTGTCAGTACGGGTCACCTTGGTGGGTTTGTTAAATTGCCTTTGAACCATAGCAAAAAAATTTCGAAGGACTCGTCCCACTTCCGTCTTATCAATCAGAAGATAAATCCAAATGCCTCTAGAAAAATCATTCACTATGGTCAAGAAATAATGTGCACCACAAGAAGCTACAGTTCTATAAGGACCCCACAAATCACAATGAATTAATTCAAAAATATCGGATGCTTTATTATTACTAGGAATGAACTCTTCTCGACATTGTTTAGCTCGAAAGCATACATCACAACCCTTAATACTGTAAGTATGCTTAGTACAAAAAAGGTAGCAATTTAATAATTCTATAAGAAGGATGCCCCAACCTTTGATGCCAAATATCCAACGTTCTTCTCTCTATAGTCTTCCTTGCTCTTGTTGATGCAATGCTCCGGAAATAATAGAGTCCCTCTCGCTGCTCACCCGCTCCAATCAGCATCCTCGTAATGCGGTCCTGTATCACACATAATTTGTTAGTGAACTGGACGATACAATTCGATTCCTCAATTAATTATGATATAGAAAGTAAATTGCAATTCAAACTAGGCACATATAAAACACTAGTCAGTTTTAGGTGATCGTCCAGTGCAATTGTGCCTTCTTTTTCTGCTATTGTCGCTTTCCCGTCTGGCAGCCCGACAGAGCACGGAATGATATTCTTTATGTCTCTCATCGACTCGAGGTTTCCTGTCATATGATGAGAGGCCCCTGTGTCTATTATCCATTCTGACAATTTTTGCTTACCACCTAGTCATTGACTCCCTTCTTTCTGTGTGTTCAAAAGGTTGAGTAACATGTTCCACTACTCACTGCTCAGTCCGTTTAACCCGGTCTTGGCTGCATCGATTGATTCTCCTTGAGACGTATTGCCTTGCGTAGAGGCTTTGGCTGTATTGGCCTTAGCTTGGTTGTCACGACCTTTTCCTCCTGCCCCTGTTCGTTGTTTCTGTCCACCACGCCCTCGGCCTGTTCCACGGGTATTATTTTTTGGCCGATCACCCCACCATTCAGGGTAGCCGATCAGTTGGAAACAAGACTCTACATCGTGGCCTGTCTTGTTGCAGTGAGTACATACTGTGTTCTTGTCTCTGCCTTCGCTTTGCTTCTTTCCTGTGTGGGCTGTGAAGGCCACAGCTTCAGCTTTCTCTTCCTTTGCACGCGTCATAGTCTGAACTTGCTCTTCTTGAATCACTATGGCATAGGCTCGATTCAAATTTGGCAAGGGTTCTGTACTTAGTATATGCGAACGCACACCTCCATAGACCGTGTCATCTAGCCCCATAAAAAATTGATGAAGTTTCTCTTCATCTCGCTTCTTATCCCATGCCCTGCTTATGTCGCAGCTGCACTTGCCACATTGACAAGTGGGATATTGCTCATAATTTCCCAATTCCTCCCATATCATCTTGATACCTCTTTGTTTACAATTCGCCAGCTCAGATTTGACTTGTTGAACCCGTGGTCCATTACCAACAGAAAATCACTCCTTTATGTCGTCCCAGAGTGTCTTCGCAATCTCAGTGTACGTTACGGTTGAATGTAAATTTGGTTCAATCATATTCAGAATCCATGAAACAAGCATGGAATTCACCATCTACCAATCTTCTAATTCCACTGAATCCTCCGAAGGTTGTTTCACCGATCCATCGATGAAGCCAAATTTCTTCTTGGCTCGTAGCGCCGTCCTTATTGCTCGAGCCCATTCATCATAGTTGTCACCTCTAAGCTGGATCTGTGTGATAATGCTCCTTGGATTGTCATTGGTTGATAGAAGGTAGGGTGAGATCACGTTCCTTGGACATTGATTGCGCCCTGATCCTTGTTTTCATAGTGCTGTACTGATCTGGTCTGTGAAAAACACAGCATTGGACTGAAAAACACAATGCATAACGTTGTCGCCGCTGATCACTGGTCTGAAGTGCCGCCGTTGTTCACCGAAGGAGACGATGAACAGTGATACTTTAGAAACCAGAAGTCGCCACTTATCACTGGTCCGAAGTGTCACCGCTGTTCACCGAAGAAGACGATGATCACCGAAGGAATATCGCTGCTGATCACTGGTCCTTTGCCGGCGCCGAACGATCGTTGCTATCGCCGTTGATCTCCAGAGTGCCGCAGAACGTTGATTCGCCGAAAGAACTCTGCGAAAAATCACAGTGCCGCACTGATTTGGTTTGTGAAAAACACAGCTGACTGAAAAACACAGCGCAGAACGTTGTCGCCGCTGATCACTGGTCCGAAGTGCCGCCGCTGTTCACCGAAAGAGACGATGAACAGTGATACTTCAGAAACCAAAAGTTGCCGCTGATCATTGGTTCGTTTTACAAGTGCCGCCACTATTCAACGAAGGAGACGATGAACAGTGATACCTCAGAAACCAGAAGCAGCGTCGCCGCTGATCACTAGTCCGAAGTGCCGCCGCTGTTCACCGAAGGAGACAATGGTCACCGCTGATCACTTGTCCTTTGTCGGCGCCGAACGATCGTTGCTGCCTCCGTTGATCTCCAGAGTGCCGACGCTCTGATACCATGTAAAACCAGAGCTTCTCTGGTTTCTACCTTCTTATCTTTATTCACTGATAATACCGAAATATATACACTCGAGTCTCCTACGTTTACAAGGATAAGAAGAGAAGATGTATCGGAGACTCCTGATTCAATTACAATTACAACAGAGACTTTCAGTCCTAATTGTAATCCTAACATATACCATAAAAGGATGGTGAATTTTTCCTTTGAATCTGGGTCAAGGCTAGGATTTCTATCATGATCTGACAGAAACCTCTAGGTCTCCTGATATGAAATGCTAAAGTCATTAGCTAAATTGAATGTATTCTGGGTTACTAACTACACTTGTTTTGTATGGTTGCATTTGACAAAAATATGGTTAACATCCTCCTCCTCTTGGCCGCATAAGCTTCACAAACCATCAATCTCCATTCCCCAAGACAAGAGAAGACTTATTGTTGGGAGTTTGTTATTTAGGATGAGGTAGATAAATGTTTTATATTTGGGAGGGATGTTAAGTCCCCAAACTCTTTCTAATTCATTTGATAAGCTAGGGGGATTTCCATTAAAAGAACTAGCCTTAATGTATGCTGATTTAATAAAGAAGCTTCCATTAGTATTTGGCCTCCAAATTATCCTATCCGAATAAAAATGGTTCTCACTTTATCCCACACTAAGGGTGTGGGTGTGTGTGTGTGTGGGGGGGGGGGGGACCAAACCAAAATCATATGGCTTGAGAATAGATTGTTCTTAAAATAAAAACACAGAAAACATGTTCTTGGTTGTATATGTGTTTCTTGTTTTCAAAATTGAAATAAAAAACATGCTTTTTGAATTTCTTGTTTTAGAAAAGATGTTTTCATCTTGTCATCATCATCCAAACCATATCACTACTATATGAGATTAGCAATATGAATTTTGTTTTTCCATTTCATTTGGTTTAATCCATATCCATTGTTAAATTATGGGCACTTAAACCAGTTCTAACTACTTAGCCCATGTCCTTTCTGTCTACTTTTACTCCTTTTAAACCCTCTAACTTGCAACAAACCACTTCTTCTCATGGATGCTGCTGGCGGTCTTCTATGCACATGACCAAATCATCTTAGTCTACTTTATCTCATTTTAATATTTTATGCCTTTTGGATCTACTCCTAAGTTCCTATCAAATGTTGTTATTTCTGGGGTTTTTTCACTTATCTATCTCAGCATACACTTTTCTACCATACTCATTGTCTAGACTTGTTTTTCTTAACTATCCAACCCAACCCATGATCACTGCTAATTTAATCACTATTACTATTATTTATTAATGAATAGTTAAATTTTAACTTAAATTAATAATATTACCACTTTTTAGTTAATCTACTATTAATTTTTTTTATGGAATCACAAAGGAGCTACACAAGCCTGGGTGTAGCTCTTCCCCACGAATCTACTAAGCAAATAGCCCTAAGCTCACTAGGAAAATTATTGGAGGAGAATACAAGACCACTTAACACTTTACGAGCCAACCAATCCGCTGCATGATTTGCCTCTCGATACGCATGCCTAAAGACAATATTTAGGTTGAACATGGATGACAAGCTAAGGCACTTCTTGATGATGCTCTCCAATCTCCAAGGGGGCTTTACCTCTAAGACAGTCGATGACAAGCTTGGAGTCTCCTTCAGTAATGATTGGCTGGTCTCTATAATTAGTAGCAATGTTGATGGCCTCCCATGCTGCCCATGCTTCAAAAAGATTAATCGTAGTGGACCCAATTCTATACACCTTAATCTCAAGAATACCACCTTGAAAATTCTTAACTATGCAACCAATTGCACACCTGCCATCATTTTTACTAGAAACATCAAAGTTAATCTTGATACTACCAGGTTTAGGCCCCACTAACCAATATAATTCCAATCTTTATTGATGGTAAAGTCAACACCTAGGGTGCTATTCTTAATCTCATTCCAGTAGCCAATAGATCGGTCAATTAATATCTAAGGGATAACAGAATTATCATTGAAACATTTATTATTTCTATTTTTTTCAAATAAACCAAAGTAAATAAGCAATCTTTCTTTGTAAAATTGATCACTAAAAGACCAACTACAATCAGAAATTCTGTCCCACCAGTGCTTAACCGAAGCATCACCACCCAAAGGACCAGGAAGACTCGAAGACAAGAGCCTCCACACTTGGCTCAAAACATTGCACTTAGTGAACAAGTGGTCAATGTTCTCATCCTCCCCAGAATGCACACAAGATGGGCTTATGTTAAATCCTCTAACAATTAGTTTATTTTTATTTGTAGTTAATCTACTATTAATTAATATATCATAATTGAATTTTATTTGTATGGTTTATTATTAGAAAGTTGTATGTTTAATTTATACTAGATCTTTGATTTATTATTAGTTATATGTTTAATTAATTATTAATTTTATGATTAATTGTACCATAGATATATTAGCAGCGGATATTTGTTTAATACATATTTTATGAGACAAGTGCGGAGAAGAAAAAAAGTAGAATAAATAAGAGAGAGACTATAGGGATGTGGGATGTTATGGGTTAAAGGGGGAGGTGTGATGCCCATGGTTTTAAAAACTGACCTAGAAATGGAACCACTTTGGCTATTGGTTTTTGAGTCAGCAGTTTGACTGTCTAGGTCAAACGGTTCAAACAAAACACGTATATCTCATCTTACCCATTAGATAGGAATATTAGGGTAAGATGGATATAAATATGATGAGAAAGGGCTGAGAATGAGAGTGAGAAGAGGCTCTGTTGGCTAAGAGAACTTAGGAATGAAAGAATACTTTGAGAGAAGA
Source organism: Nelumbo nucifera (assembly GCF_055504915.1). Taxonomy (NCBI): domain Eukaryota; kingdom Viridiplantae; phylum Streptophyta; class Magnoliopsida; order Proteales; family Nelumbonaceae; genus Nelumbo; species Nelumbo nucifera. The sequence goes on from NC_142653.1 coordinate 70,261,383, forward strand.
AGAAGAAGGCCACCTGTAGCAGTGATGGCAGCAATGATGGTGATTTCAATGAAAGTAGATATGAGATCTCTCTCAGATCTTTTTCGGTCTCACAGATCTTTCATCTAGATCTCTCTCACATATTTGTAAACCTGAGATCTCTCTCTCTCTCTCTCTCACACACACACATACCTCTGATCAACTTGGATCTCTATCTCTCCCTCAAATCTCAAATCTAAGACATTCTCTTTTCATTCTTTTTGTTTTCTGTTTGTTATTTTATTTTTTGAAGACTTTAAATATGATATATTTAACTGCAAACTGTTGTTTGAGTCGAATGGTTCAACTGTCAAACCATTCAGGTCAACGGTTCATTGACCAATTCATCATTTTTTGGTAAAATAATGGTTCAATACTAAAACGGAACCAGTACCTTGACCGGTTTCCAGGCCAAATGGTTTGCCTGTCCAAGTCAACGGTGATGACAACTAATAAGAGAAGTATTAATAGGGGGGTGGGGGAATTTAAAGTGATGGGATCCTTTCCTTTCCCTACCTTTTCTTTCACAACCAAACATAGCCTTAAGTAAAGGATAGTTTTAAGTGGAATTGTTATGAGAAACATGGATAACATGTCGAACTAAGAGTGGGAAACAAACCAACAAGTCATTGGTTTAGTGAAAGAAAAAGAGAAAAAAATTAAACACAAAATAGAGAAGGGGGAATGGAGAAAGGATGCCTTTGATGTGGCGGGCATTGCTTTATATATATGGGTTGATTTATTGAAAGAAAAAAGAAGAAAGAATAAAAAATTTACAAAATGGAGAAGGGGAAATGGAACAAGGAGAGAGAGCCTCTGTGTAGCACACATTGCTTTATAAATAGAGAATGGCCACCCTGTACTAAGTACGGACTAGTATTCTGATATTTTGTCGGACACCCATTATTTATCTTGTAAATTTTGGTTATCTTTTTATTTGATATTTTTTTTGTTATACTGATTTGTTTTTTTTGTTTAATTTTATTTTTTTAGTGGAGTTAATATTAAACCTTTTGAGAGTAGAGGTAGCTACCATTTGAAACTCATACTATTTTTGAGAGTGGATAGATACATGTCTAAAAAAAATGTTTCTATTTGAGAGAGGAAATAACCACTCTTTTAATACTCTTTATTAAAAATATAAAATATGATGCCAGTTTTAGAGACCATTAGTGACTCATTTAGAGAAAAATAAATGGGTCGGGTTGAACCCAAACCCACTTTTGACCGAATTCAACTTTCCCAACCCATTAATTTGTTAAGTCATTGGAACATAGAAAAAATGTTGAAAATATAGAAAAAAAATACATAAAATAATATAAATTATGAGAAAATATAACAAAAATTATGGAAAACATAGAAAATGAAAAATTAATAGTAAATGTATAATTAATACAGAAATTATAGAAAAATAGAGAAAATGAAACAAAACTAACAAAAATTACAGAAAATTATTAAAAAATATAGATAAACAGTGAGAAATATCCGTCTTAGCATTTTGCATATTCATGACCAGCTAATTCATCCATGAGATCAAAGTGCCAAGTGGTTTCCGGGAGAGTCCCTAGTGTTATAGCCTATGGAAAACACCATCTTCCATATTTCTACAGATTCTTCTTCTTTTAGCAATTTCTTAGAAATTCTAATCACTTCTACAAACAAACCAAGAAAAATGCCAGAAGATTTAGAACAAGAATTGAAAGAAGAGCTAATTCAATGGACAAACCCCAAAACTAATCCCAATTTCATAACCAAGACGACCCAAAAAAAGAAGGGAAAATCCCCAATTTGTAGTTTAGTATCCTGTACTTTGAGCCTAGTTCCACTTTGGTCCCCAACTTTAAAATGTGACAATTTAGTACCCGAACTTTCAAAACGTGACAATCCGGTATTTGCCATTAAATGACATTTGAAAATGACATAAATGCCCTTCGAGTTTCATCTATTTTTCTTTATTGACCATCCAAACATTGACAAAAAATTAACAGTCCCAAATCCTAGACTCTTCTATTCAAAAAAGTTGGGGTCACTAGAATGCCCACTCAAATGTGATCCCAACTTTCTTAAATGGAAGAGGCAAGGACTTGGAACTGTTAATTTTTTGTCAATATTTAGATGGTTGGTAAAGAAAATTAGATGACACTCAAAGGGCATTTGTATCTTTTTCAAATGCTACTTAGCGGCTGGTTAACAACTAATTAATGATAGGTACTGGATTGTAATCTTTTAAAAATTCAGATATTAAATTATCACATTTTAAAGTTTGGGGACCAAAGTGGCGCTAAGCTCAATATGTACAGGATACTAATTGGAAATTTTCCCCAAAAAGAAAAATACCTTACTGTGTAAAGATACTTCAAAACATGGGTATTTCTTCTTTCCTTTAAAACCCAAAACCTGACTAGAATGCAGGAACATGACTCGCTAATTTTACATGATATGAAATGTTGGATAGAGAAAAAATCTGATAGATAGAACTGAAATAGTAGCAGATAAATAACACTGAGAAATCAATCCGTAATACTGATAAAACAACGCCACTGCAGATTGTATTAGTTAGGGCTTGGATTAGGGTTGTGTAAGTAGGGAGAGAGGGGCAAATGAATAGTGGAACAAAAGTGGGAAGCAGGGAGAAAAGAAGAAAAAGGAAAATTCTTATGTCAATAGATACCCGGTGGTCACCCATGACCTAATCTGCCCTATCTGCTAAGTAATTCTTTAAGCCTGTGTTTGGTTTTCCTACCTTTCCTTACTCTTTCCTTTAAACCAAACACAACCTTAATGGTTAACGGACCTGTTATTGACCTGCACCAAAATGGACAACTCAACCCGTTAATAAATGGGTGGATGGGGCGGATTAGAATCATGATTCTCCAGAGTGAAATTTTTACACTCCGTGGAATCGCGTGCCGGGAGGAGTTTTGTCATCCCAATTCGAATCAAGCAATTGGTTCGCACCAAACGTGTTTCTCATTCCAAGAATCACAAGGAACGATAAAATAATGATAGAATCACTCTCCGAGAGTGATGCCAAACAGGGCTTTAGTATGTGGTTCATTCAACGTAAATAAACACTAGGGATGTAAACGGATCAAATTCGAATCGGATCAGGTAATATCCAAATTCGAGTCCGATTTTAAAAATTCGATATCCAAATTTGATTTGATATCCAACGGATATCGAAAATTAATTTTCGAATTCTAATCCGATTAAATATTTGAATATTCGATTCAAATTCGACTAATTAATTATTTTAGGTAATTAATAAATATATGAAATAAATATTTTATTCATATAAAGTATATAAACAAATAAATTATTTATATAATTTAATTATTATATATATATTATATAAAACATTTAACACTCCTAATTCGACTTGATTTGGATATTTATCGAATTGAATCAGGTCATTTCTAAATTCGAATTCGATTAATTATTCAGTATGAATAGGATATCCGAATTCGATTGATTAGATATTCAAATTATCCAAATTTGATTCGATTCTTGAATTCAAAATCAAATTTTCGAATATCGTTAACACCCCTAACAAACATACACCCTTACAAAGCAACGAATTAGATGGATACCTTGTCCTTTAGTTCGACAGGTGAGACTATTGACGGGTCCAAAATTGGGTGGGCTATCAGAGGATGGAATTTCAATTCCACCAGTATAGGCAGCATAACATTTCTGAAGCTTCAATTCCTATATAGGGTGAAGCTTCATTGAAATGCGTTCGCAGAGGTTAGATAAGATACAAAATATGTGAGGTTCACTACTTTCCTCATGCAGTATGAGAGAGAGAGAACAGAAAGATTGACAAAAAAAATAAAGGTGATGATGCCCTCGATCAGCTTTAATGAATTTGTGGTCGGTGCTTTTAGCAAAAGGGAGTGCGTCGTTGGGGAGCCGAATCATTCTCTCTTTTGGGGCATCTTAGCTGTGCTTGACTGCTTGCTGATGAGCACCATGCGTTTGTTCTTTTGTTTCCTTAAGCTTCGTGTATTCATAGGTTGACAACTCGAAGAGAGAACCGAATCATGTATCAGATATCAATTTCAGCTTACTTTATGCTGAATTTGCAGGTCATTGAGCTAAAGATCAGTGGGTCTTAATCTTACATCTTGTAAAGCAATTCAAGAAAGAATAATATGCACAGCTTCCATTGTTTTGATGAGGGACATTATCTATGGAATCTTCCTCATCAGCTCTCATCTTTAAGAGATTCCCTTCATAAAATGGCTTTTTTGGGTTTCTTGATTCTCAGAGGTGGTACTGATTTGGTCAAATTTATTTTGTCCCATATACATGTTTGATTTGAACGAGATTGTAACTTACCACCCACAGATTTTAATGAAACATTGCAAGCAGATGATAAAAGCAATTTTGGAACCAGAAATGATCTTGACAGTAGTTTTCAAATGTATGTTGATGGCTCATAAGAATAAAAACTGATTTTCTCATGGCAGCAAGTCAGCGAGGCCCAGGAAATAGAAGCCAAGAATTAGAACTCTGCGAAATCATCAAAGGACTGCAATCAATTACCTAGAGAGCTTGGAATCAAGGTTTTTAAAATCGAACCAGACAGGGAGTCATTCTGGGGTACGTCTGATTTCTGGGTTGAACAGTTTTCTGGGTTGAACAGTCTGACCATTTGAACCCAACAGATGGTCTATTCTGAAAAAAATAAAAAATAATAAAAATAAAAAACAGCCAAAATCGTTGTCTGAATCAACAGTTTAATGTTTGAACCACCCAAATCAATAGTTTGCTGACTAAATCAATGGTTTTTGGCCAAAAAGCAATCATGAGGTGAAAACATTGCTCAGAATCAAACAAAAGAGAAAAGGAACAAAGGGTCTGTAAGCAAGATATTTTGGGACTGTCAGGGGATGTAAAAGTTTATAGCAGATCAATGAAATTATATGTTTAGTGTTTTGGCTCAATTTAGAAAAAATACAAATGCAAATATGTATAGTGTGAATACATATAAAGTAATACAAAATATAAGGTTTTCCATTCTATATATTTGCATTTGTACTCCATCAGACTTTGGTGCAAAAAGAAAATGAATTATTAATATCTATTGTTTTATGTTAATTTTGATGTAAAATAGGTTTGAAAGATAATCTGGCTTTCTTTCTTTGCATCCTTTTGTTTGAACGGTCAAATGGTCATCTAGATGCATGGTTTAAAGCTGAAACTCCTGAGCTATAACCCACTGACCAAATTTTAATAAATTTTACTAAGTTTAATTATTATATATTATCTTGGATAGATAAGAATAGAATATATGCCTTCAAAACTCTGATAGATTGGGAAATTAATTCCCTTCCAGATACACAATTGCCGTTTCATCCGAAGACAATTTGCTTGCAAACAGTGAAACATCTATCTATATCTATATATAGATCTGTACCCGTGGATATTTGCCTAGATTTCTGTGCTGAATATTAAATTAGAACCAAAGTATTAAAATTCATTTAAGGTTATTTGTTTTTGTCCTTTAATCTTATACACATGCATAGAACGTATTTTTACACTAGTATATTGAAGGATATCATAGGGAATTTTATTTATATAATGAGTTATTAGGCATTATTTTTGTGTTGATATTGGGATAATGCCGCCCATGGTAATTTTTACAACCCAGTAATGTTTCTAGATCTGTTTCACATCTCAACCATTTATTTAGAACATCAATGGTGATCTGCATGATTGAACCATTGACCCATTCAACTCAGCCAATGAGCTACAGGTTAGATTTATGTACTTGACCACAGAAAGAATAGTAAGAAAAAAGAACAAACTCTCCTTATATGCCTATGATCTTCTGCCTTTAACTGATATTCTTGAGAACTTATTCCTTGATGAATGAGAGTAAGGCAAACCCAAACACAGGCTAATATATGAAAGTGTTGTGATCTCTTATTTTGAAAAGATTGTTGAAACGCGCTAACCTTTTCAAACTCATTCTTTAATGCATGGTTTTCAAAATCGTACGGGATTGGAAAAATCAGGAATCGGTTTTGTTTTTCTCCAAAATTGGATTTTTGTCAAAAATGTTGATTTGGTCAATAAACCGCTGATTTGGGTGGTTAAACCGTTTAATAGTTTTGACTGTTTTTTATTATTTTATTTTTTTAAATATTTTTTGTCAGAATGGGCTAACCGTTAAACCCTGAAACTGGACAAAAATGGATGGCTAGAGTGAAAAAAAGCCTCTTCATCTGCCTTAGCTAGAAAATAGTGAACACCAGTCTTATCTCAAGAAGTACGTATAAAATGAGCTTTTATCTTGCAATATTGTTTGAAATGCTTATATGCCATGGTTTTCAAAATTGGATCGGAATGAAAAACTGGGAACTGGTTAAGTGATTGATTCTGTTTTACCTTAAAACTGTTATTTCACCAAAAATTATTGATTTGATCAACAAACCGCTGACCTGCGTGGTTGAACTGTTCAAACCGTTCAATGATTTTGACCGTTTTTTATTTTTATATTTTTTTATCAAAACAAACCATTCATTCGATCTGAACAATCAAACCATTCAACCCAGAAACAGAACCCCTGACCGGTTGATTGTCCGCCTCGGTTTTAAAAACCTTGTTACATACCCATTTCAGTTTCATGCTCTATTTATTAAAGAAAATGGATGATGAAATAGGAATCGAGAAAGCTACCGATAAAGGCACGTCTGTCATGCAGTCATGCTTTTACTTTTCACTGCGGGAGTGATTAGTGCACATCCCATTATGTTAATTTTTTTTTTTTTTTTTGATAAACTGAACAAATCTCTGGTGAAAAGGCAAATAAACCACTATTAATGTCAAAACAAGGAGGTGTTTTATCTTTTAAGACAACTCTTTTGAGTAAGAATTAAGACTGTACTTCTATTATCAAAAGTGTGATGTGCCCAAATCACTCTCCTTATGTGTCATGTATTGGCAACATATTTACTTAAAAATATAAATTACAAATTTACAATTAATTATGGACGAAAGACTTGGGCCAATTTCATAATATAATAGCTGAATTGGCTGAAATTAATAATTTATTGTTTTATCTTATAGTTAACAAATTTGTAGGGGGTGCAAGTTGGATTCTACAACCCATTCAAATTTTGACAATACCCAACCCGAGCCCACCCAAGTTTTACCCCTATAAATTTGCATTTGTATAAGCTTTGGGATTTATGCTTTTAAAGCACAAAAGCACAAAGCCTCAATTTCAAACCTTGTACTTTGCAGTTGCTTTTAAAAGCAACTCTTACAAAACACTTAAAAACACTTTCTTTTGCTCATTTTCATTTCTTACAGCTCAAAGCTTAAAAGCAAAAACTTATCTAAATGTAGCCTAAGTTATTAAAAAGATTATGAGTTGTTAACCATTAAACCAAAGGTTAGGTTAATTATTAGAGAAAATTCCTGATCAGTACCTTATACTTTAGGGGTTGTCTCAAGTCAGTCTCTGAACTTCAAGATGTGTTTCTGTGGTATCTGTACTTTCAAATTGTGTCTAATTGGTCCCTATTCGTTAGTAGACATTAACTGACAAGTGAAATGATAGAAATACCCATCAGGTGTCATCTAATTTTTTTTTATCTACCACTTCCACATAAATCAATTTAAGAGTTGAGCAACTTGAAATGGTAGCGCTTCAGATGCAACGACTATGGCGGATAATTGTCATGTTCGTTAATGTTGAGTTCCTGTAGTCTTCTTTGGCTCGTCCGGGGAGCATGAGCTTTAGCAATTGATTGGTGTTCGGTTTCATAACCCTTCTTCCCCTTTCCTTCTTTTAACACTCAGATGAAATGGGTAAAATGGTCAGGAAATACCATAAAGGGTAATTTTTCCATGACTGTGTTGAATGACGGTCAACTAACAGTAAGAACCTATTAGACACAATTTGAAAGTTAAAGGTACTACTACAAAGACATGTTTTGAAGTTCAGGGACTGACTTGACCCCCTAAATTGCAGGATACTAATGAGGAATTTTCCCTAATTATTATATCCTTGAATATTTTATTATTAAATATAATATAATAAGTGATTCAGTTCAACTATTTCATCAGCCATTATCAAATGACCCCTTTATTTCAATATTCCATTTCTTTTGCCAACGTTCTAAAAGAAAGTGAAGAAATGGTAAGTGGGAAAGAGAAATGCAACGGTCACAAAAAGGTGCTGCCTTTCTCCACGGCTTTCTTTTACTCTAAATCTTCTTTCCAACGCATGCAAATATATTGGATAAGATAGCTTTTGACAAAGCTATGAACTTCATAGTCGCCCAATTGATAAGCATATGATTCTGTACTTTTGCACAATGCAGTTCCGGAGGTTTAAATAGTTATTTATTGATAAAAAAAATACAGTTCCAGGGGTTACAATTAATAATAAATAAAAGTGTTTTGCACAAATCTGTATCGAAAATCATGGTTTTCAAAACTGAATCGGATCGGACGATTAGATGGGAAAAACCTGGAACCAGTCAGGTGACTAGTTCCATTTTACTCCAAAACCGTTATTTCCCCAAAAATCATTGATTTGGTCAGCAAACTGCTGACCCAGGCATTCAAACCGTTTGAACCATTCAGCAGTTTGACCGTTTATTATATATTTTTATTTTTTTAATATTTTATTTTTTTTGTCAGAATGGGCTGTCCATTCGGTTCAAACGATTAGACCATTCAACCTGGGAACCGGACCCCTGACCGGTTTGTTATCCGGTTTGGTTTTAAAAACCTTGTTGGAAACACATATTTGGACGTCCGTTCTGTTTTGCGTATGTTTGTTTATAATTATGATTTGCACACTTAATACAATTTATACTTTTCATCTGATTTGCACTCATTGATAGTGCAAATTTTGCATCCCAAAAATTAATAAAAAATTTACACTACCATCCCCTTCTCTCTCATATAAAGTGGGGACAACATCATCTTCCTACGTACCTTAGAAATGAGCAACCCTCACTACATATTTATATGATGTGGGGACTATTACTTCATTTTACATTCTATTATATTTCTCATAAACAAACAAAACAAAATCAAATATGAAGCAAGTAAACAAGAATCGGTCTGGGAAGTGTGTAAATGCCTATCTGAAACATATATGCGCTCTGGTTCAATTTTGTAGGCATTTGGTAAGAATACAGTTATGTACCGAAAATGCAAACTTATTTTGTTTGTGTGCAAAGTAAAATCAAAATTATAAGTGAACCAGATTTTGCATTTTCTCATTTGCACTTCATGCATACTGGTGCAAAATAACACTACAAGCAAATGGAGCTTAAGGCTGTGTTTGGTTGTAGTGCAATTTTATTTGCACTAGTACAAATGCATGGGAGTGTTAATGAAAATAATACAAATTCTTGTTTAATTTTGTTTTGTATTTTATTCTATTCTGCCTCAAATCTTAATTTATTTGTACTTTAAGCAAACAAAATAAGCTAAAATTTGAAACAAAAATAGGTCAAAATTTTCACTTAAATCATTTACACTGCTATAGTTTTGCATCAGTACAAATTTATTTGCATTCCAACCAAACACACCCAAAAAATAAATGTAATCATGCATTTTCCTTTTTTGTAGTAAGCAAAATGTATGGTACTGAAATATTTTCATTGTTGCACATACGGATTACGGACTATAAATATTGCACTCTATGTTTGCAAGCAATGTTGCTGTAGTGTTGAAGGCTCGAGTAATCCTGTGGTGCTGTTTCGTCATTGGAGAAAAATATAAATTGTTTTCAGATATAAAATTAGAGTACATATGTCTTCTTATTAATTAACCATAATTTGCGTTTATTTGGTTCTTATATATTGCTCTAGTTTTAAACACTAATTTAGTATTTCATTCGTAAAATGCATGCATTTTTATGAGTTTTATATATTTTTTCCCTTTTCTCTAAGTTTGAAATATGTGTAATTTGATTAGTCTATAAAACAATATAGTATACTAGAGGGGGGACCTGTGTGATGCATGGGCTTTGTTAAGTGAAAACCTAAACAATAGATATATATAAGAGTATACAATTTGTTTGGTAGTGTTCTAACTGGCTTAAACTGCCATATAGGCACCTTCGTGGCTGAAGTCCTTCGACCATGCTAGCGCACTACTTACCTACAAGTGTAGTTAACTATGTCATCAAAGACCTTGGATAGAAGCGGAGTTCCATATGGACCAAGATAAGCATTGCCTCCCAAGAATAAGCGCCCTTGCCGGGAAAGGCGGAGCTCCTCGAAAACCTCGGTGGGCGGCCTCATTCCAATGACCCCACAAGGAGCATACCCAAGTACAACTCGGACACTTTAAAGGGATCCCTCCTCAAAGTAAAGGGGCTTCAACACTCTAGACTCTCTTGCTCTCTTATGGTCATCCTTGGCTTGGCCCAGCTCAGTTCAGCTGACTTCATCCCCCCATTACTGACTTGAGCATCAGAGTTCTTTCTCAAGGACCTCATCCCCAGGCCTTTGACACTTTCCTATTTGTAGATCTCCTTAGTGAATGATCTCGTCATTCCACCTTAGCTTTGTCCAATTGGCAGGATTGTCTATTTCATGTTCGGTTTGGCACACCTCAGATTGGACAACATCAGATTGGTCTCGTCTCTGAGAACCAACACAAAAAGTTTGTTTCCAATTTTCTCTCTTCTCGTGCACCGAAAGCGATCATGCATCCCAAAAGCACCTCCAGTTGCTCTGACGCTCACTCCCCATCTCAGGGATCCCATTCTTGGTACAGCTCCCCCCAATGAAGATCGGTCGTAGAACCAAGTGAATCCTAAAAAGTTCAATGCTCTATAGAAGGTCGACTGCCCCATCTTAATGATGGAAGAAATGGGGCAGCAAGGACATGCCCCTACAATAGTGCAACCAGTCTTATAGGTGCCTATGGCAGCTAATCCTCATGCCAAGGACCCCAAAAAGGCACCCTGTAGATCCTCCAAGACTTCTTGATGATATGTGTTTGTCATAATACAAACACCAAGTTCCCTCTATGGTGACTCGGCTAAACCCTAACGGCTGAGGATGAACACTTGGGATTCTTAGCGCAGACTAATTGAAGCAAGAACGACGTCTCCGCCACTCATGGCTTGAGGATGACCAACGAAGACCGCTCCATGGTGTCATAACGACCTTAAGGAGCTGAAGACCCATGGCAAGCCCCTCGATCTAGTGTTGAGGGAAGAGTTACCCGAGTACTATGGCAGATCTGTTAAGGATTAGCCGACCAGGTCCGAGGTGACCAAGCTCCACTAAGCTCTCTAAGAAACCTGAGAGCTTGGAAGTGCCTTGGCCAACTAGGCTGGGGATCACTTGAGACATCAAGTCTGAGACCTCGGCCAGCCTAAGACTTCAGCCACCTGGCCATTAAGCCTGAGACCTCGGACACCTTAAGACCGAGGCCACCTAGCCATCAAGTCCAAGACCTCAGCAAGAAAAAGACTTTGACCAACCCAAGAGAATCAAAGCCAACCAATGACCGAAGCCGATTCCTTGGGGACCTCGGCCTTGTCACCTTCAGTCTCCTCGACCTCAACCTCCTTGGCCTCGGTTAACTTGGCCCCACCTTTGGTCTTTCGATCTCCTCATCCTCGGCCTCCTCGTCCTCGACCAACTTGGCCTCACCTTTGGTCTCCTCAACCTCGGCTAACTCAGCCTCACCTTAGTGCTCCTCGACCTTGGCCTCCCCAGCCTCACCATCAATCTCCTCTACCTTGACCTCAATCATGTTGGCATCAACCTTCAATACAACAAGCTCTGCAACCTCTAGTTGAGGCCTCATCTTGGACTCACTCTTGAAGTGGAACTATTGGAATGGGGAGGAAGAAGAGGATGAAAAAGAAGACAGCTTACCAAAGAAAAGAGTACGAAACACCTTAAGAGCATCAAACCTGGTTCGACCAAGCTTTGACCAGCCAGAGTAATCTACTAAGTTTCTCAGTCGAGTACTTTAGGAGCTTTTCCATTCCACTGTGACCAAGCACCTCACTCCTTGACTTTGGAACTGGGAGACTATTGTTTGGGTGGTGCCTTAGCTGGAAGAAACTACCACGTAGGCACCTCCATGGCCAACGTCCTCGAACCACGTTAGCACATTGCTCAGCTACAAGTGTGGATAACTATGTCACCGAAGACCTCGGGTATAAGTAAAGTTCCACATTGACAAGGATAAGCACCGCCTCCCAAGGATAAGTGCCATACTCGGGGAAGGTGGAGCTCCTCGAAAACCATAGTGGACAGCCTCATCCCAATGACCTCGCAAGGAGCGTATCTAGGTACAACTCGGATACTTAATTATTTAAAGGCATCCCTTTTCAAGGTTAAGGGGCTTCAACGCTCTAGACTCTCTTGCTCTCTTACTGACTTGATCATTGGAGTGCCTTCTCGAGGACCTCATCCTCGGGCCTCTAACTCTTTCTTGTTTGCAGATCTCCTCGATGTACGACCTCGTCCTTCCACCTCGGCTTTGTCTAATTGGCAGGATTATTTTTGATCAACTTTGGTTCAACAATTTCCCAACCCAACCAGGTTGGATCAGTTTCGATTTGGCCATTCGTAAACCAAACTAACCTAACCATGGATATATATTAATATTTTATATTTTAAATGTATTTTGTTAATATGGCAAAGTGGAAAATTCCCATGTTCCTTAGTCTAAAATATTTTATATCATAAATTTAATTTTTAATAATACTACTGTAAGTTCTTAAGTTTAAATTTAATTTTTAAGTTTAGATCTTTTGAATTAACTAACCAAATTGAAAATCAACCCAAAATGATACAACCCGAGTTGGTTGGTTTTCACTAATGGTTAGTTAGTTTTGGGTGACCAACTCTCCAACTTGACTAGATTGATTTGGTTGGCCAAACTACTTGTAACCGAATCGAACCAACCCGTGAACACTCCTAATTTTAGCTAAATTAATCTCCAACAATTATTGAAAATTTAAAGCAAAAATACAAAATTATTGAAAATAAATTTATAATGAAAATACAATAAAGAACTAATAAAAATACAATAAGTAAAATAATTACAAAAATACAATAAATACTAAAAATATATTAATTAGTCAATAAATAGTGTAATCTCAAATAATAGTTTTATCTCTAATAAATATTAATCACTAAATTATAACAACAATACATAACTACAAAAAATAAATTTATAACAAAATAAACTAAATACAACAAGTGCAATAAATTAAATTTAAAAAGTTATATAATAATAGTTTAATCTCCAATAATTATTGAAAATTTTCTATTAAATGACAAAACAAAAATAGATTTATACATAATTATTGGTAATATATTTATCACACAAAACAAAAAATAATTATTGAAAATATAATAAATATTAATTTTAGCTATTTTTAATATTTTGTAATTTAAGATATTTAGTTATTGAAATATTTAAATAATATTTTATTTTTACTGTTAAATATTTTAATGTTATCATTTGAATAACATTTAAATTAAATCATCCATAAAATTATAACTTAAATTGTTAGTACATAATTTTGTGATGAACTTTGTAAAATATAAATTATTAATAATATGAATATTATTAAATCTATCATAAATATTTTTTTTGTGTTTTTAGTAAATATTTTAAAGTTATTACATAATTTCATTATAATATATAAATAATTCTTAAATTTTTTAATTCAAACTTTCTTTAGATAGCTATAGATAAAAAGTGGGGGTGGGAGGAATTAGAGATAATTTAGGAGATAAATAGGAATTGGAGATAATTTAGGAGAAAGTGGGGGATAGTAGTGCTACTTGGCTAGACATTAGAAAAGCAAATCCCTTTTTCTTTATCTATTGGTTGTTAGAGATAATTTAACTTATGTTGTTTTCTTATTGGTTTAATGGGGAATTATGTGAAATTAAGAAAATAAAAAATTCAAAAAGATAGAAAATTAGGAAGGGGTTTGGAGCAAGGAGAGGCATGGTGATGTGGACAACCTTGTTTTATATATATAGTAGCGGGGACTTGTGCGATGCACGAGATTTATTAAATGAAAGATAAATAATAGAAAGGGCCATTTACTAAAATGCCCCTTATAGTTTCATGGATTTACTAAAATCTACCTTATAGTTAAAATTTTACTAAAACACCACATATAATTTGCAATGGATTTAATCAATCTTCTATTAGATGGCACTGTTGACCCTAATGTTCATTTAAATAAATTTAATCAAAAGAAAATAAAAGTAAAAATACCATATGCCCTTTATAAGACACAGGCAACCACTCTATTGGTTATATTTTGTTAATTTTGTTTTCTATACAAAAAAAGTGTTAAGGGTATTTTTGGAATAAAAAATCATGGGCCAAATGGCAAAACAAACACTCCTTAATGAAAGGTTGATTAAGTGAATAAGTTGTAAAATATATGGGATGCTTTAATAAAATGAAAGCTATAAGGTACGTAAATATGTAAAACTATAAGATGTGTTCTAGTAAATGACCCTAATAGAATCACATAAGAGTATACAATTGTTTTATATTTTCAACTTTTTAAATAATTAATAATTATTCATATTTTATATACTACTTTTAATAATTTTTTTATAATACAAAAATAACAATAATTAATTTCAATTAGGTTTATTCATCAAACTGATGAAACCGGCCAACCTGATCAACTCGACCCGAGTTAGTCGGTCTTCTAGTATTTTAGGTCGGCTTTGGTTAAAAAATTTCCCGATTCGACCAAGTTGGATCAATTTCACTTTGGCCATTTGTAAACCAACCAAAATCGAACGACTTAACCATGGATATATATTAATATTTTATATTTTAAATATAATTTTTAATATGGAAAAGTGAAAATTTTCCCATATTTCCTAGTCTAAAATGTTTTATATCATAAATCTAATTTTAAATTTATTTTTTAATAATTGCACTACAATTTTTAAAATTAAATTTAATTTTTAAGCTTAAATCTTTTGAACTGACTGACCAAACCAAAAAATTGACCCAAACTGATACAACTTGAGTGGGTCGGTTTTCACAAAAGGTCAGTTGGTTTCAACTGACCAACCCCCCAACTTGACTAGGTCAATTTGGTTGGCCAAATAGCCTACGACCGAACCAAACCAACTCATGAACACTCATAATTTCAACTAAATTAATAGTCTCATCTCTGATAAATAACAATAGTTTAATCTCCAATAATTATTGAAAATTTATAGCAAAATTACACAATTATTGAACATATACTGATAATGAAAAAAATACAATAAGTACTAAAAATATATTAACTTAGTCAATAAATAGTCTAATATCAAATAATAGTTTAATCTCTAATATTAATCAATAAGTTATAACAAAAATACAATAAATACAATAAGTACAATAAATTAAATTTAAAAATTTCACTAATAGTAGTTTAATCTCCAATAATTATTGGATGTTTTCTATTAAATAAAAAAACAAAATAAATTTACACATAATCATTTAAAATAAAATTATGGAAAAAACAACAAATAATTACTGAAATACAATAAATATTAATTATAGTATATATAATTATATAATAAATACAGATTAAGAGTTTAAAATTATTATTAATAAATATTATTTTTTTTGAAATTTATTTTCTCGAATTATTACTTGATATAAGTGAAATTAGTTATTTACAATATTATGTAAAAATATTAAATTATTATTAATTTCAATATTATATTATAATTATTTTTCTACTTTTCAAAAAAATTTTAAATTTATTACATAATTTCTTTATTTTAACTATTTAGAATATGGTTATGTTAAATATTTTGTTATTCAAAATACCTAGTGATTTAAATACTTAAATAATTTGTAAAATATTTAAATTTTAAAATATTAGTTATTTATGGAATTTTATTATCCATAAAATCATAATTTACACTATTATTATTTAGGATAAATTTTATTATTTAGGATAAATTTAGAGATAAATCTGGAGAAAGTGGAGGAGGTAGTTTAGGATAAATTTTAGGAGAAGAAATTATTTAGGTTATTGGGAATGCGCGTTTCATTGGTTGTTTCAAAAATGACATGGAAAAAAAACAAAAAAATCAAAAAAATGAAAAAATTTCTTGACCGCTTTGTTTTAATATATATATATATATATATATATATATAATAGATTATATACATATATATTTGATGTTTCAGATTATATGTATATACATATTATAATAAGACAAGAATATAAATATTATATATAATATTTTATATTACTTAATGTATAATTTAATATTTTCACATATATATTATATTGTATGTTATAAAATATTATAATATTTTATATTTAAAGTCATAGGCCCAAAGCCCAACCACTACAAAAAAATACATTTCTAGCAGCAGTTTTTGAACCGACTATTTGGTGACTGTCGGCTATTTGTCTCACACCAAAAACCTAGCCTTTGATTAACATAGAATTTTTGGGTTTGAATTGATTAAGGACTCAATCCTAATCCAACCTGAAGTTAAATTGACATGTTTTCAATCCTTAGTTAACCCCGCTAAGACCTCCAGTCCAACTCAACTCAATCCTTGCTCTCTTTTTTTGTTTATATTTAATGGTATTGTTTGATTATTTTTTAATAGGTCTGTTACCATATCTAGGTAGTTGTGTTACTTTAATTAAGTGTTCTTATTGTGTCTTTAGTGTTTTTTCGTGGTTTATATGTCTCTTTATCAATTTCATGATTTGTAAGATTTGAATAGTGGTCAATATCTAAATATTGATAAGCGATATATATTATTCATCATTGTTTATCAATTTTATATCTTCAATTATGATATCTTTTGTATGCGATTTGGCAGCTCCCTGCTAGCTGATGACTCAGAAGCTGAGTTGGAGAATTCCTTGCTAGAAGGTGATTTAGATGTCGATTTGAGTAAGGCCGAGCTAGAAGATAGCTTGGATGTCAAGCTATATAACGAAGAGTTGTGTAATTTTCTAGGAGACCTGCAGGGAAACAATATTAGAGTGCCTGGGTTTCTTTACCCGGGGAGGGCACTCTGATGCTTAAGTCAGTGAATTGGTGTTTTCTGAGAGAGCTAGAGAGCTACGAGAACTAAATTGCGCATACCTTCTCTCAGGAGAATAGTGCATTTATATAAGTGTGAGGGATTAGAGACCTCCTATAATGGGTCCTAGATTCTCGAAGAGCCGTTTCTGCTAAGTTGGGAGAGAATGTCTCCGTAGGTTACGTAATCTGCGCAAAGAGCTAAGGTCTGTCCGATCGACTTTGATGCGGGTGATGCGGGTAGGTTGGCCTAACGGTCGACCATTATTACTCTAGAGAACTTGGTCTTGATAATGGATCTATGTAATAGGTTAGCGAGCACGCTTTGTAGGTCGTCACTTATACCCTACTTAGCTCGACCGATCTCCAAAGGAGGTCACTCCTTGAATGGAGGTCCTTTAGGTCGGCCAAGCTGAGGTACTTTAGGTCGACCATAAGTGAGGTGCTACTAGCTGGCCTACTGGAGTGATCTGCTTACTCAATGCCGAGGTGTCACTTGGATGCCACGTGTAATGCTATTATTCGAAGGTACATCGTTAGGTCTCCAGTAGGTCTCCGGAGGTAGGTCGCAAGGTTGGTGAAGGTAGGTTGCCAAGTCGGCGGAGGTTGGTCGCTAGGTCTCTAGTAGGTCTTCGAAGGTAGGTCGTCAGGTCTCTAGTAGGTCTCTGAAGGTAGGTCACCAGGTTGGTGGAGGTAGGTCTCCAAGTCTCTAGTAGGTCTTTGGAGGTAGGTCACCAGGTTTCTAGTAGGTATTTGGAGGTAGGTCTCTAAGTCTCTAGTAGGTCTCCGAAGGTAGGTCGCCAGGTTGGTGGAGGTAGGTCGCTAGGTCTCCGAAGGTAGGTCGCTCGGTGGAGGTAGGTCGCTAAGTCGACAGAGGTGGGTCGCTAGGTCTCCAGTAGGTCTTCGGAGGTAGGTCGCCATATGGGACTCCATCATTTTGGCTAAGGCAAGTAATTGCCTACGTGGTGTCGGGGTGTCATCCAATTGTTTTGAGATGCCACATGTCATGATGTCAGCGGAGGGCCAAATCTGCCCTCATCAATTGCCCCAACTTCCGAGCTGAGGTCAGCTCGAAAAAGGGAGTAGCTTGTTGTAGGTCTTTCAGCTCAGAGCAGCAGTTTTGCATTTGTGTCGACAGCCGTGAAAACTGCCGCTAGAACTTCTAGCGACAGTTCTTTTAGTGGCAATTTGCCGACTTCCGTTAAAATTTCTAGCGTCAGTTTTAGGGACCTTTAAAGTCATTTTTCTTAATTGTAGTGAACCCATGATCATACCTAGTGCCAATGCTTGTTATCCTTGAATAAAATATTCATTTGCTTAGTGAAAGTCATAATAAAGAAAAGGAGTAAAAGTCTTTATAATTCGTCCAATGGTTAAATTTGATTTTTGAGCAAGAAAATTAAGGGTATTCTTGTTATTTTCAAAATTTTATTTTGGTAAATCTATTTAATTATTTAGATTTAATACCCTATCCTAATAAGATCTACTGTATTGATTTATTGATCACATGATTCATCGTCTTCTTCATTACTACTAGTGAGTGAGCACTTGCTTTGCACATGGAAATTTTTTACGTCAACGATGATAATAATAATGTTTTTAAAAATTTCAATAATTTTTATATATTTACGTATAAAATAATTACTATTTATCACTCTTATTTTTCTTTAATATGATGAATATATGATATTAGAGATATGCCTAAATGTTTTTTTTTTGACAAAATTTACTTATTTTTGTAACTTTTTATATGTTTTAATCTTTTTTAATTTTTATTATATATTTACGACATCATGAGTTAATACATATGAGTTAAAAGGTTTGACCTACCACCAAATTTTTCTTTTTTTTTGTTTTTTGTTTGATATAATGACTATATGATAATAGAGATCTGCCCAATTCTACAAAACTTTTGCAATTTTTATACTTTTTTGTGTTTTTATCTAATTTTATATTTTTATTATTTAATTATGGTATCAAGGGTTAACACAATTGTCCAAAAGGTTAAACTGTTGACCCTCTACCAAATAGGAAAACAATTTAATTTTTTTGCATCACCTTTTGTATTTTGTATTTCATTTTCATCACCAAGAAATTTATTTTTATTTAATATGATTAAATATAAAATATTAGTATTTTTTATTTTTATTTTTTTGTGATTTTATTATCTTTTAAATTTATTATTTAATTCTGATATCAAAGATTGACGCATTTGACCCAAAAGGTTGAACTATTCACCCACCACCAAATAGGAACACAATTTCAATTTTTGTTTGATTATGAATTTTGTATTTCATTTCCAACATTAATAAAAACAATTACTGTTTACCATAAGTGTTTTTCTTTAATATGATTGATACAAAATATTAGATATGTGCCCAAATTTTCTATATTTTTTATTTTTTGTATTTTTTTGTATTTATTTCCAATTTAAAAGTTTTATTATTTAACCATCACATCATGGATTAACCCCATTTGACTTGGATGGTTGAATTGCATACCCACCATCAAGATGGAATAACAGTGTAATTTTTTGGTTTGTTTAAAACATGGGTTTTATATTAATCCTAGAAGTATTGGATATAGATATCATAATTCATTTGAAGCAAAGAAAAAAAGATAAAATTTAATGAGAGGGAGTGAGAATTAATACTTTAAATATATGACTTAATGAAAGGGAATTGAATGAGATAAAAAGTAGTTCAAATTACATTTTATGCCCTCACAATTAGAGAGGAACCAAATTAAAAGATAAGGGCATTGTAGTCAAGAACAGTTTTAATGAAATATGATAGGAGTTAATGCTGTTTAAAACAAATAATATTTATTTTAATAATTTGTTACGTAAATAATTTATTAATTTGGATTAATTATATTAATAATTTTTAACAAAAATAATAAAGTATTGCTAATTACGTAATAAAATATTTTCCATATTATATGTTAGTGTTCTATTTTATTTATTTTACTTTATCAATAATTAAATGCTACATTTTTTTTTTGTAAATAGCTATAGGGGATGGGTTACACCCATTGTGTAGCCCAATGAACCAAAAAAATAAAAGATCTAAGACCAGATTTTCATAGTGTATTAATAGTTTTCAGGTTGCCTAGCCTAGCTTGACCCACACCTTAAGCGTAAGAATATTTGTCTGGGCATAAGACATGTACAGGCTTGCATGTGTTAATTATAAAACTATGATATTTTTACAAATTAAAATATTTATTTAATTGTAGTCTATTATAAATATATATATATATGACATTACTATCTATATATTAATAGAAAATTGTTATCTAAATACTATATAATAATATTAAGCATAAATGCATATTAACTTCTAGGTTAAGCTTAGGGGTAGGGATGGCAATTTTCCCTATCCCTGCCAGGTACCCAACTTCCTCACCCCAATGGGAATTGATTTGGGAATGAAGTCCTCACCCCGCCCCAACGCCAATTATATATATAATTTACATATATGATATTATTTATATTATATATCAAAATAAATTTAAAATATTATTCATATTTTAAAGTTTTCCTTTATTTTAAGTAAATTTATTTTTTTTTTAATTTTGTTAATTAACAAATTTGTGGATTCAGGTCCCTACGGGGAACCCGTCCCGTTGGGGATTGGGGATGGAGGACAACTATTATCCCCAACGGGGATTAGGTCGAGGATGGGGATTTATTTTGAAATCAGGGTCGGAGATAGGGAATATGATCCCTGCCCTGGACCTGCACCGTTTCCATTACTACTTAGGAGTTGCTTAACTTGGGCCCTATCCAATCCAATACCCAATTAGGCTTCAAATCCAATAATCCTAGATTTGAATGTTAGAACTTGTATATGATTAATAATCAGATTGGATGTGGAGTTAACCCCATCCAATCTGATTAAAATACATATCTAATAAAAAATTATTTTATATATATGTAGTATAATTATGTATACATACATCTAATAAAAATTATTAATATGCATTTATTATACATATACTTTAAAAATAATTAGTTCTTTTTTAAACACAATAAAATTGTTGCAGATGAAATTCGAAATCAAACAAAATAATCTAGTGTGAATGCAAATCTAGAGATTCCATAATCGGATGTTGATGCAGATGTAGTTGAATCTGATCTAAATTTGATCCATTTACATCCCTATTGCCCACATTATGTGTGCGTTTGGTGTATATCTGATGTAGACCTAGCTCAAAAGAAAATAGTTGTTTGAGCTTGGAAATTTAAAGGCCTAGTCAGGTTGGGCTAAGTCATCGATGAGTTTTTACATTTTATTATTAATTTTAATTATCCTATCAATATTATTTTTTATTAATTTCTTAATTTTTAATAGTTGCTAGATAAAACTTGCTAAAATTTAATATTATTTATTAAATTTATTAATTTTAGTTATTAGGTTTCAAATTATAATTTTCTGACAATTAACCAATTAAATAGAATTTGAATATGAAATAAAAAAATTGATTGAGAGTAAAATTCTCTCTTTCTTTAGAATACAATATACTAATAATGGAAGATGCCTATCAAAATATGTTAATATAGTTAATGATGGAAATGGTGGGAACTATGTCTTAGAATTCTCTCTCTCTCTCTCTCCTGTTATTTTTAGGTGTTTTAACATTTTTGATATTTTTATTAACTAATTTTTAAACTATTATTTGTTTATGGATTGGTTGGGCCCATGCTTGCCTTGAAGTATTAGGCCTAACATGGCCTTGAAATTTGTGCACTTGATGGGGCCAAGGCCCGGGCCAGACTAAAATGATCACCCTTAAGCATGGTTTATTAGATTAATGAGGATAAGAGAGAAAAATAAAATAAAAAGAAAATAGAAAAAGTAATTTAATTGAGTAATTGAGAGGAGAGAGAATTAGTGGAGTGGGTTATTGGAGGAGAGAGTGTTAATTGAAAGATTAATGAGGTGAGATAATCAAAAGAGTTAATGAGAAAGATAAGAGCGTTAATGGTGAATTAATGAGAGATGAAAGTCTTAAAAACTTAAATTTGATTGACTATTTGAGTTATTTTGTTTAATTTAAAAAATTTAAAAAATCACAAAATAGATAAATGGTAGTGAGAAAGGATGGCCATGCTACCCGACATGTCTTATTTATTATATATCTGAATCTGATATGTTAGATCTGATCCAAACAGATCTCACAAATCAAAATCCATTAAGGAAAGTCGGATATTCGAATCAGATCCAATCTAAATATGTTGAAGTTAAAAAATAAAATATAAAACAACAAATTTCTTAGTTAGTGTTTATGAAGTTTGATTTTTAAGTGAAATTGAAACATTTTTAATTAAAGTTTTAAGAAAACCAAAAAAATAGATGGTATCAAGAAATTGGATTTGAATCGGGGTCTATTTGAATCTGGTCCAATAACACATATGTTAGATCCAATCCGTTCTGAAGATCCAGTTAGATTTCACATATGGTGATTTGAATCTGAATCCATTAAAGAAAGTCAGATATCCAAATTAGATCCAATCTAAATAAGTTGGGGTTAAACAATAAATTTCTTATTTTTTTTAGTTTTTTAACTTTGAATTTTAAGTGAAATTGAAACGTTTTTACTTAACATTTTAAAGAAATCAAATTTCTTAATTTTTATTAACTATTATAAGATAAATCTAGGGCCCATTTGCCGCACATTTTTGGGAAGATCTTCTGGTATCTCTGACAGTCAAAAGACACATTGAGATTTTGCATGAAGATCTGAGCAGCCCGAAGCACGTTTGACAGATGCACATCTTTCCGTGCATCTTTCTGTGTCTTTCCGCATGAGAATAAAATGTGAAAGATGCGAAAATTTTCATTTGGAGCTTCCCAAAATCAGCCCAAAATAGGCTTTTCGCGCCTTTTTAGTGCTCAAGCTTTTGGCGGTTAGATCTTCTACGAGCCAAATGGGAATAGATTGAAAATTAGTCTACCCGACTTGTAAATAGCCGAAAGACCGCACGAAAAGACATGCCAAACGGGCCCTTATTTTAAATTTTACTATTTTTTATTAATAATTATTATTTTTAAGTGACAAAATCTTGAGGAATCGGACACTATTATCTAAATATTATAATTATTATTATAATAGTGTAAACTTTACACTATTATCAAGTATTTTTAGTTGTGGCATGGATTTGGGGCTGGGCTTGAAGTATTAGGCACAAGCTTGGTCCTGAAATTAATTTGTGGGCATTATGCAGACCCCAGCCCAGGCCAAGCTGAAATGATCACTCCTAAGTAAAGTGTGTTTGGTTTATTATCTATTTATTCAAAAAATAAAAAGGATAAGTTAAGAAAAAAAAAAGAGTCAATGAACTAATTGAAAGGAGAGAAATTAGTGGAACGAGTTACATGAGGAGAGAGAATTAATGGCATGATTAATGAAGAGAAATAATCAAAAGGAGTTAATAAGAAAGAAAAGACTTAGAGAGTTAATGTTGATTTAACAAGAAAGGATGAAAGTCTTAAAAATGATAGACTACTTCAAATTCAAATTTGTCTAAATGACAATCACATGCATTGGATTTCCGTAGTTATTATAACCTACATTTTTTCAGAGGTCAAAAGATTTGAATCTTACACCACAGCTACTCAAAATTTTTATCATTATTGTATGAACTTTGAATCTTAACTTTAAATTTTCTGTTCTTAGAATTAAGATATTTATACATGCTCATTTTAGTTTTTCTATAGTTTTTCAAAATTTAACTATTATGTTTCAATAGTTTATACTTCAGCATTGAAGTATGTGGTCCTTAAGGCTGTATTTGGTTTGAAGGAAAAAGTAAGGAAAGGAAGGAAAAAGTAAGGAAATCTATACAAAATTTGTAAAGGTTTCTTTACCTTTCTTTTCCTTTCCCTACTTTTTCCGTCAAACCAAACATAGCCTTAAGTATATATGCCTTACTAGCAGGGACCCATGCGATGATGCATGGACTTTGTTAATTAAAAACGAAACAACAAAAACCCATATTTTATAATTATATCTCAAAAATCTAAATTTTATAATTAATCCAACAGTTTGTTTCCCATATCCAACTGCTGAGGGGTGTGGAGAGAGAAAGTTTTTGATACTCTTCAAGTTCAATTGCTGCTTTTTCTCCCAGTCTAATTAGGTTGAATTTCATTTTCTCAGAGATAATTTTGTTTCTTTGGTTCCAAACATTTCAAATGACTAATTGCCGTACTAGTCTCACCAATCTAAATTACAAAAATAAAATTTTAAGAATACGAGATTACAAGGTCATATATAATATAAATTTATATAAGTAAATAAAAATTACAAAATTTAAATCTAAAATATAAATAAATTATACATCTAGACAATAAATATTGTATCGATCTATGGGTTAAACAGTGTATTATATGCACTGCTTATAATTGAGTTGGGATCTGATTTGGTTGTTTGAACAAAACCAGCTATATCAATATATAATTTGTGTGTATGTATATTAGCATTTCACATAAATATTACTAGTTAATGAGTATTTTTACCTTTTTACCCTTTTACAATAAAACCTATTTTTCTTCCAAATGTGTCAATTAAACAAAAAATCAGGTCTTATCCCGTCAGACCTTGGTTCAAAATTAGTTATGCACTTTCTTTTATTTGGTCGGGTCCAGGTCTATCCCTGAACCAGACCGAACCCAACCCATTCCGAACATTAATTTTCTTTTCTTTTCTTTTTTTTATATCTTCACAAGGGCTTACACATTGGGGTAGCCCATCCCCCAAACCAAGTGCAAGCAGGATTCGATCCCAAGTCTTTTTTACGACCAGCAAGAGAGTAAATGCGACTGAGAACTTATTGGCTAACATAAAGGGAAGAAATAAAACATGTCGAGAAGTAGGAGTGTAAACGGATCGAATTCGAATCGGATAAAGCACTATCTGAATTCGAATCCGATTGGAAAATTCAATATCCGAATTCGAATCCGATTAAACATTCGAATATTTGATTTGATTCGAATTCGATTAATTAATTATTTTAGATAATTAATAAATATATAAAATAAATATTTTACTTATATAAAATATATAAATATATAAATTATTCATATAATTTAATTATATATATAAATTATATTAGACATTTAAATATTTTATATATTATATATAAGAATTAAATAATCGGTCAAATTCAGATATTTATCGAATCGAATCATGTCATATCCAAATTCGAATCCGATTAACTATTCGGTATAAATAGAATATCCAAATTCAACCGATTAAATATTTAAATTATCTGAATCCGATTCAATTATATCTAATCCCAAATTCAAAATCAGATTTTCGAATGACACCCGTACCGAGCAGCCGAACCCACTTCATAGTTGTAGGGTACTCTATTCCCACACCTACTAAACTCCAAGAAGGAAGAATGAAGACCCCACGGCTTCCACCACAGAATCCAGGGGATTAATACCAAAGCCTACTGCACATGAACAAAGACGATTTACCACAATGGATGAATCTGATTCCACCACAACTCGGGCAAGCTGCTCCCAAAGACGAAACTTTGAGGACTCCTAGCCTGAGAGCTAGAGCTTTAGCAACCTCCACTGAGAGCACAAGCTTTTGAGTTCTAGTGTGCAGATGACAACACTCCCCTATATCATAGAGTTAGAAGTCGCATCTTTCTTCATCCGGCCTCGTCCACAATTCCACCCAGCTGGACCAGACTTTTTGGATTCTTGAATGGACTTTCCAGTGGAGAGTCACGTAGGCTTTCTTAACTTCCAAACAATCCAACAAATCAGAGCCATGTAGGCTTTCTAATGGGCAAAGAGCCAGTCTGTGTCCTGTGACAACTAGTTGTAGGGGTGTTCACATCAAATGTTAAACCGACCAAATCGGCCCGATCCAATCCGAGTTGGTTGGTTTTTCAAAATCACTGGTGGATTTGGTTTATATGAGAAAATAAACCGATAATTCAGTTTGATTTCGGTAATTATTAAGTAATTATTAATTAGTCCCTGCCCTATAAGTTAAATGTTGATATATTTTATTTGTGTTTTGTTTGAACTTTGAAAAAAAAATAGTTATTTATGATAGAAACTAAAAACGTAAAACCAATACAAATATAATATAATGGTACAATATTTATTTCAGTTTTGTATAAATTTAAATATATATTGACAAAAAAAATCAGTTTTGTATAAAAAATTAATCGATTTAAATATATATTTTGGTTTTGCATAAAAACTAAAAAGAAATAAACTTAAATATAAATAGATATTTTAGTTTAAAATATATATAAAAACCGACTAAACCAATAAACCGACCCTTCATGTTTGGATTGGTTTTGCTTCAGGGTCAGACAATTTTGGTTTAGTCAATAAGTAAACCGACTAAATCGGATCAATTAAAAAAAATGACTCAAACCGACCCAACCCGTCCCGTAAACACCCCTAACTAGTTGGATATCCATTGACTAATAGAAACCAATGTCCATTGACTCGTCTAAATGCCCAAGGATAATTGAACCAAACCATTGACGAGAACTAGCAGATAGTCATTAAGATGTGGATATCTGACTCCTCTTCCTCCATGCATAGAAGACACCCCATCTCAACTTGAACCTCCAATTTATATGCATTATCTCCTCTGTTAAGTTCACTACCTTGGGATGTTGCTAGCCAAGCACCATATAAAGTTCACTACCTTGGGATGCACTTTTAAGTTTCCAAAGATCCTTCCACAGATCTCCCCCACCCTCGACAAGGAATTGCATGATCTCTCCTAGAAATCAGTTTCCTCCCTAAGACTAAGAGCTTTGAACTAAACTATTTTCACTGTGATGATTCCAGATTGGGTCAAAGGCCAGAGCAAGCTAAGTTATCTTCCTCTATAGACCAAGCAATAGGAATCCTCAAAACCGCCTCCACCTTCTTATAAGAGAACAACTCAAGCATCTTCCTTACATTCCAAGATGTACTAGAAATTGAAATCAGGTTGGCCACCAGTTGTTCTCCTGTATTCCAAGGGCTTATGGGATGAAATCCTGTCTTAAGGGATTGAATGGTAGCCATCTATCTTCCCAAATCCTTATCTTCCATCCATCACCCACCCATCAAAGGCAGTGACCCCGTTTTAATAAGTCCCTTCCTAGCTATCATCAAATTTCTCCAACCCCACCAAGGTCTTTGGCCCAACTTAGCATCCCAAAAAGATTTCCTATGAAAATAATCCCTTGTAAAATCTTGGAAGGCCAAAAGAGACTCGGGGTGCTTTAGCCATCTGAACTCCATCCCCCTTCCTTCTTAGGGGGTGTTCTTTTTTTTTTCGGATTTTGAGAGGGAGAAAGTTGGTCAATGGGATTTTGGTTTCCATTGATCAAGAATCCCATGTTCTTTTTTCAGATTTATGTGGGGACTAGAGAATGTTTATTTTCCTAGGTATCACTTACCCGAGTAAGTGATACCCATCTCTTAGGTGGCTAAATAACTTTCTCACCTAAGGGGAAAGTTGCCAACACTTGAATGGGACAAAAATGCCCTTCTTAATAATGGATTTTTATGGCTAAAATGGTCATTGCCTTATTTACATGAGAAATGATGATGCGCAATCTAGCCACTCCAAGCTGGAAGTGACTGAGCTCCTAGCTGGCGACGGGCAAGAGATACCTGCACGAAGAGAGATGAAGGAACCCGGGGTTGCTCACCCGGCAGGAACACTCCGACGCTTAAGTTAATACTCAGTTGCGAGCTGGAAGAAAATGAGTTTGCAAGAAGATGAGAAAGCTAGAGAGTGATGAATATGCGATACCTTGGCCCCTGGGGGGTTGAAGTCTTTATATACTAACATTCTGGCAGGTTTGGAGGGGCAGATCCCAAATCTTTGCCATGGCGATCTGTTGTCAAGTAACGCCTCGGAGTGATTGGCTATTATCGCCAGGACTGGGGAGCAGGTGGGCTAATGTGACCATTGTAGGGTATGGTTCCGCTAGGCAGGAGACAACCTCCGGGGTTGGAAGGCACGATGGCGCCAGGTGAGAGACAATGAGTGCAGTCTTCAGAGTTGGCAGATGCTGCGCCGCCAGGCAAGGGACGTGGGTGCAGCTTTTAGGGTTGACAGGTACGGTTGTCAGATAGGAAGCTTCTCGCGAGACTCAGGGCTACTTGACAACGAACCCTGTAGCGAGCTACCTTGTGGCGAGCTACTTGTGTCGAGTTGCTGGTGGCATGCCGAGTTGATTATGTCTGAGGTGAGTTGTCTCCGAGGTGGCTCATTTGCTTGGGTCTAGACTGCCATGAACTTGGTTGTTTTAGTCCGCGAACTGGGATGGACTCAACTCGAAGTACCTTCAACTCAGGACATTATTGTACCCGAGTTCATTCTGAGGCGAGCTGATACTTGCTGAGTTGTCATCTACGTCGAGTCATGTCCATGTGTCACCCATTTATGAGGTCAGGCCAAATCACCCTTCATCAATTGCCCCCCACTCCCCGATCTAGGGGTCTTAACCTGGTGCGGGGAGTTCATGATGCGACAAATGGATTTGGCTCAGAGTTCAGGCCACCCCATCAGATCGCGTGTGGCTTACACACGGACGTCACACGAACTATAAGTACCGCAGACACCAAAAAATGCGCTAAACTATCTTTGGTCTCGAGGGTCGTGCAATAGGTTTTCTTGTGAGCCGTTAGATTGCTTTGATCTGGACCGTTGCTGCTTTGATACAATGGCTATAAATACGGGGTTCTGAGACTCATTTTTCACACCAAAAGCTCTTGCCTTTGACTTGAGGTCGCGCTCTAGCTACGTTAGCTCGGGTCTTCCCAGTTCGCGTCTCTTCTCTAGTCCGGTCGTCTCTCTTTGGTGAGTCTCTTTGCTTTCCTTCAATTCAGTTCGGTTATGTCTTCTAGTTTTGATAGCCTTTTAAATGAGTCCGAGGTGGGTACCTCAGCCTGGGTCAGTAGCCGAGACAAGGCTACTTCGGGCTCAGGGGTAGCCCACGGCCTTCCTGAGGGTCAGTCTCCCCCGGAGGCTCGGGAGGCCTCCTGTAACCTGGCACCCGCTTCTCCTCGAGGTCGGGTGCTAGATAACTTCGGTCCCTCCTCCATGACCCTAGATAGGCTTCTGGCTCTAGTACTACGGTATAACCTCCTGAGGGGGCTTTCCTACAGTCTCCCTTTGAGTAACTTCCCTTGGGAGCACGACCATAATGAGATCATGATCTTTGAAGAATAGCTTGTGGCTAGTCTTCGTCTTCCTTTGCACCCGTTAATCATTGAGGTCCTTAAGCTTTTTGATGTTACCGTAGACCAATTGCATCCGAACTCTATTCGGAACATGGTAGGGACTATCTCCCTTTTCCACGAGTACTATCTCCCCGCCCAGGCTACAAGCTTCTTCACAGGCTACCTAATAAGATCCCGACCTGGAAACGGGACTACTTCGTGGTCCGCAACCCTAAGGGATGGACTTTCCCAACCCACTGGAGAGCTGCCATTTAGGATTCTGGCGTTAGGCTAGACCTGAAGACGAGGGAGGTGCTTCAGTCTTGGGTAGAGCTCAGCCTTATCTGCGCGGACTACCTCGCTGAAGATAAGCTCGTGCAGGCCGGCTTAAGTCCTGGTAGGTTGCTTTGGGTTTTTCCTTTTTTTTAAGGTTTTAATAGCTCACGCTAACCTTATTTTTGTCTTTTGTAGCTACAATGGCAGAGGTCGATGCACGAAGTCTCTTGATGAGTTCCCGGAAGGGGAAGAAGAGAGCGGCGAAAAGGCCGCATCTGGATGAAGCTTCAATGTCTAGGGCATCTGAGGCCCAGGTTGCGGAGCCAGTTCCTACCGAGCTCCCCACCGAGGAGGCCTAACCCGCGGTCCCCGAGGTGGAAATTATAGATGGCGGTGATGACGAGGTTTGTCCTCAAGGACCAGAGGACATACCTGAGTCATCTTCAAAGGAGTTTGCTATCGCAGTCGAGTCAAAGTTCGCTCTTGCTGCCGAAGGAGAGAGCATCATGAACCATGTGCTCGTAGTGCGGAAAAGCCGAGACGCGGTCTTCCCAAATGAGGTCGCATGGTGGGCGGATATAGTCCCGATGCGGCTTCGGGGGCTGGCCACCACTCACTGCATGATCGTAAGTACTTCGTTATTTTTCTTCCTTCCCCTCCTTTCTTCTCTCTCTCTCTCTTCTTTTTTTTTTGACCTCAATTTTCCTCTGACAGGTGAACTCTGCTCTTCACGCGCTAGCGTGTCTGTTCACGATCCAATCCAGTCGAGCTTGGGATGCTAAGGTGGAGGCACGAAAGCTCCATCGCGAGATAGGCTTAACTTGGGGTGAAGTACTTCAGGCGAAGAAGGGGAATGAAGCCCAAAAGATGCTGATCCAGGAGCAAGAGGGGCGAATGTCTTCACTGACCGAGGAGAACGCCAGGCTTAGGGAGAAGGTCTCCACTATGGCCGTGAGGGAGGAGGAGCAGTCTGCGAAGATGGCCGAGGAGAGGGCACAACTCCAATAGAAGATTCAAAGTCTCGAAGACATGATCCAGGAGCGAGCTCGGGCCTTTGACATCGCCATTGAGGAGTTTCGGTCAGAGGAGAGGGCCAAGGCTGTAGATCGCTTCAAAGAGTCCTCAGAGTTCTGTGATCTCCAGGTCGAGTATGGCACGAGCTCTAAATGTTCTGGGTTCAAGCTCTACAAACACCTGGTTTGATAGGAGTTTCCTGACCTTGACCTTGGGGCTATCACGATGAAGGGCCTGGCTCCGAAGACAACAGATGCAGCGAACGAGGAGCCCGACTCATCATAAGAGGAGGGTGACGACGAGGTGGAACTGGTGGATCGTTGTCCCGAATTGCGCGAGTTACCATGAATTATCAGGCTACCGAGCTTGGTAACGAGTAAGGGTAACCTTAGCGAAATTTTTCAAAGTTTCTTACCTCGAGTTGTCCGCATACAAGCCAGTTTGAATGTTGGTCCCTTGACAGACCTGGACGACAATCATTGCCGAGGTGGTGTAGACATCGTATGGTTCGCTCCCGAGCTGCCTACACCAATTCTAGTAACGAGGCAACGTGGTCTTATGTGTTGTCGGAGTTTCCGTTAGTTCAGTGTTGTAGCCCTTAGGCTCGGGGAGCGACTCAGATTCCACTCCTAAGCTTTTCCCGTGCCGTAGAGGCGACTGGGGTTTGTACGGTGCCGAGGACTTTATCAATTCGTCGCCTTGGCCCTTGGGTTCTGGGAGCGACTCGAAGTCCACTCCTAAGCTTTGCTCGTGCCATAGAGGCGACTGGGGTTTGTACGGTGCCGAGGTCTTTATCAATTCGTCGCCTTGGCCCTTGGGTTCTGGGAGCGATTCGGAGTCCACTCCTAAGCTTTGCCCATGCCGTAGAGGCGACTGGGACTAAGGTGCCCATGCCGAGGAGGCGACTTGGACTTAGGTGCCCAGGCCGAGGAGGCGACTAGGGCTTAGGTGCCCATGCCAAGGAGGCGAATGGGACTTAGGTGCCCATGTCGAGGGGCGACTGGGACTTAGATGCCCATGTCGTGGAAGCGATTGGGACTTATATCGTGACAAGTTCATCAATCCTTAGACTCTAGGGGCGACTCGTCCACTCCTAGGCTTTCTGGGAGCGACTCTCAGTCCGCCCTCTTGGTTCAATGGTCACAGGTAGTACTGCCTTAGATTGTTGATGTTCCAAGCCCAAGGTACTTGCTTTTCTTTTGATGTTTCGAGCTCGTATGTACCTTCCCCGAGCACTCGTTTCACTCGGTAGGGACCTTCCCAGTTCGGTCTGAGCTTACCCACGTCGGGCTCAAGCACCATTACTTTCCGAAGGACCAGGTCGCCGACACGGAAGTACCGCTTCCTGACCCGGTTGTTATAGTACCGAGCTACTTTTTGCTAGTAGGCTACGGTCCGGATATACGCGAGGTCCCGTACCTCTTCTATCAGGTCGAGGTTGGTGCAAAGCTCGTCATCATTCGCTTCTCTGTCGTATACTTCCGGTCGTAATGTAGGTACCTCAATTTCGGCCGGGATTACTACCTCCGTGCCGTAGGTGAGGTTGAAGGGGGTTTCACCTATGGCGGTCTTGACGGTGGTTCGATAGGCCCATAGTACTCTGGGCAGCTCGTCCACCCATAGTCCTTTGGCTTGGGCTAAGTGGGCTTTCAGTCCACGGAGTATGGCTCTGTTTGTGACTTCCGCTTGCCCGTTTGATTGAGGGTGTGCTACCGAAGTAAAGTTCTGTTGTATCCCCATCTCGGCGCACCAGTCTTGAAACTTGATATCTTCGAACTTTTTGCCATTGTTAGAGATAAGTACTTGGGGTAGTCTGAAGCGGCATACTATGTTCTTCCAGAAAAAGTTTTGTACAGTTCGAGTTGTGATTGTCACTAGGGGTTCCGCCTCCACCCATTTTGTAAAATAATCAACTACTACCACTAGGAATTTCCTCTGTCCTTTCGCTAGTGGGAATGGTCCAAGAATGTTGATTCCCCATTGTGCGAAAGGCCATGGGCTGGTGAGGTACTTCAGGTCGGTAGCGGGTTGATGATGGAGGTTGGCGTGCCTCTGGCATTTATCGCATTTCTTGACGAGCTCGAGTGCATCTGCATTCATTGTAGGCCAGTAGTATCCTTGCTGTAACACTTTCTGGGCGGGGGCCCTGCCCCCCAAGTGTCCGCCTCACAGCCCTTCATGAGTGTTGCGGAGAACGAGCTCGGCCTTTGAGGGTCGTAAGCAGTGCAAGTAGAGGAGCGTGTCGGATCTTCGGTAAAGCCGTCCGTCTATAATGATGTACTTGGCTACCTGTCGCTCTACCCTTTTGGCTGCGTTGCGATCCGTGGGGAGGGTCCCGTGAAGTAGGTAGCTCACAAGTGGGTCAATCCAGCTCAGCTCTACTTGTGCCATGGGAGCCACCTCTTCTACCCCCTCGAGAATGCTAGGCCAAGGCAGATTCTCTATAAACACGGTCCTCATGGATTTGCTGTTTGTGCTGGGTAACCGGGACAATGCGTCGGCCTCAGTGTTCTCAGATCTTGGAATTTGTTTGATGAACTACGATTGGAAGCCGCGTAGGGCTTCCCTAGCCTTGGCCAGATAGGCGACCACGAGGTGTGAGTCACTGTTGATGACAAGGTGCTTCTCTTGTACTTCACCTGCTAGCATGAATCCTGCTATCAGCGCTTCGTATTCTGCCTCGTTGTTGGATGCTGCGAACTCGAAACGGAGTGCGTACTCCAGTTTTGCTCCGCCTGGTCCGTATAAGATGACTCCGGCTCCGCTTCCTTGTTGATTCGATGAACCATCTACATGAAGGATCCAGGGCTCCTCGTCCCAAGTTGACCTCGTCCCTATCGGGAATGGTTTTGTGTTGGTTGAGGCTTCCTTCGTGTGCTTGATTTCCATCAATTCGGGTGTTGTAGTGTTGAAAGTGCATTCTGCCACGAAGTCGGCCAAAGCTTGGGCCTTAATCGTTGTTCGGGGCTCGTACCTGATGTCGTACTCACTGAGTTCTATAGCCCACTTCGTCAGTCTTCCAGATACCTCAGGCTTGACCAGGACTTGCCTCAGGGGTTGGTTGGTAAGAACGACGACTGTGTGGGCTTGAATGTATGGCCAAAGCTTCTGAGCTACTGTGATCAACGCATACGCCAACTTCTCAATCTCTGGGTACCTAGTTTCGGCTCCCTACAAAACTTTGCTCACGTAGTAGATAGGTCGTTGAACCCGATCTACTTCCTTTATTAGTACCGAGCTGACCACTTCGTCGCTCGCGGAGAGGTATAGCTTTAGAACATTACCCTCCTCGGGTCGGGTCAAAACCGGGATGCTAGTCAAATACTTTTTTAGTTCATCGAAGGTGAACTGGCATTCTTCAGTCCATTCAAAGTCTTTTCTTTTCTTAATTGCCTTGAAGAAGGGTAGGCAACGGTCTGCTGACTTGGACATGAAGCGGCTCAGGGCGGCCATACGACCATTCAACCTCTGGACCTCTTTCAACTTGCGAGGAGGCTTCATGTCCAAGATAACCTTTACCTTTTCAGGGTTAGCTTCGATGCCACGTCGGCTAACTATGTAACCCAGGAATTTTCCCAATGTGACACCAAAGACACATTTGTTAGGATTTAGTTTCATATTATACTTGCGTAGGATTTCAAATACACACTGCAAGTTAGTTATTAAACAGTCCAAAAATTGGGTTTTGACGACCATGTCGTCTACATAACATTCAACTTTGTCGCCAATCAACGGCTCAAAAATTCGATTCACAAGTCTTTGGTAGGTTGCCCCGGCATTTTTTAGCCTGAAGGGCATGACCTTATAGCAATACAGACCCAGTTCGGAAATGAAAGCCATTTTTTCTTCATCGGTGGGGTCCATCTTGATTTGGTTGTAGCCCGAGTATGCATCCAGGAAGCTTAGCAACTCATGCCTTGAGGTCGTGTCCACTAGATGGTCAATCTTGGGGAGCAGAAAACAGTCCTTTGGGCAGGCCCGATTCAGGTCGGTATAGTCGACACACATGCGCCATTTACCATTGGCCTTCTTTACCAGAACAAGGTTAGCCACCCAGCTTGGGTAATGGACCTCCCTGATGAAGTCGGCTGCAAGAAGTTTCCCAACCTCCTCGTCGACTATTCTCCAGCGTTCTAGGGCGAGGTTGTGTTTCTTTTGTCTAATGGGCCTAACTAGGGGATCAGTGTTTAACTTGTGAGTTATTACTCTTGAGTCTATGTCAGGCATTTCTGCTGCGAACCATGCAAATACGTCTAAATTTTTTAGTAGGAAACTTACTAGTTGAGTTCGAAGAGGTTCTCTGACCGCTCCCCCGATCTGGAGTGTCCTGGTCGGATCATCTTCTGAAGTCAAGACGAGAGTCGTTCCCTCGGTCGGTGTAGCTTGCTCTTCAGGATACTCAACAGGCCGTTCGAGGAACGCTTTCCTCTAGCTTGGCCTTCCCTTTGAGGGCCGGCACGTAACACTTCCGGGACTCGAGCTAGTCGCCCCGGGCTACCCCTATCCCTAAGTCCGTGGGGAACTTCATTGTCAAGTAGTAGGTTGATACCACCGCGCGAAGCGCGTAGGTGATGGGCCATCCTATGATGGCATTGTACGGAGAAGGCGTCTTAACTTCTAGGAAGGCGTGCTCAAACCTCACAACGCTGGGCCATGTTCCGATCTCCACAAGCAATGAGATCCAGCCGGTCGAGGGGCCTTACCTCTTCTCCACTGAAGCCCACTAGGAGGGTACTTGCGGGCTGGAGGTCGCTCTCCCTGAGATGCAGCTTGTCGAAGGTGCTCCTGAACAGGATGTCGGCCGAACTTCTTGAATCCACCAAGATGTGCCTGACTTCAAAGTCGTTGATCTTCATCCTTATGACCCGTCATCCTGGGGATACTGGACCCCTCACACATCATCCTCGGTAAAGGATATGGGGTCCGCGAGCCGTTGACGCTTCGGCGGATTTTGCCCTTCACGCCCCAGTTCACGGATTGAGGTCTTCCCAGCTACCGAGGTGCAACCCGCAACGATGGATCCGCTAGTAATCGTGTTGATCACTCCATGGACTGGCCTTTCTTCAGGCGGTGGTCCCTAATTTTGTCTGTTATTGGACTTGGGAGCATCTCTCCTCTGCTCCCCTTGTCGATCTGCCTGACTTTTATTACTCTTTTGTACAAAGTTTTTTAAGGATCCGCGACGGATAAATTCTTCAATCTCATCGCGTAGGCTTTTACAATTTTCGGTGCTATGACCGTGATCCTTATGGAAATGACAATATACATTCTTACTCCTGGTAGCGGGGTCCCCCTTCATCCGGGGTGGCCACCTTACAAACGGAGCATCTTTAATCATCATTATAATTTCCCGTCGCTTCGCGTTAAGAGGGGTGTAACTTATCCTTTCAGCTAGGGGAGTTCGGGGGTGCCAACCTAACTTGCTATCTCCCCTGGTTGGGGACTTACTCTTCTTCCTCTTGCTGCTTCCATGGTGTGCCTTGTCATCGTCTCTCCTCCTTTTCTCCGTTGGAGCTCCGGCCTTTTGGTTCATTTCCTCTTAAGTCTCGATGAATTGGTTGGCGAGCTTGAGGAAAGTAGTGATGTCCTGGGGCTTGTTCACCACTACGTGCCACTTGAACTCTCGATGAGTGACTCCTCTCTTTGCTACGGCAAGTCTCATCGTGGGGTCCAGGTTCGGGATCAAGAGGCAGGTGTCGTTGAAGTGCTTGATGTAGCTTCGGATGGATTCTCCCCCTTTCTGGACTATGCTAAGAAGGCTTTCCTGTGACCTCAGGCACTTCTTGCTAGTAACGAAGTGCGTGGTGAACGCTTGTACGAACTGCGCCCAGCTTTGGATTGCTTCGGGTGAGAGATTTCGATAGCACGTGCGCGCTACTCCTCTGGAGGTTGTGGAGAAGGCAACACACATGCAGGCTTCACTGGCTCCGACGAGGTGCATCTGGGACTAGAAGAAGTCCACAAGATTGTTTGGGTCAAACAACCCATCGTACTTGTCTAGAGGAGGTACCTTAAAGTCTTTTGGCATGAGAGTTGTCCGGAGATCAGGAGAGAGGGGAGATGGCACCGAGAGAAGAGGGGTGGTCTCCGCGACTCCCGGGCTCGCTACCGTCTTACCTTTGGGTTGCTCGGGTTGGCTAGGATCGGCGAGCTACTCAGGAATTATCGTGCGGCGCACCTTGGGACGTTGCCTTCGTTGCCTCTTGGCCTGGTGAGAATTAGGCTAGTACTGACTTCGGCGAACCAAAGGGTCTCGTTCAGAGCTTGTGGCCAGGTCTTCGAATCGGTTGCCCGTCAGTGAGGTTTCCGGTTGCGCGCGTTGGGGCGGACCGGCCTTGGTAGGGCGAGTGTCTTCTGATCCGCCTCGTCGCCGCGAGGCGGTGGGAGATACTAGCCCTCTCCTGCTTCGGGATGAGGCTTGGGAGGTTTCTCCTCGGCGAGGAGGGCTACTACTTCGGCGGCGGTTGAGCGGCTGCTGGTTCTGTGGCATTATTGGGCACCGCGACTGGGCTAGCTATCGGCTTTGCTACAACTTTGGGAACTTCTGCTGATAGAAATGACATAGGACTTGTTGTTGGTAGTGTTGAAGCTGCTAGACTTGTTGCATCTGGGCCTAAATGGCCCGCACGCACTGCACTAGGTCACCCAGCTGGTTTTGCCCCACGATGGGAGGAACCATGGAGGGTTCAGTAAAGGTGGGGTTCACCGCAGGAGGGAATGGGGCGTTCGCCGCTTCGGCGACCTGGGGAAGGTCCAGCATGGGGACCCCGAAGGTGCTGAGAGGCACAGTACTAGCCTAGTGAGAATCGGTTGCCCCTTAGTGAGGCACAGTAAACCCTGAAGGTGCTGCATGGATTCCGTGCGCATCATCAATTGGATTAGACTAGGACCTCTCCTATCTAATCGAAAGCTTCCTACCCGACCATCAATCTTGACCCTCTTACATGAAGGGATGAGAGATCCATCACATGGATGGCCAATCCTTGTAGAAAGGTTGGGCAAAATTTCAAAAATTTCTTTACTCCCATCCAAGAATCCTATTCCCAACTTAGAAAACTGCATTTTCAAGATTCGTTCTTGTTATTAAACCAGACCAAATCTGAAACCAAAATAAGGGAGGGATATACCTGATACGGAATCCACACAAAAATGCTCCTCCCAACATAGGTGTTCACGCCCAAAGAGGGTACCAAATCCTCCCTCCACTGAAGATGACACAGCTTAGGGTGAGGCAAGATTAGCAGGTAGTTCTTCACCAAGAACTAGTGATTCTTTAGCAAGAATCGAATAGGACAGTGAGCATCGCTTCTAGATTGTTTCTTCTAGCAAGAAACAATATCAAGATCCAATCTTTATCCAGTCCAAGAACTAGAGATCGAACAGGGTAGGGCGGCAAGAGCAGTCTAAATGTGTTGTCCTCTCTCTGTACTCAGTGAATGTCAATGTGTCTTTGGAGGTTCGCCCTGCTCTCTTATTTATAGCCTTAAAGAGAAAATTTCCTAATCCCATTAGGAGTTTCCTAATTCAAATCTTTTATTTGGATCTGAACTCTTTAAGTGATAAGGATAATCCCATATCTTATCTGCAGATAAAGATCAACCTTCCTAATCAAATTAGGAGTTCCTTTGATCCAAATCTTTATTTGGATCTAGACTCTTTAAGTGGATAAGGATAATCCCTTATCTTATCTACTAATCCAAATCTCAGATCCGCCCCTATTTAATTAATCTAATTAACCTAGTTCGAAATGGGCTTTTATGCCCATTAAGCTTTCAGGCTCACTTCCACTTTAATGCTGGCTAGCTTGGCTCTCATTGTATGGCGTAGGACCCTATCATTGATCTACACATCAGCCACATTGGTTCAACCTAGCATCTGTTACAAGGCCTGGTCGAATTCACTACTAAACAAAGTGAACCCCTAAGTCCATCACTATGGGCTCTTAGTGGGCCCAACATTTACACTAAATGGTCATTGGGTCCAGCCATCTTATGAAGGCCCAAGCAATGTGGGTAGATGCAAGATTAGCCCATCAGGTATAACCCTCAATGGTCTTCCACTTAACCTCTCAGCCCATAATGATCAAACACTACCTGACAAGAGAGGACCTCTCCCTCGACTGCAAGGTACAGTGCTGCACTCTCTACTCACATAGATCCCGGGAATTAAAACATTTTCGCAAACATTTTCAAACCATAATATATATATATATATATATGTATGTATCTCTATATAAATATGTTTTGCAAAAACAAATGTCAACGGTTGAAATCAACTACCGGCAGTTTAGGTTTCCATCAGAGAGAGTGCATCCCCGAACATTCACTTTGTCTGACAAAGGAGCTGATCATGTCACTACAATCACCCACTCAGATGAATTCTCGGACTGTCCCAACATACCTAGGTTTTGACCCCCTCTAAGGATCTCACTGATGGGCATATTAAAGACAACCCAATCCAACACCTAGTGCAGTATCATAATCGAGTCTAGGGGTCAGGTGTAACATTCCAATTTTACCCATCTATCTCCATGGTCCAAGGCAATACTGGAATTTTGGTCCAGCTCAGGGTTTCAAGAGAACCTACGCTGCATGTACCTTAGGTCTAACCCTGGTAGCTGAGACAAGTCACCCCAACCAACTTGGCGGTACATCAGTGTCAGCCTTGGCAGGATAAATTTCCCCAGATCTATCCAACGGATGTGAAGATTCTAAACTAACAGGAGTCTCGTATGTGTCTAGTTTAAGGGTATTACACAGAAACACACCATAATAACATGAATCAAATATGTACTTTATTCATTTACAATAAATGTCATAATGTACATCATGCTGATAAGAGCTAAGGGCATACACTATCTAACATCTCCCACTTGCACTTAGGTCCAATTGGGTATAAGCCAGAGTTCCATACTTTCCACGTGTTTCTCAAACACTTTCTGTGTCAGTGGCTTAGTCAATGAGTCTGCTACATTTTTCGTTGATGCTACCTTTTAACATCAATCTTCCATAGATACAGTGTTGTCACACAACAGTGGAATGGGTGATGTGCTGAATTCCAAATTCTAGAATGAACACCTTCATTCATTAGGCAGGCTCGCTTACGACAATGTGTTCAGCTTTGGTTGTGGACTGTTATTCTTGCTACTCAGGACCCCATCGTGAAGATGTAACCAGATGCAGATTTTCTACCATTTGGTTCTAACCGATAGTCGGTATCAGTATACCCAACGATCTGTAGTGAGCTACCATTGAATACCAAACAAAACTCTTTTGTCCTTCGAAGGTATTTCAGTATGTTTTTCACAGCGGTCTAATGCTCTTGTCTTGGGTTAGATTGGTATCTACTTACCACACTTACGGCCTGAGCAATGTTTGATCGAGTGTACAACAATGCATACGTGATGCTCCCTACGGCAGGGGCATAGGGAACTTCCTTCATGCCCTTAATCTCCTCAGGTGTCATGGGAGACATACCCTTGGAGGGAGTGGCTCCATGCCTGAAAGGAACATTTCCTTTCTTGGATTCTTCATACTGTATCTCTTGACTATTTTGTCAATATAAGTAGACTGGGATAATCCTATTATCCTCTTCGATCTTTCTCTATAGAGTCGAAGTCCCAAGAAATAAGAGGTTTCTCTAAGATCTTTCATGGAGAATTGCTACGATAGCCATACTTTCACCGTAATCAACATTCCTACATCATTCCCAATGAGTAGAATGTCGTTTACATACAGAACCAAGAACGTAATCTTATCCCCACTGGTCTTCCTGTAAACACATGGTTTATCCAGATTTTGCTCAAAGTCAAACTATTTGACGGAAGAGTCAAACCGGATGTTCCAACTCCTAGAAGCTTGCTTAAGTCTATATATGGATCGATTGATTTTACATACCATGTGATCTTGACCTATAGTTTGCTTAAGTCTCCATTCAGGAACACGGTTTTGACATCCATTTGCCAAATCTCGTAGTCATGGTACACTGCTACAGCTAGCAGGATCCTAATGGATTTAAGCATGGCCACAGGTGAAAAGGTTTCCTCATAATCAATTCCTTCTTTCTGAGTGTACCCTTTCGCCACAAGACGAGCCTTGTAGGTCTCAACCTTACCATCGGGGCCCTTCTTCCTCTTATAGATCCATTTACATCCAATTGCTTTTACCCCAGGGGGTGGATCTACCGGAGTACAGACTCTATTGGCCTCTATTGAGTCCATCTCAGCTCTCATGGCATCTACGCACTTCAAGGAATCTATGTCCAACATAGCTTCCATATAAGTCATGGGATCTTCCTCACTGGTCGTGGCTTCCACCAAGTAACTTTCTTGGTCATAGTCGTAACAAACTGGAGGCCTGGATTCCCAGGTAGATCTTGTAGGTTAGTTATTAACTGGAGCTTGTGAAACATCTCCCACTACTCCAGAGCTCTCCTCATCAAGAACAACTTCCTGATGATGATTGTTCAGGATGTAATCTTCCTCCAAGAAATGGGCATTTCGACTACAGAACACCTTCTATTTTCCTAGGTCATAGAATAAATACCCTACAGAGCCTTTTGGGTAACCTACAAATAGGCAACGGCTGGTCTTATATTCCAATTTGCCAACACTTATTCTTTTAATATGTATCGGACAACCCCAAATCTTCAAGTGTCTCACACTTGGTTTTTTATTGGTCTAAAGCTCATAGGGAGTCTTCGGAATGGATTTTGTTGGAACTTGGTTCAGCATGTATATCGCAGTCTCTAATGCGTAACCCCAAAAGGATGTGGGTAATTCTGAGTGTACGAGAAGTGATCAGACCATATCCAATAAAGTCTGGTTCCTCCTTTTTGACACATTGTTTAATTGTGGTGTAGCAGGAGAAGCTAGTTGTGATACTATCCCATTTTCCTTTAAGTAGTTCCTGAATTCGTCAGAGAGATATTCGCCTCCTCGATCTGATTGAAGGGCCTTAATGTGTCTCCCTAGCTGTTTCTCGACCTCTTGCCTGAACTCTTTGAACTTTTCAAAGGATTCAGACTTGTGTCTCATTAGGTACACGTAACCATACCGAGAGTGATCATCGGTAAATGTTATGAAATAAATGTGTTGGTTACATGTCCTAACATTCATGGGACCACATACATCAGTATGTATAAGGTCAAGTGTGTCTGTTGATCTTTCAGGTTTACCGTTAAATGGTCATTTCGTCATCTTACCCTAAAGGCAAGGTTCACAGGTTGGAAGATCTTCTACAGTTAGAAAATCCAAAGAATCATCCTTTACCAACCTTGTGATACGATCTATGTCAATGTGGCCAAGTCGGTAATGCCACAGGCACGTGAGATTAACTGTATCACGGGTTCTTTTCTTACGGTTATTATCTGACGTAGTTTCGGTTATATTTGTTTCCAGAGAAGGATGGAGAACGTAGAGACCATTCTCAAGTTCTCCATATGCGAGGAATTTGTTATTTCTTTTGATATTAATCACA
Organism: Nelumbo nucifera; assembly: GCF_055504915.1. Classification (NCBI taxonomy): domain Eukaryota; kingdom Viridiplantae; phylum Streptophyta; class Magnoliopsida; order Proteales; family Nelumbonaceae; genus Nelumbo; species Nelumbo nucifera. Next base: position 70,303,428 of record NC_142653.1, read on the forward strand.
TTAATAAAGAGAACAGAATAACTATCCGCACACAGTTTTGAAATAGAAATCAAAATTCTTCTCAAATTGGGTACATAAAGACAATCTTTTAACGTAATTATTCCTTCTTTGAAATACAATTCTACAGTTCCTATGGCTGTAGCTGCAATGCTTGCAGAAGTCCCCAAGTAAAGAATCACTTCACCGTCACTCAGTCTTATGCTTGTCCTGAACCCCTGCAATGTGTTACATGCATGAGTGGAAGCCCCAAAGTCAATACACCAGAAAGTAGAAGTCACCAACATATTGGTTTCTATGACAAAGGATTCGAAATTACCTTGTTTCTTGGTCTCTAGGTACTGAGGACAGTTCCTCTTCTAGTGGTCGATCGGTTTGCAGAAGTGACAAGCATCTGATGCCTTGTCCTTTCTCTGCTTTTTGGGATTGCTAGTTTTCTTCTAAGGTTCCTTCTTTGCCTTCCTCTTCTTCTTGTCTAATTTGCCACCTTTGACAAGCATAACAATGGACTCATCCTTCTTTATCAGTTCCTCAGCCCTCTGCAACATATTGCTAAGTTCCTAGAGGCTAACATTTAGCTTGTTCATATTGTAATTCATTATGAACTGATTGAAGGAGGCAAAGAGTTCAGGATGGCATCAACTTTAATGACATGATCTAGCCCAGATCCAAGAGCCTCCAGTTCATTGATGTACCCCATCATCTTAAGACAATGGTCATGAACTAGCTGGTTCTTGGACATTTGTGCGGTCATAAACTGCTTTAGAACCTTCTGACGAGTAGAACGATTCTGCTCCTCATACATTGTCCTTAGACTATCCAAGATATCTTTGGACACATCGATCTGATCGAATTGTTGTTGTATCTGATTGACTAAGGAGGCTATGATATAGCACCGGGCAAGAGAGTTTTGGTCTTCCCATTCTTGATATTCCCTCCTGCGGGCCTCAAAAGCCCTATCACTCGGACGATCCAGAGCGAGGTTTTTAGCAACCTTGTCCAATTTCTCGAACGTCAGGACCAACATAAGGTACGATACCAGTCAACGTAATTTGGGCCCTTAAGCTTATTGTCGTCCAACAGTTTGGCGAATTATCTGTTTTCCATTTCTGATAAAAGGCAAAGCAAATATTAGTCCACAACCTGATTTGATTCATGTTATCTACATAGATATGGCTTTTAATCTATGTTCCACTTTCATTTGTTCATCTTTGAGATTTCCCTCCTATCTCAGTGATGGAGACTGTGAACTTATGTCTCTGGAAATGTGGAAAACCACAAATGGTGCATGGAGCCAACTGTTTCGGCTACATAACCCCACCACCTTCTGTGAAGGATCACATCCACTCATCTCATGAGCTTTCCCTTTGGCCTCTGTCAGACAAGGTTCATTGCCATTTTAGGTTAAACATTTCTATCTAGTGAGTGCTTACCCATCATATTCATGGATGCCAAGGTACCGTGAGAGAGTCTTCCATTTTAGGATAGGCCCCTCCTACATCGGTCTATGATGCCCCTATCATCTTATGAAACAATCCAACAGATCCAACAGCAAATGGATAGCCCAATTTTATGGTGCATTTCCTCATTATGGAGGACCCATCTTCATGTTAATGATGGAAGGCCTTTAAAGAGTTCATCATATGAATCTCCCTATCACGTGCACTCATATTTTAGTGGAGGGAACTAAATATTATGCCCTAGTTTTGTTTAGGTCAAACCAAAGTGGCACCCACTAACTTTCTCAAAGCCAGATTTAAATGGGCCCTAAACGGCTAGGGTTCCGCACGGTTCCTCTTGGTGAGGAAATTGATGTGGGGCCCACCAAATGGGGAGATCATCCAATGATCTAATGGACACCATGGCAATGATGTGCATTCAGCCATGGTGTGCGAAAGAGCCACTATCAAAATAATCATGGGCCAAGTACTTATGGTCCATGTATGTAGCACATCACACATCCATACACCACATGCATGAAACAAATTGATCCAATCAATTAAAATATTTGTAAAATCCTTAATTAATTAGATTAAATCAGTATCAACCCAACAGAGCCCATAATGTTGTCATATAACATTATCTAGGTACATGGATTGTACTGCAAAAAGCAGTTTGGCCCATGTAGCTAAATTAGGGCTGATTCAGTTTTATCATATTAAATTTAGGTTTTACAGAGGTGGGCCAAATTAAAAAATGAAGTGGGCCATCAACTCTCTGGCCTAAATCGAATTAGGGTTAGAAAAGCCAACCCCATCGAACCAACAATTCAGTCCAACCAGTTTGGACCAAATCTTGTGTAAATCGACCCAAGTTTTGGTGTCTAGTTCAAGATTTAATTCAAGAATAATGATTTGCAAATAAATTAATTCAAGATAATCAAATTATCAGGAAACTAAAATCAGAGGGTTGCATTGTGATTTTCTTGGATATCCTGCAAACCTACAAAGAACAGTTAATGGCAGATTGTAGAATCGATATCTGCAAAATCGCAGATCACAAAACTTGTTTCTACGAAAATTTCTTCTTCTCTGTTGCATGCTCCAGTAATCTCCAGATGGAATTAAAATAGAAAAACCTAATTTTTTCTATTATTACATCAATCAAAATCCTATACAATTTGTCTAAAAATAAAAAAAAATATATATTTACAAACCAGAATTAAATAGAATAGAAATCGCAGGGTGTGCCAATCTTGACACCATAAAGATTCGATCTCCATCACATGTGCAGCCCAAAAATTCAAGAAATTTTCACAGAACAATTCTATAAATTTTAGAGAATAATAAAGATTTTTTTTCCATATCATCTGCCCATAATCTGGGAACCAATTCCCAGAAAAAGAGCTAACTGCGCAAATCGGGTAGAACGCCTTCTACCCATTTGTGCAGATTCAGATCTGTTCTAATTTGGTTCAAGACATGAACCTGGCTCTGATACCACTGAAGGGATGAGAGATCCATCATATGGATGGCCGATCCCTGTAGGAAGGTTGGGCAAATTTTCAAAAATTTCTTTACTCCCGGAATCCTATACCCAATTCAGAAAAATTCATTTTCAAGGTTCGTTCTTGTGACCAAACCAGACCAAATCTGAAACCAAAGAGAGGGATATACCTGATATGGAATCCATGCAAGAATGCTCCTCCCAACGTAGGTGTTCACGCCCAAAGAGGGTACCAAATCCTCCCTCCACTAAAGATGAAACAACTTAGGGTGAGGCAGGATTAGCAGGTAGTTCTTCACCAAGAACTAGTGATTCTTCAGCAAGAATCGAATAGGACAGTGAGCACCACTTCTAGATTGTTTCTTTTGGCAAAAAACAATATCAATATCCAATCTTGATCCAATCCAAGAATTGGAGATCAAATAGGGTAGGGCGGAAAGAGCAGGAAGAAAAAAAGCAGAAGAAAAGAGCAGTCTAACTGTGTTGTCTTCTCTCTATATTCAGTGAATGTCAAGGTGTGCTTGGAGGCTCGCCCTGCTCTCTTATTTATAGCTTTAAAGAGAAAATTTCCAAATCCCATTAGGAGTTTTCTAATCCAAATCTTTTATTTCGATCTAGACTCTTTAAGTGATAAGGATAATCCCTTATCTTATCTACAGACAAAGATCAACCTTCCTAATCAAATTAGGAGTTTCCTGATCCAAATCTTTATTTGGATTTGGACTCTTTAAGTGGATTAGGATAATCCCTTATCTTATCTACTGATCCAAATCCCAGATCCACCCCTATTTAATTAATCTAATTAACCCAATTTGAAATGGGCTTTTAGGCCCATTAAGCTATCAGACTCACTTCCACTTTAATGCTGGTTAGCTTGGCTCTCTTTGTATGGTGTGGGACCTTATCATTGATCTACACATCAGGCACATTGGTTGAGCCTAGCCTCTATTACAAGGCCTGACTGAATTCGCTGCTGAACACAGTGAACCCCTGAGTCCATCAGTATGGGCTCTTAATGGGCCCAAAATTTACACTAAATGGTCCTTGGGTCCAGTCATCTTATGAAAGCCCAAAGACTGTGAGCAGATGCAAGATTAGCCCATCAGGTATAACCCTCAATGGTCTTACACTTAACCCTCAACCCATAATGATCAAACATTGCCCAACATACCCAGGTTTTGACCCCCTCTAAGGATCTCATTGATTGGCATATCAAAGACAACCCAATCCGATACCTAGTGTAGTATCATAATCGAGTCTAGGGGTCAGGTGTAACATTCCAGTTTTGCCCATCTATCTCCAAGGTCTAGGGCAATACTGGAATTTTGGTCCGATTTAGGGTTTCAAGAGAACCCACACTGCATGTACCTCAGGTCTCACCCTGGCAGCTGAGACAAGCCACCCCAACCAACTTGGCGGTACATTAGTGTCATCCTTGGCAGGATAAATCTCCCCTGGTCTATCCAACAATTGTGAAGATTCTAACCTAACACGAGTCTCATATGTGTCTAGTATAAGGGTATTACATAGAAACACACCATAATAACATGAATCAAATATGTACTTTATTCATTTACAATAATTGCCATAATGTACATCATGCTGATTGGAGCTAAGGGCATACACTGTCTAACATTACACTCCAGAGAAGAAAACCTACATCTCATTCCCCTCAGACCATTTTGAGGGGAAAAAATTGGAAGAAGGCCTCCCATTTATCAAAACTAAATAAGATACAAAAGTGATGCATTTCACCCACTACTTATAGAAACTCAATTGTTGGAGAGTACATTCAAGAAAGCCCTATTCCAATTCCTCTAGAACAAAAGCATTTTGGGATGAGTCTATCACCATTGGAAATACCTATTTTAGTCTATTAGCTATCACTTTTAAAAAAGTTTTATACAAGATATTACAAAGATAAATGGGAAAAAATTCTCTAATAGACTCTTTGATTTCAGGATTAGGTAATAAAAGGTATAGTTTAAACTTGGGGCATGATTCTGGTTTGTATACATCTCTTGGAACCGCTTTGACTACCTTCGCCTTCATAAGATGCTTGTGCTTTTAGAATACAGTCATTGGACTAAAGTCTTCTTCTTATCACCTTATTGTGAAACAAGTTCCCCTCCCTCGATTATTTCCATCATGGTTTTTAAATCTGACCTGGTGACCGAACCATTCAGGGGTCTGGTTACCAGGTCAAACAGTCTGACTGTTCGAACTAAACGCTCGACCCGTTCTGAGAAAAAAATAAAAAATGGTCAAAATCCTTCGAATGGTTCGAATGGTTAACTGCCCAGTTCAACAGTTCGATGACCAAAATCAATAGTTTTTGGGGAAAATGGAACCGACCACCTAACCAGTTCCTAGTTTTTCCGATCCAACCGTCCAGTTCGGTCTGGTTTTGAAAACCATGATTTCCATTCTCCAAGTTTAACCCACGCCTCCTAAAGAATATATTGGACCAGCTCAACCTTACTAGCATCCTCTTCCATATCCCACACCCAATTGAACACCTCCCCATACACTTCTTTGTCTCCCCCCTTGAGTTTCTTCCCCTTTCTGATAGCCTAAGTTGTAAATTATCACTTCCTTTTCCTTCTCACTTTCCCCAACCTTACCCCACCTAGCTCTCTTTTCTCAATTTCAATTCTCCTGTTCCTCTCCTTGTTTCCACTCTAAAGGTTCTTGGACAATTTATCTGTAATGATGGGCCTACCTCGATTGGAGACAAATAGGTTTGAATTACTGTCAATTATGTGAACACCCCAAAGATCTCCTTTTGATAAGGCTACCCATGTAGCCCCACATCATTGGTAACTTTACCCAATTAGCTATTGACCAACATTTATATATCTTTCCCCTACTCCTCTACCTTAAGGTTGTGTTTGGTTTGAAGGAAAAAGTAGGGAAAGGAAGCGAAAGGTGGGGAAACCTTTACAAACCTTGTATATGTTTCCCTATCTTTTCCATCCTTTCCCTACCTTTTCCTTCAAACCAAACATAGCCTAAGGGTCATGAAAACATTTCTTGCTCCCCACCCACCCTAAGTTGTTATCCTACCCCCCATGTCCTCCAAGTCGTACCCCTTGTCATAAAGACTATTTTGACCTAATCTGGTTTTAACCAGCCAAGGTTAAAGTACAAGTGTGGAGGGGTTAGGCAACACACCCACGCAGGGCCAAAGCCTCGACTCTTATTCCATCCCCTCATGCTTCAAAGTAGTCTTTATGATCCTTCTCGAGGCTTCATTAAAAATTAGGATTTCTTGAACAATTATTCTTTGTTCACAAGTTTTTGACATGAAAAGACCAAAATACCCTTCTACTTTTTTGTTTAAGAGGGGGACCAAAATGATAAGGATAGGAAGAGTCCGTATACAAGTCAGTCAAGTAACTCACAAGTGAATAAATAATTACAATTTGAACTGATCTTCTAAAAGTTCTCACTCCATAGGATTATCTCTCTGTTTCACTTTGTAATGCTTATCTTATACAGTAGTTCAACATTATTCGTATCTTGTAATCTACACGCATTATACAATCTATATATACATACATACAACTCACTATTTTATCATCAATTGACAATGAGTTCATTCATAGAAATTTAGCTTTTGTTTTATGGTATCAGAGCTAGGCTTCACCATGTCAAGCTCCACTTCAACATTTCCTACTACAACCCAGCCAACTAGCATTATTGTACATGAATTTGAATCTCCCATATACGGTAAGTTATTTGGTTTCTATTAAGCTAGACTACACTAACTATTTGTTGTGGCCATATCAATTTGTTGTTGTGCTCAATGGTTTTAAGGTTATGAGTTATATAGATGAACCATTACCCTACCCACTAAGACTATTACAGAGAATGGTCAAACTGTTAGCGAGCCTGATTTCATGTTGTGGGAACAATAGGATCAACTCCTTTTGAGTTGGATACTCTCCTCTCTTACTAAAGGAGTTTTAGCCTAGGTAATAGGGTATACTACTACAAAGGGTGTATGGGATGCCCTTGCTCACCTGTTCGCTTCAAAACCACAGGCACGTATTATGCAACTCAGATTTGAGTTGATTAATCCGAAGAAAACAAATTTATCCATGGTGGATTATCTACAAAAGGCTAGTTTGATATCTAATAATCTAGCTGCTATTTGGGAGTTAGTTTCAGACTTTGAATTAATACAATTTGTTCTAGGTGGGCTTGGTCCAAATTATGAGTCTTTGGTCACTCCATTGATGGTGTGTGCTGGTGAGAACACCTTTGATGATATTCAATCTCTACTCACCAACCATGAAGATCGGTTGGAACACACTTGCACTCTATTTGAATCTTTTCAACCTCAAGCTAATATGGTTGTTTAGAAACATTATTAGACCTTTAGGACTAATGACTACAAAAAAAAAAACAAAACAAAAGACTTTTAATGGAAAAGTGTCAAATGTCAAATATGTCACCAGCTAAACCATACAACCTACATGTGTAGAGCCAGGTTTGGCAAAGATTTTCATCCAGAAAAGAGCTCACCTACTACATATATAGCTTTTATAAGTCTAGTGATTAACAACAATTGGTACCCAGATTTAAGTGTCAGCCATCATATGATAGCTGATCTTTCCAATTTGCACTTGCAATTTGAATACTCTATACCAAAACAAATCACTATTGGAAATGGAGAAGGTTTGTCAATTAAACACATTGGATCTGCTATTATTTCTTCACCATCACATTCCTTTGTTCTAAAAGACATTCTTCATGTACCTGAGATTTGCAAAAACTTATTGTCAGTATCTAAATTTACTAAAGATAACAGTTGTTTGTTAGAGTTTCACTCAGACAAAATCAGCAAGCAAGGAAAGTCATGTTGTAGGGGTGTAGTAGAGATGGTCTCTATGAGTTATAGGCGGAAGCAAGTAGAGTATCTAATCAAGGTCCTCCTCTCTCAGCATTCTTAGGTGTCAGAATTTCAATGAATAAATGGCATGAGAGGTTGGGTCATTGTGCACCTTGCACTGTGAGGCATGTTCTCAACTCCAGTTCATTGCTGGTGTCTATTAATAAAAGAATGGATTTTTGCCATGCGTGTCCTCTTGGCAAAATTCATAAGTTACCATTTACAGCTAATGAGTCCTTATACAATGCTCCTTTTGGCTTAGTGTTTCGTGATGTTTGGGGAGCATTGCCTGTAACTTCTATCAACGATTTAAATACTATATTCTCTTTGTTGATGCTCATTCTAAATATCAATGGATTTTTCCACTTGTTAAGAAATCAGATGCTCTTGACACTTTGTCAAATTTAAGTTGCAAGTTGAGAATTATTTCAATACCAAGATTATATCTATTCAAATAGATGGAGGAGGAGAGTTTGTCAAATTTAAATCTTTTCTGAATCAATGTGGCATCTTGCATCATTTTCCTTGTCCTCAAACCCAAGAATAAAATGGCATGTTGAGAGATGACATAGACAAATAGTTAAAATGGGAATGACTTTACTAAAGAAATCTAGTGTCCCAAAGAATTATTGGTGGGAAGCAATTCAGACCTCTGTTTTCATTGCCAATCGACTTCCTACAGAAGTTCTTGCTATGAAATCTCCTTGGGAGGTATTATACCATACTAAACTTGACTAGAGCACATTGAAAGTGTTTGGTTGCATTTATTATCCTCTTCTTCAACCCTACAACAGGCATAAACTTGAAGCTCGTTTTGTTGCTTGTGTATTTATTGGTTATCCTGAAGGCTATAGTGGGTATAGATGTCTCCACCACCCTATGAGTAGAGTTTTTATCTCACGACATTATCAGTTTAATGAAAATACATTTACCTTCAAGTATAGTTGTGAAACTTCAGTTGCTTCTAACTCTTCTACATCTGTACAATTCTCTACCACAACTATTGGACCTCTTCCTATCATTGAAGTTTCACTATGTAATACTGTATCGTCTTCCTCTATTATGGATGGCCATAATTCAGTTGCCTCCTATTTCAAGTGATAATGTTTCTCCTTTTGTTGTCATATCATCAAGTCCTACTAGTTCTCATTCTGAAATCACTCCTGAGGTTGCTATTGTAAGTGTTGCTCCTACTCCACCACTTGTAACCAATGTACACCCTATGATTACTCATGGGAAGGTTGGTATTTTTAAACCCAAAGTCTATTTTGCTTCTCATCACCCCCAAAAATTGATGATGATGATCCAACCTGTTTTAGTCAAGCCAACAAAAGTGCTCAGTGGCGAAATGCTATGTTAGTAGAGATTGATGCCCTTCAACGAAATGGAACTTGGACTCTAGTTCCTCGTATTGATGATATTAATCTCATTGGGTGTAAGTGGATTTTCAAAACCAAGAGAAACCCAAATGGATTTGTCAGTTGTTATACTCAAGTCGTGCCTCCATTGCTATTGTGTGCTGGTGAGCACACCTTTGATGATATTGAAGCTCTACTCACCAACCATGAACTTCGGTTGGAACACACTTGCACTCTATTTGAATCTTTTCAACCTCAAGCTAATATGGCTGTTCAGAAACGTTATTAGACCTTTAGGACTAATGACTACAAAAAACAAACAAAAGACTTCTAATGGAAAAGGTAAGAAACCAAATCCTTTTCAAGGGGTCAAATGTCAAATATGTCACAAGCTAACCATAAAACCTACATGTGTAGAGCTAGGTTTGACAAAGATTTTCGTCCAAAAAAGAGCTCTCCTACTGCATATACTACTTCTACAAGGCCAGTGATTGACAATAGTTGGTAACCAAATTCAGGTGCCAGCTATCATATGACTGCTGATGTTGCCAATTTTCACTTACTATTGGAAATGGAGATGGTTTGTCAGTTAAACACTAGGTCTGTTATTATTTCTTCACCATCACATTCCTTTGTTTTGAAAGATATTCTTTATGTACCTAAGATTTGAAAAAACTTGTTGTCAGTATCTAAATTTGCTAAAGATAACAGTTGTTACTTTGAGTTTCACTCAAATAAATTCTTTGTGAAGGACCAGTAGACAAGGAAAGTCATGCTATAGGGGTGTAGGAGAGATGATCTCTATGAGTTATAGGTGGAAGCAAGTAGAATATCTAATCAAGGTTCTCCTCTCTCAGCATTCTTAGGTGTTAGAATTTCGATGAATAAATGGCATGAGAGGTTGGGTCACTGTACACCTCGCATTGTGAGGCATGTTCTCAACTCCAGTTTGTTGCTGGTGTCTACTAATAAAAGAATGGATTTTTGCCATGTGTGTCCTCTTGGCAAAAGCCATAATTTACCATTTACACCTAGTGAGTCCTTATACAATGCTCCTTTTGGCTTATTGTTATGTGATGTTTGGGGAGCATCACTTGTTAACTTTTGTCCATGGATTTAAATACTATGTTCTCTTTGTTGATGCTCATTCTAGATATCAATGGATTTTTTCACTTGTTAAGAAATCAGATGCTCTTGACACTTTTGTTAAATTTAAGTTGCAAGTTGAGAATTATTTTAATACCAAGATTAAATCTATTCAAACAGATGGAGGAGAGTTTGTCAAATTTAAATCTTTTTTGAACCAATGTGGCATCTTGCATTGTTTTTATTGTCCTCACACCTAGGAACAAAATGGGCATGTTGAGAGACGACATATACAAATAGATTTTTACTAAACCACTAAGCTCTTCTAGATTTTCTTTCTTGAGGACAAGCTCATTGTGCATCCTCTCCCCCATCCACTTGCAAGGGAATGCTAAGGATAGGAAGAGTCCGAGTACAAGTCAGCCAAGTAACCCACAAGTGAACAGATAACTACAGTTTGAACTGATCTCCTAAAAGTTCTTACTCCATAGGATTATCTCTTTGTTTCGCTCTATAATGCTTATCTTGTACAGTTGTTCAACATTATCTGTATCTTGTAATCTGTACGCATTATATAGTCTATATATACATATGTACAACTCACTATTTTATCATCAATTGATATTGAGTTCATTCGTAGAAATTTAGCTATTGTTTTACAAAATGGAGTTTCTACAAATGCCCCTCTTCGGTAGAGGTTACAACACGAGTGAAGGCCAAAATTCAACAGACATCCATTTTGGTCTAATTTTTTTATTCTTGTAAAATGGCTAAGGAGCTAGAACATATTACCTTCCACTACATAGATAGTCAGGGAAGGTTAAGAAGAGATAAACTTGATGGGGGAGCCTTCATCAACCTATCAACTAAGGTAAAATCCTGAGGCCGTTGCCAATGGATCGGCTAAGGTGGAGACTAGAACTATGGCTTTTGTCAATTTATCAACTAAGGTTGGAACTAGAACTAGAATTGTTCCAATCATCAATTTATTGGATAAGGTTGGGTTGTCACCATCACCAACTTATCGGCTAAGGCTGGGCTATGGACATTGCCGGTGTATTGTCTAAGTTTGGAACTAAAAAATGGAATTAGGGAGAAATTGGGGTAGAGCTATAGTGAAACTACACTGGTTGAAGCGAAGTAGGAATAGAACTTTAGTGGAATCGAGGTGTGACTAGAGCAGAAACTAGAGTGGAACTAAAGTGGATGTGTTGATAAACTAGGGCATGGAAATGTAACTAAAGTGGAAGTGGTTTTATAATGGTCACTTGCTCCCAATCCTCTATGAATAAAGGGTTTCATCTTGATTCAAAAGATAATAAAGCAAGAACCAAGTTCTGAATCAGTTTTGAATCAAAGCTTGTAAAAAAAAAACTTGTGCTTTCACTTGTTATAGTTGTTTTTCGGAGAGAACAAGCTAGAGCTAGAGCCTTTGGGAGATCTCTATGCTTCATCTATGTTAAAGATGAACTTTGTTTGAGAATCCTTTGAGCTCATTGTCACCTCTTTGTTGAGATCTCTCTCCCTAAGTTAAGCATCAGTGAATACTCTAAAAACTGAGTAGTTTGTGCTATAATTTTTAATATCTACTTATTTAGAGGTAGCTCTTGCTCTAAATTTTTTCATGTATTCTTAGTAGAAGATCTTTGATAAAGTAGGTGATCAACTTATTTAACACCATTTAAGGTCTTGTTGGCACCCCTATTAAGCCCAACTACAAGGTCTTGCAAACACCTAAAAACCTTACTAGTTTGGGTCTTATGGGCACTTGTGTAAGTCCAACTAGGAAAGGTATTACAAGCATCCTTGAAGTCCTACTAGTTGTAAAGGCTTGGATGGTGCTCAATAAGTCCAGTCAGTTATTAGAAATTCTCAATGGTGGTCTAAGGTAGAGGATGTAGGTAAGGTTGGCCAAACTCTATAAATCTTTGTGTCCTTGTTTTATTTCTTCTCTTTTCAAGTTTGTAGTTTATTGTTCTTTGTGTTAACCTATCTCAACTACAATACTTCAAACCTTGAGAATATTGTAGACTAGGACTTATTTTTCTTTGTTTTATTTTTACAACTACAAGATATGTAGTACAATGTGAGCTCCAACTTACTAACTCTCTACTGACTACATTAACTTACTAATTAATTACCTTTAGTTTTATTGTTATTGTTGTTTACATTTACTGTCTATTTACATTTCTAGCAGCATTTACATTTATGTAGTTAGTTTTATTGTTTTAATGGCTGGTCCACATTTCAACTATCTTATGTAGTAGGTCCTTTCTCTTTGCTACTTGTTAGTGGTTGGTCATCTCTCTCTAATTGTTAAGGCATACACCATTAGATGCAAGTACCATTTACATTTGTGCATATTTACTTTCGCATACTCTTTTATCTTTCTACAATTATTACACTTATTGTCTGTATTGTTTATTAACTATAAAACCACTAACATGATAGTAGGCTGAACATTTTAACTATATAATCTATTGAGTAACCACTATCCTCCTGTTAGTAGTCTTTATATTTATCATTGTGTGTTATTTCTAACTACTAACCCTTGCAGCTCTTGCTATTATACTTGTGTTTTTATTTTGTAGCTCTAGGACCTCTTGTTCATCAGTTGTGTTGATTCAAGTGCATTATCTTGATCAACTGTTGAACCTAATTGAGCAAGCCTTAAACTTCCATTGCAACTAATTATCTTGATCCAAGTTCTAAGCTTGATTGTTTAATAGTCTATGAATTCAAATTGAATTCTAGTACAATCAGAGTTTTTAAAGCTCTACCCAATTCACCCCCTCTTGGTTAAGGCCATTGGTCCTAATAGCAAGGATATGAGGTTCATAATTGGAGTTGATAGACCTAGCCATGTTTGTATAATCTAGCAACTATTTTATTCCTATGGCCCTTGTTGAGATGTTCATTAGGTTGGACATGATGAGTGAAGATTAACACTGCTCAAAGGGAGCCCCTACTTAATGCAAATGTGTCTCATTGATCACTTAGAGTTGATTCCTGCATTGTGGGTCAAACTATATTAGCCTAAGCACTTTTGCCTATGCCATCTCTAGCACCATTGTTTGACAGTTGAGGAATGGTGGGAATGGATGAATAACCTCAGTTTGAGCTAGATTAAATGGGTTTGTCCTTGGTGATAGTGTTTGACACCATTTATTAATGCCTTTGGCTTCTCTTGCATTCATTTGCTCGGGTTGACACACATCATTCTATTTCCCTATCTAAATGTTATGGCAGTTTGGCATTTGGTATGTGGTCCTAATCTTTTTGGAAAGATTCTTTCTTCTACAACCATTGACTCTAGGTTTGATTGAGCTAGTTGTTGACCATTGGGAGAGGAACATGTATATTGCATCTTCGGGTCTTCCTTTAAGCATGTCATAGCCTTTAGCAAACTATATTGAGTGGTTGAGGACATTCATTGAAGAGCTGAGGGTCTTATCCCACCACGAGGGAAGAAGTGTTGGGGAGCTATCCAAACATCCTGCTATTGTTTGTCTTCAAAAGGAGTTGATTGATATTGAGATAAAGATGGCAAATATGTGCAAAGAGGCACGAAAGAGAGCTAGGAGAGACACCTAAGGGGATTAGACCTTTTTTTATTTTTTATTACTAATGTTTTGAAAATAAAGGAATTTTCTTTGAACTTGGAAGAAAGAAACAATTGATGTCATTGTTTTTTATTATCCATTAAACAATAAGCTCTTTTCATTTCTATTTTATACCTTTGTACTTTTACTTTCCTATTAAAAATTAAAAACACCACACTTGGTCACTTTACACCACTCTAGAGGACTTTTGAACATAGGTATATCTCTTTCCTTCCTAGGAGCCAAGTCCCTAATTCTCTTAATCTCTTATAAACACTCGCACTTTCTCATACTTAATCTCTTGCCACCAAGTCCCTAATTCTCAACTTTATTCAAGTTTCAACAAGAAGAATGCTTGTTCAAGTATCTCATTTAAGCAATTTAGGAGGCTTAAAAGCTTTATCAATTTAGATCAAGTTGATATTCTAAATTGGCTGATCAAGTTGATATTCTAAATTGGTCAGTTCCTCTCAAAATACATCAACTTCCACTTCGAGGATGTAAAGTCACAATACAACAACACTGATATGGGTGCTAGTGATTCTATGGGTGATGTTTTTGTAGCCACCTCTAGTACTGCTACTAGGGGAAATAAAAGGTCTAGCCAGAAATGTTTACTATAAAAACTCTTGAGGGGAAGGGAAAAAGAGATATTTGCATGATATGTAAGAGTGATTTTAGTTATAATAGCAAGGGTAGGACAAGCCATTTAATTAAACATATGGCCATTCATCGAAAAAATAATGATAGTCAAAATCAATTATAAATTAGGCATGGACTTTTTTTTGGTTATTTTCATTATTTCCAAGAAAAAATGAGACAAAAATTAGCTAGATATATTGTACATGCTGAATAACCATTTTTGTTAGCTGAAGACCCTATGCTAGAAAGATTTTTACAACAATCAGTAAATCTCTAATTTAAAAAAAAAAAAAAAAGATTTTAGAAATACAGTTAGACTAAATGAAACAAAAACTAGCTAGATATATTGTACATGCTGAATAACCATTTTTATTAGCTGAGCACCCTATGCTAAAAATATTTTTACAACAATCAGTAAATCTCCAATTTAAAAAAAAAAAGATTTTAGAAATACAGTTAGACTAAATATTTTAAAAATTTTTTATTCATATAAACAAAATTTAATTTCTATTTTATCAGCTTTTAATTCTAAAGTTGCACTTACATATGATATTTGGATTTTCAAATATAATATAAGTTATATTTACGTTACAAAGCATTTTATTGATGAACATTGGATTTTACAAAAAAGAATTTTAAGTTTTACATGACTTGTATGACCATATACTAGCCCAGCAATTGCTGCAAGTATATTAGATAATTTACATACTTACGAAATTTAAAAAAAAAAAATCTATTAGTTTTGTTAATGCCATTAATAACAATTCAACAATATATATTTTAAAATATCAATTAAAACCATGCTTAAATGGCAAATTATTTTCTATTAGATGTGCATGTCACATCTTAAACTAATGTGTTCAAGATGCTTTCAATATTATGTTAGTTCTAAAATTAGAAATTATATTTTGTATATCGGAAGTTCTAGTACAAGAAAACAATAATTTAAATACTTATGTAAAAAATATGGTCTAAAATACAGAAATTTTGTATTAGATGTTCAACATAAGTGGAATTCCACATATTCTATGTTCAACATAACTGATGATGGTTGGGAAATTGTAGTTTGTACAAAAGATTTTTAAAATTTTTTTATGATACAACTAATCAATTTTCAAGTGTTTTTTTATACAACTTCTTGTATTTTAGTTAATCATTTATTTACAACTAGTGAATGTTTTTTCAAAATATAGAAATACTTTAAATTTTCAAACTATTATTGATGTAATGGAAGTTAAATTTAAAAATGTTGGGAAAATATTTCTCCTCTGTATTGCTTTGCTACAATATTGCATCCTAGGATTAGAAAAAATGGCTAAGATGTTTTACTTGAATCTTATTATAAAGAAATGAAAACTGAAATTGGAACAAAAAAATGAAATTAATATTTTATTATTTGAAATGTATAGTTTATATGAATCTCAATTATTATGACATAGGAGAATTTGTACAGATACAACCTCCACTACCGAAACACCTAGTTCTATGAGTGGGAGAGAAAATTTTTTGTCTTAAATAAATAAAAGGCAAAAATCAGTTGTCACTTCATCTTCAAGTTCATTTACTGTACTTAATTTTTATTTATAAGCTAATTTTACTAATTTAACTAATTACCTTAACACAAAGGAATTAAATAATTTGGTATTTTTGCCTAATGGAGTGAACATGGTATAAATTATCTAGTTCTTACTACCATGATATGAAATCTACTAACCCCTTTGGTGTCTATAATTCCAGTGGAGTCTTGTTTTAGTGTAGGTATCAATATACTAGATAATAAGAGAAGCTACATGAACAATGAAAGTCTGGAGATGTGTATATACTTGAAGGATTGGTTGGATGCTGATGTTGCACTAGAAGTAGATGATGTAGATCAAGATCAAGGAGATGGAAGTGGAACTTGAAGAAATTAGAAATTAGACTTTAGCAAAAAAATAAACAAAAAAAAAGGCCTAGCCCAGTTTGACCTAGGCACATGGCCTAGCTACACAATCCTCGCCTAGGCCCGTGTCATGGGCCATGTTGGGCTTGATCTTTTAGGGGTTCTAGGCCAGGTAGGCACAACCCACTCAGGTCTGTGTGTCGGTACAGCATGGCCCGCTAAGCCACAGGTGGCCCACAAAACCATGTTGTGCCAACACAATACAACCCACTTTGACTCTAGGTCCCACCTAGGTGGAGCTGCATTATTTTTTTTGAGCTTTACGAGACTTGTAACAAAAACACATGCCTCATGAGTTTGAAAAATATAGGTTATATTTTGAAATTTTGAAAGAAAATGAAGGGTAAAATATTCAGAATGTATATTTAAGTAGTTTTGAAAAAAAATCATGACATATTTAATTCTTTTACCTTAATATAGATATAAATTTAAGTATTATATATAGATTATAGGGAAAGTTATAGTCACAGTCTGTTCAACATTTCAAATTATGTTGCAGGTTGGGTTAGAAATCAGCAAAGCTCTGATAGTCGGCTCATTTCAAGCTATAAAAACCCCCACGATGTTATTGGAAGCTTATGTGGTTGTAGAGGTGTAAATCAGGTCATGCTGCCTGCAACCTGACACGATGGACCGCGGGTCATGCCAAGCACGATACGGTCATATGGGTTGTGTCAGGCCTAGGGTTTTAGGTCCATGGATCAGCACGACATGATATAACTGACTTTAAGATCTTTTTTATTTTATTTTTGTTTATTATTTTAATTTATGTTAAACTTTTCATTATTTTTTTTCAAAATTTTTAAAAAACATGGGTTGGCCTAGTCCGTGGCTTGGCCTGGCCCAAGGCTCAACCCACAAACCAGTCCGGCCTATGTAGGCTCGAGTCATGGGCCATGCCTGGCCGACCCCTAAGTATCCCAGGGGTGGGAAGCACGGTGTGGCTCAGTCCGTAGGCCAGCATGGCACGACATGCACTTTGCACAGGCCGCATGCAGGTAGTGACATATTGGCCTAGCACATCCCGACTTACCTCTATGTGGCTATTGCTAACACAGAACTCTTAATCCATGTTGAACACATCAAAATGCCTCTGTCTCTTGATTTCTCACTCCCTCACTCTCACAATCGTCCCTCTCTGTTGAATGAACTCCCTCTCACAATCATCTCTCTCTATCAACGAAATCCATTTTTGTTTTTCTTCTGCTCCACTACTCGTTCTCTTTCTTTCATAATCGTTATGTCTTATTGTCTCTCAATCTCCCATTCTCTCAATCTCTCTCTCTCCCCCCCCCCCTTTTCTATCAACCTCTTCGTCTCATATCTTGACAAAGTTTAATTTGATAAATTACCACACCAAGTTCATTAGTCAGACCATGTATAGTAAAGCAGCTGAAAGCTTGGAAGGTTAATGATAGGACATGAGAAAAGGTCTAATTTGTCTTCTAATGCTCTTAGAGACAGAGAAAGGTCTAATTTGATTCTTTGGGAATTTGAACCTTTCTTAAACCACCACTCAGTAATAATCTCGTTGTCTGCCCTCACGGCATCAAATTACAATTAAGAAAAATTGAGAGAGAGAGAGTAGACAATTGAGAGAGAGTGAGAGGGACAACAAGAGACGAAGTGGAGTGGAAGAGAAACAAAAATGGATTTCGTTGATAGAGAGAGATGACTATAAGAGGGAGTTTGTCGACCAAAGATAGACAACTATGAGAGGGAGTTTATTGAGCAAGGAGAGATGACGGTGAGAGTGAGGGAGTGAGAGGGAGATCAAAAGATAGATGAAGTGGGAGAGAAACTGAAACCCTTTTTTTTTGTTTTCAAATAACCTAGCATTAAGGGCAATTTGAATATAGGCATTTTGTTGGTCCAAATCTAACATGGATTAAGAGTCTCATGTCGGCAGCAATCACATAAGCCTATGATAACATGGCTAGAACCGACTATAAGAGTTTTATTGGTTTTTGAACCAACCTGCATGATTTGAAATTTTAAACCAACTCTTACTATTGGATGGGATATAGATAAATCCATATTGATCCAAAAGCAAAGACCGAACAGTTATTGCTAAGCTTGGACTGTAAGTTTCTACACATCTAAAGTCTAAGCACTCCGGATCTCCTACTCACAAATTTTTTTCACATCCCTACCCACAAATACAACCAACGAGGATTGAGAACATCTCACATAAACGACAAAGGAAGATATTCCCGCTTGTAATGTCCTGTGGATAGGGGATGTGAAAATATATAGTTTGTGGGTAGGAGATCGTAGCTCAACTCTAAGTGACGGGATCTGCTCCTCACAAATGGGCGCCTCACATGCACATCTGCCGTGCATTGGGAATATCCCCCGTAAATAATAACAAATAAGCATGGGAGATATTCCCAATGCATGATAGGAAGTGCGTGTGAGGTGCCTGATGTGAGGAGTAGATCCGGTCTCCAACTCTAAGACCATCCAATATCAATACAAGCTTTGAGGTTCAATATCAGCAAGATGTGGGTCCTTAAGCATGTTTGAATGGCTATGATTGCTGGACCGGACCGGGATCCGTTGCTTCCTAAGCACACACTAGATTTAGAACAAACCCGCAATAAGGATGCCTTTTCGAGTGTACTTATTGGTGGACGGCGACGTTGACCAACTTGGCTTTTATTCCACGGGTAGAATCCCACACAATTCTACACACTTGCAGGAACCAAGAATGAAGCACCCAATTGAGAGGTACGCAAGGAATAAAGTGCAATTTGGGTCCCAGCAAATAACAGAAAAGGAAAGGACTCTTCGCATCAAGCTACTTATTTTGGGTCCCGTCCATTGATCTAATGGTTTTGATCATTTGACCACGGGGGTCCAACTTCCAGGAGGGACCGGTGACCGGTAGATTACAATCAAACCATGAGAGGACCCCAGCTTGACCATAACAATCTTAAAATCATTGATCGATAACCATGCAAAATCCCACCCTTTAATTCCCCGGGGACAATTGAGAATGGTAGCTTGCGATATATCAAATAAGGATTGTTTTACGAAGACCATTTCCGTAATTTCATTCGATTCAGTTTGGAAGCAGTACAAATATAAAAGATGTACGGTGCAAATACAGGTTTAGAAATACAAAATACAAAGCTTTGCATTGTATTTATGTTTGTAAATTAGAAACCCGACCTTTAATTAGGCTGTGTTTGTTTTAGGTGTAAATTTAATTTTAGATAGAAAATATGAACCGGTTCATAGAAATTGAAACCGGTTGTTTTTAAATATTTACACCGATCATATTTGATTATCAAGGTGTATAAATTTCCAACCTTACTCGTTGATCAAACGTCATCAATCATTTTCAGTTGTTTTTAAATATTTACTGGCCTGTAACCTATGTTTCCTATACCTCTAGCCTAAATGCATGTAGCTGAGAGAGAGGATAGAAATGGGTAAGTTTTACATCGATAATTTTTTGATGTTTTTTTTTTACATCGGTAATTGGTGTAAAAGTATTTCAAAATGGAGTTTTACACCAGTTTACATTGTAAATATACATTCTATTCAAACGTCTGCAAAATCAAATCAGGGTGTAAAGTTTACCTTGGTTCGATTTTATACCTCAAACAAACGTGGCCTTAAGACAAATATCCATCCTGAACTGAATCATCACAAAATTTGCCCTCACATAATTACACCGCCGTCACAATAATCTTGCAGCTGTGCATTTGGAATATCTTCCCAAGAATATCGTGTAATTACCATGTGTGAGGTAAACCATTTTTAAAACCCCAAATTACCCATGTACCATTTTATGGGGTCATTTTGTAGACAATTAATAAAGTATAATAAAAAATAAAAAATTAAAAAAAGTAGGAAAGTATACATAAAAACAACAAAATATAAAGTAAAAAAGGGAAAATAGAATAAAATATATAAACATAAAAATCATAGAAAAATACAACAAAAAAGAGAAAAATATAGAAAAAACAAAAAAAAAAATCTACAAAAAAGAAAAATAATATAACAGGAGATACAATGGTTTTACATGCCTATTTAGGTTATTCTAATATTTTTTCTTGACAAAATATATAGTGTAAAAGTTGCACCATAAAGCAAAAAACCATAAACTAGTGATAAAATAACATGTCACACAGGTGACATCTTTAATATTGTTTAAGTCTTTAGAGGTAGGTACATCTTGTAAAACATGAAGAGTGAAAAATAAATTAATTATGTAATGCTTTTTAACATGATGGGTTGAAATCAAGCTTTATTAATATGTGGTAAATATTCAATTTTACAGAAATGATAGGATTATCTATTTTTCTTTTCAGTCTACCAAACTTCAAATGGGCATTTTAGTAATTTACCTTTACGGTCAACAATATTGGTGATGCCGGGCAAAGTGTTGCAATGTAAAAAGTTTAGTTGGTCTTTATTACAAATAAAAGTTTGAGAGGTCAAGTGTCACAACCTCAATATTGCATGTAGTCTTCTAAGCCTTGAGTTTGGAAGAAGTATAAATACAAATACAAATACAAGTGCAAAATCTTGTATTTTGTATTTAATAGTGTACTCTGTACCTATTTTGTATTGTATACATGCATTGTGCCATTACAAAGCTTATTTTATATTTCCAAAATTCTAAATCCTTGTGTATTTACCTTTTCAAATTGAGACTCTCACACCTCGCGCCTTACAAGCGCCTCACACGCACATTCGATTATGTAATGAAAACATCTACCGTATTTATTAATTATTATTTACGGGAGATGTTCCCAATGATGGATGTGCCTGTGAGGAGCAGATCCCGTCACTTCCAAACTGAGCTTTCACATACAAAATATGGAGAAACGAACAAATGACATGGACACGGAAGAAACCAGAAAGAAAGAAACCTTCCCGACACGGAATGGAATCTGATCTCCTCAAACATTCTCTCCCCCGAAATGAAAAAAGAAAAAGAAAAAAAAAAAAAGCAAATAGAAAATTAGAAAGCAGTGGCGTAACTTCCGCCTTCTCTGCTACGGCTATCGACAGTTATTCTCGCACAAACTCCAGACTCCAAAACTTTGCCTCAGTCGGGATTTGCTGAAAAACTGATTTTTCCGACCAAGATGAAATGACGATGGCAACACCACCACCGCCATCGCATGCGACGACGGTAAGGAATTTGGTCGTGGAAGTGGTTGACGCTCGCGATCTTGCCCCCAAAGACGGCCAAGGTAGCTCGAGCCCGTATGTCATCGCAGATTTCGACGGACAGAGGAAGCGAACTTCGACGAAGTTCAGAGACTTGAATCCAATATGGAACGAAAAGCTCGAGTTCATTGTCACGGATCCCAAGACAATGGAAGCAGAGGAACTCGAAATCGAGGTGTTCAACGACAAGAAAATGGGGAAAGGCAGTGGAAGTGCTCGGAGAAACCACTTTCTTGGCCGGGTGAAGTTGTACGGGAGCCAGTTCTCGAAGAAAGGGAACGAAGGTTTAATTTACTTCCCTTTGGAGAAGAAGAGCGTTTTTAGTTGGGTTAAAGGAGAAATTGGCTTGAGAATTTACTATTATGATGAACTAGTCGAGGAGCAGAAAGAGGGAGCGCCGCCGCCTGACGAGGGGGCTCCGCCCCCAACGGAAGCAAAGAAGTTGCCTAAGGAGGAGGTTCTGCCGGAGATTATCTTGCCGACGGAAATAGCTGAGGAGATGGCGGAGCCTCCGCCGATCGTTACCATTGCAGAATCTCCCCCTCCGGTTACTGTGCAACCGGAGCATCCGGAGCCGCATGGAATTTCTTTCGCTGCTCATACTGAACAACAGGTACCGCCGGAAGTACGGAAGGTCCAGACAAGTGGAGTAGTGACTACAGAGCGAATCAAGGTCTTCGGGAGACCTAACGGGGAATACGCGCCGAGGGTCATCACAGGCAGATTTGCCGGTGAGAGCGAGCGGATTTCAGCGTATGATCTCGTTGAGCCAATGCAGTACTTGTTCGTTCGAATCGTGAAGGCTCGTGCTCTGGCACCAAACGAGAGCCCCCATGTGAAGATCCGTACGGGTAGCCACTTCGTTAGATCGAAACCAGCGACCCACAAACCTGGCGAAGCTTCTGGGAACCCTGAGTGGCACCAGGTCTTCGCTCTTGGCCACAACCGGCCGGATTCTGGTAATGCCACATTAGAGATCTCGGTCTGGGATGGAGCGTCTGAAGCGTTCCTTGGCGCTGTTTGCTTCGATTTATCTGACGTTCCAGTCCGTGATCCACCGGACAGTTCGTTAGCTCCGCAATGGTACCGTCTCGAAGGCGGTGACGATCAACAACCGAATAAAGTCTCCGGTGACATTCAACTTTCGGTCTGGATTGGTACTCAGGCCGATGACACGTTTCCTGAGTCATGGAGCTCGGACGCACCTTATGTGAGTCACACTCGGTCGAAGGTTTACCAGTCACCGAAGCTCTGGTATCTTCGAGTCACAGTGCTTGAAGCTCAAGACCTCCACCTTTTTTCGAACCATCCACCGGCGACGACGCTAGATATTCGAGTGAAAGCACAGTTGGGGTTTCAGTCTATACGAAGCAGACGGGCCACGAGCAATCACATCTCGTCGTTCTTCTGGAACGAAGACCTGGTTTTTGTTGCAGGCGAACCACTTGAAGACCAGTTGATCTTACTTGTTGAAGATCGCACAAGCAAGGAGCCTGTGCTTCTCGGCAATGTTACTGTACCTTTGAGCTCTGTGGAACAACGATTAGATGAGCGGCATGTGCCTTCCAAGTGGTTTGTGCTTGATGGTGGCAGCAGCGGTGGTCATGGTGGAGCTCCTGCAGGCGGAGGAGGAGGAGCGATCTACTGTGGCCGGATTCATTTACGGCTATGCTTGGAAGGTGGGTATCACGTGCTTGATGAGGCGGCACACGTGTGTAGTGATTTCCGTCCGACAGCCAAACAGTTATGGAAGCCGGCAATTGGAATTTTGGAGCTTGGCATTCTAGGTGCTCGAGGTTTGCTCCCAATGAAGACCAAAGGAGCTGGTAAAGGCTCCACTGATGCATATTGTGTTGCGAAGTATGGCAAGAAGTGGGTGCGAACTAGGACTATCACGGACAGCTTTGATCCACGGTGGAACGAGCAATACACCTGGCAAGTATATGACCCTTGCACCGTGCTGACAATAGGAGTATTTGACAATTGGCGAATATTTGCAGACGCCACGGAGGAGAGGCCAGACTACCATATTGGGAAGGTAAGGATACGGGTATCTACGCTGGAGAGTAACAAGGTCTACACAAATTCATATCCGCTGCTAGTGCTGCAGAAGTCTGGGTTGAAGAAGATGGGGGAGATAGAGGTGGCGATGCGGTTTGCCTGTCCGCCGTTACTTCCTGACACCTGTGCAATATACGGGCAGCCAATGCTTCCACGCATGCATTACCTCCGCCCACTGGGTGTTGCCCAGCAAGAGGCATTGCGTGGTGCAGCCATTAAGATGGTAGCGGCATGGCTTGCACGGTCCGAGCCACCATTGGGGCGAGAGGTGGTCAGGTACATGCTTGATGCAGATTCACATACATGGAGCATGCGGAAGAGCAAAGCTAATTGGTTTAGAATCATGGCAGTGCTGGCATGGGCTATTGGGCTGGCAAGATGGGTGGATGATATCAGGCGGTGGAAGAACCCCGTTACAACAGTGCTGGTGCATTTGTTGTATTTGGTGCTTGTGTGGTACCCTGAATTGATAGTCCCAACTGTATTCTTATATGTGTTCTTGATTGGGGTTTGGTACCACCGCTTCAAACCTAAAATTCCAGCAGGGATGGATATTCGACTGTCTCAAGCTGATACTGTCGATCCAGATGAGCTAGATGAGGAGTCTGATCCTGTCCCAAGCACAAAGCCCCCAGACATTGTTCGAGCCCGCTATGACAGGCTAAGAACACTAGCAGCAAGGATACAGACAGTGCTTGGGGACTTTGCAACGCAGGGAGAGAGGCTGCAGGCTTTAGTGAGCTGGAGGGACCCAAGGGCAACACGATTATTCATTGCAGTGTGCTTAGCAGTGGCTGTGGTACTGTATGTGGTGCCTCCAAAGATGGTGGCAGTGGCACTTGGATTTTATTTCTTGAGGCACCCAATGTTCAGAGAGCCAATGCCACCAGCAAGCTTGAACTTTTTCCGTCGGCTTCCTAGTTTATCTGATAGGTTAATGTAACAAAGAGTAAAGATTAGTTTTGCATTAACAAATTGGGAGGGAGTGAATGAATGTACGGGTATTTTGATGAAACTGTTGATACTTGGCAATAACAAAGAGGGAAAGGGGAGATCCAGAGATGTCTTTTTATTTTTACTTTTCTTCTCTTTTGTAACTCTTCTTTTTCCCCTTCTGGAATTAGTAGATTGAAAATAAGGAGGGCAAGCCATTTTGGTGAAGAGATTGGTATACTTGAGTAAAGTGAAATTTGGATGACAGTTCCTGGGTTTGGTATTTTTTACTGCAAATATTAAATTGCATTTTAGCTTATCTAAGTTCTTGTGATTTTAGTATGTATATAATATTACTACCACTATTACTGCATTGCTATAAATATGTAGGACACTTTTGATACTAAACTAAGCATTAACCGTTGTAACAATATCCCCCCCCCCCCCCCACCTCCTGATTCAAATTAAAGAACAGCTGGTGCTTACCCTTGGTTCTAACTTAGTAACTTCCACAAGAAAAATGTCCATTTGTTACATTTTCAGTCATCTTCTGATGAAGAAGGGATGATGATGATTGAGATTGAGATTGAGTTTTCTAAGTCGTTACTGCACTACATAATCTATTCTCGATGCATCATCTCAATTGTTTTTATTGTCTGGTTACTGTCACCAGAAACGCCCAACTACAATGTTCTTGTTTACAATATCAAGATCTAAGAAATTAGCATGTGTTATTCTACTATCTCTTCTTTGTACAGCATATATTCCAAAATCACTTTTGCCTCCATTTGTGTTTTAGTCAGGATTACAAATAGCAGACACTTGCTTTGTGCGATAAGCCATTCAGCTATGAAGAACAATTCAAAGATTTCAAGTATTGAGCGTTACCTGGAACCTATAGAATTTTGAACGAAACTCATGCTGCACTGGTTCAGTATGGCTACTATCATCTGAATACTGATCAAATGATCTACATTTCTTATTTATGTTTGAGTAATCTGATGAGCGTCAATCTGTAGAATTATCTTTGTGGGCTTGTTGATTCTGGTCCTAAATATACATGGCAGTAAGGATGAATGGGCTTGGCTTGCAAGCTTTCTAAATGGTCTCCCTGTCAACATTAAACTGCAGTTGATGCAACAAGTCTTCATGGCAGGTTTGGGTTGGGTCGGGTTGCCCAAGGGGTCAAGTCAGGTTCATGAATTAAAACCCTAACCCTAATCCAAGCATCAACCTGACTCAACTCAATCCAACTTTTTCGGACTGGGTTAAGGTTTGGTTCGGGCCAACCCGGCCCAAGTTGCAAAGAGAAATAATTGCTCATTAAAATAACATCTCTACTTGCATAGATAAGGCCAGTAAGTATAGGCAAACAACGATAGCCTTTATGGAATAGGCTATAACTAATAAACACACATTGAGAAGAGCGAAAGTCAATTTTGTGTTTATTATATTGCCGCAAAAAGGAGTAACAAGCACATCCAAAAACCTCAATATGAGAGTAGTCAGGAAATATTCTGAACAATTTTTCATATTGGGATAATTGAGAAAAAATCATGGTTTTTAAAACCGAACCGGTGACTGAACCAGTCAGGGGTCCGGTTACTGGTTCAAATGGTCCGACCATTTGACCTGAATGGTCAACCCATTTTGACAAAAAAAAAATAAAAAATTAAAAAATTTTGAAAATCGCTCAAAACCGTTCGAATGGTTTGAACGGTTAACAGGCCAGTTCAGCGGTTTATTGACCAAAATCAACAGTTTTAGAGGAAAACGGAACCGATTAAGTGACCGGTTTCCTGTTTTTCCGGTCCAACCGTCCAGTCCGGTCTGATTTTGAAAACCATGGAAAAAATTGATGATGTGGGCATATGATTCATAAGAAACTCAATAGCTTGAACTACTACATCCCAATAAGGGCATATGGGCATGAGAAAGTAAAGCAAATGTAGTTTCTATAGGAGCACCATTATGTGCATGAGCACGAGGACACGAAACACAATGAG
Source organism: Nelumbo nucifera (assembly GCF_055504915.1). Lineage (NCBI taxonomy): Eukaryota > Viridiplantae > Streptophyta > Magnoliopsida > Proteales > Nelumbonaceae > Nelumbo > Nelumbo nucifera. The sequence continues at coordinate 70,330,088 of NC_142653.1, forward strand.
TACTCACCTCCCCAATCTGATTGAAATTACTTGCTTTTGGGAAAAAAGTTAAAAAAAAAAAGTTTTCAACATGTAACTTAAATTGAAAAAAGCAAGGTAAGACATACTCACCTATGTCTCCAATCATACTCATAAGAATACAATTAGCATACAATACAACTCAACTCAGCCTTAATCCCAATTATTTGGAATTGGTCTCATGAATCTTATCCTAACATTTAGATCTATCAAGCGCCATGTTTTCTATCAAATTGTGAGTCCTCAAATCACAAGAATATAATTAGCATCCCTCTTAAAAACTATTATCTTTAAATCATCTAACCTGTGCCATGAATGTGAAGAAGAACAAATGAAGCAGTAAACAAAATTTTACGGATATACTACGTGAAGGCATGGTATATTGTATATCAAAATTGAGCATTTGTTGTACTCATTCTAAGTATACCATGTCTTGAACTGATATACATTTGCACTTCACTAATGATACAAAGATCGTACGCTACATTAACAAATGCATGGAATCCCACTTCAAAAGTATAATTTAGTCACATTTGACAAAATTGCACAGCGTGCAGGGAAAAATCTATTCATAGGTATATTCTAACTTATTCTATTCCGAATAAAATGTATTACAAAAAATTATGCTATGCTAAACATTTCTATCCTTTACTAATGTCATTAGAGCAATTGTCTATGTGGGTCATACTTCTCTAGTATATCCAAACTCCAAAAAGATTGAAATTCTTTTATTGGATTAATAGTAAGTATTATTAATTTATATGTTCTTTGTTTTTCTATGTTTTTTAATTATGACATTAACTTTTATTAATGTAGGATGGTTCCAGTGCAATTTTATCTTCTCATGCTAAATCATCTAGGGTTTATTTCTTAATCATTTGCCCAAGTATGTTACAAGAGATTAAAAAAGTGGTCACCATGAAAGGTAGAAAAGATTCATCCATTACAAGAATTCTAACCTTATTGTAATATAATATACCATGGTACCATGAATCATCATATACATCTTACACAAAGTGGTCCTTTGTGTCAAATTATTCATGTTTGAGCTTTGCCATATCTATAGTTTTGCCAATATGCATCTTATACAAATGAAATACTTGAGAGAGTTGCTTATTGGATGCTAAGTCTTATTGTAGTGAGTTATTTTGATGCAAAAAATAGGCATGTCTTAAATTCAAGACTTCATATTGATATTTTGGGTGGTCTAGAGCAATTTCGTTGTAAATAAAAGTTAGCAAGCTAGATTGGTCAATTTGGTTTAGCTTGGTAATTAAAAATAAAAAATGGTTTCAATGAACAACTTCTACTAAAGAATAAAGATTAGGGGTGCAACTTGGGCCCAACTTGAGCTTAGAACGACCTAGCCTACGATTTTTCACAGGTTAGGTCTGGATTTTCGATCCTCAAGTTGTATCTAAGCCCAAAAGTTCGAGCTTTCTAATTTTTCAAGTTGGGCTCGGGCCTATCTATTCTATATCTATTTATATATATATATATATATATAAAGCAAGGTGGTCGACTTCACTTTGCCTCTCCTTTCTCCATTACCCCAACCCTGCATTCTCCTTGACTCTCTCACCTCTCCCTTTCCCACCACTCCTAAGCTGCTCAGTTATCGTTCTCCCCGTCTTTCCACTCCAAATCACACATAAATATAGAAGAAATGTATTTTTATGGAAACCTATATATCTCGATCGTGGATAGAAACGAAAATCATGTAATGGGTTCTTTTGAATGAGCATATATGGAAATAGAATTTTGGAGAACGTGGGTGTCTAGGATTCTAAGAGCTTTAGATTTTTCTTCTCCATTTTCCATTCCAACAATAGCAGCAAGCCAATAGCTTTCTCTTTTTTCATTCTATACTAGAGAATGACCCCATACTAAGTATGTAGTAACTAAATGTGTGTATAATTTAATTTGAAGTTTATTATTTAGTTATCAAAAATTAAATTAAAAAAACTAATATGGGTCTTACATCTTTGTAATTGACAATTTATTCTAACCTATTTTGTTTGAAATCCACTATTAATTTATGTTTTTTTTTAATTTGATTTAAGATATTAAATGAGATCTTATTGGTAAACAATAACCCTTTTTATTTGGTATTTACTATTTATCTAATAAATCCATTTTGAGTTATTTATTTTTAAAAGTTAAATTAGGTTGTTTCCTAAAAGTTAAATCAAGTTTGTAATTAATAAAGTATTTTCTTTTTCAAAAAAAAAACATTTAGAAACAAACGTGGATTTATGGTAACCTTTTAATGGCTCCCACCATTTGTATTTAATAGACTATAGATAAACATGTGTTAAGCTAATAAAAAAGTGCCTACATGAAACTATACAATTTTTGAATCATATTTCTTGAATTAATAGGATGCCATGTGTCTGAATGGTGGTGGTGGGTTATGGGCTTTAGCATTTCTCAGAAAATGCCACATGTCTAGCTTTCCAGAAAAATGAAAAGGCTACATGTCTGAATGGTGGTGGCTGTAGCCTAGTAATGGGTTATGGATTTTAACAAAATTTTCTCAGAAATTGCCATGGGTCTAGCATTCCAAAAAGTGAGAAGGCTACTTATATGAATGGTGGTAGTGGGTTGTGGGCTTTAACAATAATTTCTCATAAAATGTCACGTGTCTAGATTTCCAAAAAATTGAGAAGCCCACGTGTCTGAATGGTGGGGAGATGTAGCCTGAAAACACACACACACACACACACACATATATATTGAATCCTATCATTTTTGTTCACTGCATTTGCTTTCTCTGTGCTATTCTTGGTTCAAGAGGTAAGCATACAGTAGTATTTGCATTGTTCATTCCAATTTTCGTTCTTAGATTCTTAAACCGTTGTTTTTAAACTTGAACAGACCAAAACAAGGGAGAGTGTTGCAATCCCATTTGGCTAATTGTATATGCTTTGGCAGTCGGGAAGTGGTTGGTGGATGTTATTATTAAACTATCCATGTCAAATAGATGCTATTATTAAATAATAAAATACATTAAGTTCTTGAAAATATAAAAATTTGTTGATAATTTTGGGTATATTCTATAATATTACATATTCATCATATAAAAAAGTGTGATTAATGACAATTATTTTTATTAATGATAGAAATGGGATAAAAATTAGGATAAAAAATAAAAAACATTAATGTCTAACACATGACCGGACTAACCATGTCAAATGGTTCAATAATTTAATTAGCTAGGTCATCGTAGGCAAGTGGTTTGGTAGCAGGATGTAAACAGGTCAGATCAGATTTGAATTAGGGTTAATTCAAATTTGATATGATCCAAAGATTTGACCGGATCTCATAAATATTGATTCGAATCCAAATCTAATCAAGATGTCAGATATTTGAATCTAATACAATCTTATTTAATTTTTTTTAAAAAAGTAATAAATTATTAAAAGAGAAAGAAAAATATAACAGATGAAATAAAAAACAAAAAATATAAGTATTTTTTCAACTATTTCCATCTTATAAAAAGTTTACAAAAATGCAATATAAATAACTTATTTATAAATAAATAATAAATAATATAGATACTATAATATAAATAATTGATGTGACCACAATATTAAAAACCAATGTTCAAACAATATATTGGAATTGTATTTCCTCTTGTTAAATAAGTAATTTTTATTACCTCATAAATTAAATAATAAAAAATAAAAATATGGTTTTTTTATAAATTTTATAAGAAATTTTGAACATACATTAATATTATATATTCTTCATATTAAACAAAAAATATGTTTGAAAAAATGAGAATTATTGTTAGTAAAGATAGAAATGACTAAAATACAAAGAAAAAAATGAACTAATGTCTTAATCATAGTCCATTTTCCTGGTTAAATAGGTTAATGGTTCAACTAGTAAGGTCCTTTGGTTACTGATTATTATCATCATCATCATTTGATACAGCCACGTGCAAAAAAAATGCAGAAATAAGAATTACTTTTATTGACGATGAAAATGTAAAACATGATTTAAAATCAACCGAAACTGAAAAAATGTTTTTTCCATCCAAGTGGTGAGTTAGTGGTTCAATTATCCATGTCAAATGGATCAACACATGATGCAATTATTAAATAATAAAATCCATAAAATTTTAAAAATTTGTAGGTAATTTTGGATGCATTCTATAATATTATATATTTATCATATAAAAATAGTGTGATTAATGACAATTATTTTCACTAATGATCAAAATGGGATAAAAAATAAAGATTGCAGTAATGTCTAACATATGATCCACTAACCATGTCAAATGGTTCAATGATTTAATTAGTTAGGTCATTGTAAGCAAGTGGTTTGGTAGGGATGCAAATAGATCCGATTTGAATCAAGGTATATTTGAATTTGATTCGAAGCAAAGATCTGATATTATTTTCACTAATGATCGAAATGGGATAAAAAATAAAGATTGCAGTAATGTCTAACACATGATCCACTAACCATGTCTAATGGTTCAATGATTTAATTAGTTAGGTCATTGTAAGCAAGTGGTTTGGTAGGGATGCAAATAGATCCGATTTGAATCAAGGTATATTTGAATTTGATTCGAAGCAAAGATCTGATTGGATCTCATAAATATTGATTCAAATCTAAATCCGATCAATATGTTGGATATCCGAATTTGATACGACCCGATTTAATTTAAAAAAATAATAAATTATTAAAAGGAAAAGAAAATATAATAGTTGAAATATTAAAAACATATTGATATTATATCAAACAATATATTGAAATTGCATTTCCTCTTTGTAAATAATTAGTTTTTATTATCTCAAAAATTAAATAATAAAAAATAAAAATATAGAATTTTTATAGAAAAATCTGAACATGCATTAATATTATATATTTTTCATATTAAACAAAAAAGATGTTTGAAAAAAAAGAATTATTGTTAGTAAAGATAGAAATCGCTAAAATACAAAGAAAAAAAATGAACTAATGTCTTAATCATAATCCATTTTCCTGGTTAAATAGGTTAATAGTTCAACTAGTAAGGTCATTTGGTTGCTTACTATTATCATCATCATCATTTGATATTGCCATGTGCAACACGCGTACACTTTTAGTAGTATTTACAAACATTCAAAATAAGTAATGATTATTGAATATTATACTTTTTTACTTAAATCTACTAATACAATTGATGAAGGGTGATTTGGCCTGACCTAGTAAGGAAGGGACACATGGACGCGATCTGCCAACAAGACGACAACTCAGCGAGGAGAGCCTCATTAGTAGATTGAGAGCTCGGGTGATCATTCAGCTCAGAACCGAGAGCCACTTCGTCTCCCATATATCGAGGTGACACGTGTTTGATTCTAGGCGCTTCCCAATGGAATCCGAACCCCCTGGGATCACACCGCGAAACCGAAGGGCTTATCCTTATCCCGCCCAGATCGAAAGGCAGTGATAGACTTCATTGACTAGTACGTTACCTCCCTTCCGGGGCGGACGGATCCTAACCACGCGGGCCATGGATCTTGGTGTTGTTTCATGAGTTCCATGGCAGCCCAGCTATATAAGGACTTCAAACCCCAAGATCAAGGTACACGCGATTATTTGCTCACTAGCACACTTATCATTCGACTTTTAGCTCGCAATACTAACTTAAGCATTAGAGCGACCTCGCCAGGTTAGCCACCCTGGGTTCTCTGAGCTTCACTGTTTTGTAAACTGAACCAGCTCACCACGCAGCCAAGTTCCAGACCATCCTCTAGCTAGGAGCATCCAGATCGTGCTCCATCAACAATATTAATTATTACTTTCAATAAATATAATATTAATTATTATTTTCAAAGTATTTAATGAAAATTACTAAAATTACTAAATAATTATTAATTATGTTAGTCAATAAATAAACATCATTTATTACCTCATAATATAATGATTAATAATTAATTTTTATCAACTAGTTATTTATTATAAATTATTTTTTCTTATTTATTACAATTTAAAATAGGTAATAATTATTAAAATATTTACAAACTTTTTAAAATAAGTAATGATTATTGCATATTTACTTTTTTATTTATTGATAGAAAAAATAATATTAATTATTTAATGAAATATACTGAAATTAATAAATAATTATTAATTATGTTAGTTAATAAATAATTATAATTTATTACCTCATAATATAATAACTAATAGGGAAATTGTCTAAAACTCACCATGAGTTTTCAGCATTTCTCTTCAACTCACCACAACTATTTAAAATGTCTAAAACTCACCATGTCACTAACTTGACTTTAAACAGACTAATGGGTGTTAATATATATCCATTTTAACCTTCATGGAAAAATATAAAATATATAAAAAATAAATTAATAGGTGTTAATATATTACCATTTTAATAATTAGACATGAAAAAAGGAAAAACGTTCAAAAATATTTTCAAATATAAAATACATAAAAACATAGAAATTAAAAAAATATAAAACATTATAGAAATTGCAAACAAAATAAAAAAATTATTTTCAAATTATAGAAACTATAAAATTGAAAAACAAAATCAGAAAATAAAAATTGTAGAAAAAACACCAAAAATTATAGAAAAACACATAAATTGTAAATAAATAACAAAAATACAGGAAAATTTATAGATTGTAGAAAATAGAAAAATGTAAAAAAACAGAAATTATAAAAAACATTGGAAATTACAACAAAACACTAAAAATGCAAAAAAAAACAAGAAAATTGAAAACTGAAAAAGACCATTTTTCCTCTAACTCACCATTCAAGGATAATTTGGTCATGAAAATTGTTATTTTTGCTAACATGGACACCTCTGTTAAGAACAATTAATGGTGCACTAATGGAAGGTGAGTTTTGGAAAATAAAAACTTATTGACATGGTGAGTTTTAGACATTTTGAAAATTTGTGGTGAGTTTAAGAGAAATGTTGAAAATTCATGGTGAGTTTTAGACAATTTCCCTAACTAATAATTAATTTTTAACTGTTAACAACTAATTATTTATTATTAATTATTTTTGAAAATTACAAACTTTTAAAATAAGTAATGATTATTGAATATTTACTTTTTTATTTATTGATAGTAGTAATAATAATATTAATTATTTTTTTTCAAAAATTAAATAATAATAATAGAAATCATTATTTTCAAAAAATTTAACGAAAATTAATGAAAATACTAATTAATTATTAGTTATGTTAGTTAATAAATAATCATCATTTTCTACCTCATAATATAATAACTAATAATTAATGTTTAATAGTTATCAACTAATTCTTTATTATTAATTATTTTTCCTTATTTATTACAACTTAAAATAGGTAATAATTATTAAAATATTTACAAACCTACAAAATAAGTAATGATTATTGAGTATTTACTTTATTTTATTTATTGGCACCAATAATAATATTAACTATTATTTTTAGTAATTAAATAATAATAATAAAAGTAATTATTATTTTCAAAATATATAATGATAATTACTGAAAATACTAAATAATTATTAATTAAGTTAATAAATAATCATCATTTTTTACCTCATAGTATAATAACTAATTTTTATCAAGTAATTATTTATTATTAATCTTTTGATTATTTTTCAGAATTTGAAAAAAATAACCATTATTAAAATATTTAGAAATTTATGAAAAAATAATCATTTTATTACAATTTCAATTAACTAATGATTGTCAATAATTATTGAAAAATTTAAAAAATAATGATTGTAAATATTAATATTTTTCAGGAAATAAGTAATTACTGAAAAATGAAAAATAATTACTTTGTAATCTGAGTTTTCAAATTATTACTGAAATTACTGAAGTTTGTGAAAGGTTATTGAAATTTACTTATTTTAAATATTGTTAGTAATTATAGAATCAGTAATTATTATTTTAAAATAATATTATAACATTGAATATTTACTGAAACTATTGAAAATATTTATTACAATTTTACTTAACTAATGATTGTCAATAATTATTGAAAAATGAAAAGTGATGATTGTGAATATTAATATTTTCCAGGAAATAAGGTAATTACATAAAAATTAAAAATAATTATTTTGAAACCTGAATTTTCAAAATAATTATTTAGATGTAAAATACTAAAGTTTCTTATAATTACTAAATTCATATTAATTTTAGCACTACTGTTTTTAAATCTGAAAATTACTTAAAATAATTACTAAACAATTACTGGACAATATCATAAAATAAGAACTAAAAATAAGTATGAAAATTATTGAATATTTAGTGATGAGGGGTAATTTGGTCCTCTAAATCGTCTCGCGACACATGGCCTTCGAGTGACACTTTGGTATTGAGTAAGCAAACTAGCTTGGCAAGTTAGCCTGGTGCACCTTATCCAAGCTGAACTGGTAGGTTCTCTTGATCATGGCAACCTGTCCCAGAAACCGGCCGAGCTATAAGAATCCATAGCAACCTGTGAGAAAAGCCCATTGACTTGGACCGGTACTACGTTACCAACTCGAGATCTCTCGAGCACTAATACCTCAACCATTAGACCGGCCTACCACATTGCACACCTCAGAGTTATTTGGGCAAATCGTAACCTCCACGTAGATCTCGTAACCAACATATTAATGCGCTCGACAAAGTAGAAACAGCTCCACAAGAAGGTGAAACCTATTGCAAGAGGGCTTTGACCACTGATGCCTATATAAGGCACTCACTTCTACCTGTAAATGCACGAATATACACTCTCAAATACTCTCTGACTTAAGCATCGAAGTGCCTTCCTCGGGTAAGGACAATCTGGGCACTCTAATCCTCCTTCTTATAGAACATATCAGCTTGGACATCTCCAACTTGGCCTAACACAACTTGGCCAAAACAGGGAACCACTTGAATTAGCATCCAAGTTGTTTGACACGAGGGAGAAACTAGATCGCATCACATCAATTGGCACCGTCTGTGGGAATTTGATACAAAAAGTTAAGTACTATCTTTTCACTTTTTCAAAACTAAAGAACCAATGGCCTCTTCAAGCAACCTACCCACCAACAATAACCAACTATCCACCGTGACCATTGGGTAGATAGAGGTCCCTCTAAACCCAGTCAAAGTACCAAAGAATGTGAACCTACCTCTTCTTGCGATTGAGCCCATAGTGGCTCCCATTAGAGTCGACATGCACCAGTTCAATGATCTGGTGCAGTGTGTACGGGGGATGAGCGAGCAGCTCCAATTTTGGGAAAGCAAGTTTGCCACCATGATGGGGGGCAACAGCAACAACAACAACAACAACAACAACAACAACACCAGTAACAGAACTGGTAGGTGCTGCCACCTCGGCAAGTACTGCAACAGAACGCCGAGCTGAATCAAACCGGCAACCAGAACCCAGCCATACCTTGGGTTCCCAACCAGGCCCAGTTATCCAACCGGGTTCTTAAGCCAATACACAACCAGCCCCCAGTCGACAACGCGGTCCTTGAACTGAACCAAAACTAGTTACCGAGGGAAAGCTGAGTTACGGCTCCCATCGTAACCAAGGTCGCCAACTCATTTAAGGGGTCCAAGAGAAGGCGCAGGAGACGTGCTCATTGCGCCCCAAAGAAAAGCCATCTCGCTCCAGTTGGGAGTGTGATGAAGAAGAAGGCAAATAGCAAAATAGTGAGCTAGGTAGGCACTTCATCCAAGCAGCCTCTCATAACTTGGGAGTCTCCATTGGCACTAGAGATCTTCCATGCCCCGAGGCCAGTTCGCCCACTTATTCATCAACCAGATTACAACAAGTAAGAGATATTCAAAGTCTGTGACCTGCTTACTCAATGTAATTCAGAAACCTAATGAAATGCTCTGAGAATATATAAAAAGGTTTAACATGGAATGCCTGCAAATTCCTGATCTAGACTTAGCCATACAACTCACCGCGGCCAAAAATGGTGTATGTCATCCTGACCTGCGCTAGGAGATCGAGATGAACCATCTGACCACTATGGAGAAGTTCCTCATAGTGGCAGACAAGTTCATCAAGGCAGAAGAAGTCCTAGGGTTATGGTCCGAACTATTCAGGAAAAGGAAGTGGGCTGAAGAAGTGGCAGGTAGCAGCAAATCAAAGAAAAGGAGTAAGTCTCCAAAAAGAAGCAGGTCTCCAAGAAGTAGGCGAAGCATCTCGCCTAGAAGAAAAAGTAAGTCACCCCAGCGGGTCTCAAACCAGCGATCTAGAACCCCACCCTTGTACAATAAAACCTTCACTCCCCTGAATGCAAAAAGGGGAGAAATATTAATGCAAATAAAATCAACCAATTATGTAAAGTGGCCGCCCAGGATGAAGGGTAATCCAGCCACTAGAAACCCAAATAAGTACTACCACAACGGCTGGAACCTAAAGAACGAAATCGAAGATTTGATCCGAAGAAGGTACCTTAAGTAGTTCATCAAGGGTGAAGGTTGACTTGTAGAGCAAGGCAGGGAGGCACCCCAGACAAGCAGGGAGCAAGAAGCAGCTCCCAAGAACCAACAATAGGAGCGACCTATCTAGGGGGTCATTAACATGATCACTAGAGGGTCAACAGTGGCTAGATGTACCACCTTGGTTAGGAAAAAACTCAACTCGGGAACTTGAGCACGAAGATGATAACTCGCCAAAACGCCCACGAAAGGAAGAAATAATTTACTTCACTAGAGACGACATGCGCGGAATACAATATCTGCACAAGGACGCTTTGGTAGTAAGATTACTACTCAATGATTTCAAGTAAAAAAGATATTGTTTGACTCTAGTAGCTCGGCCGATATCATATTTTTGGAAGCCTTCGAGCACATGGAGCTCAGAAGAGAAGACATGCAACCAACTGATATACCCCTATTTGGCTTTAGTGGGGAAGTGGTCCAGCTCATTGGCCGGGTGAGGGTGTCAGTCGAGGCGGGTTCACCTCCTAACATAGTTCAGTTTGATCACGATTTCCTAGTGGTCGACACTCCCTTCCTGTATAACACCATACTGGGCCAACCTATCCTACACGCCCTCCGGGTAGTCATCTCAACATATCACCTGGATGTAAAGTTCCCTCATCGGAGTCATGCGAGTTGACCAACTTGAATCTCGTAAGTGCTATGTAGCCACCTTGAAGGAAAAAAGCAAGATTGTCGTCGACATCAACCTGGAGCCACCTCTAGAAAACATAGATGAGCGAGCTTGATTGATTAAAGAAACCATCCTGGTGTCGGTCTCAAAAGCTGAGCTAGAAAAAATAGTTCAAATAGGAGCTCGCCTGATAGAACCGGTGCGCTCCAGATTGGTAAGTTTTTTACTTAATAATTTAGATATTTTCGCTTGGTCGGTAGTAGAAATGTCTAGCATAGACCCTAAAATAATGACTCACAAGTTAAATGTTGACCCTATAGTCAAACCAATCCTATAGAGGAAAAGGAACCTCGCCCCAGAGAGATGGAAAATAGTAAATGAAGAAGTAGGGAAGCTGCTCACCACGGACTTCATGAGAGAAGTCCAGTATCTGAGTTGGATCGCAAATCCAGTGTTAGTGAAGAAGGCAAACGACAAGTGGTGCATGTGCATCGACTATATCGACCTGAACCGAGCCTGCCCTAAAGACAACTTTCTTCTTCCTCGGATAGATCGCCTGGTAGATGCGACCTCAGGGTTTGAGTTGCTGACTTTAATGGATGCTTACTCCGACTACAACCAGATCTCGATAGACCTGGCAGACCAAGAAAAAAACACTTTTGTAACCGAGATGGTCTTATACTATTGCAAAGTCAAGCCCTTTGAGTGGACTGAAGAGTGTCAGCTCGCCTCCGACGAGTTGAAAAGATACCTAAGCTCACCTCCCTTGTTGACCAGACCTGAGACCGGGGATGAGCTTAAGCTCTACCTCTCCACAATTGATGAGGTAGTCAGCTCGGTTCGGATAAGAGAAGTAGGGAAAGTTTAGTGACCTATCTACTACGTGAGCAAGGTCCTGCATGCCACTAAGACAAGGTACCCAGACATAGAAAAGCTAGCCTTTGGATTAGTGTTGGCAGCCCAAAAGCTAAGACCATAAATCTAGGCCCAAACTATCGTAGTCTTGACTGACCGACCTTTGAGGAAAATCCTCCAAAATCCCAAGGTCTTAGGGAGACTAACGAAGTGGGCAATTGAGCTCACTGAATATGATATTCATTATGTGCTATGACTAGTAATAAAGGTATAGGTCCTAGCCAACTTCATCGCCGAGTGCACCTTCAGCTCACCGACCCCTAAAGTTGCCAAGCTGGTGACCACATCAGAGGCTTTAACCAATGCAGCACCTACCCCAGCTTAGGAGATCTCGACTTGGGATGAGTCCTGGATACTCCATGTAGACGGCTCGTTAAACCAAAGCGGAAGTGGAGTTGGGTTAATACTCTATGGACTTAAAGAGGTGAAACTAGAATACACTCCGGTTTTTATTCCGAGCTTCAAACAATGAGGCCGAGTATGAGGTACTTCTAGCGGGGCTGTCGTTAGCAAAGGAAGTCAGGGCCAAACATCTCATGGCTTACAACAACTTACAACTTGTGGTAAACCAAGTGGATGGACAGTACGAGGCTTAGGAACCCGCCATGTCGAACTACTTGGCCAAGGTAAGGGAACTCTTGCCCAACTTCCAGTCTTGGTATCTACAACAAATTCCGAGACCAAAAAACACTTAGGCCGACGCCCTCTCCAAGTTAGCCAATGTGATTGACTCGACGAAGAGGACGGTCTATATAGAAGATTTACCTTGCCCCTCAATAGAGAAGGGGGTGGAAGAGGCCACCCAAATAACAATAGCAAAGCCGAGCTAGATAGATCCACTCGTTGACTACCTACATCAAGGTATATTACCAAAGGAATGAAATGCAACACAACGAATAGAGCAACAAGCAGCTTGCTACGTGATTGTGGGCGAGCAACTCTACAAGTCTTTGGCATTGCCTTACCTACGATGTCTACACTGAGCTGAAGCAGATTGGATACTACATGAATTTCATGAAGGACTCTATGAATGACACTTGGGGGGCAGAGCCCTTGCCCAAAAAGCTTCACGACAAGCGTAGTACTGGCCCACAATGAAAGCGGAAGTGATCAAGCTAGTACAAAAATTAGATAGGTTTTAACAACATGCCAATATCCTACATCAAGAAGCGGTAGACCTGAAATACTGGGCCCCTTCCCGCCAATAATCAGACAGAAGAAATTTTTAGTAGTGGCAGTCGACTACTTCACGAAATGGGTAGAGGTTGAGCCATTGGTAACCATTACAACTTAGAACGTGTAGAACTTCTTCTGTAGAAATATCATGTGCATTTTCGGGTTGCCAAGAGTACTGATCTCGAACAACGGCAAATGATTCAAGGACATAAAGTTTCAAAACTGGTGTGCAGAGATGGGCATAAGGCAAAACTTCACCCTGGTCGCCCATCCCCAGGCTAACGGTCAGGCCGAAGTAACTAACAGGGCGACCCTCCACAACCTTAAAGCTTAAATTTCCCGAGCTAAACGTTTGTGGGTGGATGAACTGCCCAGTGTGTTATGGGCCTACCGAGCAACCATCAAAACGGTGATAGGTGAAACACCCTTTAACCTAACATATGGAACCGAGGTCGTGATACCGACAAAAATGGAAGTGCCGACATTGCGATCTGAGGCATTCAGTGAAGGAACTAACGAGGATGACCTATGGACCAACCTCGACTTGGTGGAAGAAGTTAGAGACTTGGCCTACATTTAGACCACAGCATACCAACAACAGGTGGCTTGGTACTATAACGCCCAAGTCAAGAAATGCCAATTCAAAGTTGGTGACTTGGTACTCAGAAAAGTTATGGTACCTGAGCCCGATGTGGGAAAGCTAGGCCCGGACTGGGAAGGCCCTTATAGAGTCTCCAAGGTAATAGGTGGAAATGCATACGAGCTCAAAACACTAGAGGGGAAGGTGGTACCCCGGGCATGGAACATAGACAACCTGCAAAAGTACTACCTTTGAAAAGAAGTGTTCTGAGCTGCGTCCGTGAATTTGGGAAATTTCGCCAAGGTATCCAGGCTAACCTACCAATAGCTCGGCCAAAAGAACACTGAAGATAAATTCTGAGCAACAACTATGAAAATTCGCTAAGGCATTTGGGCCGACCTCTCAATAGTTCAATAGGAAGAAGGTTTTTGCACTAAGGCTTCCGACCGACCTAGCGACAATTCGACCAAGCTAAACAATAGAAATAGGAAAGAATCCCATCCAAAGGGGAAGCACCAGATGTAAAAGGAGAAGTTTCATTAAGCAAAGGAAAAGGCCTATGGCCATACATGTATGCAAAAAAAAAAAAAACTAAGTGTTACTAAGTTCAGAGATAAGGGAACGCAGGCCCAAAGAAACAACTTATAGGAACACACAGGCTCCCGGAATCATTAGAGAATCAAATTCACCAGACAAGTCGCGCTACTCCTCATTGCCACTTTGCAGCCAGTCGTTGACACCATTTCCCTCCTCATCCCCTACCTTGCCATCTTCATCCTCATCCTCTTCGGGAATCAAAGGCTCCTCATCAACCTATATAACGAGCTCACATGGCACATCATTCATAGAAAGGGAACCAAAGTTGAAGGTAGGATGCAACATCTTTAAGTAGTAGCGACAAAGTTTAAAACCCTTCTTCATTGAAGGAAGGGTGTCCTCCGCTTTCTTCCTCTCATACTCAAGGGACTTCAAGAAACGAGTAATGGTGGCCTCCTCAACTCGGTGGATGTCCTGAGTATACCTTTCCTCCAGCTGGCGCTCTTGGGCAGCAATGGTCTCCTAGGTCTGGGCCAACTCGTGTTGCATCTTCTTGCTCAGCCTGCAAAAATGCTGGCGGTCCTCCTCTACATTGATATGGATGGCACGCATCTGGGTCTACAGCGCGTTTATGCTTGCTTATAGCTCATCCCTCTCCTTCTGGCCCGCATGAACTTGGTCCAAAAAGATCTGCTTGATAGTATTTGCCCGCCAAAAGAAGAAAAGCGTGATCATAACAGAAATCGCAAAACCGAACATCATAAACTCTACAAAGAGACAAACCTAGACAATGCAGTGGGCGAAACGAGCCCCGGCTTCGACTGGGTCCAGGGCGTGGAAGAATTGCACATCCTTAGGAAGCAGCATGCCCATGGCCATCCGAAGAGCTACATGAGGATCAGTCACATGATCAAGCACCAAGACATCGACGATTGGAGTGAAGTGAGGAATGTCGGAGGTGTAAGGATCGGCCTCGTGCCCCTCCTGGCTGACCTGAGGTTGGAAGGCAGTAGGACCTGTTGAGTACTCATCGGTTCGCCGCCTCCCTCAAGGTCGACGACAGGAGCAAGGTGTGGCAACATCACCTGGGCGCTGGTCAAGGTCCCCTCCATCAAGGAGCGGCAATCCGCCCTTTGCTTCTTCCTTGAAGCCTTCTTCTCCTTGGAAGTCGCTAGCATTGATGCCACACTCGCCATATCTGAAAATGGAAAAAAGAGTTAGTCGAGCTAAAAATCAATAAAACACCGAATGCAAATGCATATGACTCAATGGCCGACCTACCTACAGGACTCAAGCGGGCCTGTATAAGCATGGGCTCGGCCAAAACACTCTCTACCTTGACATTGTGGCAGAAAAATTCTTGAACTGTGACACATAGCTCCTCACTAAAACCCTCATTGAAGCTCCGGCAATCGCTATACCAAATGGTGCTCACGCCTCAACCACCGTCCCTATAGAAGAAGACAAACTTACTCTTCCAATCCTTGACCTTATTAGGAAATTTAGTCAACATCTTGTAACCACTCCGGAAAGGGAGATGGAAGCAGAAAGGAGCACCAGAGGCACTTTTTTGTTACACAAGGCAGAGAAGATGTCTAGGTTCAGAGGAAAGTTACAGTGGTGGCACAAACTAATCAGCCCCACCAAGGTCCGAATTGCATTGGGGACGAGCTGGCCCCAAGAGACATGGTAATACCTCAACACAAAGAGAATGAAAGGGTCTAGAGGAAACCAAAGGTCGGCAACCAATGCCTCCTCATAAATGCAGACAACATCCCGATCGTGATCCCAAGGATACTGGTTAGCACGTGGCTCGATACAATCATACTCGCTGGGGATCTAGTAAGTGTGGTATAACTCCACAATTCACTCCCTTGATGCCTTCTTCCTACTAAAGATCCATCATAGAACTCCCCAATAGTGTCCTCCCCTGAGGAACTCGCTTCATCATCCAACCTCTGACCTACTATCAGAAGGGCTATGAGACATCGGAAGAGGTAAATTACTCACTAGAAAAGGTAAAGGAGACCGGACAACAACTAATAGAGGAGGTCCCACTTGTGTTGTCTGGACAAGGAGTAAGTACTAAGACAATGACCTCCTCCGATCAGACACCACCCCAGGAAGCTCCAAAACAGCACAAGTGGGTCCTTAGTGGGGACCCCATACTTATAACCCATCGGACAAAAAGGCGAACGACTGAGATGCATTAGCAGCGAATCCACTGCTGGCAACGTGTGCGAGATATTTTGAATTCAAAATTTGTGCACCTCTTTTCGAATTTGAAATTTGAGAAACTGCCACAGACCAGCCCAACCACAGACCAGGTCAAGAAAGTGAACCAGTCTAACCAATTACCTTATTGAGAGGTACTCCCTTCGCCAAGCTGACGCAGGCTTGGGAATGGGGGGCAATTGATGAAAGGTAATTCGGTCCTCCAAATCATCTTGTGACATGTGGCCTTCGAGTGACACTTTGTCACTGAGTAAGCAAACTAGCTCGGCAAGTTAGTCTAGAGCACCACGTCCATGCCGACCACCACCTCGGCAAGGCCAAACTGGTAGGTTCCCTAGATAACAGCAACCTGTTCCAGAAACTGACCAAGCTATAGGAATCCACAACAACCTGCAAGGAAAGCCCGTTGACTTGGACCGGCAGAAAGTTGCCAAGCCAAGATCTTCAGAGCGCTAATACCTCGACCACTAGACCGGCCTACCACACCGCATGCCTCAAAGATATTCGGGAAGATAGTAACCTCCGCGCAAATCCCATAACCTGTTAGATAGTGTATGCCCTTAGCTCCAATCAACATGATGTACATTATGACATTTATTGTAAATGAATAAAATACATATTTGATTCATGTTATCGTGGTATGTTTCTGTGTAATACCCTTAAACTGGACACATATGAGACTTGTGTTAGTTTAGAATCTTCACAGCCGTTGGATAGATCTGGGGAGATTTATCCTGCCAAGGCTGACACTGATGTACCGCCAAGTTGGATGGGGTGACTTGTCTCAGCTGCCAGGGTGAGACCTGAGGTACATGCAGTGTGGGTTTTCATGAAACCCTGAACCAGACCAAAATTCTAGTATTGCCCTGGACCTAGGAGATAGATGGGCAAAACTAGAATGTTACACCTGACTCCTAGGCTCGATTATGATATTGCACTAGGTGTTGGATTGGGCTGTCTTTGATGTGCCAATCAGTGAGATCCTTAGAGGGGGTCAAAACCTGGGTATGTTGGAATAGTCTGAGAATTCATCTGAGTGGGTAATCATAGTGACAACATCAGCTCCTTTGTCGAACAAAGTGAATGATCGGGAAAATGCACTCTCTCTAATGGAAACCTAAACTACCAGCAGTGAATTTCAAATGTGTTTGAAATTTGGTTTTGCAAAATATATTTATATAGAGATATACTTATATATATTATGGTTTCAAAATGTTTGCAAAAGGTTTTAATTCCCGGGATCCATGTGAGTAGAGAGTGCAGCATAGTACCTTGCAGCCGAGGGAAAGGTCCTCTCTTGTCGGGTAGTGTTTGATCATTAAGGGCTGAGAGGTTATGTTTAAGATCATTGAGGGTTATGCCTGATGGGCTAATCTTGTATCTGCCCACAGTCCTTGGGCCTTCATAAGACGGCTGGACCCAAGGACCATTTAGTGTAAATTTTGGGTCCATTAAGAGCCCATGGTGATGGACTCAAGGGTTCATTGTATTCAGCAGTGAATTCGGCCAGGCCTTGTAACAGAGGCTAGGATGAACCCATGTGTCGGATGTGTAGATCAATGTTAGGGTCCCACGCCATACAAAGAGAGCCAAGCTAGCCAACATTAAAAGGAAGTGAGCCTGAAAGCTTAATGGGCCTAAAATCCCATTTCGAACTGGGTTAATTGGATTAATTAAATAGGGGCAGATATGGGTTTGTATCAGCAGATAAGGATAAGAGGATAACTCTTATCCACTTAAAGAGTCCAGATCAAAATAAAGATTCAGATCAGGATACTCCTAATTCGATTATGAATAAGCTGATTTTGAATTGCAGATAAGATAAGGGATTATCCTTATCACTTAAAGAGTCATGATCCAAATAAAGATTTGGATCAAGAAACTCCTAATCAGATTAGGAGGTTGTCTCTTTAAGGTTATAAATAAAGAGCAGGGTGGACTTGAAAAAGACACACAACACAGAGAGAAGGCAACTCAGTTAGACTGATCTTGCCTTCAGTTCTTTTTCTTCCTGCTCTTGCCACCCTACCCTGTTCGATCTCCAGTTCTTGGATCTGATCAAGATTTGATCTTGATATTGTTTCTTGCTAGAAGAAACAATTTTGAAGGTGTGATCTCTACCCCATTCGATTCTTGTTGAAGAATCACAATTTCTTGGTGAAGAACTACTTACTGATCCTGCCTCATCCTAAGCTGTGTCATCTTCAGTGGAGGGAGGATTTGGTACACTCTTTGGGTGTGAACACCTACGTTGGTTACAAGAATGAACCTTGAAAATGTAGTTTTCTAAATTGGGAATAGGATTCCCAGATGGGAGTAAAGAAATTTTTGAAATTTCACCCAACCTTCATGCAGGGTTCGGCCATCCATATGATGGATCACCCATCCCTTTAGTGGTATCAGAGCTAGGTTCAAATCTTGAACCAAATTAGATTAGATCTGAATTTGTGCAAATGGGCAGAAGGTGTTCTACCCGATTTGCGCAATTAGCGTTTTTTTTTGGGAATTGGTTCCCAGATTATGGGTGGATGATCTGGAAAATAAATCTTTATTATTCTGTCATATTTATATAATTATTCTGTGAATGTTTCTTGAATTTTTGGGCTGCACATGTGATGGAGATCGAATCTTTTTGGTGCCAAGATTGGCGCACCCTGCGATTTCTTTTCTATTCAATTTGGTCTGTAAATAATTTTTTTAGACAAATTGTATAGGAATTCGATGTGATGTAATAATAGAAAAATTAGGTTTTTCTGTTTTATTTCCATCTAGAGATTGTTGGAGTGCGCAACAGAGGAGAAGAAGATTTCGCAGAAGGAAGTTCTGCGATCTGCGATTTTGCAGATATTGATTTTGCAATATGCGATTAATTGTTCTTTGCAGGTTTGCAGGATGTCCATGAAAATCACAGTGTAGACCTCTGATTTTGTTTTCTTGATAATTTGGTTATCTAGATTTACTTTATTTTTCAGATCATTATTCTTGAATTAAATCTTGAACTGGACACCAAAACTTGGGTTGATTTGTACCAGATTTGGTCCAAACTGGTTGGACCGAATTCTTGGTTCGATGGGGTTGGTTTTTCTGACCCAAATTCGATTTTGGCCAGAGGGTTGATGGCCCACTTCAAGTTTTTAATTTGGCCCACCTCTGTAAAACCCAGTTTTAATATGTTAAAACTGCATCGGCCCTGATTCAGCTATATGGGTCGAACTGATCTTTGCAATTCAGCCCATATACCTAGATAATGTTATTTGAAGATGTTATGGGTTTTGTTGGGCTGATACTGATTTAATCTAATTAATTAAGAGTTTTATAGATATTTTAATTGATTGGATCAATTTGTTTCATGCATGTGATGTATGGATGTGTGATGTGCTACGTACATGGGCCATAAGTACTTGGCCCATGATTAATTCGATAGTGGCTCTTTTGCACACCATGGCTGAATGCACATTATTGCCATGGTGTCCATAGGATGATTGGAAGATCTCCCCAATTGATGGGCCCCACATCAGCTTCCTCCCCAAGAGGAACTGTGCGGAACCCTAGCCATTTAGGGCCCATTTAAATCTGCCTTTGAGAAAGTCAGTGCGAGCCACTTTGGTTTGACCTAAATAAAACTAGGGCATAATATTTCATTCCCTCCACTGAAATAAAAGTGCATGTGATAGGGAGATTCATATGATGAACTCTCTAAAGGCCTTCCATCATTAGCATGAAGATGGGTCATTTAATAATGAGGAGATGCACCATAAAATTGGGTTATCCATTTGCTGTTGAATCTGTTGGATTGTTTCATAAGATGATAGAGGCGTCATAAACCAATGTGGGAGGGGCCTATCCTAAAATGGAAAACTCTCTCACGGTACCTTGGCGTTCACGAATATGATAAGTAAGAACTTACTGGATAGAAAGGTTTAACCTAAAATGGCAATGAACCTTGTCTGATAAAGGCCAAAGGGAAAGCTCATGGGATGAGTGAATGTGATCTTTGAGAGAAGGTGGTGGGATTATGCAACTGAAATAGTTGGCTCCAGGCACTATATGTGGTTTCCCACATTTCCAGAGACATAGTTCGTAGTTTCTATCACTGAGATAGGAGGGAAATCTCAGAGATGAATAAATAGAAATGGAACATAGATTAAAAGTAATATCTATGTAGATAACATGAATCAAGTCAGGTTGTGGACTAATATTTTCTTTGCCTTTATATTAGAAATGGCAAATGAACAATTCGCCAAATTGTTGGACAATAATAAGCTTAAGGGCCCAAATTACGTTGACTGGTATCGTAACCTTATGCTGGTTCTGACGTCCAAGAAATTGGAAAAAGTTGCTAAAAACCCTACTCCATATCGTCCAGGTGATAGGGCTTCTGAGGCCCACAAGAGGGAATATCAAGAATGGGAAGAGAAAAACTCTCTTGCCCGGTGCTACATCATAGCCTCCTTAGATAATCAAATACAGCGATTGTTCGACCAGATCAATCAAAGTGTCCAAGGATATCTTGGATAGTCTAGGGACAATGTAGGAAGAGTAGCTACTAGAAGAGGAACTGTCCTCAGTACTTGGAGACCAAGAAACAAGGTAATTTCGAATCATTTTTCATAGAGACTGATATGTTGGTCACTTTTGCTTCCTAGTGTATTGACTCCAAGGCTTCTACTCATGCATATAATACATTGCAGGAGTTCAGGAAAAGCAGAAGACTGAGTGATGGAGAAGTGACTCTTTACTTGGGGACTTCTGCAAGTGTTGCAGCTACCCAATTTGAGAAGAAATTTGATTTCTATTTCAAAATTGTGTGTGGATGGTTATTCTGTGCTTTTTAGTAATGTGATTACTATCAAAAGGAATAACAAATTCCTTACATATGGAGAACTTGATAATGGTCTCTATGTTCTCCACCCTTCTCTAGAAACAAATATAACTAAAACTACATCGGATAATAACCTCAAGAAAAGAACCCGTGATACAGTTAATCCCACGTGCCTGTGGTATTAACAACTTGGCTACATTAACATAGATCGTATCACAAGTTTGGTAAATGATGGTCCTTTAGATTTTCTAACTGTAGAAGATCTTCCAACCTGTGAACCTTGCCTTCAAGGTAAGATGAAGAAACGACCATTTAACGGTAAGCCTGAAAGATCAGCAGGCACGCTTGACCTTATATATACTGATGTATGTGGTCTCATGAATGTTAGGACATGTAACCAGCACGTTTATTTCATAACATTTACCGATGATCATTCTCGGTATGGTTAGGTGTACCTAATGAGACACAAGTCTGAATCCTTTGAAAAGTTCAAAGAGTTCAAGCAAGAGGTCGAAAAACAGTTGGGGAGACACATTAAGGCCCTTCAATCAGATGAGGAGGCAAATATCTCTCTGACGAATTCAAGTACTACTTAAAGGAAAATGGGATAGTATCACAACTAGCTCCTCTTGCCACACCACAGTTAAACGGTGTGTCAGAGAGGAGGAACCAAACTTTATTGGATATGGTCCGATCACTTCTCGTACACTCGGAATTACCTACATTCTTTTGGGGTTACACATTGGAGACTGCGATGTATGTGTTGAACCGGGTTCCAACCAAATCCGTTCCTAAGACTCCCTATAAGCTTTGGACTAGTAAGAAACCAAGTGTAAGACACTTGAAGATTTGGGTTGTCCAACACATGTAAAAAGAACAAGTGCTGACAAATTGGAATCTAAGACCAGCCGTTTCCTATTTGTAGGTTACCGAAAAGACTCTGTAGGGTATTTATTCTATGACCCAGGAGAGCAGAAGGTGTTCTGTAGTCGAAATGCCCATTTCTTGGAGGAAGATTACATCCTGAACAATCATCGTTAGGAAGTTGTTTCTAGATGAGGAGAGCTCAGGGGTAGTGGGAGATGTCCCACAAGCTCCAGTTAATAACCAACCTAGGAGATCTACCCGGGCATCCAAGCCTCCAGTTCGTTACGGCTATGACCAAGAAAGTTGCTTGGTGGAAGCCACAACCAGTGAGGAGGTTTCAATGACTTATGCAAAAGCTATGTTGGACATAGATTCCTTGAAGTGGGTAGATGCCATGAGAGTTGAGATGGACTCAATCGAGACCAATGGAGTCTGGTCTCTAAAAGATCTGCCCATGGGGTAAAAGCAATTGGTTGCAAATGGATCTATAAGAGGAAGAAGGGCCCCGATGGTAAGGTTGAGACCTACAAGGCTCGTCTTGTGGCAAAAGGGTACACTCAGAAAGAGGGAATCGATTATGAGGAAACATTTTTGCCCTTGGCCATGCTTAAATGCATTAGGATCCTGCTAGCTGTAGCAGCATACCATGACTATGAGATTTGGCAAATGGATGTCAAAACCACGTTTTTGAATGGAGATCTTAGTGAAGATATCTATATGCAACAACTGCAAGGTTTCATAGTTGTAGGTCAGGAACACATGGTATGTAAACTCAACCGATCCATATATGGACTTAAGCAAGCTTCTAGAAGCTGGAACATCCGGTTTGACTCTACTGTTAAACAGTTTGACTTTGAGCAGAATCCGGATGAGCCCTGTGTTCATAGGAAGACCAGTGGAGATAAGGTTATATTCTTGGTTCTGTATGTAGACAACATTCTATTCATTGGAAATGTAGGAATGTTGACTACGGTGAAAGTATGGCTTTCACAACAATTCTCCATGAAAAATCTTGGAGAAGCCTCTTATATCTTGGGACTTCAACTCTATAGAGATAGACCAAAAAGGATAATAGGATTATCCCAGTCTACTTACATTGACAAGATAGTCAAGAGATACAGTATGGAGAACTCCGAGAAAGAAAATGTTTCTTTTAGGCATGAAGTCACTCTCTCCAAAGGTATGTCTCCCAAGACACTTGAAGAGATTGAGGGCATGAAAGAAGTTCCCTATGCCTCTACCATAGGGAGCAACATGTATGCCATGCTGTGCACTCGACTAGACATTGCTTAGGCTGAGTGTGGTAAGTAGATACCAGTCTAACCCAGGACAAGGGCATTGGACCGCTGTGAAAAACATACTGAAATAGCTTCGAAGGACAAAAGAGTTTTGTCTAGTATTTGATGGTAGTTCACTATAGATCCTTGGGTATACTGATGTCGATTTCTAGTCAGACCCAGACGATAGAAATTCTACATTCGGATACATCTTTACGATGGGGTCCTGTGTAGTTAGCTGGAAGAGCAGCAAACAAGGGTTCACTACAGATTCCACAACCGTGGCCAAGTACATTATCGCAAATGAAGCTGCCAAGGAAGCCGTATGGATGAAGAAGTTCATTCAGGAATTAGGAGTAGTACATCTAGCACATCACCCATTCCATTGTTGTGTGACAACACTGGAGCCATTGCTCAGGCTAAAGAGCCACGAGCCCACTCGAAGTCAAAGCACATTGAGAGGAAGTACCATGTACTACGGGAGATAGTTGGAAGATGGGACATCCTGATTCAGAAGGTAGCATCAGCGGAAAATGTAGCAGACCCATTAACTAAGTCACTAACACAGAAAGTGTTTGAGAAACACGTGGAAAGTATGGGACTTTGGCTTGTATGCGATGGACCTAAGTGCATGTGGGAGTTATTAAACAGTGTATGCCCTTAGCTCCAATCAGCATGATGTACATTATGATATTTATTGTAAATGAATAAAGTACATATTTGATTCATGTTATTGTGGTATGTTTCTATGTAATACCCTTAAACTGTACACATATGATACTTGTGTTAGTTTAGAATCTTCACAACCGATGGATAGATCTGGGGAGATTTATCCTGCCAAGGCTGACGCTGATGTACCACCAAGTTGGTTGGGGTGGCTTGTCTCAGCTGCCAGGGTGAGACCTGAGGTACATGCAGTGCGGGTTTTCATGAAACCCTGAACCAGACCAAAATTCTAGTATTGCCCTGGACCTAGGAGATAGATGGGCAAAACTAGAATGTTACACCTGACTCCTAGGCTCGATTATGATATTGCACTAGGTGTTGGATTGGGCTGTCTTTGATGTGCCAATAAGTGAGATCCTTAGAGGGGGTCAAAACCTGGGTATGTTGGAACAGTCCGAGAATTCATCTGAGTAGGTGATCATAGTGATAGGATCAGCCCCTTTGTCGGATAAACTGAATGATCGGGAAAATGCACTCTCTTTGATGGAAACCTAAATTGTCAATAGTGGATTTCAAATGTGTTTGAAATTTGGTTTTACAAAATATATTTATATAGAGATATACTTATATATATTATGGTTTCAAAATGTTTGCAAAAGGTTTTAATTCTAGGGATCCATGTGAGTAGAGAGTGCAGCACAGTATCTTGCAGCCGAGGAAAAGTTCCTCTCTTGTTGGACAGTGTTTGATCATTAAGGGCTGAGAGGTTAAGTGTAAGACCACTGAGGGTTATACCTGATGGGCTAATCTTACATCTTCCCACAGTCCTTGGGCCTTCATAAGATGGTTGGACCCAATGACCATTTAGTGTAAATGTTGGCCCCATTAAGAGCCCATGATGATGGACTCAGGGGTTCACTGTATTCAGCAGTGAATTCGGCCAGGCCTTGTAATAGAGGCTAGGCTGAACCCATGTGGCTGATGTGTAGATCAATGTTAGGGTCCCATGCCATACAAAAAGAGCCAAGCTAGCCAGCCTTAAAAGGAAATGAGCCTGAAAGCTTAATGGGCCTAAAAGCCCATTTCGAACTGGGTTAATTGGATTAATTAAATAAGGGCAGATTTAGGTTTGGACCAGTAGATAAGGATAAGAGGATAACTCTTATCCACTTAAAGAGTCCAGATCAAAATAAAGATTCAGATAAGGAAACTCCTAATTTGTTTAGGAATAAGCTGATTTTGAACTACAAATAAGATAAGGGATTATCCTTATCACTTAAAGAGTCAAGATCCAAATAAAGATTTGGATCAGGAAACTCCTAATCAGATTAGGAGGTTGTCTCTTTAAGATTATAAATAGAGAACAGGGCGGACCTGAAAAAGACACACAACACAGAGAGAAGACAACTCAGTTAGACTGATCTTCCTTTCAATTCATTTTCTTCTTGCTCTTGCTGCCCTACCTTGTTTGATCTCCAGTTCTTGGATCAAGATTTGATCTTGATATTGTTTTTTGCTAAAGAAATAATTTTGAAGCTATGCTCACTATCCCATTCGATTCTTGCTGAAGAATCACAAGTTCTTGGTGAATAACTACCTGTTGATCCTGCATCATCCTAAGCTATGTCTTCTTTAGTGGAGGGAGGATTTGGTACACTCTTTGGGCATGAACACCTACGTTGGAAGGAGCTTTTTGCGTGGATTCTGTATCAAGTATATCCCTCCCTAATCTTGGTTTTAGATTTGGTCCGGTTTGGTTACAAGAACGAACCTTGAAAATGCAGTTTTCTAAATTGGGAATAGGATTCCCGGATGGGAGTAAAGAAATTTTTGAAATTTTGCCCAACCTTCCTGTAGGGTGCGGCCATCCATATGATAGATCTCCCATCCCTTCATAACCAACATATTATTGTGCCCAACAGAGCGAAAATGACTCCACGAGAAGGTGAGACCCATTGCAAGAGGGCTCTGACCACCGATGCCTATATAAGGCACTCACTTCTACCTATAAAGGTATGCGCGAATATACACTCTCAAATAATCTCTGACTTAAGCATCGGAGTGCCCTCCTCGGGTAAACACAACACGGGCACTCTAATCCTCCTTCTTGCAGAACATATCAGCTCGAATATCTCCAGCTCATCCTAGCATAGCTTGGGCCAAACAGGGAACCACTTGAGTCAGCATCTGAATTATCTGACACAAGGGATCAACCAGATCGCGTGACATCATTTAATATAAAGTATAATTGAATTCATGGAATTTCTGATAAAACCTAAGTGATAATTGACCACCATCAAATAAGAATCATCCCTTCATCAACTATTCCTCGAAAGTTTTGGCTTCAAAAGCTAAACAATGAAGCAACAAAGTATGTACAAGTCAAAATGTGAGTTGATGGATTCCATCCCCTTGTTCTTAGGTAGGGGTATAAACGGTATTCAAAAATCTGATTTTGAATTCGATATTCAATATAATCAAATTCAATTCAGATCATTCAAATATCTAATTGGTCAAATTCAGATATGACCTGATTTGATTCGATAAATATCTGAATTCGACTGATTATTTAACTTTTATATGTAATATATAATATTTTATATAATTTATATATATAATAATTATGTTATATAAATCATTTATATATTTATATACTTTATATCAATAAAATATTTATTTTATATATTTATTAATTATCTAAAATAATTAATTTATCAAATTCGAATCGAATCAAATCAAATATTCGAATATTTAATCGGATTTGAATTTGGATATTAATTTTCAATATCTGTCGGATATGTAATCGGATTCGGATATCAGATTTTCTAATCGGATTCGACTTCGGATATTGCATGATCCAATTCGAATTCGATCCATTTACACCCCTATTCTTAGTTTCTCAGCTTCTCTATTATGGACTATTGAAAGTTAGGAATGGTTGTATTTTTGAAAATACAAAGTCAGATTCTAACAAAAATCTCATAATTCGTAGTAGGCACTGGAAAGATAGGATGAGGATTTTGTAGCTAGATGGCAAAATTCTTCGCCACTTAACTCATGCCCATAGTTAGAGTTTTTTTTTTTTTTTGGAAAAATCCCCTAGAAAATGTTTTGAAAACTAACTTAGATGGAAGCTTTGTAAAAGCATGTCAAGTTCTTGCTATATCTTTTGGTCTAAGTGCTTGCTCAACTCCTTTGCAATCTGAAGTAATGGCATGCATTAGAGGATATTATACCAATGTGAAGTAGTGCAATGGCCCAAGATCTTTTAACAGGGAAAATATTGGAGAGTCAAGCAAGAAGTTTATCAATGGCAGTAACAAAGTTCCTAGTGAGAATCAAGTCATCAACATAAATGAAAATAAGCAATTTGACATTTTCATGATCATAAATGAAGAGAGAGAGAGAGAGAGAGAGAGATCAGCGGTTAAATGGCAAAAACCCATATCAGTGAGACAACCACTAAGCTGAGAGTACCAAGCCCTAGGAGCTTGTCAGAGGCCATAGAGTGCCTTGCGAAGCTTACATACATGATCTGTCATGGAGGGATCCCCAAACCCTCGTGGATGGCGAACATAAATGTCCTCATAAAGATAACCATGCAAGAATGTGTTGTTGATATCCAACTGCTTAATCGGCCATTTGTGAGAAATGGCGAGAGAAAAAATGGTACGAACAGTCACCAGTTTCACCACTAGACTAAATGTGTCAAAGAAATCCAAGCCCATGATTTTGTTAAAACCTTAAGAAAAAGATGGGCTTTATAACAATTAAGGGTACCATTGGAATTTTTTTTATTTTGTATGCCCATTTTGTGCCAACAATGTTCATATAAGATTGCTAGGGCATGAATTCCCATGTTCCATTACTAATTAGGGCATTGTACACTTTTGGCAAAGCATCACACCAATGGGAAGACTTAACTGCTTCAATATAGGACTGGGGTTCCGTTTCAGTAGTGGTAAGAAGAGAAATAAAAGAAGAAGGCAATGAGTACCTCGATGCTGAAGGGATGGGATATCCATCATATAGATGGCCGAACCATGCAGGGTGGCAAAATTTCAAAAATTTCTTTCTCCCATCTAGGAAGTGTATTCCCTAATTTAGAAAAACTGCATTTTTCAAGGATCTTTCTTGAAACAATCCAGACTAGATCAGAAACCAAAAGAGGGAGAGGGATATACCTGATACGGATAAATACTAACTCCCAACGTAGGTGTTCACACTCAAAGAGGTTACCAAATCTGCATCTACTGAAGATGACACAACAAATGTTGAGGCAGGAGTAGCAAGAACCTGTGATTCTATAGCAAGAATCATGTGGGGTGGTGTGAGCACGACTTCAGATTGTTTCTTGACGAAGAAACAATATAAAGAACAGTTCTTGATCACTCCAAAGGTGGGGATCGAACTAGGCAGGGCAGCAAGAGCAGAGGGAGAAAAAGATTGCAGAAAAGAAGTGATCTTTCTATAAAATTCGCCCCCTATTTATAACCTTGTTTGGATCAGCTTCCTAATCCAATTAGGAATGAGTTTCTTGATCCAAATCTAATATTTGGATCTAGACTCTCAAGTGGATAAGACTTATCGAATTGCTAATCCTAATTAGATTATAAACCCAAATTCGCCCATTTAACTAAATCACTTAATCCCAGTTCGAAATGGGCCTTAGGCCCATTAAATCATACTACTCACTTTATCCTTTAAATGATGGATAGTTTCGCTCTCTTTGTACGGCGTGGGACCCTAGCATTGATCTACACATCAGCCACATGGGTTCAGCCCAACCTTTGTTACAAGGCCTGGCCGAATTCACTACAGAACACAATGAACCCCTTAATCCATCAGTATGGACTCTTAATGGGCCCAACATTTACAATAAATGGTCCTTGCGTCCAGCCATCTTGTGAAGGCCCAAGGACTGTGGGCGGATGCAAGATTAGCCCATCAGGTATAACCCTCAATGGCCTTACACTTAACCTCTCAACACATAATGATCAAACAATACCCGACAAGAGAGGACCTCTCCCTTGGCTACAAGGTACAGTGCTGCACTCTTTACTCACAAGGATCCTGGGAATTAAAAGCTTTTGCAAACATTTTGTGAAACCATAATATATATGTATGTCTCTATATAAATATATTGTGCAAAAATAAATCTCAACAAGTTTGAGATCAACTGCTAGAAGTTTAGATTTCCATCAGAGATAGTGCATTCCCCGATCATTCACTTTGTTCGACAAAGGAGCTGATCCTGTCACAATGATCACCCATTCAGGTGAATTCTCGAACTGCCCCAACATACCTAGGTTTTGGCCCAGTTAAGGATCTCACTGATTAGCATATCAAAGACAACCCAATCCAACACCTAATGTTGTACCATAATCAAGTCTAGGGGTCAGGTGTAATATTCTAATTTTGCCCATCTATCTCCAAGGTCCCAGGCAATACTGGAATTTGGCCTGATTCAGGGTTTCAAGAAAGCCCACACTGCATGTGCTTTGGGTCTTACCCTAGCAGCCGACACCCCAACCTTCTTGGTAGCACATCAATGTCAGCCTTGGCAGGATAAATCTCCTCAGATTTATCCAACAACTGTGAAGATTCTAAACTAACACGAGTCTCATAAGTGTCTACTTTAAGGGTATTACACAGAAACACACCAATATAACATGAATCAATTATGCACTTTATTAATTTACAATAAATGTCAATAAGTACATCAATCTGATTGGAGCTAAGGACATAACTGTCTAACGAATGCATGGTGAGATTGGACAAGCAGGGTCCCATCCATGGATCGAGTGATCATGGAGTGTGTCTAGTTGGGGGCTGGAATGACTAGCATGGTGTCAAGCAATTCTTGGAGCCAGCTACTAATGGGGAAGCTAGCTCAGTGGAGATATTAGGTGTGCCATGTAAGGAAGCCATTGTGGTTTCTAAGCTGTAATCGGCCGCTGCTAGTCATGGGGAATTATAGATAGGTTTGGTGGGCTGAACCAAAGTAGAAATTAAAGTCCCCCTAGGAGGTGCTGATGATGAGCTTGGAGAAGTCGAAATACCTAAAAATAAAGATTCATCAAATACAATATGTCTTGCAATGAATAGCTTCCCAAAAGGCGGATGGAAACATCGACACCCTTTGTGAGTGTTGATGTACCCAATAAAGATCCAAGAGATTTGAACATGAACTTATGATTGTTGTATGGCCAGAGAAAGGGATAACAAACACAGTTGAAGCCTTTAGCATAGTATAATCTGGTGTGCACTAAAATAGCATTTCATAAGGAGATTGACGACTGAAGTGTGGGGGTGGCTGTTTGTTAATTAAGTACATTGTTGTCTCAGCCACATTAGACCAGGAGGAGAAGAGGAGTTTGGAGGAGGCCAATAAAGAGAGGGTCGATTCCATGATATGCCAGTGCTTCCATTCAATGGAACCATTCTGCTGATGCGTGTGAGGGCAGATTACTCGATGGGTGATTCCCTATGAGTCCAGATACTTTGACAATTTTTGATACTCTCCTCCCTAGTCAGACTAGAAGGAGCAAATTTTAGCATTAAATAAAATTTCAACATGCCTTTTGAATTTTAGAAAAATGTCAAAAACATCAGATTTTTTAATCATAGGGTAAATCCAAGAAAATTTTGAATAATAATCAAAAAAGAAAACATAATATGAATATCCATTATTTGATCGAACAGGGGCTGATCCCCACACATGATAAAATTAAATCTATAGGACGCTTGCACCGAAAAGAAGATGACTATAAAGAACCCCTAAATTCTTACCCATTTGACAAGACTCACAAACTAAAGTATCAGTCGTATTTGAACTAAATGGAAGACCATACTGATCGATTTTGCATATTGTCAATCTGTTGAGTCATATGATGAGTAGCTTCGAAATTCAGATACCAGGTCGGATTGAACGATTGATTCCCATTATTTGGAACGAATTGATATTTAGGAGTATTTACCGCTCCATGAAACGTAGTTGGATCACTAAAAGAATAGCTATCATTTTGAAAACCAAAACATACCTGGTCCTATGACACTATAGTGCACTATGGCCATTTTTATTGTAGATTTGACACACCAATCCTGTATTTTTGCTCCCACGACCACCACCAGGGAATTATTGTTGATTATTGAAGTTATTTTCATGGTAATATTGCTGATGAGTGAAAGGAATAGGTCCTCGACCTCTACCCTTGCCGTGCCCATTATTGAAGTTGGATGCGAACTGCTGATGAAACTGCTAAGCGGGTTTCCATAAATTTGGTTCTTTGCTCCAGAAAAATTAGCATTAATAGCAGAATCATTTAAATAACGGGATTGCTCCTCAAGCCAACTTTCATGGTTAAGAAAAGAACCAAGGATATCTCGTACGCTAAGACTATTAACATCAAGTCGATTAGTTGTAGCAGTAACAATTGATTCATGTTCACCACCAAGACCAACTTAAATAAAATGAACGAGGTCAGAATTGGATACCGGCTCTGATACAGTAGAGAGACTGTCTGCAGTGGACTTATTTCGCTGCACATAAGCAGATATGGATAGCAAACCCTTTTTGAGACCCTAGAGTTGTCTTCTCAATTGCAGGATTCTCGATCTGGAATGAGTGGAGTAACTTGCTGCCAGTGTATCCCAAACTTCTGCTGAGGTAGAGAGACCTACGACTTGTGCCATCACGCCTTCGGTGAGTGAAGAAATCAACCAGCTCAATACTAATTGATCCAAGTCAAACCACTTTTCAAACTCTGGATTTGGTATTGTTCCAGCGCCGTTTGGATTTTGGATCTCTTTTAGTGGTGGCTTCTTCTTTCCATCTACCAAATACATAAGATGATGATGTCGAAGGATTAGTAGAAATAGGCTCACCACAACAAGTAGTGGTCGTTGCCTAGTTTATTCGGAAAATAATGCATGACATTATGAATTGATGGAGTATAGGAAACTCCGATTGAAACTGCATCGCCAGCATTGGTGGTCAAGTAATTGCTTGCTTCTAAACCACTCGTTATGGCTCTGAAACAAGTCAAAACTAAAGAACTGAAAACAAAACATTGGAGATAAAATAATTGTAGGTTTTGTTATGTATTCATTCAACCAAACCCGGTAGCCTTTTATAGATGACTGTTAGTGTTTCAATACTAATGCCATTCAATCTGAGGTGGTGCACAAACTGAGGAGAGCAACCAGATAGTCCTTATTGGCAGGGCGGGGGCATTCTACAAGGACGAGGCCATGCTTCAAGACCTGCGATCAAGAAAGGAGAAGTTAGAGGTTCGAGGAGTTATCCCCGGGTAGATACTTCGACGCTCAAGTCAGTAGGAGGTGATGGATGGTCGGGCCGAGCTACAAGGATGCCGGTCCAAGATAAGTAACAGTACGGGTGTCAAAAGTTAACTCCCTTACCTAGAGCATGGAATACCTTTTAATAGTTAAAGATCCGTATCCTGGTCGGATTGGGTTTTCGGGGTTGTCGGGATGAGGTTAGCCACTGAGGTATTTGGGATAGAGTCTCATTCCCTAGCGGAGTTGTCTTCTTTATTCTTTTTTATTTGTAGTTGTTCTCATCCGTGTGACGTGTGGTTGACGTGGCTAAAAGGATAGGATGGGGGGCCACAGTAATAGCGTAGCTCGAACGAGCTATGCCGATGAGGCCGAGCTAGGCCGATGTGGTCGAGCGATGACTGGGCAGCCACGTGTCTCTCAGGACCAGCTTAGCCATGACCCAAACATCATTCTCCCAGTTCTGAAGTCGTGGAATGAAGTGTTCCCAATTCATTCCTCGGCCGAGGAACTTCCAATGGTCCCTTTGGTGTTCCTCGGTGCCTGCCATAACCTTGGTATCTGGGCAATATGGAACGTGGCCGAGGAATCTTTCCATCGTCGGTTGCAAAACACCCAGAACTATTCGGAATCCGAACACCACTCCCCCAATTTTGGAGCCGAGGAGGGGGAGTGCTCGGTACGAAGTGTTGCACGGTCACGTAGCTCGTTAGAACATTGAGGTGTCGAACTGAGCTTCGAGGTCCATTTTCCTGGTGGAGCCAAGGAAGGGCTCTCTGATTTTCGATGAAAGTTGAGCTTCGGTGTTGTGGTCACTGTGATGCTCAGTCATGGTGTGCCGAGCTTCAGACTTGGGTCCGAAGTTCGGAGTTAAGGCCGTTGTGATGCTCGGCTGTGATGTGCCAAGCTCCAGAGTCGAAGCTTAGCTCAGCCTGGCATCGACGAAAGGTTTTTTGCTGCCGGTGGGAAGCCGAGCTTTGGAGTTGGGGTTGTTGTGATGCTCGACCATGGTGCACCGAGCTACGACGTCAGGGACCTTAGAATTGCTGAGCTACGGAGGCCATTGTGATGCTTGGCCAGGGTATGCCGAGCTTCAAAGTTGGGAGACTTGAAAGTGCCGAGCTACGGAGCGAAGGCCATTGTGATGCCCGGCCATGGTATGCCGAGCTTCAAAGTTGAGGACCTCAGAGGTGCCGAGCTATGGGGCAAAGGCCATTACTCTTTGGCTGAGGAACTTGTACATGAAATTTCGGAATCCAAACACCACTCCCCTAGTTCCAAAGTTGAAGGGTGGTGGCCTCTGCTGAGGCGTAGTGAGGCTTCCTTTGGTTGGTATTTGCCGTTGGGCGTTTCGAAGAAACTATAGAGACTGGTTGACCTCGTGGTCTTGAGCAAACCTCGAGGATCCATGACATTGGTTGGACCACTGCTATAGGGTGGATCAAGGCAATTAATGCTCTAGCCATTGCATGTCAAGGTTGTCGCTTCGGTTCCTGAGGCCTTGCGCGTGCGGTAACAATCGCGTTGATTGGTCTTCCGGAGCTTTGTTAAGGCGGTGCTTGATACTCACCGTAGATCTGGTGTCGATTCACGTTCCTATAGGCTATAAGAAGGGATGGACGGGCATTTCCCCTTTTCCATTCACGAGAGTTGCTTGGATAGATCAGTGGGGTGTTGTCAGCGTTTCTCGGCATTTTGTTTTTATTCCTCGACTTCAAGCTCGGTAAGATGTCTTCCACATCTTCCCATTCTTCTTCCGCTTCTAGATCTTTTGGTTCTAGTGAGTTTGATTATGAGTCCGAGGTTGGGGCTTTCGAGGACGCCATGGTTGAGGAGGCTGATGTTGGTCCCTCTAGGGTGGATGCCAAGCTTCCCTTGCGGGCTGGTTACCGGTTTGGGACCACACCCTGTGTCTTGACCCTCGAGGACCTGGCTCGGATCCGAGCTATGTACGACATCCCTGAGGAATTCCGAAAGAGGTGCTCGTAGCATGGTGAGATGGCAACCAATGCTCGGCCCTGTGAGATTTGTGTGTATGAGAACAGTTTGGAAGCTGGGCTGAGGTTTCCTCTGAACAAAGGGGTTGTCGAGGTACTTGCATGGTACCAAATATTGCTAGTGTAGTTGATGCCAAACTCCTTTAGGTTTTTGGTCGGCCTTTTGTCCTACTGCGTTGTTCGTGATATCGAGCTGACCCTGGGTATGGTGAGCTTCCTTCTTCAGCTCAAACATCACCAGCAGGGCTACCACTACTTCTCGACTAGGAAGAACATCAGAACGCTGGTCAGGGGCCCCTCTTCTATGAAGCACTAGAAGGAAACTTTCTTCTTTGTGCAATGTCCCGGGGACCTCCCCTTCCCATCCGCGCTACAAAAGCTAAGAACAAGAATGCCCCAACTTCAATGGTCTGCACTTACTTTGGAAGAGAGGTCGGCTCTGAGCATGATTCACGAGATAGACGTAGCTGCGTATACATGCTCGGAGATGTTGGTGCTCAGCGGGCTATTGCGTAGGGTGGCTGGTCCATCCTTTTCGTTGCTTTTTTTGCTCATACTTTTTTTGCTTCTTTGATCTTGTACTTACTATCGTGCTTCCGCGGTGCAGGTGTAGAAATGGCAAGTGAGGAGGAAATTGTACATCGGATAAAAAAGAATCGCTAGAGGTAGAACCGGGCTGGTGCACCACCGCAGGTCCGTCCCAAGGTAGTTCCTCCTCCGAGGTCTTCCGAGAGGGCATCTTGTCGCCAAAAAAGAGCTCGGCGGTAGGGGAATGACGATGAGGACGTTGTGGTCGTGAATCCCGAGGAAGCTCGCCAAGTTGCCTTCCCTTCATGAGTTGAGGTGGGGAGCAATAGCTCTAAAATTCATGTGCCGCACTGGACGGTCCGTAGTTAGGACGGGCTAGAGACCCCCGGAGTTCTCGAGCAGCTGCTCCGCAGGATGATGACGGTGTACATCATCTGATGTAGCGCAATCCGGTCACTCCTAACTGGCACTCGCGTGGCTCCTGAGAGGTACCTGAAATGAGAAGAATGGGGAAGAAATCCCGGGGGGTTTCCCGGCGGGAACGCTCTGATGCTTAAGTTAGTATTGTGTGCAAGAAGCTGAAGGAAAACGAAGGCTAAGAGTGCAGGTTGCGCGAGTGATTGAAGATACCTTGCTCCTTGAGAATAAGCCCCTTATAACTGAATTTTGTTGCTTCAGGTCTTCTGACCTCTAACAGGGCAGGTATAACCGCCACTATCAGTCTGCCACAGCCGTTACAGTTAGGGATGAGGTGGCACGTGCAAGGCCGCCATTGTAGGGTATGTGTCTGTCAAGTGCGGGACGCCTTTCTAAAGGTGGCAGGCATGGCGAGGGGAACATGCCTGCTGTCCACAGGTTTGTCGGGTATGGCAGTCAGACAGGAAGCCCTCCTGTGGTATACCGAACTGCCCTCTTGCAAATTACCCTGAGTTGGGCTGTCCTTTGAGTGACGGGCCGCCTGTGGCCGGTTATGCCGAGCTAGCCGACCCGAGCTGTTTGTGCCTCGGGGCGTTCGAAGAAGAATCGGTGCGTTCTTGCTTGGGAGTGACCCGAGGTCCATTGAGAGGAGCTCGGGTCTCAAAAGAGGTCAGGGTGCCCCGAACTCGGGACCCCCCAAAGTGCCTTAACCCCGGGGAGGAGGTGCGGGCAAGGCGGCTTTCGGCGAGTAGTTTACTTGCCGAGTTGCCGTGCTGAACTCGACGGGACTTTCCCTCTGAGTTGTGCTCACGTTTGTCACGCTGTCATGCTGAGTCACTGTTTTGAGCAAGGTCACGCCCACGTGTACCTGTGCTACGAGGTCGGGCCAAATCACCCTCCATCAATTGCCCCCCACTCCCTGCGCTGGCGGCGGTGACCCAGCGCGGGGAGGTCATGATGCGCCGGGTGGATTTGGCGTCGGTATTTATGCCGCTTTGTCGTGCGCTCCATCCAGTTGTACCGGTCTAGCGTCCGGTTCGACCGAAAAAAGATTCGAGTCACGTCCAGATTACACACGGACTTCACGTGACTTGGACTTCATGGACGTCAAAAACGCACTAAATCGTTTTCTCCTCGATGAACCCGCGGTTGTGGCTATAAATAGGGGGTCCCTTGGCCATTTTCTTTGCCACAAAGCTTTCGTCGTTAGCGTTTGAGCTCGCGCCAGGGATCTCTTAGCTCGGGTCCTCCAGTTCGTTCTGTTCTTCCAGTCCGGTTGCGTTTCTTTGGTGAGTCCTCCCGAGCTTCCTTTTCCCTTCTAGTTTGTTTCTTTCATTTAGTGTGGTATGTCGCCTAGTGTAGACAGTCTCATCGATGAGCCCGAGGTAGGTACCTCGGCTTGGGGTGTCTCCTCTGTGGCCCAACCATCCGAAGTACGGGTGGCTTTGGGTCATCTGGCGTCCACCTCCCACCGAGGTCGGTAACCAGATCAGTTCGGGCCTTCCATAATGACCTCGGAGAGGCTCCAGGACCTTATACAGAGGTTCTGCCTCCCTAAGGAGTACTCATATAGTCTTCCCACCGGCAACTTCCCATGGGAGCACTGTCCCAACGAGATCGTGATCTTCAAGGAACAACTGATAGCCGGGCTCAAACTTCCCCTTCACCCTTTCATCATTGAGGTGTTGGTACACTTTAACATCACCCTGGACCAACTCCACCCGAACTCCATACGGAATGTGGTGGGGTCCATTTCTCTTTTCTTTGACCGTTCTCTCTCCATAGATTTAGATGTTCTTAGTACAATTCTGGCTATAAAGAAGAGCACTTCGGGTGCTCTCCCTGGGCATAGGCGGTCCTATTACTTGTCCCTCCGCCCGGGTTTCAAACTCATGCACAAGCTCCCGAGCAAAGTCCCAGCTTGGAAGCGGGACTACTTCGTAGTTCGGAACAGTACGGGGGGGGCCTTCCCCACCGATTGGTGGATAGCCGTTCAAGACCCTGGGGTCATCCTGGACAGGAAGACCAAGAAGGAGCTCCAGTCACTGGCTCAGCTCGGGTTGCATTATAAAGACTTCACTTCTGAGGAGAAGCTCGTCCGAGCGAGCTTGAGTCCGGGTAGGTTTTCCCCACTTTGACTTTTCATTCATATATTTGCTTCGAGTTGCTAATGTCGTGTTTCACTGCAGGTCCCATGGAGGCAGAGAAAATAGACAACCAAAAGCTCTTCCACCAGATGAAGAGGAAGAAACGCGTGGCAAAGAAGGCGCGCGTTGGGTCCCCGCAAGCTTCAGCCGAGCCTCAACTTTCGTAGACTTCTGCCTCGGGGCTCGAGGTGGCAGCCGCGCCCGTCATCGACTTGGAAGAGGAGGTTGTGCCTAAAGGGCCCGAGGTGATGGCGGAACCTGCTGTTAAGCCCACCGAGCCTGCTGTCGAGCCCACCAGACTTGCCAGAGAAAGCGTTGCCGAGGCCAACGCTGCTGCTGCCAGGGCTCATCCTGCCGAAGATGCCGCCGAGGCCTCCGAGAGTTCTACTAACGATGTGGAGATGACGGCTTCCAGCTCGGAGGGTCAGGGGAGCCAAACCGTCCTGAACCCCCAGTATAGCCTGAAGAAGAGTAAGCTGGCTGCATACTCGGGGGAGGTCAGCAAGTGGGCCGAAATAACTCCTGGTTAGCTCGGTGCCCGAGCTGCCACTCATACTATGGTGGTGAGTCTCCCTTTTTCTTTTTTTTTTTTTTTTTTTGGTCTCCCTCTTAACCGGTTCTCCTTTTTGCAGGTGAACTCCGCCATTCGCGCCTTGACCCTCCAATCAGATCGACATCTGAGGCAGGCTCTGGAGGCTGAGAAATCATCTCGCACAGCCCATACTGAGTTGAGGGCAGCTCGTTGTTAGGTTCACCACTTGGAGAGTGACGCCTTGGCTCAAAAGAGTTTCATCGAGGTGTTAATGTCAGAGAAGGGGGAGCTGGCTCGGGACAAAGACAAGTTGAGGGCCGAAGTGAACGGTCTCAAGGTCGGTCAGGAGGCCTTAGGGCTCGAGGTGAGCAACCTCAAGGCTGAGTGGGATGCCCTGAGGCTCGAGGTACAAGGCCTCAATGAGGCGAAGGGGAAACTGGAGCATGAAGTGGGGTACCTCAAGGAGGACATAAGGGAGAAGACTGCAATCTTCGAGGGTGCTCTCGAGGAGTTCAAGACCCAGGCCATCATCGACTATGTCAACTCTTCGAGATTCGATGACGTGATGACGGAGGCCTACCGTAAAGGCTTCAAGCTCAGTCGGTGGCTGATCAGGCACCTCTACGCCGAGCTGGACACGAGCGCCATTACTACTTCGCAGATTACTAACAACATCGTGCATCAGTCAAAAGATGACCCCGATTCCGAGGATGAGGGTGCCGAAGATGGAGCAGAGGATGCCGGTCCAGATACTGTCCCCGAGGGGGTCCCTGATAGAGGCGGCGAACCCCCGAAGTAGTTTGCTCTTTATATTTGTAACTTAGTTTTTTCCCTTTCTGAACTATGAATGTACTATCCTGAGCCCCTAGAGCTCGGGTAAAGATTCTTGTACCTGAACTCTCCTTTTAATGAAATATAGTTTCTTTCGAGTATCTCTGAGTGCAAAAATACTTCTAAGTGTGAGTGGACTCCGAGATGGTCAATTTAATGTATAGGTTACCCGAGCTGTGTAAGAGCAGCAAGGATGGAGATGCGGTAGGGTTCATACTCGAGTTGTCTTTCCCTTAAGGATTAGAGATAACCAGGTTTTTGTCAGTTTGGCATTTTGTGGCCGTTAGGCTTTGGGAGGGATTCGTGGTCCGTTCCTGAATTTCCCCCATGCTGAAGTGGCACTTGGCCTTTTCTTGTGCAGTCTTTATCTTTGCTAAGTATGGTGTAATGAAAGTCCTTTTTTTTTCCTAAGTGTGGTGTGCACTCTTCATCTTTTCTAAGGCGATCTCAACACCCGAGCTATTAGAGCTGCATACCCGAAGTGAGTGACAAAGTAGGGTAAATGCCCGACCTATCTGCACTCGGGTTAAGTTAACATCGGTTGTCCTTAACGGGTTGAACTCGTTGCATGCCAGGGCGGGCTATTCATTACAAGGTTCGTGCTTGAACCGCCTGCACCTTGGGCGTTGTAAGTACTTAGTTCATGCTGATGAGGCGACTAAGTCTTGTACGCTGCCGAGGTCTTTTCATTAGCTCGGCGTTTTAGCCCTTAGACTGGAGGAGTGGCTCGTGGCCCACTCTTGGGGTCTGCCCATACCATAGAGGTGACTGGGTCCTGTTGTGCCGAGGTCATGTTAGCTCGGTATTCTGGCCCTTAGGCTTAGGGAGTGGCTCGTGGCCTACTCGATTCTTATAGATAATATTGTCTTAGGTTGACAATATTCCATGCTCAAGGTACTTGTTTCCCTTCGAGGGTCTCGAGCTCGTATGTTCTTTCCCCGAGTACTCGTTTCACTCGGTAAGGACCTTCCCAGTTGGATCCGAGCTTGCTAGCGCCGGGCTCAGGTACCATAACTTTACGAAGGGCCAGGTCGCCAACGGGGAGGTTCCGCTTCTTGACCCTGGCATTATAGTACCGAGCTACTCTCTGCTGGTAGGCTGCGGTCCTAATGTACGCGAGGTCCCTTACTGTGTCGAGTAGATCGAGGTTGGTACGTAGCTCATCTTCGTTTGTCTGATCACTGTATGTTTCTAGCCGCTGCGTAGGTACTTCGATCTCTACGGGGATCACTACTTTGGTGTCGTAGGTGAGATTGAAGGGTGCTCCTGTGGCGGTCTTCTCTGTGGTCCGGTAGGCCCATAGGACACTGGGTAGTTCATCTGCCCACAATCCTTTAGCTCGGTCCAGCCGTGCCTTTAGTCCACGGAGGATGGCTCTGTTCGTGACTTCTGCCTAACCGTTTGCTTGAGGGTGCGCAACTAAAGTAAATTTCTGTTGGATCCCCATGTCTCGACACCAGTCTTGAAATTTGATGTCCTCGAACTGCTTGTCGTTGTCGGAGATCAATACCCAAGGTAATCCGAAGCGGCACACGATGTTCTTCCAAAAGATGTTTTGAACATTTTGGGCTGTGATCGTCACGAGGGGTTCGGCTTCTACCCACTTGGTAAAATAGTCCACAGCTACTACTAAGAACTTCCTTCCACCCGTTGCTGGCGGGCATGGCCCGAGTAGATCGATGCCCCACTGTGCAAAGGGCCACGGGCTGGTGAGAGACTTGAGGTCGGCAGCGGGTTGGTGGTGAATATTGGCATGTCTCTGGCATTTGTCACATTTTCTGACGAGCTCAATAGCGTCTGCCTTCATTGTTGGCCAATAATACCCTCGTCGGAGTACCTTTTGGGCGAGGGCCCTGCTCCCCAAGTGCCCACTGCACAGACCCTCATGGGTGTCGCGGAGTACAAGCTTGGCTTCGGTAGGTTGCGTGTAAGATCTCCGATATAGTTGTTCATCTATCATGACATATTTGGCTGCCTGGCCCTGCATCATTCTAGCTGCATTGCGGTCTGCAGGGAGGGTCCCGTGTAGCAAGAAGCTCGCGAGTGGGTCAATCCAGCTCGGCTCTGCTTGAACGACGGGAACGACCTCCTCTGCCCCTGAGAATGCTAGGCCGAGGCAAGTCCTCTATGTACACGGTTCTCATGGTGATGTCGCCGGTGCTGACTAACCTGGACAGGGCATCGGCCATCAGCCTCAGCGTTCTCTGACCTAGGGATTTGTCTGATAAAGTGTGACTGGAAGTTGAGCAGGGCCTCTCTGTCTTTGGCTAAGTAGGCGATCATGGTTGGCTCGCGAGCTTCGTACTCACCGGTGACCTGGTTGACCACAAGCTGGGAGTCGTTGCAGATAACGATGTGCTTGGCTTTTACTTCTCTGGCTAGAGCTAGTCCAGCTATCAACGCCTCGTACTCCGTTTCATTGTTAGATGCAGTGAAACTGAAGCGTAGCGCGTACTCCAGTTTCGTGCCACTTGGGCCGTGCAGGACTATTCCAGCTCCGCTGCCCTGCTAGTTCGAGGAGTCATCTACGTGAAGGATCCAAGGCTCCTCATCCCAGCTCGGGCTTGGCCGAACTAGGAGAGATGCCACACTGGTTGCTACCTCGGGGCTCGGACTCGACCGGCCTGGGAGCTTCGGGCTCACCCGAGTTGGGAGCCTCATGCTCAACCGGCCTGAGGGCTTCAGAACTGAATGTGCATTCGGCGATGAAATCTGCTACGGCTTGGGCCTTAATGGCAGTTTGTGACTTGTACTAGAGGTCGTACTCGTTGAGCTCAACGGCCCACTTCGTCAGCCGACCAGAGACCTCGGGCTTAAGTAAGACTTGCCTCAGAGGTTTGTCGGTGAGAACGATAACAGTGTGAGCCTGGAAGTACGGGCGGAGCTTACGAGCTGCGATTACCAGTGCATATGCTAGCTTTTCTATCTCCGAGTATCTCATCTCTGGCCGGTTATGCCGAGCTAGCCGACTCGAGGTGTTTGTGCCTCGGGGCGTCTGGAGAAGAATCGGTGCGTTCTTGCCTAGGAGTGACCCAAGGTCCATTGGGAGGAGCTCGGGTCTCAAAAGAGGTCAGGGTGCCCCGAACTCGAGACGCCCCCCCAAGTGCCTTAACCCCGGGGAGGAGGTGCGGGCAAGGCGGCTTTCGGCAAGTAGTTTACCTGCCGAGTTGCCATGTTGAACTCGGCGGGACTTTCCCTTTGAGTTATGCTCATGCTGGTTGCGCATAATCAGCGAGCTCGGCATAATCGGCGAGCTCGGCGGTGGCATCTTTGCCTCTTGGTGGGCTCGGCATTCGTGCTGCTCACCTCTGCGCTGTCCGGAATGGTTTGCGCAAGAAGTAGCCCGGTCTGCTGGTGATGGCTATGGATAGAGGGGTCCTGCTTGGAGTCTGTTGCCAGGATCTCGGACCGGTTTTCAAGGATCAGGGTTCCAAACTTTGACTGTCGAGGTGATGTAGACCTGCCGATCTGGGTTCCTCCCGACCTGTCCGCCTACGGCAAGATCGAGGTAGCCGGTCTCTCTCGTCTGCCGCGGGGGGAGGCCTGATTTTTTGGGAGATTTTGAGGCTCGCTCTGATGGTGAGACTTGGCTTGCTACGAGGCTGGGCGCTTAGGCAGGAGCTGAGGCTGCTGAAGCTGGGATTGAAGCAGCTGGGGGAACTGCTGTTGATACTAATACTAGGAGACCTGGTGCAGTACGTGCTGTTGATAGAGCTGAAGTTGATGGAACTGTTGCATTTGAGCCTGCATGGCCTGCATGCATTGCATCAAGTCCTCCAGTTGGTTCGGGCTGGTCGCTGGGGGCACGACCGAAGGTTCAGTGAACGTCGTTCCGACTGTAGCAGGGAGTGGGGCGATGATAGGTGCCACTGTGAGAGGCACATTCAAGCTGGGGATTTCATCCGCTGAGAGGGAGACGGTGAACTGTCCGATACAGACAGTAGGAAGCTGGGGTTGTTCCTTGGAGTTATCCATTTTCGTGCTTCGTCCGATGTTGCTAGAGGAAGCCATGAGCG
Organism: Nelumbo nucifera; assembly: GCF_055504915.1. Taxonomy (NCBI): domain Eukaryota; kingdom Viridiplantae; phylum Streptophyta; class Magnoliopsida; order Proteales; family Nelumbonaceae; genus Nelumbo; species Nelumbo nucifera. Next base: position 70,373,013 of record NC_142653.1, read on the forward strand.
TTGGATTGTTTCAAGGAGGGAAAGAACTGAAAGAGTTTAGAGGGAAAGGCCTTTTGAAGCGTTTCCCACAGACGGCGCCAAATGATGTAGTGCAATCCGGTCACTCCTAGCTGGCACTCGCGTGGCTCCTGAGAGGTACCTGAAATTAGAGGAAAGGGGAAGAAATCCTAGGGGTTTCCCGGTGGGAACGCTCCGATGCTTAAGTTAGTATTGTGTCCAAGAAGCTGAAGGAAAATGAAGGCTAAGAGTGCAGGTTGCGCGAGTGATTGAAGATACCTTGTTCCTTGAGAATAAGCCCCTTATAACTGAATTCTGTTGCTTCAGGCCTTCTGACCTCTGACAGGGCAGGTATAACTGCCACTGTCAGTCTGCCATAGCCGTTACAAGCAGGGCTGAGGTGGAATGCACGGGGCCGTCGTTGCAGGGTACGTGTCTGTCAGGTGCGGGATGCCTTTCTAAAGGTGGCAGGCGCGGCGAGGGGGACATGCCTGCTGTCCACAGGTTTGTCGGGTACAGCGGTCGGGCAGGAAGCCCTCCTGTGGAATACCGAACTGCCCTCCTATGAATTACCCTGAGTTGGGCTGTCCTTTGAGTGATGGGCCGCCTGTGGCCGGTTATGCCGATCTAGCCGATCCGAGGTGTTTGTGCCTCGGGGCGTCAGGAGAATTGGTGCGTTCTTGCCTGGGAATGACCCGAGGTCCATTGGAAGGAGCTTGGGTCTCAAAAGAGGTCAGGGTGCCCCAAACTCGGGACCCCCCGAAGTGCCTTAACCCCGGGGAGGAGGTGCAGGCAAGGCGGCTTTCGGCGAGTAGTTTACCTGCCGAGTTGCCGTGCTGAACTTGGTGGGACTTTCCCTCCGAGTTGTGCTCATGTTCATTGCGCTGTCATGCTGAGTCACTGTTTTGAGCAAAGTCACGCCCACATGTACCTGTGCTACGAGGTCGGGCCAAATCACCCTCCATCATCATCAAAGAGGTTGGGAACACTGGGAGCAACACCTTAGAGTGCTCACTTATTTAGGTTGCGGCTCAAGTAAGTTTCTACCTGCCTTTGTTGTTTTAAGCACGTTTCTTTGTACTAACAGTGCTTCTTGTATCCTGGCTGATCTGGAGTAGGAGTCCTAACACAAAGAATCCGTCAAATTCTTGAATCTTACCTAGACAGTAAATTTGCCTCCAAAAACAGTTTTTTCCAATTTCAATTTTCCATTGCAAGTTGTCTTGTATACACCATAAAGAAGCTTCATGTCAGTATCATATAGGAAAAGCTTAATACCTGTCTTGATTTTCTCTACAATATCCATTTATCCTACAATAAGAAGGCCAAAAATCACGATAATGGTAGCATTTCGGTTTTGTTTTTCCATAGCACATAATTAAAAATGAAACCATGTTTCTTTTTTTCATTGCTAAAACACCAATGCCATTAGCATTAGAAGTAGGGGCAACAACAGATGCATGGGGAGGTGCAACAGCAGTAGATGTAGAAACAGGTGTAGGTGTAGGTGCAGGGGCCTCAACAAAAGTGGAAGTAGATGCATGAGAAGGATAAGTGGTAGATGATGGATCTACATTACCATTTAATGCCTTATTGATCCACTTTCTTCACAATCTTTTCTCCAACTCTTTTTTTGGTGATGATCAAAAGTATTTTTGGGTCAGTTAGATTTTAAGAGAGAATGGCAAGAAAAAGAAAATAGAGAAAGTTTAGTGGGGTATTTTGATACTTTATTGCCTTCTATCATTTGACTTAATGACCGAGGGGGTATTTGTTGCAATATAAAAATTTATGGGGTCTATTTGTAAATTAAAGTATAGGGCAAGGATTAAAGTATCGGTGTCGAGTATCATACCAAACAGTTTGGATACGAATATGGATACGCTTTGGAAATGCATGGATACAGACAAAAGAGAAACACATGGATACGCTAGGAAAATATATACAAATTCCACAAATACATCAATTACACTAAATTTAAGGTCAAAACAGCCACAAATAAGGTATAAATACATAAAAAATATATTTTAATGATATATATGAAAAAATATATTATAACTAATATAATGGGATGCATAAATATCATACATTTTCTTGACAATCCATCAATCAAGAGTCTAAGACACAAAACATATACAATTATTATATTTTAATTACTACTTTACTATTTTTACTTTTCAACATTAACAAAAAAAGTAAACTAAATATTAAATTTTGAAATGTTTGATAAACAATATATTTATTATTGTAAACAATAAATATGTCATTATAAATTGTAAATTAAAATATCAATTGATAATTTACAAAAGTCTATAATCGTAACTTAATGATATCAAATCTATTAAAATTTCTAAAGTACATATCATAAGCAAATTTATAATTTTTTATTACTAAAATAATGGAAAAATTGCTAACATTTTTATTTCTATAAAATTTCTGAAATAATAAATCATTATTGATATAAATTTAAATTAGTGGATTTGATATATTCAATTTAATATTATATTCTTGAAAATTTTTGTAAAAAATAATTTTTTTTAAATAATAAATATGTTGTTTTTTAGTGTAAATTAAAATATCAATAAATAATTTATAAAATATATTAAAATTTTAAGATACATATCATATATAAATTTATGAATTTTAAGTACTAAAATAATTACTTTTATTAATAATTTTACTTGTATAAATTTATTGAGATTAAAAATAAATTTTTTATGTAAATGTAATTTTGATATATTATATATTTCGTTAATATTTATAAAATACTCATGTTTAATATTGTTCTTTTTAATTTTAACTTAAAACTATTGAAATAAACATTTGGTATATATTTGGTTAGATTGCATGTTAATAATAAAGTTAATAAAATTTTATTTATTTCATTTACTACCACAAGCCAAGTAGTGGTTCAACAAGTTAGAAATTTGAAAATTTAAAACTGATCCAAAAATCAAACATTTTATCTGGAAATGCTGCTAGAATGGTTTGGCTAGTTGTTAGCAAGAATATAGAGAAAAAGGTCTTTCAGGGTCCTCTATATGCGAAGTCTGTGGTAAGGAGTCGGAAACTGTGATGCATGCCCTTTTCAAATGTGGTGATGCTAGACCATCTTGGTTCAGTTTTGTTTTTAACTATGATTCATCTTGTATTGATTCTTCCTTGACTTTCGCTGATTGGTTTGAATCTTGTGTGGAGAGACTTTCGGTCCAAAAAGATAGGAAAGCATTTTTGCTTAGTTTCTCAGCTTCTCTATTATGGACTATATGGAAAGTTAGAAATGGATGTATTTTTGAAAATACAAAGTCGGGTTCTAACAAAAATCTCATCTTTCGTAACAGGAAATGGAAGGATAGGACGAGGATTTTGCAGCCAGATGGCAAAATTCTTCGCCACTTAACTCTTACAAAGCAGGTCAAGTTCTTGCTATATCTTTTGGTCTAAGTGCTTGCTCAACTCCTTTGCAATCTGAAGTAATGGCATGCATTAGAGGAGTTCTTGGACCATTTATCCTTGAAACAAACAACAGGACATTATACCAAGCCTTAAGCTCTAGAAATTTGAATTCCGTTAAGGAGGCCTCTTTTTTTTTGTGTAAAGATCTTCTTAGTTTTTGTGAAGATTCTGTCTTTAGCTTTGCTTTTGTTAAGAGAGAATGTAATGAGCTTGTTCATAAACTAGCTCGCAAGGGACATAAAGATTTTGGAGTTGAGGCCATGCCTATCGGTTGGTTCCATGGATTGCCCACTCCAGACGGGTTGTAATCCTTCTCACTATCTTTTTAATGAAATCTAATGACTTTTTACAAAAAAAAAAAAAAGTTAGACAAAAGGTGGATTAGGCATTGAGACTACGATCAAGTCACACTATTGATATATTTTAATTGGAAATGCTTGCCAAATATATGCGCTTATCGTTATACAGTGCGATACACACCGATATTCATGTGTATTGTATCGATACGCACAGCTGGACATGTATTGTGCCAATTGTAATGTGTACTGTACTTGTTTGTTAGGATACCGATACAACGTATCATATCGATATTTTAAACCTTGACAAAACCCCCTATATTATAGAGTTTGGCTTCGATCAGGGCAAATCCATGCTCATACCATTCCAACATCCTCTTGTAACGTTGCATTGGGAATATCTCCCCATTAAATAAAATGCATGGGGAAAATAGGAAGATATTCCCAATGCAAGGTTATTGAAGGGATGGGATATCCATCACATGGACGTCCAAGTCATGCGGAAAGGACTGGGCGAATTTCAAAAAAAAAAAAAAAATTCTCCCATCTTTGCAGGGAATCGAATTCCCTATTTTAGAAAACATATTTTCAAGGATCAATCTTGAACCATGAACCAAATGAGATCTGAACCAAAAGGAGTATGAGGGAGGATGTACCTGATACGGAGAAACAGTATCTCCCAATGGAGGTGTTCACGCCCAAGGAATGATCCAAAATCTGCTCCCACTGAAGATGGCGCAGTGAAGGATGGAGCAGAATCAACAATGTTCTTCCAAAAGAACTTGACCCTTCACAAGAATCAACTGGATGGCTTGTGAGTACAGCTCCAACCAATCTTTTCCCAAAAGATTGGAATCAAGATCAGATCTTGATTTCTCCCAAGAACTGGAGATCGAACTGAAGGTGATGGCGGCGGCAGGAAGGAGGTGGCAAGAGAGAATTCGCAGGGTGCAGAAATCTCTCTTCTTGTGATTTTCAGCTCTGAAGAGAATTGAACATCAATCACTAACTGTTGCCGCCCCTTTCTCCTTTCATAATCTTAAAGGGATCAGCTCCTAATCTCATTAGGAATTGCTAATCCAAATCATATTTGGGTTAGAAGTCCCTTTAAGTGATAAGGGATAACCCTTATCTTATCTGCAGATCAGATCAGCCATCTCCTAATCTAATTAGGAGGCTTCTAGATCTAAATCTCATTTAGATCTTGGACTCTCTAAGTGGATAGGGTCTAGGCCTAATCCTATCAGTTGATCCATCTCAGAATTCGCCCCCTTTTTAACTGACTGATCAAATCAGCAGTTCGAAATGGGCTTAAAGCCCATTTAAGGTTATGTACTCACTTAGTCTTCCAAACTACTACCCAGTTGGGCTTCCTTGTATGGCATGGGACCCAAACATTGATCTACACATCAGCCACATGGGTTCAGCCCAGCCTTTGTTACAAGGCCTGGGCGAATACACTGTTATGGACAATGCACCCCCTGAAACCCATCTTATGGGCTCTATGGGCCCAACACTTACCCTAAGTGGTCCCTGGGCCAAGCCACCTTGTAACACCCAGGGACTATGGGCAGATGCAAGATTAGCCCATCAGGTATTATCCTCAATGGTCTTACACTTAACCTCTCAGCCCATAATGATCAAACACTGCCCGACAAGGGAGGACCTCTCCCTCGACTGCAAGGAACAGTGTTGCACTATCTGCTTACATGAATCCCGGGAATTAAAACCTTTTGCAAAACCATTTCGAAACCATAACATATATATCTTTATATAAATATATTTTGCAAAACAAAATCTCAACAATTGAAATCGGTTGCCGGCAGTCTTGGTTTCCATCAGAGAGAGTGCATCCCCGATCATTACCTTTGTCTGACAAAGGGACTGATCCTATCACTATGATCGCCCACTCAGATGAATTCTCGGATTGTCCCAACATACCCAGGTTTTGACCCCCGCTAAGGATCTCACTGAATGGTACATCAAAGACAGCCCAATCCGACATCTAGTGTAGTATCATAATCGAGTCTAGGGGTTAGGTGTAACTTTCCAGTTTTGCCCATCTATCTCCAAGGTCCAGGGCAATACTGGAAATCTAGTCCGGTTCAAAGGTTCTATTAATCCTACACTGTATGTGCCTAGGGTCTCACCTTGGCAGCTGAGACAGGCCACCCCAACCGACTTGGTGGCACCACAGTGTCAGCCTTGTCAGGACAGGTCTCCCCAGACCGTTCCACTGGCTGTGAACATTCTAAACTAACACGAGTCTCATTAAGTGTCCAGTTTAAGGGTATTACATAGAAACATACCAAGGGAACATGAATCAAATATGCACTTTTATTCATTTACAATAAACGCATAAAATATATCATTCTGATTGAAGCTAAAGACATACAAAACTGTCTAACAGTTATAATAGTTGTTGGAACTTGTTTTGACTCTATAGTACAAGGGTGTTTTATAATTGGGACTAGGGAGCATATTCACTTCCTCTAATACTGTAAACCTATTGTAATTCTCCAAATGGAACTATGTACTTTCCTCTTGAGTCTCTTACCCTAATAGGGTTCAACTAGGTGAGCGCAACACAAAACCAACCAACCCAACCCAAGATTGAATGTTGGGCTGCAGGCTATGCTTGAGCTTAGAAAGTTAGGCTTAATCCTAATTTTCCGATGAATGTGTATAGATGTAGCATCTGTAGGACATTGGATCCACATATAATTTACTAATATCCTACTCCTTCCTCACAATCATAAGATAACATTCCTTCTCTCTTTGGTAATTAGATGGACTTTGCTAGAGGAGAGATGGCTTCTTAGATCTACCTTCTTCAACTCTCGCAAAGGATTAGGCGGGGTTGAAATGCCTTATTATTGATTTGTGAAGATTGTAGTGCCAGAAACTCATCACTGAAAATAAAAAAAAAAAAGGAAAGAAAGAAAATATGGAATGAAAGGTAAGGAAAGAATGCAGTGATAAAATTTTTTAGGAGATAAACCCTATAGTGGAAGCGGTTATAGAAAACATCGAATTACAAATTGGACAAAAATTTTAGAAGTGTTCAAGGATCAAAATTTTTAGAAAACATCGAATTACAAATTGGACAAAAATTTTAGCACAGAGTCATTATCAAGGGAAGTGGTGAATAGGGAAGAGTTTTATTAGGGTTTTCCCATGGGCCTAGTAACATTGAAGTATTGTTCTAGGATCAAAATTTTTAGAATAGGGTGGAGTATATAGACCAAATTAACCTTCCAAACAGTATTATTGGGTTTAATTAGCAATACTTTGTAGGTCAAAGCCATGGAAAAACCAAGCTAACCTAATTCTGTCGAACATATAGTATATACTAGCATATAAAACATTGTACCATATGCAAAGAAAAGAACATGTAGTAATGAAGATAAAGGAACAGTAGGTTAGAAGCCCATATGCTTTCATCTAGATTGAACTGCATTGCAAGGATAAATTCTTCTACTTCAGTTAAAAGCCCAGATCGAGATAAAAGATCAATAATACAAGCATAATTCTCAACTATAGGCTCAATGTTATAGTCACTCTTCATTTGATTAAAGCATGCTAAACCTTCTTTCACCATACCTGCATGACTACAAGCAAAAATAATAGCCACATTGGTTACATGATTAGGAACAATACCTATGTGAGGTAGTCATAATCAATTTCCTTGATTGCGAAGCTGAAACCATGGTTGGCACCAATTGCGAAGAAGCAGGTGCAGAAGGTATTCATAATCATCAATGATCACTTTCATTGGCAACTACTGGTTATTAATTTAGTACAGAAGATGTTTCACATGTATAGCTCTATTAGTGTGGTGCTCTATAGGTTGTTTGCAGATAGAATGGTATGCATCTACGTTATATAAGTCTTGTGAGGTCGCATTGTTAAATTGGAATCCTAATATTGTTATTTTTTATCGCAACATAGCAACAAATTTATAAGACAGTTCTCAGTGACATTATAAGCATCATTGGTGGGTGGCCTCATAAACCTACCCACTGGGCTCCCTGCCAAACACGTGGAGACGATTATGGTGTTTTTGTTATCAAGTATATGGCTTGTCTGTCTAAGTCAGCGACTTTTGATTTCTCATTGTTGCATACTCTGATTATTATGGCCATGATTTGAAGTTTATGATCCCCATCTGTGCTTTACTCATATGCTATGTGTTTTCAAATATAGGACACAATTGGAGTTATTCGATGGGAGATTGGTGCACAACTAGTTTAGGGTAAACTAAGGTAAAATGCCCATACATCAGGTGAAGGTATGCTACACTTCATTAATTGGGCATGATTGTTATACTTTTCCAAGATCTTGAGTATCTTCATTTCCCCTATCGTTATTATATAATTGATGTGAGTCTTTTTCTTTGCTTGATCAACTAACTATGGGTTTATTTGTTAGGGTAGGAGAATGAAGAACAATCTCTGAAATGAGTGATGTGTACAACTTTGGGATAGTTCTTTTGGATCTCATAATAGTACAAGAGACATTAAAGATCAATTCCTTGGGATCCCATGAAAGCTTGATGCAGTGGGTAAAGAAGCATCCCCTATGCATTTTTCAGTTTTTTCCTTAAACAAAATTGTTGGGTGTTTGGTGGTAGAAATCTAGAATAAAGACTATAGGGATATAGAGAGCATGTTAAAATTTAAAACTCCAAGCAAACAAGACTACCAGAAATCTACACATTGTATTACCTCTTACAGCATTGTGCTTGACATCTTAATGCCTTCCCCTTAGAGTTGGAGTTTGGAAAACAATTTGCTTCATTGATATGTTTAATCATCTTGTTTTAGTATTGAGGCAATTGTTCCTAGTCCTTGTAAAGTGGTTTTCCCTCACCATTCACGAATTGATCCTAATAAAGAAAAAGGCATAAATTTTCACATTGTTATTTTTCAGCAGCCAAAGTCAAGTTAGGTTCTGTTTTTGGCCAGCTAAAAAGTTTGTATATTCATTTATATCATATTTTCATGCAACCTATTTAATCTTATTGAATATTTATATATAGCCTTTTTATTCTCTGCTTCATTATTTAAGCGCCCTCTTTGTGAAGGTAAAATCATATCTACATTCAAACAATTTTGTGGACTATCGGCTAGTCAGTTGTTTCACTTTAGTGGGAATGAAGAATTTGACAAGGTTGTCATTTCAATGCATGAATATAGTTGGAAAAGGGTGACCCAAGATGGACATGGTTATGTTGGAGCTTGAACAAATACTATAAAACAGTCATGGGTGACAGAACAACTACAATTACTCTAGGGAGCCAATTATTTACTTTAGTGTGGAATTAAAATGAACAGTTCCAAGTGCTTGTTTATTACAGTCCTAAAGCCAAAGAATGCAATGTAGTCATTTTACATATAGGCTAGCTCTGGTTTAATTTCCCCTGGAGTGTATAAAAGCAATCTCTCATTGCTTCTCTTGAGGGTAAGAATGCAAATTACTATTTCATTACTTTTCAACGATGTGGAAGCTTTTTTACACGATTTTTAGCTTCATGATTGATGGCTAATATAGTTAAGTTAGTATCAAAGTTATGAAATCATAGATAATGCATTACAACCAGCAGTGTAGTAGTGAATATGCATGAATGTTTTATATTTTCTCCACAGAAATTGTAGCATATTTCAACATCAAGTATTTTACACCAAACTAATAGCAAGAAATAAAATGGATGTTAAAGCTAAGGACTTGATGCAACTATAAGTGAATGGATAAAACAAGTAAAAGGAATCTTGAAAGACCTGCACGATAGGGATCTATAAAGAAATCATGTAAAGGATATAAAGACATTCACATTCTTAAATGTTCAGGACAAATGTTCGAGAAATCTTAATATTTACAATAGGATTCATCATTCACAATTCAAATTTTAAGATTAAGTTGTTTTCGAAAAAATGTTATCATTAGTGTGCATCTTATAATTTGATTTATGAAATTTACAAGCCATCCAATTCAAATAAATTAAGCTAGGACTATTTCTTTACTTTGTCATTTCCCCTCTCTTATTGGTTTTAAATTTCCCAAATGAACTTTTAAGATTTTAGTGTGTGTGTGTGTTGTTGTTGTATTGGCGATTTTTTTAAGTAACAGAAATATAATCTTACAATTTATGAAAGACTGCATCGTCCAAACTTCATTGCAATTAAGAATATTAGTATAAAATTCCAGGAAACGTTATAACACTACAAAAAATCTCCCTTTTAGCGGCAGTTTTTGAACCGACAGAAAGAGGGCTGCCGCTAGAAATAAGGGTCTTTAGTGGCGGTCAATTAAAGCTGCCGCTAAAGACTAAATTAACCGCCGCTACATGATAGACACACAAATTGAGATGGGTTTTTCCTGCCCCACGCCTCTTCCTCTTATCTTTCTTGCATTTTTCCTCTTCCCTTCCTCCTTTTATCTCTCTCTCTCCTCTCTCATTTCACTCTCTTTCGGTTGAGCTTTCACCATCGGCGTCACTTTCTCAGTCGAGCTCCATTGCAGTTGGACAATTTTTTTAGATTTTTTAATAAAAAATTTTAGAAAGATGAATAAGAGAGAACTTCAAAGCCATCATCTTTTATCTTCAACAATTAGAGCCTTCACTCTAGAGCTCAAAGAAAGTGGGGTTTTCTTTTTATACTTCTTTTCCATCTCTTCCTTTACAAGGTTAGGGTTTCTATGTTTTATTTTCCTGATTTTTATTTATTCACATGTGTCTATATATTTGTACTTCATCAATGATATATTAATTTGTAAACTGATAAATTGGGAATTGATTTGAGAGGACGAGATTTTTGTTACTAAGTTTTCTAATTTGTGCTTATCCATATTTTTCTTTTACTTTGTTAAAAGTCTTGATCGTATCCTCTTTATCAGCTAGATATTATTATTGATTTTCGTTGCCTGCATTTGACATTGATGCTGGTAAAACCAACCTATTTAGCAGTTTTAGGACTTTTTTGCAAGTTTTTTTGCTAGAATTTCTTGTTTGTGCATTATTTTTTACCTCAAGCCTCCTCCTGTCCATGGATCCTATGTAAGTAGATCTACTAAACATCTGTTCTTGACTGATGCATCTATGGATTTCAATGTCTTTTTGCCTTGATCATTCTCTATAGCATACATGCCATTTTTGAAGGTGTTGTCACCTTCTTGTCAAACTGCTTGGTAGATCATACGTTGTTCTTTTTTTACAAATAAATAATAGTAATACCATTTTGTGAAACATCATACATATTGCCCTACATATGAAGAGATTTGAATTCAACTTTTACTGTTTTAGTAGCTTGGTTGTTAGTGATTTATTAAAATCAATTAGGAAATATAAAAAGACATAAGAAAATTTTGTTTTAATGCTATGGGAAAGCTGCTAAGCGTGAAGTCCCAGTAGTTTTGTTTTCCTTTCCAATTATTTCTCTTCAACTTGCAAAGCTTCTGCCACAATAAACATTTGTTAGAAGGTTCATTGGTCGCTATGTACTAACTAATTTGTCCAACCATTGATCAAAAGAATCTTTTCATCTTTTCAGGTGTCTATTTTGCTTCTACAATACTATGAGCTGCCAATTATTGCCTGTGTTGTCCAATCATTGCATATTCAATATGAACCTCTATTTTGCTTGCTTCAGTTGGTCCATGTCTTGAAGCTCCTAAGTTTTCTTCTCATTGGACCAACTGCTCAACACCAATCCAAAAGAACTCCTGATGAAGACATTGAGGTATTCATACTTCAATCATCAATTTTGTTTTCTTTTAGAAAATTCACCCTTTTTTGTTAATACTGCCAATGAGAAACTTGAAGTTTAGGGATTACTTTTGAAGTAACACAGCACACAGGCAAGTGTCATATAGTAGCATCTCTTGTAGAACTCCCACCTATTTTTTTTCCTTAAGGTTTCAATTATCTGTTGTTTCGTGTGTATTCTTACATATATACATTTGAATGTTTCTATGACTCTTTTCATCATTGGTTAAGCTTAGGTAGTATTGATTGCATGTGGGGAGTTTAGCAAATCATTGAAAATCTGGTTATGATTTATAAATGACTCAAGATTTCATACGTTTACAAGGTAGGACTTGGTTATGATTTTTTCCCAATGGTGAAGTCCAGGTAGAACAAATAAGGTCATAAACTTAACAAATCTCATGTTTTCACACTTTATTCTATCATCCAAATACAGAAACATATAGAACACTCAACTGCTAAAGTAACTTACCTGAAACATACTTCAAACTGCCCCTCTTCGAACTGTCAAATAGAGGGTTCTCAAATCTTCCTTCCATGATGTGATCGGTCCAGAAAGTCAATTGGTGATTCCTCTGTTTGTAGAAGTAAGAGTATCCTATGTGCAAGGTTGAAGAATAACTAAAACCTATCCATGTGATTAATGGTGCTCTGATATCATGTAACCAGCCTGTAATAAACCTCAGAACAAGAGAAAATAAGAAGAAAAAAGGTATGAAATCAAAGCAGGTTGAAAGAACAAGTAGAGAATAGGCAAATCAGAAAGGGAGAATAAAAAAACAGGGCTAAAATCAGAGGAGATCAAACAAAACTTATCTCCTAACCACTGCCCATCTTTATTTAGTAGTATAATGTGATGTACATTGATTAAACTGCCCCTACTTAAGTAACATAAAGAAAGAATCACATTTATGTCCTGCCACCTATATATACAACTCCTAACAACAATAACATCCAAAGTTCTTTTCTCTTCTAATGTCTTACTCCCATTCCTTGGTGGACAGCAAGCTTTCTAGTTGCTTTTCTACTATTTTTCACTCCTAATCACTTCAAACCCCTCCACCTCTACAAAGCCCACCACCAGATCTGAAATTCGTAGGAAATACAAACATCATTCTACTAGCTCAATGTAAATCTTAGTAAGGCTACCCAAAGAAGTAAAATGACCCGGGCTGTCTGTTTGCCAAACATGACATTTCCATGGGACTATCCTTCCTCAAATTCACGTTGGGGAATAAATAATATGTATGTTCAACTAAGCTAATGATGGTTAGTTTTTTGCACAGATTTTCTCCATTGTTATGCCAGCAACCCTGCATTTTGCATTCTGGGTGGTCCCCTGCAGTCGAGTCTTGCTTTATATTATGAACATGGCACCAAGTGGTGGCTCTTAGCCTCTGATCAGCACGTATGCCATATGATGATTCCTGGGATGAGGATAACTTGGCCTCCATTCTGATTTGAATTTCTACTGTGAACACGTTTATCATGCCGTAGTTCCTCTATTTCTGTTAGATGGGTATAATTTTTTAAAAAATGAGAACACTAATACACAAGGACATGGGATCAATCCCATCTGTACCTGCAAACTCATACATGAGAATGATATGTGAAGTAGAAGGCTTAACCCACTGTCGTAACTCTAACTGGCATATTCCTCTCTGCCAAGTATTTGGGTGATGGTTTATATGATTCCAGCTCCTTACACTAAGAAATATGAGATCCTTTAGTGGCGTGTGAGTACATGATGCAAATGAAGAAAATGCAAATTCTCGTTTAATTTTGTTTTGGGTTTTATTTTATTCTGCTTCATGTCTTAATTTACTTAATTCGTACTGCAATCAAACAAATTAAGCTAAAATTTGAAACAAAAATAGGTAAGAATTCGAATCGTTTGCACTACCTTAGTTTTGCTTCAGTGCAAATTTATTTGTATTACAACCAAATGCAGCCTAAAGAGAAATCCAAACATTGGAGAGTCATTTGACTTCTGCCCATAACTGGTGAAATTTTGAATGGGCCAACAGACATGTACATCATTAAAAGAAATTTGGTTAATTTATTGGATGAAGATAAGAAAGAGTCCACTCGCGAGAGTCCCGGTTTGAAAGTCATCTATACCTGTACTAATCTGTATAGGAAGTCTCTTTCCTTTCTGGATTAGGAAACTTTGTTTTAGAAAGTCTTGGGGAGCAAGGAGCCCCTCTGCCGTATGTATATAAATACCATAAGGTTCAATGGAAAGGATCATCGTTTTGGAGCTTCCAATGTTTTTTCTCATGGTATCAGAGCCTGGTGTGTTCGAAGAGACCCACCAAGTAGGCCTCGGCGGCTTCTTGAAGAGCAGCGATGGCGCTGCTCTGGAAATGCAGATCTGTTTTGAAGTCCTGAGCGATCTCACGGACGAGACGCTGAAAGGGTAACTTTCGGATCAAGGGCTCCGTGCTCTTCTGGTACTTCCTGATCTCACGAAGAGCAACGGTTCCAGGCCTGAACCTGTGAGGCTTCTCCACTCCTCCGGTCGCCGGTGCCAACTTCCGAGCCACCTTAGTTGCCAGCTGCTTTCGTGGAGCCTTCCCTCCTATTGATTTCCATGCAGTCTGCTTGTTGTCCGCTATCTGGTCTGCGACTCTGCGATGGTTTTATGCAGAAACAGAAAAAAAAAAAAAAAAAAAAAAACTGTTCCTCTTCTCTCCCTGTTCGAGCGGAACCAGCGGCAGTGAAGCTACTATTCCTCTTCTCTCCCTGCTCGAACGAAACCAGAGGCAAACCCATCACCAGCATCCCTCCCGGAACCTTATACGGCCTCTTTAGTGTTGGATACTTCCGTCTCATCCAAGGATGCTATCTCCAGTAGCATCCCCAAACTGTACAGGAAATTCGCCGACGCTATTATATTGGTGAAGTCCATGAACGATACTCCAAGCGTGAGACCAAGATACCGACCCAGGGCGTATTGAACCAAGTTGATCGGGCTGTGCAGAATCGGGGCAAGAAACCGAGGTCACCCATTCCCAGAAACTAGAAAGAGGAGCTGCTCAATTGGACTTCAAAGAGTCCTATCGCAGATAGGACAATGCCAATTTCGACCCAGAACTTCAACCACTTTCCGATGATCATCCCCGCAGCGTCGACCAAAAAACCCATCAGCCCAACTAGATTTTTCTAAAGGGAGAGCACCCGTTGCGGATATGAGAGGGAGCAAGTAGCACAAAACAGTGAGGAAGCCAACCGAGAAGAGGGCCTTCGGGAATGTCTGCTGGGGTCGATCGACTTCTCTGGCTAAGGTGCTTGCGTTATCCCAGAAATTCAAGTTCCAGAACAGTGTGTTGAAGAACAAATTCCAGTTTTTATTTTTTAACCCTCCAGAGCCCAGACTGAGCCACCGGTGGGGACGAATTCTAGGCAACGAGATCATGACCATTAAGAGGAAGGGCGCGAGAGATTGAGAAACGCCGAGTTCTTCATCTATCGTAGTCAGGCAGGCACTCTGCACTCAGGCAGAAACGCAGAGTTCTTCGGTTATTCCCATTCCTTTTTCGAAGGATCGGAACAGTGCGCAACAGCATCAGCAGTTGAAGCTCCAAGTTTGTTCTTTTCAGTCGACGGTTCATACGATAATCAAAGACTATCGTGTTTCTCACTGTTTCTTCTCGATATTATTGCTAACAAGTCTTGCTGATCGGTCACCATGGCTGCCAATAACGAAAGGAATGGGGAGAGCTCAAGTAAGTCTGAATGGTGGGGAGACAGACCCCGCGGTACGTCGATCGGGCATGGAGCAGGTTGAGGAAAAGGGGGTGGACCCTCTGGCAGACGTGACCGAGGTTCAGCAAAAACTCATGCTGCTCAGTCATCGGCAGGGCATGAGGTGGCTGCTAATGCAGCCGTAACTAACAGAGATAGGACCGGACTAAATGGGCTTAATGACGAGCAATGGTAGACTCTTGTAAGCATGCTTGATGCTTACAAACCAGGACTAATGAAAAACTCTCTGGTAAGACTTACTCCACTAAATGGATTGTAGACTCTGGGGCGTCACATCACATGACAGGGAATTTAAATGTGCTCGTCGACACCTATGATGTTGCACCTTGTCCTGTTAGGTTACCCAACGGTGCGCACACCGAGGCTGTGAAAGAAGGCACCGTTGAACTTGGAAATAATTTTAAATTGTTGCATGTATTATATGTCCCAAAACTCAATAGTAATTTGTTGTCAGTAGGTCAGTTACTTCGTGACACATATTATATTGTGACGTTTACTAATAAGTTGTGTGTGATACAGGACCGCATCTCGAGGACTCTGATTAGTGTGGGTGAACAGCTTGATGGGGTCTATGTCTTCAAGGGTGTGGCGCCGGTTCGAACTTACAAGACAGATGGAATTGGATCATGCGATTTGTGGAAACCTCCTTATGAGATTAGGAGAAGGCTGATCTAATCTGGAGATGAGATAAGGGTTTATCCTTATCACCTAAAGGGATGTCTGATCCAAATATGATTTGGATCAGCAACTCCTAATTGGATTAGGAGCTAATTCTTTAGGGTTAAAAAAGAAGGAAGGGGCGGTAGCCTTTAAAGATACATACTCACATCCTCTTCAGAGCTGAAAACACAGAAGGAAGAATTAAGCGACCTTGCATACTTCTTTCTTGCCGCCTACCTTGCCAGTTTGATCTCCATTTGTGGGAGAAGTCAAGATTTGATCTTGATATCAGTTCTTTGTGAAAGGACTGATAGGAAGCTGTGCTCACGTGCCATCCTACTGTTTCTTGCGAAGGAATAGGTTCTTGGAGAAGAACACTGTTGATTCTGCTCCATCCTGCACTGTGCCATCTTCAATGGGAGCAGTTTTTGGATCCTTCCTTGGGCGTGAACACCTCCATTGGGAGATATTACTTCTCTGTATCAGGTATAATTCTCTCCTACTGTTTTTGTTCAAATCTGGTTCAGTTTAGTGTTCAAGATTGATCCTTAAAACTATGATTTTCTAAATAGGGAATTCGATTCCCAGTTGAAAGGGAGAGAAAAATTTTTGAAATTCGCTCACCTTATTCCGCAAGATTTGGGCGTCCATACGATGGATCTTTCATCCCTTCACGGACATCGAGAAAAGTGGACCCCCAGCTATTTACAGGACTTTGTCACACACTCAGCTTGTCTCTTAGACCCCTCTGTTGTTTCTCCTACATCATCTCAGTCCTCAGGTACTCCTTACCCCATAACTCATTATATGACGTATGATAATTTTTTTGTGAAACACAGACATTTCTTGGTAGTCGTTACTGTAGGCTGAGAACCTACTCGTTTCTCTGAGGCATTGACTAATGCTCGGTGATGCGAGGCTATGCGCCAAGAGATACAGGCTTTGGAAGACAATGGGACATGGACCTTGGAAGATCTCCCACTTGGAAAAAAGGCAATCGGGTGTAAATGGGTCTACAAAATCAAGTACAACTCTGACGGATCCATTGAAAGATTTAAAGCACGGTTGGTAGTCCTGGGCAACACTCAAGTTGAAGGTCTTGATTACAGCGAGACCTTTGCCCCTGTGGCTAAAATGGTCACAGTTCGAACCTTCTTAGCAATTGTTGTGGCCCAACATTGGGAATTGCATCAGATGGATGTCCACAATGCTTTTCTGCATGGTGATCTCCATGAGGAGGTCTATATGAAACCTCCTCCAAGTTTTTCGGCCTCCGGAACTGGAAAGGTGTGCAAACTACGGAAATCGTTGTATGGTCTACGGCAAGCCCCCTGGAACTGGTTCTCTAAGTTAGGTGCTGCCTTGAAAACTTTTGGGTTTAAACAGTCCTATTTCGATTATTCCTTATTTACATATCACAAGAATGGTGTTGTCTTGCGCGTCCTGGTTTATGTTGATAACTTAATCGTTAGTGGGAATAACCCAGAGTTCATACGCAAATTTAAACAGTATATGAACCGGTGTTTTCGCATGAAGGACTTGGGTGTTCTTAAATATTTTTTGGGCATCCAAGTGACTCGCAGATCATCGGGGATATTTCTTTGCCAAAGAAAATATGCACTTGATATTATTACAGAAACTGGCTTATTGGGATCCAAACCTGCTCACCTTCCTATTACTCAGAATCATAAACTTGTCCTTGCCGACGGCAAGCTCTTGGATGACCCAGAACGGTATCGACGTCTTGTGAGCCGTTTGATTTATTTAACCATTACACGGCCAGAGCTTAGTTATTGCGTCCATGTCCTAGCTCAATTTATGCAGAGTCCTCGAGTTGATCATTGGGATGCGGCCTTACGTGTGGTTCGTTATCTGAAAGGATGTCCTGGTCAAGGAATATTTTTGCACACTGATAGTGATATGCAATTATATGCCTACTGTGATTCCGACTGGGCGAGTTGCCCTCTCACTCGTCGCTATCTTACTGGGTATTTTATCATGTTCTGACATTCCCACATCTCCTGGAAAACCAAGAAACAACATACTGTCTCTCGTTCCTCTGCCGAGACTGAATACTGGTCAATGGCTACTGCTAGTTGTGAGTTGAAGTGGCTAAAAGGTCTGCTATCATCTTTGGGTATCTCTCATCCTCAACCTATACGCCTGTTTTGTGATAATCAGGCTGCTCTGCACATTGCCACGAACCTTGTTTTCCATGAGCGGACCAACCATATTGAAGTTGATTGTCATTTCATTCGCAATGAGCTCTAGGCCGGCACTATTGCACCTTCCTATGTCCGTACCAGTGAACAACTTGCCGATATTTTCACCAAGGCCCTAGGACAACAACAATTTGATTCCTTCCTTTCCAAGTTGAGCATTCGCAATCCTCATGCACCACCTTGAGGGGGAGTATTGGATGAAGATAAGAAAGAGTCCACTCGTGAGAGTCCCGGTTTGAAAGTTGATGGAGGGTGATTTGGCCCGACCACGCAGCACGGGTACATGTGGGCGTGACCTTGCTCAAACAGTGACTCAACATGACAACGCAACGAACATGAGCACAACTCGGAGGGAAAGTCCCACCGAGTCCAGCTCGGCAACTCGGCAGGTAAACTACTCACTGGAAGCCGCCTTACTCGCACCTCCTCCTTGGGGTTAAGGCACTTCGGGACGTCCCGAGTTCGGGGTGCCCTGACCTCTCTTAAGGCCCAAGCTCCTCCCAATAGACCTCGGGCCACTCCCAGGCAAGAACGCACCGATCCATCTCTGGACACCCCAAGGCATAGACACCTCGGATCAGCTAGCTCGGCATAACTGGCTACAGGCAGACCATCACTCAAAGGACAGCCCGGCTCAGGGTAATTCGCAGGAGGCTAGTTCGGTATACCACAGGAGGGCTTCCTGCTCGACCACCGTACCCGACAAATCTGTGGACAGCAGACATGTCCCTCGCCAAATAGCGCTGCGTCTGCCACCTTTAGAAACGTGTTCCGCACCTGACAGGCATGTACCCTACAAAGACGGCCCCGCGCGTGCCACCTCAGCCTTGCTTGTAACGGCTGTGGCAGACTGACAGTGGCAGTTATACCTGCCCTGTCAGAAGTCAGAGGGCCTGAAGCAACGGAATTCAGTTATAAGGGGCTTATTCTCAAGGGACAAGGTATCTTCGAATCATCTGCGCAACCTGCACTCTTAGCCTTCGTTTTCCTTTTGCTTCTTGCACACAATACTGACTTAAGCATCGGAGCGTTCCCGCCGAGAAACCCCCCAGGAGTTCTTCCTCTTTCCTCCCGTCTTAGGTACCTCTCAGGAGGCACGCGAGTGCCAGTTAGGAGTGACCAGATCGCACTACATCAATTGGCACCGTCTATGGGAAATGCTTCAAAAGGCCTTTCTCTCTAAACTTTCTCAGTTTTTTTCTTCCATGAAACAATCCAACGCTCATGGCTTCCTCTTGCAACGTCGGATGAAGCACGGAAATGGATAACTCCAGGGAACAACCCCAGCTTCCTACTGCCTGTATCGGACAGTTCACCGTCCCCCTCTCAATGGATGGAATCCCCAGCTTGAATGTGCCTCTCACAGTGGCACCTGTCATCGCCCCACACCCTGCTACAGTCGGAGCAACATTCACCGAACCTTCGATCGTGCCCCCAGCGGCCAACCCAAACCAACTGGAGGACTTGATGCAGTGCATGCAGACCATGCAGGCCCAAATGCAACAGTTCCAGCAACTTCAGCTCTATCAACAACACGTACTGCACCAGGTCTCCTAGTATCAGTATCAGCAGCAGTTCACCCAGCTGCCTCAACCTCAACTTCAACAGCCGCAGTTCCCGCCTCGGCACCCAGCCTCGCAGCAAGATAAGTCTCGCCGCCAGGACGAGCGCCCCTCTGGCCAAGGAGAGGCCCCCCAAAACCTCCCAAAAAACCAGGCCTCCCCCCACGGCAAACGAGAGAGATCGGCTACCCCGATCTCACCGCGGGCGGACAAGTCGGGAGGACCCCAGCTCGCCAGGTCTACATCAACTCGGCAATCGAAGTTTGAAACCCCGCTCCTTGAGAACCAGTTCGAGGTCCTGGCAATAGACTCCAAGCAGGATCCTTCTATCCGCAGCCATCACCAGCAGACCAGGCTACTTCCTGCACAAACCATTCCGGACAGCGCAGAGGTGAGCAGCACGAACACCGAGCACACTAAGAAGCAGAGATGCCACCACCGAGCTCGCCGATCTGTCACCCACGATTTGCCCAAGCTCATGGGCAAAGAAGAGGTAAGCTCGGCCGAAGTCAAAGCTCCCCTCCTCTCGGTTCCATCCCCCCTGTCTTTCGAACTCCTAGCAGTCCCAATGCCCAAAGACTTCAAGCTCCCCCCTCTTAACTAGTATGACGGGTCGTTTGACCCAAATGATCACGTAGATGCCTTTCAGTCACAGATGCACCTAGCGAGAGTCAGTGAATCGTGAATGTGTGTGGCTTTCTCCACTACTTTTAGGGGAGCAGCCTGCACGTGGTACCGAAACTTGGCACCTGGGTCGATAAGAAGTTGGGCACAGTTCGCACAAGCCTTCACGTCCCACTTCGTCACCAGCAGACGGTGCCCGTGAACTGAAGAAAGCCTCCTCAGCATAGTGCAAAGAGAGGGAGAGTCCATCCGGGGCTATATCAAGTGATTCAACGATGCTTGTATGCAGATACCACACCTGGACCCTGTTGTACGCCTTGCAGCAGCCAAGAAAGGTGTGACACACAAAGAGTTCAAATGGCACATGATCGTCAACCAGCCAGCGACCATAACCGAGTTTCTGAAGCTCGCAGACAGGTTCATAGCCACCGAAGAGGAGATCAACCAAAAGGGCGAGGGCGCGCCCGAAAAAGGAAAGAGGGAAGGAGAGCTTTCCAGTCAAGGGGACAGCCGAAAGAAAAAGGATACAGTTCGGGAGGCAAAGCCGGGTCAATTGTTCCGAGCTCCTGTAGCGGACCGAGCTGACTACACCCCACTGAACGCGAAGCGGGCCGAAATCCTGATGGCGATCAAGGACGCCCCATATGTGAAGTGGCCACCCCGTATGAGGGGGAATCCCAATGAAAGAAATAACAATTTGTATTGCAGTTTCCACAAAGATCACGGTCACGGTACCGAAAGTTGTAAAAACCTCCGCGACGAGATAGAGGAGATCATCTGTCGCGGATATTTGAGAAACTTTGTACCAAAACAATAATAACAGTAGTAATAAAACAAGTCAGTAAGGGGAGCACGGTAAGGATGCTCCCGAGTCCAGTAGCAGGCCGGCCGAACAACCGCAGAGGCAGCCCCCGGAGGAGAGGCCAGTTCGGGGGACCATCCACATGATAGTGGGAGGTTCGATCATCGCGAGTTGCACGTCAGCAACAGCTCGGACTCAGTTCGTGAGGCCACCCGGGAGGAGCTGAAGCCCCCAAAGCGGTCGAGGACAGAAGAGCCAATCTTCTTCACAGAAGATGATGCGCGAGGGGTCCACTATCCCCATGATGACGCGCTTGTAATAAAGCTAAGAATCAATGACTTCAAGGTCAAGCATGTACTCGTCGACTCAGGCAGCTCAACCGACATCCTCTTCAAAGCTGCATTTGACCAGCTTCAGTTGCAGAGAGGCAACCTGAAGCCTACAGACACACCTTTGGTGGGCTTCAGCGGAGAAGAAGTCCGGCCCCTTGGGAAAGTAACAGTACTTGTGGAATTCGGCACATGGCCCTGTGTGGTCAGATTCAAACACGACTTCCTAGTGGTCGCGACCCCCTCCCCCTACAATGCCATAATAGGTCGACCGATCACCCATGTCCTGCGGGCGGTGGTCTCCACCTACCATCTAGCTATGAAGTTCCCTACAGACTTCAGTGTGGGGGTAGTGTGGGGCAACCAGCTCGAGTCCCACAAGTGCTATGTCGCCGCTCTGAAGGGAAAGACCAAGGTAGTCGACGACCTCGAACTGGAGCGACCTACGGAGCAAGGTGAAGAACGAGCCACGCCCATAGAAGAAACTGCCACAGTCTCGACCTCAGCGGCAGACCCAGCTCGAACGCTTCAAATCGGCGCTTCCGTCCAGGAACCTTTACGATTCGAACTGGTAAGCTTCTTACTTCAAAATTTAGATATTTTTGCATGGTCCGCGGCAGAGATGCCTGGTATAGACCCCGAACTCATAACTCACAAGCTGAATATTGATCATGTAGTTAGGCCCGTTAGACAGAAGAAACGCAACCTAACCCCAGAGCGGTGGAAAGAGGTCGACGAGGAGGCCAAGAAGCTCCTCGTAGCTGACTTCATAAGAGAAGTCCATTACTCGAGCTGGGTAGTCAACCCCGTTCTGGTAAAGAAGGCTAATGGCAAGCCGGAAAGACTGCTTCCCGCTCCCCATAATTGACCGTTTGATGGATGCGACCTCAGGCACGAGTTGCTAAGTTTCTTAAATGCCTATTCGAGCTATAACCAAATCAAGATGGACTCGGCAGATGAAGAAAAGACTGCCTTCATCACAAAGTTCGGTATGTACTGTTACAAGGTCATGCCCTTCGGGTTTAAAAATGCAAGGGCAACCTTCCAAAGACTTATAAATAAGTTGTTTGCACCATTAATTGGCAGAAAAGTAGAATGCTATGTAGACGACATGGTCGTCAAAACTCAATTCTCACATGAATTAATACAAGATTTGCATTCTGTTTTGAAATTTTGCGTAAGTTTAATATGAGACTGAACCCAAACAAGTGGGTGTTCGGTGTGACCTCAGGCAAGTTCCTAGGGTACATTGTTAACCAGCGCGGCATTGAGGCCAACCCGGATAAGATTAAGGCCATTTTAGATATGAGACCACCCCGGAAGTTGAAGGAGGTTCAGAGGTTGAACGGCCGCATAGCCGCCCTGAGCTGCTTCATGTCCAAGTCGGCGGACCGCTACCAGCTCGCATTCAACGAGCTCAAGAAATACCTCGTTAGTGTGTCAATCTTAACCCGGCCCGAGGAGGGCGATGTTTTAGAACTATACCTCTCGACGAGTGACGAAGTGGTCAGTTCGGTACTAATAAAGGAAGTAGATCGGGTCCAACGACCCATCTATTATGTTAGTAAAGTATTGCAAAGAGCAGAGACGAGATACCCAGAGATAGAAAAGCTAGCATATGCACTGGTAATTGCAGCTCGGAAGCTCCGCCCGTACTTCCAAGCTCATACTGTTATCATCCTCACCAACAAACCTCTGAGGCAAGTATTACTTAAGCACGAGGTCTCTGGTCGGTTGACGAAGTGGGTCGTTAAGCTCAGCGAGTACGACCTCCAGT
Source organism: Nelumbo nucifera (assembly GCF_055504915.1). Lineage (NCBI taxonomy): Eukaryota > Viridiplantae > Streptophyta > Magnoliopsida > Proteales > Nelumbonaceae > Nelumbo > Nelumbo nucifera. The sequence continues at coordinate 70,396,271 of NC_142653.1, forward strand.
ACAAGCCGCGAACTACCATAAAGGCCCAAGCCTTAGTAGATTTCATAGCCAAATGCACATTCAGCTCCGAAGTCCCCAGGCCGGTTGAGCACAAGGCCCCTAGCTCGGTCGAGCCCGAAGCTCCCAGGCCGGTCGAGTCCGAACCCCGTGAGGTAGCAACCAGTGTGGCATCTCTCCTAGCTCGGCCAACCGCGAGCTGGGATGAGGACCCCTGGATCCTTCACATAGATGGCTCCTCGAACCAACAGGGCAGCGGAGCCGGAGTGGTTCTACACAGCCCAAGCGGCACGAAACTGGAGTATGCACTACGCTTCGAGTTTGCAACGTCTAACAATGAAGCAAAGTACGAGGCGTTGATAGCTAGACTAGCCCTAGCCAGAGAAGTAAAAGCAAAGCACATTGTTATCTGCAGTGACTCCCAGCGCGTGGTCAACCAGGTCTCCGGCGAGTACGAAGCTCGCGAGCCAACCATGATTGCCTACTTGACCAAAGTCAGAGAGGTCCTGCTCAACTTCCGGTCACACTTCATCAGGCAGATACCAAGGTCAGAGAACGCTGAGGCCGATGCCCTGTCTAGACTAGCCAGCGCCAGCGACATCACCATGAGGACTGTGTACATAGAGAACTTGCTCTGGCCTAGAATTCTCGGGGGGGCAGAGGAGGTCGCTCTCGTCATTCAAGCTGATCCGAGCTGGATTGACCCACTCATGAGCTTCCTGCTACACGGGACCCTCCCTGCAGATCGCAATGCAGCCAAAAGGGTGCAGCGCCAGGCAGCCAAATACGTCATGATAGACGAACGGCTGTACAGGAGATCCTACATGCTCCCCTATCTGCGTTGCTTGCGACCTATCGAAGTCGAGCTCGTACTCCGTGACGCTCATGAGGGATTATGCGGCGAACACTTGGGGGGCAGGGCCCTCGCCCAAAAGGCACTTCGACAGGGGTATTATTGGCCAACAATGAAAGCAGATGCTATTGAGTTCGTCATAAAATGTGACAAATGCTAGAGACATGCCAATATTCACCATCAACCCGCTGCCGACCTCAAGTATCTCACCAGCCCATGGCCCTTTGCACAATGGGGCATCGATCTACTCGGGCCATTCCCGCCAGCAACGGGTGGAAGGAAGTTCTTAGTAGTGGCAGTTGACTACTTTACTAAGTGGGTAGAGGTTGAACCCCTTGTAACGATCATAGCCCAAAATGTTCAAAACTTCTTTTGGAAGAACATCGTGTGCCGCTTTGGATTACCTCGGGTATTGATTTCTGACAACGACAAGCAATTCGAAGATATCAAATTCCAAAACTAGTGCCAGGACATGGGAATCCGACAGAATTTTACTTCAGTTGCACACCCTCAAGCAAATGGCCAGGCAGAAGTTACGAACAGAGCCATCCTCCGTGGACTGAAAGCACAACTGGACCAAGCTAAAGGATTATGGGAAGATGAACTACCCAGTGTTCTATGGGCCTACCGGACCACGGAGAAGACCGCCACGGGAGAAACTCCCTTCAATCTCACCTATGGCACCGAAGCAGTGATCCCCGCAGAGATCGAAGTACCTACGCTACGATTAGAAACATATAGTGATCAGACAAACGAAGATGAGCTACGTACCAACCTCGATCTACTTGACGAAGTAAGGGACCGCGCGTACATCAGGACTGCAGCCTACTAGCAAAGAGTAGCCTGGTACTATAACGCTAGAGTCAGGAGGCGGAACCTCCGCGTTGGCGACCTGGTCCTTCGTAAAGTTATGGTACCTGATCCCGGCGCTGGCAAGCTCGGGTCCAACTTGGAAGGTCCCTACCGAGTGAAGTGAGTGCTCGGGGAAGGAACTTACGAGCTCGAGACCCTCGAAGGGAAACAAGTACCTTGGGCATGGAATATTGTCATCCTAAGACAATAGTATCTATAAGAATCGAGTAGGCCACGAGCCACTCCCAAAGCCTAAGGGCCAAAATACCCAGCTAATATGACCTCGGCACAACAGGACCCAGTCGCCTCTATGGCATGGGCAGACTCCGAGAGCGGGCCACGAGCCACTCCTCCAGCCTAAGGGCTGAAATGCCGAGCTGATGAAGGAACCTCGGCAGCATACAAAGCTAAGTTGCCCCATCAGCTCGAGCACGAACCCTACGACAAATAGCCTGCCCTGGCATGCAAAGAGTTAAACCCGTAAGGACAACTGACAGCAAACTACCTCGGGTGCAGACAGGTCGGGCATGAGCCCTACTATGCCCCTCACCCGGGCATACACAAGGCTACCCCTACTAAACAGTTCGGGGCCGCGATGGCCATTAAGGAACTCCCACCTCGGAAGTTCAATTCAATAAATTAACAGCTTGGGGTGAATGACCACTCCGACAAGATAGAATGCATTCTTGGCAAAAAGAAAGAAAAAATCTCTTCATTACGGGAAGTTTGGTACACAAATTTCATTAAGAACGTCTTGATTACAAGGGAGATTAAGTTTACAAATACAGGGAGGAAACTACTTCGAAAGCTCGTTGCCCCTGTTAGGGACCTCCTCGGGGGCAGTAACTGGGCCAGCATCCTCTGCTTCATCCTCAGTACCCTCGTCTTCAGAATCTGGATCATCTTTTGACTGACGCACGATGTCGTCAGTGATCCGTGAAGTGGTGATGGCGCTCGTATCCGGGTCGGGGTAGAGGTGTCTGATCAGCCACCGACTAAGCTTGAAGCCCTTACAGTAGGCCTCCATCATCACGTCGTCGAACCTTGAAGAGTTGACGTAGTCAATGACGGCCTGAGTCTTGGCCTCCTCGAGAGCACCCTCGAAGATTGCAGTCTTCTCTCTTATGTCTTCCTAGAGGTACCCCACTTCATGCTCCAGCTTCCCCTTCGCCTCCTTGAGGCTTTGCACCTCGAGCTTCAAGGCATCCCGCTCAGCCTTGAGGCTGTTCACCTCGAGCCCTAAGGCCTCCTAACCGACCTTGAGGCCGTTCACCTCGGCCCTCAGCTTGTCTTTGTCTCGGACCAGCTCCCCCTTCTCTGCCATTAACACTTCGATGAAGCTCTTTTGAGCCGAGGTGTCACTCTCCAAGCGGTGGACCTGACAGCGAGCTGCCCTCAACTCAGTATGGGCTACGGGAGATGACTTCTCAGCCTCTAGAGCCCGACTCAGGTGCCGATCTGATTGAAGGGTCAAGGTGCGAATGGCGGTGCTCACCTGCAAAAGGGAAACCGGTCAAGAAGGAAATCAAAAAAAAAAAAAAAAAAGAGAAAAGGGAAGGAGAAGAAGAAGGAGAAGAAAGACTAGCTCGGGCACCGAGCTGACCAGGAGTGAGTTCGGCCCAATCACTGACCTCCCCCGGGTGTGTAGCCAGCTTGCTCTTCTTCAGGCTACACTAAGGGTTCAGGACGGTTTGGATCCCCTGACCCTCCGAGCTGGAAGCCGTCATCTCCACATCATGAGTGGAACTCTTAGAGGCCTTGGCGGCAGCTTCGGCATGATGAGCCCCGGCAGCAGCAGCAACATTGGCCTCGGCAACGCTTTCACCAGCAGGTCTGGTAAGCTTGGCAACAAGCTCGGTGGGCCTAACGGCAGGTTCTGCCATCACCTCGGGCCCCTTAGGCACAGCCCCTTCTTCCAAGCCGATGATAGGCGCGGCTACCACCTCGGGCCCCAAGGCAGAAGTCTGCGGAGGTTGGGGCTCGGCTGAAGCTCGTGGGGACTCAATGCGTGCCTTCTTGGCTACGCGTTTCTTTCTCTTCATCTGGCAGAAGAGCTTCTGGTTGTCTAATCTCCCCGCCTCCATGGGACCTGCAGCGAAACACGACATCAGCAACCCAAAGTAAACATATAAAGTGGAAGAAAACCTACCCGGGCTCAAGCTCGCCTGGACGAGCTTCTCCTCAGAAGTGAAGGGCCACCCCGTACTGCTCCGGACTATGAAGTAGTCCCACTTCCAAGCTGGGACTTTGCTCGGGAGCTTGTGCATGAGTTTGAAACCCGAGTGGGGTATAGGTAGTAAGATCGCCAGTGCCCGGGGAGAGCGCCTGAAGCGCTCTTCTTTATAGCCAAAATTGTACTGAGAACATCTAAATCTATGGAGAGGGAACGATCAAAGCAAAGAGAGATGGACCCCACCACATTCCGTATGGAGTTCGGGTGGAGTTGGTCCAGGGTGATGTTAAAGTGTACCAACACCTCAACGATCAGAGGGTGAAGAGGAAGTTGGAGCCCGACTATCAGTTGCTCCCTGAAGATCACGATCTCGTCAGGACCGTGCTCCCATGGGAAGTTGCCGGTGGGAAGGCTATACGAGTATTCCTTAGGGAGGCGGAACCTCTGTATGAGGTCCTGAAGCCTCTCCGAAGTCATTATGGAAGGCCCGAACTGATCTGGTTCCCGACCTCGGTGGGAGGTGGACGCCAGATGACCCGAAGTCACCCGTACTTCGGATGGCTAGGCAGCAGAGGAGTCACCCCGAGCCGAGGTACCCACCTCAGGCCCGTCGATCAGGTTGTCTACACTAGACGACATAGCGAACTAAAAGGAAGAAACAAATTGAAAAGGGGAAGGGTGCTTGGGGAGACTCACCAAAAGAAACGCGACCGGACTGGGAGAACAAAACGAACCGGAAGACCCGAGCTAAGAGACCTCCAACGCGAGCTCAAACGATAATGACGAGAGCTTTGTGGCGAAGAAAATGGCCAAGGGTCCCCCTATTTATAGCCAAAGCTGTGGGTTCCTCGAGGCGAAAATGGTTGAGCGCATTTTTGATGCCTGCGAAATCCAAATCGCATGAGATCTGCGCGTAATCCAGACGCGACTCGAGTCTTTTTTTATTAAACCGGGCGCTAGATCGGTCCAGCTGGACGAAGTGCGCGACAAGGCGGCATGAATACCAACGCCAAATCCACCCGGTGCGTAATGACCTCCCCGCGCTGGGTCATCGCCGCCAGCGCAGGGAGTGGGGGGCAATTGATGGAGGGTGATTTAGCCCGACCTCGTAGCACAGGTACACGTGGGCATGACCTTGCTCAAACAGTGACTCAGCATGACAGCGCAACGAGCATGAGCACAACTCGGAAGGAAAGTCCCACCGAGTCCAGCTCGGCAACTCGGCAGGTAAACTACTCGCTGGAAGCCACCTTACCCGCACCTCCTCCCCGGGGTTAAGGCACTTCGGAGCATACCGAGTTCGGGGCGCCCTGACCTCTCTTAAGGCCCGAGCTCCTCCCAATAGACCTTGGGCCACTCCCAGGGAAGAACGCATCGATTCATCTCTGGACACCCCGAGGCATAGACACCTCGGGTCAGCTAGCTCAGCATAACTGGCTACAGGCAGTCCGTCACTCAAAGGACAGCCCGACTTAGGGTAATTCGCGGGAGGCTAGTTCGGTATACCACAGGAGGGCTTCCTGCTCGACCGCCGTACCCAACAAATCTGTGGACAGCAGACATGTCCCTCGTCAGATAGCGTCGCGTCTGCCACCTTTAGAAAGGTGTCCCGCACCTGACAGGCACGTACCCTGCAACGACGGCCCCACACGTGCCACCTCAGCCTTGCCTGTAATGGCTGTGGCAGACTAATAGTGGTGGTTATACCTGCCCTGTCAGAAGTCAGAGGGCCTGAAGCAATGGAATTAAGTTATAAGGGGCTTATTCTCACGGGACAAGGTATCTTCGAATCATCTGCGCAACTTGCACTCTTAGCCTTCATTTTCCTTTTCCTTCTTGCACACAATACTGACTTAAGCATCGGAGCGTTCCCGCCGGGAAACCTCCCGGGAGTTCCTCTTTCCTCTCGTCTCAGGTACCTCTCAGGAGCCACGCGAGTGCCAACTAGGAGTGACCGGATTGCGCTACATCAAAAGTCATTTGTACCTGTACTAATCTGTATAGGAAGTTTCTTTCTTTTCTGGATTAGGAAACTTTGTTTTAGAAAATCTTGGGAAGCAAGGAACCCCTCCGCCGTATGTATATAAATACCATAAGGTTCAATGAAAAGGATCATCATTTTGGAGCTTCCAATGTTTTTGTCAATGGATGAGAAAGAATAATATTGGAGTTATTTATGTAGGGCCAATCAAATGGTGTCTCCATTTCCTTGCATATGCATCACGTGTGAAGCTTGTTATCATTTGCCTACTAGATACCTTCCAACAGATAATTATGGGCATTGTTTAAATCTCATGTTTTACATCTTCTACATTCAGGATGAGTCACAAGATTTCTATAAGAGGCAACAGCTACAGGAACTGGCCATGCTCAATTCTAATTTTAGAGTAGAGAGCCCTCGACCGAGTGGTAGTGTCTCTCCTTTCAATTCAAGTGGAATGAAGCGGGCAAAAACTGGGCGGTGGATGAGTATTTCCTTCTCTTCAATGGTTTCTCAAATCACAGATGCTGGTGACATATGCACCTCCCAAGACATCTAACTGCAAAAGATCAACAGAAGGGAGGGGTTTGATGGAACTGGTTGATGAGTTTTCTGGTGGGAATTTCTTTGTGACAACAGGAAAGGGGTAAAGTAGATTGAGGCGATATCCACTACGGTTTTTATTGGCTGTAGTTTGGCTTTGATGATGTCCATATGTTTGTTGTAAGCTTAGAGCATTTATTAGTTTTGTTTTTGTTTCACTAACCTCAGCTTATGGTTTGACATGTGTGGGAGATGTATTAATTGTGCAATAGCAAGCCCTAGTCCAAGGGATCCTGTTTGTTAGCTATGTGAGTCGTCTGACATTTTTTCTTTAACAAATGGTTATTTTCATATTTATGAAACAGAAAAATTTAAGGAAGTATACTTGGAATTTGGCTTCTCCTGGTTTGGTTTCTGCGCATATAGGATTCTAAAGTGTGGGGTATGGAAAGTATGTCAACTGTTTTGTGCATTGGTTGTACCATTTTATCATTAGGATTTAAGTGTTCATCCAATAATTGGTGATGATCCAGAGACAGATCAACCTGAAATTGTACTGCTCTGAGTAGTGACCTGAGCAAGGTGTCTTTATCCGCATCAGCTGCATGGACTACTGTGTAATGCATTTAGAACTCATTTGTTTGCACTGAATGGACGTCTGAGATTTAAGAAATGACTTCACTCTATGATAGAAATGCTCATTATCTTTTATTCTCCAAAAACCCTACCTTTCTTTCACTCAACCATCTCTCTTTTGTTTCTCTTTGTTTGGTGGAACCATTCTTACTAATAAACCATTTTCCTCCCATTGCTCCATCTTTTTTTCTCTTCATCTACACAAAGAAAAACCTTATAAATTCATAGGGGTAGAGGTAAATGTGTAAAACAATCTCTTTCAAATATTATGATTTCCAAATATTTCAACAGTTCTATTACATTTAGAGGATAGAAAGCAAAGATATGCAAACCACATCTGTTCCAGCAGGGGGGGGAGGGTTATGATTGTGGTGCTTCACTATTCAACGTCCCCTATGGTGAACCGGTTATTGGGTGTGTCACCAAATACCCAAAAAAAGTTATTAATGAGCATATTTAGGCTATTTACTATTAGGGTCATTGGCATTTTCTATTTGGAAGAAAGTAAGTTCTATTTCTAAGTTTATTCATTTGCTTGTTTATACAGCTAGAGGTTCCAAAAGAGTTGATATATATCATCATCACAGCTGCAACGGAAGCCATCATTTATTCAGTTAAATCAAGATGGAGACACTAAAATTGTTATTGATGAGGAAACAGGCATCACACAGCGTCGCCTTTCCAATGGGATACCTATAAATTACAAGGTATACATGCTGGTCTCTCTCCATCTTCACTTTTCCCCTGAAAAAAGAAAATAATTTTATATGCAACTGCTTATAGATAGTATAACTTGTGAGATACACTTATTAATTTTACAGACTTAAGGTCCATTTCTGTACAAGTGCACATTATATAGATTTATTTTTCGTAATATCAATTGGTGTATCAAACTCAAAAATGCTTGTCTGTCTAATATCAACGTCTAGAAAGTAGTAAAATCCTCATTTCTCACAGAAAAAAAAAATCATATACTGATGAATGTCGATGGATCTCCTTTCAATTTATATTACACAATAGATTGGATCTCAAATTTGATAATAGGACTACCCTATGCTTCTGCTAATTTGGTGAAGTGGTAGTCATCTACTTTTCTGTACATTTAACCATTGAATCATGGTGTGAGTAGATTGAAGGTTTAGTCCTCTAGTGAATATTATGATGAGTTAATAACCAAACAAAACGGGCTGATGAGATGGGGTCTGGTTCTCACCTTCTTTTCCTTGCCTGTCTTGAGAACGATCATCTCTACCAAGCCTTTTGAAGCAGTCACACGGACACCAACGGGCTCTTGTGAAAGAAGAAGAAGAAGAAGAAGAAGAAGAACCTAGCCTAGCCACACTCATTGTGTCTTGTAACTTTTGCATTGGAAACAATGCTTTAAATTGTTAATCCTATAGAGTGTGCTTTTATTCTACCAATATTTTCAGGTAAGTGATCGAATAAACTGTGGTGTATACATATTCCTATAGAGCGGCTATGATGCTTTTAGGACTGGGTGTGTCTTTGCCCAGGTTTGCAGACATCTAGATATCAATTTCCAAGGGGCATATGAGCTTTGAAGAAGACATGAGAGTCTTTGAAGAAGAGCAGAAAGCATCTAAAGCTGGTTACTATTTTGATGAATAGAAAATACAAAAAGAAATAGAAGAAGACATGAGGAAGCAGTTTGAAGAACACAGTAAGTGCATGAAGATATGAAGACAAGAAGAGGAAGAGAGTTCGAAGACAGTGAAGATATGAAGCATTGTCTACCTACTATGTATATGAGAAGACAAGAAGAGGAAGAGAGTTCGAAGACTGTTGTGTACTATGCACGTAGACTAATCAAAATAAATTTTCTTTTTTTTTTCTTTCCTGTAAGACTAAAGTTCCAAAGGTTGTCAAGAAAAGAAACAAGTTATTTTGTTTTGAATTTTAATTTGGATGAACAAAATTACAAGTTTATTTAATAAATGAGATTTGTAGCCAACTACAATTAATTATAGGTTATTAGTAACAATTTCTAGGTTGTTTTGGTAGATGTAAAAAAAAGTAGAGATTTAGCGGCAGTCAAGACTGCCGCTAGAAATAATCGTGGCTACCACTATAGACTTATAGCGGCAGTCAATCTTACCCTTTAAAGGCAGTCACGACTGCCGCTAATGATCACTTATAGCGGCAATTTTCTGTGTTCTACCGACAGTTGCTAAAATTGCCGCTAGAACATTTTGGGGACACTTGGTTTACCAGCAGTTTGTCGACTGTCGGTAAACGTTTTAGGGGCAGCTTTGACTGCAGCTAAAAATCATTTTTCTTGTAGTGTAACCATGATAATTACACAGAGTTGACCGGGTCACCATGTGGTATGCAAGCACTATGCACGGACCAAGTTGGTATTCCTCACAGTTCGTCCAGATGCCTCAATGACCAGACCATCCAATCTCCAAGCCGTTCAAACTCGGACACGGGTGGATGCGGCAAAGAGGCCTCATTAACAGGATCAGCCTATCTCTCTGTTCACCTTCGGATGTGAGCGGACGGGGCCGAGAGGGGTGAACGTGTGGTGTGGGAGCACTGTGTGCATCCCAGCCTAGTCTAGGCCACCTTGGTGGATCATTATATGCACAGACCAAGATATAATGAATCATGGGTCAGTGTAGTGTGGGGCACTAGGATCAACCTATCTCCGGGCCCGTTCAAACTCGGATGCGGTGGAGAGGGGTGAACATGGGGTGTGGGGCACTAGGATGGGTCCCATCCTAACGGAGTGCACATTGGATGGATCATTGTATGCACAAATTGAGATGGTATGCCTCATGGCTCATCGTAGTGTTTGTGTCAGAGGTCTCAATGACCGGATCATCCAATCTTCGGGCCCATTAAGACTCGGATGCGCATGGACGTGGCTGAGAGGGATGAATGTGTGGTGTGGGGGCACTAGGTTGTGTGCTAGCCAAGCGTAGTGCACATTAGGTGGATCATTGTATGCACAAACAAAGATGCAATGACTCATAAGTCATTGTAGTGTCTATGTCGGAGGCCTCAGTGACTAGATCAACCTATCTCCAGGTTCGTTCAGCCTCAGATGCGGGTAGACGCATCCGAGAGGGGTGAACGTGTGATGTGGGAGCACTATGTGCGTCCCAAACTAGACTAGTCCACCTTGGTGAATTACTATATGCACAGACCGACATGGAATGAGTCATGGGCCATTGTAGTGTTTGTGTCAAAGGCTTTAGTACCCGCATCAGCCTATCTCAGGGACCGTTCAGCCACGAACGTGGAAGGATGTGTACGAGAAGGGTGAATGTATGGTGTGGGAGCAATGTGTACATCCCAACCTAGGCTAGTCCACCTTGGTGGATCATTGTATGCACAGACCGAGATGGAATGACTCACGAGTCAGTGTAGTGTCTGTGTCAGAGGCCTTAGTGACCGGATCAGCCTATCTCCGAACCCATTCAAGTTCGGATGCAAGCGGACGCGGGAGCATTGTGTGCATCCTAGCCTAGTCTAGTCCACCTTGGTGGATCATCGTATGCATATACCGAGATGGAATGACTCATGGGTCACTGTAGTGTCTGTATCGGAGGCCTCATTGACAGGATCAACCTATCTCTAGGCCCGTTGAAACTCGGACGCGGCTGAGAGGGGGGATGTATTGTGTGGGAGCACTAGGTTGGGACCCAGCCTAGTGTAGTCCACATTGGGTGGATCATTGTATGCATAGATCGAGACGCAATGACTCATAGGTCATTGTAGTGTCTGTGTCAGAGGCCTCTGTGATCGGATCATCCTATCTCCGGGCCCTTTTAGACTCAGATGTGGGCGGACACGTCCAAGAGGGGTGAACGAGTGGTGTAGGAGCACTGTGTGCATCCCAGCCTAGTCTAATCCACCTTGGTGGTTCATTATATGCATAGACTAAGATGTAATGACTCACAAGCTAGGGTAGTGTTTGTTTCAGAGGCCTCATTGGCAGGAACAGCCTATCTCTGAAACCATTCACCCTCGGACGCAAGCAGACGTGCTCGAGAGGGGTGAACATGTGGTGTGGGAGCACTGTGTGCATCCAAGTGTAGTCTAGGACACCTTGGTGGATCATTATATGCACAGAACGAGATAGAATGACTCATGGGTCAGTGTAGTGTCTATGCCAGAGGCCTCAATGACAAGATCAACCTATCTCCAGGCCCGTTCAAACTTGGATGTGGGTGGACGTGGTGGAGAGGGTAGAACGTGTGGTGTGGGGCACTAGGATGGGTCCCAACCTAACGGAGTGCACTTTGGGAGGACCATTGTATGCACGGAGTGAGATGGTATGTCTCACAGCTCGTCATAGTGTCTATGCCGAAGGCCTCAATGATCGGATCATCCAATCTCCTAGCCCTTTTAGACTCAGACGTGTATGAACGTGGCTGAGAGAGGTGAACGTGTGGTGTGGGGGCACTAGGTTGGGTCCCAGCCTAGCGTTTTCCACATTACGTGGATCATTGTATGCACAAAACAAGAAGCAATGACTCGCGGGTCATTGTAGCATCTGTGCTAAAGGCCCCCATGACCGGATCAGCCTATATCCAAGCCCGTTCAGCCACACATGCAGGCAGACTCATCCGAGAGGGGTGAACATGTGGTGTGGGAGCACTGTGTGCGTCCCAACTTAGTCTAATCCACCTTAGTGGATTACTATATGCACAGACCGAGATGGAATGACTTATGGGCCATTGTAGTGCCTGTGTCAAAGACCTCAGTGACCGGATCAGCCTATCTCCGAGTGCGTTCAACCTCGAATGCGGGCGGACGCATCCAAGAGGGGTGAACGTGTGGTGTGGGAGCATTGTGTGCGTCCCAGCCTAGTCTAGTCCACCTTGGTGGATCATTGTATGCACAGACTGAGATGGAATGACCCATATGTTAGTGTAGTATGTGTGCCGGAGGCATCAGTGACTAGATCAGCCTATCTCCAAACCCATTCAACTTTGGACGCGGGGGACATGACCGAGAGGGGTGAATGTGTGGTGTGAGAGCATTGAGTCCGTCCAAACCTAGTCTAGTCCACCTTGGTTAGGGGTGGATTTGAGCCAAGCCAAGTAGAATATCTGGCTATTCGAGCTCGGCTTGGTCATAAATTATCAAGCTCGAGTTCAAGTTTGGTTCAAGTCAAAAACTCAAAATTTCGAGCTCAGCTGCCTCTGATTGCAGGTCTCCCTAGTAGCCGAGGTGTTGAGTGGAGGTCTCCCTCAGTTGCCAAGCTACCAAGCCGAGGTCTCCCTCAGTTGATGAGGCGCCAAGCCAAGGTTTCCCTCAGTTGCCAAGGTGTCGAGCCGAGGTCTCCATTAGTTGCCAAGGTGCCAAATCGAGGTCTCCCTTAATAGTCAAGGTGCCGAGTCGAGGTCTCCTTCAGTAGTCGAGCTAAGGTGACACCCCTTGTACATATACTCGACTAGGCTCGCGAGCCTCACGAGCCGAGCTGTATTAAGCTTGAGCTCAGCTCAATTAGCAAACAAGCCCATATGTTAGGCTTGAATTCGGTTCAAAGCTCGGTTTAGACCGAGCTGAGCCAAGCTTTTCACGAGCCGAGCTCGAAAAGCTCGCCGTGTGGCCACCCCTAACCTTGGTGGATCATTGTATGCACAAACCGAGATGGAATGACTTATGGGTCAATGTAGTGTCTATACCAGAGGGCTCGTTGACAGGATTATCCCATCTACGATCACGTTCAGACTCGAATGTGGGCGGATGCAGCTAAGAGGGGTGAACGTGTGGTATGGGAGCACTGTGTGCATCCCAACCTAGTCTAGGCCACATTGGTGGATCATTATATGCACAGACTGAGATGGAATGACTCATGGGTCAGTGACTGGATCATCCTATCTCTGGGCCCATTCAGCCTCGGATTCAGGTGGACGCGGCGGAGAGGGGTGAACATGTGGTGTAGGGCACTAGGATGGGTCCTTGCCTAACGGAGTGCACATTGGGTGGATCAGTGTATCCACGGGTTGAGATGGTATTCCTCACGGCTCACCATAGTGTTCGTGCTGGAGGCCTCAATTACCAGACTATCCAATTTTCGGGCCCTTTCAGACTCGGAGTCGTGCGGACGTGGCTGAGAGGTGTGAACGTGTGGTGTAGGGAACTAGGCTGGTCCTAGCCTAGCATAGTCCACATTAGGTGGATCATTATATGCACAAACAAAGATGCAATGACTCGCAAGTCATTGTAGTGTTTATGCCAGAGGCCTCAGTGACTATATCAGTCTATCTTCGGGTCCGTTCAGCATGGGATGTCGGCGGACGCATCCGAGAGGGCTGAACGTGTGGTGTTGGAGCACTGTGTGCGTCCTAGCCTAGTCTAGTCCACCTTGGTGGATTACTGTATGCACAGACCGAGATTGAATGACTAATGGGCCATTGTAGTGTCTGTGTCAGAGGCATTAGTGATAGGATCAGCATATCTTCGGGCTCATGCAGCCTCGAACGCAGGAGGACACGTCCAAGAGGGGTGAACGTGTGGTGTGGGAGCATTGTGTGCATCCCAGCCTAGTCTAGTCCACCTTGGTGGATCATTATATACACAAACCAAGATAGAATGACTCACGGGTCAGTGTAGTGTATGTGCCAGAGGCCTCAGTAATCGGATAAGCCTATCTCCAAACCCGTTCAACTTCGGACGTAGGTGGACGCGGCTGGGAGCGGTGAACGTGTGGTGTAGGAGCACTGTGTGCTCCACTTTGGTGGGTCATTGTCTGCATAGGCCGAGATGGAATGACTCATTGGTCAGTGTAGTTCTGTACCGGAGGCCTCATTAATAGGATCATCCTATCTCTGGGTTCGTTCAGACTTGGACATGGGTGGATGCATCTAAGAGGGGTGAACATGTGGTGTGGGAGCACTAGGCTAAGATGGAGCCTGGCATAGTCCACATTGGGTGGATCATTATATGCACAAACCAAAATGTAATGGCTCATCTTTGTATCAGAGGCCTCAATGACAGGATTATCCTATCTCCAAGCCCATTCAGCATCGGACGCGGGCGGACGAATCCAAGAGGGGTGAACAGGTGATGTCGGAGCACTCTGTGCGTCCCAGCCTAGTCTAATCCACCTTGGTGGATTATTGTATGCACTGACCAAGATGGAATGACTCACGGGTCATTGTAGTGCGTGTGCCAGAGGCCTTAGTAACCAGATCAGCCTATCTATGGACCCGTTCAATTTTTGGTCGTGAGTGGACATGGCCGAGAGAGGTGAACGTGTGTTATGGGAGCACTGTATCCATTCCAACCTAGTATAATCCACCTTTGGGGATCATTGTATGCACAGACCGAGATGGAATGGCTTATGGGTCTGTGGAGTGTTTGTACCAAATGCCTCATTGACAGGATCAGCCTATCTCTGAGCCCTAAAGACTCGGACACAGGCGGATGCAATTGAGAGGGGTGAACGTGTGGTGCAGGAGCACTAGGCTGGAACCTAGCCTAGCATAGTCCACATTGGGTGGATCATTGTATAGACAAACCGAGATGCAATGACTCATGGGCCATTGTAGTGTCTGCATCGGAGCCTTAGTGATCGGAACATCCTACCTCCGAGCCCATTCATCTTTGGACGCGGGCGGATGCGTCCAAGAGGGGTGAACCTGTGGTGTGGGACAATAGTGAGTGTCCTAGCCTAGTCTAATCCACCTTGGTGGATCATTGTATGCACAGACTAAGATGAAATGACTCACAGGTCACTGTAGTGTTTGTGTTGGAGGCCTCATTGATAGGATCAGTGTATCTCCGGACCCGTTCACCTTCCGACGCGAGTAGATGCGGCCGAGAGAGGTGAACATGTGGTAAGGGAGCACTGTGTGCGTCACAATCTAGTCTAGGCCACCTTGGTGGATCACTATATGCACAAACCGAGATGGAATGACTCACGGGTCAGTGTAGTGTTTGTGTCGGAGGCCTCAGTGACAAGATCAACCTATCTTTGGGCCCATTCAAACTCAAACGCAAGCGGACACAGTGGATAGAGGTGAAGGTGTGGTGCGGGGCAGTACAATGGGACCCTGCCTAACGGAGTGCACATTGGGAGGATCATTGCATGCACAGACTGAGATGGTATGCCTCACGACTCATCATAGTGTCTGTGTCGGAGGCCTCAATGACCAATTATCCAATTTTCGGACCCTTTTAGACTCATACGCATACGGACGAGGCTGAGAGGGGTGAACGTATGGTGTGGGGGAACTAGGTTGGGTCCTAGCCTAGTGTAATCCACATTACGTGGATCATTGTATGCACAAACAAAGATGCATTGACTCGTGAGTCATTGTAGTGTCTGCGCCAGAGGCCTCAATAATCGGATCAACCTATCTCTAGGTCCATTCATCTTGGGATGTGGGCAGATGCATCTGAGAGGGGTGAAGTTGTGGTATGGGAGCACTGTGTGCATTCCAACCTAGTCTAGTCCACCTTGGTGGATTACTGTATGCACAGACCAAGATGGAATGACTCATGGGCCTTTGCAGTGTCTTTGTCGAAGGCCTCAGTGATTGAATCAGCCTATCTCCATGCCCGTTTAGCCTTGAACACAGGAGGATGCATCCAAGAGGGATGAAAGTGTGGTGTGGGAGCACTATGTGTGTCCCAGCCTAGTATAGTCCACCTCATAGGATCATTGTATGCACGGACCGAGATGTAATGACTCATGGACCAGTGTAGTGTCTATACCGGAGGCCTCATTGACAGGATCAGCCTATCTCTGGGCCCATTCAAACTCAGACGTGGGCGGATGCGGCTGAGAGGTGTGAACGTTTGGTGTGGGAGCGCTAGGCTGGGACCCAACCTAGCGTAGTCCACATTGGGTGGATCATTGTATGCACAGACCGAAATGCAATGACTCATGGATCATTGTAGTGTTTGTGTTGGAGGCTTTAGTGACTGGATCATCCTATCTCCGCATCCATTCAGCCTTGAATGCGGACGAATATGTCTAAGAGGGCTGAATGTGTGGTGTGGGAGCACTGTGTGCGTCCCGTCCTAGTCTAATCCAACTTGGTGGATCATTGTATGCACAGACTAAGATGGAATGACTCACAAGTCAGTGTGGTGTTTGTGTCGGAGGCCTCATTGGCAGGATCAGCCTATCTGCAGGCCTGTTCACCTTCAGGCACAAGTGAACACTGCCGAGAGGGGTGAACGTGTGGTGTGGGAGCACTGTGTGCATCCCAAAATAGTCTAGGCTACCTTGGTGGATAATTATATGCATAGACCCAAATGGAATGACTTATGGGCCATTGTAGTGTCTGTGTCAGAGGCCTCAGTGACCGGATCAGCCTATCTCTGAGCGCATTCAGCCTCGAATGCGGATAGATGCATCTAAGAGGGGTGAACGTGTGGTATGGGGCACTAGGATGGGTCTCAGCCTAACAGAGTGCACATTGGGTCTATCATTGTATGCACGGACTGAGATGGTATGCCACACAGCTCATCGTTGTGTCTGTGTTGGAGTCCTCAATGACCAGATCATCCAATCTCCACGCCCTTTGAAACTCAGACGTGTGTGGATGTGGCTAAGAGGGGTGAATGTGTGGTGTGGGGGCACTAGGCTGGGTCCCAGACTAGTGTAGTCTATGTTAGGTGGATCATTGTATGCATAAACCAAGATACAATGACTCTCGGGTCATTGTAATGTATGTGCCAAAGGCCTTAGTGACTGGATCATCCTATCTCTAGGACCATTCAGCCACGGATGCCGGTAGACACATCCAAGAGGGGTGAACATGTGGTGTGGGATCACTGTGTGCGCCCCTGCCTAGTCTAGTATGCCTTGGTGGATTACTGTATGACAATCCAAGATGGAATGACCCATGGGCCATTGTAGAGTCTGTGTTAGAGGCCTTAGTGACCGGATTAGCCTATCTCTAGGTCTGTTTAGCCTTGAACGCAGGAGGATGCATCCGAGAGGAGTGAACATGTGGTGTGGGAGCACTGTGTGTGTCCCAGCCTAGTCTAGTCTGACTTGGTGGATCATTGTATGCATAGACCGAGATGGAATGACTCACGGGTCAGTATAGTGTCTGTACCGTAGGCCTTAGTGACTAGATCAGCCTATCTTCAAACCCGCATTCAACTTCGGATGCGCGGATGCGGCCAAAAGGGGTGAACGTGTGGTGTGGGAGTACTGTGTGTGTCCCAGCCTAGTCTAGTCCACCTTGGTAGATCATTGTCTGCATAGACAGAGATGGAATGACTCACAGGTCAGTGTAGTTTCTAGTCCACCTTGGTGGATCAACGCCATATGGGTTGAATTTGTTGTATGTGCGAACAATATAACCACTATGAAGTACCACTTGTAGAATTATCATGCTTTCAACATGAAATCTATAGCAATCTATCATAAGCTACTAAATCATTTGCAAGATCGCTGAAGTTTTTTAGAAAACAAGGAATTTTGTGTTGGTTATATTGTTGGTGGGTACCTAAAAATCCTTTACCTATATGGGTATTCAGACTTGTGATAGGCTGATCCAATGAGAGAATATAGATATAGTGATAGAGAAAGAGAGAGAGAGAGAGAGAAAGAGAGGGCAAGGGAAACAGTGATAGAGAGAGAAGAGAAAGAGAGAGTGAGAGAGCGAATTTGAGATATAGATTTAGATGCAGAGACAACGACAGCGAGTGCCTAAACATAAGGGAAACACATTGATGGAGAGAGGGATAGATACAGAGAGAGAGAGAGAGAGAGAGGGGAGATTGCAGATGCTTACCACTCAATAGTGAATGCCTTCTTTGGAGTGACTAGTCCAGCTACAAAAAGGGTGACTATCAAAGATTGTTGGAGTGACTACTCGATGAATGAAAGACCTCCTAGGAGAGAAACCTGTCCAGATATAGAAGCCTATCATCAGAGTCTATTGGAGCGATCGATCGATGACTAAATGCCCTCTTTGGAGTGAGACCAATCTTGATGCATATGCTTATCGCCAGAGCTTGCGTGACTTGCCAGTAGTTGATCCTTGAAAGGGGTGAGGTGTGGTGCAGATTTAGAGGTCTTTTTTCTGATTAAGTTGATAACTCTCTAGTGTTTGAGTTGTAGCTCTATTTACTGAGAGCCGTAGTTGGGCATCAAACCTACCTTCATTGACAGATCATTGTGGATCGAATTTCTTCAAGCTGTAAATCGTGCCCTCCATCCATCGAAACCAATCTTATTATACTATTCACAAAATGTAAGGATGATGAATCTTATAATCATATTTAGTTTATATATAGCATGATGTAAAAGAGAAATTACACTTTAATGAGTGTTTCAGTATGTTAATACATTCAACGAAAAACTGTGACATACAATTTTACTAAAATGTCTTCCACAAATATTTGTGATTGTATTGTTTGTGTATAAATGATTGATTGGTTCCCCCTCAATATCTATGATTTTATTGTTTATGTATCAACAATTTATTGGTTCCCCCCAATATGTGTGATTGTATTTTTATGTATCAACAATTGATTGTTTCCCCCCAATACATCATTATGTAGCATTGTCGAACCAACAGATAAGACATTATTATTCGTGTGCACATACAAGGCTTCTTTAATTGGGATTATAGTGCACTCAACTATGACTTACGAGTCATTGATGATGGAAATCTATGATCAATTTGGCATAGGTGACAAGATCGTCATTGTATGAGTTCGAGGTGAGAAAGGGTGATAACATGTGTTGTCTATGGTTGGATGCCAAGCATTGTGACTGTCTCACATGGCAAATGATTCATGCTATTGCTTATACTAAGTGGAACATATACGAGTTTGTGGACCCATATTACTCCATGTTAGGATTATGCGCTGAATTAGGACTCCGTTCAGTGTATATCTTCTTTGTATAATATCTTCTTATCCTTTCCTTATCATGTATAGTTCAGACAGGAAAGATATGTTTGAGTCCTTATAAACTTAGGAATTCTAGTTGCCATAAGCTTAGAAGATTCAATGGGTATAACCATGTATATTTTTTGAATTATCAATGAATAAGATAGAAAGAATCAACTGGAAAAGCTCTGGTTTTACATGGTATCAGAGCCATGATGATTTCTAGTTGATCGAGTCAATTGCGCTTGCTCTCAGTCTTGGGTCTTATTTGATTCTCACCACACCAATGGCTAAAAGTTGCAGGAGAGTGAAGATATTGGTCATCAAAAGGAACCACTTGGGCACCAAAGGCTTGTCGTTGTCCAAGAAGTTGCTGAGAACGGTTCCCTCTGCTTGATTGCCGAATGCCCAGTAGCCGGAGATGCCGATGCTGAAGAAGGTGACGATCTCGACACTGAAGAAGGTGACGATCACCATTGCGCAGCAGACAGACAGTCCCTTGAACATCTTGCCCTTCACCGGAGGTGCCAACAGGAGTGAGAGGTCTGCATTCCAAGACCTCTGGAGATCAGTGGCGGCAGCGGCGTTGTTCAGTGCCACCAAAAGACAAACTTGGCACTCCAGATTCAGTTCGGCACTCCGTTTTTTGTAGAGTTCTTCGGTCCTCTTCTCCTTCTACAGAAATTCCGTTCGGTCGAAACTGAACGGTTCTTCTTGTGCGAGTAACAGAGAACTTGGGGGTTCATTCTCGATCAGAATGTTCTGATTTCTTCACCGGCGAGTCAACGTTCTACAGAAGGGAGATCCGGAGATCGGTCCTTTGTCTTTTGTGGCGATTCTGCCATCGATTGTGGGCTTTCAGACACAATAGTCACCATGGCTGAAATCAGAGAAAAAGAGCAGGGTGGCGGTCAATTGACAAGGAACGTAATCTCACCCTACCTTCTATCAACCAATGACAATCCAAGTAGCATTATCACACAGATTCAGCTTAGAGGCGACAACTATGATGAATGGGCTCGAGCAATAAGAACGACACTGCGAACCAAGAAGAAGTTCGGCTTCATCGATGGATCGGTGAAACAACCTTCAGACGATTCAGTGGAATTGGAAGATTGGTGGATGGTGAATTCCATGCTTGTGTCATGGATTCTGAATACGATTGAACCTAATTTGCGTTCAACCATAACGTACACAGAGATTGCGAAGACACTCTAGGACGACATAAAGGAGCGATTCTCTATTGGTAATGGACCACGAGTTCAACAACTCAAATCCGAGCTGGCGAATTGCAAACAAAGGGGTATGACGACTCTAAATTACTATGGCAAACTCAAGATGATTTGGGAGGAATTAGGAAATTATGAGCAATATCCCACTTGTCAATGTGGTAAGTGCAGCAGCAACATAAGTAGGGCATGGGATAAGAAGCGAGATGAAGAGAAACTTCATCAATTTTTGATGGGGCTAGATGGCGCAGTCTATGGAGGTGTGCGTTCACATATACTGAGTACAGAACCCTTGCCAAGCTTGAATCGAGCCTATGCCATAGTGATTCAAGAGGAGCAAGTTCAAACCATGACTCGCACAAAGGAAGAAAAGATTGAAGCTGTGGCCTTCGCAGCCCACGCAGGGAAGAGGCAAAGCGAAGGCAGAGACAAGAACGTGGTATGTACTCACTGCAACAAGGCAGGCCACGATGCAGAATCTTGTTTCCAACTGATCGACTACCCTGAATGGTGGGGTGATCGGCCAAAAAATAATTCTCGTGGAATAGGCCAAGGGCGTGGTGGACAGAAACAAGGAGCAGGGGCAGGAGGAAAAGGTCGTGGCGACCAAGTCAAGGCCAATACAACCAAAGTCTCTACGCAAGGCAATGCGTCTCAAGAAGAATCAGTTGATGCAGCCAAGACTGGGTTAAATGGACTGAGTAGTGAGCAATGGAACATGTTACTCAACCTTTTGAACACATAGAAAGAGGGGAGTCAACGACTAAGTGGTAAGCAAAAATTGTCAGAGTGGATAATAGACACAGGGGCTTCTCGTCATATGACAAAAAGCATTGCGTCGATGAGAGACATAAAGAATGTCATTCCATGCTCTGTCGGGCAACCAGATGGGAAAGCGACAATAGCAGAGAAAGAAGGCACAGTTGCACTGGACGATCATCTAAAACTGACTAGTGTTTTATATGTGCCTAGTTTGAATTGCAATTTACTTTCTGTATCACAATTGATTAAGGAATCGAATTGTATTGTCCAGTTCACTAATAGATTCTGTGTGATATAGGACCACACTACGAGGATGCTGATTGAAGAGGGTGAGCAGCGAGAGAGACTCTATTATTTCCGGAGCATTGCATCAGCAAGAGCAATGAAGACTACAGAGAGCAGGACATGTGATATTTGGCATCAAAGGTTAGGGCATCCTTCTTATAGAATTGTTAAGTTGCTGCCTTTTATTAGTACTAAGAATAATAATGATGACAGTATTAAGGGTTGTGATGTATGCTTCCGAGCTAAACAATGTCGAGAAGAGTTTGTTTCTAGTAATAATAAAGCATCCGATATTTTTGAGTTAATTCATTGTGATTTGTGGGGTCCTTATAGAACCGCAGCTTCTTGTGATGCTCATTATTTCTTACCCATAGTAGACGACTTTTCTAGAGGTGTTTGGATTTATCATCTGGTTGATAAGACGGAAGTGGGACAAGTTCTTCGGAATTTTTTGCTATGGTTCAAAGGCAATTTAACAAACCTGTAAAGGTGATCTGTACTAATAATGGGACTGGGTTTGTCTGCTTGGCTAGTTATTTTGTTGAACATGGTATTATTCATCAAACCACTTGTGTCGGGACCTTTCAACAAAACAGGAGGGTTGAATGCAAGCACCGCCACATACTCTATGTTGCTCGAGCCTTGCGCTTTCAAGCTAGCTTGTCTATTGATTTTTGGGGGGAATGTGTCTTGACCGCATGTTATTTGATTAATCGGACACCGTCCATTCTGTTGAAGGGAAAGACTCCCTATGAAGTGTTATTTGGGCAACCTCCTTATGAAAATGTGCGAGCTTTTGGTTGCTTAGCATGTGCGCACAATCATGGACATGGAGGGGATAAATTTGTTAGTCGAAGCAAACGGTGTGTTTTTGTTGGGTATCCTTTTGGAAAGAAATGATGAAGCTTGTATGATTTAGAGTCCGGCATGTTCTTTGCATCAAGAGATTTTACTTTTTTAGAGCATGAATTCCCGTATGCACGCAAGGAGGATGCACAGCCAAACAAAGCACAAAGCCAATTTAATTGTGGAATAGGTGGGATAGATGAGGTTCCATCCACTTATTTACCTAGACAAGCAAATGGCGAGATGGAGATTGACCAGCAAGGTGAACTCGCTAAAGAAGGATCCGTGTAGAAGAAGGAACCCGCATAGACCCGAATGCAAATGCTGGTGAACCCATGCATTCTTGTGACGCCACCACAGAAAATGCAAGCGAAGACAGTCCTGACGTAAGGGGGGTGGCGATATTGAGCAACAGCAGCACTCTAAATTTCATTTGGGGCATGGGCATCGACATAAATAGCAGTCCACAAGGTTGAGAGATTATGTGCTTCACACCACACAGCAATTGAGTCCCTCTCCGCGTCTCTTTGAAAGCTCACTCGGCCAATCACATTCTGCAAGTAGTCCTTATTCCATAGATAACTATGTGAACTGTAACATTTTTTCTTCTCGACATCGTGCTTTCTTGCCAACTATTACTGCAAGAGTTGAACCTACTTCTTTTGCTGAGGCCGTAAAGGATGAAAAATGAAGGGATGCGATGCAAAAAGAAATACAGGCACTTGAAAATAATCAGACGTGGACTGTGGAGCTTTTGCCATCAGGAAAATGAGCCATAGGATGCAAATGGGTGTATCGAATTAAGTATAATGCTGATGGGATAGTGGAAAATTACAAAGCCCGTCTCATGATTTTCGGGAACAAGCAGGTTAAGGGACTTGATTATAATGAAACTTTTGCCCCAGTTGCAAAAATGATTACTGTCCGTACCTTCCTTGCAATCGCAGCAGCTAGAAATTGGGAGCTTCATCAAATGGACGTACATAACGCATTCTTGCATGGTGACCTTCATGAGGAAGTCTACATGCGAATGCCTCCTGGTTTTCAATCAAATAAACCAGGTATGGTGTGTCGGTTGCAAAAATATCTGTATGGCCTGAAACAAGCGCCGAGATGTTGGTTTGCTAAATTAGTCGCAGCCTTGAAGACATATGGAATTCAGCAATCATGTTCAGATTACTCCCTCTTCACCTTTCGTCGAGACAGGGTGCATGTGCTTGTCCTCGTGTATGTGGACGACATTGTCGTGTCAGGAAATGATCGTATGGCAATTCAAATCTTCAAGAAATATTTGAGTGACTGCTTTCATATGAAAGACTTGGGACCATTGAAGTATTTTTTAGGCATTGAAGTTGCCCGAAACTCAACAGGAATTTTTCTATCTCAACGTAAGTATGCTTTGGATATTATCTCTGAAGTTGGATTACTTGGTGCAAAACCTGTTCCTTTTCCTCTAGAGCAGAATCACAATCTCGCTTTGACAGATGGGCCTCTCTTATCTGATTCTGAGCAATATAGGCGCTTGGTGGGCAGGTTTATTTATCTCTCAGCAACTCATCCAGAGTTGTCTTATTGTGTGCATGTTCTATCACAATTTATGCAGCAACCGCAAGAAAGACATTGGGAGGCTGCATTGCGGGTGGTGCGCTACTTGAAAGGAAATCCTGGTTAAGGAATTCTCTTGCGTTCAGACTGTGACTTACAGTTATATGCATGGTGTGATTCAAACTGGGCGAGCTGTCCTTTGTCCCGACGTTCTCTGTCTAGATGGTTTATTCTACTTGGGAAATCACCTATTTCCTGGAAAACTAAGAAACAACACACTGTGGCTCGTTCTTCAGCGGAAGTCGAGTATTGTTCTATGGCCACTGCCATGTGTGAATTAAAATGGCTGAAAGGATTGTTATTGGCTCTTGGCATTATGCATTCAAACTCAATGTGATTATATTGTGATAGTCAGGCAGCCTTGCATATTGCAGCAAACCCAGTGTTTCATGAGCGTACGAAACATATTGAAGTTGATTGCTATTTTGTGTGTGATGAGAATCAAAATGGCTGCATTCGTCCTGCTTATGTGTCAACTACCGTTCAGCTGGCTGACATTTTTACAGAGGCACTGGGTCACAAAGAATTTGAGTACTTTCTCCGCAAGTTGGGCCTTTACAATCTACACGCTCCAACTTGAAGGGGTGTTAGGATTATGCGCTGAATTAGGACTTCGTTCAGTGTATATCTTCTTTGTATAATATATTCTTATCCTTTCCTTATCATGTATAGTTCAGATAGGAAAGATATGTTTGAATCCCTATAAATTTAGGAGTTCTAATTGCCATAAGCTTAAGAGATTCTATGGGTATAACCATGTATATAACCATGTATATTTTTTGAATTCTCAATGAATAAGATAGAAAGAATCAACAGAAAATCTCTGGTTTTACACTCCTTTGATACACAACGGGTAATATATGTAGAACCGATTCATCCAATGTCCTCTTACAACTCAGCCTCTGGAATGGGGGGAAGTTCAAGCTCAATCAGTGTAATGCAGACGGTGACGCCATCAGTGCAACTTTGCCCACCCAAAATGAAGCGACCACCAAGCCTGCCACGGATGAAAAGGATTGAATCATAACCATCTGAAAAGGGTGGTGCACTGTAGTCGATGTGGCGGAATGGTTGACATTATTTTATTGTTTTTTTGACAATTAAGAGTAGTTATATTAATAATTCAAATAAAGAAAGTATAGTTAGCATATACGAGGAGGCACGAGGTGTCACCTCCCCAATGGACCGAAACATAGACACTAAACACACACTAGCCCGAAAAACAATTACAAGGTAGCCCAAAACATATAGGTTGAAAAACCACACACCCATCTCATCTCTGTCCATTGGTGTCCAACGGATGAACGGCCCCAAAGATGGCCTGACCCGGTAAATTGAGACCTCTATCATGGACAATCCAATTAGCCGTAACAGATAGCTCCCACACCACACACCAAGGTGGCCTAGACTAGGTTAGGACACACACAGTGCTCCCACACCACACATTCACCCCTCTCGAGCGCATTCGAGTCTGAACGGGTCCAGAGATTGGTTGATCCAGTCACTAAGGCCTCCGACACAAACACTACAATGGCCCGTGAGTCATTCCATCTCAGTTTGTGCATATAATGATTCACCAAGGTGGCCTAGACTAGGTTGGGACGCACACAGTGCTCCCACACCACACGTTCACCCCTCTCGGTCACATCCACCCGCGTCCGAAGGTGAATGGGCCCAGAAATAGGCTGATCCTATCTCTTAGGCCTTAGACACAAACACTACTCTGACCTGTGAATCATTCCATCTCGGTCTATGCATACAATGATCCACCCAATGTGGACTATGCTAGGCTAGGACCCAGCCTAGTGGTCCCACACCACACATGAACCTCTCTAGCCATGTTCACCCGCGTCCGAAGCTGAACGGGCCTGGAGATAGGCTGATTTGGTCACTAAGTTCTCTGGCACACACTACAATGACCAGTGAGTCATTTCATCTCAGTCTGTGCATATAATGATCCACCTAAGTGGACTAGACTAGGTTGAGACACACATAGTGCTCCCACACCACATGTTCACCCCTCTCGAACACATCTGAGGCTGAACAAATCGGAGATATGCTAATATAGTCACTGAGGCCTCCAGTACAAACACTACAATGACCCGTTAGTCATTGCATCTCGATCTATGCATACATTGATCCAGCTAATGTGGACTATGCTAGGCTGGGTCCCAGCTTAGTGCTCCCACACCACACGTTCACCCCTCTCGGCCGTGTTTGCCCACGTCATAGTCTGAACGGGCCTAGAGATTTGTTGTTTTGATAACTGAGGCCTCCGACACAAACACTACAACGACCCGTGAGTCATTCCATCTCGATCTATGCATATAATGATCCACCAAGGTGGTCTAGACTAGGCTGGAATGCATACAATGCTCCCACACCACACATTTACCCCTCTCAGCCGCGTCCACTCGGGTCCAAAGGTGAACGGGCCCGGAGAGAGGCTATTCCTATCACTGAGGCCTCCAGTACAAACACTACACTGATTCGTGAGTCATTCCATCTCAGCCTATGCATACAATGATCCACCAAGGTGGACTAGGCTAGGCTGGGACGAACACACTGCTCCCACACTATATGTTCATCTCTCTCGGCCGCATCCATCCATTTTAGTGGGTGAACGGGCCCAGAGATAGGCTAATCCTATCACTGAGGACTCCAGCACAGATACTACACTAACCCATGAGTCATTCCATCTTGGTCTGTGCATACAATGATCCACCAAGGTGGGCTAGGCTAGGTTGGGATGCACACACTGCTTCCATACCACCCGTTCACCCCTCTTGGTCGCGTCCACCTGTGTGATTGTAGATATTGGATGACCCGGAGATAGGATAATTTTGTCCTGACATTTTGTAGTTTGGCTTCTTGAACCTTGTTCAAGGAAAATGCGCTAGTATTCTTTCATGGCATCAAAGTTTGCATCCTTTATGTTGATGCACCAGTATGATTGTAGATATTGGACAGCTGCTCTAGCACCAAAGAAGCTTCTCACTTCGCCCCAAGTAGTCGCAATGATGACCGCATAAAATTTGTTGTCCATCATATTTATAGTCCATCTCGGACATGGGAGGTGGCAAACAACGGAAGTTCACTTGGGAATATCCAGTAAGGATACCTCGACCTCAAAGGATTCCTCCATTCAAAACGACTAAACAAAATAAAAATAAATAAATAAAAAATAAAAAGAGAAAAGTGAGAGTGGTGATGGAGGACGATTTGGCTCAACCCCATGAACCCAGGACACATGCGCGTGACCTGGCTTGGTGAACAGTCCAGCCTAGCAGCACGATCCCGACTCGGTACGGAGGAAACGCCAAGTCAAAGACAATCAACTTGCCGAGGGCTAATACCCCGGTGAGTCAGTCCCCCGCCTAGCTCGGAGAGCCTAGGCTCCCCCCTAAGGGACACCAAGCTTTTACCTACCTAGGAAGGAGCACCTCGGTGCTTCTAGGCAGGGACCCATCTGCCCTGAAGCACCCCAGTTTGTGGTAGCTCGGCGAGCCGCATGAGGGAAGGCAGGAAGATCTCTTGCCCGACCGCTGTACCAGACAAATCTGATGGCAGCAAGCCATGTCCCTCGTCAGGCAGCATCGTGCCTGCCGCCTTTAGAAGGTGCCCTACACCTGACAGATACGTACCCAGCGGTGACGGCCCCACGCGTGCCACCTCAGCCCTGCCAATAACGGTTGCGGTAGGTTGGCAGTGACGGTTATACCTGCCCTGTCAGAGGATGACGGGGAGAGGTAACAGATTTCTGCTATAAGGAGTTTAGCATCAAGGTGAGAGAAGGATTCAGCTATGGTATGCGTGCTATCTCCACTCTTAGTCTTCATCTTCCTCCTTGCTTCTCCTACCAAGTACTAACTCAATCATCAGAGCATTCCCGCCGGGTAACTCCCTCCGGGAATTTTCTTCTTCTCAGGTATCTTCCAGGAGCCACGTGAGCGCCAGCTAAGAGTGACCGGATCGCGCTACATCATTTGGCGCCGTTTGTGGGAAACGCTTCGGAAAGCCTTTCTCTAAAACTTTCACATCTTTTTACTCTCCAAAAGCTCAACGCTCATGGTGTCCTCAAGCAATATCGGATGAAGCATGGAGATGAATAACTCAAGGGAACAACCCCAGCTTCCTACTGTCTGCATCGAACAATTCACCGGCCCCCTCTCAGCGGACGGGATCCCTAGTTTGAACGTGCCTCTTGCAGGGGCACCCGTCGTTGCTCCACTCCCTACCACAGTCGGAACAACCTTCACTGAACCCTCGATTGTGCCCCCACCGGCCAGCCTGAACCAGTTGGAAGATTTGGTGCAATGCATGCGGACCATGCAGGCTCAAATGCAACAGTTTCAACAGTTTCAGATCTATCAACAGCACGTGCTACACCAGGTCTCCCAGTACCACTATCAGCAGTAATTCCCTCAGTTGCCCCAACCTCAGCATCAGCAGCCGCAGCTCCCTCCTCGGCACCCGACCTCGTAGCAAGCCAGGCCTGGCCACCAAGAGGAGCACCTTTCTCACCAAGGAGAGGTCCCCCAGAACCCTCCTAGGAGCTAGGCCTCCTCCCGCAGCAAACGCGGAAGAACAGCCACTCCGACCTCATCACAGGTAGTCAGGTCGGGAGGACCCCAGCTCGCCAGGTCCACGTCTCCTTAGCCCTCGAAGCCCGATACCCCGTTCCTAGAGAACTGGTTCGAGATCCTAGCCGCAGGCTCCAAGCAGGATCCTTCTGTCCGAAGCCAGCACTGGCGGCCTGAGCTACTTAGGGCACACACCATTCCTGATAGCACAAAGGTGAGCAACACTAATGCCAAGCCCGCCAAGAAGCAGAGACGCCGCCACCGAGCTCGCCGATCTGCCACCCATGACCTGCCCGAGCTCGGGGGCAAAGAAGAGGTAAGCTCAGGCGAAGCCAAGGCACCCCTCCTTTCAGTCCAGTCTCCCCTATCTCCGGAGCTCCTGGCAGTCCCAATGCCTAAAGACTTCAAGCTCCCCCCTCTTGACAAGTACGACGGGTCATTCGACCCAAATGATCACATGGACGCTTTTCAGTCGCAGATGCACCTGGCGAGAGCTAGTGAGTCATGCATGTGCGTGGCCTTCTCCACCACTTTTGGAGGAGCAACCCGTACATGGTACCAGAACTTGGCACCAGGATCGATAAGAAGCTAGGCGCAGTTCGCGCAAGCCTTCGCGTCCCACTTCGTTACTAGCAAGTGGTGTCCGTGAACTGAAGAAAGTCTCCTCAACAAAGTGCAGAGAGAGGGAGAATCCATCTGAAGTTACATCAAGCGGTTCAATGATAGCTGTATGTAGATACCACGCCTGGACCCCACCATACGCCTTGCAGCAGCTAAGAAGGGTGTGACACACAAAGAGTTTAAGTGGCACATGGTCGTCAACCAACCAGCGACCATAGCTGAGTTCCTGAAGCTTGCGGACAGGTTCATAGCCACCAAAGAGGAGATCTACCAAAAGGGCGAGGGCACGCCCAAAAAAAGGAAGAGGGAAGGAGAGCTTTCCAGCCAAGGGGATAGCCAAAAGAAAAAGGACACAGCTCGGGGGGCAAAGCCGGGTTAATTTTTCCGACCTCCTGTAGCGGACCGAGCTGATTACACCCCACTGAACGCGAAGTGGGCTGAAATCCTGATGGCGATCAAGGACACCCCGTACGTGAAGTGACCACCCCATCTGAGGGGGAATCCCAATGAAAGAAATAAGAATCTGTATTGCAGTTTTCACAAAGATCACGGTCACAGTATCGAGAGTTGTAAAAACCACCGTGACGAGATAGAGGAGCTCATCCGTCGCGGATATCTGAGAAACTTTGTACAGAATAATAATAATAATAGTAATAAAACAGGTCGGCAAGGGGAGAACGGTAAGGATGCCCCCGAATCCAGCAGCAGGCTGGCCAAGCAACCGCAGAGGCAGCCTCCGGAGGAGAGGCCAGTTCGGGGAACCATCCACATGATAGTGGGAGGTTCGATCGTTGCGGGTTGCACTTCAGCGGCAGCTCGGACGTCGGTTCGTGAGGCCACCCAGGAGGAGTAGAACCCCCCAAAGCGGCCGAGAACAAAAGAGCCAATTTTCTTCACAGAATATGATGCGCGAGGAGTCCACTACCCCCACGATGATGCGCTCGTAATAAAGCTAAGAATCAACGACTTCGAGGTCAGGCGCGTACTCATCGACTTAGGTAGCTCAGCCGACATCCTCTTCAAAGTTGCGTTTGACCAGCTTCAGGGGTTTCCTCAGAAGAATCAGTCAGATCGGTGGCGTCAGCCTCCCCGTTGTCACCATCGTCTTCAGAGTCTGGGTCATCCGTGGCCTGGCGTGCCATGTCATCTGTGATGTTGAAAGAAGTGAAGGCACTTATATCCAGATCGGGGTAGGTATGCCTTATCCACCATCGGCCAAGCTTGAACCCCCTACGGTAGGCCTTTGACATTACATTGTCGAACCTCGAGGACTTGACGTAGTCGATGACGGACTAAACCTTGGTCTGTTCCAGATCATCATGAAAGATTTCCGTCTTCTCCTCGATATCGGCCTTGAGAGACTCCACCTCGCGCTCTAGGGCCTCCTTGGTTCCCTTGAGGGCCTGCATCTTGAGTTGCGAAGCCTTTTGGGCCATTTTGAGGCTTTCCACCTCGAGCTTTAGGGCTTCTTGACCAACTCGGAACCCGTTCACCTCTGGCTTCAATCTGTCTCGTTCTCGAGCCAGCTCCTCCCTCTCTAGTGCCAAGGTATCGTTCAGACCTTTCTGGGCAGCGGCAGCACTCTCCAATTGATGAACCTTGTCCTGTGTTGCCTTCAGCTCGGCATGGGCCACACGGGATGATTCCTTAGCAGCCAAAGCGCGCCTCAGGTGTTTATCGGATTGGAAAGTTAAGGCATGCACGGCAGTGTTCGCCTAACAGAAGGAAACTAGTCAGCCAAAAATAAAAGGGAGAAAGCAGAGAAGTGAAATAAAGTGTTTGCTCACAAAAAATGAACTTACCACCATGATGTGGGTTGCCGTGCGACCTCCAAGCTGACCTGGGGAGAGTTCGGCCCAGCTCATGACTTCTGCATTGATGACGCCCCTCTTGCTTCGGTCGAGGCTGACCTCGGGATCCAAGATGGACTCCTCCTCTTCGGTCCCCGAGCTAGACGCCGCCGTGTCTGCAGTGTGCTGAGCCGACCCCTCTGTAGCCTCAGCAGCCGCCCCAGCTGAGCTCAGGGCCTCAGCAGTAACCCCGGCTGGCTCGTTCTCCAAGCCCCTCGCAGCCTCAGGTCTTTGGGGTGGAAAGTCACCCTCCAGATTTATCATCGGAGGGGCACTGTTGAGCCCGGTCTCAGGGGTAGGAGCCCGGGAATGATCGGGTTCGGGGGAGGGAGCCCTCGGTGACTCCACACGAGCCCTTTTGGCGGCCTTCTTGGCAGTCCGTTTCTTCCTCCTCTTCATTTGGTTAAGGAGCCGGGTAGCCGTGATTCTCTCTTCTTCGTCCATGGGGCCTATAGCAAAGTTGGCATCAGTAAATCCAAAAACGACAAGCAGATATAAACAAAGCGCCAAAAGACAGAAATAGACCTACTCGAGCTCAAATCGGCCTGAGCAAGCTCAGCCTGAGCCCACGAGTGGAAGGCCTCCCACATCTGCTAGTTGAAGGCGATGCTGGTCGCTTGGGTAGCCACCCTCCAGCTAGTAAGGAAGGGCCATCTTGTGCTAGCCCGGACCACAAAGTAGTCCCGCTTCCAAGCCGGGACCTTGCTCGAGAACTTATGCAGTAGCTTAAAGCCTGAGCGAGGAGATAAGTAGTAGACCTGCTCGTGCTCAGGGGAAAAGCTAGAGGCGCTCTTTTTTATCAGCAGTATGGAGCAGAGTATGTCCGCGTCCAAAGCAAACCGCTTTTCATGGTAGAGGGAAATGGTCCCCACTAAATTCCGAATGGAGTTGGGGTGGAGCTGATCCAGCGTGATATTGAAACGCCTTAACACCTCGGGGATAAGGGGGTGAAGAGGGAGACGAAGCCCGCCGACGAGCTGTTCCATGAAAATCACGACCTCATTTGGACCGTGCTCCTAGGGGAAATTACCGGTGGGAAGGCTGTAGCTGTACTCAGAAGGAAGGTTGAACTGCTGGATGAGGTCTCGAAGCCTCTCTGGTGTCAAAGTAGAGGGACCGAACTGATCCGGCACCCGACCTCGATGGGAGGTGGACGCCAACCTACCCGAAGCTGCCCGTGCTTCGCGGGCAGGTCGGGCCGGGGAAGGGTCACCATGACCCGAAGTGCCCACCCCGGGCTCATCCGAGAAGCTACTCTCACTAGACATAAGGAGGACGGGCTAAGAAAATAAGAAAGAAAGAAAAGGAAAGGAAAGACTCAGAGACTCACCTAAAATAGGCGAAAACGAACTAAAAAGACCCGAGCTGGAGACTTTAGACGCGAGCTCAAAGCAAAAGCTACTTAGCAACGAAAAGAATGCCAGAACCCCACTATTTATAGATGCGGGGCCCGGTGACCAACGGTCAGGATTGGATCAATCCAACGGACCTCAAAGAAACCGGTTGCGGGGCTCCCGACGCAAATTTAATTTAGCGCGTTTTTTGGCGTCCGCGCAGCATAAAATGCCTGACGCCCGCGCGTTAGTTGCACGAGACGTGGGTTTTTTCCCGTAAAGAACCAAACGCCCGGCCGGTCCAGCCACTGAACCACCTAGCATGACAGTGTGAGCAACTGAGCCAAATCCGCCCGGCGAACCATGAACTCCACGCACTGGGGCCCCCCGTCCCCAGCACGGGGAGTGGGGGGCAATTGATGGAGGACGATTTGGCTCAACCCCATGAACCCAGGACACGTGTGCATGACCTGGCTTGGTGAACAGTCCAGCCTAGCAGCACGATCCCGACTCGATACAGAGGAAACGCCAAGTCAAAGACGGTCAACTCGCCGAGGGCTAATACCCCGGTGAGTCAGTCCCCCGCCCAACTCGAAGAGAAAGGGCTCCCCCCTAAGGGACACCAAGCTTTTACCTACCTGGGAAGGAGCACCTCGGTGCTTCTAGGCAGGGACCCATCTGCCTTGAAGCACCCCAGTTTGTGGCAGCTCGACGAGCTGCATGAGGGAAGGCAGGAAGATCTCCTGCCCGACCGTCGTACCAAACAAATCTGATGGCAGCAAGCCATGTCCCTCGTCAGGCAGCATCGTGCCTACCACCTTTAGAAGGTGCCCTATACCTGACAGACATGTACCCAGCGGTGACGGCCCCGCGCGTGCCACCGCAGCCCTGCCAATAATGGCTGCGGCAGGTTGGCAGTGACGGTTATACCCGCCCTGTCAGAGGACAACGGGGAGAGGTAACAGATTTCTGCTATAAGGAGTTTAGCATCAAGGTGGGAGAAGGATTCAGCTACGGTACGCGCGCTATCTCCACTCTTAGTCTTCATCTTCCTCCTTGCTTCTCCTACCAAGTACTAACTCAATCATCGGAGTGTTCCCGCCGGGTAACTCTCTCTAGGAATTTTCTTCTTCTCAGGTATCTTCCAGGAGTTACGTGAGCGTCAGTTAAGAGTGACCGAATTGTGCTACATCAAGTGGAATTCTTTGAAAGACAATTACGTAGTCTACACCATGGATATCAAACTAACGTAAAGTTTGAATAAAAAAAGCGTAGAATATATAACCTGCACAAGGATTACTTGTATGAGAGTTTAACGCGAGATACCTTCGACCTTAGATGTCGGTATTGGATCCAAGCTTCGACACAAAAAGCAACGGGTTTAAGCCTTTAAATAGCACTCGGTTAATAATGGAAATGGCATAGTGTGCTCGTGAAGATGCACGCCATTCCAAAAAGTCCACCACAGAATCCACTCTATGGACTCACTCGTGATTCAGTTATCAACTCAACTTTGTTAGAAACCAGCTATTTGGTGCGACCACACAATGGTAAGATAAAGGGGAATTTACCAATTCAGCTCAATTCCATCGTTTGAAATCAGGCAATTAATATGTGAACATAGTCGACTACTTTCTTTACACCAGTGTGCGTGGATACCAATTCAGCTAGATAGATCAACATCATCCTGCATGTATTGCTTGACATGGTGACATTGTCAACCCCTGTCCGCTGAGGTCCGAGGTTTTCTAGACCCGAGATCAGCACAACCCCATCAATAGGACATCCGAAAGTAACGATCCAATGAAACAAAGACACATTAATTGTGTCAATTTTAGTGGATTTGAAAAAAAAAATGTTCAACCATTACATGACCACTCACTTCTAGCTCTTAAGTATGTACGAAAATATGAATACAACAACACATGAGATAATTATAAACTTAAATGTCTTTAACCCTTGCAACAGTATTTCTTGAGATGCCTCAAAAGACCCCATCTGTCTAGGCACCCCACTCTCCAGCTCAAGAATGCGGTCGCCAATATTCCCTCCAAGTGTCATCGGCGAAATAGTTTCCTCATCTGGACCAATGGTAGTTGCCCAATGAAAATAGTTGCAACGACCTTCCATGTGTGCATCTGTTTGAGGATGGTTTGACTAGCTAGGAAATGCGAGGTTCCTCTGTTCACATCGGGAGCAAAAAAGGTCAATACACTCAATACGAGTGTTAAACCTTCAAATATCCATCCAATGTATTTGGTATTACCTTAAGATTGCCCGGGCATGTGTAGAATATCCTATTGGGATTACATGGAGTTTTAGAGACCTGGATAATACATTTCCTCCGGCACTTGCAATACTTCACCTCATACTTAAGATAGTTGTGGGAGGGGAAACCTCCTGTTGACCGCGGACTCATAACTCTCCAACAAAAAAACGTATTAGTAGGCTGGTAGATATATACAAATAAAGCACACCCACCGTCACCATGTAGGCTATAATACATTATCAAACAAAGGAATATTATGCAAGACTTTCGACAAAAGAACAAAAAACAAAAAATCCAACTTCTTTCATACAAAACAACAAGTGTGAGATCCGAGAAGTTCATGGTCGGCTCAAAAGAGTTGGAGTCGCCACCCATTTTTTAGAAGAAATGGGCTCTCATTTTCATATTTGAAAACTCGATTTAGGTCTTTGATAGTGATTCCGTTTTTCGCAGAAAAAGCACATAACCAAGAGATTTCGGGTTTTAAGGATTGAGAGAGGGAAGGTATTAGGCACCCCCCTCTCCAAGCTGCTGTAGCAGCCCAATACGGGAATTATTCAGACTCAAATTCCGGCAAAACACGAAATAACAAGACTGTTCAAAGCTCCTAAAATCTGGCAAAAATGTTTCCAATTTTGCCTAGAATTGATTTGAGGTGATGTTATTGGGTCTTAGGTACTAGTTTCCCTAAGACCCTCGCCTCTCTACCTCTTTTTCTCAATCCAGAGGAAGTTGGGAATGTAAGTTTCCCGAGATTTTAGGGCTTTAAGCAACTTAAAACTAAACTAGAAGCAAAGATACGGTGGAATGAAAAGCTTACCTCTCGTATATGACCTTGAAATAAGCTTTCCAGCAGCTGAAAGGACTTCACATGAAACATGAGCAAGGTAGGAGCTAGGCTGGTGTTTTTGGTGTTGAATCTGTAAAACAGGGAATGAGGCTTGAGCTTAACTTTAAGGATTTTGGGGTTTCAAGCAAACTGGGAGTTGGGAAACTCTCCTTCTTTCTCTTTCTTTCTCTAGGGACCTCTCTCAGATTTCCTCTCTTCCTTTTAGTTTCCCCCCTCAGGTTGTCTCCTTTTTTCCCCCTTTGGAGCTCGAATTAGGTCAATATTTATAGAGAAAGGGAGAGGGTCAGGTCTGAATTCATTCAGCTACAGTAACTGGGGCTTCAATAGAGGTTTTTCACAAAAATAGGCAAAGATTCTTCAAAGAAATTGATGCCTAGTCAAGTTTTCCTATTTGGTGAAACGTTTCCTTCGATTTGGGGGTGGTTTTCATGGGTTTTGTGCATCCAATGGGAGCTTGGAGCATGCTAGACGTTGCAGTTTCATATTTAGGTTGTTAATGGCAGAAAATGTAAATTTAATGAACTTTTTAAAGCTATTTTATCTTTTCTTGGTCTTAAGTAGGGGTTTGTTTGGTATATTGAGCTTTTTGGGTCTATTAGGCTCTATTTGATTGGTATAAGTGTTTTAATGAGTCAAGAATGGGTCTAACATCAGCTATCACCCTTTTAAGGTTTTAGATTGGGCCAGATGACGTGGCAATTTAATCTGGTGTGTCGGAATGATATCTTTCTAGTTTAACGATCAAACAGATGCATTAGGATGTGAAATTTGGTGTCCTTGGGTTTTTTGGGTCTCTGAACACAGTGGTGAGATCTAATTGGACAAATTTGGTTGGGATGATTGAGATCTATGGCTGACAAGTTCATATCAACGATATTTGCTGAAATAAAATCTTTGTTTGATGAAGGGTCAAATGAGGGAATTTTGGGATGGAATTTAGTGGGTAGGCACTTTTGAACATCCTGAATTTGATGGAAGTGATGGATCTTTGATCAGAGGTGTAGATTTACTGGTTCCGTTTCAACGATCAAAATGAGGTGTTTGGTCATGAAATTTGATGTGCTAGGGTTTTTTGGATCTCTGAACATAATGATAAGGTCTGATTTTTCATGTGAAGTTGGGATGACGGACGGTAAGCTCTAATTAATGAGAATTGTTGAAATAGGATCTAGGCTTGATGGGGGGTCATACGGATGAATTTTGAGCTACAATTTGGTGGATAGGCATGGATTAAAGGGATGAATCAAGTGGATGGTTTTGATATGAGAAAGGTATGGTCGATTTTGGTAAGCATTCAGGGCCATCCGAATGGGATCTTGATGTCTTTGTGATTGGTTATTGTAGATTTATGGTGGGATTTGCTAGCTGATTATTTTCTAGTGATCTTGAGATGATGGATGTGTTGGATTTGATTTTGAGAACTTGGAGTTTGAATATTGTATGGATCGGGGCCGTTAGAAATGGATTGACATGATGAATAGTGGATCTTTGGAGTTTAGTTATAGTTTTTCAAGTCTGGGGATGATGTCCAACTAAGGTTTTTGCTGTGGATTGTGTCAAAGGAGGGTTTTTTTCGGGTTTGGAAAGTCTCAAGATGATCTGGTTGTGTTTCAAGTTTTTGGAGTGCAAAAGGGGTGTACAAAGAGGTAGGGTGAAGGGACCAAGCAAAAATTGGGTGTTAACAACAAGCAACAACTATTCTTCATAACCCAAAAAACAAAACAACTATTCAAATTCTTAAAACAATATGCGGCGATAACCAAGGGGTTAGAATGACCGATTACTTGCTGGAAACACTGCTAAAATCATTGGAGATCAGAACAACTGGAGAAGGACGTTCGTTCGGACAGAGGCTAGAACGATGCTACTACAAATACCGAGAGGTAGAATGCTGGTGATCAGAATAATTGAAGGACATCTGGTTGGTTGGAGGCTAGAATGATGCTACTACAAATATCGAGAGGTAGAATGCCAGTGATCGGAAGAATTGAAGACGGACGTTTGGTCGGTCGGAGGCTGGAACAATGCTACTATAAATACAGAGAGGTAGAACAACGGTGATCGGAAGAACTAAAGAAGGACGTTTGATCAATCAGAGGCTAAAATGAAAGTGAATAGGGAGGAGAGAATAATTACCAAGAGGGAGGGAGGATTTACCAATTAAAGCTTGGGGTAGTTGGGTTAGTTGAGGGGTAAATAGGGAGGTGAGAGAAACAAATTTCTTAAACTACCCTTATGGTTTAGCTAATTGACTAACTCTACCCTTATTGTTTGAAAATTGACTAAGTGCACCCTTGCTGTTTTTGACAATTGACTAAGTGTACCCTTAACTGTTAAATATGGACGGAGAAGGTAAAATGCCCGTTATTTCCCTATGCAAAATTACATTTTTATCCCTGTTTTTAACTTAACTTAATCCCTCTCAGACAAGCTACCATCGCCATCGTCATCGACGGCGGTCGCTGCAAATACTGAATGGCGGAGGTCCGACAGAAGTCGACTCCGACCGACGATGAACAGCGTTGGAACCACCACGGGCTTCTATCGAAGGTCGGTGAGTTTTCTTCTCCTCTGTTCTTTGGTCAAAGTCGTTTCTTCCTCTGTATTTGACTCCTCATCTGACACAACCAAACTCTCTCGCACTCCATTCATGCCACAGTTCTCAACTGCATTTTTGCAATCCCACGGTGAAAAAGCCCCATAAACATCTAATCTCGGCCATTTCTGGCAATTTTCCTATGGTATGGAAACTCCAGCAACAAACTTAAATCGTCGGATCTCCATCCTTCAGTGCTTGGCAGCTCGGCTCGCACGGCGCCGCTGTTTTGCTTTTACTGACAACTCCGCAACATATTTCTGCCATTACAATTGTTAATCTGACCTTGAAACAACAAAACCAAGAACCCCTAAAACATCACAGAAGAATCGAAGCCAGAACCAGCTCTCTTAGTTCCTCCCACTAAAACTAAAAAAACCCCTGACAAGGCAGTTCTTCCAAAGTTGAGCTTTGACCCTCTTAAGAATAGAAGAACAACAATTTTGAGCAATGGAGGTGAGAATGGAGATATCGGAAATCTCTCCTTCGCGCTCCAAAGTACCCGTTAAAACGACCTTGGAGGTCGTTTTAGATAAGATATTAGAATCACCACGGGTCGATGCTGTAGATTTGGGACGTTTTTGAGAGAGAGAGAGAGAGAGAGAGAGAGAGAGAGATTAGATACAGAGGAAGAAATGATTTTGAACGAAGAACAAAGGAGAAAAAAACTCACCAACCTTCGACGGAAGTCTGTGGTGGTTCTAGCACTGTTTGTCGTTGGTTAAAGTCGACTTCCGTCGGATCTCCGCTGTTCGGTATTTGCAGCGACCGCCATTGGTGACGATGGCGATGGTAACCTGTTTGAGAGGGATTGAGTTATGTTAAAAATAGGGATAAAAATGTAATTTCGCATAGGGGTATAACATGCATTTTATCTTTTCCATCCATATTTAACGGTTAAAGGTACAGTTGGTCAATTGTCAGACACTAAGAGTTAATTTTCAAACAGTAAGAGTAGAGTTAATCAATTAGGGGTAGTTTAAAAAATTTACCGTTAAATAATTTATCCCAGGATGTTAATTGAGGGGTATTTTGGGTTTTTCGAAACAAAGGGTGAAATAATAGAATAAAAGGGGCATTTTAGATATTTCTTAATAATATTACGGGGTTAGGGTGACGTGGATGTGGGCCAATGGAGTAAACGAAGATTAATAATTATAAAAAATAAAATTGCGTACTTCTTAAATGAGTACATAGTTTTGGAGGTAAATTTTTCTGCCGGAGCGGTAAATTCTCCGTTTTTTTTATCTTTTCCTTTTACCAATCAACCATTATTTTGCAAGTGTACGTGACGTAGTGACCTTGCAGTTGCACTATATTTGATGCACTGATTCCACACGGACCACACCTAAAACTAAACCGTGGGATCATATAATAGTCCGCCCATCAGAACCGTCAGTTCAAAGGGCTCTCTTTCGTTTCTTTTTAGAGGATCGAGGTTTATCAGACCTTTTTAATACCAATCCCAGTAACTTTACCTTTCGAATGCTCCCTCCAAACATCAGTCTATTGACGCCGCCAAATTCGGGACTAACCGGCATTCACCGGTTAATACAGAGACGACGCCGGTGCTTGAGCGGAGAACGAGCACCGGAGCTCGAGAAGAGGTGACGTGATGCTACAGGTCAGTGAAACAAAATCAATTCCAGCCGTATAACTAATTCTCATTTCTCATGGATATTCGTAGTAGGTTTGTTGATTGATTTGGTAGATGATCCTAACCTTTGTTTTGCCCCCTAGCTCACAACTATTATCTAATCCGAGCTGTTCATTTGTTTTGTTTCGTTTTTTTTTTTTTTAAAGAGAGCTGCTCATTTGATTAAAACTCTCCGTGATTTGAATGTGATATGAAAATCGCAGAAACACTATTACACTTCATCTGTTCCTCTCTCTCTCTTTCTGTCTCTCTCATCTTGTTTCTTTCTCTCTCTTTCTCTCTCTCATCTTGTTGGAGGAGATGAGGGAATTGGTGAAGTCACTGGCTGATTGTAGCGGAGACCTGGGATTGGGTCCCGCCTTCACCAGGATTTGGAAGGAGGGCGGGGGTTTAAGGGTTTGAGAAGGGCTCGTCCCTTGATTGAATTGATAATTTGATATTTTTAACTCGGACAACGAATTTGTTCTAATCAGAAAAAATCGGAAAAACTTTAGAGCTGTTAGACAACTTTTTGCGCATGACATGTTATCCCATTTTGTTCCTTCTTTGTATTTTTGTTTAAAAATACCATAATGGGTTTTGTTGAGTGCACATTTGCATTGATGCAAAAAGTACAAATGGTTTAGATACAAATTTGGATTTATTTTTTATTTTTTAAATTTGACATTGTTTTGTTTGGCTGCAATTTATTAATACTTGTGTAGAAATATATCACACATGTTCTTACACTAATATACTAAAACCTAAAACAAAACTAAACCAGAGAATTTACATTTTTTTCATTTGCACTCTCATGATTTGTATTAATAAAAATAAAATTGCACTACAATCGCAGTCTAATTACAAATACTCTCTTATCTTACATCCATGGTAATATTTAAGCTGGTCGGACATTGTCAATTAGTGCCACGTGTTTCATTAGGGATCTTTATTGGAAAGAGTCTTCATATGGCGGTAGGCTTTTTGAGGTGTATCTCACCCAAACAGCATATAAACAATGAAAAACCTGAAAAGCCCATGTTTATCATCCTTTAAAAGCCTGCTTGTGAGGGTTGAGCTGAAGATTTATCTAATCAGGTTCAGCTGCTTTAAAACACTTCAGACAATCCATTCAAAGAGGTGAAGGCTTGAAGCCAGTGGATGACATCCCATGTGTACAAAATGTTAGGTATGTTCATTCTAGATACATAGCCCATTACACTGGTTCAGCCCACCCAAATTGGATCTCTATCTCATTTTGTCTAAAATTCTTTTAATAAAACGCATGCATCACATGGGTCTCCACTATGGATATTGAATGAAAATTTCAGTTTAAGTATGAATATTACTAATAATAATAATATATTTTAATATTTTACTTAAAAATCATAATGCTACATAAATTTTCATAAAGCTTCATTTGTTTGAATATAAAAACACTTGAATAAAAAATATTTTATTAAAAGATGATATTCAAAAGAAGAAATGAACCATGTTCCTATTTGTTTTGGTGTTTAAGGTTAAAACACAAATTACAGAAAATCAAAAGACCATTCTCCTACAATTAGTAGCATACTTTTGAAATCGTTCATTGCCCATGGATTTTCTATTCCAATCAAACATTGTGATATAGCAACTTAGATATTTTTATGATTTTTTGTTAATGGGGTAGCCCGTCCTCCAAACCCATAGCCCTCCCAACCCAAGTGATAGCGGGATTTGATCCCAAATCTCTGCCACAACCAACTAGGCAATTTACCAACTTAACCATAACCATGGTCTTTTCTTTTATTCTATGCTGCACCACAGGATAGGTCTTTTGCCAGTTCGGATTGGGTAAATACACATGGTGAGAACATGACTTGGTACTTAATTTTTTTTTTGACACTATGTCCCTTAACATATCCTTAGCCTACCCTTGAAAAAGATTAGAAACAACTTCCTGACAGTTGTTAGAATATTTATCAAATGCTCATTGAATGTGCTTACACTATTGTGCCTACTAGATCCGGACCGTCTTTTGTTTATAATAAATAGGGCAATTTATGGTTTTTCCCATCTCATAAATTTTTATTGATTTTCTTGTTTTATTTATTAAAACCTCCACTTAGGCACATCTCCCCCTTGTCTTTTGATAGGTTCCTTCACTTACCATTATTCCCAATTGTATAAACCAATAAAAATTGATGAAGTGAGATCAATAAAAACCCTAAATAGGTTGCGAAGTCAACATCAGCTTTGGTTTGTAATATTTGTAGCAAAGAGAAGTTAGTTGAATCATTAGTGATGAGTCTAATGAACAAGTCAAACTGGTAAGGGCCATAAGACACCAAACATTCTTACAATTTTAATTAAAGAAAGTCAACACCAAAACCTTTGCATTTGGTCCAATCTGATCCAATCCAATATGAGTCCATTACAAATGGATCAGGTTCAATCCAATCCAATAAATATTTTGGACCAGCCCAATTCAATGTCTAGATCGTCTAATCTGTTCAAATTTGTTTTAATTTATATTAATTCTAATTCAAACCTGATCCATTGACACCTATATTCTTATTTTTATCAATGGATTAGATATTGGCTCAATCCAATATAAATTCATTACGGATGGACCAGGTACAATTCGATACAATAAATACTTTGGGCCATTAAGTCTGGACTGATCCAATTCAATGTCTTGTTGCTCTGTCCTATCTGTTGAAATTAATTTTGGTTTGGACGGGGTTCAATCCAAAACCAGTCCATTGACACCCTACTTAACATGAAAAGAAATTTAAAATTTGAATTGTGAGTACCAGTTGGGAAAAAAACCAATCTCGTATGACTATGCGCGAAAATCTCCTGTCCAGTCATTTGG
Organism: Nelumbo nucifera; assembly: GCF_055504915.1. Classification (NCBI taxonomy): domain Eukaryota; kingdom Viridiplantae; phylum Streptophyta; class Magnoliopsida; order Proteales; family Nelumbonaceae; genus Nelumbo; species Nelumbo nucifera. The sequence goes on from NC_142653.1 coordinate 70,438,473, forward strand.
ATGAATGGTTACTTTATTGTTATGGTGGTAGATGGATCTAAGATAGAGGAGAGTTGGGCATCAATCAAGGCAAAGCCCATTCGAGCAATTTTTACTGCCTTGCATTGAAAATATTTTCGTATTTGCGTGTTTTATTTAATGGGGAGATTTTCCTAATGCAAGGTTGTGAAAAGCTGTTAGAACGTTGTGGGCACAGATTTGCCCTGATAGAAGCTGATCTTGATAGAGAAGAGAAGTAGTAGAGGTTGGAACCGGTTACGGTTATCTGCTGAAACATATGAGTGTCATGGAATAAGTTGATCGACAACTCTTAGGTAGAAAATCCAAGGGTTCATTAATCACAGTTGTGAGCTTTGCCCAAGAGGGAAGAAATAATATGGTGTGGAAATGCTGGTTAGGTGAAAGGCAAATTGCCATGCAAGTTTTTGCCAGAAAGATCTTAAATAGGTGTGCAATTTAGGCGAATTTGGATTGGGAGATTGTTAAAATTTGTATAGACTTGCTCAAAAACTTGGACCTGATAGTATAGGTAACCGATTTGCACGCTTATTTGCCACAGGGGCACCCTCGGGCTATGACAGTGTGGATTCCGTCTGGCTCGGGCCTATCTTAATGCATCAATAACTTAGGCTTATCCTTAGGCTCAGTTTAGATTTAGCCCTTAGGTCCAAATCCTAAGATTCGATTTGGATTGAATTTAAACCGGACTCGATCTGTCCAATTTGCACCTCTATGTATGATAGCCACTTGGCTTATATTTGACAATCAACGTGCAAAAATCGTATAGATATCTATCTGCACATCACAAATATCTCCTAATAAATTTAATATACAAATACTGAAGATGCGAGATCACATCTCCGCCCCATAAGGAACTATAACACATCCCTGGTGTGTATTGGGAACATTTTCCAGTGATGATTTCATCGGAACTGATATTTTCATTAACAGATGTTCCTCATACACGGCGGGAATGTACTGTGGGGCGGAGATGTGAACTCTTAAGATGCTCCTTACGTGCAATTGGATGCTGTGTATTCGGTTTTTGCATTCAGGTGATCCGTGCTCCTCGTTTTTTAAGAGTTCAGTTTTGCTCCTCATAGGACGTGCCTTACAGGCTCACACCTACCTTACAGCGCGTATCAGCCTCACATTTTGAATATCCCGCATATGTAAATTTTTAATTAATGGGGTAGATGTTTTAGATGACTTCCGATCACCTGACACGTCTATTCACAACACACTACCCCGCGAATTGAAAATATTTCCATAATAATTTGTAGAGGATGAAATATGAGTAGGAGGATGAGATATTTTTGATGTATGTCTACGATGGTAGGTAAGTAGACCTGGAGAGAGTTTGTATGGGCAGGAGATCCGGACTCGTGAGATGTTTTGATTCCGTACAGCAAAATCCTCCTGAATACAGGCTAATGCCGAGATGTGCGCTGTTAGATAAATTGGTAAAGGGTTGGGAACGTGTTTTCTTGAAGATAATAATTCGGAATCATGACCCGGCCCATGCAGAAGTCAGAACCGTCCAATCATTATCAATTCCCTTTCCTTCCGTATGGTATGCAAACGAATCATCAGATGGTTATGATTATAACGAACGGTTAATGCTGGTTGATCATGCAATGCTCACATCACGAGACATTGAACACAGATGTCCGGCACTTTCCCGAGCAGGGCCATTTACGTAAAATGTCCTCTTCTTTGATATATATGCCTAAACGGTCCTAACTCTGTACAGCCGGTCGACACTCGGCACTCGGCTCCGTGGTCAGTAATTGGAAGTTTCAGTTATGGTACGGAACCGAGCGTCCTATCTTACCATTTCTATGTATTTCCAAAATATTTCAGTGCCTTTACCTGCAATGCGCACGAAGGACCAAAACCCAGAAAAGTTTCCTCTTCAGATTCTCACTATTATTGGTTTTTCTCTGTTCTTCACGACCAGAATCCAGTTCAGTTTCTTTATTCGTGAGCCTGAAAATCATCGGAATAGCTATTGCTATCTTTAATTTTTGTTGTTCCCGAGGTGGGTTTATTAGGCAGTCACTGTGTTTTCAAGCTTTCAGCTTCTTCCTAACGGCATTCTTGCAGAGTAGAGTTGGTGGTGGTGTAAGGTCGAGTTCTGTGTTTTTCAAGATGGGTTTTGGATAGTTCTCAAGTTGTTGATGCTTTCTTCAGCTCTCACCGTCTGGCATTGAGTTTCTGTCAAAATAAGGCGGAGAAATAGTCTATTTTAATCTATGTAAGTTGCGGTTGATTTTGAGCTTCATCAAAGCCTGAAGGGGTTTTGGTGGAGATTTATGGTTTAGTAGAGCAGAAAGTCTACACGATGAAGAAGTGTAAGAGAAGGAAGGAAGATATTGCAGAGGATTTCTGCTTCATCTGCAAGGATGGGGGATTCCTTATTATCTGTGATCATAAGTGAGCCTTAAAGCATCGCATTTTGATCTTTCTAATGACTTACGATTTTATCATATTGGATGCATTAACAATTTTATTGTTTTTTCTTTAGTTGGGGTTCTGCATGCTGGGTGTTAAAATTTATTCTCATGTTTTCTACTCTCGTTTTAGTGTTGATATTTCATTTTCCTTTTCGTCGTAATTTTTGCTTGCCCATTCTACTTATCAAACTTGATGTTGGAATTGCCAAAAAAAAATTGTTGGCTCTCTCTCTCTCTCTCTCTCTCACTCGTATCACACAACTTGTTCATCAATTGGGTTTCACACTTTCACCGGCGTGGTTCATTGGAGCAATGATAAATAAATAAATGGTAATAACATGATAATTTCATTTTCGAATATGCATAAAAGCTGTTTTAAATATTATTTTGCTTAAATACATTATATTATATACAAAGTTTAAATATATTCAACTTTTATTGGATTTAAATACTATATGTATTATGCTATTTTAATTTAATACCTAATTACTATTTGCAATAATTAGGGTTCATAAATGTTTAATCCGTTTCCTTTTACAAATTATAATAATATTTCATATTTGGGTATCTTTTCTAACTTATTTAAACTTTGTGAATATTATATTTATCCATAACAGAATAGTTACATTTTTGGGTTTATAAGCTTTTCAATTTATATGCTAATGTTACTTATAATCTTTGGCTGCCAACATGTACTTTAGATTGTTTGCCGCTATTTGATTATAGAATTTGTTATATCCTTGAACCATGGAAACATTGTTGATAGTTTAATAAATTAAGTTATTTTCTTAATGTGCCTATTATTTTTAATTAATTTAAATATTACAATATATAAATTTACTTGTTTTTTGATTATTTGGATTTCTCATATTGTAATACTTCTAACTATTTATGAATCATCATTCAACTTATATTTGCATTTTTTTTTTCAAATTTAAGCACTTGTATTGTATTATATAAAAATTTAAGAAGTGACCAATTGCATATAAAAGCCTTATGTGGTATTTTTCATATCATTCATGTATAATATATACAGCCATAAAGCATTTCCATTGGAAGATAATTGCTTAACCTATCAGTACAAGAGTTTGAGAAAGATATATCCTCAAATCAGAAGAAAGATAAAAAGGATGAGCCTTTTAATCTTCCCAATCACTGTTTCCTCTGGGCATTTCTTGTGTTTTACAGTTCCTTAATGTGCTCCTTCCATATGCTCCTGCAAATGGGAGTAAGGGGATAAATGCCATATCTGCTTTGACTGATCATGCATGTATGAGAACCTTCATATCAACTGGAGTATTACCTGTTTCTTTTTCATTGATAAATCTCTTTTTTTTTATATATTTATATGAAATTTATTTGAATATTCAACATAAAAAGATGGATCAGGCTTTGGGAGAATTTAGGATTTGAGGAGTGGCATCTTTCTATATTCTATTAGCAGCAATAGCCACACTACTGCATTATATGGAGTTACTTTTGAGTTTTGGTATCAGAGAGGGTAGTGCTGATTTTCTTTAGTAACTTAGAAATTTTGCACTATATTTTTGGTTGTCCTACTTTTTTTTTTAATTTTTTTTCTAGGGGTGGGAGTGGCAAAAGTTTCCTATTACCTTTTGTTGCTTTCTGCTAGATTGATCAGATCTTATGAAAAATGGTTAAAGTCCTCTGTCCATTTATTAAAGCACCATACACGCTTTATATGTCCAGGCACTGTCTCAAGGCTTATCATCCTCATTGTGTGGGCAAAGATTCAGCATTTGTGGAGACTGGAGAAAGATGGACTTGTAGTAAGTTACTGTTTTTCTGTAGCAGTAGTTTCTTTATATCATTTGTATTCATATCATAACTATTCAAAATCTTTACTGTTGTGGTAATCCATAGTGCATATAACAAAGGTCTCTATCAGGAGATTTCCATGCTGAATATCATTTTGTTTGAAAGATTCTAACCAAGGGTTAACTTAAGGGGAACAAACTTGTGGAAGGGGCAAGATTGAAAGGTAAGCAAAACAACAGGCAAGAGATTGCAGCTGATGAAGGCAAGAAATATATAGTTGAAAGCAGAAAGAGTGCAAAGGGTTGCTACATAGCTCTGGCTGAGTTTTTTGGTGGAGGAAAGAAACAACTAGTTTGTTTCCCAGCAGGAAATCAGAGTCAAGGTTGGAGGGAAGTGAGTAGTGTGCTTGAGGAATTTTTGCTCCATGGAGTAAAAGTAACAAATGGGAGTCTAGGGAGGGAAGAAGGGGTGTATTAGAGGTCCAGTATGTTTGGAAACATGGAGCAAGAGCTAGTGATTTTAGCAAAAGCCAATGGACAGTGCAGGATGATGGAACATTCAAAGAAGGAAAAATGGATTAGTAAGTTCATAATAGAGGTAGGGTTGCAATCTGTTGACTGGAGGAGAGTTGTTGATTACTTGATCTTGAATCTGAAGCTGGAGAGTAGGGATGAAAATGGGGTGGGTTCGGGGCGGGGATCATATTCCCCGTCCCCGCTCCCGATTCTGAAATTAATCCCCATCCCCGTCACCGATCCCCACCGGGGATAAAATTTGTCCATCCCCGATCCTCGACGGGGATGGGTTCCTCGCGGGGACCCGAATCCCCGAAATTTTTTTAGATAATAGATTTTTTTTGAAAAATAAATTTACTTAAAATAAATAAAAATTTTAAATTATAAATAATGTTTTAAATATGTTTTGATATATATATGATATAAATAATATACATTTAATATAAATAACATTATATATATATATATATAATTGGGGTCGGGGCGGGGTGGGAACCGCAATCCTAATCCTCGTCTCTATCCCCGCCTTGCCAAAACAATCGCCATCCCCGACCCCATCAGGTCAGGGAAGTCGGGTCCTCATCGGGGATGGGGAAAATTGCCATCCCTACTGGAGAGTGAGTTTATTGTAACTCCCTTTGATAAGTGTAAAGCTCTAGTTGATTTTGGGGAGAACAGAGTAGACTACTCAGTAGTTAATTTTTAGACTGATCTAGGAACTATTGCAATCTTTAGATGGAATCCTCTCTCTAATGCCAAAAACTTTTCTATTGAAGATGGGGTTCTGGTACGGATAATCGAATTGCCTTTCCATCTTTGGAGGTAAGAAGTAGTAGATGCCATTGCACTGATATGTGGAGGGAGACTGGATGGTGCTTACTGGGGAGACCTCCATTCTGTGGCTATTCTCCTGAGTGGAGTGAGGCCTGAAGATATACCAAGGAAGGCGGAAATAAGAGAGGAGGGTGTTTTCGTTTTAGTCTGGTTGGTTTCCTCCATTGAAGTAGGCTTGTGGAAGGAAGCTAGAATGGAGGGAGGTGAGGAGTTTGAGGAAGAAGTTGTACGTGGAAGAAGCAGATTGGAGGGTTCAAAAAAGATTGGAAGTTATACTAAAATGGTCCAATAGCTTCTAGGGAGCCAAAAAGATGGGGCATATGGAAAGTAAGAGGCTTAAAACACAAGAAACCCCTTTGACACGTAGCAAAACCTTTGCACAGGTGGTTGGGAACACTGCCATGGCAAACTTTAATGTTGAAGAGGGGAGTAAAGAGGAGACAAGTGTTAAAAAGCAATTTGAAGTAAGAAACAAGGTGGTTGAATCGAGAGTCGAGGTGGGTCGAGTTGGTGGTCTAAGTAGTATTGTGGGGTTGGTTAAGAGCATTGAACCCATGGACCCTGTTATTTCTCCTGGGCCAAGGGTGAGAGGAACTCTTAATTCTCTTAGGCCCAACTTTAAGCTAATAAGGATAAGGTTAAGTCACATGCTCACTTAAAACAGCACATGACTAGAGTTGGGGGGGTCCAGTCACATGCTCACAACACATGACTAGAGTTGGATGAAAGAGAAGCTCAAGCTAGATTGGAGGAGGGTGATAGAGACACGAGGAAAAATTTGAAGAATGATTTAGAAGAGGTCTTATTAAGAGATGAAATAAGTTGGATGCAGAAATCGAGGCATAGGTGGATCAAGGAAGGAGATGGAAATACCAATTTTTTCATGATGTGGCAAATGGGAGGAAGAGAAAGAACTTTGTGTCTAAGCTAGAGGTAGGGGGGGGGGAGGTTTTCACTAATCAGGATGATATTGCTAGGACGCTTGTGGATCACTTTAAATCGATTTATAGAAGACCCTTGGATGAGAGATTGGAATTGGAAGGGATAGATTGGTCAAGTTTGGATGAAGGTCAAGTTAGGTGGCTGAAAAGAATCTTTGAGGAAGAAGAGATTAGGAAGGCGATGTTCTTAATATATCCAAAGCACTAGGCCCAGATGGTTTTACAATCTTTTACCAAGATTGTTGGGATGTGATAAAAAATGATCTTTGTGAGGTTTTAAATGTGTTTGTAGATAAGCATATAGTCAGCCGAGGCATTAATGTTACTTCCTTGGCTCTAATTCCAAAGAAATCTGATGCCATCCATCCTAAAGATTTCAGGCCAATTAGTTTGGTGACTACTATAAAATCTTGGCAAAGGTGCTGTCATTGAGGATTAAAGAAATCCTTCCCTCCATTATTAGTCAGGCCCAAGGGGCATTCATCCAAGGACGACAAATAATTGATCAAATCCTAATTGCCAACTGATTAAATTCTGATATGCACTAGAATTCTGTTAGTATTAGTATTAGAGAGGTATTAGAAGTGATACTAGAGAGAATAGAAGAAGAAGAAGAGATGAAGAAGAGAAGAAGAGAGAAGAGAAATCTGGTTCGAACTAGAGAGCTTAATCTTTCTCTCTAGTCGGCCAGGTTATATTTATATGTTTCTATTGAATAAACAAAAGACTATTATGTCCTTACTTAAGTATGGGACACATCACTTGACACAAACATTACACATCAGCTTTAAACATAAATAGAAAGACTAAATTACCCCTATACAGTCGACACTAACACTCCCCCTAAAGCCGGTGAGTATATATCATATAGTCCTAGCTTGTTACATATGTAGTCCACTCTTCCTCGATTCAATCCTTTGGTGAACAAGTCTGCCCATTGACTCCTTGTGTTAACATATGCAATATCTATCACTCCACTAAGCACCTTCTCTCTCACAAAGTGGCAGTCAACTTCTATATGCTTTGTTCTCTCATGAAACACTAGATTAGAAGAGATGTGGACTATAGCTTGGTTGTCACAATAACGCTTCATTGGAGTGTCAATCGAATATCCCATCTCCTGTAGAAGGTTTCTCAGCCACACTAATTCACAAGTGGTATGTGCCATGGCTCTATATTTAACTTTTGCACTGCTTCTTGCCATAACCTGTAGCGGATCTTCTGTCAGATACAAAACCAGCCCAATTAACATCAGCGTATCCCTCTATTTCAAGATTTCCTCCACTCTTATATATCAAGCCACGGCCAGGAGATCCCTTCAAATACCTTGTGGAACTTGATGTTTTTACATAAACTGACTCACCACACTAACTACAAATGAGATATCTGGTTGAGTAATAATTTAGCTTACCCACCAAACGCCTGTACCTTCCAGGATTTTCAAATTCTTCGCCCACATCACTGCTCAACTTGGTATTTGATTCCATAGGTGTTTTAGTTGGTTTGGCACCTAACAATCCTGTTTCTTCCAACAAATCAAGAACATACTTCCTTTGACACAAATTAATACCATGCTTAGACCTTGCTACTTCTATCTCCAAGAAGTATTTTAATTTACCAAGGTCCTTTGTTTGAAAGTGCTCCTGTAGGTAGGTCTTCAACCTAACAATTCCCAATCTATCACTGCCGATAATGACAATATCATCTACATATACCACTAGTAAGATCTTCCCAGCATATGAATCATGATTGAATACTGAGTGATCAACCTGACCCTGTTTTATACCAAACTTCTTTATCACTTCACTGAATCTACCAAACCACGCACGGGGAGACTGTTTAAGTCCATAAATGGCCTTTTTTAGTCTGCACACCTTACCATCCTCCCCTTTAGCAACAAATCCCGTTGGTTGCTCTATATATACTTCCTTAAGGAAATCACCATGTAAAAAGGCATTGTTGATGTCAAGCTGAAAGAGAGGCCAATCATAGATAGCAGTTAGAGATATCACAATCCGGTTTGAACCAATTTTAGCAACAGGAGACCATGTAGTCAATACCATATGTTTGGGAATACCTTTTTGGCTACCAGTCTAGCTTTCAACCACTCTACACTACCATCAAGTAAATACTTAACAGTGTATACCCACTTACAACTGACAACCTGCTTACTGGGAGGAAGTGTGGTGAGATCCCACGTATGATTATGAGTTAAAGCAGAGAGTTCTTCTTCCATTGCATGGCGCCACCCTAGAGAGGCAAGGGCTTCCTAGACATTCGTAGGAACAAAAATAGAAGACAACAAAGAAATAAACTAGCAATGGGAAGCAAAAAGATGTGTGACAGAAACATAATTAGAAATGGGATGAAGTGTGCAACTGCATTTACCTTTCCGTAAGGCAATAGGAAGATCAAGGTAAAAAACTGGGGGTGTGGTTGGTGTGGGAACAACTGTCGGATCTGTCGATGGTGACGAAGCTGGAGGAGGAGCTGGTACATGTTGTCGATGTGTATATACCTGACGAATTGGTGGCCATTCAACAAGAAGTTGCATCGGATGCAAAGACTTGGTCACAACTGGAACAAGTGGAATGGGGTCTTCAATGAGAACTGGAAGAGGAGGAGGTGAGGAAGAAGAGGAAGGAACATCACTTGACCCTGAGAAAAACGGAGTAGACTCAAAGAAAGTAACATCAACGCACACAAAAGAATGTCGAGTACTAGGGTTATAATACTTGTACCCTTTCTAGGTCCAGAAATAGCCAAGGAAGATACACAGTGGATCATGCATCTAATTTGTCCTTTCTTGGTCCAAGGTTATGAACAAAACATACACACTCGAAAACCTGAGTAAGGGGAAACAGAGACAAGGTAGGAAACAAGGTGGTGAAAGGGGAATGGCCTTCAAGATGGGAATAGGCATCTGGTTAATTAGGAAGCAAGATGTAAGCACAACATCACTCCAAAAAGTTTTCTTAGTGACCCTTCTGATTGTCTATGTTGATGATACTGTGGTTATTGGTAATGATACTCAGGAAGTTCATCCCAAAAGTTTTCTTAACATTGAGTTTGAAATTAAAGACTTGGGAGAACTTAGATATTTCTTGGGAATTGAAGTTGCCAAATTTAAGGATGGTATCTTCATTTTTCAACGGAAGTATGTTCTTGATGTCTTTGCAGAGACTGGAAAATTGGATGCTCGACCTGCTTCTACTCCTATAGACTTAAATCATAACCTGTCAGTTACTGATGGTGAACTATTGATTGATAAGGGAGTGTTCCAGAGGCTGGTTGGGAAGTTATTAAACCTTTACATGACTCGACCAAATATTTCCTATGCAGTTAGTGTAATTAGCCAATTCATGCATTCTCCCAAAGATACACATTTAGTAGCTGTTGAGAGGCTTTTGTGCTATCTAAAAGGAACTCCAGGAAAAGGTATCTTGTTTGTTAACCATGGACACATGAAGTTGGAAGCATACAATGATGCTGATTGGGCCGGATGTATTGATGATAGGAGGTCCACTTCAGGTTACTGTGCTATGGTAGAAAGGAACATTGTATCATGGAGGAGTAAGAAGCAGTCTGTAGTGGTTAAATCCTCAGTTGAAGTGTAGTACAGGGCAATGCCACATGGAGTTTTAGAACTTTTGTGGTTGAGATCACTTTTTAGAAGAATTGGGTATAGATTGTGAGAAGCCAATGATGTTATATTGTGACAACCAGGCTGCTATCAACATTGCACATAATCCTGTTCAACATGATAGAATTAAGCACATTGAAGTTGACAAGCATTTTATACGAGAGAGAGTTGCCTCAGGAGAAGTCTGTTTACCATTTGTTGCTTTTGAAGAACAATTGGTTAATGTTTTGACAAAAGGTGCTCCTAAAGGAAAGCTGGTTCACTATATAAGCAAGCTGGGCATTATTGATATCTATGCTTAGCTTGAGGGGGAGTGTAGAGGGATTGGGCCGAATGGGCCGTAGCCCCTTAGTGTCTTATTAGTTCTTTCTTGTAATGTTTTCTTATTGGGCTTTTTCTTTATGGGCCTTTAGCTCTTGTTTATGTTTTCCAAGTGTGATGATGATGTGGACGCCCTCTTAAGGGCAGACTTGTAAATTATGTAACTTTAGTAAGATTAATAAAAGATTAGTGCGGGGAAAGAGGAGATCATCGAACTACTCCTTTCTTTCTCCTTTCTTCTCCATTCTTCCTTCTTCTTTTTGTCTTCTTCTTCTTCTCTACTTCTTTTGCTTTAATCTAAATTATTCTACTATTTTGTATCGGTTTGAATCACATCTGGTGTCATTTTTGTGCCATTGGCACCTAATAGTCCATTGAAGTTATGGCCCTTAACCTAGCTTGAAATTAGGGATGTTGAAGGATTGGGTTCAAAATGGGTTTTGCTCAACCCAAACTCAATCGAAGCGACTCTAACCTGACCTGATTAAACTAAATGAAATGGGATGCCAAACCTGACCCACATGGTCACATGAATGGTAACCAGCTATATCTACAAATAATGCTACTATGGCTATAGGTTGGCCTTAAAAACCCAACCTGAAATCTGCTTAAGGCTAATCCAATCCTGACCTGATGGAGTGGGGTCAAGGCGGGTTTACCACTTAACCCGACCCCTGACATTCCTACCTATAATAAAATTAAATCCTTTCCTTTGATTACATGTAGCATATTTTATTCCCCACTACTCATATATGGCATTGTTCTTGACTATAAGTGGTCCCTCAATATAGTTGGTGGAGTATCTACAAAATAATTGCTAAGGTCCACTCTTTGAGGGTTTAAGAAATACTCCCCTCTCTCATAAGCTAGTTTCAAGGAACTTTTGTTCAAGGGAGACAAATAATTGATCAAATCTTGATATCCAATGAATGTGTAGAAGATGTGTTCGGTCTTGTCATTTTTCAGTCCTTGTTAATGGAGTGGTGAAAGATTTCTTCCTAGCTTGCAGGGGTTAAGGCAAGGTGACCCTCTCTCACCCTTCCTTTTTTACTTTAGTGGCATATGTTTTTATTAGACTCTTATCTAAAGTAGATAGGGAAGATGAAGTTAGGGGATGGAGAGTGGGCAGAAACATTGTTCCAATTACTCACCTCCAATTTGCATATGATATCATATTTTGTGAAGGGGGGGATCCTAGGTGAGTGAGGAGATTAAAAGAATTGATCCAGAAGTTCGAAAAGGTGTCAAATCTGAATTATCAAAAAAAAAAACAAAAGAAAATGTGTCAAATCTGAAAATTAACTTAGATAAGAGTTGTATAGTAGGGATTAATATTGAGGAGAATGTCCTAAATTTGGCAGTGGAGTGCTTGGAGTGTCATATTACCCCCTGGCCTTTGACCTATTTGGGGCTTCCTCTAGGAGCCAACCTTTAGGAAAGCAGATTTTGGAACCCAGATGTAGATAGATGTGAAAAGAGATCGGGTGCCTGGAATAGGAATTACATCTCTTTGGGAGGGAGGATTACCCTGATAAGATCAACTTTGGCTAACCTACCTATCTATTAACCTTATATTTTTAGGATTCCACCAAGGGAAGAAAAGAAACTAGAAAAAATTATGAGGGATTTCCTTTGGGAGCCAGGAAGGATTAGAAAAGACCATTTAATCAATTGGGAGATTGCGTGTTGTTGTAAGGCTTACTTAATTGTTACTTTATAGCTGCTGTCAGTAGGGTGTTGTTGCGTGTTGTTGTAAGGCATACTTGTAATTTTTGATTCTTTTATGAAGTTAATATAAATAGAAAACTGGCGGCAGCCAGTAGTTACTATTTTCCTCTTAACCGTACCTCTCTCTTCCTCCTTCTCTCTCTCTCTCTCTCTCTCTCTCTCTCCCAATCCCCACGAATCACCACATGGTATCAGAGCAAGGTTTTCTGGGTTGACAAAGACCTACCATCCCTCTTGCCCTATTCTTAAAAAGTGTTTGGACATGGCTGTTTCTGCAGAAACCCTAGCAGGTTTCTGGCGGTTGTTTCTACAGAAACCCTAGCAGTTTTTGGCAGTAGTTTTTTTTGGGAAACCCTAGCAGTTTCTGGTGGCAGCTTTTGTGATTTCTTTCTCTTGGCTGTAATAGCAAGAAAACTCAAGTCGGAGAAGGGTGATGCTGGTGCAGACTCCTCTGTTCGATGCTGTGAAGTCAAGTTCAGATTAGCACCTTCGTACAAGTGCTGAACAGGTGTGTTTTTTTGTTTCAGTTTGTCTCGGCCTTCTTTGGCCGATGGTGCGTAGGGCTCATGCCTTGATTATATAGTTATTTGTTTGGACGTTGGATGGTTAGAGTGTGTGAACTACAGTCAAACTGATTGTAATGTCTGTATTGGTGGTGCTGAACCGATTACCCAACTGGGTTATTGTTCTGTTTGGACGTTGTGTTGACTGAACTCCTTGTTCTCAGCAGTATTTAATGTTCTTTTGCTCACATTCTAGGAGTAAACCCTGAGTTGCTCACATTCTGATTGTGACGGCTGTGTTCTTGGGTGGTATTTGGACTGGTTTTTAGTAGTATTCGATGGCAAGTCATGAATTAACTTCATCGGGGGTTACACCAACCCGCAGCACAGCGGGTATGGGAGGTGAAAACATGGTTTTTCCCATGCCAATTACCCCTTTAAACGGTTTGAACTACCTAGAGTGGGCTAAGAGTGTAAAACTCTATGTAACGGCAAGGGGTAAAGCTGGTTACATCAATGGAAGGGTGAGATGGCTGAACATGATAGGTGGGACCAAGAAAACAGTATGGTGATGTTTTGGCTCCTCGCAGCCATGGAACCTGATGTGAAAAAGAAATTTATGTGGGTAGACACCGCCAGTGAGATCTGGGAACAAGCCAGAAGTACTTATTCTGAGCAAAGGCATTACGCCAAGGTTTACCAGTTGCAAGCTGAATCCTCAACATGTAAACAGGAAAACCGTAGCTTGTCTTCATACTATTCAGCCCTTACCTCCACATGGAAGGAATTGGACCATTATTAGGCCATAGAGTGGAAGCACGATGATGATGCTAAGGCCTACAGGAAGCTGGTCTCTTAGCAACGGGTGTTTGCTTTTTTGTTGGATTGAACCCTGCATATGAACCGTTGAGGGTGCAGATCCTAGGAAGCAAAGAGTTGCCTACGGTCCACGAGGTATACTCCCTTGTCCAATCTAAAGAAAGCAAGCGGAATGTGATGGTTACAGCTGAGGGGGAGCAACAAGTTGCCTTGGCTGCAATGAATAATAGCTCCATGGGAAAGAAAAGTGACCCTAAGAAGGCGGATGATAAAGATAAGCTATTTTGTACCCACTGTAGGCGTTCACGACATACACGTGACACTTGTTGGGACATCCACGGGAAACCCAAGTGGGCAGCAAAGAATCAAGAACAGAGTCGCATAGTCAGTCAAATAAGAGTCAAATTTTCTTGTGGCATAGTCGTTGAGGTCATGTTTCTTTCGAAATAATTAAATCTTTGTTTCCAGTTTTATTTAAGTCATGTTCAGTGTCAGAGTTCATGTGTCAAACGTGTCAATTGAACAAACAATGTAGAACAACTTTTCACTCAAGTAATAAAAGATCAAATGTTCCTTTTCATGTTGTGTATTCTGATGTATGGGGGCCTACCAATGTAATCTCTGAGGGCGGATATAAGTACTTTATTACATTGATCGATGATTACTCTCGCTATACATGGGTAATTCCTATGCGTAGCAGAGACGAAGTTCCAAAGATAGTGAAAGACTTCTAGTGGATGGTGTTTACGCAGTTCCATGTTGAAATACAGATCTTCCAATCTTATAATGCGAAGGAATACTTCCATGAGGAGCTCAATGAGTTCTTCACCTTCCACGGATCTATTCATAGGAGCTCATGCGCCAGAACACCACAACAAAATGGTGTTGTAGAAAGGAAAAACAAACACCTTCTTGAGGTAGCCCGCGGGATGATGTTACACATGAATGTCCCAAAAAGGTTTTGGGTGGATGCTATATTTGCAGCCGCGTATGTCATCAACCGCATGCCCTCTAGTGTACTGAACTACATGGCTCCTCATCAGTTATTGTACTCTGTCTCCTTTATTTTCCATCGCCATGAGAGTCTTTGGTTGTCGGGCCTTTGTCCATGATTTGTCTCCATCCTGAGGTAAGTAAGACCTTCGGTCCATTCCTTGTGTCTTTCTAGGGTACCCCTCCTCTCAAAAAGGGTATTTGTGCTTTGACCCAGTTAGTCGTAAATTTTTTGTGTCTATGGATGTGTCCTTCTTTGAGTCCGAGCCATTCTTCCCTCCTTCTCCTCAGGGGGAGAGTCATAGTGTGGAAGAGGAGAAGAAGGTTCAGGTATCTCTTCCTTCTATTCCGGACCTTATTCCCTTCCGTGTCTTCCAACGTACACGTCGGAGAGATCAGCGGTGTGATAGAGATGTGGAGTATCCAAACACTGAGCAACTGACATCATCAGACTCCTAGGAGGTAAGTCCACCCCCTAACTCTACTACTGTGGATGATCTTGACATTCCTATTGCCTAAGGAAAGGGAGTCAGGTCCTGCACTACCAAACACCCCCCATTACCCACTTTGTCTCCTATGACCACATTTCCCCCTCGTACCGAGCCTTCCTATTAGCAGTTGATTGCATCCCTGTTCCCAAAAATGTTGTAGAAGCCTTAAAATGCCCTGAATGGGTAGATGCCATGAAGGAGGAGATTAATGCCCTCCACAAAAATCAGACTTGGGAATTGGTGGATCCTCCAAAGGGGAAAGACCCCGTGGGGTGCAAATGGGTGTTCACAGTTAAGCACAAGGTAGATGGAACAGTCGAAAGGTACAAAGCAAGACTAGTGGCCAAAGGGTACACACAAGTATATGGGGTTGACTATGATGAGACTTTTGCCCCGGTGGCTAAGATGAATTCAATTAGGGTTCTCCTGTCCTTAGCTGCTAATCTTGACTGGGAATTGCATCAACTGGACATAAAGAATGCTTTCCTGAATGGTGACTTAGAAGAAGAGGTATATATGGTTCAACCTCCTGGATTCTGTGCCAAGGGGAGTGAAAATAAGGTGTGCAAGTTACGAAAGTCTCTCTATGGCTTAAAACAGTCTCCCAGAGCCTGGTTCAGTAAGTTTCACATGGCAGTTCAAGAGATGGGATTCAAACAATGTTAGTCTGATCATATACTCTTTGTGAAGAGATGTCAGGAACATGTTGCTGTATTGATAGTGTATGTAGATGATATCATCATTACAGGAATTTGGAGCTTAGAGATACTGAACTTGAAACAATTCCTTGCATCTAAATTTGAAGTGAAAGATCTAGGACTCCTGAAGTATTTCCTTGGGATTGAAGTTGCCCGCTCAGAAAATGGTATCTTTGTCTCTCAAAGGAAATACACCATTGATCTATTACGGGATACAGGTAAATTAGGTGCAAGGCCAGCAGATACTCCTATGGATGTGGACCACAAGCTAGGTGATTGTGTTGGTGAACCTCTGAAAGATGTGAAGCAGTTCCAAAAGTTAGTGGGAAAGCTGATTTATCTGTCCATGACCCGTCTAGACATTGCCTATTCCGTTGGGGTCCTGAGCCAGTTTATGCACTTTCCTAAGAAGCCACACATGGAGGCAGTAAAGAGAGTCCTTAGATACTTGAAGAATAATCCAGGAGCAGGCCTACTATTCAGTAAACACAATCACCTAAAGGTGGAAGTCTTTACAGATGCTGATTGGGCAGGAGCTGTGGATGATAGAAAGTCCACTAGTGGGTATTGCACATTTGTGGGAGGAAATCTGGTGACCTGGAAGAGCAAGAAGCAAAGTGTGGTAGCAAGGTCAAGTGCTGAAGCTGAATATAGAGCTATGACACATGGGGTGGCTGAAGTCCTTTGGCTAAAGAACCTTCTAGGGGAGCTTGGAGTTGTTGTTCATAGTCCTATGTCCCTTTACTGTGACAACAAGGCTGCAATAAACATCGCCAACAACCCAATCCTACATGAGAGGACCAAGCATATTGAGGTGGATAAACACTTCATAAGGGAGAAACTGGAAAAAAGGGAAATTTGCATCCCTTATGTCAATTCTAAGGAACAACTTGCTGATGTCCTTACAAAGGGGCTTCCGTGCTCGCGGCACAATGAGTTATGTGACAAGCTAGGCATGATAGACATCTTCAGCCCAACTTGAGGGGGAGTGTTGTAAGGCTTACTTAATTGTTACTTTATAGTTGCTGTTAGTAGGGTGTTGGACAGTTACAATTACTTGTTTCTTTTTTCTTCTTTCTTTTTCTTATTATTTTGATTCTAGGTATGCCGCCAGGGGCATACTTGTAATTTCTGATTCTTTTATGAAGTTAATATAAATAGAAAACTGGCGGCAGCCAGTAGTTACTTTTTTCCTCTCAACCGTACCTCTCTCTTCCTCCCTCTCTCTCTCTCTCTCTCTCTCTCTCTCTCTCCCAATCCCCACGAATCACCACATGTGTAAAAGTAAGGAAGGTGTGTGTGGGGGGGTTACATCTTGGGAATGTAACTTGTGGGGTGAGGTAGTGGATAATATTCATGGGAGAATGGAGAGTGCTTGGGATGTTAGTGTATCACGTCAGGCTACCTTGGAAAGCAATCCACAACTTTCTTCCTTAGTTCTTCAGGTTTATTAGGTATGATGTTTGCTCAGGGAACTTAATTCGTTTTTGGGAAGACACTTGGTTTGGTGACCGACCTTTAAAGACTTGTTTCCATCCTTGTATTCTGTTTCCCTGTACAAAAATGAGATGATTTCAAGTTTTCTAGTCCATCCTATTTTACCTATGAGTCACAGTTTGGATTTTGGGTTTCGAAGGGGGTTGAGGGATGAAGAAGCTACTTGTTTGTTAGAGCTTCTTCTTATTCTTGATAAAGTCTGCCTAGAGCCTTCTAAACCAAATAGGGGAGTTTGGTGTCCAAATCCTAAAAGGCTTCTTTTCTTGTCACTTTTTTTTTTTTTTAAAGTTCTTTGCCAGTTCCCTTCTTCTTCGCCATTTCCTTGTAAGGAAGTTTGTTTTAGCTGATTCCCCCTAAAATTAAGGCTTTTTGCTGGGAAGTGGTATATGGGAAAATGAACACTTTGGATTACGTGCAAAAGAGGAGGCCTTTTCCGTGTATATTCTCGAATTGGTGTACTCCTTGTAAATTAGATGGTGAAATTTGGGAGTGGTTTTTCTCTTTGTTTGGGCACATTTGGAATATGCCAATGGAGATTAAGATGCTATTTGATATTTTGATCCATCTACCTTTGCTTGGTCAAAGAGAAGGGAAGAATAATGTGGAGGTGCACTAGATCTGGAGTAGTTTGGACATTATGGGAAAGAAAAAGAAATGCTAGAATCTTCCAAGAGAAGGAGAGAAGCAAACAACAAATTATGGATTGTGTAGTGACCAGAATTATACACTAGCTACAAATTAAGGAATTGTTCAAACATTTCTCCTTTGATAATATTTGGAGGAATTGGTTTTCAGTGGCTTCTAGTTTTGTGCAGAAGACAAAACACGGTTGGTTTTGACACCTTTGATTGAAGGCTTTATGAAACTAAATTTTGATGGGAGCAGTCAATGCAACCCATGCCTTTTTGGAAATTGAGGGGCCATAAGACGGTGGGAATTTAAGAGCACTCTATTCAGGACCGATGGGGAATGGAGACTCCTTAAGTGCCGAACTGTATGTAGTCCTACAAGGTGTACAAATTGCAAGAGAGATAGGTTTGTAGAATTTGGAGATAGAAAGGGATTCCATGTTAGTGGTGGGCTGTCTTAGAGATCTAGACTCAATGATATGGTGTTATAGAAATGAAATGAAGAAATTCAAATGGTTAATAGAACATATGAATTTGACTATACAATGGGTTCGAAGGGAGGCTAATGCGCTTGATGACTATGTAGCTAAGCATGGAGTAACTAGGGATCAGTTGTATTGGGCCCATTTGTAATTTTTGTGCTGTTTGTCTTTTAAAGAGTGAGGCTGCACCTCCGCCCCCCCTTGGGATGCTTGTAACAGACATTTATCTTTTGCTACTAATGAAATTTTAATGAACTTTTACCTATAAAAAAAAGTATAGTTGGTTGAGTTTTCATTCTCTATTTTCTTTCTAATATTCCAAGCAATGTTTACAACCATCAAAAGCTCACAAATCTTCATTGAAGAAGTTCATTGAAAATTTGAATTGATCAAGCTATGTTTTGTTCAAATTTTTAGTTAACTTTTTTGTGTTTTGATAGTTTCTGTCCTTTTCTAACAAGGCATGTTTCATTGATTTCATATTTGGATGCCCTATATAAATCTTCTTAACCCTTTATTTGACCAAACATCAGCTCGGAATCCACCTAACACCTTAGATTCCATAATTTTCAAGTTTTCTTCACATTCCAAAGTTCATTCAACACTTCTCATGTCTCTGATGACTTCAATGGAGGACATATTCACTAAAGTTATGACCAGTGCCAGACATACTTTTCTCATGGATAAACTGATTCTTGTTCCTCGACATCAGTTTGAGGGGGAGTGTAAGGAATATATTGGAGATAAGGGATAATATTGCTATTATTTGCTTTATTTGTTTCTTGGGAGTACCATTGTATCATACTCCTTGTACACTATATTGATTGTATTATACTTGTACATATTCTTTTATTTGAGGATAGAATGATCCTTTCAGTTTATTAATATAAATATTCTTTTTCTGGATGATGTCACTCATTCTAGATACATCCATACAAATGATTCCCTCTTTCTCTTCTCTCTCTCAATCTGTCTCTAGCAGCTCATATTTATTTAGTGTTATCAATGTATTTGTGGGATTTATCGGAGTTCCCATATTGTATCCAAGTATATACATATATTTCCACCATATCCATGCATATCCAAAGTGTATCCTGATTACGTAACCATACAATACACGCTACCAATATTTTGAACCTTGGTTCTAGTTAGTATAGATATGAGAACTGAGAACTGTTCCCTCCCAATGGTTATGGAATTGGCCATTTATTTCAATATTGCATGTTAATCCTCTTCAGAATTAAATAGAGTATTTAAATATAACGTGTAAATGATTTCAGTCTTTATATTTGATAGGTTGGCATTCTTGCTTCATTTGCAACAAAAGCCCGAAGTTTCATTGCTTGTGCTGTACAAATGCTGTTTGCCAGCGGTGCATAAAAGAATCTGAGTTTGTGCAAATTAGAGGGAAGAAAGGCTTCTGCAATCACTGCTTAAAGCTTACACTACTCATTGAAGAAAATGTGGATGTTGACTCTGATGGGGTATGAATGCTTTTCTTATAGAGCTATAAGAAAGGAAATAAATGAAAAATAAAAAAATAAGTGGAAAAGAAAACTACTTTATCTTCATTGCATAGTTTTCTTGAGCTACCGTGGGTATTCTTTGGTTTCAAAATCGCATTCCTGTATTGCATTTACTAGAGAGCTTTGAAAGGTTCATAATAATATCATTAGAACGTTTGAGTGAATGATAGAAATCATTGTGATGTCATGCCAGAAAACACATAATAACAGCTCTATGTTTCAGCTTTTTCCATTTGTATTTTTGTAATATCCGATTGTTTAATAGTGTTTTATGGGTAATTTTCTTCACATTTAATTTTTTTTTTATCTGGCTTTGATGCAGACTTTCACAACCCTTGATACTGTAATGCTAAGATGTTGATCTACAATTTCAACATTGTGTGTATGTGTTGTAACTCCAACATGTAGTCTTCTTTACTTATATGTGAAGATGTTGAGCCAACTCTTTGGTTGGATTGGCAAAACAGGGTGCAACTAGGAAACAATTGTATTGATGTGCTATTAACCAAGGTGGGGGGGTGTAGAAGTGTTGTATAGGGGTGGGGGTTGTTAGACAGTATATGCCCTTAGCTCCAATCAGAATGATGTACATTATGACATTTAATGTAAATGAATAAAGTACATATTTGATTCATGTTATCATGTTGTGTTTCTGTGTAATACCCTTAAACTGGACACATATGAGACTCGTGTTAGTTTAGAATCTTCACAGTCGTTGGATAGATCTAGGGAGATTTATCTTGCCAAGGCTGACACTCATGTGCTGCCAAGTTGGTTGGGGTGGCCTGTCTCAACTGCCAGGGTGAGACGTGATGTACATGTAGTGTGGGTTTTCTTGAAACCTTGAACCGGACCAAAATTCCAGTATTGCCCTGGACCTTGGAGATAGATGGGCAAAACTGAAACGTCACACCTGACCCTTAGACTCGATTATGATACTACACTAGGTGTCAAATTGGACTGTTTTTGATATGCCAATCAGTGAGATCCTTAGAGGGGGTCAAAACCTGGGTATGTTGGGACAGTCCGAGAATTCATCCGAGTGGATGATCATAGTGACAGGATCAACCCCTTTGTCGGACAAAGTGAATGATCGGGGATGCACTCTCTCTGATGGAAACCAAAACTGCCGGCAATCGATTTCAACCGTTGAAATTTGTTTTGCAAAATATGTTTATATAGAGATATACATATATATATATATATATATATATATATTATGGTTTCAAAATGTTTGTAAAATGTTTTAATTCCTGGGATCCATGTGAGTAGAGAGTACAACATTGTACCTTGCAGATGAGGGAGAGGTCCTCTCTTGTCGAGCAGTGCTTGACCCAGGGACCATTTAGTGTAAATGTTGGGCCCATTAAGAGCCCATGGTGATGGGCTCAGGGGTTCACTGTCTCCTACAGTGAATTCGGCTAGGCATTGTAAGAGAAGTTGGGCTGAACCCATGTGGTTGATGTGTAGATCAATGTTTGGGTTCCACGCAATACAAGGATATCCAACTGGGCAGCAGTTTGGAGGTTAAGTGAGCACATAGACTTAATGGGCCTAAAGCCCAATTCGAATTGGCTTAATGAGAGGGGTTCACTGTCCTCTATAGTGAATTTGGCCAGGCCTTGTAATAGAGGTTGGACTGAACCTATGTGGTTGATGTGTAGATCGATGCTTGGGTCCCACACAATACAAGGATATCCAACTGGGCAGTAGTTTGGAGGTTAAGTGAGCACATAGACTTAATGGGCCTAAAGCTCAATTCGAACTGGCTTAATGAGATTAATTAAAGAGGGGCGGTTTTGGGATTTAAATTAACAGATAAGATAAGGGGTTGTCTCTATCCACTCAGAGAGTCCAGATCCAAATAAAGATTTGGATCAAGAAACTCGTAATTAGATTAGGAGGGCTGATCTTTATTTGCAGATAAGATAAGGGATTATCCTTATCTCTTTAAAGAGAGTCCAGATCCAAATACAAGATTTGGATTAGGAAACTCCTAATGGGATTAGGAGATGCTCTCTTTAAAGGCTATAAATAGAGGAGCATGGAGAACCTCCAACACACAATTCAGTTCAAAGGTTACAAAGAGAGAACCTGCAGTTCGACTACTCCTGTTTTTTGCTCTCTCTCCTGTTCCTGCCGCCATACTAGTTCGATCTCCACTCTGGGAGCGATCAAGAAAGGGTTCTTGATATCACCTTTTGGCATAAAAGGTGATCTGAAGTCGTGCTCACTCGCCCTCCATCAGATTCTTGCTGAAGAATTAGGTTTTTGCTGAAGAGCTATCCTGCTGATTCTGCTTCATCCTGCACCGTGTCATCTTCGGTGGAAGTAGTCTTTGGATTCATCCTTGGGCGTGAAGACCTTCATTGGAGGTTACTATTACTTCGTATTAGGTATAACCCTCCACTCCCTTTTAGTTTCAGATCTGGTCTGGTTTAGGTTCAAGATTGATCATTGAAAATGAAGTTTTTTAAAATAGGGAATGTGATTCCCACGTGGGAGAGGGAAATTTTTGAAATTTCGCCCAACCTTCTTGCAGGGTTCGGCCATCCATATGATGAATCTCTCATCCCTTTAGGGGCTAGCATAGGCTAGGCAATCTTTGGAATACTTGGCACACTACTTTGTATGCAATTTCTTTCATTCATTTACTTACAACCAATAAAATTTGTATTAGTTACAAATAAAAAAAGGACAAGTCATTGATAAAAAAACGACAAGTCAACATAAAGAATTGCATTAATGTTGGCATAAGAAAGGACCGAATTCCAATTCCATGAAAAAGAGTCAAGGTACGTGGTGTGCATCATCTTTACTTATGAGCTTAAGATCAAATGGGGTTCCATGAAGAATATATTATATAAGTCTTTTCCCAACTATATGGGGTTGGCTACATGAAATCATTAATCCTGTTTCATCATTCTGTTTGTTCGGTCCCATATCCAAAATTGAAATATGAGCACTCATTAAGAATATAAGATTAAAAAAATCCCTTACTTTAACGTGAAAGCTAGGCTAACAACACAATGCTAGGGACTAACCGTCATAGACTGGCAAGGGCAAAGGAATAAAAACTTTGTCACTGGTCTATGGTCTCCAAAACAAATTTTCCCCTTGTACACCTTCCAATGCAAAAAACAATGTACTTATCCAATCTTGATACCTACCAGAATTAGCTAAGGAGTGTCCCTTTCCAACTCCTTGGTTCAATAATTCCTAACAAGGGAGAGATTGAGGAGGATGTCACCCAATGAATTAGAGCAGGATGGGCAAAATGAAGGGGTGCATCTGGACTTTTATGTGATAGGCAAGTACCACATAGATTAAAAGGGAAGTTGTATAAAACAGTTGTAAGGCCAGCTTTGTCGTATGAAGTGGAGTGCTGGCCAGTCAAGAAACAACATGCCCAGAAAATGAATATAGCAGAAATGAAATTCTATGTTGTTATAGTACCACCTCTTGTACTCCACATAGCACTGGTAGTTTTAATTGGGAAATATGTGTTTCCAGAATGTTCTCGTGTTGGTACCTATGGAAATGCAAATATGTCACTCATCACAAAAAGAAAAGAACAAGGAAATATGTCACTCATCACTAAAAGAAAAGAACAAGGAAATATGTCATGGAAATTATACTATGAAATATATGGACATTTTAAACCATCAGCGGCAACAATAAAAAATAAGGACTTGGCACAAAGACCAATGACACAGAGGCCCAATAATAAATATACAAATAACCCAATAAAAAATATAGGTGCATCCTGTCCACGTATGACAAGAAAATTCACTACATTTACTGGACCATAGATAAAACATATGTACAATGATGTTGGATATTGTAGCCCCAGAAATAGCAGAGTTTATCTTCTTTCTTTTCTATTGAATTCATGCTGTTAGAATGCCTAATTTATTTTTATCCAATTATTGACTTCAGCTTCCTTATTTTGCAGGGCAAGGTTGATTTCAAAGACACGGGAACGTACGAGTTTCTATTTATGGAATATTGGCAGATAGTAAAGGAAAAAGAAGGTTTAACATTGGAAAACCTCCATTTTGCAGACTCACGGTTAAAGAAAGGTGAGAAATACAGGAGTGGATCAGATTCTGATGAATTGACTAAGTGTGAAGAAGCAGATCAACTATTAATCTCTGATCTGGTTGAAAGAATGGAGGAAGTTGATAATTCCAGGGGACAGTTGTTCTTTTCAATGAAGAAGATGAAAAAGTTCAGATCAAAGAAAAAAGAGTTCATTGGATGGGGATCAAAAGATCTAATAGAATTTCTTGCATCCATTGGGAAGGATACAAGCAAAAAACTCTCCCAGTTTGAAGTGAGTGATATAATAAGAGACTATATCCGAGATAAAAATCTTGGTCATCCAGAAAAAAAGAAGAAGGTCCTTTGTGATTCTGCACTTAAGTCTATTTTTAGGAAAAAGAGTGTGAGCCGAAATAAAATCTATGAGCTACTAGAAGGGCATCTTTCCGAGAACAAGGAAGAATCAGAGGAGGATGAGTTCAGATACAGTTTGGATGACGAGGAGGAAGATGTCTCAAGGTCATGTCAAAGGAGGAGAAAATTGATCTCAGATGGAAAATCTTGCCGAACGGGAAAGGTTGTAGAAAACCCAAAGAGCTGTTTTGCCTCCATAGTTTCTAAAAACATTAAACTGGTTTACTTGAAAAGGAGTTTAATTATGGAACTATTGAGCACCCCTGAGACTTTTGCAGATAAAGTGACAGGAAGCTTTGTGAGGGTCAAAACTGATCCACATAACTATTTACAGAGAAATTCTCACCAGCTGCATCAAGTTGTAGGTAATTCTATAATGATTATTATGTTCTTGTTGAATTTTATTTGATTTTTTCCTTTATTTTTTCTTCTATTTAGTTGAACCATTGTGAATTGTCTGGTTGAAACTACGTTAAATCAGAGTAACAAAGTTGACACAGTTCTTAAAATACTTCATGTCTAGTGACTGTAAAGTGCCTATATAAAAGGTACCCTTCTAGATGGCAATGAAGTGACTAGTTAAATAGGTGCCTAAGTGTCAACTAAATGATGGAATTTGACAAAGAAAAAACCTAAGTTCTAAGTAAATTTCGTAGTTTTATATATCACTCGTCATGCATACATACTGAAAAAAGCAATTGCCTTAACTAATAAGTAATAACTATGGATTTCATATCAAAACATGGAAATCACCATATATAATATAAGATAGCATTTCGAATCTATTAAATTATATATTTCAAAGACAATATCATTAAATATTAAGTAGTTAAAATGGATTAACTGCCTCCCTTTGATCAGTGTTTGGTGTATATAGTGCAGAACAGAAGAGAAAGGGATAGAATGAGAAGAGTATGATGGTTTTAATGTTGGAGAGAAATTTTGGGGGGAGATTATAGTTGCACAACCATTCTATTGAATATCTACTCTTCAACAAAAGGGACAGTTATAGATAGGTACCCTGTACTTTGGGGGTAGTGACATTTAAGGGCCTGAACTTTCATGTGTGTAGAGAGATATATTGTATTTGGGTTTTTGGAGGTTACAGGGGTATATTTGTAATGCTGATAAAATTTGGGGTATATCTACACTCTTATCTTTGGTTTTTTAAACTTATGATTGTGTGTTGTGTTATATGATATCTTACCAGGTGTAAAAAAGCCATTGGGAACAGGTGATCCCAATGAAGATGTTCTGCTGCAAGTTACTGATGTGAGGAAAGAGATTAATATTTCCTTGCTGTCTGATGATGACTTCCCTGAGGTAAACATTGCATTTGGTATTTTTTACCCTGTAGGTTTCTGATATCAAAATTTTATGTTCATTCCAACTTGTTAACTTATGCAAGTCCAATGGAAGAAGTAAATTAAATTAAGCCAGATTGTTCTATCATGGCTGTCACATATGCTGGACTGGATTGCATGTTTGAACCATGTAAGAAAGTTTAAAATAAATTGTTAGCTTGGTGAAGAATATTTTCAACCATACCAACTATTTGATCTTTTACTTTATTAAGAATTGTTTGAGATGGTTAAAACCATTGTATAAGTCAATTTTAATGTGTCTTATGTTTTGTTTTTTATTTTCTTTGTATCTTTGTTATTTTATATCATTATATTAACATGATAGATTGTGTCAAGGTTTTTGTTGTTTGAATCTGATGGCCATTGATCTGCAAACTATCAAATATCAATCAGTTGTTTTTAAAGCATTAACTCCAATATTCATTTCAAATTCTAATCCAATAAAACAATGTGTCTACTATTTGTGTCTAGTGAACTTAAAAGGAGCATTAGTCTTAGGTTTTTACTGTTCTTATTGACTTAATTAGTACTGCAAGGTTTATCTTACCTTATCTAGTTCTACCATTCTTTTTCTCCCTATTAACTTATCACTATTATTTTTTAATGACTATAGAAAATGGTTATTCTCAAGTAATGGGTTTACAAAACCTCCCAACCTTCCTGGTAGTAGTAGCCCATGGCCTTGAGTCCAAAATTTTTGGGATGGTTATTTCCTCCCGTCTTTTGGGAGTTTTTTGTTAGTTTGCTTTCTTTTTTTATTTTTTTTTTAGGAAACCTCCTAACACTTTACGCGGTTAGGACTTGGGAGGTTAAACAAGGAAATACATGAAAAAAGGAATACCAGTGGAGAGGGAGAAAGGAATGCCAGAATTTTTAATGAGAAGATGCTAAGGAATGAAGTGATAATAGAAAGTATCACTGTAAAAGTGGCCCACTGGGTAAAGACCTTCGTTGACTTTTTTGCTTTCATCACAGATGATGTGATAACAAAATGGCAGATTATTGAAAGATCTTCCTTGGGTGGAGGACCCAGTCTTAGGCTGTGGTTTCCACCCCTTAATAATACGTTCAATCTGAACTTTGATGGGTGAAGTATTGGTAATACTGGGGACTTGGAATTAAAGGGGACTCCAGAAACCATGAAGGAAACATTTAACATTATTCTCTGGCCCTTTTTAACATGGAGACTCTATAAGAGTAGGGGTGGCCATGAGTCGAGCTCTTCACGAGTCACTCGAGATCGGCTCGTGAAAAGCTTGGCTCGGCTCGGTTTCAACCGAGCTTCGAGCCGAGATCGAGCCCAGTTCACAGGCTCGATTAAGAAATGAGCCGAGCTCGAGCCTAATAGAGCTCGGCTCAAGAGGCTTGTGAGCCGGTTATATATATAAAATAAAATAAAAAATATTTTTAAATATCAAATAAAAAATATTTTTATATATAATTTTTTTATTTTATAAAACATTTTTTCTCAAAATCGAGCTCGAACTCGAGCCTTGTAGAACAGTCTCAAGCCATGTTTGAGCCTCGTACTATTTGGCTCGGCTTGGCTCGGCTCGAATCCACCCCTATATCAGAGCAGAATTTCAGAAATTTCAGCGATTGATGCTGATTATAACTTTAAATTTCAGAAATTTAATGGTGGAAGGTGATGCCATGTTATTGTAGGTTGGCTATTAAATGATAGTAGGGGATTGAGGCACTATCGACATGAAGTCCAGGGCATTCAAAATATGGGAAAGCAGTTAGGAATCAAATACAGACTGACACCTTGATCAGCCGATTGTGTTGTTGATACACTGGAGAGACAGGATGCAGGAAGAAACCACTATATTGTGGACTGGTTTCCAAGGGTGAAATTGTAAAAGAGAGAGGGGAAGTGGTGCTATGGTGGGCAGTAGTAATTAGCCTATTGGAACTTTGGGCCCTAATCAAAAACAAATGGTCCTCACCAAACAGCAGCTTCTTGGTAGCTGAAATGGGCTTAAGCAAGCTGGAAACATACCACTGTACAGTCCACGTGTTCTCAAATGACATGTGACCATGTCAGGTCTCTCCCAAAATGTCAGATGGACAAAAAACTACCTACCAATTCCACCAAAAAAGTAGATCAGATCAATCAAATCAGAAAATTTAATATGCTATTTTTTTTTATATTTTCACTTGAAAAATACACAAAAACTTCAAATGTTCATCAAATAGCTTTTAGACCGCTACTGAAAACATCTAAAATCATTATCTATCAAAAAATTTGGCTCATCTCTCTCCAAAGTCTGCCAGGTTGTATGGCTGCTGATGTCAGTTTCCATTGGTGATAACATCAGCAGTTGGATGAACCCTTGAATACCAATAATAGTCTGCTCTCATACCATGAAGAACCACTAATATTTAACAAGAAGAATGAAGATATATAAGAAGAATAAGAAGGAAAAAGAAGAGGAAGAAGAGAAGACTTGGAGAATGGGTCGAGAATTTGGAGTTCCTTCTCACATCCCTAACTACCTTATATAATATAACAAATGCTTGTCTAAATCTCTTAACATAACCACCCTAATTGGTATCATAGAAAAAAAGGGAACAAATTATTGATTAAATCTCTTGACAAGATGGGAGTAATTCCTAGCTGATGTGTTGAGTAGATTAATTTCTAAAGCAGACAGGCTGCAATTGGTCAAGGGTTGGAAGGTAGGGAGGGACAAGGAAAGAAGACTGAAATGGCTGCAGAATGACAGACTGTGGTTTCACTTCTTGGCCCTTGAACTATCTAGGCCTACCCCTAGGATCCAACCCTATGGAGAGTAGTTTTTGGAACCCCCTAGGATCCAGCCCTATGGAGAGTAGTTTTTGGAATCCCCTAGGATCCAAAAGATTGGTTGTTTGGAAAAGGGACTATCTCTTTAGGTGGTAGATTATCTTTGATAACACCTTTGTTGGCTAAGCTCCCTGTTTACTATATGTTAGTCTTCAAAATCCCACAATATATGATTAGAAAAATTGAAAAAGCAATGAGAGATTATCTTTGGGAACTGTGCGAGGAGAGAAAGGATTACTTGATCAATTAGGGAATGGTTTATAGGAATTGGAGGCAGTAGTATGGGAAACCCAGGACCCTTAGGAATTGGAGGGGTCTTTTTGAATGAAGAGGTCACATAATTGCTTTATTCTCATGCCCAATTGGAATATGATACTCTCTACTAGAGGAATTATTCACAGTAATGCAAGGTGTACAAAGGACAAATGAATTGTAATTGGGTAATCAAATTAAAGAAGGATACTCCAAGGTGGAAATTAATTGCCTACTAACTAATGATACAACATTATGGACATAAATAAATGAAATTAAGAAACTTAGGCGGCTAATAAGGGATAAAAAAAGGCAGCTTTGTGCACGGGTCTCTCACCAATGGGGGCTCTGGGAGGGACAGATGTACACAGCCTTACCCCTGTACATTCAGAGATTTAAACCCTTGTCACCTAGGTCACAATGGAGTAACCCAGCTGTTTTACCAAGGCCCATCCTCTGGCTAACAACAGATATGTGAGTACAAATTCAATGGGTGCAAAGATTACTGAACAATTTGACAAATGCTTTAGCAAAACAAGGGGTGGATCGGGACCAAATGTTTTGGGCATAGTTGTAATGTATGGCAGGAGATATAATTCCTTCTATGCTCTCTAAACATTGAATGTAAATATGTGTGTTTTTTATTAATTAATGAATGGTTTTTTTTGTTATTGATAAAAAAAGAGATGGGAGTATTTCTTAGAATGGTCCCTATCTTCCAAATCATCCATTGGAGGTAGGGGTCGGCAGTATTTAGAGTGTTGATCTATGCTATGTTGAACTCCAAGAGTGAAGTTGAGAGAAATAGAAAATAAGAGGAGGAATGGATTGTTCATAGATTGATCTATCTTGCAATAAAAAAATTTCTAAAAATCTTCTAATTTAAGGATGACATATGCTTGATATTTTAAGAACATGAAATGCTATTTACATTATAAAGTTCATGTTAAAGTATAGAAAATCAAACATATTCATGATTGGTCCTTTCTGCTGAAGTATTGGGTCAACTTTGGGTTTGGGGATAGATGATGCAAATGGTTCATGGGATGTATTAGGACTTCTCACTACTGCTGGTAAATGGAATAGTTGTGGATTTTCTCCCTGCCTTGAGAGGAATAAGACAAGGAGACCCACTTACCTTGATTGTAGATGTTTTAAGGTAATTGATTTATAGAGCAAATTCGAGGAATTTGTTAAGAGGGTGAAGAATAGAAAGGGAGGAGGTACCACTTACCCTCTTGCAATTTGCAAATGATACAATCTTATTCTATGAAGGAGGGAACTTGAATTGGATTTGGAACTTGAAATTGGCTATACAACTCTTTGAGCAAATATCCAACCTTAAGGTGAGTTTTGAGAAAAGTTGTATAGTGGGAGTGAACATGGAGGGGAGTGAGATTAGGAAGTGTGTAGGTATCTTAGGATGTGTAGTTTTGAATTGGTATCCGAATTACTTAGGCCTACCCCTAGGAGATAACCCCAAGAAAGGAAGTTTTTGGAATTTGGTGGTGGAAAGATTTGAAAAAAGACTTGTTTCTTAGAAGAAAAATTATCTTTCGTTAATGTCGACTGTGTGGGGGTAATTTTGTCTTTATGCTTATGTTTAAGTTGCTGATGTGTAAAGTTATGTTAGTACTTATGTCCCTCACTTGAGTAGGGGCAAAGGTGTCATTTCCAGATTAATAGAAATATAAAACAGATCTGGACGAATGGGAGAGACTGATTTTTCTCTCTTGTTCTAACCAGACCTTTCTCCCCTTTTATTCTCTTCTCTTCTTCTTCTTCTTCTTCTTCTCCTAATATGGTATCAGAGCTTAACTGAGCAAATCAAAACTGCCCAGAATTCTGTTCCTTGCACTCCTAGTCTAGGGTTTTTTCTTGTTTTCTTTGCCATCAGTTGGAGATAAGGGAAAGGGCTGAAAAGGAGTGATTGCTCTCTTCCCTTGGAGGTTTCTATGCCTCCAGTTGTGCAGTTCGTGGTTGGTTGATGTGGTTTGTAGGAAGCCCTCCCCTCTTCGATGAAGAGAAGAGGGCTGATTCGTGTGATGCAGTGGGTGTCGAGTGTAGTCTGATTTTCTGGTGATTAAGTAAGAGGTTTCTATGCAGTTTTTTATTGTGAATCAAATGATAAGTTTGTTTCAGATCGTATGGTGGGAATTCAAGTTGTACTGTGTTTGGGTTTATGCAAATTTCAGTGTGATTCGAAGGGGGAGTGATCCTCAAACAGTGTGGTGAGTTTTCAGGTAGTCATGTGATAGGGTTGTGGTGTAGAGAGTGCAGTTTTCAGCAATAATAAGTGCTGCAGTGTGGTTCAGTGTGCAATGTGCAGAATTCAGTAATAATAGAATTCAACAATGGGAGACAACATTGACAGTAAAACTAGTGTGGTGGTCTCTACTGACTACCTAGATGTTCAGATGAACTCTATTAAACTGAATGGAGAAAATTATGTACCTTGGGCAAAACCTGTAGAAGTCTTTCTTAAGGCAAAGAAGAAAGTGAAACACATAAGGTGGAAAAACCCTCTACTGACTCTCATGAGTATGATGACTAGGAACAAGAAGATGAAC
The DNA here is from genome assembly GCF_055504915.1 of Nelumbo nucifera. Lineage (NCBI taxonomy): Eukaryota > Viridiplantae > Streptophyta > Magnoliopsida > Proteales > Nelumbonaceae > Nelumbo > Nelumbo nucifera. The sequence goes on from NC_142653.1 coordinate 70,469,781, forward strand.
AGATTATCACATGGTTATGGAATAGTATGGAACCCAAGATTAGTATGAATTTCATGTTTCTTGATACTACCAAGGAAGTGTGAGACTATGCTAAGAAGTTGTATTTGGGTCAAGACAACACAACTAGGGTATATCAGCTGTATCAGGAATACTTTAATTTGCAACAGGGTAATCAGAGTCTTGAGGAGTATGCTAGTATGAGAAACATTTGTAATGAGTTGAATGTGTATCACCCCCTCATCTCTAATGTTAAAATTCAGCAATAGCAGAGAGAGCAACTAGATGTGACCCGATTTTTGGTGGGGCTGAAGTCTGAATATGAACTAGTGCAGGCTCAAATACTAGGAGGATCAATTCTCCCTTCCTTAGAGGAGGTGTTTGCTCGACTTAGGAGGATTTCTATTGGATCTACTGAGAACTCTAGTGTTTCTAATAGATCAGCCTTTGTAGTATCAAGGGGCCGTGGTGTTAGAGGTGGAGCTCGGGGAGATCAATCTGGTCGTAGTGGTAGCAGTGGACCGATATATGGCCGTAGTGGTGGTGGTGGACCTATGTATAACCATGGTGGTGGTCGTACTGGAGGTCGAGATTTAGGGGGTGTCCGCGGTAGAGGACATAGTTTAGGTCCAAGGATATGTACACACTGTGGTATGGATGGACATACCATTAATTATTGCTATGATTTGCATGGTCCACCTTCAACTTGGGCCAATCATGCCATGACCAGTGATAGTAGATTCAGACAAGAGAGTCATTCAGTTGATTAGATGCTCCCTACATCCACAGATGTTCCCGGGAAAGAGATGATGAGTGTCCCCCGTGATGAGTATGAGAGGTTTGTCTACGCCACATCTCAACAAAACACAACCACTCTTGCACACTCAGGTATGGTTTGTCTGGCATCCATGCCCAATCCCTGGATTATTGACTCTGGAGCTTCTGATCACATGACTGGAACTCCGGGTGTGTTTTCTTCCCTCTCTCATTGCCCAACATTACAATCTATTACCCTTGCAATTGGTTCCACATCCTCCATTTGTGGTGTTGGTAATGTTAACATGGACCCTTTACCCTTATCCTCAGTTTTGTATGTTCCTAAATTTCCATTTAACCTTATGTCAGTTAGTAAGTTGACAAAGTCTCTTAATTGCTCTATTATTTTTTACCCTTCGTGTGTTTTTCAGGATCTCAAGACGGGGATGAAGATTGGTGGAAGGCATGAAGCTGGTGGATTGTATTATCTTGACAGTGGTGGAAGTACGTCAACAGTTCTCCAATCATCTCTTTCTCCTCTCTAGTGGCACTATCGATTTGCTCATCCTTCGCTGAAAGTTCTGAAGTTTCTGGTTTTTCGTTGAGTCATCTTTCTGTTTTAGATTGTGAGTCGTGTCAGTTGGGGAAACATCATCATGTTCCCTTTAGTCCTAGGGTTGATAAACGTATGTCGAGTCCTTTTTCTTTAATTCATTCAGATGTTTGGGGTCCTTATAAAGTAATGTCATACAATGGGTATAAATACTTTGTTATTTTTGTTGATGATTATTCAAGGATGACGTGGCTTTAATTAATGAAAGAAATGAGTGAATTGTTTTTCATTTTCCAAAAATTTTATGCTGAAATTTGCAACCAATTTAGTGTCCACATTAAAATTTTTTGTTCTGATAATGGCCATGAATATTTTTCTACATCATTTCAAGAATATTTGGACCAACATGGCATTATCCCTCATACTTCATGTACCTACACCCCACAACAAAATGGGGTGGCTGAGAGAAAAAATCATCATCTTTTGGAAGAACACTTTGGAGGATAGGATGTGAGGGAATTATAAGAGGATGAGGTAGAGGAGGGGAAGCAAGAACACTTGAGGTAGACAGTGGGGGGAAAGGATAACTCAACAGAGGACTCAAAAGGAACTAGAAAAGGAACAACTGGAGACATAGCAAAGGGCTCCTCAGATTGCTCTCTTAGGAGAAATACTAAAGAAAGGAATAAACTCAGCAAATGTGACATTCTGAGAGACAAAGCGGGTGCCACTAACCAGATCAAAATAACAATATCCCTTCTTTGTGGAGGCATATGCTAGAAAAATACACTTACGCGCCTTAGGTTCAAATTTGTGTCTTTGATGGCTATGAACATGTACATAGCAGGTGCATCCAAAAACTCGGAGAGGAAGAGAGAAGAGATTTTCATTCAGAAAGAGAAGGCTAAATGGGGTTTTGAAATCCAGAACCTGGGAAGACATACTATTAATCAAAAAGGTAGCAGTAAGAACAACATCTCCCCCAAATTTAATAGGAACATGAGATGCAAAAAGGAGGGATCTAGCAACCTTGACCACATGGGATTTCTTCCTTTTTGCCACTCCATTTTGTTGTGGAGTGTAAGAACAAGTACTCTGATGAATAACCCCAAAAGTCTCAAAGTAGGATAAGAGGTTCTTCTCAAAATATTCCTTGGCATTATCCATAGTTGTCAAGGCGACTAGGCGAGGCTAGGTGACCATGGGGCGCCCAGGTGCCAAGGCGACGCCTAGTAAAACTATAAATGTCTTCTTAAAAAGCAAGTAAAACTATAAAATCATTATTTTTTGTGTGAAAACTAAGAATTTATGACCTAACGTGGACTTGTTTAAGCTTGTAGAATCAGGATTTTAATATGTTTTACATTACATTAGCTACATGAAGTAATGCAATTGAATGAAAAAAAGAGATTAGAGGTTTTAAATGCTTGAAAATGTTTTATATGTTCGGTTTTATTTTTAAATTCTCATTTGAGTATGCTTTACATAATTACATCTTATGTTTATGTATTTTAATTTTAGATAATAGGTTTTTTAAAACATTATTTTAAAATTTAAGTTTATATTTTTTATTAATATTATGTTTAGTATTTTGTTATTTTTTTTGAATTTTTTGACTTTTTTTTTGAGTTTTTAGCATTTTTTTTTATAATTTTGTGCCTTGCCTTGCGCCTTGCGCCTCAGGCGCAAATTGAGCCCTGCGCCTTGCGCTTTTAAAACACTGGGAGAAATGGATCTTTTATTGTTTACTGAATAAGACTGTCTACAATGATTTGCAAGTTCGCAAGACTCACAATGAAGACTCGATAAAGACACTCAAACATATTGGGAAACAAATTACTCAAAGCAGAAAAAGGCAAATGACCAAACCGGAAATGACATAACGTGACTCTATCAATAGACTCTGACAAAGCGGACTCCAAGGCTACTCCATGAGGTGGTTGAAGACTCCTAGCAGGTTTGTCCAACAAGTATAGTCCATTCGCCTGATGGCCACTCCTAATCTTCCTTTGAGATTTTAGGTCCTGAAAAACACAATGGGTAGGAAAGAAGGTTATGCTATAGTTCGTGGATTTAGTTAAACTGTTAGTAGATAAATTATTGGTATTAAGTTTGGGGACATGAAGGACAAAGGATAAAACACGGGTGTCAAAGGTCTTGATATCCCTCTTGCCAGAGATGGGAGCAAGAGACCCATCAGCAATAGATATTTTCTCTTTACCAGAGAGGAGATGATACGAACAAAAAAGGTTAGACAAGCTGATCATATGGTCTGATGCACCGGAATCAATGATCCAAGGGATTTTATGATTACCTGAAGCAAAAGCATTGTTTATAGAAGCACGAATACTTGAGTGAGCAAATGCGGATGATGATGATGTGTTACCTAAAGAGTGGGATGTAGAGTCAGTGGCTTTCAAGTGATTTAACAACCTAGCATTACTTATTAAATTCTGCCTTCATTGCTGCCAATTGTTCCATGGTTGACTTTTCTTCACTCTCCCTGTTCCCTCATTCGGGCACTGTGGCAACATTAGCAAACTTAGGCTTTCCTATTTGACTAGTCTTAAAATTACTATTATTCTTAAACTTGTCCGGTAGAAAATCTAGATGGAGCTTCCAACAAGTATCCTCGGTATGCCTCGGTTTCTTGCAGTATTCACATATCACCTCTTTCTTCTCAGTCGGACCCTTAATGCTTTATTCCAGCATTATAACTATTGGAGCATGGAATAATCCATCAAAGCAGTTGTTTCTGGGCATTGAGGTGGCAAGGTCCAAGCATGGGATCTTCTTCTTACAGAGAAAGTATGTTTTGGATCTGCTATAGGAGAGTGAAACTTGGGGCGAAGGCAGCTGATACACCTATTGATTAGAAGCACGGGATAAATGCTTCAAAAGGTGAACTAGTGAAGGATGTTGGGAGGTATTATAGATTAGTGTGGCGGTTGCTATACTTATGTATGACATGACCAAAATCTCTTATGCAGTTAGTGTGGTGAGTCAATATATGCATGCCCCACGAGTTCAATATTGGAAGGCTATTGACAGGATACTTTCCTATTTGAAGGGACACCTAAGTAGGGGCATATTGTTTGCTAATCATGGACAGTTGAAGTTAGAGGCTTACACAGATGCTGATTGGGCATGATGTCTAGATGACAAGAGATCTATATCAGGAGTTTGCACTCTTGTTGGAGGTAATCTAGTTTCATGGAAGAGTAAGAAACAAATAGTTGTGGCAAGGTTAAATGTAGAAGTTAAATGCAGAGCCATGGCACATGGTGTTTCAGAGCTCCTCTGCATTCATTCCTTGTTAAGGGAGATTAGGGTTGAGGTAGAAGAACTTGTGATGCTATACTGTGACAATCAAGCAGCAATTAACATTGCCCACAACCCAGTTCATCATGATAGGACGAAGAACATTGAAGTGAACAAACATTTTATAAGGGAAAGGGTGACCTCTGGAGAAGTTTTCTTGCCATATGTTGCATCTGACTTGCAGGTTGTTGATGTTCTTACAAAAGGTGTTGCAAGAAACAAGCTAGAGCATGATCTACGCAAGTTGGGAATGTGTAACACTTATTCCCAACTTGAGGGGGAGTGTTGAGTTGTGGGCCGATTTGTTTTTATTTACATAACTTAGTTAGGTAGTTGTTGGGCCTTAGGCCCATTAGTTTATGTTTAAGTTAAGTGTGACTTTTCAGCTTCTTACAACTAGCCGACTTACTAAGGGCATTCTTGTACTTGTACACTCTTTATTTATGAGTATATAATCTAATGAAAGTGGTGGCTAGATAAGTTTTTTGGCTTCTCCATTCTCTTCTATCTCTCTTCTCTTTCTTTCTAGTGGAAACCTTTTATTCTCTTCTTTTTTTTACAGATTTTATATCAAAACTTTTCTACTTCTTCCATGGTGCTCTTGAGGAGGTGTATATGGAACAGCCTCCTAGGTATTCTACTCAGGGGGAGGTAGGAAAAGTGTGTAAATTGAGGAAGGCTATCTATGGGCTAAAATAGTCATTGTGGGCTTGGTTTGGCTGGTTTAGTAGTGTGGTGTAGGAGTTTGGGCTGAAACAATGTAGTATTGATGTGGGAAGATTCTTTTGGTAGTTTATGTTGATGATATTGCTCTCATTGGTAGTGATGTGGAGGGAATGAGTGAACCGAAGTAGCTTTTGCAACAACATTTCCAAACCAAAGACCTATGATACTTGAAATATTTCATAGGGATTGAAGTGGCTTGATCAAAGTGGGAAACTAATTTATCTTACCATTAGCAAGCTTGACATCCCATTCAGTGTGGGTTGTGAGTCAGTTTATGCAGAATCCTAGAACTGTTCATTGGGAAAGTGTTATGAGAGTTTTAAGGTACCTTAAGGGTGCCCTAGGTTGTGGGTTGTTATATAATAAAGGGGGAGAGTTATTATTGGAACTATACTTAGATGAAGATTGGGAAGGATCCTCTATGGATAGGAAATCTACTACAGGTTATTGTACTTTTCTTTGTGGAAATCTTATCATTTGGAAGAATAAAATGTGATTGCTAGAAGTAGTGCTGATGCCAAGTATAGAGCAATTGCCCACACTACTTGTGAGTTGATTTTGCTAAAACATCTCCTTCAGGAGATAGGCATTCCTGTAATTAAACCTATAAAGCTATTTTGTGTAGTCAAGTTGCAAAACATATTTCCTTCAATCCTGTTTTCCATGAAGGACTAAGCATATAGAAGTTGATTGCCATTTTGTGAGGGAGAAGGTGGCAATTGACGATATAGTTACACCATATTTCAAGTAAGAAGACTAAGTAGTGAATCTCTTCACTAAGAGCTTGAGTCGAACTAGAATCGATTATATTTGTAACAAGCTGGAGCTCTGTGATAATTTTGCTCCAGCTTGAGGGGGAGTGCCAAAGTCTAGTTGGCAGAGGTATAGTTGTCTTCTTGTTATTTTTTATTATGCTGTTTATTCTTTCTCTTGGTGTGGCTTAAGTAAGGGAAATCTTGTAATTTCACTTTATGTTATTGACCAAAATTTAAGGGTCGACAAATTCTTCATTCTCACTTTATCTCTCTTTTCTCCCTTTTTATTACTGTTTATGGAAGTTTACAAATTTTAAACGAAAAAGGTTGTTGATTTAATGGCTTATCATGTGCTGGATGGGTTTCACATAAATAGTTATTGTTTTAATGCTAGCCTGTGCTTGAGTTAGCTGAAGTTGGTCAACTTGAAGCCTTACCTTATGATCCTTTAGGGAGTTTTTGGATGGAATCAGTTCTGACTTCTATTACGTGCCTTATTACTTGCAATGCAATCCTGGTACAATGTTTATTGAGAATCTGCTGATAACTCAAACTTCACTACCCGTTATAGAGAATTACCATCTTAATTAAGTTTTCTTGGTTGCAGGAAGAATGTGAGGATTTGCGTCAGAGAGTGAAAAATGGCTTCATCAAAAAGCCTACTGTTGTAAGTATTCTGTGCTTCTCTTTGGTTTTCGAGTCTTTGCAAAATGAGGATGATTTGGATGGTTTCCCTCCTTTACAAATTCAGGATGTTACTATATTATAAGATGCATACTATAATGGTTCTACCACTTCACTGTTTTTTGATCAATAACAGAAAACATTATTAATATGTAAAGTACAGTGTTAAGAGGTAAGGAGTCTTATCTCTACCCTATAGAATCCCTTGTACATCTTACAACTTTGCCCAAAACATGTCCCCTTTCAATCCCTTGCTTGGCTAGAGCATCCACCATACTGTTTGCTTCCCTTAGAATCTATAAGGCCTCACTTCCATGTTTCTTGACAATCACATGAATTTCCTCACCTCACTGCTATAGCGCCACAATGCGTCTTCTTTCTTTTGTACTTCCATTGTTATTAAATTTACATGCCATATATTCTGTCTTAGCCCTACTTACTTTAAAACCTCTTGTTTCTAAATTATTTGTCCATAAGCCTTTTTTGATAAATAACTTTCAAATTTTATTAAAACTTAAGTTAATAAAAACCTTACAAGCATCTCTTAGAGAGGTAAAAGATGCTACCTCTCTATAATAAAACAAAATCAAATTACTTTTGAGCCCAAAACAATTGAGGCCTATGCACCCCTTGCTTGGCTAATGCATCCACCATCCGATTTGACGATCTCCTCACCCACTGTATCTTCAAGTTCATATTTTCTGGTAAGCCATTTACGTTGTTTTCATTTCACTCAAATAGCACCATATTATGGATTTTGGACCCTTTAGTCATCCCACCACCAAATCTGAGTCCCCTTCAATCACTACATTTGCTATATTCAGTTCATTAGCAATCTGCACTCCTTGTACTACAGAAAGCAGTTTTGATTTGAGAGAATGGTCCATACCCACAGGCCAGAAAATAGCGCTATGAGTTTACCTTCTATATCTCTCAAGATTGCTCCTATTCCAGAAGAGCTTGGATTACCTTGATTGCTCTTGTCAAATTTCAGCTTTACAAAGCCTTCAGGTGGAGGTAGCCATGCAACATCTATTCTTTCCTTTTTAGAGGAGCTTCGAGCAACTACTTCCTAGTTTCTTTGGACTTCATCAAAAGAGAACTGAGACAACAGTTCTAGAGTTTTGATCCAATGGAGCACCTTGACCATCACACAATCCCTGACATCTTCCTTGCTTCTTTCCTTCTCTAAAGATTCTTGCATTTCTTCCCAAATAGTCCATCCAAGGCTGCTCTCACACATCTCCATATTATTCTTCCCCTCTTTTTGGGCCAAGTAAAACTAGAATGACCAAATAACATATTAATCCCCATTGGTAAGTCCACCTACATCCATCTGAAAGATGGTCCACTCTCTAAGATGACGATCGTCAGAGTTGTTTTTATTCCTATACCTATTAGAGAGCTGACCATCTTTGAGATGGATATGATAAGTTCCTTTCTGCATGGCATTTGAAAGATAGTCTTTATGGAACACCTTAATATCATCATGAAAATCATTGGTTTGTAGATTTAAATAAATTATTTCATGGTTGAAAACAGGATTTCTGGGGAATCGCTTGGGCACTTTAGGAATGTCATTATGAAGGCCATCATTATATCAAGTTCTCATGACTACTCCCTCTTGATTCACCCGGTGAACTGACTTGGTGTTTCTTTTGGTATATATGGTTGGCATCCCTATTGAACAGATTGACCTCAAGGGTTTTTAATATCTCAAACTACCTCTAGCCAAACACTTATAATGAAGCACTTGGGTCCATTACGGGTACATAATGAATCAGCAAATGAACACTAAATGCCTTTTCAAGCGGGTTAGTTGTCTGATGAATGATGATAATTAGGCATGTGCTTGATGATGGTGCACTTCTTGTCAACAGATTCAAAACCAATTACTATTATAGCTTGAAAATCATTATTATGATGCAAACTTATTCATGTAGTTTGTTCATGTATTAACCCAAAACTCAGTCCTTTATTTGATAGACTTGTTAGATAAAAATTCTATGTTATATTGAATCTGTTACTCCTTTTTCTTTCTTTTTCTTGTGGAATAAAGTGTAACATACCATTCTGTGACAGGTGGAGCTTGATCAGAAGGCTAGAAGTCTCCATGAGGATATAACAAATCATGTATGCCCCCTAGATCATATTGAGAGTTTAAACAGTGTAACAAAGATTTCTGTGCATATGCATGATATGCATGTCTGTGTTTATGTGCATGTGCATGTATACATGTTTATTGTTTTTGGACTCAACAAACATCAAAATTTAGTGTTGGTGCAGTGGGTTCTCAGGACTCTTATGATTTGTTGCATCAAATATTACTATTTCAGTCAAAGACATCAAGGATTCACTATTACACACACCTCCCAAGGCAAGCAACTTCACTATTAACCTTGATTTTAACAATTCTCTTTTAGGCAATCTGGGTTGATCGGCAATTGGAGATCTCAAGTATAAAAGTCATGCATTGCTTCAATTGGGTTCCAAGTATCTTATTGGCCTTTTGATAACAGTTGAAGTGGTTGAGTTGAATGACTTACTGGTTTGTCTTTTCGTGAATATGTTTTTAAGGAGATTGTGAGTTCCTTCAGCTGGCTTAATCTGAAGTTGGGTTGCATATTATACCCTAGAATAGGTCATTATTTAATTATTTTTTCCACCAAATATTATAAGACTCAATAGGAGAAAAGGTCTAAGAAGATTCAAATTCAGGAGTCAGGATTCAATTGGATATCTGGATGGTTTGAAAAATAATGGGATTTGGTTAGAAATTTAGAAAATTTGGACTTTCACAGTTGACAGTAAACAAGAACTCAACATGAGTGCCAGTGAAAGTTCTGGTATGAAAGTTTGTTGCTTTATATATTGGATCATCTAGATGGTGGTCCAATAAGACTGGGAGTCTGAATGGTCCAGGTATGAGTGCCAAGGACAATGACTGGAGTTTTAGAGAGAGAAAGTAAAAAAAAAAAGATCAAAGGAATTATCAGAATTTCTGAAATTTCACACTTGTCTCTTATCCAGATCCAATAACATCCTGAAAATTGAGTTTTGGTTGGAAGTAGATGATTGCAATAGTTATTAATAGCTTGAAAAATAGAGTATAGAAAGGAGAGAACCCAAGGAATAGCTCTTAAGGGGACCTGGAATCACTCTATGGGGTCAATGGTCACTCCATAACACATGTGAAAAGCGTAGTGCAGGACAATTGTTGTGTTAAGACTTAAGATATTTGTTAAGTAAAAAGAACTCTTCGTATGTGATAAGCGTAGGGCAGAACAATTGTTCACCATAATTATAGTAGTCGATCAAGACTACAATCAGTCTTGAATCCGAAAGTAAAAGAAAAGATTTCAGAAGGAGAAAAGAAGAAGAAAAAAGGGAGAAAAGCAGATGCACACGAAGGGTTTTAGAAAAGGAGAGAGAAAGGGTCGAATTGTTTTGATCTGCCGATCCACTCTTAATATTTATATGTTTACTAATTGTAAAAAGGCTGAATTGCCCTTATTGCTTACATGGCAAATAAACTAATAATAAAGCTGAAATAACAAGCTGTAACAACAAACTGAAATAACTACCAACTAACACTGACATAACTAACAAAGATTACATGCTGTGCTGCCATACGAACACAGTGGGGACCACAGCCGTGGGGTCCACATCAGTGTTCTCTACACTCCTCCTCAAGTTGGGAATAGATATTTGTCATTCCCAACTTGCATAGGTCTGCCTCTAATTTCTTCCTTGGAATAGCCTTGGTGAGAAGATCTGCGAGCTGCATGCTGGAGGTGATATACGGGAGACACACTTCTTGAGATGAAACCCTTTCTCTGACAAAATGTCGATCGACTTCGATATGCTTTGTTCTGTCATGCTATACCGGATTGTGAGCTATATTAATAGTAGCCTGATTATCACAATATAGCATTAAGGGCTTCTCAAATCAATACCCAACTCTTCAAGTAATGACTTCAGTCATAGGATTTCAGCCACACCATTAGTCATTGATCTATATTCAGCTTCAGCACTAGAACGAGAAACAACACTTTGTTTCTTACTCCTCCAGGAGACAAGGTTACCTCCTACAAAGGCACAATATCCAGAGGTAGACCTCCTGTCATCAGCACTCCTAGCCCAATCAGGATCTGTATAGACCTCTATCTTTGTAAAGAGACTGGGTCGAATGGGCCCTAACAGTCTCTTATGTGATATCTTTGTTTTTATTTTTTATTTTATGTTGATGGGCCTCTCTTAATGGGCCTGTTATTTATTCATGTTTTATTTTTTTTATGTAATTGCCAAGCTGGCCGCCCACTTAAGGGCATACTTGTCATCATTATTTTTTTTGGAAATTAATAAATAGGGTTAGGGTAGAAGGGTGGATCATTAAACTCCTTCTTCTCTTACCTCTTCTATTCGACATACACATCTCTTGCACCATTATTCAGCTCTTATTTGTTCTGTTTCTCATAGTTTTAAATCTGATATCAGAGGACTGATTTACATCTTGGTATTAGAGCGGGTTCAGTTCCTCTTTCTTCATTTTCTTCGTTCCTGTACACTCTAAAATCAAGAGTGTATGGAGAGATAGGTTCTCTATAGTATAGAGAATCACTTGCCTAGTTGGTAGAAGGGTTTGGAGAGTTTAGTTCTGGTCAGATTTTGCCAAGAAGTGGCGCTGTTTTGCTGCTACCCAAAACCCTAGCTGACTGGAGATTTTCAAGTTACTAGGAAAGGTGAAGCTTGGGTGTGGCGCTCTGTGCTTGGAAGGTGTCTGGTGATTGCTAGAGGAGGGCGGTTCAGGCTTGGAAGGGTTTGGGTTACTCTGGTAGGTGCGACAGTGTCTTCTCTCTCCCGTCCATCTGCTGGACGGAGCAAAACCCTAGGTTTTCAAGCACCCAAGTTCTGGTTTGACTTCAAGTAAGTTTACATAGTCAAAATTTGTTGTTCTTTGATTTTCGTTTGATTAATGGAGACATATGGAAGTGAGTTCAAGCAGGTGCTAGCTTCTGGACCTGCCTCAGTAGATTCCGTTTTGATGGGTGTGACCACAATTAAGCTAGATGGGACGAACTATCTTGCCTGGGCACAGTCTATAAAAATTTATGTTTGTAGTAGAGGAAAACTCAGGTATCTTATAGGCAGTAAGGTGAAACGCGAAGAAACAGATTTGGAATTTGAGAGATGGATGCAAGAGAACTATACCGTTATAGGATGGTTAGTTAACTCTATGCGACCTCATATAAGCCAACACTATCTCTGGATGTCTACTGCTAAGGAGATATGGGGACAGTGTAACTGAGACTTATTCACAGAAATTGAATGTTGCCCGAGCATATAAATTGAAAAGTGATGTGAAGAACCTGAGACATGGGGGGAAGAGTGTAGCAATCTACTACTCTATGCTAAAATCCCTATGGCAGGAAATTGATGTTATCGAAACTGTGGTATGGGAGAGTAAAAAGGATGCTGAAATGTACAGAAAACTGGTGGAGAGAAATAGGGTGTTCGAGTTTCTCACTGGACTCAACCCTGAGTTTGATATTATCAGACAGAATATTTTGGCCAGAGATGAGGTTACTCTATCACAGGCATATGCCATGATAAGTAGTGAGGATAGTAGACGACAGGTTCAGTTACAGAATCCACCTATAGAACACCTTGCACATGCGGGAATGAAATCTAAGGGGCCTACTGAAAAGGGGGAGCAGGTGTGTGAATATTGCAAGAAACCATGACATACCAAGGATACCTGCTGGAAACTTCATCCTGGACTACTCCCTGAGAGGTTCAAGAACAATCCTAAGAAGGGCAGTCAAGTGGGAAAACCCAAGACTGCTAATGCTGCTACAGTACTTGAAGGGGGAAGGAGAGTGAGGAAAAATCAACCATTGAGCAGTTGGCCGCAATGAAATTAGACTTTGAAGCATTACATAAGAACCATACCTGGGATATTGTGGACTTGCCGGAAGGGAAGGAACCAGTGGGGTGTAAATGGGTGTTTACCATTAAATATCACTTTGATGGCTCGGTTGAAAGGTGTAAGGCTTGGTTGGTTGCCAAGGGTTACACCCAAATGTACGACATTGACTATCTTGAGACCTTTGCCCCGGTAGCTAAGATGACTTCAGTTAGGGTTTTGCTTTCTCTAGCGGCTACATTTGATTGGCCCCTACACTAATTTGATGTTAAAAATGCTTTCTTGAATGGAGATCTGCATGAAGAAGTCTATATGTCTCTACCTCCAGGGGTGTATGGGAAAGAGATGAAAGGCAAGGTGTGCAAATTACACATCCATTTATGGTCTCAAACAATCTCCTCGGGCTTGGTTTGAGAGATTTCAGGCTGCTCTTGTCTCCTTTGGATATACTCAAACACAATCTGATCATACATTGTTTCTGAAGAGAAATAACACTCTGGTGACCTTCTTGATTGTTTATGTTGATGATATTGTGGTCACGGGTAGTGACAGTGAAGAGACTAAGAAACTAAAAGGGTTCTTCAATTCTGAATTTGAAATCAAAGACTTGGGAGACCTTCGGTATTTCTTGGGCATTGAAGTTGCTCGGTCTAAGGAGGGTATTTTCATATCTCAGCGCAAATATGTCCTTGATCTTCTTGCTGAAACTGGTAAATTTGGAGCTAAACCCGTCTCCACTCCCATTGATCCTAATCATAAACTTTCTGCCACAGATGGTGAACCTTTGTCTGATAAGGGAGTGTTTCAGAGACTGCTTGGGAAGTTGTTGTATCTTTGCATGACTCGGCCAGATATTTCCTATGCAGTAAGTGTTATTAGTCAGTTTATGCATTCACCTAGAGATACTCATCTTGTTACTGCGGAAAGGGTCCTATGCTACTTGAAAGGTACTCCAGGGAAAGGTATTCTATTTGCTAAGCATGGTCACATGAAGCTGGAGGCCTTTACTGATGCAGATTGGGCAGGATGTTTTGGAATGGTAGAATACTGATATGTTTCATTCTTTTGCCAATGGGCATATTTATACAGTAAGTTGCTGCAATAAATAGAAAGAAAAATAGAAAGAAAGAAAAGAAAATAGAAAGAAGAAAAAATAGAAAGAAGAGAAAATAGAAAGTACAAAAATAGAAAGAAAGAAATAGAAAGAAAAAACTTTCTAAATCAATCCTTCCACAGTCCTAGGAATATATACAATTCTATTTTCCGATCTGAACCAGTAACCCCACGTTTTCCAACACTCCCCCTCAAGCTGGTGAATAGATATCCTCCATTCCCAGCTTGGCTATAATTCTCCGAAAGTCTGTACTATTGAGCCCTTTAGTAAGTACATCGGCCAGTTGTCTTTTTGTAGACACATAGGGAGTGCAAATCAACTTACTGTCCAGTTTCTCTTTTATAAAGTGTTGGTCAATTTTGATGTGCTTCGTCCTGTCATGTTGAACAGGATTGTGAGCAATATTGATGGCTGACTTGTTGTCACAATATAGTTTCATAGGATCTTCTCGTGGAATCTTCAGGTCTTCTAAAATTATCTTCAACCAGAGTAATTCACACACTTCTTGTGCCATAGCCCTGAATTCTGCCGCTGCACTTGACCGAGCCATTACATTTTGCTTCTTACTCCTCCAAGTGACTAAGTTTCCTCCTAAGAAGGTACAGTAACTACAAGTGGACTGTCTATCTACTGGAGATCCTGCATAATCGACATCTGTATATGCTTTAAGAGTCGGTCCTCCATTTCTTCTGAATAAATTTCCTTTTCCTGGATTGGCTTTCAAATAGTGTAGAATTCGATGAGCAGCCTGCAGATGAACTTCTTTAGGATTATGCATAAACTGACTTATTACACTTACAGCATATGCAATATCTGGTCGTGTATGTGCAAGATAAATGAGTTTTCCAACTAGTCTTTGGAACATCTCCTTGTCTACACTTGCATTCTCGTGGGCTTCTCCAAGTTTATGAGTGGGATCTATAGGCGTGGAAGCTGGTTTACATGCCATATTTCCTGTTTCTCTCAAAAGATCAACAACATACTTTTGTTGAGAGATAAAGATGCCTTGTTTAGAATGTGCAACTTCAATTCCGAGAAAATACTTTAGTCTCCCCAAGTCTTTTATCTCAAATTCTCTGGCAAGGCAGCTTTTCAATGCTTCCTTCTCCTTTTTATCATTCCCAGTAACGATTATATCATCCACATAGACTAATAGTGCAGTAACTCCCCCTGAGGCTGTGTTTGATAAACAATGTGTGGTCACCTTGACTTTGCTTGTAACATGTACTCAGCATTACCTTCGTAAACCTTCCAAACCATGCTCTCGGAGATTGTTTGAGACCGTATAGTGCTTTCTTCAACCGACAAACTTTGTTCCCTTTAATGCCTTCTCCAAAACCCGGTGGAATGTCCATGTATATCTCCTCTTCTAGATCACCATGGAGAAACGCATTTTTTACATCAAACTGTTGCAAATCCCAATTATAGTTAGCAACCAACGACAGTAACACCCTTACTGTATTCATTTTAGCTACTGGGGCAAAAGTCTCCTGATAATCTACCCCATAAGTCTGTGTATATCCCTTGGCTACCAAGCATGCTTTGTACCTTTTTAATGACCCATTAGATTTGTACTTAATTGTGAACACCCATTTACAACCTACCGTCTTCTTGTTTCTTGGTAGATCCACAACTTCCCATGTGTTGTTTTTTTCTAATGCCTTCATTTCCACTCTCATGGATTTTCTTCACTCTTTATTAGAAAGTGCCTCGGCTAGAGTATTAGGAATTGGAATGATGTTACTGGCTAGAAAACTTTTATGGGATTTAAATAATCTTTGGAATGATACATATTTGGCTAAAGGGTACAATGGGCGTTTGGTACATTCTCTGGTTCCTTTTCTCAGTGCAATAGGTAGGTCATACTCATACTCAGACTGTGAAGGAGGTTTAGGATCTAAGCATCCCTTAGTTTTAGGATTAGGAGTTGAATCTTGGACTTGCACAGGTTGAGGATCTGGATTTTTCCTCCTAGAGTAAACTTGCATATATCTCACATTATCATGCACATCATTCGTGGGGTTAACAATGTCCGAATTTGGTTCAATGGTCGGGTTGTTTGACTCTTGTTGAGACTCGGGAATGTGGGGCCCAGAGGAATGTGACTCAGAGGGATGTGATTCTTGATGATTGAATGTCTGTGAGGAGGGTAAAACATCCAGGGAGAGTAGATCCGATGCCTTAATCTTCCATTAATGAGGGCTCCCCCTGAAGATAAGGTTGAGTGAAAAAAGATTTTCCTTCCTCAAATGTGACATCGATAGAGGTGTAGAATTTTCTGGTGGCTGGATGATAACATTTATAACCTTTTTGAGTTGGGGAATATCCCAAGAAGACACCTGATTGCTCGTGGGTCTAATTTTCCCTTATTATGGACATGAACAAAGGCAGTGCAGCCAAAAATTCTTGGTGTGAGATTATTTGAGGCTTCAATATCAGGGTAAAATTGAGAAAGGACTTGTATTGGGCTTCAGTTGTCAAGAACTTTAGATGGTAGTCTATTTATGGTGTAGGCAGCAGTAAGGACAACTTCCCCCCAATATTGTTTTGGCACCTGATTTTGAAAGAGAAAGGCTTGGGTGGTTTGCAAAAGATGGCCAT
Source organism: Nelumbo nucifera (assembly GCF_055504915.1). Taxonomy (NCBI): domain Eukaryota; kingdom Viridiplantae; phylum Streptophyta; class Magnoliopsida; order Proteales; family Nelumbonaceae; genus Nelumbo; species Nelumbo nucifera. Next base: position 70,486,214 of record NC_142653.1, read on the forward strand.
TTTTTCTCTCAGCTACCCCATTTTGTTGGGGAGTGTTAACACAGGAGGATTCATGCACAATGCCTTCTTTCTGAAAAAATGGGGACAAATTCTGATTAAAATAATCTGTAGCATTATCAGATCGAAACCTTTTAATTTTCACACCAAACTGAGTTTGGACCATGTTATGAAAGTTGGGAAGAATCGTACCCACATCAGATTTAGACTTAAGAAGAAAAATCTATGTGACCCTAGTGCAATCATCAATAAAGGTGACAAACCATCTGGAACCAGTAATGTTGGGAATTTGAGAAGGGCCCCATATATCTGAATGAATCAAATAAAAAGGAGTTGAAGATCTTTTATTGTTGATTGGGAAAGAAATCCTTTTGTGCTTAGCAAGTTCACAAACATCACAATGAAAGGTTTCAACATCAATTCCTTTAAACAAGGAATGAAGCATTGTTTTTAAAATAGGAAATGAAGAATGACCAAAACGGAAATGATGACGCCAAATTAAATCTTTATTGGAGGTAGATATGAATGACTCGTGTGTGACATGCATAACAGTGTGAGATGATTTGTTGGTTGCTTCAAGGTAGTAGAGTCCATCTCTTTCCTTAGCAAGTCCAATCTTCTTCCCCGAAACCTGGTCCTGAAATACACAGTAAGAAGGGAAGAACACAACATTGCAGTTCACATCCTGGGTGAGTTTATGTATAGAGATAAGGCTAGTGGATAACTTAGGAACATGAAGCACATTTTTAAGTAATAGGGATGGAGTAATTTGAATATTCCCAATCCCTGCCACTGTGGTGAAAGAACCATCAACAACAGAAATTTTTTTATTACTAGGACAGGGTGTATAGGTGAGAAAATGTAGTGAAGAGGGTGTCATGTGGTCAGTAGCTCCAGAATCAAGAATCCATGAAAAAACACTAGCCGAGGCATGTAATCCTAGAGATAAAGTCTCACCTGAGAGAGCAAGAGAGGTAGAACCACTTCCTGGTTTCAAGGATTTCAGGAAGCACCTTAGCCTTTCAATTTCTTCATCATTAAATGGTCCCTGACTTGAATGTTCTTGTTGTGGGGTTGTGGAGACATTATGGGCCTGTTGAACTCCTTTTGAAACTCCTTGATTTCCCCATTCCTTGCTGGATGTGGGAGGTTTCCCATGAAGTTTCCAGCACCGATCTTTCGTGTGTCTGGGCTTCTTGCAATAGGTGCACTAGAGGTTATCGTTAGAATCATGGGTGGTTGTGTAACGAGCCAAGTTGTGATTTTTCTCACCCTTTGAACCACTGTAACTTCCTCCCCTTGCCACCATGGCTGAGCCTTCGGGATCTTTAGGCTCAAGCATGATTCCACGGCGGCTTTCCTCAGCTCTGACAAGGGCTATGACTTCATTCAATGGAGGCACTTCTTCTTTGCCAAGAATTTGTATTCGGACCTGATCAAATTCAGCATTCAGTCCGACCAAAAAATGATACACCCTATCTCTTTCAATAAAATTCTTCAAGATCACAGCATCATCTGCGCACTTTGTCTCAAGAACCCGATAATGATCAAGCTCATGACATAAATTTTGCAGCAGATTTGCATACTCTATAACACTCTTGCTCCCTTGTGTGGCCGCCATAGTTTTCACTTTGACCTCATAGACACGAGCAGCGTCATGCGCTTTGGAATAGGTTTGTCGGACAACATCCCAAATAGCCTTTGCAGAGGGAAGAAACATACAAGTATCACTGATCTCGGGTGTCATTGAACTCCACAACCATGACATAATCATGGAGTCCTCTTCGTCCCAAGCATCAAATTTGGCTCGCCCAACCTTGGTCCTGTTCCAAGGAGGTGACTAATTTTTCCTTTTCCTTTTCCTTTCAAATAGGTATGCACTAGTTGTGACCACTTCAAGTAATTCTGGCCATTCAGTCTATATGTTGCTTGAATATTCTGCAAATCACCAGTGTGAGGATGAGAGTTTGTTGCTCCTTCATCGGTTTGGACGGGAGCACTTGTTGCAGTCATGTCGGACATTGTTAATGGAGGAAAAATAAGGCCAGCAGGAAAGGAGAATAAAGGAACACTTCTGGTTACAGATCAACACTGAAGGCCAGAAGAGAAAAACACAAAATACTGGCAATGAAGGCCGAAAAAATCTCAAGGTTGACAAACCTAGAGCTCTGATACCATGTTTTGGAATGGTAGAATACTGATATGTTTCATTCTATTGCCAATGGGCATATTTATACAGTAAGCTACTGCAATAAATAGAAAGAAGAAAAAATAGAAAGAAGAGAAAATAAAAAGTACAAAAATAGAAAGAAAAACTTTCTAAATCAATCCTTCCACAATCCTAGGAATATATACAATTCTATTTTCAGATCTAAACCAGTAACCCCACGTTTTCCAACAGATGTGTGGATGACAGGAGGTCCACCTCAGGTTATTGTGCTCTGGTGGCAGGAAATATTGTGTCTTGGAGAAGTAAGAAACAATCAGTGGTTGCTAGATCCTCAGCTGAAGCAGAATACAGGGCTATGACTCATGGTGTATTAGAACTACTATGGCTACGATCTCTCCTAGAGGAATTGGGGGTGGACTATGAGAAACTAATGATGCTCTATTGTGACAATCAAGCTGCTATCAACATTGCACATAATTCTGTTCAACATGACAAAACTAAGCACATTGAGGTTGATAGGCATTTCATAAGGGAAAGAGTCTCTTTAGGGGAAGTTTGTTTGCCATTTATCACATCAGAAGAGCAACTGGCAGATGTCTTGACCAAGGGAGTTCCAAAAGGGAAGCTGACACTGTATAAGCAAGCTGGGCATGAATGACATCTATTCTCAGCTTGAGGGGGAGTGTAAAGAAACTGGGCCGAATGGGCCCTAATAGCCTCTTATGTGATATCTTTGTCTTTATTTTTTATTTTATGTTGATGGGCCTCTCTTAATGGGCCTGTTATTTATTCATGTTTTATTTTCTTTATGTAATTGCCAAGCTGGCCGCCCACTTAAGGGCATATTTGTCATCATTATTTTTTTTTGGAAATTAATAAATAGGGTTAGGGTAGAAGGGTGGATCATTGAACTCCTTCTCTTACCTCTTCTATTCGACATACACATCTCTTGCACCATTATTCAGCTCTTATTTGTTCTGTTTCTCACTATTTTAAATCTGATATTAGAGGACTGATTTACATCTATCTTCATGTGATCATTATTCTTGAATAATATACCTCTACCTGGACATCTCTTCAAGTATGCTAGTATTCTCCCAACTGCAAGGAGGTGAGTAGTTCTAGGAGAATGCATGTATTGACTGACAACGCTGATTGCATAACTGATGTCTGGTTGTGTGAGACAAAGATAGTGGAGTTTTCCAACCAACCGTTGGAACATAGATTTGTCTTCAAGAGGCTCTCCACCCTCTGCACTGGTCTTGTGATTTTGTTCAATGGGTGTATCTGCAGGCTTAACACCCAACTTTTCAGTTTCTGCTAATAGATCTAGAACATACTTCCTTTGAGAAATAAAGATCCCGTGTTTAGATCTAGCAACCTCAATACCCAAGAAATATCGTAGCTCACCCAGATTTTTCATCTCAAACTCTTGATGAAGGAGTTGTTTAAGGGACTCAAGCTCACTGTTATCATTCCCTGTCACCACAATATCATCCACATATACAACAAGCAAGGTCAAAGAAGAGTCCACTCTTTTAATGAACAATGTATGGTCTGACTGGGCCTGTACATAGTCGAATTTTTCAAGGGCTTGTCTGAATCTATCAAACCAAGCTCTAGGGGACTGCTTTAGTCCATACAAGGATTTATTCAGCCGGCAAACCTTCTTACCTGTCTCTGCATCATAAAATCTAGGAGGTAATTGCATGTAGACTTCTTCTTGTAAGTCTCCATTTAGGAAGGCATTTTTAACATCCATCTGGAACAAGGGCCAAGAATATTTGGCTGCAAGGGCTAACAGAACTCAAATAGTAGTCATCTTTGCCACTGGAGCAACAGTCTCCAAGTAGTCTATACCATAAGTCTGAGTAAATCCTTTTGCAATTAACCGGGCTTTTGTACCTTTCAATGGAACCATCAGCATTATGTTTCACGGTAAATACTCATCTACATCCAACCGGTTTCTTTCCTTTGGGGTGGTCAACTAGCTCCCAAGTATTGTTCCTCAGAAGGGCATCCTTTTCAACCTTCATTGCATCTTTCCACTCAGAAACTAACAAGGCTTTCTGCACTGTTCTGGGAATAAAATATCAGCAATAGATGTGAGAAAGGATGAGGTCCAAGAATCTGAACAAAGCAAGTGCAACCAAAGGTTTTAAGGGGAACAGTAGATAATTCTTCATCGGGGTATAGAAGGGTAAACGAAGGCTTCATGTCAAGAACCCGTGAGGTAACTCGATTAATGAGATACACTGCTATAAGAATAGCATCACCCCAGAAACGGATAGGCACATTGGAGGTAAACATAATGCTTCTAGCCACCTCCAATATGTGCCTATTCTTCCTCTCGGCAACCCCATTCTGCTATGGTGTACAAGGACAAGTACTTGAAGGGATGAGAGATCCATCATATGGATAGCCGAACCCTGCAGGTAGGTAGGGCGAAATTTCAAAAATTTCTCTCTCCCATGTGGGAATCACATTCCCTGTTTTAGAAAATCTACATTTTCAAGGATCAATCTTGAACCTAAACCGAACCAGATCTAAAACCAAAAGGTAGGAGAGGGATATACCTGATACGGAGTAACAGTAACTCCCAATGAAGGTGTTCACACCCAAGGAAAACTCTAAAGACTGCTCCCACTGAAGATGACATAGTGTAGGGTGGAGTAGAATCAGCAGGTTCTTCACAAGAACTGAATCCTTCAACAAGAATTCGATGGAGGGTATGTGAGCACAACTTCATATCAGTTTTTCTCCAAAAACTGATATCAAGAACTCTTCTTGATCACTCCTACAGTGGAGATTGAACTAGCAAGGGCGGTAACAGGAGGAGGGCGCAAGAGCAGAAGATGGCGCAGTCTTACTGTAGCTGTCTTCTCTCTTTCTGTGATTTGAGATCTGTTGAGTTGTTGTGCCTATAGGTTCGCCCTCTTCCTTTTTTAGCCTTAAAGAGAGCTCCTAATCTCATTAGGAGTTTCCTAATCCAAATATGTATTTGGATCAGGACTTCTCTTTAAGAGATAAGGATAAGCCCTTATCTTATCTGCAGATTAGATCAACCCTCCTAATCTTATTAAGAGTTTCCAAATCCAAATCTGTATTTGGATTTGGACTCTCTGAGTGGATAGGGATAACTCCCTATCCTATCTGCTAATCCAAATCCCAGATCCGCCCCCTTCTTTAACTAATCAAATTAGACCAGTTCGAATTGGGCTTTAGGCCCATTAAGTCTATGTGCTCACTAACCTTCCAAACTACTGCCCAGTTGGGTTTCCTTGTATGGTGTGGGACCCAAACATTGATCTACACATCAGCCACATGGGTTCACCCTAGCCTCTGTTACAAGGCTTGGCCGAATTCACTGTTATGGACAGTGAACCCCTGAGCCCATCACCATGGGCTCTTAATGGGCCCAACACTTAAACTAAGTGGTCCCTGAGCCAAGCCACCTTATAAAAACCCAGGGACTGTGGGCAGATGCAAGATTAGCCCATCAGGTATTACCCTCAATGGTCTTACACTTAACCTCTCAGCCCATAATGATCAAACACTGTCCGACAAGAGAGGACCTCTCCCTCGACTGCAAGGTACAGTGCTGCACTCTCTACTCACATGGATCCCGGGAATTAAAACCTTTTGCAAACATTTTGAAACCGTAATATATATGTATATCTTTATATAAATATATTTTGCAAAAACAAATTTCAACGATTGAAATCGGCTGCCGGTAGTTTTGGTTTCCATCAGGGAGAGTGCATCCCCGATCAATACCTTTGTCCGACGAAAGGGCTGATCCTGTCACTATGATCACCCACTCAGATGAATTCTCGGACTATCCCAACATACCTAGGTTTTGACCCTCTCTAAGGATTTTCACTGGTTGGCATATCAAAGACAGCCCAATCCGACACCTAGTGCAATATCATAATCGAGTCTAGGGGTCAGGTGTAACATTCCAGTTTTGCCCACTAATCACCAAGGTCCAGGGCAATACTGGAATTCTGGTCCGGTTCAGGGTTTCAAGTAAACCTACACTGCATGTACTTTGGGTCTCACCCTGGCAAAATATCGGTGTGCACAACATCAAAAGAATTAATACTTATATTATTACTCAAGGAATAAGATGTTCTACAATGCTTTGCAAGCTCACAATCTCACATCTCAAATTTGACATCTGAACAGACTCAAACAAATTAGGAAACAAACTCTTCAAAGACTGAAAGGTTAAATGACCTAACCGATTATGCCAAAGCATAACCAGACTAACAGACTGAGAAACAAAAGACTTCTTATCTTCATGATCTTTCCAATGAGAACTCTCTCCAAGCAGATAGATCCTATTCGTCTCATGGCCAGTCCCAATCACCTTCCTTGTCTCCAAGTTCTGAAAAACACATCGGTCAAGTAAGAAGGTTACTGAACAGTTCTGATGTTTCGTAATACTACTGACTGAAAGCAAGTTAGTATCAAGCTTAGGAACATGCAAAACTGAGGATAAGGAAATGGTATTAGACAACTTGATGTCTCCCTTGCCAGAAATGGGAACAAGGAAACCATCAGCAATGGACACTTTATCTCTACCAGAAGATAAGTGATAGGTAGTGAACAGTGATGTCAAGCTAGTCATATGGTCAGATGCACCTGAGTCTATTACCCAACAATGTTCAGTGTTACCTGGAGCTGAAGCATGGTAAGCTGAGGCCCGAGTACCTGAATGAGGAAAGGTTGATGTGCAAGGAGCTGATGATGACTGAGGTGATTGAGCTGAATTCCCAACTTCCTTTTCCAACTGTGTTAGGGCAGCCCGGACAACAGCTAAGGTGTCTAGAGGTGTGCCTTTTGTGCCCGATGAGGATGCAGAATCGGTATTAACAGCCATATGGGCATTACCCCTTTTGTTCCTCAGTTTTGCTGGGACTAGATGAGGATGCAGCTTCCAACATGTGTCTTTAGTATGCTTAGGTTTCTTGCAATGTTCACACACTAGATCCCGCTTATCTTCTTTCTTTATATCCCTTTCTGTATCACCCCCAGACTTAGGTTTAACTGCTGCCAAAGTTGGTGGGAAGGGCTGATGTTGCATCATAACCTTTTTCCTAGTCTCTTCACTATGCACCAATGAGTAGGCTTGAGATAAGGTCACACTGTCCCTTGTTAGTATCTGTTGTCTCACAATATTATAATCAGAATTCAGATCAGCTAGAAATTCAAAAACCCTATTAGTCTCCACTTGCTTTCTATGAGTCTGTGCATCCTTCTGACTTTCCCACTCAAGTGTTTCTAGATGGTCAATTTCATGCCACAAAGATTTCAAAGTAGAGAAGTAAACAGAGACTGGTTTCTCTCCTTGTTTGAGGTTATTAACCTCACACTTCAATTCATAGGCTCTAGTAACATTAAGGGGTTGGGAGTAGGTCTCTTTCATGATATCCCAGATTTCCTTGGTTGTTTTTGCCCACAAATAGTTTTGGCTGATATGTGGCTGCATAGAGTTGCACAGCCATGTCATAACCAAGTAGTTCTCCTGAACCCATTTGGTATACATTTGGTCCTCCTTAGATGGTTCTTTCACATCTCCCAATAGGTAGTTAAGTTTTCCTCTACCCCCAACAACCATCATGGCCGATTGGGCCCATTCTAAGTAGTTGGATCCATCAAACCTCACAGTTGTAATCTGAAATGCATTCTCAGACATATTACCAGAATTGCTAGTTCCAAAAGCACCTTCCCCCTAATTCTTGAACTCCATTCTTGGTTAAGAATTAGCTATCAAAAACTTTTGAAGCTACTGTAATAGGAAACAACACCTAAGCAACTGATAACAGCCGACCTAGGTCTTCCACAAACAAGCGGAAAACAGAATTCTGTATGAACCCAGTTCAGATCTGATCTGAAACCAATCGACAGTTCTGAATTTTTAGGGTGAACCCAGTTCAGATCTGATCTGAAACCAATCGACAGTTCTGAATTTTAGGGTTTTCTCTCAAAACCCTAAAGAGAAAAAAGTTTCAGCCTTACCTCTTAGAATAGACCAAGATGGTTCTTTCAAGGTTGTTCTCAAGCAAAAACTTACTTTGTGAAAGAAGATCTCTGGCCGCCGCCTTCTGTCTAATGCGAAACCCTAATCTTGGGGATCCAAAGCCTTTTCTAATTCTTCCTGACTACTGGAACTCTCCCAGCCTTCTACAATCTTCTTAGTAGTAGCCGCACACTACCAGTAGCCTCCAAGAATAAGCCGATCCTCCTTCTTTGTCTCCCAGCCCTAGGCAACTCTCATGTGGTTGGCTGGATCAGGCTCACATGAGAAACCCTAATCCTTGCTCTAATACCAAGTAGTCGATCAAGACTACAATCGGTCTTGAATCCGAAAGTAAAAGAAAAATTTCAGGAGAAAAGAAGAAAAAAGGGAGAAAAGTAGAAGCACACAAAGGGTTTTAGAAAAGGAGAGAGAGAGGGTCGAATTGTTCTGATCTGCCGACCCACTCTTAATATTTATATGTTTACTAATTGTAAAAAGGCTGAATTGCCCTTATTGCTTACATGGCAAATAAACCAATAATAAAGCTGTAATAACTGAAATAACTACCAACTAACACCGACATAACTAACAAAGAATACATGCTGTGCTGCCATACGAACACAGTGGGGACCACAGCCGTGGGGTCCACATCAGTGTTCTCTACAATTATGAAAACATCCTGGACCTGAAGTAAGAAAATAACATTAATGACTCCTTGTCTATTGAACCTATGACTGTGAAACTTAAAACTTGATAAATTGATGACTAGAAAAATGACTCCTATGTGGCTACACCTTGGATCCCACTACAAACAATTTAAAATGATAAAAGTACCCTTGCAGGCCAAATCAGCCTAAAGCCAAACAGTTTTTGTCTTGCCAAAGCAGAAGTTGTTGATTGGTTTTCTTCTGCCTAGAATAGGTCGTTGAAGGTGTAGAGAGACTGGGCTGAATGGGCCCTAGTATCTATTCTTTTATTCTCGTAGTGTGTTATTTGTTTGTTAATGGGCCTGTCTTTATGGGTCTATTATTTCTTTTTTATAAGCTTTCTTTAAGTTCCTGCTTAGCTGGCCGCCCACTTAAGGGCATACTTGTAATTAGCTTAATGAATGAAGATTAACAAAAGGATTAGAGAGGGGAGAAAGGAGATCATCGAACTCTTCTTCTTCTTCCTCTTCTTTTTTCCATCTTCTTTCTTTGTACTGCTGTCCTCTACTTTTCTTCAGAAGAAAAACAGTCCTCTAAAAGAAATGGACTAATAAAAAATAATCAAAAGATGATAGAGAACAGCAGAAGAGAGAAGCAAGAAGATGGCAGCAATAAGGGTTCAGAGAGAGATTTTTGAATGTAATCCTCTCTTACACCCTAATCCCTTTTCATTAACTTAATTTACAGTAATTACACAAAGGTCCTTAATTGGGCGATTAATTTTAAGAAAAAACATAAGTAAGGCACATGTTGAGGCCCATTACAGCAAAGAACATAAACAAAAGAAACAAGAGAACAGTCTACGTGTTGAGGCCCATGTTGAGCATAGATGTCAATCATGCCAAGATTGCCAGTATCATGCTGAAGTTTGGCCTCGGGGATTCCCTTCGTAAGGATATCAGTTAATTGTCCTTCAAAAGAGATAAATGACAGACAAACTTCTCTAGAAGCCACTCTTTCATGGATGAAATGTCTGTCAACTTCAATATGTTTAGTCTTGTTATGTTGCTCTGGATTGTGAGCAATGTTGATGGTGGCCTGACTATCACAATATAACATTAATGGCTTATCATACTCAATACCCAATTCCTCCATCAAGGATCGAAGCCAAAGTAGTTTAGAAACTCCATGATTCATGGCTCTGTACTCAGCTTCAGCTAAAGATTTGACAACAACTGATTGTTTCGTTCTTTAAGTTCTTGCTTAGCTGGCTGCCCACTTAAAGGCATACTTATAATTAGCTTAATGAATGAAGATTAACAAAAGGGTTAGAGAGGGGAGAGAGGAGATCATCGAACTCTTCTTCTTCTTCCTCTTCTTTTTTCCATCTTCTTTCTTTGTACTGCTGTCCTCTACTTTTCTTCAGAAGAAAAACAGTCCTCTAAAAGAAGTGGACTAATAAAAAATAATCAAAAGATGATAGAGAACAGCAGAAGAGAGAAGCAAGAAGATGGCAGCAATAAGGGTTCAGAGAGAGATTTTTGAATGTAATCCTCTCTTACACCCTAATCCCTTTTCATTAACTTAATTTACAGTAATTACACAAAGGTCCTTAATTGGGCGATTAATTTTAAGAAAAAACATAAGTAAGGCACATGTTGAGGCCCATTACAGCAAAGAACATAAACAAAAGAAACAAGAGAACAGTCTACGTGTTGAGGCCCATGTTGAGCATAGATGTCAATCATGCCAAGATTGCCAGTATCATGCTGAAGTTTGGCCTCGGGGATTCCCTTCGTAAGGATATCAGTTAATTGTCCTTCAAAAGAGATAAATGACAGACAAACTTCTCTAGAAGCCACTCTTTCATGGATGAAATGTCTGTCAACTTCAATATCTTTAGTCTTGTTATGTTGCTCTGGATTGTGAGGAATGTTGATGGTGGCCTGACTATTACAATATAACATTAATGGCTTATCATACTCAATACCCAATTCCTCCATCAAGGATCGAAGCCAAAGTAGTTTAGAAACTCCATGATTCATGGCTCTGTACTCAGCTTCAGCTAAAGATTTGACAACAACTGATTGTTTCGTTCTTTAAGTTCTTGCTTAGCTGGCTGCCCACTTAAAGGCATACTTATAATTAGCTTAATGAATGAAGATTAACAAAAGGGTTAGAGAGGGGAGAGAGGAGATCATCGAACTCTTCTTCTTCTTCCTCTTCTTTTTTCCATCTTCTTTCTTTGTACTGCTGTCCTCTACTTTTCTTCTACTTGTAATTACCTACTTGAAGTAATGCAATTAAGGACAAAAAGAGATTTTGGGTTTTACATGCTTGTATATGTTTGCTTTTATTTTTAAGTTTTCATTTGAATATATTTTACATGTTATGTTTATGTATTTTAATTTAGATAATAGGTTTTTCAAAACATTTATTTTAAAATTTAAGTTTATATTTTTACTAACATTATGTTTCATATTTTTTGAATTTTTTTGCATATTTTAGCTTTTTTTTTTGTAATTTAGCGCCTTGCTTAAATGGGAGCGTGCCTCACCTTGCACCTTAGGTGCAAATTGGCCCTTGCGCTTTTTTTGTGCCTTGTGGTTTTAAAACACTGTTTAAAAGTGAGGAATTCCTCAATGATTCACTACTAGTTCCAAACCCCCATTCACTTTGGTAGGACAAACCCTGTCTCACTTGATGAAGGCCATTACCCAATGTTGGCCATAGTCATTTGGGGTCTTGGATGGGGTAGACTGGGTATGGTCCTAACCTTTTGCATTTTTTGAACAAATAGCCACCCTCAGACTTCAACTCATGTTCTCATGCTTGCTGTCCAAGATTTTCATTGCACCATGTCCTACTCTCTTAACAATTGCAAATAGGACCTAAAAATTGAGGAAAATATTCTAGAAAGGACCAACAGTGGATGATATTTGCAATGCTGATAATAAGGTGTTCATCTGCAAGCTGGATTTTGAGAACACTTATGACCATGTGCATTGGTTTCTTGAAGTTTGTGATGAATAAGTTGGGATTTTATATTGATGAACCAGATGATGGGTATCTTTCTTCTAACCATGTTTTACAATCTCTGGAATAGAAGCTAAATACAGAATTATATCCTATTTTGAGACTGAAATATGGAATTTGTCAAGCAAAAAGAAGAAAGTTTCTTTTCTTTTGGCAGGTTGAAGTTGAAAAGCCCCCTTTGGGAATGAATAAATTGTATAGTGATGCAACATATTAATATTAACAATCTTTGAAACATTTAGGATCACGTCTTTGATTGTTAGTGTCGTTATGACCTCTATAATTAATATTAAGAATCTACTCTGTCTTGTACACAAAGATGCATGTCAGTATATTCTATATAGTTTCTCTTCCTGGTTCTTACAACATAACCTAGGAAACAACAAAGTATGCACCTTAAGAACGAAGAAAATCAGATAAAGGAATCATTCAAACTATCATATGGTTGTTGCATTTAAGGCTTCTGGTGGTTGGACTATGCATTTGGTGCTGTTTATATGCAATATGCTTTTTTTGAAGCTCTGTAATTTTTACTATTTTAGAGCCTATAACCCCTTCCTGTGTACATCCTATATTTTCCCTCTCATTGATAATCAAAAAGTTTTGTTGTTGTATGAGATGAGTAATTTAAAAACAGTTCTTGTATGCATCTTGCAAACTCATTTTCTTTTTGCTGGAATGTTAATTTTATTTCTTATGTTTGTATTCTGCTGAGTTAGGGTTCATTTGGACTAGTTAAAGTAGTTTTTTTCTTCGTTTTTTGCTTTATAACTTAAGTAGGGGTATAAGGGTCCTTTCTCTTATAATTATGGTCGCCCTATATATATTAATATAAACTGGCGCCGCCAGCCGGCGGATGTTGACTCCAAAACACTCTTCTTCTCTTCTCTCCTCTCCTCTCTTTCTCTTCTCCTCTATTCGGCTGTTAATATTGTATCAGAGCGGTTCTGCTAGGCCTGTGAGCAGATCAAAAAGTTTCCACTTCCTCAACTTTTTGTCTTCTTCAACTGTGATCAAAAGGACAAGCCTACGACTGGTATAGATCCTTTTAATATTTTTTTCTTTTATCTTGGTCATGTACCAAGAAAAACCATATGAATAATCCAAACTGCTGAATTCCTTCTGAGAAGTTGTGAGGTTTGAACCTCTTTTTTTATGGATCGTGTGATCCCATATCTGAAAATACAAATCTGTAGGGTGTGGATGACCTGATTTTTTAACCCTTGTGGTGTGACTGTACTGGTTTATGACCCCTCCTAGCAGTCGATGTGTTTGGATGGTCTAGAAGTTGGTCGAGTGTGACTGTTAGGACATTTCAGCACTGAGATCAACCTAAAATCTTGCCTTTTTTGGACAATCTAAGCTGGTTTGTGGTCAGATTGTGTCCAGATTGCAGTGTGTCCATGTGGGCTTCATCTTTGGTGTGTTTCTAGAACTGTTTTCTTGGTGATAGGAGGGATCATAAGGTGTCTGTAAGATCTGAAAAGTGTTTGAATCATGTCCTCTGAGAATTTGCAACTTCTGTAATTTCAAGAGGTCAAAATGGAATGAGTGGGGGGATGGATATGAGTTTCCCCATGGCTGTAATCCCCTTTGATGGATTGAACTATCTTGAATTACTGCTAGAGGAAAAATTGGGTATATTAATAGTAAAGTGAAAGAACCAAAGACTGATAGTGTTGAACATGACAGATGGGACCAAGAAATATGGTGATGTCATGGCTTTTGGTTTCCATGCTGCCACAAGTAAGGAAGATTTTTATGTGGGCTGAAACAGCTTGTGAAATATGAGAACAAGCAAAATCTACGGAGAATTTACCAACCACCCAATAACTATGTATTTATCTTGCATCCATTTCTCATATGTAGGGTTAGACTCATCCAGCATTGCCTTACTACCTGTTAGAAACCCTTGTTTACCTCTACTACAGACATGGATCTTAATAGATTGTGCCCACGCAAGGTAATTTGTTCCATCAAGTTTAATTGTGGTCACTCCTATCAAAAGGAACCTACGGGGCCAACCCCCGACACCGGGATCTTCTTCACCTCACTTCCAGATTGCTCCATCAATTAAACGAAAATAAAAAAAAAAACAATGTTTTTAACCTTTATAGACCTAACTAAGGTCAATCAAGCACTCACAAGCCCCAAAGCTACGGTTTCACCGTACCTGGCCTCCAAGGAGAAAGAGAGAAGAGATAGCCGCTCAAACTAGAGCTATCCAAACCACTTCCAATTGCAGCCGCCCACTTTTGGAGAGAAAAAGGAACCCTCTAAGTCTTGAGCGTTGTTGTTAGTTTTAAATTGTTTTTTCTTATTCATGTTGTTACAATGTTGTCAGCTTAGATTGCTGGCAGCATGTTCTTTTCTTTTGTTTAGGGTGTGCTGCCATGGTGCCAGGGGCCTATTTGCAATTTCTTAGAATTGTTATAAACTTTTAAATAAAAGGGAAGCCGGGTGCCACCAGCTCCAAATTCTTTCAACCCTTCATATCTTTTTCTCTTCTTCTTCTTCTTCTTCTCCTCTTCTCTCTTATATCTCTCTCTCTTCTCTGTTATTCCTCTTCTTCGTATGATTACATGGTATCAGAGCAACACGCTGGGCAATAGGAGTTTTCTTTCGCTAAGAAGTATTCACTCAACCCAGGCGTCAATCTCTTTTCTTGGACTGTGAAGACAAAATTTTCAAATCGGACTGATCAGAAATAACTTTCGTCTCTTCTTCTGGGTTCTTCCTTGGTCGTAGCACCAAGGTAACCCTAATTGGTGGAAGCCGATGCTGTGAAGCTTCCTTGCCTCCTTCGACTGATGCTGTGAAGATTCAAAAAACGTTCTTTTGACCTTTGACTGGTGCTGTGAAGACCTGGTTCCTTCGAATGATGCTGTGAAGACCTAAAAACTTTATTTTTTGACCTTCGGCCGATGCTGTGAAGGTCTGGTTCCTTCGACGAATGCTGTGAAGACCTATAAACTTTCTTTTTTGACCTTTGGCTGATGCTATGAAGGTCTGTTATGTTCCTTGCACCTTCGTACAGATGTTGTACAGGGGTGTGTGATCCCTTTTGTCCAGGTATATGCTAGAATTAGTCTGTGAAGTGTGGAATATACAACAGTATACTTGGTACAACAGTATTCTTCTTCTTCCTGGATTGTTTATGTGCTTCAACAGTGTGCACATGTTTTCAGAAGTAGGGTGTGGTGTTTTGTGCCTTGATTGTGACTGTTAGAAATAGTACTGGTGTGAGGACTGGTCTTGTGCACCTGCAGTTTTCCTGTTTTGGCTTGTAAACCTGCCTTTGAAAATGACGAATGATGATTCTGCATCATCTGGGGTTACATCAACCCATAGTACAGCAGGTATGGGGAATGAAAGCATGATGTTTCCTATGCCAATAACCCCTTTACATGGTCTGAACTACCCGGAGTGGGCCAAAGGTGTAAAACTTTATGTAGCAGCAAGGGGAAAAGCTGGTTACATAAATGGAAGGGTGAAAACCCAAGAGTGGGACTGCTGAACATGATCGGTGGGACCAAGAAAACAATATGGTGATGTCCTGGCTCCTTGCAGCCATGGAATCTGATGTGAAAAAGAATTTTATGTGGGCAGATACTGCAATTGAGATATGGGAACATGCCAAGACCACCTCTTCAGAGCAAAGGCACTTTGCTAAGATCTACTAGTTGCAAGCTGAATCCTCAACTTGTAAACAGGGAAACCGCAGCTTATCAGCCTATTATTCAGCTCTTACTTCAGGCCAAGACCACCTCTATCAAGCTATAGAATGGAAACATGAGGATGATGCTAGAGCCTATAAGAAGCTGGTCTCTCAGGAGCGGGTTTTTTCCTTCTTGTTAGGACTAAACCCCATATATGAACCCCTTAGAGTTCAGATTTTAGGAAAGAGTTGCCCTCAATCCAAGAGGTGTATTCCCTTGTTCAGTCTGAGGAAAGTAGGCGGAGTGTGATGGTTACAACTGAGGGGGAGCAACAAGTGGCATTAGCTGCAATGGGTGGAAATAATGTAGGAAAGAAAAACGATTCCTGGAAAGCCGATGACAAGGATAAGTTCTACACTCACTGTCGTCGTGTTACGGTCTGACACAGGCTTAGCCTTGCCTACGCTTGGCAGGCTTACGTTAAGGGACACCACCGTCATTTTCGCCTGTAAGATTTTTGGGAGAATTGATGTCATCTTCAGGCAGACCACCAAAAGCTTAACGTACTCTTTGAGGAGGGGTGGTCGACCTCCTTGGGTGCCTAACCTTGGCACTCCTAGACCTTCATCCCTTGTGGGGCGACCCTAGTTAATGGCTAGCATGGCTACCAGGGTTCCTCATGGGCGCACATATGCTCATGGGGATAGTGTTGGACCGGCACTGCGTTGCCGACGCTCAAGGGAGGCTTGGCATGCGGGCCTGGCTCAAGCATGACCCTTCACCACGCCAGCCCCTAGCCCAAGCTGAGTGAGCTACCCCATTGCCTCTAGCACACGGGTGTGTTCCGGCCCAAGCGGTTGCCTATCAACATGGCACACAGGTGCCTATCATCATCGGCATACAAGAGACCCTTCACATCGGTGCCAAGTCACCTCCTCAGCGCACAGTCGCCTTGCATTATGGTTGTCCCCCTTTAGCACGTAAGCGGCACCTTCCATGGACCGGTCTGAGCCAGCTGAGTGCCCCGGCCATTGGACTTGAGGTCATGATCCAGTGCTACTGACCTTGGTGGAGCCATCTCATCGGGCAACTCCTAGCCTCTAAGCGCATAAAGGCTTGTCTTGGACGCCGCACGGGTTCTTCCGCTGTAGAACTACCCCTGTGACAGTCGTTCAACACATACGCACGACACATGTTGGGAGCTCCATGGGAGACCAAAGTGGATTGTAAAGAACCAAGAGCAGGGTAGGTATAGAGTCAGAAGAAGCCTAATACAACACACAATGCAACAAATGTGGTAACCCAAGAAACTCGGTCTGTTGTGGTGCCAACTGATACTACTCGAGAACACTTCATTGGTTCTGACCCCAAGGAAGACATTATGAACTCCTTCTGTAGTCACTTGTTATCATATGGTAGGGCCTTACGCCAGATGGACAGATCAGTTGCTGGTAACCTTTCTACTTTGTTTGCGTCTACATCAGGTAATGCAGCTTTTGCCTTCCACGTCTCCATAGCCACAGATTCCCCCTGGATCATTGACTCAGGGGCTTCTAATCACATGACTAGTAAGCCAAACCTATTCAGTTCTTATAACCTTTTGTTAGGAAGGGATAAAGTGAGACTTGCAGATGGCTCTTTCTCTTCCATTACAGGTCAGGGATCAAACTTAACCTGAGTAATGTTTTGCATGTCCCTTAGCTACCTATCAACCTTCTTCTATTAGTAGTATCACAAATTTATTAAACTGCAGTGTAACCTTTTTTCTTAATTCATGTATTTTTTAGGATCTAACTTCTGGGAGGATGATTGGTAGAGGAAGCTTAGTGGATGGTCTCTACACTCTCGACAGCAAGGCTGGTTTCTTGGTGTCATCTTCAGAGTCTTATAGTTGGTCAAATAAGGGTCAAATTGTTTTGTGGCATAATCGGTTAGGACATGTGTCTTTTGAAATAATAAAGTCTTTGTTTCCGTTTTTATTTAAGTCCTGTTCAATCTCAGATTTCCATTGTCAAACGTGTCAATTGAGCAAGCAATGTAGAACAATATTTTCTTCAAGTAATAAAAATTCAAGTTTCCCTTTCCATATTGTGTATTTTGATGTGTGGGGGCCCACTACAATAACTTCGGAGGGCGAGTATAAGTACTTTATCACATTGGTTGATGATTTCTCCCGTTATACATGGATTTTTCCCATGCGTAATAGAGACGAAGTCCCAAAGATTGTAAGAGATTTCCAAAGAATGGTGTTTACACAATTCCATGTGGAAGTTCAGATTTTTCAATGCGAAGGAATATTTCCATGGTGAACTAAATGAGTTCTTTGCTTCCCATGGGTCGATTCATAGAAGCTCATGTGCAAGAACACCACAACAAAACGGTGTTGCAGAAAGAAAAAACAGACACCTCCTTGAGGTAGCCCGAGGGATGATGTTACATATGAATGTTCCCAAGTGATTTTGGGTTGATGCTGTACTTGCTGCTGCTTATGTCATAAACCGCATGCCCTCCAGAGTGTTAAATTACAAGGCCCCTCATCAGTTAATTGTTTCCTCAGTCTCCTCTTTTTTCAATTCCCATGAGGGTGTTTGGTTGTCGTGCCTTTGTCCATGACTTGTCCCCATCCCATGGTAAGTTGGACCCTCGGTCTATTCCATGTGTCTTTCTAGGGTATCCCTCTTCACAAAAGGGTTATCGATGCTTTGATCCCGTTGGTCATAAGTTCTTTGTCTCCATGGATGTCTCTTTTTTTGAGTCTGAACCATTTTTCCCTGGTCATAAGTTCTTCGTCTCCATGGATGTCTCCTTTTTTGAGTCTGAACCATTTTTCCCTACTTCTCCTCAAGGGGAGAGTAATGTGGAAGAGAAGTCGGCCCATGTTCGTCAAGTCTCCCTTCCTTCTATTCCGAATCCCGTTCCTTTTCGTGTCTTCCAACGTCAATGCCGTAGAGATCAACAATGTGACAAAGGTGTGGAGCCACCAAACACTGAGGAACCAACACTATTTGATTCCCAGGAGGTAAGTCCAACACTTGTTGATCCCATAGCCCCCGTTTCGGTGTGGATGACCTTGACATTCCTATTGCTCATAGAAAAGGGGTCAAGTCATGCACCACCAAACACCCCATTACCCAATATGCGTCCTATGACCACATTTCCCCTTCTCACCGTGCCTTCCTATCTGCAATTGATAGTATTCCCATACCCAGAAACGTGGTAGAAGCTTTAAAGTACCTTGAATGGACAGATGCTATGAAGGAGGAGATCAATGTCCTCCACAAGAATCAAACATGGGAGTTGGTGGATCTTCCAATAGGGAATGACCCAGTGGGGTGTAAGCGGGTGTTTACAGTGAAACACAAGGCAGACGGGACAGTTGAAAGGTACAAAGCAAGGCTGGTAGCTAAAGAGTATGCCCAAGTTTATGGTGTTGACTATGATGAGACATTTGCCCCAATAGCCAAGATGAACTCAATACGGGTTCTTCTATCATTAGCTGCAAACCTTGATTGGAAATTGCATCAACTGGATATTAAGAATGCCTTTTTGAATAGTGATCTGGAGGAGGAGGTGTACATGGTTCAACCCCCTGGTTTCTGTACCAAAGGAAGTGAGTAACGTGTGCAAACTAAGAAAGTCTCTCTATGGTCTAAAACAATCTCCTCGAGCGTGGTTCAGTAAATTTCATATGGCAGTTCAACAAGTGGGGTTCAAGCAATGTTAATCTGATTACACTCACTTTGTGAAGAGATATCAGGAACAAGTGGCTGTGTTGATAGTATATGTAGATGATATCATCCTTACAGGAAACTGGAGCACAAAAATACAAAAGTTAAAGGAATTCCTAGCTTCTCAATTTGAAGTGAAAGATCTGGGCCCCCTAAAGTACTTTCTTGGAATTGAAGTTGCCCGCTCAAAAAGGGGCATCTTCATCTCTCAAAGGAAGTATATCCTAGATCTGTTACAAGATATAGGCAAGTTAGGTGCAAAACCAGCCGATACCCCTATGGATGTTGGCAATAAGCTAGGAAATTGTGATGGTGAACCACTAAAAGATGTGAAACAGTTTCAAAGACTAGTGGAAAGGTTGCTTTATTTGGCCATGACTCGCCCAGACATTGCTTACTCAGTTGGGGTCCTAAGCCAATTCATGCATTCCCCTAAAAGACAACAAATGGAGGCGGCAGAGAGGATTCTTAGGTACTTGAAGAAGTAAATGGGAATAGGGTTACTATTCAGCAAACATAATCATTTGAAGGTGGAAGTCTACATAGATGTTGACTAGGCAGGAGCTGTGGATGATAGAAAATCCACAAGTGGGTATTGTACCTTTGTAGGGGGAAATCTAGTGACATGGAGAAGTAAGAAGCAAACTGTAGTGGCAAGGTCAAGTGCTGAAGCAGAGTATAGAGTTATGGCACATGGGGTGGCTGAAGAACCTTCTAGGAGAACTTGGGGTTACTGTCCACAATCCTATGTCCCTCTACAGTGACAATAAGGCAGCCATTAACCTTGCCAGTAATCCAATCCTACATGATAGGACCAAGCACATTGAGGTGGACAAGCATTTCATAAGAGAAAAGTTGGGAAAGGGAGAAATTTGCACCTCATGTCAAATCTAAGGAGCAACTTGCTGATGTTCTCACAAAAGGACTTCCACACCTACGACACAATGAGCTGTGTGACAAGTTGGGTATGATAGATATATTCAACCCAACTTGAGGGGGAGTGTTAGTTTTAAATTGTTTTTTCTTATTCATGTTGTTACAATGCTGTCAGCATGTTCTTTTCTTTTGTTTAGGATGTGCTACCAAGGTGCCAGGGGCCTATTTGCAATTTCTTAGAATTGTTATAAAACTTTTAAATGAAAGGGAAGTTGGGTGCTGCCATCTCCAAATTCTTTCGACCCTTCATATCTTTTTCTCTTCTTCTTCTTCTCTCTCTCTCTCTCTCTCTCTTTCTTCTCTATTATTCCTCTTCACATGATTACAAGTGTCACACCCAAACAGCCTCTTCAACCCGTAACTAGAAATTCTCTAGTCGGCTAGGGTTTTGGGAAAAAAATTTGCAGTCCCACTTTCTTGGCAATCTTTGACCAGATTCTGACTCTCCAAACCCTCTACCAACTAGGCAAACAAGATCTCTGAATAATCAGCAATTTATCTCTCCATACACCTTTCGATTAGAAAAAAGGTGTATGGGAAAAAAAAGGAAAAAAAGAAAAACGGAAGGGAGACCTGCTCTGATACCAAGATGTGATTCAAACTAATAAAATCAGTAGAATATTTCAAAATAAAGCAAAAGAAATTAGAGAAAAAGAAGGAGACAACAAGAAGGAGGAAGATTGGAGAAGAAAGGAGAAAGAAAGGAATCTCCTCTTTCCCCTACTCTAATCTTTTATTAAATTTACTTAAGTTACATAAATTACAAGGAGGCCCTTAAGTAGGCGTCCACATCAGCACTAAACTTAGAAAACATAAATAAGAGCTAAAGGCCCATAAAGAAAAGGCCCAATAAGAAAGCATAACAAGAACGAACTAATAAGAAAGACACTAATGGGCTAGGGCCCATTCGGCCCAGTCTCTCTACATCATTTACTATCACAATATGAAGCGTAGCTTGGTGGTTTAGAATCGCAGTGACGGTTGGGTGCGCACTAGGTGACCTGAGTTTGAATCACCATGTGCGTCTTTTTATAGAGACTTAGAGAATAGAAAGACACAACTTATCATGCATATCGGTCGGTAGCGGTGCATATTAGCCAATACAACGCAATACAGGCTGATACACATCTGTATTGGTTCGATACATTTTTTTTTGAGAAAATTTAACCAGATTTCATTAAGAAAAAGAGAGGGAACAAGGGGAGATATACAGAACAGGAGAAGAACCCCTACTAGTTACAACAGAGGAAGCTTGTCGCAATACAAATGCTCCAAGTACACACCAAATTTAGCTAGGCCATCTGTAGTATGATTCTGTTCCCTAGGAATCCAAACTATGTTAACATTCAAATAATTCAAAGAATCCCAAGCCTCTGTCAGATAATGATTCAGTCTCCAAGTACCCCCCTCTTTGTCTCTCAACCATTTTATCATATTTGTTGAATCTCCTGCAATAGTCAAATTCTGAATTCCCAAATTTTTTATTATCCTGATTCTGGTGAGAGCAGCCATCACTTTAGATAGCCTGATTCTGGCCCAAACCAATTGGGCCACTAAACGTCCATCATATATTTCCCCTTTCATCCCTTACTATACCTCCAATACCAGCAAAAACAGGGTTGCCTAAGGCACAACCATCAAAGTTATGGGTAATCACCCCTTCACAGAAAAGAACGGGGTGTCTCAAGACCGTTTTCTGGGGATGAGGGAAAAACAGAAAGGGGTAAACATCTCTATTAATATCATTGACTGAAATTCCTTTGAACAGATCTGAATTCACCGTTCAGAGATTGCAAAGGTAAGTAATATCTGATATTAATTCCTCTAGGGTTCTGCTTTTATTATTGAAGAGGCGATTGCTTCTTTCATCCCAAACGCCCCACAACACTGCATGTAACACTGATTGCCAAAAGACTTTATCCCTTTTACTTAAACCTGTTCCTTGCCATTGGTGCAATATGTCCATAATGTGTTTTGGGAAGGCCCAGCTATAACCTGCCATTTTCAAGAAGTATGACCATATCCTTTGGGTAAACCTGCAATGAAGAAAGATGTGATCTGCAGATTCACCCTTGCTGAGGCATAGAATACAAACATGGGGAGAAATGAAGCATCTACCCAAGAGTTTTTTCTGAAGGAGATCGCAAGTATTAACTTTTTGGAGACAAGCTTCCCAAACAATGAAGCAAATTCTTGTAGGAATGTGGCTACACCAGATTTTCTTATAAGGAAAATAGGAATGATGTTCCTCACCGATCAAAGCCCTGAACATATGCTTAGAAGAGAATTCGCCATTTGGGTGTAGGGTCCAGATTCGGTTGTCAGAATAAGAGGGGAAGATGTATGCTTCTTTGAGGGTCTGAATTAGGGCTATTAGATCAGGAATCTCTGAGTCCCTAAGGGGTCTTCTGAGGTGGAGGTTTAAGGAATTCTCGGCAGTTTGGTTTGGAAGGCAGGAAGAAATAGTGGCTTCTTGGTTGAGGGATAGGTTAAAAAGCCTAGGGAAAGAGGCATCCATGGTGGAATCCCCCCACCAAATATCTTTCCAGAATTTAATTTTAGATCCATTTCCCACTATATACCTTATAAAAGGAAAGAAAGAAGTATGAATGGAACAGATACCTTTCCAGGGATTTGTGGACTTTGTCCCGTTCAAATGGAGATTGCAATCCCACCCATTTGAATTTAGACTGTATTTGCTTGAGATGACAGCTGTCCAAAGAGCATTGGGTTCTTTTGGAAATCTCCATAGCCATTTGCCTAGTAGAGCAGAATTTTTCTCTTTAAGCTGTCCAATACCCAAATTACCTTCCTCTTCAGGTCTGCATACTTGTTTCCAGCTGACCAAATGGCTTCTCTTTTCCCCACCACCTTTCTAAACAAAGTTCCTTTGGAGCTTCTCAATCTGATTTCTGACTTTGGTTGGAATCTGGAAGACTGAAAGAAAGTAGACTGGTAAATTTGATAAGGAGGCTTTTAATAGTGTAAGAAGGATCACTTAGTGAAGTGGGAGGTGGTTTCTAGGAGTAGGGATGATGGATGTCTTGGGTTAGGAAATATAAGATTAAGAAACACGACTTTGCTGGGGAAATGGATTTGGAGACTACCGATGGATGCAGGACTCGACCCTGGGGCTTCTCAGTGTTCTCCTTAGAAAGCTATTCAAGGTATTTTTCCTCTTATGCTTCCTTATTTCAAATATGATGTTTGCGCTGGAAATAAAGTCTTGTTTTGGGAAGATGTTTGGGTTGGTGAAAACTCCCTTAGAGATAGATTTCCTTCTACTTACTCCTTGTCAGAAAACAAAAGAAAAGTGATCTCTTCAGTGTTTGTTCATAACTCCTGGGATTTGGGCTTGAGAAGAGGTCTAAGGGATTCTGAAATGGGGATGGTTGATGATTTGATCACTCAGTTAGGGGAAGTCTTTCTTGATCAGTCTTGTAGGGATAGCAGAATTTGGAAACCTTCCCCTTCTGGTTTTTTCAATTGCTCTTCTTTCTATAACATTTTGCTTCAGACCTTTAAACTTGTAGGGAACTTTCCTTCAAAGGAGGTGTGGGGTAGCCTTGTACTCCCAAAAATTCAGGCCTTTTGCTGGGAAGTGGCACTCCAAAAAATCAACACCTTGGATTTATTGCAGAAAAAGAGGCCGAATATGTACCTCTCCCCCCATGTTTTTTGCCTTTGTTTGGGTTCTGTTGAGACAATTTCACATTTACTAATCTCATGTCCCTTTGTGTTCTTTATTTGGCCTTGGTTCTCTTCTCTCTTTGGCTGCAGGTGGACTCCCTCCTCGAGTGTGGTGAACCTCTTTGATCCACCTTTTTATAGGCAACCAACGGTTTGTGGAAGGATTATGTGGAGAGCCACTAGAGCTGCTATATTGTGGTCAGTGTGGGAAGAAAGAAACAATAGGATCTTCAAAGGCTGTTGTAGATCCAAGGAAGAGGTTGTGGAAGGAATAACTACTAAAGTTATCCATTGGTTGAAATCCTGTGATCTTTTTAAGGATTTCTCAGTTGAAGAAATTTATAGAAGTTGGGGTATTATAGCATCTACTACTACTTCCAAAGCTATGATACAGGAAGTTTGGTCCCCACTGGCACAACAAAGGGTGAAATTGAACTTTGATGGAAGCTCTATAGGTAATCCAGGCCCATCTGGTATAGGAGGTGTTTCCAGAGATAATGAAGGCAAGATAATGGCTCTGTTTTCAGGTCCAATAGGAGTTGGAGATTCCTTAAGAGTGGAAATATTGGCACTACACCAAGGTGTAAAACTGGCCAAATAATTGGGGCTACAGCAGATTGAGATAAAGGGAGACTCCAAGTTGGTAATTGGGTGGATGCAATTAAGGCAGCTGGGAATTTGGCAATATAGACAGCTGATAAGGGAAATTCTTAGCATAACAAGGGAGGTGGGTGTTTGGTTCAAGTGGGTAAGGAGATCAGCAAGTAGTTTTGCTGACGCCCTAGCAAAACAAGGGACTGTAAGGGAGAGTCTTTATTGGGCAATGCTGTAATGTTTGATGTTTATTGGATCAACCTTTTCTAATAAGAGTCGACTTCTGTATTTCAGTTTAATTTATCTCTCTAATGAAAGTTATCGTTTCTGATAAAAAAAAAAGTGTAAGCCTACCTCCTTTTGAGAGATAACACTTTTTCCTAGTCGAAAGCTGCTTCTCACATTTCTCCACCATAGGTCTCCAAAAATTAAGGGATTTTGGATTCCCCCCAAGAGGCATCCCAAGGTAGGAAATGGGGAGGTACTCCTCTTTGCACCCCAACAAAGATTTGAATCTTCTAGAAGTTCCACTTCCACTGAATTAATAGCTACAATACTACTTTTGCAGAAATTAACCCTTAATCCAACGATGAGCTCAAAACATTTGATTACCATTTTAGTGTTTGTGATGTTGGTTGTGGAGGCATCCAAGAACAGGATATTGTCATCAGCGAATTGTAGGTGAGAGATGTGAATCTTATTCCTACCCACTTCAAATCCTTTCACCAAGTTGAGAAGAATGGACTTGTCAAACAGATAGTTAAATATATCTATCACCAAAGTGAATAATAAGGGGGAAAGAGGGCAACCATGTCTTAGACCCCTACTAGCCTTGAAATAACCTTTCGCTTCACCATTTATCAATATTGAAAACCAAGGAGAGCCAATACATCCTTTAATCCACCTGATTCATTTTCTACCAAGACCTCTTAGCCTTAAGCAATCAAGAATACAGTCCCAATCCACTTTATTGTATGCCTTTTCCAGATCAAGTTTCACAAGGACCCCCAGGATCCCAGATGATTTTTTGTCTTCCACACACTCATTTGCAATAAGAATGCTGTCTACAATTTGTCTTCCTTTCACAAAAGCAAACTGATTTGAGGAAATTAGATCTTCAAGGACTTCTTTAAGTCTGTTGACCAGTACCTTTGCCAAAATTTTATATATGCTCCCAATCAAAATAATAGGTCTAAAATCTTTAACTTCCAAAACTCCCCCTTTCTTTGGGATGAGGCAGAGAAAGGTAGAGTTTAGACCTTTGTTAACAATGGCAGAGGAGTGGAAATCCCTGAAAAAATCTATAAGATCTGTCTTTACAATTTCCCAACACTTTTGCAAGAAAAGAATAGGGAAGCCATCCGGCCCTGGAGTCCTATCTCCATCCATGCTGAAGATAGTCTTTTTAACTTCCTCATCAAAGCTTCTTTCCAACTAGTCCCTCTTTTCAGCTGATAGGGTTGCCTTCCCAATTGTTTAATGTAAATTGGTTTTCACTATCCTTGGAGTAGAGGTTTTAAAAAAGGAAAGGAAAGCTTCTGAAATTTCCTCAGTATTCTCCACTTCCCTCTGGTTCAGATTTATCTTAGAGATACAATTCTTCCTACTCCTTCCTGAGGCATAGGTGTGAAAAAATCTGGAGTTATTGTCCCCTTCTTTTAACCATCTCACTCTTGATCTTTGTCTCCAATAAATTTCTTCCCTTCTAACTAGTTGTTCGCATTCCTTTTTTAAATCTTCTCTTCTTTTTTTGTTTAAGGCATTAAGGGTCCCATTTTGCTCTCTACTATCCAAATCCTCTAGTTCCGAAAGGATTCTTTTCTTCTCTTCTTCAACAGCTTTAAATTCTTCTCTCCCCCAAGCTTTAAGATTTCCGAAAGGAGTTATTGTTTATGGGATATGCTTCTATTCGTAGCGTGTGAATCATATCATATCAATATTTAAATCCTTGGAGAAGATTAAGAGACTAAATAGGCATCATTCTCTCTATTTTCCATTTTGTCTTGTGCCCATCTTCTCCCCCTTTATGAATGCCATATACTATCTATTTTTGTTTTTGTCTACTTTGTTATTTTACATATTGATCAAGTGAGAATCCTCTTTTGTAATTGTGTGCCTTTTTTCTTTCTTTCTTTTTTCTTCTTTTGGAATTATAGTAACTTAGTGAATCATATCAGAATTGCAAGCTAATCATCCAATCACTAAATCCCTATTTGTTCTTTTAGGAAAAGACTAGTAAATGTGTATGTGCATTGTACATGGTAATTTCAAATAATAATAACAACAACAATTTCAGTTTTCTTATCAAAATCCATAACAAAGACAAGTAATTGAAGTGGGTTACACATTGTGCAACCACACGAAGAAATAAGGCCAAGTAGTTGAAGCATGGCCTACTAGTGGATTTGTTGGGCTTCAATTTTGTATTCCATTTCCATCATAAATAAAAAATAATTGTTATTTATCATGGTATTTTGTGTCTTTTTAATATTTTTATTTAATTAAGACATCATGGATTAACCTGTTTAAACCAAAAGGTTTTACCACTATTCCACCACTTAGATAGGTATATGGTTTTACTTCTAGTTGGTTTTAAATTTTATATTTCATTTCCATCATTCATAAAAGGAATTCTTGTTTATTGGACTTATTTCTATTTAGTAAGATGAATATATAAAATTAGAGATGTGTCCAAATGTTTCCTACAAATTTAATAAACTGTCCATAAATCTTTTTTAAAACTTATTATTTTATTATGGCATCATTTATTGCCCCATTTGACTTGAAAGGTTAAACCACAGGAAAGCCTTAACCAACCACCTGGACAAGAAAGCAGTTTCATTTCTGTATCAATTTAAAACTTTTTATTTCATTTTCTTCATTAATAAAAATAATTCCTGATTATCACACTCAACATTGTTTACTGTAATTATTTTTTTGTATTTCTTTCCATTTTTCAAAATGTTATTATTTAACTATTACATCATGTGTCTACAGGAGAAGTTTGCGTGCCTTATGTTACATCTAGCATGTAGTTGGCAGACATTTTTACTAATAAGAGTTGCTAAGAACAAGATGGAAAATGATCTAAGCAAGTTAGGAATGATAAATATATATTTCTAACTCGAGGGGGAGTGTTGAGAATATTTAGCTGTTTGTTTATTTTATCAGTGATAGCAGTATACAGCTTTATTCTTGTTCTTTTTTTCTTTTCATTATTGGGTGGGTAGGAGTATAATGTTCAGTGATAGCAACTAAAACTATTACTGCTCTTCACTCTCTCTCTTGAATACTCTATTCTCTCCTTCCTCTTCTCTACAATTTCTTGCTGTTTTTCTTTTTTTTTTGTTGTTTTATTAGATTGATTGGTTCAAGTATTACAAACCATGTATTTAATAAATGGTCAGCTTATTTACATCTCTATAAATTGACTTGCACTCCTCAAGTAGGTGAAAAAAGATAAAAGTATTTTAATGTGTCACTAGTTCCTCCAATTCATAATGAATGGACTGATATCCTTACAAATTCAAACAGTGGCCTAGTGATGTTCCAAACAATTCTTCTGTTACATTCCAAATGACCTACAAAGTAAATGGGATTATCCTCTATAAGGTTGATTCTTTTTGTTCTGAATGAATCAGCATCATTGTAGAAGTTTGTTAATGCACCCTGGGCCACTCCAGTCCTGGAATATAGTTGCCACCCTAAATCTTCTTAGAGAGTCTACATTACAAAAGTAGGTGATCTTCAATCTCCTTCACTTTCAGACAATATTTGTTTGTTAGATTGAAGTTCCCAATTTCCCATTTTTCAGCTGATCTTGAGATAGAGCCCTTTCAATGGCCACCAACCAGGAAATTTCTTCCACGCGAATGTGAGTTCAATTATTCCTAATCTTGTTGAACGAATTGAAAATTCAATTTTTTTTTATCATTGAATTAATTTTTCATCCTATATGCAGCACTTTATAATCAAATTGCCTTTCAGGCAAAGAATTTCTAAAAGTTGGGTTCCAAATGACTTCACCCCTTTGAACCTTGGTGATGTTAATTGTGCAGTTTCTAGATACACTGGATCTGTATAATAAAGAAGAGACTATGCTAAACTTTCTTTCTTAATATTATATTCTGTTGTCTTTCACACACTAGTATACATTACTTTTCAAAGGTAAATAGCTTACTGAACCTGTTGGAGGTAGAAGTATATAAAACCTTGTATTCTGATCAGTTCAATTTATTTCCTGATCTGAGGTCACTTTATGAGGTACTTTAGTTCTATATGTGACATTTGTATTTTGTGTTCTATTTTCCGATGGCAATTGTTGTGTGGAGTACTCACTATTAGATTGTTATTATTCCTTGCATTATAGTTCATTATTTTTTTTTTCTTCTGGTTCTTGTGAAAAAATATTCAAACAAATTGTTTGCAGTCAATCGAAAGAGAGCTTTGCCGATTAAAACACCTCATTGATCGTGCAAATGAGAAAGGCTGGCGCAGAGAATATCCTTTAATAATTTATATAATTTCTGTAATTTAGAGCAAGAAGTATGAAACAATTGCAAGTTTCTTTTTTGTAGGAAAATATGACACGATATATTTAGCGAAGTAGGAATCTTATTCTTGAGGAATAAATAAAATAAGTATACTCAGAATTTGGGTCCCATTTGTTTTTCAGATTCTGAAGGGGGGAAGTCGGTCAATGGGATTGTGGTTCCCATTGACCGCTTTTCACATGTTCATGAAAGACCCATGGAAAAATCATTTTCCCTAGGTATCACTTACCTGGTAGGGGAAAATTGAAAAAAAAAAAAACGTGTTGGGACAATTTTTCCCATTGAAACAATGAATTTTTATGTATAAAAGAATCATTGTATAATTTACCTAAGAATCAGAAGAATACAGATAATTTCACTTACATGGGTAAGTGCTTCCTAGGTAACACTTACCTGGGCAGGTGAACTTACCCAAGTAAATAGATTTTTTAAAAATTTATGAGACCTTGGTGTTGGATGATTTTTTTTAATGGATTTTTATTTGTAAATGATTCCTCCTAATCAGGCCAATTAGGGTGCATTGATACATTGATACCAAGGGTGTCATATTGTGTTGGATACTTGAACTTATAGTTGGGATAAGGTTTAGATGATGATGATTTAGAGTCATTATTTGAGTATCCCTATGGGTTTCTTATTGGGTTGCCTTAGCTTTGTAGTTGTAATCATTGTAATTGAAACTCGAGAGTTGAATGGATGGAATAAAAGTTTATTTTAAAGTTACCTATGGGTAGTAGCATGTTATCTTCTTCTTCTGTCTCTCTCCTTTTTTCTATTTCTCCTAAATGTGAAAACCAGATGTTTTCTTCTCTTTCTTTTCTATTTAGATCAGAACCTGTTTCCTTTATGATTCAATTTCTTTAGTTCTCCCTCTGTTTCTCATCACATTCACCCCAGTAAGACTTTCTTGTTCCTGTCCTACTTGTAATTGCTCCACATGCTCAGAATAACTTCTTGTTTGATTCTAGAACTCTAAAAATGTGATACAGATTAAAATCCACCAGCCATCTTGCTTGTTTATATCCATAGGTTTTTAGAAAATTCAAAAATCACAACTCTGATTTTTCACGAGTTTTTTTCAGCCCAGGCTTGGGCTTTCTCAAAAAAGCCCGAGCCCGACTTGATTATATCTTATATAATAAAAATATATTTTATATAATAGGAATATATATAATATGTTTGATCTTTGTTCATCTTCTCTTTTTTCAAGTAATAGTGAGATCTTTCATTATTTTTGAGTTTTGAGGTCTTTTAATATAAATAAAACAGTTTTTTATTGAATAAGAAAAGAAAAAGAATCTTTTTCAAAATTTCTGTCTGGGCTCGGGCTTGGGCCTGAATGTATTCTGTTAATACAGAGACAAAGCCCGGCCCGTCCTGTGAACAGGTCTAGGCTGAAGTAATAACCCCAGATATAGTTTAAAAAACAGAAATCAGTAACTAATTCTAAAAGTAAGAAAACAGAAAATTATTTTTTGCCATTGTCTACCCTAACTACAAAAGTTTAAACACAGCCTATAATAATACAGGGCAACCTCTAAAGTCTCTGTCCAACATAAATTTGTAAAATGACGAAAGCAACCCTGTTTCCAAAAATACACTTCCTGCTCCTGCATTAGTTATGTTGCCCTTGACATGTTTGGAGTTTTACACTATTTGAATACTTGGAGAGAAGAAAACTTCTTCAGACCCCATCTGAAAGGTTGCGGCTGTTGCAAGAGACTCCTACCATAATTGCAGAAGAAATAGAGCCTGAACCCACTCCCCAGGACACTCCTGTTGATGAAAAACAAGGAGAAAATGGTCATCTGAATTCAGTAAGGCTCGGAATCATATCCAGCTTGACTGTGGGAAGAACAGATGCATCAGGTTCTTAAAGTTCATATTTTCATGTTTCTTCTGTGGATTATATGGAAATTCCATTAAGGGATTACTGAAGCTATAAGGTTTTATGGATATGGCAGGTGGTGGTGCTGTGTTTCAGAAGTCAGAAGAGAGAAAAACTGAAGGTATAGCATTCCCATCTAGTAAATTACTCAAGCTATCATCTTGGTGGCTTTTATCATGATCAAATATCCTCATAGAGATCTTAATTAAAAGTGAACAATTACATAAAAATAGAAAGTAATTTCAACTTAAACTCCCTAATTAGGATCTCTTACTTATGTGATAAATTACTTTAGTTTCACCTTAGTGCAATAGCATTTATCATGATCAAAGTTCCTTCTAGAGATCTGATTAATTATATCAAAACAAAATGTAAAATTTCAACTATAATTTCCTAATTAGGCTCTCTCATTTATTTTTTCATGCTATATGGTGCCATTTAACTTTTATATATAGTATGTGTTAGATATAACAGTAGGGTTTCAGTTCTGGTCTTCAGTCAGTACAAACTCTCAATATCCATACTTTGCATATTGAGAGTATTGATACTTTGAACCATGGTTACTACTTTTAACAGAAGGAAACAGAAGGACAAGGTGTCAGATGCGGAATTGACATTAAGAATTGAAGTGTCTGACACAATACAACTCCCTAAAACTGTTAGATCATAGCTTTTTATTTATTTTCTATATCACATTCTTCTAGAATGGGATTCCACCTTTTGTACATCAGCATATATTTCCTTATTGAATACAAGCAAATATTTCTTATAGCCCGAGACTTTACTCTAGGTGGAGAGGGACACTCACTCTAAAATGTATTTAATTAAATACACATAATGGGTGAACCAAACCTTACCCTCCATTCCGTAGTCTGAAATAGTCAAAGACGCAAAACTAAAAGTAACATATAAAAAAGCAACAGAAGGTTTGGTGTGGGGGCATATCATACCCCAAGAGTACATTCACGAAGAACACAACGACTCTAAAGTGCTATTTCAGGAGAAAATGACTTGGCCTACATTTGGTATACCTTATTTGAAGGATTTATCTCCCTTTTGCAGTTCAAATGCCCTTATAAACAATGAGTTGCAAAAAGGAGATAAGTACTTAAAATAAGGAATGCCAAATGCAGCCTTTTTCAACCAAGTATATCACATTTCTCAGAAGCTGTGCTATACTTAAAGAAATTATTTATTTGAGTAGAAAGCTTGCTGAATTAAAAAAATATGAAATAAAAAGAGTTTCTTGAAAAAAGAAGGAAGAGAGAAGGAGAAGAAGAGAAGAAGAGAAGATGAAAAGAAAGGAGAGCAATAATCTGGCCGCCCCCCCTTCACTTATTATTTATACTAAAAATAATAGAGTAGTACAAAGACAACTATGCCCTTGTAGGGCGGCAAGACATAAAACAGCATATATAAGACAAAAACATAATAAAATTTGGACTCACGTAACTACTATGGTCCCCACTTCCTATCTAACAACTAACATAAAACATCTACTCATAAAAAACATCATAAAACTGATTAATCTTCAACACTCCCCCTCAAGTTGGGAGTAAATGTCACACATTCCCAACTTGCATAGATCATGTTCAAGCTTGTTCTTTGCCACCCCTTTAGTGAGAACATCAGTCAGCTGCAACTCTGAAAAGACATAAGGCAAACAGACTTCTCCGGTTGTTACCCTTTCTCTTATAAAGTGTCTATCAACTTCAATGTGTTTTGTCCTATCATGCTGAATTGGATTGTGGGCAATATTGATTGCAGCTTGATTGTCACAATATAACATCATAGGTTCCTCTGCTTTCACCCCAATCTCACTCAAAAGAGATCTAACCCAAAGAAGTTCTGAGACACCATGAGCCATGGATCTATACTCGGTCTCTACACTTGACCTTGTCACAACCGCTTGCTTCTTACTCTTTCAGGAGATCAAGTTTCCACCTACAAAACACACTCCTGATGTAGACCTCCTGTCATCTAAGCATCCTGCCCAGTCTGCATCTGTATAGGACTCTAGCTTCAGATTCTCATGATTTGAGAGAAGAATGCCTCTGCCAGGGTGCTTTTTTAGATATGGAAGTATCCTCTCAATAACTTCCCAATGCTGAACCCGAGGTGCATGCATGTATTGACTCAACACTAACAGCATAAGAAATATTTGGTCATGTCATACACAAATACAACAGTCGGCCCACCATTCTTTGACATCTCCCCACATCCTTTACCAACTCATCGTCCACACCATTAATTCTGTGATTTGGATCAATAGGAGTGTCTACTGGTTTGGTCCCTAGCTTCCCAGTCTCCCACAATAGGTCAAGTACATACTTTCTCTATGAAATGAAGATCCCATGCTTGGATCTTGCAACTTCATTCCTCAAGAAGTATTTGAGCTCACCAAGATCTTTGATCTCAAATTCTTGCTACAATGATTTTTTGAAATCATCAATCTCCTTCAGATTATTTCCTATCACCACTATATCATCCACATGCACAACCAAAATTGACAACAGAGCATCTCTCTTCTTCACAAAGAGAGTGATCAGACTGTGTCTGTGTGTATCCAAAACGGATGAGTGCTCCTCTGAATCTGTCAAACCAAACCCTAGGTGACTGTTTCAGTCCATATAGAGATTTTCTGAGTCTGCACACCTTTCCCTTACCAACATTCTCATAAAAGCCTGTTGGAATGTCCATATATACCTTTCCCTGTAAATTACCATTGAGGAAGGCATTTTTGACATCAAGCTGGAACAAAGGCCATGAATAGGTGGCTGCTAGAGATAAAAGGATACGAACTGAACTCATCTTAGCTACTAGTGCAAAGGTTTCCAGATAATCAATACCACAGGTCTGATTATATTCTTTTGCTACCAACCTTGCCTTGTATCTCTCTATCTTGCCATCAGCCCTATACTTCATTGTGAATACCCATCTACATTCGATTGTCTCCTTGTCTGGGGGGAGATCAACTATTTCCCAAGTTTGGTTTTTAACCAAAGCATCCATCTCATCTTGCATGGCTGTTTTCCACTCAAGTTTGGAGCCTCAGTAACATTCCTGGGTATAGACACAGAATCCAGGGAAAAGAGAAAAGCATAGTAGGAGGGTGATAAGGCATTATAGGAAAGATGGTGTGAAATGCAATGGGCTATACACTTTCTCTTCCCCTTACGAAGTCCAATGGGAAGATCAAGGTCAGTGGGATTAGCTGCAACAATGGTGTTAGGGACTAGAACATTATCATCAGAAAACATAACAGACTCAAGCTCAAGAGGAATACCTGGAACTGTATTTGCCGAATCTGGAGTTTCAGAAGGACTGATAGAGAGTGGTGTGGGTTGAGGATGTGTTGAGTCAACCATCATCTGCCGGTGTTGATATTTCTATGAGGCTGCCCGTAGTGGCTCAGGTAATGAAACTAGAAGTGCGGATGTTGGCTGAACTGATGGAGGTGCTGGCTGAACTAATGAAGGCACCAAAGAAATAGGAAGAGGAACAAATTGTGAGTTCTCCCCAAAACTCTCCCCTTGAGGAGAACCGCTCAAGAAGAAGAAGGTGGATTTAAAGAAGGTAACATCCATTGTGACAAATCTACTCCTCGACACTGGGTCATAACAGCAATACCCCTTTTGGTTCTGAGCATACCCAAGAAAAGCACATTTCTTGGCCTTAGGATCTAATTTCTTGCGATGAGGGCCAAGAATGTGAACAAAGGAAACACACCCAAAAACCCTCAGAGGTATATGAAATATCTCCCCATCTGGAAAAAGTAGATTAAATGGCACCTTAAATCCCAAAGCCCGTGAAGGAACACGGTTAATCAAATGCACGGCTATAAGAACTGCATCTCCCCAGAACTGCACAGGAACTGAAGAACACACCATAAGACTCCTTGCCACCTCCACAATGTGTCTGTTTTTTCTCTCAGCAACTCCATTATGTTGTAGTGTATATGCACAACTTGTTAAGGGCCCACGAATAGGATCTCGTCACAAGTTGGTTAACGGGGAAAACTTCTTGTTTTCCCTTGTTTCTCCCTTTTTTCGAGGAACCTATCTTTAGCGCCTTTATGGTGATTTGTTAAAGAGATCACCAACTCTCCTCTGCTCTTTCTTGACCGAAATTCTAGATGGATTTATTGAATAGCATCTTCTCCTTAAATAGGAATTACAAGAGTCCTTCTTATGGAAACTTTCTAAAAAAGAACTTTCTAAAAAACATTAAGAGACTTTCTAAAAAGAGACTTTCTAAAAACATTAGGAAACTTTCTAAAAGGAAACTTTCTAAAAGAAACATTAAGAAACTTTCTAAAAGACCTAGGAAATAATAATGCTACTGCCTAATTAATAGGAACACTGAATCTAGCTAAGAGATAAGATAGGAACACTGAATCTAGCTAAGAGATAAGATAGGAACATTGAATCGAGATAAGATAAGATAGGAACACTAAATCTAACGCCCATTACTACTGCTGTCTGTGGCTGTATTCCTTTCCAACTAAAGCATCCACAATATTACTCCCCTCCTAGACTAAGAGCTTGTCCTCAAGCTCGAATTCAGGATAGGTGTTTTGAAACACAGTCAAAGGAATCCAGGATAGGTGGAATGATTTTGCCCTCCTGGATCAGGTTCCAATGAAGAGGGTTCATCCTCATCTTCCTCTTGTTCCACCAGGAGGCAGAAAAGTCTCTTGCACTTGTGCCCTACTGAGTAAAGTTCATCACAATTAAAACACTGTCCCCTCGCCCTGTGTTCCGCCATCTCAGCCCTAGACAAGCACTTAATAGGGGGTGCAACAACGCTGCTTCCCACACTGGATGCCAATTTGGAATTGTTGCTCGTCTGTGGCTTTTGTTCTTGGCTGGCTGCTGAAGATGGAGCCATTCCGAGTGGTTTCGGGGCTGTCCTTGTTGTTTGAGGCCGCCCTATACTGATACTTCCGTAGTTGGGTTGCAATTTTCATTCAAAAGCGTGAGCCAAATTCATAGCCGTAACCAGATTGGGGGGATTTTGCATCTCCACATCCACCCTCAAAGTTTCCGCTAACCCCGCGATGAACATGTCAACCTGTTGGTCTGGTCGTACTGAAGATGCTCTTGTAAGGAGGGTCTGAAACTGGCGCTGATACTCGGCCACAGTTCCAGTCTGTTTGAGGTTGATTAGTTCGCCTAATGGATTGCTTGTTAATGGGGGCTCGAATCTGAGAAGGCAGTAGGATTTGAATTGGGTCCAACTGAGCCCAGGTTCCTCCTGCTCCAATATATAAAACCAGAGTTGCACCTCCTCTGTCATGTGGAATGTGACTAAGCCTACCTTGTCGTTGTCCTCTCTCCGTTGGTTGCAGAAGAATTGCTCACATCTGTACAGCCATCCCAAAGGATCTCCAGTTCCATTATAGGAAGGAAATTCCAACCTGCTGTATTTGGGGACGATCGCGGTTCCCTAGGCAACGACCTGCTGCTCGCCGGACGATTCTGCCATGTCTGGTCGGCGGCCGTCTGTGGTTGCAGCCCCTTCCGAACTCTTTTCCTTGCTGGAGAAATATAACTCCATCAAGCGCCTCAATTCTCGGACGTCGTCCTTGATCTCGCGCACCTCCTTGCTGTTTTCCACGAGTTTGTGCTCCAGATCATGAACCCTAGTCTTCAATTTCTCAAAGTCACCCATGACGCCCTGCTCTGATACCAAATTGTTAAGGGCTTGCGAATAGGATCTCATCACAAGTCGGTTAACGGGGAAAACTTCTTGTTTTCCCTTGTTTCTCCCTTTTTTCGAGGAACTTATCTTTAGCACCTTTATGGTGATTTGTTAAATTGATCACCAACTCTCCTCTGCTCTTTCTTGACTAAAATTTTGGGTGGATTTATTGAATAACATATGCTCCTTAAATAGGAATTACAAGAGTCCTTACGGAAACTTTCTAAAAAAGAACTTTCTAAAAAACATTAAGAGACTTTCTAAAAAGAGACTTTCTAAAAACATTAGGAAACTTTCTAAAAGAAACATTAAGAAACTTTCTAAAAGACCTAGGAAATAATAATGCTACTGCCTAATTAATAGGAACACTGAATCTAGCTAAGAGATAAGATAGGAACACTGAATCTAGATAAGAGAAGATAGGAACACTGAATCTAACGCCCATTACTGCTGCTGTCTGCGGCTGTATTCCTTTCCAACTAAAGCATCCACAATACAATTGCTCTGATGAATTACCCCATGTTCTAGGAGATACGTGGTTAGGTCCTTCTTAAAGTACTCTCTGGCATTATCTGATCTAAAAACCTTAGTTCTCACTCCAAATTGTGTGAAAACCATTTGGTGGAACTGTCATACCAAGTTAGGAACCTCGTCACGTGATCTCATCAAATATATCCAAGAATATCGTGTATAATCATCCACAAACAAGAGAAAGTAATGGAATCCTCCCATGGAAGGGATATGATATGGCCCTCATACATCAGTGTGAACAATATTAAAAGCAAAAGTACTTCTTTTATTATTTGGTTTAAAAGACTGTCTACAATGCTTTCCTAACTGACAGCTCTCACACTTTAAAGTAGATAACTGAACAGACTCGAACAACTTTGGGAAAAGACATTTCAAAGAACTAAAAGAAAGGTGTCCCAAGCGACTGTGCCAGAGCATAATCTGGTTCACTGGCTCTGACCAACTACTGCTGCTGCTACTAACATGATGGCCCTGATGTCTCGGAATCTCATCCAGAAGGTAGACTCCATTCACCTCACGACCACTCTCAATCATCTTCTTTGACTCCAGATCCTGCAAAACACAATTACCAGGAAGAAAGGTCACGGAACAATTCAAATTCTTTATCAAAGAACTTGTAAAGAGACTGGGCCGAATGGGCCCTAACAGCTGCTTGTGTGATATCCTTTATTTTTATCTTTTAATTTATGTTGATGGGCCTCACTTAATGGGCCTGTTATTTGTTCTTGTTTTATTTTCTTTATGTAATTGCCAAGTTGGCCGCCCACTTAAGGGCATACTTGTCATCATTAATTTTTAGAGATTAATAAAATAGGGTTAGAGGATAAGGGTGAATTATTCGACTTTTTCTCTTACCTCTTCTCTTCGACATACACAGCTCTTGCACTACTATTCAGATCTAATTTGCACTGTTAATTACTGATTTTAAACCTGATATTAGAAGACTGATTCACATCTTGGTATCAGAGCGGGTTCAGTTCTTCTTTCTTTCTTTTTCTTTGTTCCTGTACACTCTAAAGTCAAGAGAGTGTATGGAGAGATAGGTTCTCTATAGTATAGAGAATCACTTGCCTAGTTTGTAGAAAGGGTTGGAGATTTAAGTTCTGGTCGAATTTTGCCAAGAAGTGATGCTGTTTTGCTGTTGCACGAAACCCTAGCCAACTAGAGACTTTCGAGGTTACCAGGAAAGGTAAAGCTTGGGTGTGGCGCTCTATGCTTGGAAGGTGTCTTGTGACTACTAAAGGAAGGCGGTTCAGGTTAGGAAGAGTTTGGGTCAGTCTGGTTGGTGCGGCACCATCTTCTCTCTTCCTCCTATCTGCTGGACAGAGCAAAACCCTAGTTTTTCAAGCACCCTATTCCTGGTTTGACTTCAAGTAAGTTTGCATAGTTAAAATTTCAGTTCTTTGATTTCCGTTTCATTAATGGAGACATACGGAAGTGAGTTCAAGCAGGTGCCGGTTTCTGGACCTGCTCCAGTAGATTCCGTTTTGACTGGTGTTACCACGATTAAGCTAGATGGGACGAACTATCTTGCCTGGGCACAGTTTATAAAAATTTATGTTTGTATTAGAGGAAAACTCAGGTATCTCACAGGCAGTAAGGTGAAACCCGAAGAGACAGATCCTGAATTTGAGAGATGGATGCAAGAGAACTATACCATTATAGGATGGTTAGTTAACTCTATGCAACCTCATATAAGCCAGCATTATCTCTGGATATCGTTTGCTAAGGAGATATGGGACAGTGTAACTGAGACTTATTCACAAAAACTGAATGTAGCCTGAGCGTACAAATTGAAAAGTGATGTGAAGAACCTGAGACAAGGGGAGAAGAGTGTAGCAATCTATTACTCTATACTAAAATCCCTATGGCAATAAATTGATGTTATGGAAATTGTGGTATGGGAGAGTAAAAAGGATGTTGAAATGTACAGAAAACTGGTGGAGAGAAATAGGGTGTTCGAGTTTCTCACTGGACTCAACCCTGAGTTTGATATTATCAGACAGAATATTTTGGCCAGAGATGAGGTTACTCTATCACAGGCATATACCATGATAAGTAGTGAGGAAAATAGAAGACAAGTTCAATTGCAGAGTCCACCTACAGAACACTTTGCA
This sequence comes from Nelumbo nucifera, assembly GCF_055504915.1. Classification (NCBI taxonomy): domain Eukaryota; kingdom Viridiplantae; phylum Streptophyta; class Magnoliopsida; order Proteales; family Nelumbonaceae; genus Nelumbo; species Nelumbo nucifera. The sequence goes on from NC_142653.1 coordinate 70,525,488, forward strand.
CATGCGGGAATGAAATCTAAGGGGCCTACTGAAAAGGGGGAGCAGGTATGTGAATATTGCAAGAAACCACGACATACCAAGGACACCTGCTAGAAACTTCACCCTAAACTACTCCCTGAGAGGTTTAAGAACAACCCTAAGAAGGGCAGTCAAGCGGGAAAACCCAAGACTGCTAATGCTGCTACAGTACCTGAAGGGGGAAGTAAGGAGAGTGAGAAAACCTCAACCATTGAGCAGTTGGCTGCAATGAAGTTAGACTTTGGGAAGTATGGGAGGCTCCTAAATCACCTAGAAGCTATAGTTTCTTCAGCCCACCCTTCCACCAGTACATCCTCTTCATCGGCTTTTGCTCACTCAGGTACATATGCCTCAGCAAATCATGCTTCAGTTTCAGGTAATCATAAACTCCCTTGGATTATAGATTCCGGTGCATCAGACCATATGACCAGCCTATCTAACCTTTTTTGTTCATATCATCTCCTCTCTGGGAAAGAGAAAATATCCCTTGTCGATGGGTCACTTGCCCCCATCTCTGGTAAAGGAGATATAAAGACCTCTGACACCCTGTTCTTATCTTTTGTTCTCCATGTTCCTAAGCTTAACACAAACCTTTTATCTGTTAGTAGCTTAACAAAGTCCATGAACTGCAGCATAACCTTCTTTCCCACTCATTGTGTTTTTCAGGACCTGCAGTCTCAAAGGACGATTGGGAGTGGCCATGAGGCGAACGGAATATACCTGCTGGACACACCAGATCAAGCCTTGTGACCACCTCATGGAGTTGCTTTAGAGTCAGTTGTGTCAGAGTCTGTTAACAAAATTTTGTTGTCATTTTCGGTTTGGTCATTTGTCTTTTTCCGCTTTAAGTCATCTGTTCCCAGATATGTTTAAAGGAGTGTCGTTATCTAGTCTTCATTGTGAGTCATGTGAGCTAGCAAAGCACTGTAGACATTCCTATTCAATCAGTAATAAAAGATCTGTTTCTCCTTTCCATATTGTTCACTCTGATGTGTGGGGGCCATATCACATGCCAACCATGGGGGGCTATAAGTATTTTATCCTTTTTATTGATGATTATTCTCATTATACTTGGATTTATCTCATGAAATCCCGGGATGAAGTACCAATTATTGTGAAAAATTTTCATGAACTCATCCTCACCCAGTTTAATACCCGTATCAAAATATTCTGCTCTAACAATGCTAAGGAGTATTTTGAGAAAACCCTCTCCACCTATCTTGAAACTTTTGGGGTTATTCATCAAAGTTCTTGTTCCTACACTCCACAACAAAATGGGGTGGCGGAAAGAAAGAACAGACATATGATTGAGGTTGTCAGATCCCTTTTATTTGCATCCCATGTTCCTGTAAGGTTTTGGGGAGATGTTGTTCATACTACTACCTACCTAATCAACCGTATGCCCTCTAGGGTCCTTGGCTTTAAAACCCCCTTTAGTCTTCTCTTCCCGGATGAGGATCTCTTTTCTCTCCCTCTCCATGTATTTGGGAGTACTTGTTATGTGCATATTCATAGTCACCAAAGGCATAAATTTGAACTTAAGGCTCATAAGTGTGTTTCTGGGATATGCCTCTACACAAAAGGGTTATTGTTGTTTTGATCCAGTTCGTGGCACTCGCTTTGTATCTCGGGATGTCACCTTTGCCGAGTTGACTCCTTTCTTTAGTATTCCTCCCGAGGGGGAAACATCTGATGAACCCTTTGCTATGTCTCCAACTGTTCCTCTTCCCATCCCTTGTGAGTCTGATCATGGGGTGTCCACCTCTTCCACTGGACCCACCCCTGATCCTCCTCTTGCTTCTACTCCTCTCCAGAGGTGTTACCAAAGGTGGAGATTCAGACATATGCAGATTGTTTCCACTCCTTCAGAAGAGCATCTTGCCACTCCCATAGTTCTTGAGGAAACAGGTCAGCCCTCTGTCAACCCAACTTCGACCGTCCCTGACCTTGACCTTCCTATTGCTCTTTGCAAGGGCAAGCGGAAGTGTACATCCCATTACATCTCCAAACATTTATCTTACAGCCTTCTCTCTCCTTCCTACTACTCCTTTCTTGATTTTGTTTCTTCACATGTGATACCCAGGTCTGTACCGGAAGCATTATCTCAACCTGAATGGAGGGATGCTATGATGATTAAACTTGAAGCATTGTATAAGAACCATACCTGGGATATTGTGGACTTGCTAGAAGGGAAGGAACCAGTGGGGTGTAAATGGGTGTTTACCATTAAATATCACTCTGATGGCTCGATTGAGAGGTACAAGGCTAGGTTGGTTGCCAAGGGTTACACCCAAATGTATGCCATTGACTATCTTGAGACCTTTGCTCCTATAGCTAAGATGACTTCAGTTAGGGTCTTGCGTTCTCTATCTACCTTTTATTGGCCCCTACACCAGTTTGATGTTAAAAATGTTTTCTTGATGGAGATCTGCATGAAGAAGTCTATATGTCTCTACCTCTAGGGGTGTATGGGAAAGAAATGAAAGGCAAGGTGTGTAAACTACACAAATCCATTTATGGTCTCAAACAATCTCCTCGGGCTTGGTTTGAGAGATTTCGGGCTGCCATTGTCTCCTTTGGCTACATTCAAACACAATCTGATCATACATTGTTCTTGAAGAGGAACAACACTTTGGTGACCTTCTTGATTGTTTATGTTGATAATATTGTGGTCACGGGTAATGACATTGAAGAGGCCATCCAGTAAACTGAAAGGATTTCTCAACTCTGAATTTGAAATCAAGGACTTGGGAGATCTTTGGTATTTCTTGGGTATTGAAGTTGCTCGGTCTAAGGATGGTATCTTCATATCTCAGCACAAATATGTCCTTGATCTTCTTGCTTAAACTGGTAAACTTGGAGCTAAGCCTATCTCCACTCCCATTGATCCTAATCATAAGCTTTCTACCACAAATGGTGAACATTTGTCTAATAAGGGAGTGTTTCAGAGACTGCTTGGGAGGTTGTTATACCTTTGCATGACTCGGCCAGATATTTCCTATCCAGCAAGTGTTATTAGTCAGTTTATGCATTCTCCCAGAGATACTCATCTAGCTATTGCAGAAAGGGTTCTGTGCTACTTGAAAGGTACTCTAGGGAAAGGTATTCTATTTGCTAAGCATGGTCACATGAAGCTGGAAACCTTTATTGATGCAGATTGGGCAAGATGTATTGATGACAGAAGGTCCACCTCTGGTTATTGTGCTTGGTTGCTGGGAATATTGTGTCTTGGAGAAGTAAGAAACAATCAGTAGTTGCTAGATCCTCAGCTGAAGCAGAATACAGGGCAATGGCTCATGGTGTGTCAGAACTACTATGACTACGATCCCTTCTAGAGGAATTGGGGGTGGACTACGAGAAACCAATGATGCTCTATTGTGACAACCAAGCTGCTATTAACATTGCACATAATCCTGTTCAACATGACAGAACTAAGCTCATTGAGATTGATAGGCATTTCATAAGGGAAAGAGTTTTTTCAGGAGAAGTTTGTTTGCCATTTATCACATCAGAAGAGCAACTGGCTGATATCTTGACCAAGGGAGTTCCCAAAGGGAAATTGACACACTATATAAGCAAGTTGGGCATGATTGACATCTATGCTCAGCTTGAGGGGTGTAAAAAGACTAGGCTGAATGGGCCCTAACAGCTGCTTGCGTGATATCCTTTATTTTCATCTTTTATTTTATGTTGATGGGCCTCACTTAATGGGCCTGTTATTTGTTCTTGTTTTATTTTATTTATGTAATTGCCAAGCTGGCCGCCCACTTAAGGGCATACTTGTCATCATTAATTTTTAGAGATTAATAAAATAGGGTTAGAGGAGAAGGGTGAATTATTCGACTTCTTCTCTTACCTCTTCTCTTCGACGTACACAGCTCTTGCACTACTATTCAGATCTGATTTGCACTGTTAATTATTGATTTTAAACCTGATATTAGAAGACTGATTCACATCTGAACTAACAGACAGTAGGTTGGTATGAAGTCTAGGGACATGTAAAACAGAAGACAGAGTTATACCATTGGTCACTCTAACTATCCCTTTCCCAATAATGGGAATATGTGAACCTAGAGACTCTGTCTCTACCAGAACACAACTGATAGGAACTGAAAAGGGTAGGGGCATTAGTCATGTGCTCAAATGCTCCTGACTCTATAATCCAGGGAGGTTCCTCCTTACCTGAAGTGGATGCAAGATTTGCAGTTGCATATGAACTACCTGTATGTGCAAAGGAAGAGGTGTAGCTGGCTCCTGCATTCCATTGTCCATCTGAAAGGCTAGTGCTAGGTGAATCTTTCTTACTCCTAAGCTATCCAAACCTCTCCAATTCTGTCCTCACTGCTGCTACTGCAATGGATTCCCAATCAGTTTGGGAAAAAGGGACCGAAGAGTCTCCTGTAGTGGCTACATTTGCATTTCCCTTCTTGTTCCTTATTTGGGCAGGCATAAGATTTGGATGAAATTTCCAGCAAGTGTTCCTGGTATGCTTAGGCTTCTTGCAATAATCACACACCAAGTCCTTATCTTCCCTTATAGTCCCACTACTCCCCCTGTCTCCATTCGGCTGAAGTTTTGTTGTACCAACCATAGCCGACTAGTCAATCCTAGGTTGTCTCAGCATTACATTCCTCCTACTCTCCTCTCCAGAGACGAAGGCATAGGCTTGAGAGAGTGTGACACCCTCCCTAGAAACAATACGCTACCTGGCAATGTCGAATTTAGGGTTCAGCACTGCCAAGAACTCAAAAACCCTATTCCTCTCTACCAGTCTGTGATAGGTTGCTGCATCATTTACACTTTCCCATACCACAGTTTCTAAGTGATCTATTTCCTGCCATAGGGTTTTCAGCATGGAGAAATACACAGCAAGAGGTTTTTGTCCCTGTTTCATACTTTCCCATACCACAGTTTTTGGGAGTAGGTTTCAGTCACTCCATCCCAAATCTACTGTTACCTGTTTCATACTTTCCCATACCACAGTTTTTGAGAGTAGGTTTCAGTCACTCCATCCCAAATCTCCTTAACAGTATTAGCCCATAGGAAATTTTTTGCAATATGAGGTAACATAGAATTACACAACCAGGGCATTACCATGTAATTCTCCTGCACCCATCGGGAAGAGTCTGTATTAGGTTTCTTCTCCTCCCCAATGAGATACCCTAATTTTCCATGGGCACCAATAGCCATCTTAGCTGATTGTGCCCACTCCAAATAATTTGTACCATCAAGTTTTACTATAGTAATGATCCCAGACCAAAAAATATCACTACTACCTCCAACACCCAATCCCACAGTACCGGTAGATTTTATCTCGGTATTCCAACTCTCCATCTTACTTCAAACAGTTCAACAGTAAGAAAAAATAGATTGGAAACCTTCCCAAAAACAATTTAATATCACACACACAGAAACAAACCCTTCCGAAAGAAGAAAACCCTAGCTGGGGAGAAATCTCTCTCCTCCCCACGCCTCCCAACAGAGAGGAGTGAATCGATCACTCCAGGAGGCTCAGAAAAATCCAAAAGCCAAACCGCACTCTTCAGAAACTCAAAAGAAAGCTAACAATACCTGGCCGCCCAAGGTCAGATCAAAAACAAAGAGTCCAACTTTTCTGGGACTCTTCCCCTTACTCCAGCTCTTCCTTATTTTGGTGCCGAACAGCAGACCACCTTCCTGATGACTAGATCCCACCAAAAAATCCAAGAACTGGGAAATCTACAGCAGATCGATCAGCCCTTTATTACTTCATGCAGTTGGCTTATCTAAGACTGCATGAGAATGCTTCTAGAAACCCTAGCCGCCGCTCTGATACCAAGTAGAAAGCTTGCTGAATTAAAAAAATATGAAATAAAAGGAGTTTCTTGAAGAAAGAAGGAAGAGAGAAGGAGAAGAAGAGAAGTTGAAAAGAAAGGAGAGCAATAATCTGGCCTCCCCCTTCACTTATTATATATACTAAAAATATTAGAGCCGTACAAAGACAACTATGCCCTTATAGGGCGGCAATACATAAAACAGCATATAAAAGACAAAAACATAATAAAATTTGGACTCACATAACTATTGTGGTCCCCACTTCCTATTTAACAACTAACATAAAACATCTACTCATAAAAAATATCATAAAACTGATTAATCTTCAACAATTTGCAAGTTTGCATTCCCTGAGTTCATTCACACTTGCCTCAGGTTGTTCTCTGATGAGTGGTGCCAATTTATGGGCATTATTTGACCTTTTGTATTTTATACTAATCAATGTTTTAGATGTAATTTTCATTATTATAAAATTTAATGAAGAGGGCCAAACCTGATTTAGATGGCCTTATTAGTGAAACATCTTTTTCTTCTTCTTTTAGTAAAACTTATAAACACAATTAATCATCAAAGTCACCCACAAGTGGGTATTAGAGTGAGTATGTGATCAGCAGTTGGTTTTTATGCACCTGTCAGGCTGTTGACGTCATTCCTACCGATGCATCAGCAGACCATATGGTTAGCCTTAACCTTAGAACATTGAAACCCTAGAATCTGGTCAAGTATGATGTTGGATAGATTTTGGTGGAAGTTTAATCTTGTTTTGAAGCTGTAAGGTATTTTTAGGTTTTTTTGAGGAAATGGAAAACAACAGACATGGAAGTGATTGAAAAAAAAAAAAAAAACAGATTTCAGTTGCATGATGTTTCTTAATCTTCTAGTGTTGGTCTTATCTTGATAGGGTAAGGGATAAAGTTTCAGTGTTGCATCTTCTAACTGATATTTGTCAGATCTTGTTCAAGGGTTTTAGTGTCTAGGTTGAGTTGGATAAGATCTCCACAACATGGTTCACAATTTCGATATTAATGAAGATTAAAAGTCTCAATTCTTGTTAGAGCTGATGACCTAAACTCAAGTGAGGGCCTAAATGGATGTCCCCATCTATGGACTCTGATGCTCAAGTTAGTGAATGCTGAGTTGTCCGATGTGATAAGGGATGCGAGAGCCATAATCACAGTGTGATAGCTTACCTTTATATAGGGCTTGTGACTTGGCTAGAACGTGGCATGGAGGGCAAGCTAGGCGGCCAGTCATAGTGGGCACGTCTTGGTAGCTGATGGTGGCACATTTGTTGTTCTTGAGGCACGTCCACATTTCACAGGCATCTAATATCTACTTCCCTATTTAGTGGGAGCATTGCCAGGTGGCCCCGTGTTCACATAAGGTATAGTTTGGCCCTTCTGTGGTAATGGAGATGAGCGGGAGCTTGTCCTACATGTTAGAGATGCATTGAGGTCAGAAGTTTTAATCAGGTTGGAGGTAGCCTGGGATGGATGGACTAGGTTGAAAGCACATACCCGAATCCATTCTATGTCGGAGGTTGGTTGTTATCGGACCTTTCGGGTTGAGTTGTTAATGATGTTCCGAACTGCTATCTAAGTACAGGTCTGCCACATGTGATGAGGTTACATAAAGCATTCATGTTGCCATGTGTCAAGATGTAGTTGGAGGGGAAATCGCCCCTTATCAATTCTCCCTCACTTTTGAGCTTGAGGTGAACAGCTCAGTCAATGATGATTCTTGTCAAACTCTTTGGTTGTGGGTTTTGCTCAAATTCTTGCAAGTTTGATACGTTGGTTTGAAACCGTTTGATTGATCCTGTCACCATACATGCGGACTTCACATGAAAAATTAACTACTGCGGACGCCAGAAAACATGCTAAACTAAATTCATACCTTTGAAGGCGAACCGTCGTAACTCTCCCTGCCGTTGGATCAAATGGATCTAAGTCGTTGATGATCCACCAGTCTTGCTTATAAATGGTAGGGTTAGGGGGTCCATTTCTCACATGTCCATTGTGGAGTTGCCTAGTAGCGAGGTCAGAGAGCTTGGTGGATGGTTGAGGAGTCCGTGCAGAGCCAGGTCGGTCGAGTCATTTTAGATCTCCCAGGTGAGCCTCCTTCCCTTAAATTTCATCCAATATATCTAGTTCTTTTGAGTTCTTAGAGGGAGATGAGCAAGTTGGAGCTTAGATCAGGGAAGATATGTCCTCAGTCCAGGAGCATCGAGGTTCTCATAAAGGGGCCTCGGTTTTGAGGAAGAAGTCCATGTTTGGCCAAACTCGGTTAACATTTGTCGATCTCTGGCTAATTAGGGAGTGGTACCATGACCCTGACAACTTTAGGTTTATCCTTCATAGTGGGCCATAGGTTCCCCTTCGCCCTTTCATGTCCAAGGTGTTGGAACTACTATGACGTCACCGGTCACCCTAGGTCAGCTCCATTTGAACTTAGTAAGGTTTTGATAGGCACCATCTCGGTGTTCCATCAGTTCAACTTGCCCCTGAACATAAAAACCTTCGCGGAGGGGGGGTTAATCTTCTAGATAAAGCACTTGGCCAATGAGGAAGTTTTTTTTTTTTTTGTACTTGTACCGGTCTCAACGCAAGCTATTTGATTGTCTTCCTTCCAAGGTACCAGCCTGGAAGGACAAGTTCTTTTATATTGTGACTGAAGGAGGATGACCCTTTACCTCATAGTGGATTGTAGTTGTTGCCAACCTGGGTGAGGAAACCCTAATCTTGGCTAAGAAAGAATTGGTTAAGGACCTGGTCGGCAAGAAATTACAGGTCAGGGATTACTTAATCGAGAAACTACTAGTTTGGCTGGTCTAAGTCTCTCTGGTAGGTCACTTTCCATACTTGGATTTTTTATTCATTATGGGCTAACCTCGGACTATGTGATTTGCCTTTTGTAGGAGAATTGTCAAACGTGAATGTGGATGCCGTTGGAGTCTTTTCAGCAGTCCAAAAGCAAATGAATCTCGTGAAGTCCGGGACATCTTGAACAAAAGGATAAAAAGAACTGCATTTTGTTTTCTCTAAGACCCCTTCTAAAGCCAAAGTCCTAATCCAAACTAAGCAAATAAGGAAGCCAAAATTTAGAGATAGGTTCTAGCCTATAATTTTACAAGTAATACAACAAAGGGAATCGTTCTCTAAGGGTGGCATTACCCCACAAGAGATCTTCCCAAAACAGAAAAAAATGGGGCCTGAATTGTTCTTTAAGGTGCTAAGGTGAGGCTAAGTGATGGGGCACTTTGTCACTTAGTCGCCTAGGCAATGGAGTTTTATTTTAGTAAGAATCATATATCCTAGAGTAGTTCCCTATATTCCATAGCAACTAGTAACCATATTTCCTTAATGATTATCATTATTTTCATAAGAAAAGTATAAACATCATGTTAAAGTATATTTTAAAATTATACAACATAGGGACTCAACCCCTATTTTAAGTTCTTCCCTATCAACTCAGGTTTTGAAGTCTTTGAGAGTTCAATACAGTATTTAGCAATGTGTGTGTTGATTAAACCCTAACAAATAAGATTTTAGTTAAAAAAATAATGTCTATTTTAAAATTACAATCTCAAAGAATTAAGAATATAAAATTATTTCATGGCACCTTGTACAAGTCTGCTTGGCAATTGGGCAGGGCGACCCTCCACGGGTACCTTGTCATCTAGGCATCGCCTAGGCAGGCGCCTAGTTGTCTCCTTACAACCATGGCACCATGAATAGTCAAGATAACCTTATGCCAAAGTCTATCCCTTTCCAAAGGTAACCTCCAGAGCCACTTTCGAAGAAAAGTTGTATTCCTAAGAAGTAGATTACCTAATCCCTAACCACCTTGCTCTACACACCATTTCCCATTTGACCAAATGGTCTTTCCTTTTATATAAGGATTAAGAATCTAAGACCCTAACATGGACTTGTTTGGTCTTGCCTCTAGGGGCTTGGCTGGGGGTCCAAGGGGAGAGCCCCCTGAAGGGATGGGAGATCCATCATATGGATGGTCGAACCCTGTAGGAAGGTTGGGCAAAATTTCAAAAATTTCTTTTCTCCCATCTGGGAATCGCATTCCCTAATTTAGAAAACTGCATTTTCAAGGTTCCTTCTTGAATCCAAAACCAGACTAGATCTAAAACCAGAAGGGAGGAGAGGGATATACCTGATACGAAGTAACAGTAACTCCCAATGAAGGTGTTCACGCCCAAGGAGAAGACCAAAACCCACCTCCACTGAAGATGACAGTGTGTGGTGAAGCAGGATCAGCAGGATGGCTCTTTAGTAAGAACCGGAATTCTTCAGCAAGAATGAAACAAGGGCTAGTGAGCACGACTTCAGATTGTTTCTTCAGCCAAGAAACAATATCAAGAACCTTTCTTGATCAGATCCACAAGTGGAGATCGAATTGGGTAGGGATGGCAAGAACAAGAGAGAACTCTGCAGATTGTTGTGTATAAATTGAGGAATTCACCCCTATTTATAATCTTCTTTGGATCAGCCTCCCAATTTAATTAGGAGAGAGTTTCTTGATCCAAATCTGATATTTGGATCTGGACTCTTAAATGGATAAGACTTATCTTATCCTTCAGCTAATCCTAATCAGATTAAAAATCAGATCTTGCCCCTTTTAGTTAACTAACTTAAGCCCAGTTCGAAAGGGGTTTTAGGCCCATTAAGCTTATGTGTTCACTTACTCCTTAACCTGCTATACAGTTGGCTCTCTTTGTATGGCGTGGGACCCTTACATCGATCTACACATCAGCCACATGGGTTCAGCCTAGCCTTTGTTACAAAGCCTGGCCGAATTCACTGTAGGAGACAGTGAACCCCTAAGTCCATCACCATGGACTCTTAATGGGCCCAACATTTACACTAAATGGTTATTGGATCCAGCAACCTTATGAAAACCCAAGAACTATGGGTAGATGCAAGATTAGCCCATCAGGTATTACCCTCAATGATCTTACACTTAACCTCTCAGTCCATAATGATCAAACACTGCCCGATAAGAGAGGACCTCTCCCTTGGCTGCAAGGTACAGTGTTGCATTCTCTATTCACATGGATCCCGCGAATTAAAACCTTTTGCAAACATTTTGAAACCATAATATATATATATACATATCTCTACATAAATATATTTTGCAAAAACAAATTTCAATGTTTGAAATCAACTGCCGGCAGTTTAGGTTTCCATCAAAGAGAGTATATTCCCCGATCATTCACTTTGTCCGACAAAGGGGCCGATCCTGTCACTATGATCACCCACTCAGGTGAATTCTCGGACTGTCCCAACATACCTAGGTTTTGACCCCCTTTAAGGATCTCACTGATTAGCATATCAAATACAGTCCAATCCGCCATGTAATGCAGTACCATAATCGATTCTAGGGGTCAGGTGTAACATTCCAGTTTTGCCCATCTATCTCCAAGGTCCAAGGCAATACTAGAATTTGGTCCGGTTTAGGGTTTCAAGAAAACCCACACTGCATGTACCTCAAGTCTCACCCTAGCAGCTGAGACAAGCCAACCCAACCAACTTGGCGGCACATCAGTGTCAGCCTTGGCAGGATAAATCTCCCCAAATCTATCCAACGGTTGCAAAGATTCTAAACTAACAGAGCCTCATAAGTGTTCAGTTTAAGGGTATTACATATAAACACACTACAATGACATGAATCAATTATGTACTTTATTCATTTACAATAAATGTCAAAAGATACATCAATTTGATTGGAGCTAAGGGCATAACTGTCTAACACTCCCAACACAGCCATTAGGTTCAAAAAAGAACAAAAAGTGCAAAAAACAAAAAAGGTGCACGCCTGGGCTGAAGCACCAAGTGCATGCTTAGGGGCTCTAGGCCCACACCTTTTGAAAGTGCTGCACCTGGGACCAATATGCTTCACCTAAGGGTGCACCTTTTAAATCACTCAAGAAAGCTAGAGTGCTAGAGTGTGGAAGAAGAATGTACCTTGCGCGGTATGCCCTTAAATACTTGTGGGGCAGTACCATTGTGCTCCTTGCATTGAAGGACACGTGTCGCATTCTGAGGTTGTTCCTCACTGAGGTTCTAGGGGTTGTTTCTGCATCCGTTGTGCGAGAGGCAGAGCAAAGGATGAGGAAGGTTGGACTTTGGCCAGTGTTCGCCACATGTCCCTCTTCGTCCGAGGTCTGCAGTGTGCAGCATTGTTGACATCTGCGGTGAGTGGTCTTGCACCACGTTGCTGTTCTCCATGCCAGCTATGCTGTACAGCTCAGCCAAGTATCCTCCATGTAGTCATCTGCGTGGTGGTTCAACCGGGGCGGTTTACACCCCCCCATCAGATTCAAGCGTTAGCTCTTGATATCATGTTGGAATTGGTTGATTAATCAGACATTCAGAATGGGAATAAGATTTATGAATTTATTAAAAAACTGTGCTGCAAATCCCTTACCATTGTTGCCATTTTATGGACCTATTTGTTTTTGTTTGACCAATTATTTTACTAAATAACAGAGAAAACAAAAACAGAAATCAATTCCTGAACTTTGTTGCAGAAGAGCAAAATCATTTTGGTGCATCTGTACGAGAAGAGAAACTTCAAGTTGATATGCATATCTCAAATGATCAAACTACCTCTTTCATTCAAGGAGAGCAGCATCAATCTGGTGCCCATGCCTCTGAAAAACAGCAGCATCATCCATCTGATGCACATCTTGCTTGTGCTACAGAACATAAATATCAACCAATGGAAATTAATGAACAAATTAGTAGTCAATCATGTATTGTTGGTTTAGTAGAGAATGCGGGAGGCCAGACCATGTTTATTGAACTAAGTGATGATGAAGACAGTCATGATGGTGGCAAAAATCCAAGTCTTGCATTCATGAACCATATCCCGGAACACCCAGAAAGCTATATATGGTATTATTTAGATCCTTTTGGTGAAATACAGGGCCCTGTTTCAATGTCATTGTTAAAGCGCTGGAGCGAATCTAACTACTTTGATCCAGATTTCAAGGTTTGGAAGACAAATCAGAGCAAAGACGATGCAGTCTTGTTGACAGATGCTCTTTCCCGCATATTCCCAAAGGACTATAAGAAAAAACTGTAGAGGTCAATTGATTGTGTAGAGGTCTTTGGATGCACTTAAGCAAGTAATAGCAAGCAACAATTTGATACGGGGCTTTTTGTGCATAACAATTGTTACTGACAAAAAAAGATCTTCATGTGCAGTTACTTTTTTGGTTAAATGTTCACTCAACCTTCTGATGAAAACCAGTTATAAACAGATTACCAAGTTGAAGCTATGAGCTCAATTAGACACGATGTCAAGGGTTAAAATTTTCTCCTTGCACTATTCTATTGAGAGAAGTTTCTGCAAGACAACTAATAGTGGGTGGACTTTTGTTAAAAGCCCAGATCTGTTTTGAGTTTGAGAAGGATTGGTATCTTATCGTTTTGGAGGTTGCTGTTGGAACCACTGCAGCCTTTTATAGTTGATTTTAATAGCATCCAGATCATCTTCCATGGTGGTATACCTTTACAAACTGAGATAAATTGTTGTTACAGACCGATACGTTACCCATTTCAAATTCGAATACACATGTGCACACACACAGCTAGTGATTTGATTTGAACACAGGTCGGGTCAGTCAAATGAAAGATTCTTCCAGTATGCTATGGTACTACAATTTGATATGCAGCTGCGCGGTGTGCACAGAGCCAACTATTCTTTTTCCTTTTACTAAAGAATACCATGTGCTCACTGCATTCAGTGACATACGCCAATTATTGACAAAATGATTGGTGCTTCAAGTTTCAACTTTCTAATAAGGACGTAGTTATGTATTTCCATAGAGATCAGCATGTAGTACAGGTAGAATGGTTTTGGTGCTCGTTCATTCCATGCATTGTGATCACTATCGTTGATATTATGCCATATCCAACTTGTCTTGGTCGATATAGACTTATACAGGTTGATACGGACCACGTACTAGCAGAATCAGAATGATCCATGTTTTCTTATTTCACTTTTCAGCACATTTTTCTCACCTCTAGGTTTTCTATCTTGATGATAAACACTTTTAGGAGAGTCGATGAATTCCTTTCTGCAAAAGCGCTTGATACCTATTACTAAGAAGTTGATTTATTTGAATCAAAAAGCTGCCCGAGATTCAATTATGGAGATGGTCACTTGGTACCCCCTCCAAATAAGAGGTGCGGAATCAAAACTGTTGAACTCTGCCTCACCTCTGATTCCCTTCTCGACTAGTTTAAAGGCAGAAAGAAGAATGCATTTTTTTTAATTAAAAATTTAAAACCTTTAATGATGAATAAAATATACATATTTTGGTGTTTGAATTGGAAATGCAAGGACATATTAATTTGTTGTCGGATCCATGATGTTGTTGCTTCCATTAATATATATCCATTGGTTTTCCCAAAAAATGGAAAATAATCATTAGAAATAATTTATTTTAAATGGTTTTGATGGTTAGAAAGAACTATAAATTTTTGGAAATTTGGCTAAAACTTACCATGACTTCTCAGCATTTCTCTTAAACTCACCATAACCTTTCAAGAGGTCTGGGGAATCCCATGTCAGTGAGTTTTTGTTTCCAAAACTCACCATCCATTAAAACATCATCAGTGATCATTGACAGAAGTTGTCCACACCAAGGTTTGAAATATCGATACGCCAGTAGGGGTGTATCGGGCATTTTGATACTTGTTCTTTTACCTTTTTTTATTTTTTTTTTCAAAACTGATTCAGGGGAGCCAGTCTAGGACTCCTCCATCCCCTGAACCAGTCAGGCTCCCGATACACCCACTGTAGGGGCGTATCGGAAGGGTCCCGGAACGATACGTATCGGCCGATACAGGCTGATACATAATGATACTTTGAACTTTGGTCCACACCAGCATGAAAGAAATTTTCATGACCAAACTCATTGTAAGTCACAAATTTTCATGACCAAACTCATTGGAAACCAAATCAAAGCCTCTAAAAGTTAAATCTGTAACAGATCTGTTTATACTTTATACGTGCCGGAGAACTTCCAGTTTCAAGGCTATTTGCCGGGAAAAGGTTTCGATTCTAGTGGAGAAGACCAAGGAATTGCTAAAGGTCGCCAGGAATTCTCATTTTGGTCGAGAAAGGTGAGATTTTGTTGTAAATGTCCGTACCTATGGCAAAGTAGAAACTACAATTGAAAGATTTCATAGGGAGAGATTTTCAAGGATTCGATGAGTTCTGATTCAAGGGGAACCCTAAATATTTATAGAGAGTGACATGTTGAAGAAAGCATTCACTGTCGAAACTTGAAAGAAAAGCTACAGAACGACTCAGATTTTCATGACTTCCTAGGCAGATGGTGCGAATGTATCGGGATATGATTTTTCAGTCAACAAGATAATAGAACAAGTAACATTGGAAAGTTCAAATTTATTCATGTTGTAAAGGCTTTAATTTAATATTGCCTTTAGTTTCATCAATTTCTTTATCTAAACGAAATCCACTCAGGAAGTAGAGAATCACTTTTTATTGAGCTGACACCAGAGTCTGTGCAACAATTCCACAAAGCCTTAAAATTGGGGAGAATGACGGTTCAGCCCAGGGTCAAAATTTGTAGGCTCAAAGTACTGTTGGGGTAGGTGCTAGTTCGGAATTGATGCTAATTTACGGGCGGGTATTGGTGCATAAATTGTAGGTTATTGACATTTTGAATGTTTATAATTCTGCAGTGGAAATCAGAAATCTGCATTGAGCCTGTATGTACTTTTCCGTTAAAATTGAGGAAAGGTGGACAGTAGCATAACATAATTGCTATTGGCAGAAACTCGAATTATGCGAAGAAGGTAAAGAATTACAGTCTTAGCATTTCAAAAAGAAATAAAAGGAAAGGATAGAAAAGAAACAGAAAAATAGGTACCATGGCCCAAGAGATGGAGAAATTGGGGGGAACAAGTGAAGAATATGATGAAGAAAAGGAAATGGGAATGAAAGAAGGCAACGATGAAGACGGAGACAATGAAGGGAAGAAAGCAAACAGCATGAATATCATGGTCATTGGGGGTGAAGGAATTGAACCAAACAGCACAAATCAGTTTCAATAGCAACAAGAGAAACTATCTACTTCTGGTGAGGATCAAAGGTATCAACCAAAAGAGGAGAAAGAACGAACAAAGCTACAAGAGCGACGTCGGAGAGCAATTACATCAAGGATCTTGGTAGCAAGGTTCAAAGTATTGATACTAGCCGATACGCCAGTATCGGCCCCTTTTTTTAGTACCGCTTATTTTTTTTCTGATTTTGGTTCAGAGGGGCTGGTTTAAGTCTCGGCTACCCTCTGAACCAGGCCCTGACACGATACAACCCTTGTAGAGGCAAATTGGGAAGGGCCTGATACAATACGTATCGGCCGATACGGGCCGATACGTAACGATTTTTGGAACCTTGCTTGGTAGGATTCCGCAAGCATGACAACTATAACCTTAGAGTTAGAGCTAACATTAATGATGTGATAGCTACTCTGGCGCGAGAGACTGGCTGGATTTTCCTTCCATTTCTTCTTCGATGGTGGTTATCTTCTTCTCAGGGAATGTTAGAAGATGAAGCAAAAGTGATTGTTTTCTCCTCTTTGGATAGGGTTCAAACAATTTGTTTTCAGTCAAATATAAAAGAGGCATCTCTAAAATATAGTAAAGTTATAAACATTAAGAAAGCGTAAAATGATAATCTAATAACATTTGTTAATTTGTTTAACGTCAAATTACTAACATGGGGTTGTCATGACATTTTGAAATGTCATGGTGAGTTTTAGACAATTTCTCTAAAGATAAATAAATAACATTAGCCACATAAAAATATTACAAAGATATTCTTCCAACTATATAAGAGCAAGGATCAAAGTATCGGTATCAGGTATTGTATTGGATAATTCGGATACAGATACAAATATGGATATGCTTTGGAAACGCATGGATACAAATGAAAGATATAGAAACGATTGGATATGCTAGTAAAATGCATACAAATCACATAAATACATTAATCATACTAAATCAAAAGCTGAATTATCTATGAATAAGATATAAACACATGAGAAATGCATACTTCAATAGGTTATATATATATATATATATGAAGAGAAGTATTACAATAAACAATATTGGGACTCTAGAACATTCAAACATTGTACAATAAATATCACTCTTTAAATTTTTATTAATTTTTGGGAATATTTATTTAATTTATTATTTTATTTAAATAACAACTATTTTTTAAATAATAAATATGTTTTCATTTTTAACGTATAATGATTTTATTTTACACATAATTGTAAAATAAAACAAATAAATCATTTAAGGTAGATAAAATAAATTATATTTAATTTTTAGTTTTATTAATTTTTTTGGGAAAATTAAATCTTAAATTATTCATTTCGGTTTTTATAATTATAATTTTCTGTTTTCTATTAATTTTGTTGGGAAATTTTATTTATTTATTTATTTATTTATTTTTATATAATAACTCTATTTTTTTCAAATAATAACTATGTTTTAATTTTTAACATATAATTATGTGTAAAATAAAATATATAAATCATTTAAGGTAGATGAAATATATTATTTTTATAAATTTTAGTTTTTATTAAATTTTTGGAAAAATTAAATCTTAAATTATTTATTTTAGTTTTCATAATACTAATTTTTAACTTGTATTAAAGATAAAAACAATCAAAAAGCACTCAATGTACAATTTTGTCAAACTAAACATGGATACACCTCCATATCGATGTGTATCGGATCGTATCCACCAATACGGGGCGATATGGCCCAATAGGGAGGCATATCATACCAATACGCATGACTTGTAGGATACGTATCCAGTCATAGCGTATCTTATATCCATGATTATGGATATGGATACAATACGCCCCGTATCAAGAATATCGTATCAATACCTTAATCCTTGTATAGGAGGGCTGATCCACCAAAAGCAGACATCATAAAAAGAAAAGTCTTTTGGGGCGAAAACATTATTAGCCTTTGTATATGACATATACCTATATACAAAGGAGACATTACTAATAGTTTTAACTAAAGAGCATATTTTACCAATCCAACTACCAAAAGACTAAGAAATTGCAGATTCTTTTCCTTGAAGAGTAAACACCACATTTTTGCAGAATATTCTATTAATGTTCCATCCTGGTAAAAGAAGTAGCATGCAAAATAAAGCCTCTAACTCTACCTCAATGTGGTTTATGATCTAACCGAGATTACAACCTACAACCACTAAGAAAATTATGCAACATTTTGGCGTCTAATGAAAATAAAGGAGAAACATTCCCGTTACCTACTTAGGTCTTATATTGAAGACAATAGGAAGACCAAATGGTGTCTTGCACTAGGCTATAATTATGCTGTAGATTTTTTGTTGTTGGTAGTGAGGGTTATGATCAACGTTTCAAAAAATGATTTGGAAACGGAACTGTTTTAGTCACCGGTTTCTAGGTCGACGGTCCGACCATCCAATTCAAACAGATGGTTTGTTCTGACAAGCAAATTAAAAAATAAAAATAATTTTAAATAAAAAAACGATCAAAACCATTGAACGGATCGACTGTTCAACCACCCAAGTCAATGGGTTGTTGACTTTTTCAACGGTTTTTTATTAAAACCAGGTTTGGGGTAAAATAGAACCGATTGCCTAGATGGTTCCTAGGCTGAATGGTCCAACCGTCTGGGTCAATGACGGTTCGAAAACATTGGTTATGATGTTGTGTGCAAATGTTCATATGGCTTTTGTTGGATTTGTACCAAATAAGCTCACTGTCCAATGAATTGTGGCATTGCATTCAAGTGGATTCTGTAGAATAGTGCTTAATCTAAAACCCATATATGTTATTCAACTCAGCCTGTGCAAGGTATCTGATCTATTTGCCTCGAGCTCCTTATTTATTTACGATTCCTTCTCGTTTTTGTTCAAGCAAAGCCAAAAACCCATATCGTAATTTCACCATTGGCAACTTAATAGAGACCTGAGATGAAACTAGTCACCGCCATCACCTTCATTGCTTGTTACCTTTGTTTTTCTCTCTCACCCCTTGTTCACTTCCATCGCTGTCAAGCCTTCTTCTAGAATAAGCTCATCTCATCTAACAACTCATCAGACTCTATAGATCATAAGCCTTAGTTCAAATGCCTCTCTCTTTCGGTGGAAGAGGAGACAGGGGGAACTGTGAGCGATGGAGAGAGGGTCATGGAGGTAAGGAGAGAGAGTGATAGAGAGAGATGAGAGAGAATAACCACCGCTGCTTTAACAGTCCACTGTGTGCCAAGGAGGTGAGGAGAGAGAGAGGAGAGAGAGATGAGAGAGAAGAACCACTGCTTCTAAAGGGTATTTTTGGAATTTTTAAAAAAGTATTGGTCACGTGATGTCATATGTGACGGAGTGCGACAGTAGGAGAGGTTTTAAACAATTGTCAAAATACTTAGAGGGTACTCTAAGACAATATGTAAACAATAAGGGTAGAGTTAGTCAATTAGCTAAACTATAAAGGTAGTTCAATAATAATAATTATATAATTTATTTATTAATATTGCAAGTATATTATATTGAACTTATCTAAGAATAACTAATAAAAAGCCCTTTAAATTCATAATTGAGACATCAAAATGATAAAAATAACCCTAGAGAGTTTGTGGTTGTGTAGGCTTGACTCCATGCCTCATCTAGCATTAAAAAAATAAAAACAAGTTAAAAGGGATATATTGTCTCATAAAATACCATGAGTAGCTTGGGATTTTAGAAATGTTTAAAGAAATATTTCATGAAGTTAAGGGACCGAATGCTAGCAAGGCAAAGTGCTGAAATCTAAAAGTTTATTGTTTGGGTGGTTACCTAGCAACCTATGCAGTTGAACAATTGATCCATTTAAGTTTTAACCAAATCAGCGGGTCACAAGTTACAAATTTCAAATCGTCTATGGCATGGGCTGACCTAGATGATTGAACCACTGACCTATGACCCGGAGGGAAAACGATTTAGCCTCTGAGCCAATTTTCAAAACATTAGGTGAAAGTGTGATTAAGAAAATATAATTTAATTAATATTGCCACATTAAAATTAAATTTTAAAATTAACAATGAATTTTAAGATTTTAAAGGTTCGACAACTCTTTTAGCATATTAAATATCCATAGCTTGTTGAACTGAAGTCAACCGGATATGCTAGAAAGCTGACCAATTTGGGTCAAGTTGGTCAGTTTCATCGGTTTGATGAACAACCCTATCTGAAATTATCTAGGAATTTTCTCCTTTTTTGAATTTTTTATTTTTTATTCCATGTCGTTTTTTAAAGAACCAATGAGATGCTCTCCTTCCCCATAAAAAAATTATCTAAAATCTCTCTCTCTCACCCACACGTACCCAACAATCTCCTCCCCTAAAATTTCTCCTAAACTACCTCCTCCACTTTCTTCTAAATCATCTCCAATTTCTATTTATATTCTAACTTATCTATAATTTAGCAGAGACTTTCTCTCCAAATTATCTCCAATAATATTCATATTATTAATAGTTTTATATTTTTACAAAATTCATCACAAAATAATGTACTAAGAATATAAATTATAATTTTTGGGATTATTCGAATTAAATGTTATTCAAATAATATAAAGTTAACATGAAAAAAGTAAAATATTATTTAAATATTTCAATAACCAAATAACTTAAACAATAAAATACTAAAAATAGCTAAATAATTATATAGAAAATTATTTAATTACTTAAATATTTCAATAACTAAATATCTTAAATTCAAATAATTAATATTTTTAAATATTTAAATAACTAAATATTTTAAAAAACGAAATATTTCACATGACTATATTTTAAATAGTTAAAATAACGACATTATGCATAAAATAAAAAAATAATCATAACATAATATTCAAATTAATAATAATTTAATATTTTTACCAAATTAATAAAAAAATTATGTAATAATAGTATAAATTATAGGGAAAAGTACGGAAACACACAATGCAGAATTCTGAATTCCAGTCCCCCCCCCCCCTACAACTAGCCCTCTCCCCCTATAAACCACATCCTACCCATGAATTTGGCATCACTTCAAGGTCAGGATGCATTCCCCCTGTACTTTGGGCCTAGTAAATTCTGATATTGGCTGATTGGTACTTCTCCCTAAATTATAATCTAATGGATTATTAAATTCAATAAATATCTAAAATTATAAAATTTAAATAATGATATTATTTAAATAACCAATTTCACTTATATCAATTAATAATTCTAGAAAAAATAACTTTCAAAAATAATATTCATTAATAATAATATTAAAATATTAATCTATATTTATATATAATAAAATTAATATTTATTGTATTTCCAGCAATTATTTATAGTTTTTTGTGCTAAATATATTTTCAATAATTATGTATAAATCTATATTTGTTTTGTTATTTAACAAAAAAAAATTTAATAATTATTGGATATTAAACTGTTGTTATTTAACTTTTAAAATTTAATTTATTGTACTTATTGTATTTATTGTATCTTTGTTATAATTTATTAGATATTAAACTATTATTTGAGATTGCAATATTTATTGACTAGCTTAACATATTTTTTTACTATTTATTGTATTTTTATTAGTTATTTATTATATTTTCATTATCAATATATTTTTGATAATTGTGTATTCTTGCTGTAAATTTTCAATAATTATTGGGGATTAAACTAATTTTATATAAGAGATTAAACTATTAATTTAGCAAATTTAAATAACTAAATAATATTTTAAATAACCAATTTCACTTATATCAATTAATACTTCTAGAAAAAAAAACTTTCAGAAAAATAATATTCATTAATAATGATCTTAAAATCATAATCTATATTTGTTATATATCTATATATGCTAAAATTAATATTTATTGTATTTTCATCAATTATTTATGGTTTTTTGTGCTAAATATATTTTCAATAATTATGTATAAATCTATATTTTTTTTGTTATTTAACAAATTTTTTTTAATAATTATTGGATATTAAACTACAGTTATTTAACTTTTAAAATTTAATTTATTGTACTTATTGTATTTTTGTAATAATTTATTCATTGATATTTATTAGAGATGAAACTATTATTTGATATTACAATATTTATTGACTAGCTTAATATATTTTGTAGTATTTATTGTATTTTTGTAATTATTATATTTTTATTACTTATTTATTATTTTTACATTATCAATATATTTTTAATAATTATGTATTTTTGCTATAAATTTTTAATAATTATTGGAGATTAAACTACTTTTATTTATTAGAGATTAGACTATTAATTTAGCTGAAATTAGTAGTGTAGATCACGGTCTGGTTTAGTTCGGTTGTAGGCTATTTGGCCAACCAAATCGGCATGGTCAGGTTGGGGAGTTGGTTACCCAAAATCTACTGACCATTAGTGAAAACCAACTAAATCGAGTTGTATTAGTTTGGGTTCATTTTCGATTTGGTCGGTTGGTTCAAAATATTTAAACTTAATTTTAAATTTTAAAAATTACATTGGCATTATTAAAAAATAAATTTAAATTTTAAATTTATAATATAAAATATATGAGACTAAGAAATATGGGAATTTTCCACTTTCCCGTATTAAAAAAATATATTTAAAATATAAAATATTAATATATATATGTGGTTGGGTCATTCGATTTTAGTCAATTTACAAATGGCCATAGCGAAACTGATCCAAAGTCGACCGAAAATCTAAGAAACTAATCAATTTGGGTCGAGTTGGTCGAGTTAGTTTGTTTCATCGGTTCGATGAACAAAGTTAACTGAAATAAATTATTGTTACTTTTGTATTGTAAAAAGTTATTAAAAGTATTATAGAATATAAATAATTATTAATTATTTAAAAAGTTGGAAATATAAACAATTGTATACTCTTATGTGTTTTATTGTTTAGCTTTCCTTAACAAATCCCGTGCATTGCATGGGTACCCGCTAGTAATATATATAAATAATTCTTAACCATTTTAAAAAACTAAAATATAAAGCAATTTTCTACTATTATATGTTTTTATTATTTAGCTTTTCCTTAACAAATTTTGTGCATCACAAGGTCTCAATTAATATTCTTTCTTAAATCTTTATATTGACAAAGTTTAGTGACAAAAAGGATGATGTATTTTTTGAAATCGTTAGAACTTGAGAATCAGATGAGATGGTGGATCATGGATGTTCAGAAAACTATGGCGTCTCTTTTTCTATAAATGCATGGACCACTCGCAATTTGAAAACGATAATTTCTTGACAACCGGGTGAAGATGAACATCTGGGTTAACTGGTTGGGTCATCTCACCTACACAAATCTTATACAAATATATATTAAAGGGAAAGGGGTGGTCTCCCCTTTCACCAAATGGCAGTATTTCCCTATAACTTAGTTCAGCAAAGTGAAAGAAAAAGCAAAGAACACAACAAGCTCGGAACTGAAACATCTTTTCCATTAATCATCAAAAATTTTTGTACAAGATAAAGGCTCGGCATACCGAGCCATTTACATCATCAACAACAAAAAAAAAAAAACATCGATAGGGCAGAAAAAGAATAAACACGACAGCAACAACGGTGGGCCTGCTTTACTCCTCGATAAGGCTCTCCTCAGCCTCCTTGATCTTGGGCACTTTGACAGTAGCAGTATTGCCCTCATTAGGAGTGTCAGGATCATAAGGGCACAAGCCCTACACGACCTCAACAGTATTGGGAAATCGGTGTAGAACCTTGTCCCGGCAAAGGCTGAACCCCGTCTCAAAGGAACGTGTGGTGAAGTCGTCCATCTCATGCTAATACTCCTCGGAGGCTCTGAACTGAGCAATTGCCTCCTCCCTTGCCCGGGCCACCTTCTCGTCAACCTCCTTCCTTAGCTTCTCCCACACCTCCTTAAGCTCGGTGATACGCCCATCTAGCTTGCGAACAGTCTTGGACTACTCATCAATGTCGTGCTTCAGCTCGAAAACCTCAGCTTCTAGCGTGGTCGTCCACGCACTTGTAGCCTCCACCTCAGCCAACCGAGCCTTCAAGCATTCGACCTCGACATGACTAGTCGTAGAGGCACCTCGCTAACCGAAGATGGTCAACCACCACAACTGCCGAACAAGCATTCTACAAAAATAAACTAAGTATCAGCAGAGCAACATTAACCAACCAAGACAAAATAACCAACACAAGCAAGGACTTACCCACACCGCTTGAAGTACGAGCATGCTCTCCAGGATGCCGCTTGTGGACTCCACCACCTCTCGCCTCATGGCCGGCGTCAAAAGGCCGCGGAGAAGATGCTCGGCGATGCCCTCTATCCCTAACCCATCCTCAGTTTGGACGTTCCACTACGGAACATGAATAGTCGGACTGCTGCCCTCCGGAATGTTATCTCGTGGGGAAGGGGGTGGACGGCCTGATGGCCTCTCTTTTGGGTCGACCACCACAACCTCTTCCTCAGCCTGCCTAGCCCTCTTCTACTGCTGGGGAGTCCGCTGAGCAGACTTCGGATGCACTCCTTCGAACTAGGGCTAGGCCCTTTGTAGACCTGTTCATGGGCCGGGCCGGGCTGGGCTCGGGCCAGGCTTTTACTCTTTATTAATAGAAAAATCTTAGGCCCGAGCCCGAGCCCGGCCCGGACAACGGGCCTACAACTTGGGCCTGAGCCCGGCCCGGACAACGGGCCTACAACTTGGGCCTGAGCCCGGCCCAAATAAAAAGCCCAAAGCCCGAGCCCGAGCCCGAGCCCGAAGCCCGACCTAATAAAAGAAATTCGAATTTTTCCCTATTCAAATGGACATTATCTATTTTAATTCAGATGTTTTCTCCCCTATTTAAATGAACAATGGGCCTACAAGTGAATCAACAACCTTCTTAAATCAAAAAAAAATTATTCAAATGGACATCACATAGGGTTTTTACTTAGGTTTAACTATAGGTCGGGTCGGGCTATTTTGGCAAAGCCCGAGCCCGGCTCGAATTTTATGCGGGCCGGGCTTTTTGGCCCGAGGTTAAGCCCGTGGGCCAAAAAGCCTGTTCAAGCCCATCCGGGGGCCGGGCCGGCCCATGAACAGGTCTAGCCCCTTGCACACCTCAGCTACATTTTTCTTGCCCAGCCCTCATGCGGTGGATGATATCTTCGCGACTCGCCATCTCAGCACCTGCATGTGAGAAACAATGGATTAGTACCAGTCAAACACCCTAGAAAAGAAAATGAAATCAGTAGAACCAAAGCGATAGAACAGACCGACCTCCTCACTATCAGCCCGGCACGGATCAGAATCAAGAAGGACGTGTAATGCATCACATCGACCTCCCCAATCATTCCTATTGCTGCCCTCTCTTCCTCGGTGATCCGGGCCAGCTCAGGCTGCTTCACCTTCATCCTCGGCTTCTAGAGCTCGGTCAACAAAGGCAAGCCCCCGAGACTGTGCACAAAGAAGAACTTCTCCTTCCCGTGCTTCACCGAGGACGGGGTCCCAACAAGCACCTTGATATGCTGTCAGACCGAGAAGTAATAGTATCTCTGTTGGTGGTGCATCAGTTGAAGAAAATAAGAGATCACCCTCAGAGTAATCTCTATGTCATGAATGAAGCAGTAGGATAGGATATCGATCAAGAATCTAAAGGAGTTTGGCATCAGTTGAACAGGCAGTACTCGGTACCACCCGAACACTTCGATAAGCCCCTCGTGTAGAGGGAACCTTAGCCTGGATTCTAGGCTCTTCTCATACACACAGAGCTCGCCCAACCGAGCATTTATGGGCCTCTCACCAATTCTCAGGCACCTAACTTCATATCCTTCCGGAATGCAGTATAAAGCCCGGATCCGAGCCACATCCCCAAGCGACAGACAACATAGCGTAGTCCCAAATCGGCGACAAGCCCTCAAAGGAAGGTTGACCTCCTCGGTCGACGGCCCTGCCTCAACCTCCTCACCCTCGGATCGCTCACAGGATCGACCTCCTCAAAGTCCTCAGCCTCGGCCCCCTAGCCATCAGCCTCAAGAACATCAAACGCGATAGCCTCGGTGAGAGACCACGACTCGGACTCAAAATGGGAAACAAAAGAGGAAGCAGAAGAAGAGGAGCAGGAAGACGAGGAAGACATCTTACCAGACTTCGAGAGTTAGGACCGCGGAACTGAAGCAAACATCAAGCAATCGAAGACTACTTCTCGTCAAACTCTGCAAGTGCTTTTCTTCGCAAATGACAAAGGGGAATGCTCTTCCCCCCTTTTTTATAGGGCTTCCAGCGATCCAGATTAAGGCAAGATCAACGGCGAGGATCAAACGCCACCCTCTGACAGCTCGGGAAAACGAAACGATACCACTGACCCTCACACGCGTGTAACCTCAAGAAAGCGAAATGTCGCTTCTGTCAGCATGATGCGAGCTCTAAGCCGACCGATTCACTAGGAAAAACCGGTCCAACTCCGAGCCACCCGGTCCAAACAGCATACTCAACCAAACTTCAACTTCAAGTTCCTCAGCCAATAACTGAAGAACTCTTCCGCGCTACACTACGTCTAAGCACTACACTCCTCAGCTTCGGAACTGGGGGAGTGGTATTCGGGTTATGGTTGAACTGGCTCCAGATGCCATGTGGCACCTCCGCAACCACCTTATCACCTCGGCCACATCAACACCACGTCAAGTGGATAAGCTCCTCGGCCACGTCGACACCACATCATGTGGATAAGCGCGACCAAGATAGGAGAACATCGTATGGATGAGGACTCCGTTGGCGATTGGATCTTATCCCGAATACCTCAATGGGCAACCTCATCCTGACAATCCCGAAAGCCTCATCTGACCAAGACACGGATCTTTGGCTATAAAAAGGTACCTCCCGCTCAAGGTAAGGGATCCAACTTTCTACTTCCATACCATTACTCTGCTCGGACCAGCACCATTCTCTAATTGCTCGGCACCCACCTTTCTCGACTAACTTGAGCATTGGAGTACCTATCCGGGGATAACTCCTCAGGCCTCTGACTATCTTCTTGGTTTTAGATCTTGGAGTGTAGCTTTGTCCTTCCACCTTGGCTCCGCCCAGTTGGCAGGATTATCTAACTACGACCTCGGTTTAAGAACCACCTCGGATCGAGCAGCATCAATATGAATATGCCCATAATAAATCTCTTCTTGACATGGGAGTTACTATTCTTTGGTGCGTTTGAAAAGCAAGGTGGAAGCGGCTTTTGAAGGCAAGGTTTTCTCTCCTACTTCTATCAATTAGCTTGCACATGTGACCTATAGCTCATGTTTGCCACCTTCACAATCCTTTTTTGAGCTCAATATAAACACCAAGACTACAGAATAGCGAAAATCACCCCAGGGTCTACTAAAGGTAAATGTGGATGGCGCTCTCCAGCAATCATCTAGTGGCTTGAGTATCATTATTAGAGACAATTCTGAAAAGTTTGTTTTGGGAAGAGCACTTCATTCTCAAATGAAAGATATTCTAGCAATTGAAGCTTTCGCTTTTAAAGAGGCATTACTCCTTGCTTCTAATTTACGCCTGTCTTTTCTTCACTTAGAGGGTGATGCTCTTTTATATTGTTCAATTCCTATTGGTTCAATTGAATCCTCTGGCAAATTTGTATTGTCATAGCGGACTGCAGGACATTATTACATAATTTCACCCATGTACCAGTCATTCACACCCATCATCAGTCAACACACATTTTAGCCCAGTGTGGGTGTTATTTGTTCACCAATTGCTTTACGTTGTCCTTTTGTCCAGTTTTTCTTTTAGATACCATTCAAAAGAACTCTGGCTTATACTAATGCTTTTGATGAATGAAATTGCCTTTTGGCTTAAAAAAGGGGGTTTTACTTTTCAATCCACCCCAGAAATCTTAGCTCCACTATACAATTGGGGGTAGGTGCTAGCTCATAATTGATGCCAATTTACGGGCGGGTATGGGTGTTATAGGTGTTGGAAGGGTTAGGATTCATCATATGGATGGCCGAAACCATGCTAGATGGTAGGGTGAAATTTCAAAAATTTCTTAATCCTTCTGATAATCGAATTCCCTATGTTTTGAAAAACTGCATTTTTCAAGATCGGTCTTGCATCGAATCGGACCAGATTTGAAACCAACCAAAAAGGGAAATGTATACCTGATACGGATACCACAAACGCAGATCCCAAGGTGGAAGTTCATGCCCAAATCAGTCATAAAACTAACCTTCTTTAAAGATGGTGTAGTGTATTTCTGAAGTCGATTCAGCAACATAGTTTTTAGCAAAACTGCAATCCAACTGCATGAATCAAACTAGGGAGGTGAGCATGAAATTCCTCTGTATTTTTCTTGCATAAACTATATGAAAGCTGATATCTATTAGTCCCAATATAGCTATGGTCAAACTAGGGTTTCTTGGGAGACAAAAGGAATAAGAGAGAACAAAATATAGAGATGTTGTAGTCTAGCTTGCCATCTTCTTTTTTTATCTCTTTATGGAGCACTTCTCCTAATCAAATTAGGAGATTATCCAAATCTAATTTGGACCTGGACTCCATTTAGAGATAAGCCTTATCCTCTTAAGAGGATGGGTGCTCCATACCCATTTCCAAACCCAAATTCGCCCCATGTCACATGACAACTTAAATTGTCATGTGAAATTTTAATTAATCATATTAATTATGGGCTTTAGACTTATTAGCTATAATGCTCATGACCCAAGGGTGTTGCATGGCCAACTTAGGCCTGATTTGTATGGCGTGAAACCCCACAATAACTTCACATAAGTCCACATGGGTTCGGCACAAATCACTATGGGCTCAAAATGAGCCCAACATTTACACATAAATGACCATTGAATCCAGTCATCCTATGAAGACCCAAGGAAAATGGACTTAAATAAGATAAAGCCCATCAAGTAACCAGTCCTGTAATGGTCTCTTACACTTAACCTCTCGGCCCATAATGATCAAACACTGCCCGACAGGGAAGGACCTCTCACTTGGCTGCAAGGTGTAGTATCACACTCTCTACTCAGATGGATCCCGAGAATTAAAATCTTTTTGTAAACATTTTTCATAAAACATAATATATATCATATAAATATATTTTGTAAAATCAAATCTCAAACACAATTGAAATCTACTACTGACAGTTTAAGTTTCCATTAGAAAGAGTGTAAGCCCTATCATTCACTTTGTTTGACAAAGGGGCTGATTCTATCACTATGATCACATACTTAAGTGAATTCTCAGACTGCCCCAACATACCTAAGTTTTGACCCTCAATGGATCTCACTGATTGGCATATTAAAGACAAACCAATCTAACATCTAGTGCATTACCATAATCAAGTCTAGGGGTTATATGTAACTTTCCAATTTTGCCCATAAATGTCCAAAGTCTAGGGCATAATTGAAAAATGGTATGAGTTCAGTGTTTCAATCAAACACATATTGCATGTGCTTCGGGTCTAACCCTAGCAGTTAAGACAAGATGCCCCAACTTTTTTGGCAATATATTAGTGTCAGCCTTGGTAGGATAAACTCCCCAAATCTATCCAACGACTAAGAACATTTTAGACTAACACGAGTCTCATAAGTGTCCAATTTAAGGGGTAATTTCATAGAAACACATCAATATCAATATGAAACAATAATGTATTTTTATTTATTTACAATAAATGTTTTTGTACATTAATTATATTGGAGCTAAGGGCATGCACTGTCTAACAATAGGCGGAGGTGTTTATAATTTTGAATTGTTATAGGTCTGCAGTTTAATTTACAATTTTGAGGTGGAGTGCAATCTACTTATCCCTAAAAAAATTGAATAAGGGGAAATTTCTTAAACTACCCTTACTATTTAGCTAATTAACTAACTCTACCCTTATTGTTACATATTATCTTAGGCTACCCCTAAGTTTTCTGACAATTGACTAAATCCTCATCTACCATTAATTTTCCGTTACACTCCATTGCATGTGACAGCGTGTGACGATTATATTTTTCAAAAATTCCTAAAATACCCTCTCATTTTAAAAATTAGAAGATTAAAGGTGAAAGAATGCGGGTCCAACTCATAGATGTGTCAGTGGCATCCATTTTCTCGAGTTCCAGTTGTTCAAGAGAGGTATCAACCATGGTTTCAGCAGTTGTGCCCCTACCTGACTGCAACAAGGACCAACCCATCTCTCATCTCTCATCTTCTCCCTCTCTTTCTCTCTCCATCCACTTTGTCAATGAGGATCAAAATGCAGATCTCCCCCTTGTAGAAAACAACCACCGCCACCTTCATCCACCCTCCGATTCAGCCCCTAGTCCACCCCTCCAACGACCCAAGCTAGAGGATTGACAAGACTCCGATCTGCACCTTCGATTAAGCAACACTTCTTCAATTTCTTTTTCTTTTTTCTTTTTAGATTTTTCAAGAACATGGACGACTATAGACTTCTGATTATCACTAATATTACAAATGATTAATGAAGACCGAAAAGTCCAAGGTTTGTGCATTGGACATTTGGTTTCATAAACTTAACAACAAAAGCAATAAAAGCTCCTGACATGAGCTTTACTTTGCAAAGCATTATACGAAGTTCGAATAGTCAATCTGGAAAACGTAAGCAGATCAATACGAATAACAAAAGATAATGATAAGATGTAATCCGAACTCCTAAAGTAAATAAAGAGAAATAAAACAAACTAGGATTTTATCAAGAAATGTAGTAGACAAGATCAGCCAAAGCTCTATGATTCAATGTTACCTGTTCAAGCAACCATTGCTGACTGAACAGCTGATTTCAAAGCAGGAACCGAAGCAACTACAAATAGAATCCAGGCTCATATCGTTATCCTAACTCCAAAGGGAAATAAAGGAAAAGAGTACTCTGATTTTGATTAGAGAGACTTTTGAGGTGTAAAATAGGATTCGTTCTACTCATTCTAAAGAGAAAAAAGAGACAAGGTGTGAAGGAGGCGTTGATAGAGAAATTCTGGGTTCGAACAAAAATGCAAAATCAGAGGGAGTTTGCCTAACTAGATTGGGTTTAACGGGGATTTGTTGCAACGGTGGGTGAAAGGTGGTGGTTGAGTGGTGAAACGGGATAAACAGGGGTTGAGGAGGGAGAAAATGGGAGAAGAGTAAGAATGAAAGTGAAGAGAGACGAAACCGACAAGGAGAGGATCGCCGCTGCTAATAGTTGTAGCGGCAGTGGCGAATAAGAAATATAGAAACAAAAGAGAGGGAAGAAGAAAACGCCGCTGCTGTCTCGTTCAATTCGTTGTTGTGAAGAGCTCAGTTTGCTGTGAAAGGAAGAAGACGGTGAAGAAGAAAAAGGAGAAGAAGAAGAGAGAGACGAAGAGGAAGAAGATGGTGCTAGTTCCTATTGGGACGATGCATACTACCATTGTCGTCACTTTTGAGGTTTGAATCAGTGACGATAATGTTTAATGGGTAAAATAGTCTTTTTAATCCTTTCATTTAGTCGATTATTAGAAAATTTAGGAATAATTTAAAACAAAATGTAAACTAAATGGTAGAGTTAATCGATTAGTTAAACATAAGGATAATTTAAGAAATTTATCCAATAAATAATATGAAAAGAGATATGCATCACCATGTAAGCATCTATATAAATATATTAAGCTGAAATGTGTACCAAGGCTCGAGGATGACGGAAATGGAATCTACCAATATTTTTTTGCCTTTTTTCTTAAAAGTTATAAGAATGTCACTCTCTACCAATTCTTTATCTCTTTTGATTTTTTTTTCTTTTAAATTATAAGAATGCTACTTTTTTCTACCAACTCTCTCTCTCTCTTGCTTTTTTTCTTTCAAATTACAAGAAGCCATTCTCTCTGAGAGACTTCAATTCGGCACCTTGGTTACTAGGAGACCTACAACCAAAGGTAGTCAAGTTTGAGTCGAGCTGATGCTCAAGTCTCTAATTCGACACTTGAGTAGCTGAGGAAGATCTCGATTTAACACCTCAGTCATTGAGAGAGATTTCGGCTTAGCACCTCGATAATGAAGGAAGACCTCAGCTTAGCACCTCAAAAATTAAGAGAGACCTTAACTGGATACCTCACCTGCTAAGAAAACTTTGACTCGACACTTGAGTAGCTGAGGAAGACGTCGGTTTGACATTTCAGCAAATTGAGAGAGACCTCAACTGCTTTGAAATACTTGTAATGAAAAGTAGTCGAAATCGAACTTGACGTACATCACTACAATACCAACTACCCACACGGTGAACAATCCGTGTGACGCCGTTAAATCGATTAAAAGTTAGTAAGATGATGTGGCAAAAAATAATGGGAGGGTTCACGAAGGTGGATCGAAAGCGTCCATAGAATGCGAGCAAACGATACTAATGAATCCCTCGATCGCTTTGACTTGAGAAGGGTTTCAACTTTCACTTTTCTTCTGGATTTTCCTAGCCCAACGATCGGTCGAGAATCTCTTTCATTTTACGACCGGCAGGCAAGAACTAACAGCTGCCTGTAAGGTCCGAGCTCAGACCTCAAAGTCGTCACGACGGCACTACCCGTGTCCTTCTCTCTCGAGCTTGCTCCAACTGCAGAAGTTGGATTATTTGATTTCTTTGAATTATTATTGTTTTTAATTTTCATGTTTAATTTGCAGGTGGTATTTGGAATCAAGCGGGATAATTCTATACCATCTCTGTCGAACCTAGGTATGGCGTTTATTCTTCTACTTATTCACCAGTTACAACTACTTTTGTTCCAAACCAGACACCTGATTTGCAGTTTGATTCGATTTCTTTACTCATCAGCTGGCCCTTTAAAACTTCTCGGTTGTCATCATGGAGAGGCAACACCATCGTCGTTTAATGAGAAGACGATGGTGAGTGAGTGGGAAAACAAAATCTCCTCTGCCATCGATTGTAATGGTGCCATTTTCAATGTATTCTGTTTAGATTGTCTTCTTTAAAATTAAGAATGAAATATTAGCCTGTTTATAGTATCCGAAGTATATAAATGTATTCGATTTATTTACCTATGATTTACTACGTTTATTATATTTGTTAATTTTAATACTATCCGAAGTATATAAATAAAATATGCAATGAAACAAGAGATCCCGTATTTTTTGAGCAGCAGAATTATTCATGAGCTATTGGGCTTTTTGTTTCCATTTCATCGGTAAAATCCCTAGAAGTACATTATTTCCATTAAAGAAGGGAGAGTATATGGAATTAGAGAAGAACTATGGAGGAAAACAAAGAGATACTATTCCCATTTCTTGTTATTGTTCTTGTTCTTCTTCTTTTGTATGTAGATAAAAGAATACCCCATTTCATTGCTTTGTCTTTGATTATGTTGGGTTAGTAAATTTTGTGGACCTTTGTTGGATGCTATACCGTTGAGAAAATTACTACCACTTCTTAAACACCCTCCCTTCTCCCCAAGAAAAAGGAAAAAAATGTTCTACTTTGCATGTTACAAAGGGCTTTTTCTTGTCCTTGTTTGTGCCTCTACTAACCGATCCTTGGACTTATCTTCCTTTACATTTAGACCAACAATAGTTTCTGACCTGACATAAGTCATAATCCCATTAATCTGTAAGAGAGTTTTGTAAGAGTCCAACTGTATTGGATAATTTTGTTGTCAGAACCAGCAGATAAAATGGTTTTGGGTAAATTACAAAGATCCCCCTTGTACTATGGAGTTAGTGACAAATGCCAAACTTTTGTTTGCGACAAAGACCCCCTGAACTTTCACTTTGCAACAAATACCCCTGACCATTAAGTCAGATGACAGAATGCATTAAATCACCAAAATGTGCACCTAAACTTTCCTTATATTCTTTTTCTCCCCCTTTTCTCTTAAACCTTAATTGACCAAAACATACCTCTATTTTCTCCAAATGAAACCAGCTAAAATAACAAGAATCATTCCATTAGCATAGAAAAAAGTTTTTTTCTTTTTAATTCTTGATTCATTTCATTCACATGAATGTCTCTCTTCATCTTAAAATATAAAAATTATCCACTCCTTTCTCCAATAAATCAAGAAAAACCAAATGAAACCATAAATTTATATCTATCAAAAAGAAACCTCTACCATCTCATTTGAAACATGTACAACAAGGAGCTGTACACAGGGATTTACAAACACTGCCCATGCATATCTATACCCCCATACCCTGATTTACAAAACGATTCCCAAAGGCAAAAAAGGAGTTAAATGATTTTATAGATCCTGCAAGGATCTATTGGAGCAACCGGGATGGCTTCAATGTTATATTTAGAAAACTAATAGAATCATAAATCATTCATATAAATAAGAAAAGGGTAGTTTGAGGATTTAAAAATTTTAAACAGTTGAATGAGAAACTTTTTTGAAGTTAACTAATGCAACTCTAATGGAGGGGTATTTGTTGCGAAGTGAAAGTTCAGGGGGTCTTTGTTGCAAATCAAAGTTGGGGGGTATTTGTCACTGACTCCATAGCACCCGGGGGGTCTTTGTAATTTACCCAATGGTTTTATATGCTGCTTAGTTCTCACAAATGTTGATGTGGTCAACTTCAGCATAAATAATGTATAAATGCCTCTCATTCCACATCATATTTGTTGTTTTAAGCTTATTTTGGTACTAAATAACTCTAAAATTATTCTGGAATTGTTTCATATTTTGTTTTTAATTTCTCTATTTGTACCTAGTCACTAAAACAATTCTGTATCTGGTCTGGTTCTGACAACATTGTATAAGAGATGTACCTATGGTGGCCTGTATAATGACTAGAATTATTGCAAAAAGGTAATTGAGTATATTAACTATAAGTAAATCTAATTTGTCTTAACCATTCTTTGCCCACCTCATAACTAAATTATAACCTTGTAGATTAACAAATAAAGTTTGGCATCTCTATAAATCAAGACTATCAATCAAGATTATTTAATTTGTCTCACTTCATTGTAGATTATAACAAAATTAATTGTATGACCATCTAAGCTAAAGTCTTCGGCCAGCAAGTCTGAGAACACTGATTTGAGTCTGAGGGCAGTCACTTTGTGTAGGAAAAAATTGCAAAGGTTGTGACTGTACCCAGTCTACCCTTCCCAAGACCCCAGATAGATGGGACCAACACAATGGCCTTTTCATAGTTGTCAAGGCATCTAGGTGATTCTGGGAGACATTGGGGGACCTAGGCATAAGAATTTTATATTACCATTCAGCATGCATATTAACTGAATTCATTAATCCTGATATAGTTGATATACCTATTGACATTGTTCTACCTAGAATTCAGCCTCTGTACATGCTCCCAAATGTCCCTTGCAGTGTCCAAGAACATGAGATTAATATTGAATTTGGGGTCCATGCCGCTCTGTAATCATTTCATTATTTGAGCATTTTTTTATAAGTAAACATGAATCTATTCATTAATTACTGAAAGAGCATTACAAGTTAAATTCAAGTAGAAGAGAAAATTAAAAGTCATGTTTTAACAGCCCCTATTACAAATCTGCCCAGAACTATATACCCTTTGTCTTGCCAAACTGTCTGCCATTCCATTTGCTGTTATCTTTACCCATTTTGAAGCTTGCTTCTAAATCCTTCGCCATGCTCTTGATTTCTCTTATTTATTTTTTGATCAGCACTCTTGATTTCTCTTATTAGGCATCTGAAAGCCCAAACACCTGGGTTGTTGTCATTCATCCAAGAGATTACCAGTTATGAGTCACCCTCGATCTCCAGATTCTTAAAATAACGTTGTTTTGCTAGCTTCAAACCTTGTTGTAAGGCTAATAGCTCAACTCTTGTAGAGTCCCCTTTTCCAATCGGCTTGAATACACAGTCACCACTTTCCCTGTAGCATCTCTGAATACTCCAATTCCTAACAACCCTGGATTTCCTATTGAGCTTCAATCAAAGTTCAGTTTTAATCTATTAGAAGCCAGAGAGGGGGGGTTCCAGTCCATATTTACTATGTCTTTCACAGCTGCTGAATTTGCAATTTCAGACCCGGCTCTTTGAATATCATCTACCATCACCCCTTTGAAAGCTTCCAAGTTTTAAGCTTTTTACTGGCTCATAAATGTACTGAAGTTTTCCCTTTAATTTTAGAAAACCTCTTTAGATTAGTTCACAGAACAAAGATTTCAATTGATGCCAGTTTAATAGTAAAGTAGTCTGCAGTCACCATCTATTCAAGCTTTGATTCATCAGTACAGGAGGCTGTCACCTCTTAGGAATCTCAATTCTAGTGATTCATAGTCAAATAGGAAAAAGGTGGCATTTGGTACAGCTGAATCAACTTCCGAACACCAAAAACATTGCTTTTTCGAAGGTCAGAGGTTGTTTGGCTGCACCTCTGAATTGTCTCTCTGAACACTGAAAGAACCTCTGAACCATTCAGTGCCCAACCTACTTCTGAGCGCATTCAGAGGTAGTGGATGAAATTTCCCTTATCTCTCCCATGAACAGAGGAGTCGGTGAACCAGGTCCAAACCCCGAATGTCGATTGTGGGTTTGAACAGAGGTTGACTTCAACATTTTAGGACCAGGTGCTGGTTGCTGGCAAAGGAAAAAATGATGTTGATTATATGGCAGATGGTGTTGCTGATGAAGGACCAGTTGCAGGTGATGTCAACTGCTGCATGATGAGCAGTGCTGGTTCAACACTTCGGTGAGGTGCAGAGTCTCACTGCCTCTGGTTCGACATTGCAATGAAGAAGATCATGAACAGGGTATCAGATCTGCAAGAGGTTGGGGACGATGGATGAACACTGGTTGATGATGAACTGTGCCGAAATCCGATTTGAGAGGAGGTAGAGAACACCTCAGATCATGAACAGGGCATCAGATTTGCGAGAGGTTGGGGACGATGGATGAACAGTGCTGAAATCAAAATTAGGAATCAGTAGACAGGCATGGTAACACTCTGTTGTCACCACCAAAGGGTTCTCTGTCAGTTCCTCCATGGCTGCGTCATCATCTTCATCTGATTCTTTGTCTTCTCATCGAGATTGTTGCCACTGCCATAGGCACAAAGACGCTTTCAAGATTTGTAATGAAAATTGCTCTCAAGTTGCAAACAAAGCGCAGACGGAGGCATCACTCATCCGATGATTACTCTTCTTCTTCTTTGGAAGATTACATTAGTATAAGTTCATACAAGATGCCTTCCTTATTTCAATTCTAATTTCTGAGTGGCACTTGCATTTGTTGAAGATAAGAAGTGGACAGATTTTATTGATAAAATCCGATTCGTGAACAGTGCCGAAATCCAATTTGTGAGAGGTGGAGAATCTCACTGCCTCAAATCATGAACATGGTATCAAATTTGTGAGAGGTTGGGGATGATGAATGAACAGTGCTGAAATTTGACTTTTACTATTCTATATTTTTTAACTTTATTTATTAATTTTTAGTGATATTATTTATTAACTTTTGTTGTTCTTAATTTTTTTATTATTTTTATAATATTAATCTTTTGTATTACTCTTTTAAATATTATTTATTAGTCCTTTTTATTATTTGTTTCATATTTTGTTGTTAATTCACAATTTTTATTTTTTTCTATTATTAAATAATATATTTCTGTAGTATCATATTATTTTAATCATTTTCATTTAATTTTGTTTAAATAATGACTGAAGGGATAAAATTGTAAAATGCAATCTTTTCAGACGTCACAACATTCAGATTACTGAACAATCCCACTATATTCAGATGTTTGCAAAGCAGAAAAGCAAAATTTTTGCCAAATACTTTCAGAGCTTTTTTGGAGGTTTATTTGCTGCTTTTCAGACTTCAGACTTCAGATTTACCGAATGCCACCTAAGTGCAACTCCAAACTAAGGACTGTTAACAGTGCTGAGAGAGGCAGGCTGTAGATGCAGAGGATCTCCAGAGGGGAGATTATACAATTGCTGATGCTATTCTTCCTTTGCCTGGTTCAAGAGTACTTTATCCAACACATGATATTGCTCAAGTTTACCATGATTGGCAAAGAAGGAGGTGAAGATTGAACTGTGAAACTGTTTTGGAGAAGAGAGGTGAAGATTGAAACCAAGAGTTTCTGCTTCGAAATAGGTAGATGCGAGGATATGGATCTGTTAAGGATAAGAGAAGAAAAAAGGGCCACCATTTTTTGTGTGCGAGGAAGTGTTAGTATGGCTGAAGGATTTCATGATTGGCAAAGAAGGAGGTGAAGATTGAACTGTGAAAATGTTTTGGAGAAGAGAGGTGAAGATTGAAACCAAGAGTTTCTGCTTCGAAATAGGTAGATGCGAGGATATGGATCTGTTAAGGATAAGAGAAGAAAAAAGGGCCACCATTTTTGTGTGCGAGGAAGTGTTAGTATGGCTGAAGGATTTCATGGATGGGATGATTTTCTCCGTCAAAAAACTGGGCTGGAAGAGCGAAGTAACTGCAGCTGGGAAGAGCTTTGAAGCTGAGGTGAGAAGTAACGTAAAGGGTTGGTTTGTGGTAATTATGGAGAACTATTGTGATAATAGAAAACTCATGCTGTCTGTGCTAGAAGGCAGAGAGAGGGAGAGAGAGCAGGATGGAGGATGTTTGCATAGGCCCTGCAGAATTTCTGTTGAATATAAATAGAAGGTAAAGTGCAAATATCTGTGGTGGTTCAGAAATCTGTGTTAAGCAGAACTACAGAGATAATTCGAAGGAAGAAGAACAAAAATTTAAAGGACCTCAAGCTATGGTTTCAGTGATACTAGAAGTCAAAGATTGTTCTTAGATGCAGAAAAAGGAGAATGGGAGAGGAATTTGATTCTGACATCGGCCAAAAAGGTCTCAGATTGGGAAAGCATCGTGGGGGCGGTTGTGAAGAGATTCAATATAAAAGGTGCTGTAAAAACTAGACCTTTCGATGATTCAAAGGCCATGCTATATGGAGCTGGCGAAGAAGTTGTGATTCCAAGTGCTGAGATGGTGGAATCTCCAGCTGGAAGGATAAGGGTTGAGAGCTGGTTTGTGTCCTGTAATCAGAATCTTATCTCAGGAAGTCTTCTTGACCTTCAGTTAGTAGGTCTCCCTTTCAATTACTGGAATGAGGAAATTCTGGAAAAGTTGATCCAAGTCATGGGTGGAATGTTGACAGCTTTCAATCTCCAAGGTCTTCATGCCATGAAAGTAAGAGTCGAGGGTCTGAAACCTGAAGAAGTTCCTAGATGCTTAGAGTTGCTCGCTGATGGTCTCTGGCTCAAGGTTTGGGTTCTGATGGAAGTTGAATAGTCTCTATTGGAGGAAGGGCTCTAAGGAAGAAGATGATGACATCCTTGAAGGTTGGGTTACACGTGGAAAAGAAAGGTTAGCCAAAAGTTATTGACTAGTGGCTAGGCGGCGAAGGAAGACAATGAGACTCCATGCAGGTTAGTTGGAAAGTCTCGGGATAAGAATGTTTCTATTATCGTGAACTCGAATCTATTGGAAAACCAAGAGCGAAGGCCAGGCGAAAAGTCTTATGCCAAAATTATAAGGGGCAGATCCACGTCAAATAATATCTTGGGACTGCAAATATTACTGAACTTGAGAAGGTCTGAATTGGGTTAATTTACTGAGGATGAACCAGATTCGTTTCTCGGATGATTTTGCCACTCTGGGTCAGGTGAATTCCTTAGTAGTCACGACTGTCACATGATTTGAAAGGAGAGGCATTTGAAAGGCTTGCCAACGGGAGATATCATCCTCTTTCAACTCAAGGAAGGATCTTTGGTGACTTGGAGATTGCGATTGCAGAAGTTTCACTACAAGGGCTTGAGGATGGTGTTAAGATTGGTGATGCAAATCTTGCATTAGAAAATAAGTCTAGCTTGAAGTTCTCGTCTCGATCAAAAGAAGATATGTACGATACTCAAGATGTCAATGACAATTTACAAAATGGTAGGAAAAAATTTCAATCCAGGAATAGAAAAGAAGACAAGAGGAAGTTCCTAAGGCCTAAAAAAATCAAAATTGAAAAGAAATGGAGCGATAAGGAGTGTCTCGTCTAAGATTAGGAAAAAAGAGGAAGAGAGGTGGGTCTGGGTGATCACTGGGTTTGACAAATGCGGCAAGAGGAGGATTTTTGATGGTTCAGGAGAGACTCTCTACGAGTGTACATATCTCTTATGAATGGCGATATAGGATGTTCCTCTCAAGTCAGTAGGTGGTTTGGTGGGATTTGTGTTCCTTCTGAGTCTGGGGCTATGAGTCTGATGCCCTTAGAGGATAGTCACGATTTGAGATCTCCAGTTTCACTGGGTTCGGAAGAGCCATATGCTGCTGAAATAGAGAAGCTGGAAGGGGGGGGGGGGGGAGGCAATGGTTTGGAAAAGGAATGTTAGCACCAGTGTTGAGCTAGACTCTGAAGACAATGATGGAGATAAGGTCAAAGGAAAGGAAGACTTAGATGATGGTGAGTCTTCTGGTAGACAGGCTGAAAGTCAGGTCGAAGATGGTTTGCAATATGAGGAGGTTGTGGTTGGAAGGCTGGGTGTTGATTTGGGTCGAGGGAGCAAAATGGAAGAGGAGGAGGTTCAGACTATGGGGTAATCAATAAGAAAATGCATAATGTGAGAACTAACAATATAGTTCATGTAACAAAGATTTTCTCAAGACTAAAACGCGGATTGCCTGGGGCAGGACCCACAAAAAAATATAGATGGGTGGACAGAAGGAAAAGGGTGAGAGGTAATGGGACAACTGGTACTGCTCATAGGGGGATCATGATGTCACATGCCCCCCTTTCGTTGAAGGAACAACAGGAAATCAAGGGGAATGATGTTGTCTCTGAATCTGGTGCGATACAGCTACCACAGGATAATGATATTGTTGACGAAGGTTCAGGGGAGGTGACCATCCAAAAAATAGTTGATAGGGAGGTCGTAATTGGGAAAAGCTTGGGTCTGTTTTTTTGGGGTGCTGAGGATTTTTATTTTATTTTTTGATAAATGTGGTGAGGATTTTGCTAGGAGGGTTTTTGAAGAATTTGAACGAAAAAAAGAGGAGAAAATAAAGGACAAAACACATTTGAAAGGGAGCAAGGATTGGGACAAGGAATTTTCAAACCAAGAGGGTGTGTTAGCTGGATAGCTAAAGGCCTATGGGCCGACGAACTACCCAGCGTCCTCTGGGCGTACCGAACCACACCTCGGACAGCGACGGGAGAAACTCCCTTCGGCCTGACCTACGACACGGAAGCAGACTGTGGTGGCACCGAAGAGGATGGTGGAGGCGCCGAAGAAGCCTTTTTAGGTAATCTCATGATGTCGTTTTCAGACTCTGGTCCCAAGTAGCTCGTACATAACGCCCTCCGGACCATCGTGGGCTTGGCTCAGGAGCGTGGAGTTGACATTGAAACTATTCCATGCCATGTAGGAAGGGTTCTTGTTTTTGTTTAGAGTTGGGTGGTGGTCCTTATTTCAATGGGGATTTGTATTGGGTCTGTCATGTGATTTTTATTCGAAGTTGTTTGGGTTTTTTATGGTTGCAAGGTGTGGTGTTATTACGCCTTTTTTGAGTTTCCCGAGGGTGTTTCTTGCTTTTGGTGATTTCTTGTCACCTTCTGATTTTTTTATTGTTTATTTTAATAAAATTTCCTTTTTATTCTTCAAAAAAAGTGCTGAAACTTCAATAAATTTGATAACCACATCATGTACAGGTTACACATAACGCCAAGAATGCTAGTATGCCACATAACAGCTTGTTCACTACTTTCTGTTGCTGATCCATAAAAAATATGCTTGATCACAATTATAACATCATATGTTGGGCTGGGACCACATAACCAGAAGCTTTATCACTGTTGCCACTAGGGGTGCAACTTGGGCACACCTAACCTGAGCCTGGACTAGCTTGACCTGAATTTTTTTTGAAGAGTAAAATGAGAAATTTCGTTAAACAAAAGAAAGGAAAACAATCTGAGAGGTGACGTGATGGCACCTCACCATACACAGCAACTTTAAGAACTAAAGAACAGGAAACTGAATGGAATTACAAATGAATTTTAAGAACATTCCAAAAGTTCTCTCCCATTTCTGATTTCTGATTTGAACAAATTCTGGGAGCACCCAAGCCCAGTCCAGCACTAGTTTCCTAACCGGATCCACAAGTGATTCAATATTTGTAGATTTATCTTCAAATACTGTTTCTTTCATTCCAGAGGACCCAGCAAACAATAAAAGGGATGCAGCTCCATATTATCTTTTGCTTTCCTTCTGCCTCTGATACTTGGTCAGGCTAAGAAAAGTTCTGCTGTTGATCTTGGCTGAAATACTCTGACCCCAAATAGTAAAGAGTAGAATTTCCAAATAAAGTTTGCAACCTTACGAGTAGGGGAGGGTTCGAGCCAAGCCAAGCTGAATACTTGGCTATTTGAACTCGGCTCACTGAAATTGTGTTAGGCTCGAGCTCGAGTTCAATTCGAGCTCAACTACAAGCCAAGTTTTTTTTTCTAAAAAATAAAAATCATACATATAAAAATATTTTTTTATTTTACATAGAAAAAATTAAGAATTATAAAATTTATTTATTATTATACATATAACGATATAGAAATGTTTTTATTTTACATGCAAAAAAATAAGAATTATAAAAGTTATTTACTATTATACATAAAAAAATAAAAATACAAATGATTTATTATATATGTATGTATGTATGTATGTATGTATGTATGTATGTATGTATGTATGTATGTATGTATGTTATTTAGTTATTATACTAGGCTCGATTAGGCTCACGAGCCGAACGAGTCGAGCTTCACTGGGCTCGAACTGGCTTGATTAGCAAACGAGCCTATATATCAGGCTGGAGCTCGGTTTAAACCGAGCTGAGTCGAGCTTTTCATGAGCCAAGCTCGGCTCGTGGCCACCTCTACTTACAAGTGTAGAACATATGAAGAACTGTCTCTTCATCTGAACAGCATAAAACACAGTAATTGGCCAAGCTAAAACCACTACTATTTAAGTGATCTGTAGTTAATATTTTCTGTCCAAAGCGACCAACCATGTAAAGGCCTAAACTGAAAATTTACATGAACTTGTCTTGGATTTTCAGTCATTGAGTTGGGCCTAGGCCCAAAACCTTTTTATTTTTTGTTTTTTGGGCTAGGGCCGGGCTGAACTTGTCTTTTCCTTAAACCTGGCCCGGCTTGCCCAAGTTGCACCCTTGGTAGGCACATAATGATTGGAATTTAGAATTTGCACATATATTAACTAAACACTAATATGTGGGAGGGTGATATGGCAAACTACAAGAGCAGCTGTCATTTGGTTGGTGTGGGAGGAGAAAAATGATAGGATCTTCCAAGGGAAAGAAAGATCCAAGGAAGCACTTGTTGAGGGCATTGCCATCAAGGTTATACATTGGCTGAAAGTTTTGGAACTGTCCAAAGACTTTTCTTATACTGACTTCACCAGAGGATGGAGTGCCATAGCTGGATCCTCATCCTTTTCTCCTATGACACAGGAAAGTTGGACCCCACCACCTTGCTTTAGAGTGAAACTGAATTTTAATGGAAGCTCTCTAGGTAACCCAGGCCCCTCAGGTATAGGGGGTGTCTTTAGAGGTGCGGAGGGTAGAGTGTTGGCCCTTTACTCAGGCCCTTTAGGGGTCGGAGATTCCTTAAGGGCAGAAGTGTTCGCCTTATTTCAAGGTCTCTGACTGGTAAAGCAATGGGGAATGCAATAGTTAGACGTGGAGGGAGATTCCAAACTGGTAATAGGCTGGATGCAAGCAAGAAGCTTGGGCACGTGGCTTTTCAGACAACAGCTTAGAGAAATCTTGAGCTTAGCAAGAGAGATTGGGTTGCAGTTTAAATGGGCAAGAAGATCAGCAAATGGAATAGCTGATGCTTTAGCTAAGTGAGGAGTTAAAAGGAGTTGTTTTAGGCTTGTTTGTAAGTCTGATATTGTCAAAGGGCTTTCTGTCCGGCCTTTGGATGATGACAGTTGTAACCTCTAACTATTATTATTAATGAAAGTTAATGTTTCCCATAAAAAAATTAAGATTAACAAACTCTACCGGTGGAGAATGATGATGATTGATAACTGACTTGTGATCAGAAGAATCCACCACTTCAAATTTCTTAGTAGATCAGTTGTTGAAACACATGAGAAACCTTTCAAGGACTTCAGCCAATGCACCATTCTTATTTTTATTGTTTCAGTGACATCTCCTTTGCTTATTTCCTTGTGTTCCTCTCCTCTCAAGTTGTCCAAAGAATAGCAGTTTTTATACATCTCCACATTAATTCTGCTCTTTTTTGGCCAACCCAAGGTAGTTGTATCGAACATGCTTTGCACATCCACTGGAGGATTCCACCTGCACCCAAACAAAGAAAAATACCACTCTCAAATAGAAATAATAAAAGAACAAGAAATAAAAAGGTGAAGGCAACTCTCGCCATCAGCTTTGCATAATACACACCAATGAGAGGATAAATACCATCTTGGCATCAAGGCTTTAATCTTTCCATGTACAACTTCCCAACTAAAAGCAGCAGCCCTTGGTGGAATAGGTTTGCACCACACCTCTTTCATTGGAAAAGAAGGCAGAAAACTAGTGGAGGGTTGTAACAAGGATTTGAAGAAAGAGTCACAAGATAAGGAACCCTATCAGGCCTAGAAGGTTCAAGGAAAACTCCCTCCAACATTTGTAATAGGTTAAGCACATACTTAAATTCCGAGTCTACTTTGCATTTGATTGCAGATGGTGAAGTCACAAGAGTTTGATTTGTATTTTCTGTTTCGTTCTTCTCAGTATGTGTTGTTATTTGGAGTGTTACTTCATCACTCATTGCTTATATTGTATTTCTATAATGTTTTAATGAATGCCTTCAACAAAGGGATTGTTTTGGTCATGTGACATGGGATTTAAGATGAAATTTGCCTATGTGAAAATAGGGCTGCAACTTGGGTAGGCTCAGGCTAAGCATTTACCATATTTTGAATGGGCCTAATCCTGACACACTGTAAATTCAAGTTGGGTACATGATTTGCATTCCTATTGGAAAGTGATGAGACAAAAGGTGATGCAAACACATTGCCAAATGGAGGATTAAGAAACATGATGCTTTTTATTCTTTTTTATTTGGCACATGCTATGCGGCTTTGGTCCCCATAAGGTCAGTTATGCTAGGCCCAGTTGACTGGGTTAG
The DNA here is from genome assembly GCF_055504915.1 of Nelumbo nucifera. NCBI lineage: Eukaryota > Viridiplantae > Streptophyta > Magnoliopsida > Proteales > Nelumbonaceae > Nelumbo > Nelumbo nucifera. Next base: position 70,570,486 of record NC_142653.1, read on the forward strand.
TGATGCAGGGATGCATGTATGTGCCCACTGCACTCACATTTATGATTCTGGGAGCATGCCCTTTTGTGGGTTTGAAGTTCGAACCTGCACCTCCTCAAATGGAGGGGTGTTGAGTGACCAACTGAACTACTTGGGCATGAGTACTGTCTGCTTTTTGTGCGCATATTATTCCTCCTCTATTTGTACACCCCCCCCCCCCACCCAAAAAAAAAAAAAAAAAAAAAACGTGTACTAAATTAATATTCCTGATTGTGTCTGGAAATAAACAATAAAACAAGTAACAGGCAATTGAAACCTGGCAAGTTATTGTTTGCAGGGTAACAACATCTGGAATTTGCGGGAACAAAATGCATCCTCCTTTAACATTACACAGGCATCCAATGTGTGCAGAAGTAAGTCCAACCTTCTTCCATGATCTTTTGCATTTTTACAAATTTTCGTGTAGTAATCATTATTTTATACGTTTTCCTAACTAAAAAATAAAAACAAAATGCTTCATGCTCTACAAATTCATGGGCCGATTTTGTCTGGCTATTGCCAAATCAAGGGTGAAAAAGTGGAAAGATCCGTGCTCAGATGTAGAGTGTTTGCTTGCAGGAGATCCGTGCTTAGATATTTACCACCCAGTTGCTCTGCCTTGGTGTTTGCAGATCATTGAAGAATTTCAGAAGTGCCATGCGGACCATCCTGTCAAAAAATTCTTTGGTGAGTGCACAGATCTCAAGATAAAGCTTGATCGCTGTTTCCGGCAAGAGGTGAGTTCCTCTTTTTGTGGATTTCCCCTTCTAAAGTATGTTGATCTCATGTTAATATATTCCATTTCTTGCACAGAAAGCTTTAAAGAGGAAGGCAAACTTTGAACAGAGTAAAAAGTTGAGGGAGAGACTACAAGCTTACAGGAAGGAGGATGCTGAGAAAATCTCGTAACGGTAACATGGTTGAAAGCTTTCAGCATTGAAATAACAATCCTTGTAGAAAGAAAGGGGCAGCTTCTAGTGTAACAGAAATTATGGTCTCCTAACCATGTTCAAGAAATATGCTGGGATTTTGGCCATTTCACGCTGTATTTTAAAAATTTAATACACTTGGTCAAGATAAAATTAGAGTGCAATTTCTTTGCCATCACGAGCATGAGCTCTTTGCATTTGATTTATGGAAGCGGCAATTGAGCTGTTAATATATTGGGTGTTTCCCTCATTTGCAACAATGGGGATTAAACTGCAATTCAACAAGCGGATGGGTCTTCGCACTTCGCAGATCCATGACCTGGGCCGAGTATACAGATACATCAGTTGGTTTTCTTCTCAAATACGATTTGGGTAATATGTTTAAATTGCAGCGCACAGCGCACTTTTTATATGTAGTACGTTTTTTTTTTTCAATGGAGATCTTGAAAACAACTTTCAGTGAGTCTATTTTTCCCTGGTTTTTTAAATCATGGTTCAAAACTTCAAATTCAGGTCTTGTTCCCAGAGAAAATACGTTTCTTGGCCTTTCGGGCTTGACACATTGGATCTCTGTGGAACTGTTGTTGCATACAATGTTTTAAAAAATGACCCAGAACTCAAATCGTTTTGGCCACTGGTTTTTAGATTAATGGTTCGATGATTTAGTTTGAACAGATGGTTTGTTCTGATGAAAAAAAATAAAAAATAGACAAAAGCCGTTGAACGGATTGATAGTTCAACTTTTTGGATCAATGGGTCATTATCTAATTCAATTATTTTTTTATCGGGGACCGAGTTTGAGATAAAACAGAACCAATTGTGTGGAAGATCAATAACGGTTCGAAAACCTTATTGCATAAAAGAGTCCGGCTTCATGCGTTAGCTTAAAGCGTGCGAAACGAATTAAACGGTTAAACGGAGTCTATCCTTTACGCCGTTAGCTTCTCCTTCGTTCCATTCCACTTCCCGCTGGTGCTCGAGACTCTGTCCAACTGGCGGCGACCAGAAAAGACCTCAAGTTTTCTGATTCGTTCATCATCGGCGATTATTTTACCGGGTAGATCGCTCGTTTAGCAATGCAATTCTATTATGGTAATCGATACTCCGCATCTCCACTACTATTCTATTACAATTTTTTTTGTTCCTGTTCGAAACATTGAATAGTTTTCTCTTTCTTTTAATTCATTCTTTGATTTTTTTTCTAAGTATCTGGTAAACGAAAAGGTATCAGGAGAACATTTGGTCAAGAAGTAAAACGAGGGAAGTATGAGCGGATGGATGTGTGTACATCGCTGACTGTGTGGAGAAAGTCACTCTAGTTCAGTTGTAATGGGTTTACGGTGATCGATTCTGACGGGAAGTTGGTTTTTAGGGTCGACAATTATATGGACAGTCATAGGGAAGAGATCCTCCTCATGGACGGCTCAGGCAACCCCTCCTTACCATGCGTCGCAAGGCCTCTCTGTCTCTCTCTGAATTCTTAATTTTTTTTTTTTCGTAAATCTTCTGAGCTTTAATTCGAATGTGATAGGTCATGTGTTTACAGGATTTTCTTCACCCAAAGATTCGTTTACGTGATTGAAGACTCCTACTGCCAAAGATCGTGCCAAGTACTAGATGAGTCGAAGAAGGTGATGGCAGAGATTAAGAGAAAGGAAGCCATGTCCCAAAGAGGAAGAGGAGGAATTTCCTTTTGTGTACGTCTTTCTTTTGATCGTACGAACCGACGATTTCAAGCGTGTCTTGCAATGTCCCTCGTTTTACTTCTTAACCACGAAGCCAATCCGCAGGTTCAACACATATCACTCGTAAATAGCTGACTTGGGCTCAAGAAGAGCCCCACAAAGCCAAACCACAAGTTCAATGTGTATTACTGGCAAATGGATAACTTGCAAATCACTAACCTAGGCTCGAGAGAAGTGTCAATGAAATCGAGAACTGAACCACAGGTTCAATGTGTACCGCCTCTGCCTCCGTTGACACCCCATTTTCTAGTTACTTTTTTCAAGAAGGCTATTTTAGTCATTTTAAACTAAAAAGGAAAAAAGTTATTTAGATTAGACTACTAAACAAAGTTGAACTTAAAATTGTGATTCTTTTGGTATCTCTTGCACCTAATTTTGAACTTAATATTGCCCATCCGATCGATCCAAGGCAGGTTGGTTGAGTCAATCATAGACCTCCATTTGGAATCTATTTATCTTAGACCAACCTAGAATTTATGTGGCATATTTGTTAGACAATGTATGTCTTTATCTCCGATTAGATTAATGTACACCGAGTTTTATGTGTTAATAAAATCAGTTCATTATTATTTTTATGTTCATATTGGTATGTCTGTGAATTACCCATTAAACTGAATACCTATGAGACTTATATTTGTTTAAAAAGTTTTTATCTATTGGATAAACCTGGAGAGTTTATCCTAACAATGTTGATATTAATGTGCTATCGAAATGATGGAACAGTCTGTCTCAGTTCCTGGGGTTAGACCCTAAATACAGTTAATGGGTGTTTGTAAGAAACACTAATGTGCTATTGCACCTTAGGTACCCATCACAACATACCTATTGCACCTTATGTACTGATCGTATCACATATGGCCATCATCGCACCTTAGGTACCCATCACAATGCACCCTTCATTGCACTTTCTATTTATCCTTTTCTCTCTCTTACATGTATGAGCACTCATAACAACACACTTTCATGGAAGTAGAATAAGAATAAAATTTATAAGATGGTCTGAAATCTATGTCATAGGCTTCTACTTCACCCAGTTTTCTAACAACAAATGTGTCCCAAGAATATGCTGGCTACTTATCATATTCAACTTTAATTGATCCTTATGGTTATGTCAACACAAGGTATCCAGAGGGAGATTTCTTAAACTACCCCCAAGTATTAGGAGGTGGATTGAAATACCCATTATTGTTTGCAAAATCCCTTAAAATATCCCTAGGGCTTTTGACAATGGACATGTTGCTAAACATTAATGGAAATATTGGAAATGTCTATTTTACCCTTCATTATTCTTTAGATTTTCAAATGTATGACATTCCTTCGATAGTGTCACAGTAGCAATGTTAAATCAAAACCCTCAATTTTTTAAAATGTCGATTGTACCCTTCATAATTCTTCAAAATTTTAAGAAATCTTTGCATACAACTCAACCCCCATTTTCTCTCTCCCATTTTCTTCTTCCCTCTCTTGTACACCCTGCTTGGTTGGAATTGAGCCAAATCATCTGTAGAGAAAAAATTCATGTTCTAACATTGTATTTTCGTTCATTTCTGGTCCAACCAATGAACTTGTATTACCTAAGTTTCTATGCAAATTAAAGAAGAGAAGATCATTATTGACAATAACCATGGTTCAGAAATCTAAACAGAACAACATTGTCATTGATTAATCGAATCTCGTGTTAATGAAATTTATCAAGTCATCCAATGCCTAGAAATTGGTGAAATTGGTTTGGACCAAGGTTCAAAGTATCGGAAACACATAGCATATCAGGAATGCAATTTTAAGATATGTATCGAGATACACCTTTGATACGAATGCGTATTGAGGAAAAATTAAGATATGAATAGATACACATGGATACACATAAAAACATTATAAAAACTTTAATATAATATAAAAATACATCAATAACACTAAATATAAGGCCTTATACAATAGATTAATATATTTTAATGGAGTTTATATGAAGAAACACATCATAATCATCATATGGGAACATTTATGCAATGTCTATTAAAATTATAACCACATCAATGTCTAATAATTCAATTCAACACATATAAAATTGTATTGGATTTATGGATATATCAACTTCTATTTTTTAATTAAATAGAAATCATAAAATTGTATAATCATGTGATTGATATGATCATATCATAGATTATATTAATTGCTTTTTTTATATAATTTTATATCTAGTTTTCAAATGTTCATTAAAACCCCTAAGTTAATTATAATTCCTAAAATTTAATTTTTAAAGGATGGGAAAAGTCTAATTGTATAAATATCCTATCCAACATTCCAACCATAAAGTATGCATTTATTATTTATTATTTAAATAGTACTATTTTTTAATACTAAGAATTATAAAATAATAAAAAATAACAAGTGAAGAAGAAATGTCAAATGATATATGAATATGATAGATTACCCATAGATCTGCAATATATTCAATCCTTATGCAAAAATAATTAATATTTATTATTTAATTTCAAAAATTACAAAAAATTCAAAAAAAATATTATACAAAAAATTTCAAATTTTTTATGGATATGATAGATCATCCATAGACTTCTAACATATTAGGTCCTTAAATGCAAATAAAAAAATATTTTTCAATTTTTTTGTTATTTTATATTTTTTCCAATTTTCTTCATTAAAAAAATCCATAGATATTCTCATATAATAAAAAAGTGTGATTTTTAACATGAGAAATATAGATCAACTAAGGTTAAAACACTTTCAAGCATTTAAACAAGAAAGAGAAAAAAAATCATAAGATTAAATGAAAAAATTTGAAAAATCTGACCTATTTTCGCAATATTTTCCAAAACTTCCCAAATCTTCAAGTTTGACACCTTTTTCTTGTGTATTTTTGCAAATTCAGCAATCTGGGAATGCCTCTGCAAGGAGTTCTGGGAATGCCTCTGCCTCATTTCAGTACATTAAGCTCACAATATGGTATAAAAAGGATGTCTTGTCCCATTTTATACCATATCCTATATCTGAACTTGAAAGATACGATACGATATATCCAATATATTGAAACTTTGAACCTTAATTTGGACAAAGGCTCACAAAAGGAAAGGAAGTTGGTTTAATTTCACACATTAAGTTAATATTCTCTACACAAATTAAACTTGCAAAAGTGCCGCATAGACCAGCTTCTGTTCAATTTTTTTTTTGTTTTTTTGTCTACTACATCTTTCGTTCCTTGTTTTTGTGCCTATGGTGAGAAGCCTTCTTTCCCCAATATTTCATTTTAACTTTTGCTCATTTCAGTACGATACGCTCATGATATGGTATAAAAAGGATGAGTTTTGGGAATGCCTCTGCCTCGTTCAGTATACGGTATGAAAAGGATGTGTTGTCTGATTTTATACCGTACCCTATATTTTAACTTAAAAGATACAATACGATATTGCCCTATATCGAGCATTTCATATTAAAATTTTGAACCTTGATTTGGACAAAGGCTCTCAAAAGGAAAGGAAGTTGGTTTAATTTCACACATCGAGTTAATATTCTCTCCACAACTTAAACTTGCAAAAGTGCATAGGCCACCTTTTATTTATTTTTATTTTTTTGTCTACTTCAAGCTTCCGTTCCTTGTTTTTGTGCCTATGGTGAGAAGCCTTTTTTCCCCAATATTTCATTTTAACTTTTGCCCGTTTCAGTACGATACGGCATGATACGGTATAAAAAGGACAAGTTCTAGGAATGCCTCTATCTCGTTCAGTGCGATATGGTATAAAAAGGACATATTTGATTTTATACCATACCCTATACCTTAACTTGAAAGATATGATATGGTATGCCCCATATCGGGCATATCGTATCGAAATTTTGAATTTTGGTTTGGTTTGAATAAAAGGCTCTCAAAAGGAAAGGAAGTCAGTTTAATTTCACACATCAAGTTAATATTTTCTCTCCACAACTTAAACTTGCAAAAGTGCTGCATAGATCATCTTCTGTTCATTTTTATTTATTTATTTTTTGTCTGCTGCAAGCTTTCGTTCCTTGTTTTTGTGCCAATGGTGAGCTTCTAGAAATACTGCAAAATGTAGGGCCTTCCACTTTTGGTGTAATTCTTCATTCATATCTAGATTCTGCTGAGATGGTTCCAGGATTGGCAAAACTTGGAGCATATCTTTTCCTTTTTCTGGGTTTCTTATGTTCATAAAGCCACAGGCAAAGAGGATGGTGAAGTAGGCACCTACTGAGGGGTTTTATTGGAGATGGAAGCACCTGATGCATTACTAAGATCGAATTTGGGCTCAGTGCTGTGGTATGAAGAAAAAAACACTTCTAATTTGCAAGATCCTCAAAACCATGAAGGAAGCACTGAATCACCCAGCTAATTTGTAATGTTCTAAGTTGCATCCTTGCTTGAGGTGGTGAAAGAACAATGGCGATTGATGATGGCTCTCTTTATTCGTGTTCAAAATACTAGAGTGAGAGAGGTGGTGGTGGTGACAGTTTAGATTGAACTTCGTCTCTATACTTGCAGTGTTAAGTCTCTAGTTTGGTGGTAAAGAAAGGTAAAATTGGGTTTTTCAAAAAGTTAAAGTCACGTGCATCACATGTGACCAAAATGTGACGGTGTGCTAACGATAGGGGCAGAGTTAATCAATTGTTAGAAATAAGTCTATATAAGGGAGGTGTTCCCAATACATGCTAAGATGTGCTGTGGGGAACCTGTGGGGTGCACTCTTTGGGAAACCAATTTGGACTCACAGCAAACATGAATGTACCAAATCCTTATCCAGGTTTTTAACCTATTGGAGATACAGTCCAATGGTGAAAGTCTTCTCAATGAAATTGATGGAGATAGAGATGGGGCCTATGTGAAATTTTAGAGGGAAGAGAGAGAGAGAGTAGGTTAAAGAGAAGGGTATTTTTAAGATTTTAAAATTTTTTGAAGAGCACATAACATCATGTGCTCAAGATAACCAGTGGAATACTAACTGACTTAAGTGTCACTACCCCCAAAGGTTCAAATCAATGTTACGCGCCCTTCGACCCTTTTAAGTGTCACTACCCAAAGTACAGGTAAAAAAATGGTGACAGTATATCTCACTGAAGAACGCAAATACTGCTGAGAGTACAATTAGAGTCCGGATCTCCTGTCCACGAGAACTCTGCCCACACTTATCGCAGACACACATGAAGAACATTTCATCCTCTGCATAGTATTATGCAGGGGGAGATGTTCCAAATTCACAGGGGGTAGTGTATTGTGAGTAGGCGTGGGCAGAGTTCTTGTGGGCAGGAGATCCAGAGTCGTAGAATTAATCACCCATTAATACTGGCGCATTCCAATATCATGTGTATCCCAAGCAAAATTTAAAGCTTAAAATGACTTATCAAGTTTTCAAGTCAACTTCCAATCACAAGACAGGAAAACAATGCAATCTAATTGATTTGCAAAATTAAGAGTTTTCCACATTAAGCAAGGGCATGGAAAAATCAGTCTTATCTCTACTCTGTTTAAATTGTATCCAGGAATGGTGTTACATCCATAATCTAAACTTGTTAATGTTAAGCATCTCTATTTGCGCATTTTGGGCGCTGATATGGTTTCCTTCCGCCACACTTCAAAATTCACTAGTAACAACTCCACATCACCTGCAATTTAAGAAAGAAAAAAAATGCTTGTACAATCAGTCTGTTTTTGTCCCTCTAACCAAAACAGATTTTTAGGCCCCGTTTGTTTTTCGGCAAGTTACTTATCCGAGTAAAGCAATTACCTCGGTAAGTTTTTCTTAGGAAACACTTACCGAGTAAGTGCATTTACCCATGTTCTTTTATTTCCCAGGTAAATAAGGCAATGACCATTTTAGCTATATAAATCTATTATTAAAAGGGACATTTTTGTCCCATTCAAATATTGGCAACTTCCCTCCAAGTGGGAAAATTATTTAACCACCTAGGAGAGGTAAATGATACCCAAAAAAATAAACTTTCCCTGGTCTACACATAAATATGAAAAAAGAACATGAGGTTCCTGATCAATGGGAGCCAAAATCTCATTGACCAACCTTCCCCCCTCTCAAAATCCAAAAAAGAATGCCCCCTTAGAGAAAAAGAGAAAAAAAAAATTATCTAGACATGCAGTGATAATTGATTAGGGCACATCCTGTTTTTGATAAATGGGGCATATCACTACTAAAAGACAAAAAAAAACACCATTGGGAGGGCTTGGGCTGGGATTTTGTTAAAATTTGAATGGAGTAAGCCTACAAGTCCAAGCCCACACGGTAAATGTTAACTTGGGTGAACTCAAGTTGCACCCATAGTTATGTTTGGTACCAACTAGGGATTTTTTCTACTTGAAACAAATTTGTGAGAGATTTTTCTACTTGAAACGTTTTAGATTGATCAATAGAAGTTGTTGTTTCTACCTGAAACATCAAATTTGACATTCCAATCATAATCGTCAATGATCACTCCCACATGCATTGTTCTAGTTGAAGTGTCCCTCACATGTGATGTGACAACACATACTTCTCACCAATTTGTGATAGAAACAGAAATGGTACCAAACACAACTGTAGAAGTCAAAACATGGGGGAATTTTGTCTTCAAAACATGTACACTTCCATGTTGGACTTTGGGATTTGGGCTTAGCTTTACACTGTTTCAAGTTTGGGCTTCAGGCTGGGCCCGTTCATACGAGCCAAAAGCTAAGCCCGAGCCTAGCCCATGAACAGGTCAGGTAATGATTAGGGGTGCTCCCTTCATCAAAAGTGGGATGCGGCCAAATAGCTCCCCATTATAAAAGGTTGCATACAAAATTACAACAACAAATTCCTTGTTGAAGCTAAATTATGTAATGAAAGTATATTCATCCATAAATAAGATTTGTAAGATCAAAATGAAGCCCACCCTTCATCAAAAGTGGGATGCGGCCAAATAGCTCCCCATTATAAAAGGTTGCATACAAAATTACAACAACAAATTCCTTGTTGAAGCTAAATTATGTAATGAAAGTATATTCATCCATAAATAAGATTTGTAAGATCAAAATGAAGCCCACCCTTCATCAAAAGTGGGATGCGGCCAAATAGCTCCCCATTATAAAAGGTTGCATACAAAATTACAACAACAAATTCCTTGTTGAAGCTAAATTATGTAATGAAAGTATATTCATCCATAAATAAGATTTGTAAGATCAAAATGAAGCCCACCCTTCATCAAAAGTGGGATGCGGCCAAATAGCTCCCCATTATAAAAGGTTGCATACAAAATTACAACAACAAATTCCTTGTTGAAGCTAAATTATGTAATGAAAGTATATTCATCCATAAATAAGATTTGTAAGATCAAAATGAAGCCCATGTAGCACGAAACCACCAACAACTCAAAACTATAGTAAATGTAAATCACATACCAGTCAAATGGAAGAATGAGACCGTCAGAAACTTACAACCATAGCACTCGAATTTTTCCTTTATTCTTGAAAAAAGTGGTGTATTTCGTTGTATAAATCAAAAGCCTGTGTAAAAGGGGATTGTGTACAATGGGATGTACAAGTATTCTGGTATTCTATATTGTCTGCATACAATTTTCCAAAGACCAAAACCCAACTATATTCTCATCCAAAAGATTCCTTGAACCAAAAAACCCAACTATATTCTCATCCAAAAGATTCCTTGAACCAAAACTCCAACATATTTTAGGCTGCATTTGGCATTCTTTATTTTAAGGGCTTAATCGTCTTTTTGCAGTTAAAAACTCAATGGTTATAAAAGCATTTTAACTGCAAAAAGGCGACAAGTCCTTAAAATAAGGAATGTCGAATGCAGCCTTCCAAGTCCCAACTTAACAGCAATGATTCCAACTTTCTAGAAAGCGATCCCTCGTGCAATGAATAAAAAGGTGATCAGGAATTTCCTTTTCCAGTCCATACATAACACACAAAAGATATTTTTAAAAATATCTTTTATTAAGATGAATGAATGAACAACATTAACAAATAGGAGGTCCTTGGAGCTTCATTGAGCAAACAAACTTCAAAAAGAATAAAAAAGCACAAAGTTTTGAAAAGGTGTGTGCCTGAACTGAGGCACAAGGCATTCTAGACGTACATCTTTTCAAAGGGGGGTGCTCCTGGGCTTAGGTGAGGCACATACCTTAAAATGCACCTTTCCTTAAGTTAACATTTCTCTGCCATCTGAATTCCTCTTCCTTTAATATGATCTTTAAGTGAGAACACTGTATAAGGTCAACAACCATGTGAATGCTTCTATTCTAGGAGGTATAGGATTTCCCAAAACTCTGATATCAGATTTCTCCACCTGGTTTCTTGCCAAAGCATTATAAAATGATTTAACTGAAAACACACCGTTCCTGCTCTACTTTTTTTTTTGACAAGTAAAAGATCTTTAAATTTCATTGAGATCAATCATGATAGGCACTGTTACAAGCATCCCAAATGGAGGCGCAAGATGCAGCCTCACTATTAAATCAAAGCTAGCATTGTAATTACAATTGTGTCCAATACAACTGATCCCTAATTACCCCTTGTTTTGCTAAAGAATCAACCAATGCATTTTCCACCCATTGTATACTTAGATTCATCTGTTGTGTTAATCACTGGAACTTCTTCATTTCATTTCTATAACACCAAATCACTGAATCTAGATTTCTTAGCCAATCTACCACCACCTTGGAGTCCCCTTCAATCACCAGGTTCTCCAAATTCATATCTTTTGCAATTTGAACACCTTGTAAAACAGCAAACAGTTCAGCCTTTAAAGAATCTCCAACCCCCACCGGTCCTGAAGAAAGTGCTAGTATAAACCCTTCCCTTATCTCTAATGACTCTTCCAATTCCCAAAGGACCTAGGTTGCCTTGACTGCTCCAATCAAAGTTTAATTTCAAAAGACCTACAAGAGGAGGTGCCCACACGGACCTTGTTTCAATCTTTTGCGTTGAGCTGGATGCCACTGAAACCCAGTTCCTCCAAATATCATCAAAAGAGAACTGTTTAAATAAATCTAGAGTTAATAGCCAATGTACAACCTTGGTCATTATACAATCCAAAATCTGTTGTTTGCTCCTCTCCTTTTCTTGAAAGATTCTTGCATTTCTTTCTTCCCATAAGGTTCAAATCACTGTTATTCTAGTGCATCTCCACATTATTCTTCCCCTTCTTTTTGGCCAAGCAAAGGTAATCTCCATTGGCATGTTCCACCTGCACCCAAATAGAGGGAAAAACCAATCCCAAATATCTATAGCAAAGGAATAGGAAATTAGTAAATGGTAACAAGATTCACCATCAAATTTGCATAGAGTACACTAGTTCGGGGAAATACACAAGAAAGGCCTTTTCTTTTGTAGATAGTCTAGTGCTAATCTTCCCATAAACCACTTCCCAACAAAAAGCCTTAAACTTGGGGGGAGTTGGTTGACACCAAACTTCCTTAGCAGGAAAAGAAAGAAGGGTAGGAGATTGGCAAAGAGCAAGAAAAAAAGAGGCACAGGAAAATAAACCTTTAGAACATGGACACCAAACTCTTCTATCTAGATTAGAAGGCTCTAAATAGACTTTATCAAGAAGAAATAAAAGCTCTGACAAGCAAGTGACCTCTTCATCCCTCAATCCCCTTCGAAACCCAAAATCCCAATTATGATTCGAAGGCAAAATAGGAGGTATTAAAAACTTTGAAGTCATCTCATTTTTTATACAAGGAAAGGGAATGCAAAGAAGGAAATAAGTCTATTAAAGGTCGGTTACCAACCCACAAGTCTTCCCAAAACCGGATTAAAGTCCCTAAACAAACACCATACCTGACAAACCTAAGGAACTGATGGAAAAAGCTATGGATTGTTTTCCAAGGTGCTGCCAAAGTAGTCTGATGTGATACACCAACATCCCAACCATTCTCCAACCTCCGATGAATACTGCCCACCATTCTCCATAACTACTTCCCTAACAAAGCCAAATTCTTCTTTCAAACATTCCCTATACCTAAACCACCTTCTTTCTTACTTCTATATACAATCTCCCATTTGATTAGGTGGTCTCTTCTAGCCTCACTCAGCTCCCAAAGGAAATCCCTCATGATTTTCTCTAATTTCTTTTCTTCTCTTGGTGGAATTCTAAAGACAGAGAAAAAATTGGTAGGTCAGCCAAGCCTGATCTTCTTAGGGTAATCCTACCTCCTAAGGAAATATAGTTTCTCTTCCAAGCAGCCAGTCTCCTTTCACATCTCTCTATAAGTGGGTTCCAAAATCTGCTCTCCTTAGGATTGGCACCTAAAGGATGACCCAAGTAGGTAAAAGGCCAAAGGGTTATAGGACACTCTAAGCACTCCACTACCGCACTTAATGTATTCTCTTCCAAATTAATCCATGTTAGGCAACTCTTGTCTAAATTTATTTTCAAATTTGAGATCCTTTTAAACTTCTTGATCAGTTCTTTTAAATTCCTCACCTTCCTAGTATTTCCCCCTTCATAAAAAATTATGATATCATCTACAAACTGAAGGTGAGCAAGTGGAATATTGTTTCTCCCAACTCTCCAACCTCTAATCTCCTCTTCCTTGTCAGCCTTAGAGAGAGGATCACCTTGCCTTAATACAAGCTGGGAAGAAGTGTTTCACCACTCCATTAACAAGAATAGAATAGTGACAAGATTGAATACAAACAAACACCCAATTGCACCATCTCTCCCCAAATCCATGCTTTTGCATCACCTCTATTAGAAAGTTGCAGTCCACCTGCTCTCATCACTTCTATCCACTTGGATTTCCAATGACTAGACTTTAGACAAAACGCCCAAACACTACTTAATCTCCCAATCAAAAAGAGGGCACCTAAATTAGATCTTGGGGACCAGACCACTCTTCTTTGGTTCACACTATAGCAATCAGCAATAAAGACATTTTACTTGCTGAGCCTATACAATCTTGGACATAGATCACAAAACCTATCAACATCTAACCAATCGTCCTCCCAGAATCTAATGTTCCTTCCATCTCCTACCTTAAAATGAGACAAAGTTCAAAAATGTCGATTGAAAAACTCATGATTCCCTTCCACACATAAACCCCATAAGATGCTTTAACTTCTTTTTTGTTCCACTCAAATTCCGTTACCCCATACTTAAAAAGCCACCACCCTTCTCCAAAAAGAGTTTCTTTCATCTCCAAATCTTCATAGTCATTTCCCCAAAAGAGCCTTGTTAAAAAATCTTATCCTTCTTATCCCAAGTCAACCATCTTTCTTATCCCTACACATCCAATCCCATCTTACACCCTCATCTTCCACCTAGCCCTAAAAACATTGATGCCAATTTACATCCTTTCTGCTAACCCATCTGCCATTCCATTAGCTATCCTTTAAATCCATTTTGCATTGATGACCCTATCTTTTTTTAGCTCTTTCCTTCATGGCATTCCTGTACCGTCTTGTTACCACTGTTGAATCACTTATCATATCAATATTTCTATAGTTTAGGGTTTTAGCTAATTTCAATCCTTGTAAAGCTGTTGATAACTCTGTTGTAGCAAGGTTTTCTTGACCTATCACTCTTGAATATAAGGCTAATATCTTCCCATATAAAAAATGGAACAATTTGAATCTTAGTTAAACCTCTACCTGCTTCTGCCTTTAGACAATCAATTATTCTCCATCAATATCAATTTTCAATAGGATAGTAATACTAATAAAACATGATGCTTGGTTTGAATTTTCAAAATAATTCTTCAGAGGAAGCTTATATATGCTTAAGCTAATGTGTCCAAAGAAAAGAATGATCAATACTATAAGGCTTATGCCACTCCACTTTCTCAGAGAATGTTTTGCATGTGACAAGTTGATTTTACTATTACCTTTGTTTTGGGAGTGTCAACTTAACTTTTTTAAGCTGTGCTTGGATTTCGTTAGGAGGGGTGATGGAAAATCAGGATAGGTAGGCTTCTCAAACAGGTTATACTTCCATTTTCTTCCATTTGGCTATAAACAGTGAGTCATGCAAAATTTGGAAGATGACAGACTTTTCTGTAAATAGAAAACTTAACAAGTTCAAAATAACAACTAATCTTCCTAACAGTAATAATCGAGAAGCCAATTCAGTACTCGTCAAAATTCACAAATACAAGCAATTGCCTTTAATTTCTCTTACATTTTTAAATTATGACTCGCAGAGAAACTAAAAAACATAAAATGGAAAGAACAGGTGCAATATTGTGAGTTTCGAAAATTACCTAACCAGATCCAACAATGATGTTGTTGATGGGTATGAAAATGAGCTTAACGAAGAAACCGACGAATCCCATAACAACAAATCCAATAGCCGTACGGAAAGCAACTTTAGTGAATTCTACATAAAGATTCCCAACAATCGAGAACTAGAATTAATCGTAAAGAAGGGGGAAAAAAGTAAACGAATATGCAAATAACTCCAATTTGGCATAAGACCCAAAGGAATGAAATCAGTAGTAAGAAAGATCGGATTCAGAAAGAAAAGTTAGGGAGGAATGGATGGATGTACCTTTGCGATCTGGTTTGTGACACCTCTTGACAAGCCTAACGCTGTCCTTTGCGAACTCCCTCAATGGATCGATGGCGGAATCTATGGCATCCATTGCTTTCTTTCAAGAAAAGGAACTGATTCCAACAGAAGAACCGATTCGGAAGCGATCCCAGGAGAAAGAGAATCACCTGCAACTGCAAGGTGATTAGGTGAGCCACCCATGGTCTAACGTGGCCAAATTAGTTGCCACGTGGCAATGGTGCCTTCGCGGGCCACATCCCCAAAAGTCAAAAAGTGAAAACCTTTGCCCCAGAAAGTTGATAAAAATCGAATATCTAAATCTAATTTCTGATTTCTCTCGCCAAGGCCTCCCTTACCTCGCCCTCCACCTCTTTCATGCATGTTAGAGGCATTCCGTTGGACGTAAATGTTCTGTGTAGCTCTTTAGCTGCTTCATCTTCGATCAAGATGCTGAGATTTGGTAAACAGATACATGCCCATCTATGAAAATCAGCTGGTCCTCTAGTGTCTATGTAGGTACTGCTTCGGTTGATTGGTATGTGAAATCGTCCATTATAAATGATGCATGGAATGTATTTGTTGAAATCCCACTGAAGAATACTGTCTGTGTATGTGTATGTGAATGCTCTTTTATCGGGTTATGCAGAAGCTCAGTTGTGGAGTGAGGGACCTGAATTGGTGCAGAGGATGCAAATGTATGGGTTGGATTATGATCACTTCACATTGTCAGCATTGCTGCGTGTATGCACTGGACTAGCAGCAATTGAATTGGGTAGTCAAGTGCATGCTAATATGATCTGTAGAACTTCATATTTGGAAAGGGATGTGTTTCTACAGAGTTCACTGGTTGAGATGTACGGGAGATGTGGGCTAGTTGAGAAAGCACGACATCTGTTTGATTTGGTTGGGATTAGACAAGAAGGAAATGAAGAGGGAAAAAGAGATGTTTTTCTGTGGACTCCATATGGTAAAAATGGGCGGTTTTGTGGTTGGTAATATCTGCCTGTGGTCATACTGGGCAAGTGAGCCTTGGGATTGAGTATTTCAAGTCGATGGATCGTGACTTCAGGTTGGAACCTGGTCCAAAGCATTATAGTCCTGTAGTTGACTTGCTTTGCAGGGCAAGCGAATTAGAGATGGCATGGAATTTAGCAAGTAAGAATGCTAGTAATATCATTTCTTTGTGGGTGGCATTGCTTAGTGCTTGCAACAATTTTGGGAACATTGAACTGGGCAACTTGGTTGCTCAAAAGGCGCTTGAATTAGATCCTCAAAATTCTGGAATTTATGTTTTGTTGTCCAATCTGTATGCTAGGTTTGGCATATGGAATGAGATTGAGAAATTGAGGGAGTTGATGAAGGAAAAAAGGATTGAACAAAAATGTAGGATGCAGTAGGATAGAGGTCAAAAGTTGAATTATAGTGAACTTCTTCCCTGTATTTTCCTTAATATTTTTTGGGTAAGGTTCTAGTGTTGTGAATTCATTTTTTCTATGTCATCAGTGGGAGTTGAGCCAGCACTAAAACTTTTTCCAAACTCTCTTGATCATGAATCCTAATTTGTCTTATAAAAAGGAATGGTAAAACAGGATTCATGCAGTCAATCCCATATGATTGGGACAAGGCTCTGATGTTGATGATAATGATTAATAGAATCTAAGAAGAAATTTATGGGCTAAACAAATCCTTGTTTTCAACCCGTCATCGACTGACTCACATCTCAGTCAGCACAACAGATGCTGGAGTCTCTTTCACAGTCTGCTTCAAATGTAAGAATACCTTGATGAAGGAGCCAAATGGAGTCAGTTATGGGGTTATATGAGTTCTCTCCCCTGGTCTTGATCTTTATATGGAAATATTTACAGGATATTTTGCCTTTGAGAAAGGTATTTATCTTCCTAGTGCAGTAATATAGACCTGCCCTACCCTTTATGTGGTTTGTTTGATGAAACTTATGAGCATCTCTTCTTTCTTTGAACAAACAAAAAGTGTTCTTGCAAGTGATCAACTATGCACAAGCTCAGATTGATCTTGTGGTCTTTCTTGCAAGAGTTCAACCATGCACAAGCTCAGATTGATCTTGTAATCAACTAAGTACTGGAAAGCACATAGAGAGAAACTCAGTTCATAGTTTGAATGTGGGAGTATTATTCCTAGATGGGGTAAGCCACCTGGTGATGTGGTGAAGATTAATATTGATGGTGCATGGTCCAAAGGAAAAGCCGGAGTAGGAATTGTGATTTGAGACAAGCATGATCATTTTATATTTGCTTGAGTGGTAACAGTGCTAGCACCCAATGCTTTGGCTGTGGAGGCTTGTGCTTGTTTTAAAACTCTTCAGTTTAAAGTTTACCTTGAAGGCAACACATGATCATTATTACACTTCTGTTATAGTTTGAATCCCGAGCTCCTTGGAGTATTCACACAGGTTCAGTTTGAAAAAAATACAAATACAAATGTGTACAGTGCAAATACGTATAAAATAATATAAAATACATAGTTTTGCACTTTACATACTTGTATTTCTCTGTACTCCTGCTTAGTTTGGAAGGAGTGCTAATGCAAATATGTAGAGTGCAAAATCTTGTATTTTGTATTATTTTGTACGTATTTATACTGTACATATTGGTATTTGTACTCTTTTCAAACTGAGCCAAAGTTCAAATATCTATAAATATCAATCCATACACTATTCTTTTTAGATTTGAAAATCTAATAGTGAAGATGCCACAATCAAAATAATCAAATTCTTGCAGTACAGCAGTGACCATGGAAATAGATGTACAACACGCTACTTCGAATCTTGTTTGATTGTTTTTGAACCGTTGTTGATCTAGATGGTCAGACCGTTCGACTTCAGAACCATTCAGTTCATTTCCACCCTTTAACCTGTTATTTGGATAAAAACCATTGACTTGATTAGCAACCCATTGATTCATTTGACCATTTTTTTATTTTATTTTATTTTTTTAATTTGAAATGGGCCATCCATTCGAACTGGACGATTGAATCATTGACACAAAAACTGGTGGCCAAAGCAGTTCCAGTTTTAGATTGACTTTTAAAACATTACAAGAAAACAGAAAGTCTTAAACAAATTTATATGATTTGTCAAGAACTTGAGTCCATTACAAAGGGACCAGGTCCAATCCAATCCATTAAATATTTTGGACCAGTCCAATTCAATGTCTGGACCGTTCAATCTGTTCAAATTTGTTTTAATTTATATTGGTTTCAACTCAAACTTGGTCCATTGATATCAATGGACCAGATATTGGCTTAATTCAGCCCAATCGAATATAAATTTATTACAGACGGACCAGGTCAAATCCAATCTAAAAAATATTTTGGACTAAATTGATCGAATTCAATATGCCTTATTGGTCCGTCCAATCCATACAAATTGATTTTGTACTGGACGAGGTCCAATCCAAAACCGGTCCATTGACACCCTTACTTGAATCCACCAATCAATCGATAATGGATATCATCGAGTCGGTAACCAAACAACTGAAATTCATTCAAATTCTGGTGGAAAGATTGGTGGAACTTTTTCCGGTTCTATTTCCATATGTACCTTTCCGATATGGGAAAACCCTTCAGATATCATATATTCTCCCTATCACAGTCGAACCCTTCCGATATTATAGAAATTGCCTAAGAACTTTTCCTCGCAACTTGTATTCCTCTCTTATTTTCTACGAGACAATTCAAACCAAACATAGATTCCTTTTGCACGGTTGAGAAACACTAATCCAGGAAACAATCATCCTGACCGTTCAAGAGGGATGCAAAGAAATGCTCTTTAAAAGCGAATCATGAATCATGATCCAGGCCCAAAAGCAACCTAATATGCATCATAACTCCAGGCCCAAAAGCAACCTAATATGCATCATAAATCCAGGCCCATAAGCAACCAAATATGCATAAATCCCTTGCTAGATTCCTTAGCGCCAAGATGCTATGCTTATCTATTTAGAGTTCCACAAGAATAAGCAAGTCCAAGAAAACAGAGAACCAGGCGTTAGAATAAATGGGATGCTCATGCTCTGCTTATAAACCATCAGAATAAGAGAATAAGAGATTCAGCAGGGGAAAGGAATTGTAACAGAAATGAAGAACAAATTAATGGACTCTGCGCCATCAACCCAACAGGTAAATTTGTCTTCTCTTTTGTAATTCCTACTGTAAGTGATTGGTGATGTAGCTTGGTTTTGTTGAATTCTATCGGGTGGTTTTTCTTTTCTGTGTTGGAAATTTGGAAGAGTTGTTGCATGGAAGTGCAGAGACTGGAATGCTCACCGGTAACTGTTTCCTGTAATGCATCAAATAAAGTTACCATTTCCGGTAAGCTATCTTTTCTAATTTCTTTTTATCATGTAATCTGGATTTGCTACTCACAAAAGGCACCTCACACCGACCTCACAGCCCTATCGTCCCACCGTGTATTATGAAATAGAAACATCTTCCATTAATAACATAAAGTACGGGAGATGTTTCCGATAGATGTGCAGCTGGAACAGATTGTAAGGTTTTGCTTGTACTCCCTATAAGCAAAACCTCTATATGCACTGTGAAAATATGAGAATCCAGCCACACACTAGAAACATCTGTCATTGAATTTAAGATATGTGCAAAAGATATTTCCAATGTGCAGTTGGATGTTATGTGAGTAGAGTTTTCTTGTATTTATACAAGTACAAATACCACAGGCCACACAAAAGGAACATTGTATGTAGGACCCATTTGGACACAATTTTGCTCCACAACTAAACCTCTCTCTCTCTCTACTACACCACCCAATTTTCCTCCCAAAGTATTTGTACATGCAAACAGTCACTAATATATCTAATTAAAATATTTATATTATATTATAAATATAAGTAGGAGGGTCAACCATATTCAAAAATTTGATTTTGAATTTGAGATTCAAGATAATCAAATCGAATTCGGATATAACCTGATTCAATTTGATAAATATTTGATTTCGACCGATAATTTAATTCTTATGTATAGTATATAAAATATATAAAATATTTAAATATTTTATAATATATATATATATATACAATATTTTGATTATATAAATAAATAATTTATTTATATACTATATATAAATAAAATATTTATTTTCTATATTTATTAGTTATCTAAAATAATTAATCAGTTGAATTAGAATCAAATAAAATATTTGAATATTTTATTGAATTCGGATATCAAATTTTCTAATTGGACTCGAATTTTGGTATTGCCTAATTCAATTCGAATTCAATCCATTTACACATCCCTAAATATAAGGGCTTGACTTTGATACTAGAAAGACATAATACCAAAAAAATATTTATAACCAATCAACCGGTACCATAAAAGATCAAATTCATAGGGGGCGAAGTGGATTGGTCAAAGCCCTTCGGTGAAGCATTATAATGGATATGACATTAAATATCTTCTTTTATATAATGTAAAAGAAAAACTGGTGAAGCATTATATCTTCTTTTCTCTTTTCATTTTATGTATAGGAAGAAGAAGTGAGTCTTTGCAAGTTAAAAGAAAAGGAAGTGCTTATAATTTATTAATGGATATGACATTAAATAAAAACGGTGAAATAGGATTCAAGAAGCAGACCCATATGGTTGGGATAAGGCTTGAATAATGATGATTTTTATTAAAATGAATCTTCTAAAATGGAATTATCCATTGATAGAAGTGAAGCATAAGCAAAGAATATGAAAATCGAAATGGAAAGACGACTTGAATGAGAGAAATCAATGTACTATTTACTTCAAATCAAAGTTAAAGATAATACAGAGGAGACACTTTGGAGAAATTAATGTACCATTTACTTCAAGCTGATGATATTTTGTCTGACGGGCTCAGATCTGCTACCCACTAGTTATTCCCACATCCTTATTCACGAGTAATTAATAAGTAATAACAGTTGTGCATTGGAAACATCTCCCTTATTATTCATGGGAGATATTCCCAATACATAGTGGTGGTGTTCTATATACGGGTATGGATGTGTGAACAATTTGTAGGTAACAGATCGAGAGTGCCCGATAATGAAATATTAAGCTTAAGATGACTGTTGGTCGTAATGAAATATTCCCAGGCTTGGCCCATTTAATAAATGGGCCTTAAATAATGGGCTAGGAAATCTAAAACTGAATGGGAAAAGGATTTTTTTTTTTTTCATGATCGAGATGGGGATCCCAATGGGTCTTCTCCCATGAAAATCTTCATGTTTCAATCACCACATCTTATCTTGTATTTCTCTAATATCTGCAGCAGAAGACAAGCGCCAAAAGAAAGATTCAAGCAGGATCACAGAGGGAATGACAGCGTATGAGATGCTTGAGAAGTTCAATTTTCCAAAAGGAATGCTCCCACGAGGTGTGAAGGGATATGTACTTCATGAAGATAACAGATTTGAGGTATTCCTGGATGGGGACTGTAAGTTTGAGGTTGAAGGAGGATATTCTTTATATTACAAGAGAAGGATCACAGGAAGAGTTGGGTTTGGATCACTAAAGGATTTGGAAGGTGTTAGTGTAAAGTATTTCTTTATATGGTTTGGCATCACAGAGGTGAACAGAGGAGATGTAAATTTGGATTTTTATGTAGGACCCATGTCTGCATCTTTTCCACTCTCAAATTTTGAATAACCATGGTATCAAATATTGAAGAGAGAACATTCTTCTCTTTACAAAATTCTTTATCAACTGTATATGTTGAAGTTACATTTATATATCAAAAATATGTTGTGGAGAAAATATAAACATCTCCTTTTTGTGTAATGGTCTTGTTATTCTATGAACTAATTCATGAGTCATGTTTTTCTATCAAGAGGCTACTACCTGCCTCTAATTTTGAGAGGCTTACGCCTCACCCCCTTGTGCCTCAAGTTGGTGAGGTGTAAGCTTCGTATAAAAAGCAATAAAACAAAATGATTATTTAGTTATTACAAATAAAATAAACCAATCTATACTAAAAAACTTTACATAATGCTTCTTTTAAACCAAAAATATGTCATTTGTTTTTTTCTTACTGAAACACATTGGAATAGGGTTTTTTTTTCAAATTTAATTACAATGACCAAAAATACCCTTGTTTACTAGTTTTAATTCTTCATCATTTATAAATTAAATTATATTGAAAAAAAGATCTAAAAAATATATATATTAAACAAAGCTATTTTTATTTAGTAGAAAAGGGTTATAAATGTAAAATAAAATTTAAAAAAGAATCACATTAAAAAGAACATAAATTAATAAAGATAAATATATAAATTAACTATGAAAGAAAAAATATATTTGAAAAATATATGAGGAAATATTTGAAAAACAAAGCTATATATATATATATATATAATTCAGGCAAACTATTACCATAAAGATATGATTAATTTTAAGAAAAAAATGAATATAAATATAAAAATTGCTTTAAAATAAATATATTTTACCCTTAATGCATAAAATATTACAAATAATTTTGGTATGCATGTCGATATTTACTAATTTAGAGAAAAAATAAAATTTTAAAGAAAAAAAACATAAGGCTCATATTGAAAAATTGCGCATGTACTAAAAAGAAAATATGTAAGTTGGCTATAAAAGTGAAGTAAATTGTGTCTATATACTTAAATATGTACAAACATTATACTTATATACATAAATTTAAAAATTATATTTATACTTTGAGGCTTGTGCCTCAAACCGCCTCAAGGCTTACACCTCTTGCCTCTTCAATACCCAACCACCTCACCTCCATCTTTAGCCTTTTAAAACCTTGTGCTACGTTACATACTTAAATTCTTTCTCTAATTGAGTTCCTCCAACTTTCCCCATACTTAAACATAGAATCTGTTAGAAATCTTGTATTGTTTAATAATGGTATTTACGTCATTTCATATGTGTAGAGACAAAATTGCATAGATTTCACATATGCAAGGGTGTTATTGTAATTCTACTATATAAGTCATTGAGAAATAAGTGTTTTAGGGGCTTGGGAGAAGCATACTGAACCTTTCTCTTCTTTCTCCATTTCTTTTCCTCTTCACCTTTAACCCCTAACATCTCACATTGTGTGTAACTTTTGATTAACCAAATTACCCTTACTTTTGAGTTTGGTCCTTCTCTAATTGTGAGGTTAGAAATGTAATTTAAACAACTACTTTTCACCTCATCCAATTCTTATTAATTTAAGGCTTAGGTATCAACTACCAGTGTCTTTCATTGAATCTTTTTTTTACCAAATTACCCCTATTTTTGAATTTGGTCTCTCTTTAATTGTGAAGGTAGAAAATTCAATTTGAATGGATGCTTTTACTCCATTCAATTCCCTATCATTAATTAATATATTTATGGTATTAATTATTCTAATTCTCTCTCATTGAATCCTATATTTTAGCTATTTTTTCTTACAATAAATCATATCAATTAAATCTATATCCAATACTTCTAACAATAGAAAACCCATGCTTTACTAAACCAGCCCAAAAATAAAACTATTCTTTCTTGGTGGCATGTAAGTAATTCAGCCATTTAGGTCAAATGGGTCAACCCATGATGTCATAATTAAATAATAAAACTTTTCAAATATAAATAAATATAAAAAATTACAAGAAAAGTAAAATTTGTAGAAAAAATGAGTATATCTCTAATATTTTATATTAAAAATATGAAAGAAAAATAAGTGTGATAAATAATAAGTGTTTTTATTAATGTTGAAAATGAAATACAAAATATAAAACTTACACAAAATGAAATTGTTTTCCTATTCATGGTGGGTCAACAATTCAACCTTTTGGGTTAAATGTGTTAGTACCCTTGATGTCTGAATTAAATAATAAAAGTTAAAATAAAAAAGATAAAACCTCAAAAGATGAAACAAACACAAAAATTCACTAATACTTTATATTATTCATATTAAAGAAAAATAAGTGTGATAAATAAGATCTATTTTTATTGATGATGGAAATGGAATGCAAAATTTAAAACCAGCCAAAAAATGAAATTATTTCCTATTATTGGAAAGTTAATAGTTTATCCTTTTGATGAAACAAATACAAAAATTCACTAATACTTTATATTATTCGTATTAAAGAAAAATAAGTGTGATAAATAAGATCTACATTTATTGATGATGGAAATGGAATACAAAATTTAAAATCAGCCAAAAAATGAAATTATTTCTTATTATTGGAAAGTTAACAGTTTATCCTTTTGGGTCAAATGTTCCAACCCTCGACATGTCATCCTTGTGGTCATCAACAGTTTGAGGACCTTCTATTGTGCATAACGATTCTTCTCCTCATACATGACTTTTAGACTATTTAGGATATCTTTGCAAATATCAATTTTGTCGAACTATCTCTAGATAGAATTATCCAGTGAAGCTATGATGTAACACCGAGTAAGTGAGTTCTTCTCTTCCCATTCCTGATACTCCATTTTTCTTGCCTTAGAGGCTCTATTACTAGGATGTTATGGTGTTGGGTTTTTGGCAACTTTGTCCAGTTGCTTGGATGTGAGCACCAGATTAAGGTTACAAAACTAGTCTACATAATTAGGTCCTTTGACTTTGTTGTCAAAACAATTTGGCGAATTGTCCATGTGCCATTTTTGACAAAAAGCATAAGTCAATTAATCCTTGACCTTATTTCTATTTTTGACAAAAAGCACAAGTAAATTAATCCAAATTATCTAATAATTTTCATCTTAGTACATGAGCCCAATTGAAAAAGGTTGTTCGGCCCATATAGTTGTCCATGCTAAAATGGGCTATTCTTGTTTTGGTCTAGCTCAAAATAGGTTTTACAAGATGGGCCAAATTGGTCCATGCAATGGCCCATCAAATCCCGATTCAAGATCCAATCTTGATTACTTAACCAGTGATCCAAGGGGCTATTATTAGTCTCCATTAAATCATAGGTTCGGCCCATGAGAATTGGACCAAAACTAGGTCAAATCAGCCTAGGGTTTGGTGTCCAAAACATGCATCAATTTACAAGGATTATGATATGAAAATTCTTAGTTATGATTCATAATCATAATAGCAAATAGTCAAATTAAATAACTAGGGCCGATAGTGTGCTAGTTTGAATTCAATCCGGACGAATGCAAGAAGCCACCGAACTACTATCTCCAGATCGGCCTTCTTCTCTCTCTTTGTCCATGATCTCTGGCGATTTCTCCGATGTAAATAAAATAGAAAAACCATAATTTCTAATGCTTACATCAGAAAAACCTAATATATTCTTTCTAAAAAAAAAGAATTAATTATATACCAAATAATCAAATTGATGCACATGAACCTTGCCACCATCAAAGATTTTGATAGCCATCACACTTTTACCCCAATAATTCAAGAATCTAGCATAGAACAATTTTATAATAGATTAGAAAATATAAACATTGATTTTTAGATTATTAGCCCTCATACTGAGAACTGATTTCTTAGTTTGAAACCAAAGAGAAGGGGGGTTATACCTGATATGGAAACCACAAAATGTAGCTCCCAAGGTGGTAATTCATGCCAATATCAGTCCCAAAATCGTTTTCCAACTGGAAATGGTGCAGTGTATAGAGAATTGATTCAACAACACTTGTTTTCATAAATTTGCTATCCAACTTGTTTGGATTGAGTGGGGTAATTAAGCCTAAAATTCTTTTGAGTTTTTCTTGAAAAAACAAAGAAGAAAAATAATCAAAATTAGTTCTTGAAAGCCAAAGCCGTTCTAGGGTTTCTTTGGAGACAAAAGAGAAGGAGGGAGAACAAGAGAGAGAGGTATTCAAGTCTTGTTCACCCTCTTTTTCTTTTATCTCTTAATGGAGCATTCTCCTAATCTAATTAGGAGATTATCCAAATCTGAATTAGATATGGACTCTTTTAACAATTAAACATTATCCTCTTAAGAGGATAAGTGCTCCATACCCAATACTAAACCCAAATTTGACCCAAATCACATGACAACTTATCATGTGACAATTTAATTAATCTTATTAATATTGGGCCTTTGGACCATTTTCTTTAATGGCTCATGACCCTAGGTGTTGCATGGCCACATTAGGCCAGATATTGTATGGTATGGGACCCCACAAAGGTCTCTCTCATGTCCATAAGGGTCTGGCCCACCTCTGAAAGAGTTTAGGCTGAATTCACTACTCAAAATAGTGAACCCCTGTGCCAATTAGCATACACTTAGTATGGGCCCAACATTTACACCTAAATGATCATTGGATTCAACCACTCTATGAAGACCCAAGGATAATGGACTTAGGTGAGATAAGTCCCATCAGGTAATAATCCCTGTAATGGTCTCTAACACTTAACCTCTCAGCCCATAATGATCAAAACATTGCTCAATAGGGAAAGACCTTTCCCTTAGCTGTAAGTAGACCTGTTCATGGGCCGGGCCGGGCCAGGCTCGGGCCGGGCTTTCACTTGTCACTAATGAAAATATACTAGGCCCGAGCCCGAGCCCGGCCCGACCAATGGGCCTATAACTTGGGGCTGAGCCCGACCCTATTAAAAAGCCCGAAACCCGAGCCCGAGCCCAAAGCCCGACCTAATTGAAAAAAAAAACAATTTTCCCTATTCAAATTAGAATTAAAAATTCAGATAGTATTTTTTTTTATATTTAAATGAACAATGGGCCTACAAGATGGTATTTTTCCCTTTCTTTTATATTTTAAAACACAATTTTACATTCTTAAATCAAAAAATTTATTCAAATGGACATAATCACATAACTAATTTTAAGTTTAATATTAGGTCGGGTCGGGCCGGGCTCGGGCTGGGCTATTTTGACAAAACCCGAGCCCGGCTCAAATTTATTGCGGGCCAGGCTTTTTGGCCCAAATTTAAGCCCGCGGGCCTATAAGCATGTTCAAGCCCGTCCGGGGGTCGGGCCGTCGGGCCACCCGGCCCATGAACAGGTCTAGCTGTAAGGTGCAGTGCCACACTCTTTACTTGGATGGATCTTGGGATTAAAACCTTTTTCATAAAATAGTAGTATATAACATATAAATACACTTTGCAAAAACAGCTTTCAAATGCAGTTGAAATCCACACTACCAGTAGTTTAGGTTTCCACTAGAGAGTGTAAACCCTAATATTCACTTTGTCCAACAAGTGGATCAATCTTTTCACTATGATCACCCACTTAGATGAATTCCCAAATTACCCCAATATGACTAGGTGTTGACCCTTGATGGATCTCACTAATTGGCACATCAAAGACAGCCTAGTCCAACACCTAGTGTAGTACCATAATCAAGTTTGGGGCTATGTGTAACTTTATAGTTTTGGCCATTTATCTCCAAGGTCCAAGGCATAACTAGAGATCGGTCCGGGTTTAGTGTTTCTTCCAAACACACACTACTTGTGATTGGGGTCTAACCCTACTAGCTGAGACAAGCTACTCCAACTATTTGACAGCATACTAGTGTCAGCCTTGACTGGATAAACTCCCCAAGTCTATCCAACTGTAGAGAACATTATAGGCTAACACAAGTCTTATAAGTGTCCAATTTAAGGGGTAATTCACAGAAAATATTCCAATATCAACATGAAACAATAATGTATTTTATTCATTTACAAATAAATGTTCATGTACATTAGTCCGATTGGAGTTAAGGGCATATATTGTCTAGTATTCTTTATGGGGTGTTAATCTTAAACATTTGGCTTGCCAAGAATTGCAGCCCTTTTAACTATTCCATTCACTACATGGGATGAGGAGGTTGGCCCAATACAGCCCCATAGTGGGTGAAAATCCTGTTCTGGAACTACGGGGAGGGACTCCCTCTTCGCCTTATGTGTCAGCCCCTACACCTATATTATTCTTTCAGAAATCAAGTGTTACATCTTGGGTGCATTTAGGGGGCGTTCTTTTATTGTATTTGGAGAGGGGGGGGGGAAAGTTGGTCAATGGAGTTTTGGTTCCCATTGACCAAGAATCTCATGTTTTTTTTCAACTTTATGTGGGAATCAGGGAAAGTTTATTTTCCTGGGCATCACTTATCGAGGAAAGTGATACCCATCTCCTAAGTGGGTAAATAACTTTCCCACATAGGGGGAAAGTTTCCAACACTTGAATGGGACAAAAATGCCCCTTTTAATAATGGGTTTCTATGGATCAAATGGTCATTGCCTTATTTACCCGAGAAATAAAAGAACATGGGTAAATGCACTTACCTGGGTAAGTGTTTCCCAGGAAAAACTTATCCATGTAATTTCATTTACCTGGGTAAGTAACTTACGAAAAAGCGAACGGGGCCTTAATGTTTATGATTTTCGGAGCTAATGGTCGTTCGGGGGGTTTCTAGCTTGGATATCTGCGTTCTATACCATTATCTCTCACTTATTTTTCTCCAAACTTGTTGGTAGCTACTTGCACCGTATCACCTATGGGTACTCGATAGATTCTTTATTGTGTCTATAGTCCAATATTTGATAGATCAGCCAATTTGGCGATTTGAAACTTGTTGGTTGAAGGGGAATGACTATATATATTATATGTGATCCTTTTGGGAGCAAGCACACATCGATTTTCTAAAAAAAAGACAAGTATGTCTAAATCTCAATTGTCACAATGGGGCCAAGAGCGTACAGGTAATCTTAGGTAAGACTGGCAATCTTGACCCTCACCCATTTGACCCACCCAACCCACCCACCTTGGAACCCACCCAAACCCACCCAATCTATTGGTGGATCAATATGGGTCGAGTAACCCATGAGGGTCAGGAAAAAAGGGTTAGGGTGGGTTGGGTCGAGTGTAACCATAAGGGTCAAGATGGGTTGGGTCGCACGGGTCAAGACGGCTTGGGCCAAAGTCAACAATACTCATTACTCGCCAAATCTCAAAATCTAGAAGTTGAAGTGATTCAAACTCATGCCTCCTACGGTGCCCATATCTCATGAACCTTCGAAACCACTATGCCACATTTCACTTCAAGGTTAAAAATGAAATAAAATCAATTTTGTTAACTTTCCCATTCACATGCAATTTTATACAAAACCACTTTCACAAAAGCAATTTTATGAAAAGGACTTACGAAAGCACTTTTATAAAAGTATTTTTATGAAAATACTTTTACATGAAAGCACTTTTATAAATGTACTTTTTTGAAAACACTTTTATGAAAGCACTTTACAAAATTACTTTTACACGAAAGTACTTTTACGAAAACACTTTTATGAAAGCATAAAATCATTTTTACACAAGTACTTTTACAAAAGCACTTTTACACAAAAGCACCTTTATAAAAGTACTTTTACAAAAGCACTTTTTGAAAGCACAAAATCACTTTTACAAAAATGCTTTTACGAAAGTACTTTTTATGAAAGCACTTTTATAGTACTTTTGTAGTACTTTTATAAAAGTACTTTTGTGAAAGCACTTCTATAAAAGTTTTGTATTATTTTGAATTTTCTACAAATTTTTTTATTTTCGTATTTTTGGTATTTTTCTATAATTTTTTGGTTTTTTTTTTTTGCATTTTCGAGTATACGAGTTGACTTGACTTAATTTTGTCACGTGGCAGTCTTGAGAGAGATTATTCTCTCAAAATTTATTATTTTGGGTATATATGCTGTCCTGACCCATTTTTGTATTTATAAGTGAGGGTAGGTGGGTTAGTATGGGTGAGGGTGGTTAAAAGTCAATATAGATGGATCAAGTGGGTCAATATGGGTAGGTCAGGGTGGGTTAGGGTTAGGGTTAGGGTGGGTTATGACCCTTTAACAAGGATTGATGATGGGTCATGGTGGGTTGGTGGGTCAATATGGGTGGGTTGGTATTCAACCCTTACCCAACCCAACCCACCCAT
This sequence comes from Nelumbo nucifera, assembly GCF_055504915.1. Classification (NCBI taxonomy): domain Eukaryota; kingdom Viridiplantae; phylum Streptophyta; class Magnoliopsida; order Proteales; family Nelumbonaceae; genus Nelumbo; species Nelumbo nucifera. The sequence goes on from NC_142653.1 coordinate 70,600,518, forward strand.
TTGCCACCCCTGATCTTAGGCAATAGATTCTTAATTTTTATAGTTGAAAGCTATTAGCAGCTGGAACCTCGATCACCTATTGATTCTCAATAGTTGAAAAGTTTGAATGGACATCTTGATACTCTACTAGCTAGCCAAGGATTGAGGAAACCTATTGGCACATTATTGCTTGTTGTAATTGGATATCTTATAGTGATAAAACACCACATTTTTTCATCTAAAGGCCACAATGTGAAGAAAGAAGAATCTTATTCTCAGACTTCAATCCTCTACTGGTGAATGGGTGGATGATTCTGTGGCCATATCATCTTTGGTCTGATCACATTTTATATTGGTGTTCACTTCAAAGTTTTAAAAGGCTAAAGGCAAAGGCGAGGTGGTTGGGTGTGAAAGGGTCGAGGCCTATGCCTCAAGTCGTTTTGTGGCATAAGCCTCAAACAAATAAATAAATAAATAAATAAAAACTATGTATTCATATTTATTAGAAAAAAACAAATGAAGGAAAGCTAAGTTACTTTTTCTAGATTTACATTACCCAACCCATCCTGAATTTGACTTGATCTAGGGACCAATCTAACAAATTTTATATTAAAAATATAATCATATATCTCAAGTGCCAAACTTGTTATTCTTTTCATCTATATTTTCTCTAATACCTTTTTCCTTGGGTTTTTTTCTCATTGTGGTCTAAAAGCATCAAGTTTGTAGCTCCATTATTGATAGAAACAATTGCTTTGTAGTTCCATTGGTTTGTTTTAGACTTTTAATTGGAGCTACATAGTGCATAAAGAAGTTATTTTGATGAGGTAACTTGGGGGTCATATGATAATAGCTGAATGGCATAAACTGAATTTGGGTGGATTACTATACCCTTGAAATTGTTTCATTTAATTATATATATATATATATATATTATAATTTGATAGTAACTCTCATTAACAGTATTTCCAAAAATGTCCTTAGTTAAGCCTTAGGCATTGCACATCACAAGGCTAAAGGCTTAAAGGCGTAGGCGTCTGGTCAGCCTCGCCTTGAGGTGAGGCCTTTGGCCTCACCTCAATAGCCTTTTAAAACCATGGTTTACTTCCTTCTATCCAAATATTTCCAATGTAGATTGGGGCTTATTGGAGCCTATGATAACTCTGAAGACAACTTTTTATGTGCCACTCCCATTGTTGAAGAGGTATGCACAACTTTATTCTATATTGGTTCGGTGGAAATTTTCCCAATTTCTCCAAGCCCCATAGGGACCCACCTGAATGGGGCAGGGATGGGGATAACTTTTTTCCTTGTGGGGACGGGGATGGGAAGATTTTTATCCCCGTTGGCAGGAATGGGGAGAGCACTCCCCGCCCCATGGGGATCCCTGCTATATATATTATATTATATATATATGTATGTATATATGTATGCATATGTCTATGTATGTATGTATATATATATATTAGTATTTTTAAAAATATGGTTAAATATTTTTTAATAAGATTGTAAATTTTAATTATTTTATTTTTAATTTTTTAAATAAAATAAAGATACAAACAACATGATTGACATTAAAAAAATCACAAGGAGTGGGATCCATATGGGGATGGGCCCACCCTAGGACCAGATGATTTATACATAGTGTTCTATCAAAAGGGTTGGACGCCTTTATGGATCCATATCTTCTATCCTCACTTTAACTCATTTGGTATTGATCCCTAAGAAATATAATGTTGAGACACCATTAGTCTTGTGGCTAATTCGACTTAATGATGCCCCCCTTACAAAATTGTTGCAAAAATCCTAGCCCATTGCTTTTAGTAGTTAATAAGATTATTTCAACCTTTCAAGGTGCCTTTGTCCTAGACTGTCAAATTACTGACAACACTGTGCTTTCCTCTACACAAAACGAAGGGAAAAGCTTGTGATTTTTTACTCAAAGTTGATATGGCTAAAGCCTATCATAGGGTGGAATAGAACTTTTTGATTGCTGTCCTTGTACATCTTGGCTTCTCTGAACAGTTATGTAACCTAATTCATTCTTATGTGGTCTGTTCCTCTTAGACTTTGCTAAATGGCATTATTGGTATCCTGTTCACACAACAAAGAGATATTCGTTAAGGGTGTCCTCTTTCACCTTATTTGTTTATTATTTCTTTTCTTAATTGTTTTTACAGAAGCAAACTAGTGGGGATCTCATGTTTGTCGATGATCTCTTTGTTCATTAAACAAATTGGGTAATCACCTCAATGGGTATATCAATTTCAAGCCCCTAATTTTGATGTATTTATTAATGCTTTGGGATTGGATTTCACATTTAAGTCAACAAAACAAATTTGCAAGTTAAAAGGAGTAAAGCTTGACGAAAAATCCAACTTTTTTTCAAATTTAGGTTTTCTAAGGTAAGAAGCATTATGGGGTGAGGTTGCTATTGCTAGTCTTGTTGCGGGTCACATAAATTCAAAACATTTGAAAAGAAATAGGGAAAATTCCAGATTAGTATCCTGTACTTTGGGTTTAGTGCCACTTTGGCCCTTGAACTTTAAAACATGACAATTTAGTACCCAAACTTTCAAGACATGCCAATCTATTACCTGCTATTAGCCAGCCCGTTAACCAGCCATTAAGTGTCCTTTGAAAAGACACAAATACCCTTTGAGTGTCATCTAATTCTCCTTATCATCCATTCAAACGTTGACAAAACATGAACAGTTCCAAATCCTTGCCTCTTCTGTTCAAGAAAGTTGGGGTCACCAGAATGCCCACTGAGACGTAACCCCAACTTTCTTGAATAGAAGAGGCAAGGATTTGAGACTGTTCATTTTTATCAACATGTGGATGGTTGATAAGGAAAATTAGATGACACTCAAAGGGCATTTGGGTCTTTTCAAATATCACTTAACGGCTGATAAACAGATTGATTAACGACAAGTACTGGATTGACACATTATGAAATACTGAATTGTTGCATTTTAAAGTTCGGGCACTAAAATGGCACTAGGCCCAAAATACAGAGTACTAATTGGGAATTTTCCTAAAAGAATTATTTTCAAGATCGAATTAATGGTTAAATAATTCTATATTTAACTCTTGGTGAAATTAAAAATTTTTACTGGGTCCAGATCCTGAATGAATGTAGGTGTAGGTATGATCTGTACTCAACTCTCAAGAGTTGAAAATTGAGAAAAGGTGTGAGTGTGACAAAGCATTTACACCATTTTCATTCCACAACTTATGTGACCAGAGCAAGACTGGACCAAATTATCTGTTACTCCAGTGCGGTCAATGGTTATGATTATCCGTAAGAACGGTTCAACGGTATGAAGTTAACTCCTCACCTCAGCAGCTGCGCCAAGGTAGTCTCAAATGGAGCCCACGGAATTCAATATTAGAACGCCGCCCCTACAGGACGCATCCATGATCCAACATCACAATCACCCTCTGGTCATCCTCTTCGTCAGTCGTGACGTAACACTCGGAATGGAAGAATGGAAGTCAACACTCAACGACGAATCCAAAGTCTTCAACCCGTGAATCGTAATTTTCATGGAGGGTGGAATCAAGGAAACAAGATAGCAGTTTTCTTGTATAAATAGATAAAGATCCCAAGTGAAGGCATCATCTCTCTCAGATCAGCTTTTAAGAAGCAAACTCAACAAATTGAGAAATCTTTGAAACAAATTAACACAAGGCCAGGAGTTGCAGAAGATGTGTTATGCTGTGAGGTGTTCGTCGTGCGGGAAGACCACATGGAGTGGTTGCGGAATGCACGTTGCGTCCGTCTATAATAAGGTCCAGGATGGTCAGCACTGTCTCTGCCGTCAATGGCCCGGTATCAAGCCCGGAACACCGGTGGCCGAAGTCCCTGATTCTTCTATCTGTACCATCCTCTGATGCTACTAACGCTCAGAGCCATTAGAGTTTCTATTACTTCTCTCTCTCTTATTTGTTCTTCTATCTTGTAACGAAAATAATGATATATATAATAAAGAGAAGGAAGTAAACTCGGGTTTGCCTCCCTTGTTAAAATATCAATTCAGGGTCTGATATGTATTCACCCAGTTCCAGTAGTAAAGGAATAAAAGCTAGTAGTTGCTGAAATTTACAGATCTCATCTAGTTGGATCATATATATTCATTGATGGATTCCTAACGGGAAGGCACCTTTGAGCATATAAGGCCATGCTTGGTTCAACTCTCTTTCTTTCTCTTTTTTGTCTAAGATTAAATTCTATAAAGGACAAGGACAAGAATGGGTAAATATGGATAAAATGAGAAAATATTGTTATGAACCAAATACTTTTTTCTTGAAAAATGAATTCTTTTTTCAAACTGACAAGTGTCTTACGTTACTCATTTTCATTATTAAAAAGAAATTGTGTTAGCAGTCATAAACCACTAGCCTAGGTCTCCAAAATCATTAGTGTAGATATTTATCGGTAGGGCTGTAAATTGGATCCAATACTGCTCCATTTACAAATGACTAGACCAGATCCATACAAATTAACCAAGACCAATCCAGTCCAAATAAAATGCAAATGGATCGGATTGGGTCCAATCCGATCCAAATTGAATCAAACACCAAAATAACACGAGAAATCCAAAAAATATATAAAAAACTACAACAACTGCTACAATCCAATCCAGTCCAATTAAAATGCAAATGGACTAGATTGGGTCCAATTCAGTCCAAAGTAAATGAATAAAAGCACTTTTGTAAAAGGGCTTTCGTAAAGTACTTTAATAAAAATACTTTCATAAAAGTGTTTTCGTAAAAGTATTTTTGGAAAAGTACTTTCGTAAAAGTGCTTTTATAAAAGTACGTTCATAAAAGTGCTTTTATAAAAGTACGTTCGTAAAGGTGCTTTTATAAAAGTGCTTTCATAAAATTGCTTCCATGTAAAAGTACTTTTGTAAAAATGTTTTCATAAAAGTACTTTACTTTTATAAAAGTTCTTTTGTCAAAGTACTTTCATATAAAAGTTCTTTTGTAAAAGTCCTTTCATAAAAATGCTTTCTTAAAAGTGCTTTCATAAAAGTACTTTCATAAAAGTATTTTTATGCTGACCGCTAGCATAGAGTTTCTTTAAAGAATGAAAATGGGCAAGATAGGGCATGATTATTTTTCATGTTACAGGCTACCTCAATTTTAATTCTATGGGTTGATTTTTCATTTTGAAAAGAATGAGACAGATGACAAGAATTTTGTAACTAAACACTCTAATGTTAATCATTCTTGGTCATTCTTGTTCAGAATGAACAAGAATTAAAAAAATGAGGCCTTGAGCAGCGAACCAAACATGGCCTAAATATAAACTGCATGGGTGTATTAGACATGTGTTGATGTGTGTTTGATATGTTTCTATGTATTACCCTTTAAACTGAACATTTATGAGATTTATGTTAGTTTAGAATATTATAAGTTGTTTAATAAAATTGAATAGTTCGTTTGGTTGTCGAAAAAGAATGGGATGAGAAGGGATGGGATGAGAAAAGACGGGATGAGAAGGGAAAATTTATATTTTCATTCATGTCACCCTATGTTTGGTTACTAAGACGACTAATTATCCTACCAAATCTCCTTCCCAATGCTTGGTTGCTGAAAACATTTTGTAGGATGATTGGGTTCATTCCACTTTGATAAATCCATGTATTCTCAAATTCCACAACATAGGACTTGTTTATGGGATGACATGGTATTTGAATATTGCCATGTGTCATGCTAACATGACAAAATTAAACTCCTAGACATTAAAGGCACAGCCTACTCGTAATAGTTACCACCAAACATTTGCACCTATCATTTAAACAAGTATAAGATTGACATAACCACTAAATTATTACCAACACAAAATGGCTACTAATTGCAAATAAGGTTCTTTTGATGCCTTCACCTCCGCATTAGTATTATTTACATGGATCCTAGAGGTATTCTCAATTGTTGTATGTTGGGGTATTGGATATATATTACGTTGGTACTACTACAACTGGAATACCACCTCTTTGTAGATGCTATAGGAGCAAAAAATTACTCTACTAAATCTTTGCACTTGGGCCTACCCACGTGAAATAATGCTGGTTGGCGGTCTTTAAACACAATGTAATATTTTGCCATTATTTAAACACATATTCCATCAAACTTGTGAACAATTGGTTTGAGAAAAAGAATCAGTAGTTTTCACCAAACATTTACTAAAAAGAACTTGTGAGGAGGAGTATGTAGTGGATTAATTCTAATGCATTTATAACTTGTAAATGAACTTGCAAATATATCATCTATGAAACTACAAGATGTTTTGGGAATATTCAATGGTTTCACCAAACACTTGCATGTGCCTATAACTATCTAATGGGAATTCCAATTTCAATCTCATATTCAAATGCAAGTTTCATATTCATCTATTTCTTTTCTAACTTGAGGGCATAAAATGCTATTGCCCTATTCTTTGACTGAGATAGAAAATCTATTGCCTTTATGAGGAAAATTGGGTTATCATCCTTGAGGTTGTATACATCCTTAAATATTTTATCATTCTTCAAGAGAGAAATGCACTTCTCAACTACATTTTCTAGTGGCTTAATGTTATGGAAAATTGTTTGCACTTCATCTGAAATGATGCAAATATATGACTTTCTTTTCCCCAATGAGCTTCTCCCTTCAATAGAACTACCCTCTTCTAGTGGCCTAGCCTGTAGGGTAGAGTCAGTAACATTGTCTCCTTCATTTAACTTCTCATATACTGGCTCCTACATTGTTTGTTTGTTATTGCGAGTTATTGATGTTGTTGTCTCTTGTCTAAGTGCCTATGTGGTAGTAAAAGCTCTAGCCCTAGTTACTTGATCATTCACAAATTATCACAAGCTTATCGTAGTTATGGATTGCTGTCCTTCTAAACTACTTTGCCTCAAGGTGTGCCTAGCCATTTTTTAATGAATCATTCTATTAACATCACAATATAATTAAATAAGTTAAGTTTGCTACAATAAAAAAAACACTATATCAAGTTTTCCATGATGTATTTTGCCCAAACTTTAAGCTCTAAATCTAGTCTTTGAAAGGTCAATCCAAGAGAAACCACTTGATTTAAGAATTTTTTAGATGGTAGTGAAGTTTTTCTTAATTATTTTCAAGCAATTTCTAATGTTGTTATAATTGTAGTCCACCCCAAAGGTTCAGCTTATGGCCCTAGCAGCGGCACTATATGCTAGAGCCTTGAAGCTTTTATCTACTTTGTTTACATGGTTTACTTGCTCAACGAGGGTCTCTATTAATAAGTTATCCATTTCTATTATCCAAGATATATTAGGCTTGGTGGATTTAATATCATCTTGAGAAGGTACATAATCCATTGTTGGTTCAAATCCAGCAAGCATAATTCAGTTAATCATTCCATACATTTAATACAACATAACATGCTTCCAAAGAATTACAAGCATGGTACCAAATACAATAGATAGAAGAAATGTACTAATATATGTTATTAAACTCATCGACACAAATGTAGAACATAAAAATATTAAAAATCCATATAGGAGTATATTTAATAACATAAGTTTAATATCCCACATGATAGAACAAATAAACTGAAATTAATTTCAGCACCTAGACTGAGGCACTTGGTAGTTTGCGCAAGAGGGATAAATCTAAAAAAAATAGCATGTTTATAGCATCTTTAGCACAAAATAGAGGGAACCCTTACCTTTCTAAAGTAGAATGAAAAGATTTGAACTTGGCCTACAGCCAAAAAAGAAGTTCATAAACATGTTAGATTTGCAATATACGTGTAGATCTATAAAAACTTGACCTTGATCCCATTGAAAACAATGGCTTCTAGCTGGCGAATGACCGTATCTTACAATCGGTTTGAAGAGAGTGTGAAAGCCAAGAAACGTGAAGAAAAGAATAGCCAAGGTTCAGGGGTTATAGATATATCCTTAGCTAGATATTTCCTGAAATGTCACCAAAGATTCGACCATTGTCGAGGTATGAAGGTCGTGATAGGGCAACTCTAGCCACAATTGAGATAGCTTGATGGTTTTCCTCAATAATTTATCTTTCTCATAGAGGCTGCACCATATCAGTGTGACTTCGCATCCTAATTTTTGGAAAGTTGCACCTTGTGATTTCTCATCCTATCTCGACAACCAAATGTCTAAAAATAGGAATAATTCCCATTTTCCCATTCCATTCATAGCAATCAAACATACGGGAAGAGTTTATCATGTCAAGGTTAACACTGATGTACTATTAAATTGGTGAAGCAATTTAATGGATGGCCGAACACTACAGGAAGGTTGGGCGAAATTACAAAAATTTCTCTTTCTCTCATGTGGGAATCATATTCCCCATTTTAGAAAACTGTATTTTCAAGAATTAATCTTGTAACCAAACCGGACCAAATCTAAAACCATAAGGTAGGAGAGGGATATACCTGATACGGAGTAACAGTAACTCCCAACGAAGGTGTTCACGCCCAAGGAGAAAACCAAAGACTGCTCCCACTAAAGATGACACAGTGTGAGGTGGAGCAGAATCAACAAGATGACTCTTCAGCAAGAACCAAATTCTTCAGCAAGAAATATGATGGAGGGCTGGTGAGCACGGCTTCAGATTACCTTTTCTACCAAAAGGTAATATGAAGAACCTTTCTTGATCAATCCTATAGGTGGAGATCGAACTGGCAGGGGCGGCAAGAGCAAGAAAGAGTATAAGACAGGAGCAGTCAAACTGCAGATTCCTCTTTCTTTGTAGTTTGCGAATTGAGTATTGTGTCTTGGAGGTTTGCCCTGCTCCTCTATTTATAGCCTTTAAAGAGAACATCTCCTAATCCCATTAGGAGTTTCCTAATCTAAATCTTGTATTTGGATCTAGACTCTCTTTAAGAGATAAGGATAATCCCTTATCTTATTTGTAGATAGAGATTAACCTTCCTAATCAAATTAGGAGTTTCTTGATCCAAATCTTTATTTGGATCTGGACTCTCTGAGTGGATAGGGATAATCCCTTATCCTATCTGCTGATCTAAATCCCAGAACCACTCCTAATTAATTAATCTTATTAAGCCAGTTCGAATTAGGCTTTAGGCCCATTAAGTTTATGTACTCACTTATCCTCCTAACTGCTGCCCAATTGGCTATCCTTGTATGGCATGGGACCCAAACATTGATCTATACATCAACCACATGGATTTAGCCCAGCCTCTGTTACAAGGCCTGGCCGAATTCACTGTAAGAAATAGTGAACCCCTGAGTCCATCACCATGGATTCTTAATGGGCCCAACACTTACACTAAGTGGTCATTGGATCAAGCCACCTTATTAAAACGCAAGGACTGTGGGCAGATGCAAGATTAGTCGATCATGTATTACCCTCAATGGTCTTACACTTAATCTCTCAGCCCATAATGATCAAACACTGCCCGACAAGTGATGACCTCTCCCTCGGCTGCAAGGTACAGTGCTACACTCTCTACTCACATGGATCTTGAGAATTAAAACCTTTTGCAAACATTTTGAAACCATAATATATATATATATATATATGTATGTATATCTCTATATAAATATATTTTGTAAAACAAATTTCAACGGTTGAAATCAACTACCGGCAATTTAGGTTTCCATAAGAGAGAGTGCATCCATGATCATTCACTTTGTCCGACAAAGGGGCTGATCCTGTCACTACGATCACCCACTCAAATGAATTCTTGGACTGTCCCAACATACCCAGTTTTTTACCCCCTCTAAGGATCTCATTGATTGGTATATCAAAGACAGCCCAATCCAACACCTAGTGTAGTATCATAATCAAGTCTAGGGGTCAAGTGTAACATTCCAGTTTTGTCCATCTATCTCTAAGGTCTAGGGCAATACTGGAATTCTAGTCCGGTTCAGGGTTTCAAGAAAACCCACATTGCATGTACCTCAAGTCTCACCCTGGCAGCTAAGACAATCCACCCCAACCAACTTGGCGGCACATTAGTGTCAGCCTTGGCAGGATAAATCTCCCCAGATCTATCCAACGGTTGTGAAGATTCTAAACTAACATGAGTCTCATATGTGTCTAGTTTAAGGGTATTAAACAGAAACACACCATAATAACATGAATCAAATATGTACTTTATTCATTTACATTAAATGTCATAATGTACATCATTCTGATTGGAGATAAGGGCATACACTGTCTAACAAAGGTTAACACTGATGTACTATTAAATTAGTAGAGCAATTTGTCTCAATTGCTAGGGTTAGACACAAGGTGCAATTAATGGGTCTTTGATGAAACACTAAACATGGCCTATTTCTAGTTATTCCTTGGACCTTGGACACATATGGTTAAAACTGAAAAAGTTGCACTTAACCATAGACTTAATAATGGTACTACATCAAGTATTGCATTGGTCTACTTTTGATGTACCAAGCATTGAGACCCACTAAGGGTCAAATACCTGGGTATGTTAGAGCAGTTTGGAATATCAATTGACTGGGTGATCATTGTGATAGGATTAACCACTTTGTTAGACAAAGAGAATATCTTAATTTACATTCTCAAATAGAAACCTAAAACTGCCAGCAATTGATTTTAATGTTGTCAACACCTGATTTTTGCTTGGTTCACCACTTGAACCCCCAATTCACCCTAAATACTCGATCAGACCTTTTCGATTCCTTTAAGACACCAAAAAAACTAGATAGCCTAAATTTCAGTCCAAAAGCCTCCAGATCCACAAAATCTGCTTGATACTAATCCTATGGTCCTAATTAACCCACATCTACACCTCGATCATTAGATCAACCACTACCATTAGACCAAGGACCTCCTAAAACATTTTTCCATGAAATTTCAACTTAAGATTCCCCTATTTACCCCTTCATTAAATCAAGATTCCATTTTATGTCTTCTTATTGACCCAAATTCCCAAGACCTCAACTCCGTTGAACAAATCAGACATTACCATTAGATCCCCAACACCTTATAATCCCTACATATAAAATTTCACCCAAAACTACCCTTGTTTACCTCTCCATCGTACAAAGATTCTATTTCAAAGTTTTAGACTGGACAAATCAGTCTCCTTCCAGATCTGCTTAATCTGGACCCAATCAGGCCAATTTGACCCCACTAGTCGATTCAAAATTCCCAAAAACTCTATCCTATGAAATTTTAACCAAAATTACCTTTGTTTTCCCCTCCATCGCATAAAGATTCTTTTTCGAAACTCTGAATTAACCAAATCACCCCCTTCCAAATATGCCTGATCCAGGCCCAGTTGGGCCAATCTGATTCCACCTTTCAATCCAGAATATTCAAAATCCCCCTCCCTACCAAATTTCATCCAAAAACACCTCTAATTGCCCATTAATCTTAAAAAATTCTACATTATCCAATCTCATTAGCCTGTACACATAGAATTTCCTTGTAGCTTTAGATTCATCACTACGCTTCATTTTCTACCCCAAAATCACCACCATTGAGTTTAAATCCCAGTATGACCCCCTTAGACCTGATTGGACCAAACTACCCCCTAAAATGCTCAAAATTACCAAAATGCCCCTAAATATCCCAAAAATTATGAAATTGCCATTATTCCCTATTATAAATTCAAAGTAAAGTCCATCATTTAGCCTAATTCGCTCAAACACTATCCATTTCCTTCTTCCTCTCGACATCAAATAGAGACGATGAACTATTCTCTGATCTTTTCTTTTCCATTTCTATCTCTCTCTCTCTTTCTCTCTTCCCCAAATAGGTGAGAACATTGTTCATTTTCTTCTTCCTTGAGGTGAGAACAAGAACCCAATGGTGATGAAACCCATTTCCTTCCCCAAATTCCAAAGTTTCTACCCATTTTCTAGAGTTCTAATTCATTCCTCTCACTGCATTCCACCTTTCTCCCCTTTAGCTTGGTTCCTAGTACATCTGTGGCCACTTTGTTCTCCATCTTCTCAGGCGAAGATCAGAGCAGCTACCAATAACAGTAAAATCACGTTTCAAATCCATTTTCTTCCCACATTCTCACTCAGTGATATCCCTCTCATCTCCTCTCTTTTTTTCTTTACGTCTGTTCGTTTCCACAGCTTGCCCTCACCACTCTACGATGCCTTTGTTTCAATGATCTTCTTTCACTGGCACACCATCCATTGCGGCTCATGGTGGTGGCTCCGTTTTTCATGCCAACGTTCCCTTCTTTGGCTTAGGTCGTTCCTAAAATGTAGTCCAAAATATTATTGACAAACAATGTTGAAGGTCCCGTCACCTCTATTTCCTTCAAATGATGGGTGGAAACTCTAATTTAGCCCAAGTGAGTCATTTTTCGATGGTCACAAGTGTGCTTTGAAATCAATTGCAGAACATATTCATATTTTAAATAATTTATTTATGAAAACGGTTTGCAAAAGGTTTTAATCATAGGATCCATTTGAGCAAAGAGTGTGACACCACATTTTAGTGTATAATATTATGGACTAAGAGATTAAGAGCAAAAGTATTTGGGCTGAAACCTAATGGGCTTATTTCCCATACTAATCCATTGGCTTTGGGCTTTATAGGGTGGCTGAAACCAAAGTCCATTTATGTTTAAGTGTTGGGCCTATTCTAATCCCAATAAGACTGGGTGAGAGATTCACTAGGTTTGTCTCGTGAATTCGACCCTTATGGTTCTCTACATGGGCCAAACCCATATGGATTAGTATAAGCACTTAGTGGGTCCTACACCATACAATATTTAGGTCAGATGGGCTAGCTAAGCCTGTGACTTTAAATGAATTAAGTGTTGGGCATGGGTCTTTCTTATTTCTTATATGATTATAAGGGTTTCCGAATTAGGGAACTTCTAATTAAGCTAGAAATTTGACTTGGAAACTCCTAGTAGGACTATGACTTTCCAGATCTATATAAGATAGAGTAAGAGAGAACTTTGAGAGAGGTTATCACATATTCTCATTACCTCCAAACCCTAGTTCAACCAAGGCTGAAAGGGGAGATTTTTCTCTCTTTTTTCTGAGTTTTTTCTACCAAAAAATACAGAATATTCAAATCATTAACAGTTGCAAACAAAGAAGGATATTGGAGTGTACATTGATTTATATCAACTTGCTAGGTCGAGTTCTTGGATTAGAGTTGTGCCCTCTTCAGTTCTTTAACTCAATTCAGACCTAAGTTTAGGAGTATCTACCACTTTGGAAACTGTGATCAATGGCATCCGTATTAGGTACAAACCCAACTCATTCTAGACCTCAAATTTGATCACTTAACCTAGATTGGTCCTAAGAGAAAATTGTTTCTCAATGAGAATTTCAAATGCTCCCATCTTTGGCTAATAAAAGATTTAAAATTCACACATGTAAACCTAGCAAATTAAAGTTCGACCTTTTTGGGGATAAATAAGTCCTTTTAACAGTGATTTTAGAGCGTGTGGTTCTGATCTAGGATTAGAATTAATCCAATTTGATTCTTGGATTAAATCAGCTAGAATATTTTTTACTTTACATTGACTCGACTCTCATATATTAGGGCTTATGATCTGAATAATTGTGTATTATTTTTGTCATTATTTAATAATATTTTATGATGGATTCAAACTGTGGTGCTGGTCAAGTTCTTTTTCTTTTTCATTCTAGAGAAAACACATAAGTCAACTTCCTATTTTGTTCTTTATATGCAATTGTTTTATTTTTATTTTATAAAAAATTGTGCTAGGTTTTTCCTGATGTAAGCATTAGAAAATTAGTTTTTTTTCTTTTGTTTTCATTAGGAAAATCAATGGAGCAATTGTTGGAAGGGTTTTAGAGACATTACCAAACTAGATCTAGTGGCTGGCTAAATTTTTAAAATTTTTTCTAACTCAATTCGGGAACTGATTTCCCGATAATTTGAAATCTGAAATTTCAGGATTAAACGTGCACTTAACCGGATCAGACTTGAAACCCAAATTAATTTCTGATCATATCTGATACAGTCCACAAAAGCAACTCCCAAAGTAGTGGTTCACACCCAATATCAGACCCGAACCGCCTCCAATTGAAGATGGTGTAAATTGATCTCTCTGGCCGAAAGTGTTGGTCATAGATTGGTAAGAGATTCAAATGGTTTTTAAAAGCTTTAAAAGGGTAAATTGCAAAAACCTCCTCTATATTTTACATGTGGCAGAAAACTCTCCCAAAGTTCAGTCCACTATTGGCCGTTACACCCCTTCTACTAGAACCCGCAGATGGTGAATATAAAATTAGAACAACTACCATGGCTGGTATTTTTATTATGCTTCCTTTCACGGGATAACTTTCGGAGACTGACATCATTAATTAATTTCTGATATGTTTCTAACCTCAAGCTAATGGAAGGGGTGTAGATGCCACGATCGCCTGAACCTCCAGGGGAGATTTTACCAATTAACCCTATTAGTTAAAGGTTAATGAGGATTAGTCCTAATTAACCTATGATGAAAAAATAGTTCTTTGCAATTTTCTAATTTTAATCCAAAGCTTATGAAAATTCTTAGGAAATCCTCTTGAAGAAATGGGGTTTTTACACCATGAATGAGTATAAATTATGCAAATGTGTGGTCTAAAATATGAATAATAAGTAAAATAAAGTAGTTCCTCCTAGAAAATTAAAAGAACTATTTTTGTCTAGCTAGCTGTATTCAAGATACGAGATCACATCTCCGCCCCACAAGGAGCCACTCCACAACGCCCCACAATACATCTCTGCCATGAATTGAAAATCTCCCGATGATAGTATCAGTCCCAATAATATCATCATCGGGAGATGTTTCCAATACACAGTGGAAATATGCTGTAGGGCGTTGTGGGGCGGAGATGTAAACTCTCAAGATATACACTGTATCTATACATGGACCCAAGTGAACCCTCTTGATAAAAATAATATAATATATATATATATATATATAATTACCTCTCTCCAAAGAAGAAGGAACCAAATCTTGTTTCTTGGTTATAGAATCAAAGTGGAAATATTTAGGTCATATAAGAAAAAAAGAAAAAAGAAGTAAAAGCCAAAAAGTGGAGTTTGAAATCTTAGTATTTTATGCTTTCCTAAATATTAAAAAACAAGAAATCCAAGCTTTGATGAATTTTTTATTCTGATTTTGAATTTGACTTTTCTTCATGGTATTTTTTAAACAGTTGATTGATGGATTTTTGTCCTTACATTTTAATTAGATGCCTTGAACTTACAGATACCAGGCAAAGCCAACTTTTGAGACCATAATAAAAGTAATTAATAAAGAAAAGAACAAACATGCCCAAAGAAATTGGGAATGATAGCAACGTTTGAGAAAGACTTCCAAACTTTCTCAAGGGATCAAGAGGATAAAAGTCTCGCTGCTATAATAGTATTTAGGTTATGTTTGGTTTGAAAGAAAAAGTAGGGAAAGGAAGGGAAAGATAGGGAAACTTATACAAGATTTGTAAGGCTCCGTTTGGTTTGTGAAAAGATTTGGGTGGGATAGGAAAAGATGGAATGGGATGGGAAAGTGTAAAAATTTAACTTTCTATTGTTTGGTATTATATGGGAAAATAATAGGAAAATTACCCAACACAAAATAGAGTTCTCAGAGATTCAATCCATAGAGATCAATCCGCCCTCATTGCCGGTGAATGCCTTGGTGAGGATCGTCATCAACGGTGTTACTTCGTGCGAAACTGGAATCGGCAGACTCCTTTGATCTAGGTTCTACCATGGCAGAAACCTCTTCAATATGTGTCTATGAACTCAGATTTGGGTTCTACCATGGCAGAAACCCCTCTGAACTAATGTCTGCGAGCGCCAAAAGGTAGAAGGGAAGGAGATTACCAGCAGCGGTGGTGGCGATAGAAGATAGAAGGGCAGCGGCGATTACTAGCAGCAGTGGTGGAGGCAGCATTGATAAGGGAAAAGGCGATTACCAGCAGCGGTGGTGGAGGCAGAAGGTAGAAGGTAGAAGATAGAAGGGTAGCAGTGATTACTAGCAGTGGTGGTGGCAGCATCGAGAAGGGCAAAGGCGATTACCCGTAGCAGTGGTGGTGGTAGCATTGAGAAGGGAAGGAGAAAGTGAAGTGGGGCAAAGGATGAGGATGAAGACGAAACTCGAGTTTTCTCAAGTTTTTCCACCGTGGTCACACTGTTTTGGTGCGACCCCAATTACAAGATTTTGGGATCCCGCATCCCACATCTTTCTCATCCCATCCCCCTATTTCCCTCAAAACAAATAAGAGAAAAAAGAATATTTTTGGAATATTCCTTTTCTCTCATCCCCATCCCACAAACCAAACAGAGCCTAAAGGTTTCCCTACCTTTCCCTTCCTTTCCTTACTTTTTCCTTCAAACCAAACACAGCCTTAACTTGTCTCTTTACATTAAAATTTTAACAATAAACTCATCCATTTTCCTAATACCTCTTTAATCCATGTTTGAAACACACTTCTAGCTGTATTTGGTTTATAGAAAATAAGATGACAATTTTCCCATTCCCATCGGGTACCTAGCCTTTTCAACCTGATGGGATTAGGGATGGAGATTTATATATATTATTTACATATATATATATATATATAATTGAGATAATGATGATGATGACACATTATATTATATATGATATTAAAATATATTTAAAATATTTTATATTTAAAATTTTTATTTATTTTAAGTAAATCTATTTTTCAGAAAATATTTTTAATTAAAAAATTTCAAGGATTTGGGGCCCTTTGGAGAATCCGTCACCATCAATGATCACGGATGCAGGTTAACTTTTATCCCGAATGGTGATCAGGGGTAGGAATGGGATTTTGTTTCGATCGGGGTTAGGCCCATTCCCTTTCTTAGTTGTCTCTTCAAGTGACATTTTATCTCTTTGTGCCTGTGCTTATAACAGTTAGTATCATAAAGAAGGATGTTTTCATATTGAATCAGTTGCACTATCCCTCCTTACCTAAGTCAATCCAAACTCGTGAGGGTTTCTCCATAAGCAAGTTGAGTTCTATGCAAACGCATGCCGTTGTGGTTCTCATTAAGTTGAGAGGTAGCTTGATCTACCTCCAAACACTACCTACAAGTTAACGATTGTAAATATCCATCATTATAGAGATTAATAAGGAATAAATATTATATTTGATATTTATAAAACTCTTAGTATATATACATATATGCCACATCATCATAATTTGATCCTAATTCAACATTTGACCCAAGAACCTCTCGTCCTCTCTCTTTTCTGGTTTTGGCCCGCTTCTCTGAACATTGATTGTAAGTCTTGATTACTTTCCTTTTGTTTTTGAAAATATGAGATCATTGAGCAGTGGACGACCCATAATGATAGTGTCTCCATTATGGAAATAAAGGCGATACGTGCTTTAGCCTCAGAGTTTGGAAGGATACAAATACAAATATATAGAATGCAAATATATACAAAATAATACAAAATATAAGGTTTTGCAGTTTATGTACTTCTTCCAAACTGAGCCTTATTTACTCATTTACTCTTTAAATTAGCAACAAGTACAAATCCTTAAAGAGAATAGGCAAAAAATATATTGAGGACATGTTAATAATTTAAAATCTAATATATTATATAATATATATTTATAATCAAACATATACCATATGAATCGGATTCAAATTTCTATCGGATCGAATTGGACTAAATTGGAATTCAGACCAATTATTAGTCAGTTGTCACTATCTGAATCTGATCCGGTTATATATATAGTCCATACAAAGCCAACATAATCGGAAACTTTGGCTATTGGGGCCAATAGCCTATGTTTGTTGAGAGCAATTTTGGAAATGCCACGTTATCATGAAAGTGGGT
Organism: Nelumbo nucifera; assembly: GCF_055504915.1. NCBI lineage: Eukaryota > Viridiplantae > Streptophyta > Magnoliopsida > Proteales > Nelumbonaceae > Nelumbo > Nelumbo nucifera. The sequence continues at coordinate 70,618,306 of NC_142653.1, forward strand.
AAATTAGTAATTGCCCCTTATTTTATTTTGATCAAAAAGAAAGACATGGGCGTGAAATGGTAAACATGTCCGACTTAAAAATGCTCTCAACAGCCTACACTGGTGGCCTCCAACAGCCAAAATTATTCCGATTTTCAAAGCATGTTGGCAGCCAAAATAAAAGCGATGTAAATGCCACAGTGGCTAGGAGAATTTTTTTAATTTTCAATCATGGGCAAAATATAGGGGAGGTTTAAAGAATTGTTAGAAAACATAGGGGAGGTTTTAACAATACATCTTAATCATATATGGAAAAAAAAAAAAAAAAAACAAAGAAGAAGAAGCAGCAGCAGCAACCAAGAATGGAGTCTGAAAATTGAAATCTTACTATTTTATGCTTTCCTAAATAGTAAAAAAAAGAATGATAATTTGAAGCATTTTTTCTGATTTTGAATTTGTTGTTCATGGTGTTTTTGCTTTTTTTTTCAAAGAGTATGATTAATGATTTTTTTTCTCCCCTTATATGCCTTGCAGTTACAAATACCAATGGCCCAAGGAAAAGCTAACTGATGACGTCCTTCAGAATTAAAAAAAAAAAAAATCCAAAGAAATTGAGAATGATAGCAACGTGTGAGAAAGATTTCCAAATTAATTTCCCCTAGGACCGGATCAAGAGGATAAAATGTTTGTCTGCTATAATAGATAACTTAATTTTTCTTAAACATAAAAAATTTTAACAATTTTAAGAAATTCATCTATTCTCATCTTTAATCCATGTTTAAAATACACTTCTCCCTGTGTTTGATTTATAGAAAATAAGACACAAAGTCTGGCTGCTATCATAGCTAATTTAATTTGTCTTCTTCCATTCAAACCTAAGGCTGTGTTTGGTTTGAAGGAAAAGGTAGGGAAAGAAAGGGAAAGGTCGGAAAATCTTTACAAATCTTGTATAGATTTTCCTGTCTTTCCCTTCTTTTCCCTACCTTTTTCTTCAAACCAAAATAGTGTAAGGGAATTTATCTATTCTCCCAATATCTCCTGATCCACGCTTAACCCTCACTATGACCACTCTACTTGGTTTGATATAAAATAAGTTCATAAACATTTGTTTCTCTCTGAGCTTTCTATAAAGCTAATATCGATTAAAGACTTGGGGAATTCATAAAAGGTTGTTTCTATTAATTTTTCTTTTCATTATTTTTTGTCCCCAAATAAAACTCGCAGCCTTAGCATCCATTTTTTTAACACAAATTCTTCGGTAGTTGAAAATGGGACATCACATATGTTGGCATTGCCATGACTACAGCCTTCACAAGCACCTCCTTTCCTGCTTGATTCAACCATGCATTCCTCCATCCTTGAAGTTTGCTAGTAACCTTGTCTCTCAAGTACCCAAAAGTTGCAGTTTTACTCCTAGGGCCCTGTCGGTAAGTTACTTACCTGGGTAAATGCACTTACCCGGGTAAGTGTTTCCTAGAAAAGACTTACCCGGGTAAGTGCATTTAACCATGTTCTTTTATTTAATAGTTAAATAAAATAATGATCATTTTAGCTAAAATAATTCATTATTAAAAGGGGCATTTTTGTCCCACTCAAGTGTTAGTGACTTTCCCCCTAGATGGGAAAGCTATTTACTCACTTAGGTGATGGGTATCACTTATACCCAGGAAAATAAACTTTCACTCATCCCCACATAAATTTGAAAAAAGAACATGGGTTTCATGGTCAACGGGAATCAAAATCCCATTGACCAACTTTCCCTCATCTCAAAATCCAGAAAAATAACGCCTCCTAAATATCAGGGATGGGGCATCCAAATATTTACCTTCGTCATGCATCTCAGGAATCTAAAGGATTCTTGAAATAATCTTCTTGAACCTTAGGGGGTATTTTTACCAAAAGTGACAATTGATTTCCTTTTGTTAACAACCTACCCCGACACACTACAAAAACTATCTAGAATTTGCTTCACCTTCAGGCTATTTGCAACATCCACTTTGCAAAATATCACAATGTTGTCTGCAAAAAATAAGTGAGAAATCATAGGTACTGATCTTCGGATTTTAATGTCCGGCCTATATCTCCCCTGCATCCACAGCTTTGGTAATTTCTGCAGATAAAAATTGCATTGCTATAATAAATAAGTATGGAGACAGTAGATCTCCCTGCCTCAATCCCCTCTCCGGAGTGATTCTACCCTTTGTGCATCCATTAATTAAAACTGGATTGAGGAAATGCAACTATAAATGAATTCAAGGGGTGGGTAGCATAATCTCTACAGGGTTTCTATCAGAATCTTCAACTCTAATATATCATAGGCCTTATTCTTATTCATGTCAATCTTAATGGCCATATGACAGTGGGGAGATCTCCTCTTAGTCTTCAGGTAGTGATATACCTCATGAGATATCATTACATTATCTGATATAGATCGATCATGAAAGAATGCATTTTGGTAATAGTCAATAAGAGAGAGGCCATGCAGGGTTTAAGCTGATTCACAATAAATGCACTTGGCAATACCCTTGTAGACGGTCAAGGGGTCTCGTCTTGTATTTTTAGGAATGAAATCACTCACCCTAACTCGCATAACAGATTGGTTCAAGAACAATGCATCAAATTGCCTCAAATTCTTTGTATTCTTAAAGTGATTAGTCGACCCAACTGCAGTGTTTGATTTACTTGAGTCCTTCTCTACCGTGGGTTTCGAACGACTCCTCTATGTGGAGGAAGGGGAAGAGAGAGATAAAAAAAGAGAGAAGCATCTCTGATTTCGTCGAGAGGGAGAAACAATCAACAGAAAACGGTGATACATCAGCGTCACATTGAAAAAATCGTTACTCCAGAAAACGGTAATATGTTTGGAACCATTTTTTCATAAAATATCAAATTCGACGTTTTCTCAATTTGGAATTCGTTGCCGTTAATGAATACATGATGTGACAGTGAGATGGACTTCCTATAATAGGTATCAGTGCTGAAAATAGATATGGAGCACTAGTACCAAACAGAAGGTATTGCTGTTGCCCCAAGAAACATCTTACCTGACAGCAACGTTTCCAAAGAAAGAAAAAAAGACACCGTTTTCTGAAAAAAACGATGCTTCCAACCCACACATATACAGCACTGCTTTCTTATATGCAGCATCAATTAATGTCAAACATGTACTTGGAGGGGTATGATGGGGAATCTAATAGCGTCATTCATCTTTTTATGATGATTTTAAGAGAAATGAAAAACAAAAAGTCATGGTGAATTTTAAATAATATCCCAAAATTTTAAGATCCATGTGAAGCTTTTAATGACTTAACTTATTTCCATCATGATACCATTTATATTTGTCCAAGAATGTAATTAATAGAAAGCTCAGATTTCTTCCATATACGTCTAAATAGATCAGGAACAACACATATAAGGGCAAACTAGCGTTTACCCACTTCTCTTTATTGTCACTTTCTACTACATCGAGAGAGAGTATAATTTAATTTATAGTATCTTTCTTGTTAGCAGTACCACAGCATGAAACTTTCTGCTTATCACCATCACCACAAACTGCAGAACCGGGTTGTTTGGACGCAATACCAGAATCCAGAGGGGTGGACTGAGGAACAGCAGGCTGGACGCCAGGCCATTCACGGCAAAGACAGTGTTGTCCTTCCTGAATCTGTTTATAAACAGACGCAACGTGCCTTCCACATCCAGCCCATGTGCTCTTTCCGCATGTTGAACACTTCACCGCAAAACACATCTCGATCTTCTTCTGCTGCTGGATTCCTCTTTTGGTGTGTTGAGAGATCGGTCCAGATACTTGTTATTTTGATCTTCTGTTTTTTAGCTAGTTGGCAACTGAAACATGAGAGAGGCATTCTCTAGATATATCCTATTTATAGACAGTAGGGAGAGAAGAATATGCTTAGCTTTCGTAGCATTCACGTCCATGGAAGACTTTTGAGTGGTTGACTGACTCTCAATTGATGAATTGATTATCTGGGTTTTCCTTCCATTCTGCTACGATATGCACCCCGCCATGACCATGACGACTTTGATTCCTTTCACATACTATTGGGGTTTGGGTCCTCTCAACCATTGACCAAAGACTAACAATTCTGGTCTACCATTCAAGAGAGAATGCCTGTTAAGAGGCTTTTCAAGGCATTATCCAATACAAGAAAATAATGTCTCGAGGGTTTTGAGTAAATTTTTTGCCCGAAAAAATACGGACAGGCTGAATGCAGATTTCTGAATTCTAATACAGATTTATAAGCATTTAAAATGTCAAATACCCACACTTTATGCATCAATGCCTGTCCTTGAATTGGCATCAATTCCGAATTGGCACCTACCCCAACAGTACTTTGGGCCTAAAAATTCTGACCCTGGGCTGAACGTCATTCTCCCATTTTTTCCTCCATTTCATTTATAATCATGTCTAATAGACAAGTTAATCATGTGGCTGATTAGCTTACAAACACCCTCTCCTGGTCTGGGCAGGCTGTGAATCATGATTGACGTGGCCCCATCTTGAATGAAAAAACTTTGTAGGCACTAGGTACAATTAGGGGTGTCAGTTGGATTGGATTTGGTCGAATCTGATCCAGTCCAATGTGAGTCCATTATAAATGGACCTGGTCCAATCCAATCTAATGAATACTTTGGATCAATTTGGACCGGTCCAATTCAATGTCTGCATTGTCTAATCTATTCAAATTCATTTTGATTTAGATTGGTTTCAAGCCAAACACGGTCCAGTGACACATATATTCTTATCTTAAATCAATGGACCAGATATTAACTTAATCCAACTCAATCTAATATAAATTTGTTACAGCCTGACCAGGTCCAATCCAATCTAATAAATATTTCAGACCGAATTGATCCAATCCAATATATCTTGTTGGTCTATCTAATATATCTAAATTGATTTTGAACTGGATGGGGTCCGATCCAAAACCGGTCCATTGACACCCTTAGATACAATCACTTTTAACAGTGGATGATGAATCCACGCCTCCTTATTTTTGTCAAAAGTTTAAATGCGTCGTGGGGTGGCTTTAAATCTACTGTGAATAGGTAATTGTACCTGCAATTTAAAAAGACTGAAAGTTTTTCCTATCTTGAATTGGATGAAGTGAGGTAAAGTGTGACCATAACAACGCATCAAAGGCATGATCTCATGGTAGATGATTTCTTCTAGGTGCCAACCAAGATTTGATCTACAATATGTGAAAGAACTCACCAAATTAAAGAAAATCTTTTTAAGACATTCAGAGACATTCAGATGAGATGCATAAGACTGAAATAGCTGAACTGAATGACTTATTATTTTGTCTTAGTGAATAAATTAAAATAGCACCCCCAACAATGGTGAAGGCTGGATTAGATCCCAATTCTGCACTACAACCCATAACTTCAGCTGTCCATCTATATATTAAAGAGCACACAACCTATTTAATTGTTTATTAATTACTAAAAGAAGAAGCAAATATGCATTTGGCGTTCTTTATTTTAAGAACTTATATATTTCTTTTTTACGGTTAAAATACTCATATTAACACTGAAATTTTAATTTCAAAAAGGAGATAAGTCCTTAATAGAAGGAATGCCAAATGCAGCCTAAGCCACTTCACCCCTTATCAGACCGCCTGAAGAGATGATGGGTTCTCATCATCATCATTCTTTGTCTAGAAACTTTTTACCCCACTTTCACAAATTCACAATGGCGACCTTTTATTCTTTAACATTCACCTTTTCTTTTTTTTTCTATTTTTTATGGGAAAATGCAATTCACCTTCTCAAGTATTAAGAAGTAATTGGTCTAAACAGGAACAACCTGAGATACGAACATCATTATATAAGTAGTTTTAGATCCGCCCCAAAGCAATTTTGGCACTACCTGGACCCGGCCCAACTAACTAGTGAAGGAATGGGTCTTATTTTCTGGAATTTTCATTAGATTTGTCCTTTCATCTCTTTCTCTTCGACTGTGAAATTCGATTCAGTCTGGAATATCAAAATTTTCTATGCCGAGACATGATGGGTCCCGATCAACATTATATGTATAGAAAACTTTTACCCCTTTTTTCACAAATTCATAGTGATGGTGGGCTGATTCTTTTCAAACATCCCTAAATTTTATAGGTGTGACAGTGTGAATGTGTGATGGTTGATTCATTTTCTACAATTACTTATTTCATAAACATCCATACATTTCTAAGGCACTACATGTGATTCACCTTATTGGTGTAAACAGGAGCTTACCCAAGACATTTTCAGTATCATAGAAAAAAAATGAGAATATGTTTTCCTCGTCACCCTTCCATTTCATATTTTAGAATCCTAAGCAAGGAACATTTAGGGTTTATTTGGTTTACAACCAGAATTGGAATCGGAATTGGAATTGAAATTTTACAGAATCGAAATTGGAATGATCTATTCATATAGCCTGTTTGATTCAGACAAGAATGAGAATAAGAATTGGAATCAACAGGAATGAGATTCTGATTCTACTCAACCAAACAGTTGGAATTGAAATAGCCCATTCCTATTCTGATTCCAGACCCCTATTTCCACGAACCAAACAGGGCCTTAATATCTTTAATACTTTATTCTCCACTTTTATATACAATCAAGGTTAGAAGAGTAGTCCTCTTAACCTCCAGGCTGCAATAGAAACCCACTTAATTTCCCTTTTCAATATCAAATTTAGGCTATATTTGATTGCATAGAAAAATAAGAAAGAGAAAGTTGAGGAAGAATTCTTAAGACATTTCACAAGAATTTTCTCACAACTTTTCTTTCTCTCTTATTTTTTCTCACAACTTTCCAGTTGAACAGGTGAACCAGTAAGCTTTCTTGATCTCCATTTTTAACCGGTTTATGTGGGTTAAATGATATATTTTTGAAGTCGGTTAAACCAACAAACAGTCAATGCATTTTCCGGTTCTACATCTGGTCCAGATCTAACATGGGAATATAAAGCCCAGCTACACAATGAACCACAGAGCCATTTTGAGTTCAATTGTCAGATATCGTATTATTGGAGAATTTTTGAGTTAAAACAGTAGTAAAAATCAAAATCCATGCTTATTGGGAGGATTGTAATAATAAATAGTTTATCAACTCTGTAGGTTGTTACACCAATGAATGATATCAAACACGCTTCTAGGGGTGTCAATCGACCTGTTTTGGATTGGAATTCGATCCAAACCTTATCAAATCTGATTTGAATAGTTCATTATAATTATTGGATTGGGTCAATCCAAAATAAGTTAGTTCATATTCTTATTTGTTTGAATTGAACCTAAACCAAATATCTAATAATTCGATCATGAAGCTAAACCCTTGTCTAATTCGAAATCGGTAAAAATTGAAATCGGCATAAAATCATTTTTATGAAAGTACTTTTACGAAATGCTTTTATAAAAGTAATTTATGAAAAGTACTTTTACGAAATCACTTTTACAAAAATACTTTTACGGAAGTACTTTCACAAAAGTACTTTTATGAAAGCACTTTTGTAGAAGTTTTATAAAAAACACTTTTACAAAAGTACTTTTGCGAAAGAACTTTATAAAAATACTTTTTACACGAAAGAACTTTTACAAAAAAAACTTTTACAAAAGTACATTTTAGTTTTTATAAAAGCACTTTTACGTAAGTACTTTTTAAAAGTACTTTTACGAAAGCACTTTTACGAAAGTACTTTTATAAAGGTATTTTTACGAAAGCACTTTTATGGAATTACTTTTATAAAAGCACTTTTATTAAAGTATTTTATGAAAGCACTTTTACAAAAGATCCTTTTAAAAAGGTACTTTTATAAAAGCACTTCTATAAAAGTACTTTTATAAAAGCATTTTTACAAAAGCACTTTTATAAAAGCACTTCTATGAAAGTACTTTTATAAAATTACTTTTACAAGTAAAAGTACTTTTATGAAAGTACTTTCATTAAAGTGATTTTACGAAGCACTTTTACAAAAGTACTTTTTCAATGCTGAAAGAGTATATTTTTGTAATTTTCAGATTTTCTTCATTTTAATATATTTTTGTAATTTTTTTATATATTCTATTTTTTTATACAATTTTTGATATTTCATTCGGTTTGGATTGGATCCAATCCAGTCCATTTACATTTTAATGGATTGGATTGGATTTGATTTGTATTGTATTTGGACTAGATTGGGTCCAATCCATTTGTAAGTGGACCCACATTGGACTAGATTGGGTTAGACCAAATCCAGTACAATTGACACCTCTAGTTGGTTCTATTAGATAGTGTATGCCCTTAGCTCCAATCAAATTAATGTACATTATTACATTTATTGTAAATGAATAAAGTACATATTTGATTCATGTTATTATGGTGTGTTTCTATGTAATACATTTAAACTGGACACTTATGAGACTTGTGTTAGTTTAGAATGTTCACAACCGTTGGATAAGTCTAGGGAGATTTATCCTGCTAAGGCTGACACTAATGTGCCGCCAAGTTGGTTGGGATAGCTTGTCTCAGCTACCAGGGTGAGACCCGAGGTGCATGCAGTGTAGGTTTTCTTGAAACCCTAAATCGGACCAGAATTCCAGTATTGCCCTGGACCTTGGTGATTAGTGGATGAAACTAGAATGTTACACCTGACCCCTAGACTCGATTATGATACTGCACTAGGTGTCAGATTGGGCTGTCTTTGATGTGCTAATCAGTGAGATCCTTAGAGGGGGTGAAAACCTGGGTATGTTGGGACAGTCTGAGAATTCATCTGAGTGGGTGATCATAGTGACAGGATCAGCCCCTTTGTTAGACAAAGGTAATGATCGGGAATGCACTCTCTCTGATGGAAACCAAAACTGTCGGTAGTTGATTTCAATCGTTGAAATTTGTTTTGCAAAATATATTTATATAAAGATATATATATATATATATTTAATATATATATATATATATATTATGGTTTTGAAATGTTTGCAAAAGGTTTTAATTCCCGGGATTCATGTGAGTAGAGAGTGCAGCACTGTTCTTTGCAGCCGAGGGAGAGGTCATCTCTTGTCAGGCAGTGCTTGATCATTATATGCTGAGAGGTTAAGTGTAAGGCCATTAAGGGTTATACACGATGGGCTAATTTTGCATCTACCCATAGTCATTGGGTTTTTATAAGGTGGCTTGGCCTAGGGACCACTTAGTGTAAGTGTTGGGCCCATTAGGAGTCCATGTGATGGGCTTCAAGGGGTTCATTGTCTTTTCAATGAATTCGGCCAAGCCTTGTACTAGAGATTGGGCTGAACCCATGTGGCTAATGTGTAGATCAATGTTTGGGTCCCACGCCATACAAGGAAGCCCAAATGGGCAGCAGTTTGGAAGGTTAGTGAGCACATAGACTTAATGGGCCTAAAGCCCAATTTGAACTGGTATAATTAGATTATTTAAAGAGGGGCAGATATGGGATTTGGATCAGCAGATAGGATAGGGATAAGACCCTATCCACTCAGAGAGTCCATATCCAAATATAGATTTGGATCTGGAAACTACTAATATGATTAGGAGGGCTGATCTAATCTGCAGATAAGATAAGGGTCTATCCTTATCTCTTAAAGAGAGTCTAGATTCAAATAAGGATTTGAATTAGGAAACTCCTAATGGGATTAAGAGCTAATCTCTTTAAGGCTATAAAAGGAGGAGGGGGCAAACCATTCTACATCCAACTCCACCAGAGATATCAGATCTCAGATCATGCAGAGAGAAGACAACAATAGTGTGACTGCGCCATCTCCTCCCTGTGTTCTTCTCCAGTTGCCGCCATAGCCAGTTCAATCTCCATTGTTGTAGGAGCGATCAAGAAAAATTCTTGATATCAGTTTTTGGAGAAAAAACTGATTGGGAGTCGTGCTCACCTACCCTCCAGCGAATTCTTGGTGAAGGATTGGTTCTTTGGAAGAACACTATTGATTCTGCTCCATCCTACACTATGTCATCTTTAGTGGGAGCAGTCTTTGGATCCTTCCTTGGGCGTGAACACCTCCTTTGGAAGATATTATTTCTTCGTATCAGGTATCTCCCTCTCCTACTGTTTCATTTCTGATCTGATTCGGTTCTCGATTCAAGATTAATTATTGAAAAATGTAGTTTTTCTAAAACAGAGAATGTGATTCCTAAATGGGAGAGAGAGAAATTTTTGAAATTTTGCCCAACCTACCTGCAGGGTTCGCCCATCCATATGATGGATCTCTCCCTTCAGTGGTATGAGAGCCATGGTTCAAATCTTGAACCGAAATAAATCAAATATGAACCTGCACAAATGGGCAGAAGGCGTTCTACCCGATTTGCGCAGATTGTGATTTTTCTGGGAAATTATTTCCCAGATCAAGGGCGAATGATCTGAAATTAATTCTTTATAAATCTAAATTGTATTTTGAATTGTTCTTTATGTTTTTCTTGATTTATGGGTTGTTCGTACAAAGGAGATCAAAACCTTTAATGGCACAGGAAATCTACGATTTTGCAGTTCTATTATTTTGGTCTGTAATTATTATTTTTTTATTTCTAGACTGAATGTATAGGAATTTGATCTGATGTAATATTAATAGAAAAACTAGGATTTTCTATTTATTTTATTTGATGATCGAAGTTGGCAACGCAAAGGAGGAGATTTCGTAGATATGAAAATCGCTATCTGCGATTTGCAGTTTATGAAACTGCAAACTGTGTTCTAACATTTGTTTTGCAGATTGGAGATATGCGGACAGCCTTGTGACTGATTCTTGTTTTTCTTTAATCAGTAAATTTAATTTCAGATTGTTTCTTGAATTAAAAACCAAACCCTAAACCCATTCGAACCCGATTGGTCCAAACTAGTAGGACCAAATCTGTGGTTCAATGAAGGCTGATGTCAGCCCTAATTTTCCACTTTTGGGCCAAGGGATTGATATTTAATTATGAGATTTAATTCGGCCCACACCTGTAAGGCCTAGTTTTAAAGAGTTAAAACTACTAAAGCCCACTAACTGTAGGAAAGCTATATGGGCCGAACTGCTAACAGATATTCAGCCCATATACCTAGATAATATTAATCAGTAATATTATGGATTAAATTTGTGCTTTAATAATGGGCTTTACAGATATTAATTGATTGGATCAATTCTATCCTTGCATGTGATGTATGGATGTGTGATGTGCAACGTTCATGGGCCATAACCACTTGGTGTATGCAGATACGATAGTGGCTCTTGCACACACCATGGTTGAATGCACATCATTGCCATGGTGTCCCTTTGGGTCATTAGATGACCACCCTCAGTGGTGGGCTCCACATCCTTGAAAAGGATATGTGCGGAACCCTAGCCATTTAGGGCCCACCAGAAATCTGGCTTTATGAAAGTCAGTGGGAGCCACTTTGGTTTGACTTAAATTAAACTAGGGCGTAACTTTTGTTCCCTCCTAAAATATGAGTGCATGTGATAGGGAGATTCATATGATGAACTCTCTAAACGCCTTCCATCATTAGCATGAAGATGGGTCCTTCAGTAATGAGGAAACACACCATAATATTGGGCTATCCATTTGCTGCTGGATCTGTCGGAGTGTTTCATAAGATGATAGGGGCGTCATAGACGATGTGAGAGGGGGTTACTAGAAAATGGAAGACTCTCTCACGGTACCTTAGCGTTCATGAATCTGATGGATGAGCACTCACTGGACAAAAAGGTTTAACCTAAAATGGCAATAAACCTTGTCTGACAGAGGCCAAAGGGAAAGCTCATATGATGAGTGGATATGATCCTTCATAGAAAGGTGGTGGAGTTATGCAGCTAAAATAATTGGCTCCATGCACCCTATGTGATTTCCCACATTTCCAGAGACAATTCGCAGTCTCCGTCACTGAGATAGGAGGGAAATCTCGGAGATGAATAAATGGAAATGAAACATAGATTAAAAGCCATATCTATGTAGATAACATGAATCAAATTAGGTTGTGGACTAATGTTTGCTTTTTATCAGAAATGTTAAACGGACAATTTGCAAAGCTTTTGGACGACAATAAGCTTAAGGGCCCAAACTATGTCGACTGGTACTGTAACCTTATGTTGGTCCTAACTTTTGAGAAGTTGGACAAGGTGGCTAAAAACCCTGCCCTAGAGCGTCCGGGTGATAGGGCTTCTAAGGCCCGTAGGAGGGACTATCAAGAATGAGAGGAGAAAAACTCCCTGGCCCGGTGTTACATCATTGCCTCCCTGGACAATCCGATACAGAGGTAATTCGATCGGATCGAACTAGCCAAGGACATATTGGATAGTTTAAAGGCAATGTATGAAGGGCAGAATCGTTCTACTCAGCAGAAGGTCTTGAAGCAGTTAATGACCGCGCAGATGAAGGGCCAGCAAGTTCATGACCATTGTCTTTAGATAATGGGATATATCAATGAGCTTGAAGCTCTTGGATCCGGGCTGGACCATGTAACCCAGATAGATGCCATCCTAAATTCTTTAACTCCTTTCTTCAATCCGTTCATCATGAATTACAACATGAATAAGTTGAATGCCAGCGTTCAGGAACTTAGCAATATGTTGCAGAGGGCCGAAGAACTGATTAAGAAGGATGAGCCTCTAGCCATGCTTGTTGAAGCTAGCAAGATAGGCAAGAGAAAGAGGAAGGCAAAGAAGAAGCCCTAGAAGAAAGTCACCAAGTCCAAGAAGCAGAAGAAGGACAGAGCATCGGATGCTTGTCACTTCTACAAATAGACCAGCCACTGGAAGAGGAACTGTCCTCAGTACCTGGAATCCAAGAAAGGTAATTTCGAATCCTGTGTCATAGAAACCAATTTGTTGGTAACTTCTGCTTCCTAGTGTATTGACTCCGGGGCTTCGACTCATGCGTGTAACTCACTGCAAGGGTTCAGGGTAAGCAGAAGACTAAGTGACGGAGAAGTAATTCTTTACTTGGGGACTTCTACAAGTGTTGCAGCTATGGCTATAGGAACCGTAGAGTTAATTTTCAGAGAAGGAATAATTGTACTGAAAGATTGTCTTTATGTACAAAATTTGAGAAGAAATTTGAATTTTGTCTCAAAATTGTGTGCGAATGGATATTCTATTCCTTTTGGTCATATGATTACTATTAAAAGAAATAACAAATTCATCGCATACGGAGAACTTGAGAATGGCCTCTATGTTCTCCATCCTTCTCTGGAAACTAACATAACCGAAACTACGTCGATTGATATTTCCAAGAAAAGAATCCATGATACAGTTAATCCCACGTGCCTATGGCATTACTGACTTGGCCATATCAGCATTGATCGTATCACAAGATTGGTAAAGGATGGTCCTTTGGATTTTCTAACTGTAGAAGATCTTCCCACTTGTGAGCCTTGCCTTCAGGATAAGATGATGAAACGAGCATTTAACGGTAAGCCTGAAAGATGTATGGCACGCTTGACCTTATACATACTGATGTATGTGGTCCCCTGAGTGTTAGGACTCGTAACCAACACGTGTATTTTATTACATTCACTAATGATTATTCTCGGTATGGTTACGTGTACTTAATGAGACACAAGTCTGAATCATTTGAAAAGTTCAAAGAGTTCAGATAAGAGGTCGAGAAACAGTTGGGGAGAGAAATTAAGACCCTTTGATCGGATTGAGGTGGCGAGTATCTTTCTGACGAATTCAGGGACTATTTGAAGGTCAATGGGATAGTATCACAGTTGTCTCCTCCTGCTACACCGCAGCTAAACTTGTTTTAGAGAGGAGGAATAGGACCTTATTGGATATGGTTTGGTCACTTCTCGTGCACTCAGAATTGCCCACATCCTTTTGGGGTTTCGCATTAGAGACTGCGATATACGTTCTGAATCGAGTTTCTACCAAATCGGTTCTGAATACTCTATATGAACTTTGAACCGGAAAGAAACCAAGTGTCAGACACTTGAAGATTTGGAGTTGCCCAACACACGTTAAAAGTACGAGTGCGGACAAATTGGAATCCAAGACCAGGCGTTGCCTATTTGTAGGCTACCCCAAGGGCTTTGTGGGTTACCTATTCTATGACCCAGGTGAACAGAAGGTGTTCTGTAGCCGAAATGCCCATTTATTGGAGGAAGACTATATTCTGAACAATCATCATCAGGAAGTTCTTCTTGATGAAGAGAGCTTAGGGTCAGTGGGAGGTGTCCCACAAGTTCAAGGTAGTGACCAACCTAGAAGATCTACCCGGGTATCTAGGCCTCTAGTTCCTCTTGGCTATGACTAGGATAGTTACCTGGTGGAAGCTACGACAAGTGAGGAGGATCCCGTGATTTATACAGAGATGGACTCAATGGAGACCAATGGAGTCTGGACTCTAGTAGATCTTCCCCCTGGGGTAAAAGCAATTGGTTGCAAATGGATCTATAAGAGGGAGAAGGGCCCCGATGGCAAGGTTGAGACCTACAAAGCTCGTTTGGTGGCGAAAGGGTATACTCAGAAAGAGGGCATCGATTATGAGGAAACCTTTTCACCGGTGATCATGCTTAAATCCATTAGGATCCTACTAGCTGTAGCAGCATACCATGACTATGAGATTTGGCAAATGGATGTCAAAACTGTGTTTCTGAATGGAGATCTTACTAAAGATATCTATATGCAACAACCGCAATGTTTCATAGTTGCGGGTCAGGAACACATGGTATGTAAATTAAATAGATCCATATATGGACTTAAGCAAGCTTCTAGGAGTTGGAACATCCGGTTTGACTCTATTGTCAAAAAGTTTGACTTTGAGCAGAATCCAGATGAACCCTGTGTTTATAGGAAATCTAGTGGAGATAAGGTTACGTTCTTGGTTCTGTATGTAGACGACATTCTACTCATTGGGAATGATGTAGGAATGTTGACTATGGTGAATGTATGGCTTTCATAGCAATTCTCCATGAAAGATCTTGGAGAAGCCTCCTTTATACTAGGTCTTCGACTCTATAGAGATAGATCGAAGCGGATAATAGGATTATCCCAATCTGCTTACATTGACAAAATAGTCAAAAGATACAGCATGGAGAACTCCAAGAAGAGAAATGTTCATTTCAGACACGGAGTCACTCTCTCAAAGAAGATGTCTCCCAAGACTTCTAAGGAGATTGAGGGCATGAAGGACGTTCCCTATGCCTCAGCCATAGGGAGCATCATGTATGCATCCTGTGCACTTATCCTGACATTAATTAGGCAGTAAGTGTGGTAAGCAGATTCCAGGCCAACCCAAGGCAGGAGCATTGGACCGCTGTGAAAAATATACTTAAGTACCTTCAAAGGACAAAAGATTTTTGTCTGGTATTCGATGGTAGCTCACTACAAATCCAGGGGTATAATGATGTCGATTTCCAATTGGATCTAGATGATAGAAAGTCTACATCTAGGTACGCTTTCTGGATAGGATCGTGTGCTTTTTGTTGGAAAAGTAACAAATAGGGGTCCACAGCAGATTCCACAACCGAAGCTGAATACATTGCTGCAAGTGAAGCTGCCAAAGAAGCCATGTGGATGAAAAAGTTCGTTCACAAATTGGGAGTAGTTCCATCCAGCACATCACCCATACCGTTGTTGTGTGACAACAATGAAGCTATCGCTCAGGCTAAGGAGCCACGAGCCCACTCAAAATCGAAGCACATCGAGAGGAAGTACCATGTACTGCGGGAGATTTTTGGTAGAGGAGACGTCCTGATTCAGAAGGTAGCGTCAGCGGAGAATGTAGCAGACCCATTGGCTAAGCCACTCACACAAAAAGTGTTTGAGAAACACGTGGTAAGCATAGGACTCCGGCTTGTACCAAATTGAACCTAAGTGCAAGTGAGAGCTGTTAGACAGTGTATGCCCTTAGCTCCAATTAGATTAATGTGCATTATGACATTTATTGTAAATGAATAAAGTACATATTGATTCATGTTATTATGGTGTGTTTCTATGTAATACCCTTAAATTAGACACTTATGAGACTTGTGTTAGTTTAGAATGTTCACAGCCGTTGGATAAGTTTGGAGAGATTTATCCTGCTAAGGTTGACACTAATGTGTTGCCAAGTTGGTTGTGGTAGCCTGTCTCAACTACTAGGGTGAGACCCGAGGTGCATGAAGTGTAAGTTTTCTTGAAACCCTAAATCGGACCAGAATTCCAGTATTGCCCTGGACCTTGGTGATTAGTGGGCGAAACTGGAATGTTACATCGGGGGTGCACAGTCCGAGAATTCATCTGAGTGGGTGATCATAGTGACAGGATCAGCCCCTTTGTTGGACAAAGGTAATGATCGGGGGTGCACTCTCTCTGATGGAAACCAAAACTGCCGACAATTGATTTCAATCGTTGAAAGTTGTTTTGCAAAATATATTTATATAAAGTTATATATATATATATATATATATATATATATATATATATTATGGTTTCGAAATGTTTGCAAAAGGTTTTAATTCCTGGGATCTATGTGAGTAGAGAGTGCAACACTGTTCCTTGCAGCCGAGGGAGAGGTC
Organism: Nelumbo nucifera; assembly: GCF_055504915.1. Lineage (NCBI taxonomy): Eukaryota > Viridiplantae > Streptophyta > Magnoliopsida > Proteales > Nelumbonaceae > Nelumbo > Nelumbo nucifera. The sequence continues at coordinate 70,634,774 of NC_142653.1, forward strand.
CTCTCTTGTCGCGCAGTGCTTGATCGTTATGGGCTGAGAAGTTAAGTGTAAGACCGTTGAGGGTTATACCTGATGGGCTAATCTTGCATCTGCCCACAGTCCCTGGGTTTTTATAAGGTGGCTTGGCCCAGGGACCACTTAGTGTAAGTATTGGGCCCATTAGGAGCCCATGTGATGGGCTTCAGGGGGTTCACTATCTTTTCAGTGAATTTGGCTAGGCCTTGTAATAGAGGCTGGGCTGAACCCATGTGGCTGATGTGTAGATCAATGTTTGGGTCCCACACCATACAAAGAAGCCCAACTGGGCAGTAGTTTGGAAGGTTAGTGAGCACATAGACTTAATGAACTAAAGCCCAATTCGAACTGGTATAATTAGATTATTTAGAGAGGGGCAGATCTAGGATTTGGATCAGCAGATAGGATAGGGTCTTATCCCTATCCACTTAGAGAGTCCATATCCAAATATAGATTTGGATCTGGAAACTCCTAATAAGATTAGGAGGGCTGATCGAATCTGCAGATAAGATAAGGGTCTATCCTTATCTCTTAAAGAGAGTCCAGATTCAAATAAGGATTTGAATTAGGAAACTCCTAATGGGATTAGGAGCTAATCTCTTTAAGGCTATAAAAGGAGGAGGGGGTGGACCATTCTACATCCAACTCCACTAGAGATATCAGATCTCAGATCACGCAGAGAGAAGACAGCAACAGTGTAACCGCGCCATCTCCTCCCTGCATTCTCCTCTAGTTGCCGCCATAGCCAATTCGATCTCCATTGTTGTAGGAGGGATCAAGAAGCATTCTTGATATCAGTTTTGGGAGAAAAACTGATTGGGAGTCGTGCTCACCTACCCTCCAACGAATTCTTGGTGAAGGATTTTGTTCTTTGGAAGAACACTGTTGATTCTGCTCCATTCTGCACTGTGTCATCTTCAGTGGGAGTAGTTTTTGGATCCTTTTTTGGGCGTGAACACCTCCTTTGGAAGATATTATTTCTTCGTATCAGGTATCTCCCTCTCCTACTGTTTTGTTTCTGATCTAGTTTGATTCTCGATTCAAGATTGATTATTGAAAAATGTAGTTTTTCTAAAACTGAGAATGTGATTCCCAAATGGGAGAGAGAGAAATTTTTGAAATTTCGCCCAACCTACTTGCAGGGTTCGGCCATCCATATGATGGATATCTCCCTTCAGGTTCCCCGTGTTTGTAGCATATAATGCGCCTGAGCAGCTTCTCACCAGTGATGAACTGATGATGGAATTGGGATTTGTCCCTCACATAGTGCATCTCACGTTGACCTCATAGGCACATCCCATCATTGCACTGGGAACATCTTCCATGAATAATAACATATAAGTATAGGAGATATTCCCAATACATGGTGGGATGTGCCTATGATTGAGGTCGGTGTGAGGAGCAGATCAGAATTCCTGATGATGTGCCCAATGTGTAGTTTAGAAAATCACCTATTTTTTACTTGTCATTAGTCTAGAGCTGTGTGGTTCGGGCTAAATATGGGAATCACAAAACAAATCACACATACCATGCTCCACCAAACTATTCATAAATAGACCTATTCACGGGGCAGGTCAGGCAGGATTCATGTCGAACAATGTCTCTTTATTAACAGAAAATGTCCAAGTCCAACCTGCACCCTTGGCCCAAGACCAAAGCCTGTCTAAATAGGCACAAGTAAATTTTATTATTTATTACTAATTATAATAATATATTAGTAAATGCTAATATATTTTTTATTATATATCACTACTAGCGGGAGCCCGTACCTGATATTATTATTATTATTATTATTACCCGTAATATACACGGTTATAATCATAACCGTGTAGCATATGGGTCTTAATGGACCCGTTTTAAAATGGTTATATGTGAACCCATTTATGGGAAACGGGTTTTATCAAAAACGGGTCTTAATGGAAACTTGCAAGCCTGATCAACCAAAAAGATTCTGTTCAACCAAAAACCTGCAAATTTTAAAGAGTAGAAAGCCTGGAAGCAAAACTGTAAGCAAACCTGTTAAACCTGTAATAAAAAATATAAGCAAACCTGCAACTTTTGAAGAGTAGAAAACCTGAAAGAGAATGCTAAAATGTCTCAAACTTACAATCAACTTGTTGGTGGCTGAAAATATTTTGTAATGTCTGAAAACATTGCAGATGTTTGGGCTCCCAAGGTTCGGATGTGAGGCTTGAATTTTGAGAGGAAGTTCTGTTGAGATGTTTTGGTTCCCAAAGATGTCTTTGGGAACCCAAGAAACGGTTGAAACGTTTGGGCTCCCAAGGGTGTCTTTGGGAACTCAAACACCCAATCCTAAGTGTGGATCTACTAAGTGCGCTCCCAATTTTTTTTTTGCAAAGAAAAAAAAAAAACCTCAAAAAATCTTGGAAGCAGCAAAGTGCGCTCAAGTTAACTTAAACGCAGCAATGTGCCAGCTCAACACATTGCGTTTTAGTATATAGATATAGATTTACTTATCACTATTTACTAAAATATACTTTTATTATATATAATATTATCAGGCCAGTTTTATTTCCAAAGCAAGAGTTAGGGGTGGCCACGAGCTAAGCTCTTCATGAGCTATTCGAGCTCGGCTCGATTTCAACTGAGTTTCAAGCCGACCTTGATTAGCTATAATAATAATAATAATAATATAATATTATATATAATATTTTTATTTTTGTATATAACAATTACTAATTATTATAATTCTTAATTTTTTAAATATAATAAAAAGTATTTTTTATATATAATTTTTATTTTTATAAAACATTTTTCTCAAGTCGAACTTGAACCGAGCCGAGCTCGAACTCGAGCTCAAGCCTCGTACTGCCTTGACGAGCCAAACTCGAAAAGTTAACTATTCGGTCCAGCTCGGCTCGAATCCACCCCTAGTCAAATTCCACCACTAAGCCTGCTAAACTGCCCAACCCATGAACAAGTCTATTCATCAATAGAAAGAACAACTGAAAGGATCTATCGACCATGGTCCATGTCTACCTTGGAATCTGAAAGTACATGAAACAAAATAATAGAGCTTGAAAGTTCAATGGACAAAATCCATACTTTCACAATAGATACATTTCTCTGACTTTGAAAGGGCCTATTTCTATTCCTCCATCTAGATTACAACTGAAGAAAAACACAGCTAATATGTTTGTAGATAGTTCTTTTATCCTTCGTTAATTAGAGCAGAATATGGTCACCCATAGATATGCAAGGCGTGGTCCCCTTTTCTAATGCTAAAGTAATAGTGAATATACTAAATACTAGTACAATAGATGTATAGATACATCATGGCAAGTTCATTGATATCTTACAATATTTTGTTTACTAATTGATGAGGGCAGATTTGGCCCTCTAGTGAAATTGTGACATGTGGCACTTCGTGACAATTAGGCGACACCTAGGCAACAACTTACCAAGTTGGTGTCCCACCCGGGCACCGGCCTGGCCGGCCTGGCGCGGCCTGCACGCGGCTTGCATGCTGCCAGGCGCCTGGCCTGCACGCGGCTTGCGTGCTGCCTGGCGCGTGGCCTGCACGCCGCCTGCGTGCTGCCTGGCGCGGCCTGCGCGCTGCCTAGCGCGACCTGCGCGTGGCCTGCACGGCCTGCGTGACCTGGCCGACCTGGATCAGCCTGGCACATGATCCGACCTAGCCAACCTAGCCGACTTGGATCAGCCCGACACATGATCCGACTTACCCAACCTGGCCGACCTGGCAACCCATAAGACGCCCACCGATAACGGCATGCATACCCCACGAGCTCGGTAGCTCACCAAAGAGCTCGCCAAGAAGCTCGGCAGCTCTCCAAGGAGCTCACCACCAAGGAGCCAGGCAGCTCGGCATAGCCCAAGGAGCTCGGTACAGAAGAGTAGTTTGGCGTATCGCAGGAAGATCTCTTGCCTGACAACCGTACCTGACAGATCTGGTGGCAGCGCCCACTTCTCTTACCAGGTGATGTCGTGCCTGCCATCTCTGAAAAGCATGGCACACCTGACGAGTCTGTACTCTGTAGCAGCAGCCTGCACCTGTCACCTCAGTCCTGGTAGTAATGGCTTGAGCAGTGGTGGTTACGCTTGATGTGACTGGGCACCACTATATAAGGACTCCGACCCCCAAAGCCAAAAAAAAAAAGAATGAAAAAACGGAGGTAATCCCTGCTCTCTAGCTCTCTCATTTCTCTCCAAGCTCCCTACAATCAGAATGCTAACTTAGGCATCGAAGAGTCCCCGCCGGGAAAATACCCCTGGGTCCTCTGATTCAGTTCTCGCAGGTTCCTCAGCTCCCGCCGCCTACAAAGAGGAGGAAAAGATGGAGTTCTCACAGGTCCCTCAGCTCTCGCTGCCTACAAAGAGGAGGAAAAGATGGAGTTCTCGCAGGTCCCTCAGCTCTCGCCGCCTACAAAGGAGAGGAGACCACCTCATGCAGAGGGCAATCGGGTTGCACTACACTAGGGAGCTCCACCATCCCCTGAGTTACAGGCCGCCTAGGGGCAGGTCAAATGACGAGTCCACCAAGGTAGCTCACCATCAAGGAGCTCGGCATAGCTCTCCCCCAGGCAGTTCGCCATCATGGAACTCGGCATAGTTCTCCCAGCTCGGCATAGCTCGGGCAGCTCAGCATAGCTCTCCCCCGGGCAGTTCGCCATCAGGGAGCTCGCCACCAGGCAGTTCTCCACCAGGGAGCTCATCACCAAGTAGCTCTCCACCAGGGAGATCGCCACCAGGTAGTTCTCCACCAGGGAGCTCGTCACCAGGGAGCTCGTCACCAAGTAGCTCATCAATAGGCAGTTCGCCACCAGGGAGCTCCATCATCCTCTGAGTCACAGGCCACCTGGGAGTAGGTCAAATGACGAGGTACTTAGCCAAAAAATAATTGATACATCACAAAAATCGGTACGTGACCAGAAATGATTACATCACTAATCTTTTATCCAATGTAAATAGATATTATAATACTTTGGTCATATATTGGCCTCTACTACTGTATGTAAGTAGAACAAGAACTTAGAATTGAATTTGAATTAATAAAATAAAAATAAGAATTACAATTTAGGGTTGGAATTGAATTTGAATTACAATTCGAAATCGAATTGAATTAATAAAATAAAAATAAGAATAAACAAAATATTATCAGTAAAATGAACAAATATTACAATTTTAATATTTTATATAATTAACAAAATACATTGAAAAAATATACAATCTTTTTAATGAAAGCACAACATCTAACCCATTGACTAAGATACTTATATTCTTTTTTTTTAGATTTACGCGAAATTTATAAAAACTTACTTTTCTTTATATAGCACTTCCCAAGAATTTCTTGATAGATACCTCCTAAATGGGTAAAATAGTTTTTTTTTTACATGGAAGGAAAGTTGACGATAATTTTATGAGACAAAATTATCTTTTTCAATAATAATTTTTTTTTGACTAAAACAGTCATCGTCTTATTTACCCGAAAAATAAAATAACATGAATGAGTGTATTTAAACCTTAAATGTTCATTGACGAACTTAAAAAATGAAACAATTTAAGAAGGATATCGTATAGGAATAGAATCCGATAGGTGGATCCATATTTTATCCAATTCTAATCAGATTAGAATCTGGATTTGCAACCAAGCCGTTCAACGGTTTGAAGTATGAACGCGTTTACCAGCTGAAATGGCTGGCCTGACGCTGACGCGGAGGTCGTGGAAACGGAGGAACGAACGCCAGCCCCATACAGGACTGAAGACTCCCTCCTGCATCTTATCACGCGCTAGTAATGCTTTTTCGTCAGTCGTGACGTAACCACAATTATATATGCATTAAAGTTCACTAACGACCCACGGAATCTTCTCTTTTCAAGCATAAATAAAAGGGCTGGGGGCTGGGGGCTGGGGTCTGAGGGCTGAAGTAAAGCCATCCCCCAAATCACAAATCCAGAATTTCAGAAACAAATCTCTGAAACAAGGTAACAAATACAAGGCGTGCAGGTGTAGCAGACGAGGATAGAACATGTGTTACGTCGTGAGGTGTTCGTCCTGCGGGAAGAGCAGTTGGGCTGGTTGCGGAAGGCACGTCGCCTCCGTCTACAAACAGATCCTGGATGGTCAGCACTGTTTCTGCCGTCAATGGCCCGGTATCAAGCCGGGTACACCGGCCGCCGACGTCGCTGATTCACCTTCGACCTGTACCATCCTCTGATGCCATTACACGTGCCCAGCGATAATAGTTTCTAGGATCTCTCGTTATATATGTTTCTCTCTTTCTGTTTTTCCTTTTTCCTGTTGTCTTCTATCAACAGAAGTAGTACTGGCAATAACGAGAAATGGGCAGGCAAACTCTGGTTTGCCTTTATTTTTAAATTTTAATCTTGGCTTATGAATGGATCAAGTTTGGGAGAATTTTTCTTTCTATAAAACTCTTAAGTCTTACTCTTTGGAAACCACAAAATTTTCAGAGAGAGTGAATGGAGAAAGGCTCTGTCAAATTTTCATACAGCAAGAGCATCAAAATTTCTTGCTGGAAGTAGCAGATCGCATGGTAATTTGATATCAATTACCTGTCGACGCATCTCTACTGCCGTTATCGCTAAGCCCAAACTGATCCAATTCTTAGCGTTGTGCGGCTTGTGCCTACATTGATCATAAATCGGGCCAAACCCACCGACTTTCACAACCTTGTGTCACAGCTATTGCTGTCAAATATGGAGCCAAGGATAAAAATGACAAATCCAACTTGACGACCCCGGGAATTATCTCAAGGTGAAACAAAGTTGCAAAAGATTGAACCAAACCAGAGAAGAAACTTAAAGCTTAAGTTACAAAGAGTGTTTACAACGATTAGCTGATTGATGATGAACATGTCAAGACCCCAAATCGGACAGATATTCCTACATCAACAACTAAACTCATCAATAAACTATCAACGGGCTATGAAATCAATGAACAAATTAATAAATTGCAGGCTTCAACTGAAATATATTTCCCTTTGGTAACTTTTATTGGCCAGCCACTCTGCAGCTTCGTTACCTTCTCAGCGTGTAGAAGTAAACGTTGCGCTTAGTTGACCTTCACCAATTATATTCTTCTAACACTCCTCTTTTAAAATCTTGCATCTACAAAAACCGACATTGTTATAGGTTAGGCCCAACACGGCCCGTTATTGTACCATGCCGTCTGTGTCAGGTACGACACAAACGTATGGGTTGTGTCGGACTTGTGCTTTTAGGCCCACATGTCGGCATGACATGGCATGATAGTGCAGGCCGTATTAGCAAGCCCACAGTACAACTTAGTTTATTGGCGTTGCAATTAAATTAATTTTTATTTTTTAAAATTTTAATATTATAAGTTTTTTAAAAGTGACCGGTTCTTCTCAAAACCAACATGGATGCTATTGATATGTTAGAGTTCCCACCCCTAGTACTGATACTAGGGGAAAGAAAAAGAAGGGCAATAAGTTGACTAACAAGGGTGGTAGTGGCCATTTGAGCAGACATATGTTCAATCATGAAAAAAATGAAGAAGAAGGTAAACAATCATCACAAACACAAATTGGGCATGAGTTTTTTTGGTAAATTTAGATATTCTCAAGAAAAAATGAGACAAAAATTAGCTGAACAAACATTTTTATTAGCTTATTACACTAAGCTTGAAAGATTTTTACAACATTCTATAAATCCCCAATTTAAAAAAGTTTCTATAAATACTATTAGATCAGATGCTTTAAATTTTTTATTCATATAAAAAATTTTAATTTTTACTTTATCAACACTTAATTCTAAAGTTACAATTACTTTTGATATTTGAACTTCTAAATATAATATAAGTTATATTTGTGTTACTAGACATTTTATTGATGAAAATTGACTTTAAAAAAATAATTTTAAGTTTTACTAGACTTAAATGGCAACATGCTGGCCCAAAAATTACTGCAAGTATTTTAAATACTTTATATAATTATGGAATTAAAAATAAACTTTTTCCTTTAATTTTGACAATATTAGTAATAATGATTCGACAATAAATATTTTAAAATCTCAATTAAAATCATGTTTAAATGACAAGTTATTTCATATTAGATGTGCATGTCATAGCTTAAACTTATGTGTTCAATATGCTTTAAATGTTATTTCTCATCATATTTCTAAAGTTATAAATTGTATTATATAAAATAAGAATTTAAAATTTATGTCAAAAATATGGTTTAAAATATAAAAAAAAAATTCTATTAGATGTTAAACATAGGTGGAATTTCCACCTATTCTATGTTAGAAAGTTGTATTTCATACAAAGATATTCTTACTAATTTTTATAATGAAAAAAATGTCAATTGGTTTTATAAGTGAAGATGATTGGGAAATGGCAATTTGTATAAAAGATTTTTTAAATTTTTTTATGATACAACTAATTAATTTTCGAGTGTTTCTTACCCAACTAGTTGTATTTTAGTTAATCATTAATCTATGATTAGTGAATGTTTTGCAAAATATAAAAGTAATTCAAAATTTAGAAGTATTATTGAAATAATGAAACTAAAATTTTATAAAATATTGGAAAAAATCTCTCCTATTTATTACTTAGCTACAATATTAGGTCTAAAGATGGTTTAGATGTTTTCCTTGAATCATATTGTGAAAATATGAATATTGAAATTGTAAATAAAAAAGAAGAAATTACAGAGAAGTACGAAAACACCCGATGCAGAATTCTGAATTCCAGCCCCCCCTACTACTAGCCCTCTCCCCCCTATAAACCACATCCTGCCCGTGAATTTGGCATCAATTCACGGTCAAGATGCATTCCCCCTGTACTCTGGGGCTACAAAATTCTGATCTAGGCTGATTGGTCATTTTCCCAAGAAATTAATAAATTACAGTTTAAAATGTATAGTTTATATGAATCTCAATTGTTTTGGTAGAATATGAATCTCAATTATTAGGGCATAGGAAAACTTGTACAAGTGCAACTTCCACTTTCGAAACATCTAGTTCTAGTAATGGAAAAGAAAAATGTTGGTATTTAGTAAATAAAAGGTAGAAATCTACTGCTACTTCAACATCAAGTTCATTTACTGAGCTTAATTTCTATTTACAAAATATTTTTTCTAATTTAAATGATTTCTTCGACTTGGAGGAAATAAATAATTTTGATATTTTAGCTTAGTGGAATGAACATAGAAAAAATTATCCAGTTCTTACTGACATGACACATGACCTATTAACCCCTCCGGTGTCTATAGTTCCATTGGAGTCTTGTTTTACTACAAGTACTAGGGTGTTGGGTGACAAGAGAAACTAAGTGAATAATGAAAGATTGAAGATATGCATATGCTTAAAAGATTGGTTAGATGTTGAGGATAAACTACAAGATAAAGGAGGACATGAGACTTTACCTAATGTTTCACTAGATGCAAATGATGTAGATCAGGATCAAGGAGATGGAGATGGAAATGGAAGTAGAACTTGAAGAAAATGAAGTCAATATTTTTTCTTGTAAATTTTGTTTTTCATTTTTATTTAAATTATTTGTTAAATTTTCAATAACACCATTGTATTGTTCAAATTCAAATGAAATAAAATTTCTAATTTTTTCCAATTTATTGCCTGTTTTGTATTTTGTTAAATTTTAATTTTCCCAAATTTTGTATCACTTAGCAAAAATAAAAAATAATAATGTCCAAAGAACAAAAAAAGACTGGCTTGGTTTGGCCTAGGCCCATGACCCAACCCATAGGCCAACCTAACCCAAGCCAGGCCCATGGCACGACCTATAGCTTGCCCAGAGTTAAGTTTTGGAGTTGGAAGAAATAACTTGGTGGGCTTACTATGGGCAAGGGGCACGAGTTACGTTTTAGGAGGGGAACAACTGAATGGGTCTAATGTGGGCTAAGAGGTCAGACTAGAGGGTTTGGGTCATAGCTCTGGGGGGAAGTAACTAGATGGGCCTACCAAATTAAGGCATAAAAAATTGGGAAACAATCTCCTAGTAATATAATGAGTTCCTAAAACAACTTTAAAGCTTTGAATATTTGAGCAATAGGATTCATACTTACAACAAAAGAAAAAAACAAAACTCAAAACAATCCACGATCCACCAATTAGGCAAAGATTTTAAAATAAATTCTAAAAAAATAAGGGGAAAGAAAGCCTAAACGATATGGTTACAACAAAAATTAATTCAAGTCAATGATTTTGAGCTTCTCATGCATATGTAATAGACATTTCTTGAGAACAAAAGAAAGAGAAAGAAATGTGAAGTTATGTAAGTTGCACTCAAACAAAACTGCCATTGGATTCTTAAGAAGTTATGTAAGTTGATTATGCAATTATTAGAGTCTTAAATGTTCCAATTTATCCTAGCTGATGAGGGGTAATTTGGTCCTCCCAATCATGTTGCGACACGTGGCCTTCGAGTGACACCTCGGAGATAAGGAAGCAAACTAGTTCGACAAGTTAGCTTGAAGCACCTCATCCAGGCCAACCTCCACCTCGGCAAGGCTGAACTAGTAGATTCCGTAAGATTACGACAACCTATTCTAGAAACCGGCTGAGTTGTAGAGATCCATGGCAACCTGTGAGGAAGAGCCCGTTGACCCATTCCAATAGTACCCAAGCCGAGATCCCTAGAGTGCTAATACCTCGACCATTAGACCGGCCTACCGCATCGAACACCTTGGAGTTTCTTAGGTAGATCATAACCTCCATGCAGATCTCGTAATTGACGTGCTAATGTGCCCAACAATGCAGAAACGGTTATGCAAGAAGTTGAAGCCCGTTACAAGAGGGCTTTGACCACAAGTGCCTATAAAAGGCACTCATTTCAACCTAAAAAGGTAGGCACAATTACATACTCTCTACCTCTCTCAATCCCTCAAAAGAACTCACAAATATCTTTTCACTTAAGCATCAGAGTGCCCTCCCTGGGTAAAAGACACCTAGACACATACATCAACTTGGCCACCTCTTAGCTCGGCCTAGTACAGCTCAACCCTAACCAGGAGATATCCGAATCAGAGTTTGAGTCGCCTAACACGAGGGAGCTTCTAGATCGTGCAACAATTGGTGCTGTCATTGGGAAAACCTAAAATGAAAAGCTAAGTACTCTCCCTTTACATTTCTTTCAAGAACTTAAGAATCGATGGCCTCTTCAAGCAACAAACCCACCAACAACGGACAAGTGACCACTATCACCATCAGGTAGATCAACATTCCCCTGAACCCGATCAATGTTCCAGAGAATATGAACATGCCTGCTCTTGTGGTCGAGCCTATAGTAGCTCCTACAACAGTCGATAAGCGCATGTTCTATGATCTAGTGTAGTGTGTTCGGAGAATGAGTGATCAACTCAAGTTTTGGGAAAGTATGCTTGCCTTCATGGTGGGAGTACAACAGTAGTAGTAGCAACACCAACAACAGGTACTGCCTCCATGGCGTGTGCCATGATAGAATGCCGAACAAAATCAACTCGATAACCAAAACTCAGCCTAGACTAGGGCCAACAACCAAGTCAATGTCCCTGACCAAGTTCCATAACCAGTATGAGAACCAGTTTGTAATTGACCTCAAGTTGACAATGCGGGCCCCTGAAGCCCACCAAAACCAATTGTCGATGGAAAGCCGAGCCATGGCTCCTATCAGAATGGAGGCCGCCAGTTGATCAAAAGAGTCCAAGAGGAAGTGCAGAAGACACACCCACCATGCCGCAAAGAAGAGTCCGCTTGCCCCAACTAGGAGCGCACCGGACAACAAAGAGAACCATAAAGCAGACAACAAGGCAAAAAGCAAGGCGAACAACAAAGCGGTAAGATAGGTAGGGACTTCTTCTAGACAGCCACTCATCACTCGGGAATCTCCGTTAGCACTAGAGGTTCTCTAGGTTCCAAGCCCAAAGAATTTCAGAACACTTGTCTTCGAGACTTACAAGGGTTCCACCGACCTAGTAGAGCATGCCAACAACTTTTAGGTACTGATGCTGCTACACGGGGCTAACAATGTGAGCATGTGCATTGCCTTTCCAACCACCCTGAGAGAAGAAGCCTGACTATGGTATACTGGGTTGGTGCCTAGTTCTATAAAAAACTGAAACCAGTTCGCCAACCTATTCATTACACATTTTATAACAAGTAAAAAGCACACAAAAGCAACTACTTGTTTGTTGAATGTAATTCAAAAACCAGGAGAAACCCTTCATGAATATATGAGGAGGTTTAATGTAGAACGCCTACAAATCCCAAACATGAATCCCACCGTCCAGCTCACCGCGGCCAAGAATGGGATGCGTCATCCTGACCTACACTAGGAGATAAAGTTGAACCCACTGGCTACCATGGAAGAGTTCCTTGACATGGCGGAGAAATTCATCAAGGCAGAAGAAGCACTTGGATCGCGGGTCGAGCTGTCTGGGATAAGAAAGCGAATTGAAGAAGAGGCATGCAACAATAAGACAAAGAGGAGAAGTATGTCTCCTAAAAGAAGCAAATCACCAAGAGGCAGGCGCAACTTCTTGCCTCAAAGAAATTGTAAGTCTCCACCTCGGGGTTCAAACCAGCGATCTGGGGTCCCACCCTTGTACAGTAAGACCTTCACTCCCCTAAATGCAAAAAGGGGAGAAATTTTAATGCAAATAAAATCCAATAACTATGTAAAGTGGCCATGCAGGATGAAGGGCGATCTAGCCACTAGGAACCCCAACAAGTACTACCACTTCCATCGCGATGTTGGCCATGTCACTAAAAACTGTTGGAGCCTCAAAAATGAGATTGAAGATCTGATCAAGAAAGGGTATCTGAGACAGTTCATCAAAGATGAGGACTGACCTATAGATCAAGTCAGGGAGGCCCCCAAACAAGTAGGGAGCAAGAGGCAGCTCCTAGGAACCAACAGCAAGAGCGACCTATCTAGGGGATCATTAACATGATCATCGGAGGGTCAATTGTCACCAAATACACCACCTTAGTAGGCAAAAACTCAGTTAGGGAACTTGAACATGAGGATGATAACCCTCAAAAGTGCCCACAGAGAGAAGAGGTAATCTGTTTCATTGAGGATGATATGCACGGAATCCAATATCAGCATGACAATGTCTTGATGGTAAGGCTACTCTTTAATGACTTCAAGGTGAAAAGAATCCTTATTGACTCCAGTAACTCGACCGACATTATATTCCTGGAGGCCTTCGAGCGCATGAAACTCAGGAAAAATGATATACAGCCCACCGACATCCCTTCGTAGGCTTCAGTGGAGAGGTAGTTTGGCCTATTGCAAGGTAAGGGTACCAGTTGAGGCAGATTCGTCTCTTAACATAATTTGGTTTGATCATGATTTCCTAGTGGTCACCACCCCTTTCCCATACAATGCCATACTAGGCCGGCCTATCCTACACACCCTCTGGGCAATCATCTCAACATACCATCTGGCCATGAAGTTCCCTACAGATACATGCATCAGAGTCATGCAAGGTGACTAATTGGAATCTTGCAAGTGCTACATAGTTGCCTTGAAGGCAAAGGGCAAGATTGCCATCGACATCGACCTAGAGCCACCTCCTGAGAATACAGATGAGTGAGCTCAACCCACTAAAGAGACTATCCTAATTCTGGTTTCAAAAACCATGCCAAAAAAGACAGTGCAAATAGGAGCTCACCTGATAGAACCGGTGCACTCCAACCTGGTAAGATTCTTACTTGATAATCTAGATGTATTCGCCTGGTCAGCATCAGAGATGCTTGTCATAGACCCAAAACTTATAACTCATAAATTGAATGTTGACCCTATAGTTAGATTAATCTGGCAGAGGAAAAGGAACCGCGCCCTAAAAAGATGGAAAATAGTAAATGAAGAAGTAGGGAAGCTGCTGACTGTAGACTTTGTGAAAGAAGTCCAGTACCCAAGCTGAATCGCAAATCCAGTACTGGTGAAAAAAGCCAATGGCAAGTGGTGCATATGCATTGACTACATCAACCTGAACCGAGCATGCCCCAAAGACAACTTTCCTCTCCCCCGAATAGACCGCCTAGTGGACACGACCTTAGGGTTTGAGCTGTTGAGTTTCATGGATACATACTCTGGCTACAACCAGATCTTGATGGACCCAATAGACTAAGAGAAAACAACTTTTGTAACCGAGATGGTCTTGTACCATTATAAAGTTAAGCCCTTCTGACTAAAAAAATGCTGGAGAACCTTCCAACGACTTGTAAATAATGTATTTTCAAATTTAATTGGGAATAAAATCGAGTGTTATGTTGATGACATGGTTGTCAAGACTCGATTTTCACATGATTTAATCGCTGTCCTAGACCTTGTTTTCAGTGTTTTAAGAAAGTATAACCTAAAAATCAACCCAAACAAGTGCGCTTTTAGTGTGACCTCGGGTACATCATCAGTCGATGTGGAATTAAGGCCAACCCGGAAAAAAATCCAAGTACTCTTAGACATGCGGCCTCCTAGCTCGATTAAGGAAACCCAAAAACTAATTGGTCAAATAGCTTCCCTAAGCCGATTTATGTCTAAGTTGGCTAGGAAATGCTTACCCTTTTATAAGGCAATAAAGATAAAACAAGGTTTCAAGTTGACCGAAGAGTGTCAGCTCGCCTTCGACAAGCTAAAAAGATACCTTAGTTCGCCTCCCTTATTGACTGAACCCGAGACTGGGGACAAGCTTAAGCTCCACCTTTCCGTGAGTGATAAGGTAGTCAGCTCGGTCCTAATAAGAGTAGATAAATTTCAGTGACTTGTCTACTACGTGAGCAAAGTCCTGCACGTTGCTGAGACGAGGTACTCGGACATAGAGAAGCTTGCCTTTGCATTAGTGTTGGTAGCCCATAAACTAAGGCCCTACTTCCAGGCCCACACTATTGTGGTTCTGACCGATCGACCTCTGAGGCAAATTCTTTAGAAGTCCGAGGTCTCGGGGAGATTAACAAAGTGGGCAATAGAGCTCAATGAATATGATATCTGTTATAAGCCACAACCAGTAATAAAAGCATAGGTCCTGGCCGACTTTATTGCCAAGTGCACCTTTAGCTCATTGGCCCTTGAAGTTGCTGAGCTAGTGACCACATTGGAGGCTTCAACTAGTGCAGCACCAATCGTAGCTCGCGAGATCGCGACCTGGGACGAGGAGCCCTAGATACTTCATGTGGATGGCTCATCCAACCAAAGTGGAAGTGGAGTTGGGTTGATACTCTACGAGCCTAGCGAGGTGAACTAGAATATGCGCTCTAGTTTTTGTTCCGAGCTTTGAATAATGAGGCTGAGTATGAAGCACTGATAACCGGGCTGACACTGGCAAAGGAAGTCAGGGCCAAACATCTCGTGGTTTGCAATGACTCACAACTCGTGGTAAACCATGTGAACAAACAGTATGAGGCCAGAGAACCTTCCATGTCGGCCTACTTGGCCAAGGTAAGGGAACTCTTGCCCAATTTCCACTCTTGGCATCGCCAACAAATTTCAAGATCGAAAAGCACTGAAGCTGACACCCTTTCCAGATTAGCCAATGCGATCAATTCAATGAAGAGGACAGTCCACATAGAAGAGCTACCTCACCCCTCGATAGAGAAGGGAGTGGAAGAGGTTGCCCAAATAACAACAGTAGAGCTGAGTTAGATATACCCACTCCTTGACTACCTACGTCAAGGCACATTGCTAAAGGAACAGAATGCAGCACGACAAATACAACGGCAAGTAGCTCGCTACATGATCATAGGCGAACAACTCTATAGAAGATCTTTTACGCTGCCTTACCTACAGTGTCTATGCCAATATGAAGAAGATCGGATATTACATGAAATCCATGAAGGACACTATGGAGGACACTTGGGGAGAAGGGCCCTCACTCAAAAACCTTTATAGCAAGGGTATTACTGGCGCACCATGAAAGCGAACACAATTGAGCTAGTCCAAAAATGTTACAAGTGCCAGCGACACACCAACATCCTACACCAACCAGCGGTCAAGCTGAAGTACATGACCAGTCCGTGGTCATTCGCACAATGGGGGATAGACTTATTGGGCCCCTTCCCACAAACAAAGGGACAGAAGAAGTTTCTAGTGGTAGCATTTGACTATTTCACAAAGTGGGTAGAAACCGAGCCACTAGTCACCATAACAACTCGAAATGTTTAGAACTTTTTTGGAGGAATATCGTGCATAGATTCGAGCTACCAAGGATACTAATCTTGGACAACAAAAAATAGTTTGAAGATATCAAATTTCAAGGCTGGTGTACACAAATGGGTATAAGGTAGAATTTCACCTCGATCACTCATCCCAAGCCAATGGTTAGGCCAAGGTAACTAACAAGGCCATCCTCCGTAGCCTCAAAGCTTGGCTCTCCTGCGCTAAATGTTTGTGGGTGGACGAGCTGCCCAATGTGTTATGGGCTTACCGAATAACTGTAAAAACAGCAAAAGGTGAAACACCTTTTAACCTAACATACAAAACCGAGGCAGTAATACCAATAGAAATGGAAGTGTCGACCCTGCGATCTGAACCCTTCGATGAAGAGACCAACAAAAAAGATTTATGAGCAAATCTTGTCTTGGTAGAAGAAGTGAGATAGCTAGCCTACATTCGGACTGCAGCATACCAACATTAGGTGGCTCAATACTATAACACCCGAGTCAAGAGATGCCAATTTAGAGTTGCTGACCTAGTACTTAGGAAAGTTATGGTGCTTGATCCCGGTGTGGAAAAGCTTAGACCAAATTGGGAAGGCCCCTATAGGGTCTCCAAAGCTATAGGTGGAAATGCGTACGAGTTCAAAATGCTCGAAGGGAAGGTAGTACCCTGGGCATGGAACATAGATAACCTACATAGGTATTATCTTTGAAAAGAAGTGTTCCGAGTTGCACTTGCGAGTTTGTTATATTTTGCTAAGGCATTCAAATCAACCAATAGCTCGGCCAAGGAGCACAGGAGGCAAATTTGTCGAGCTACCACTACAGCAGTCTACTAACAGATGCAAGAAAGGGTTCCATCCAAAAGGAAGCAACAGATATAAAAAGCCAAGTTTCATTGAAATAAAAAAGGGCCCACGACCGTACATATGTATCTCAAAAAAAAAAAAAAAGAAAAAAGGAGAAAAAAGAAGAGGGGGTTTATTGAGTTCGGAATTAAATGGGCACGCAAGCCCAAAGAGACTTACAGGAGCATGCAGTCTCCCAGAACATAAATGATGACATCACCAGACCAGCACCATTATGCAGGCTGAGCTACACCTCGCCATCACCTTCTTCATCCCCTTTCTCACCCTCATCCTCTTCTGGAGTTAGAGGCTCCTCGTCAATTTGTGTGAAGAGATCACTTGGCACATCATTCATAGAAAAGGAGCCAAAGTCAAAAGAAGGATGTAGCATCTTCAGATAGTGACGATATATTTTGAACCCCTTCTTCATCTCAGGAAGACCATCCTCCGCCTTCTTCTTCTCATACTTGGGATAATCTAAGAAGTGAGTAAACAACTACCTCCTTAGCTCAGTGGATGTCCTAAGTGTACTTTGACCGCCTCTCTTCCAGCTGGTGCGCCTGAGTATTGATGGTACCTTGAGCCTCGACCAGCTTGCACTGAGCCTTGGTCAGCTCATGTTGCATCCTTTAGTTTTGTTCATAAAAATGTCAGAAATCCTCCTCTGAGCTGAGTTGGACCCTTTGCATCTCGGTCTGTAGAGTGTTGAGGATTGCTTGCATTTCACTCCCCTTCCTCTGGCCCGTGTGTACCCGGTCTAGAAAGACCTGCCCGATGATGTTTGCCTAATCAAAGATAAAGAAGCACAATTAGATCAAGGTTTGCAGAAGCAAGATACAATTTCTACAAAGAAGATGAACCTAGACAAAATGATGGGCGAGGTGAGCCCCAACATTAAGAGGGTCCAGACTACCGAAGTGCCACATGTCCTCAAGAAGCTACATGCCCCTGGCCAACCGGAGTGCTACTCAAGGGTCAGTGATGCGGTCAAGAATGGAGACGTCGACATTCCTCTGGGGCAAGTCTTGCTCAAACTCGAGGTCTCCGGTTGGTTGACGAAATGGGCCATCGAGCTCAGTGAGTACAATCTCCAATACAAGCCGCAAACTACTATCAAGGCCCAAGCCTTAGCAGATTTTGTCGCAGAATGCACCTTTAGCTCTGAAGTCCCCAGGCCGGTCGAACACGAGGCCCCCAGCTCGGGTGAGCCTGAGGTTCCCAAGCCGGTTGAGCTCGAGCACCGTGAAGTAGCAACCAGTGCGGCATCTCTCCTAGTGAGACCGAGCGCAAAGTAGGATGAGGAGCCCTGGATCCTTCACGTAGATGACTCGTTAAACCGACAGGGCAGTGGAGCTGGGATCGTTCTGTACGAGCCAAGCGGTGTGAAACTGGAATATGCACTATGCTTCAAGTTCGCGGCATCCAACAATTAAGCAAAGTATGAGTCGTTACTAGCCGAGTTGGCTCTAGCAAACGAAGTGAAAGCCAAACACATTGTCATCTGCAGTGATTCTCAACTCGTGGTCAACCAGGTTATGGGTAAGTACGAAGCTCGCGAGCCAACCATGATCGCTTACTTAGCCAAAGTAAAAGAGACTCTGCTCAACTTCTAGTCAGAATTCATCCAGTAGATCTCGAGATCAGAGAACGTTGAGGCCGATGCCCTATCCCGGTTAGCCAGCAACAGTGATAACACCATGAGAACCGTGTATATAGAGAACTTACCTCGGCCTAGCATTCTCGGGGGGGCAGAGGAGGTCGCTCCCGTTGTTCAAGCAGAGTCAAGCTGGATCGATCTGCTCATGAGCTTCCTACTACATGGAACCCTCCCTACAGATCGTAATGCCTTCAGAAGGGTAAAGCGTCAGACAGCCAAATACATCATGATAGACGAACGCCTGTACCGAAGATCCTACATGCTCCTCTATTTGCGTTGCTTGCGACCCTCTGAGGCCGAGCTCGTCCTCCGCGATACTAATGAGGGCCTGTGCGGCGAACACTTGGGGGGCAGGGCTCTCGCCCAGAAAGCACTGCGACAGGGGTATTACTGGCCAACGATGAAGGCAGACGCGACCGAGCTCGTCAAAAAATGCGACAAGTGTCAGAAGCACGCCAACATCCACCACCAACCTGTTGCCGACCTAAAATATCTAACTAGCCTGTGGCCATTCGCACAGTGGGGTTACCCTCAAGCAAATAGCCAAGCAGAAGTCACAAATAGAACCATTCTCCGTGGACTGAAGGCACGACTGGACCAAGCTAAAGGACTATGGGCAGACAAGCTACCCAGTGTTCTATGGGCTTATTGGACCACGGTGAAGACCGCTATAAGAGAGACTCTCTTCAACCTCACCTATGGTACCGAGGCAGTTATCCCAACAGAAGTTGAGGTTCCCACGCTACGTCTAGAAGCGCA
Organism: Nelumbo nucifera; assembly: GCF_055504915.1. Classification (NCBI taxonomy): domain Eukaryota; kingdom Viridiplantae; phylum Streptophyta; class Magnoliopsida; order Proteales; family Nelumbonaceae; genus Nelumbo; species Nelumbo nucifera. The sequence goes on from NC_142653.1 coordinate 70,654,172, forward strand.
CAACGACAAAGCAAACAAAGATGAGCTACGCACCAACCTCGACCTACTTGACGAGGTACAGGACCTCACGTACATTAAGACCGCGACCTACCAGCAAATAGTAGCTCAGTACTATAATGCCAGGGTAAAAAAGCGGAACTTCGGCGTTGGAGACCTGGTCCTTCAAAAAGTTATGGTGCCTGAGCCCGGTGTTAGTAAGCTTGGGCCAAATTGGGAAGGACCTTACAAGTAAAGCGGGTGCTTGGGGCAGGTACGTACGAGCTCGAAACCCTAGAAGGGAAGCAAGTACCTCGAGCATGGAATATTGTCAATTTAAGGCAATATTACCTATGAATTACTGAACTGAGTGGACTACAAGTCAATCTCTAAGCCTGAGGGCCAAAATGCCGAGCTAACAAAAAGACCTCGGCACTATAAGACCCAGTCGCCTCTTCGACATGGGAAAACTCTAGGAGGGGGTGGACCATAGTTGCTCCCAGAGCCTAAGGGCCAAAACACCGAGCTAACGATGACCTCAGCACTATAAGACCCAGTCGCCTCTTCAGCATGGGCAGACTCTAGGAGAGTGTGACTATGTCACTTCCCCAGCCTAAGGGCTAAAACGCCAAGCTAACTAAGGGCCTTGGCACTATATATGACCTAACCACCTCATCGATGTAGGCTTAGTATGCCAAGGATACGGGCAGCTCAGGTGTGAACCCTACGGTGCATAGCCCACCTTGGTATACAACAGGTCGGAACCGCTGGGGACAACTATCAAGTAACCTAGGAGTAGACAGGTCGGCATATGCCTTACTATGTCACTCACCTCAGTGTACGTTATAAAAATCACCCCTACAAAGTACTAGGAGACAGTTCGGGGTGACAACAGTTGAGAAACCCTACTTCGGGCACTTAACTCTAATAGCTTGGATAAAGCAATCATTTTGACAAAAGAATAAAGTGATAACACTTGGCAAAAAACAAATTTCATTGATGGGAGAGTTCTATAAAATGTGCTAGATAAAAAAAAGGGAGAAGAAACTAAAGCTGAGCTCGCAGGCTCATAGTACAAGGACAACTATTTTGGGGGCTCGTCATTTCTACTCGGGACCTCCTCGGGAGCTTTAACCAGGTCGGTGACATCTACCTCTTCGTCACCACCCTCCTCTTCAGAATCCGAATCCTCTGTAGCTTGTCGGGCTATGTCATTCGTGATCCGTAAAGTGGTGATGGCGCTTGTGTCGAGCTTGGGGTACGTGTTTCTTATCAACCACCTGCTAAGCTTGAATCCCTTAAGATAGGCCTCCCCTAGCATGGCATCGAACCTGTTTGACTTGACATAGTCCATAACGGCCTTGACCTTTGTCTCCTCTATGGATTGGGTGAAGATATCGGTTTTCTCCTCAATATCAGCCTTGAGGAACTCCACCTCGTGCTCCAGAGCTCCCTTCTCCTCCTTGAGGCCTTTCACCTCAAGCTCTAAGGCCCCCTTGTCTGCCTTGAGGGTGTTCACCTTGCTCCTCAGCCCGTCCCTCTCGCGTGCCAACTCTTCTTTCTCTGCCATCAGTGCTTCAATGACGTTCTTCTGAGCTGAAGCATCGCTCTCCAGCCAATGGATTTGGTTGTGAGTTGCCCTCAGATCGGTATGGGCTGTGCGAGTCGAGTCCTCGGCAGCCAAAGCCCGCTTTAGGTGCCTCTCGGACTAAAAGGTCAAGGCGTGCACAACGGAGTTCACCTGACAAGAGGAGGTCAGTTAGCACTGAAGAGGCAACGAAAAAAAAAAGGAGAAAAGGGAGAAAAGATGTCTTTAGAACTTACCACCATAGAGTGGGTGGCCTGTATGAGCTTTCTCTCGGCGATATAATCCTTGTAATTAAACCCGAGCTCAGCCCATGACTGGAGCGTCTCCCTTGTCTTCTTGCCAGTATAACGCCGGGGTCTTGAACAACCACCCTCCAATGAGTGGGGAAGGGCCACCCCGCGGTGTTCCAGACTACAAAGTAGTCCTACTTCCAAGCCGGGACTTTGTTGGGAAGCTTGTGTAGTAACATGAAACTTGAATGAGGGGACAAGTAGTAGGCCCGCCTATGCTTGGGGAGAATGCTTGAAGCGCTCTTCTTTATTGAGAGAATTGAACATAAAATATCTAAGTCTAAAGGGAGGACGTACTCAAAGCAGAGGGAAATGGTCTTGACCACATTACGAATGGAGTTCGGGTGAAGCTGGTCTATTGTGACGTTGAATTGGTTCAGAACCTCTATGATAAGGGGGTGGAAAGGAAGACGGCGCCCGGCTATGAGCTGCTCCCAGAAGATCACGATCTCGTCAGGACCATGCTCCCATGGTAAGTTACCCATAGGCAAACTATAGGTATACTCCCTAGGTAAGTTGTATTGTCGGATAAGGTGTCGGAGTCTCTCCAGGGTCATGGTGGAAGGACCGAACCTATCCGGCATCCGACCTCGGCGAGAGGTGGATGCCAAATTACCTGAGGCCTCCCACACCTCGTGAGATTGGACTTCGGTAGGGTCACCCTGAGCCGAGGTATCCACCTCGGGCTCATCCAGTTGACTATCGAAACTAGACATGGTTAAAGATAGAAACGAACTGGAAGAAATAAGGAAACTGAAAGAAAAGCTAAGGGGACTTTCCAAGGAAAAGCAACCGAATTGGGGAGAATTGACCCTAGCTGGAGACCTTAGACTCGAGCTCAAGACAAAAACTGAGAACTTATGGCGAGAGAAAAATGACCAAGATCCCCACTATTTATAGCCACTATACTCGGCGCACCCCCAGCACCTCAGTGTAAGGTATCTCAGCCCTAGGTAGCTCAGTGCAAAGTAACTCGGCAACCTGCAGGAAAGATCTGCCTGACAACAGTACCTGCCGAATCTGGAGGCTACGCCCACGTCCCTCGTTAGGTGGTGTCGTGCCTGCCATTTCTAAAAGATGTGGCAAGCCTGACAGGTCCGTACCCTGCAATGGCTGCCTGCACCCGCCACCTCAGCTCTAGTAGTAACGACTGCGGTAGAGGCGGTTACACCTGATTTGACAAAACTCCAATATAAAAGGACCCCGATCCCCAAGGAGCAAAGGTACTGAACTTGCGCCATCTGCACTCTTAGCTCTCTCTTTGCATTCTCTACAGTTCTCTCAGAGTTCTAACTTAAGCATCGGAGTGTTCCCACTGGGCGAGCTCCCTGGGAACTCTTCACTTTCCTCTTCTTCTCAGGTACTATCCGTCGCCAGCTAGGAGCTAGGTTTCCACAAGCTATGAGTGTCCAGATCGTGCTGCATTAGTTCCCAATTAAAAAATAAAAAAAACGGATAACTCGTTCTGACAACAAAAATTACAAGCAAAAGATTGAGTGTGTGAGGTCCATTATGCAGTACCATACGTGTTATGTCATTCAAGTGTGTGACTCATACGACCTGAAAACGGAGCCGTTTTGGCAACCAGTTTTCGGGTCGACGGTTCGATTGTTCGGTTTGAACTGATGGCCCATTCTGACAACGAAATTAAAAAAATAAAAAAAGGAACCAAAAACAATTGAATGATCCAATGGTTCGACCGCTCGGGTCAATGAGTCGTTGACCAATTCAATGATTTTTGGCCAGGGGCTGAGATTAGGATAAAACAGAACCATTTGCTTGGATGGTTCCTAATTAAAAAAATAAAAAATGGAAAAAAAACCATTGAATAGGTTAACGGGTCAATGGTTCGATCGCTTAGGTCAATGGGTTGTTGATCGATTCAATAGTTTTTGGCCAAGGACCGGGTCAACCATGGTTTTCAAAACCGAGCTGGACCAGAAAAACTGGGAACCGGTCAGGTGATTGGTTCTATTTTTCCCCAAAACCGATTTTTTTCCAAAAAACGTTGATTTGGTTAGAAAACCACTCACCCAGGCGATTGAGCCGTTCGAACCGTTCAACAGTTTTGACAGATTTTTCTTTATTTTTTATTTTTTTGTCATAACAGGCCGTGTTTAACCCAGGAACTGGACCCCTGACTGGTTCGTTGTCCAGGTCAGTTTTAAAAACCTTGCCTACAACAACACTTATTATTAATAGCTACTAAACAGAATTATATAGTGGCAATTATACAACCGTCCCTAAAACATTTGATGCTATATTATACTAACAACAACTATTTCATATTACCACCACTAAAATTTGATTTATAATGGCAGTTACATTTACAACGCCGTAAAATCCACCATTCTAGATCACTTTTTGTAGTGCATATACCTTATCTCCTAAATTCCGAAACCCTAATCACTAAAACCCTATCCCTTAAAATCCTTAAACCTTAAAGCCCTATACCTAAACAATAATTAAACCAACTATGCAATAATGTTGTGAGACTCCTCCGTCGGCTTAGTTTTGCTTAATAAACACCATACATCACACACACACACACAGCTTTGAAATGTAACTCCACTCAATTCACATGGTGGCAATAGGGAAGATTCTTATCGCTAGATTGGCTCTAGATATAAACCACAACAGCAAAAGAGGAATAGGAAAGCTGCGGTGTGATTGTCTCAGTTAAACGATTGATACAGCCGGCGGTGGTGATGTTGGGTTTTGGTTACCAAAGAGAAAAAACAAAGGAAGAAAGATGTAGGGGAGAGAGAGAAATAGGGAAGAGGGCAAAAAAGAAGAGGAATGAAATAGAGGATGATGATTAGAACAAAATAAAGGAAGTGGGAAAATAATGAGAAAAACACCACCCGCCACTATAAGCTTGAAGCTTGAAGAGAGAAGATTGATGAACAGGCTCCCTACTTTTTGACTCTTTGATTAGGGTTTGCATCTATGAAAAAAGTGAACACACCAACATTCAAAATCTCATTCATTTCAAATTTCAAACAGTAAAGAGCAATTTAATGGGCGCTTCTTTTTTTTTTGATAAAACTACAAGGCACAAGCAAAAGGAACACCTAGAATATCTACAAGAATTGTATAAATGGTCCTTTTGCTTGACGAGAAAGAATGGGATGAGAAAGGAAAAACCAATTATCTTATAAAATTTGTTTTTTAGAATTTCATTGTTGACAAAATTTTGTAGGATGCTTGATTTCATTCCCCTTTGATAAATATATACATTCTATGACTCCACAACACAAAGTTAAAAACCTTGAATATTACTTATCAAAACTTGCAACCGGCATATATTGATCGAAACTTGCCACATGGCATGCTGACATGGCAAACTTAAAAACTCTTAACAAATAAGATTTTTTTATTAAGGAGCCATTAGGTTGGGTTAGTTTGCGTTGAACAAAAAACTTATTATCTAGACACAGATTTAACCTCCCCTTACTATGCTTACAGCCTTACACACATGATGGCCCATGGTCCCATGTTGTAACAACTCGTAACAATTCCTCCCTCAAAAGATGGCGCCCTTTGTCCTCAAGGACTGAGACATGGAAATGGGAAAACATAGCTTCAATCTACATCATTAATGACCACATCCATATATAAATTCTAGTTGTATAATCCCTAAACCCAATCATTTGACACATATATTGAGCACTTTGTAGTGTTCATATTTTATTATAATAAAGCACAAGCTTTAATTCATGTTTCTTTTAATTTACATTCACATGAATAATCCACAAAACCAGAAGACATATTCTTAAGTATGTTAACAATTTGGGATATATCATTCTTTGTACATGCATGATCCTTAAGTTGTTCCTAGTTGGAGGATTATTAAGAGGGCTTTGATAATTTGTGCAAGCTTTAAGGGGTGATGAATCTCAAATTACTTCTGTATAGACATTGTATCAAATATGTGGGGACTTGTTAGAGAACAAATTCATTGAATATGATCCATTAAAGAAAACAATCACATGGAGTTTTGTAAGCTTGTTAGAGATTACTTCTATGATTTTAGTTATATAAGTGTTCCTTACACCTGAAACACCATAGTTGACTTGTATATGAGTTTCTATGTTTTAATAATGCAGTACACTTATGCTCTAACCAAGAGGCCTTGAGTGTGGGCATAGTGACTTATACATGGAGGCATGTGAGTACACAACACTGAAAATTGAATCTATCATCCTTAGTAGAGAGGGAGAATGTCCTATGTATCTATGATTAATATGACTCAAGGAAGTCCTTGCCCAAGGCACCATGATTTATGGAAAGTGGTCCAAGTGTCACCATAAGAGTAATCATCAACTTAAATGGACATATGAATGGGCTAGTAGGGTTTGACAATTTCTTCATGACCCTTTACTCTTTTAAGACATTGTATAATAGAAGGATTTAATTACATGGAAATTGTCTAGTGAAAGGTTCAATCAAATATTCAAGCTATTAGGGTAGCCATTTTTTATTGTCAAGTGTCACTCATGATTAGTAGAAACCCTGTAAATGATGGTTGATCATCTATACTACTATTAAAAGTATGAATAAGAGTGTAAAATTTTTGATCGACTAAAATACCACAATTTTTGAATTTAGTCCCTTTCTCATTGTGCAGACAAAAATGTAAATTGACCAATCACTTTAACCCTCTCCTTAATTCTTATATTTAATGTATTAACTCCCATTAAAATTCATTGAAACCAATTTTTTATTAGAATACCCCTATTTTTTATGAGGATACAAAATGTAATTTGAACTACTACATTTCTCCTCATTCAATTCCCTCCCATCAAATTTTGTATTCAGAGTATTAACTTCCATTCTTTCACTGAATCTTATATTAATTAACCAAATTAAAAAATAAGTGTCGCAAAGAATAATTGTTTTAATTGAACATAGAAATACAAATCAACCCAAAAATAGAGTTGTTTTTCTGTTTGGTGGCGAGTCAACAATTCAACCTCAAATGTGTAAACCCTTGATGTCATAATTATATAATAATAAAAATTAAAAAGATGAAAACACACAAAGTATTTAAAATACAAAAAAAATGTAGAAACATTTGGGCACATATCTAATATCGTATATTCCTCATATTAAACAAAAATAAGTGTCACAAATAAAAATAATTTTTAGGCATTGAAATATAAAAAAGTATTGAAAATTTTGAAAACATATTATTTACTATCATCATCATCATCATCAAAAATTATTACATGCAAAGCACATGCATACTTACTAGTCCACATAGAAGGGAGAATTGAAAGAGTTCCAATTCAGCTCAATGGAAAGGAATTCCATTTGGAATACGAATAGAGCTTAGTATTAATTGCTACTACCTAATAGTATTGAACCTAAGAGGTTACACAAAAAATGGGTAAGACATAGACAATGATTAAAGGAGGGGTGATTCACTAAAAGAGTTTTAGTGAGGGACTAATTAGCAATTAAGTAAAACTTAAGGATTAAGTTTGCTAATTGCAATTATGGTTTAGATCCCCTTATATAAACCATACATGGGGCAGCCATAGGGTGTGAGAGACACCAAAACAAGAGGAATAGATAGAACATTAATGCTAGCACAATCTAATGAGCTACCCCCCTTCTAGTTTTCCTTCCACTCCATGAGAAAGAAAGGTAGATAAAGATGTCCTTGCTATTGTTTTGTTTCATGTGGATATTCTTGGAGGCCAAATAGTTTCAAGACTTAAAAGATTGAACCTTTGAGGATTGGATCAAAGGGAGAACTGTTGCTGCCAAATATGGAGCCAAGGACAACAATGTAATTTCTAGTGTCCGAGGCTGATAGGTCCAACTTACTGAGAGAGTGAAGATGTCAGAGGCCCCGGGAGTTATCCCAAGGGCAAAGGCTCCAACGGCCAAGTTAGTAGAGGGCTCTGAAGGGTCAGACCAAGCAAGAGAAGAGAGATAAAGATTGAGTTCCAATGTATGTTTACCTCAATGTTGAAGCCCCTTTTTATTGTCAGAATTGCTTGAGAGGAGTAGTAGTTGGGAGCAGGTGGCGGTGGCTACCAGTGGTTGGTGATGGATGGTCAGGGTGCGTCCGGCCGACACCACGTGTCAGGATCCATGAGATGGCCGGGAAGGATCCAACCAACGCCAAGTGTCAAGATTTGTTGGTCGGCCAGATACCCTTACATCACTTGCCCCACACTCTTGAGGCCATAGCAATCGAGATCAGTTAACGGGTTGTGTCAAGGCCTCGACTTTGGCTGAAGAGAGTATAATACATTCGCATGGAGATGTCAGCCTCGGCTGCAGAGATCTTCTCAACAGCTGTGCGGCAACTGCTCCTTCGTTCACCCTTTAGATTAATAAAGGACCATCTCAGGCTGAGGAGACGTGACTGTGGCCCGTTGTCTATGCCTCACATGGGAGTTGAAGTCACTCATTGTATGTCCATACGCGGGACGGGTATCATATATCCATACGCAGGATGGGCATCGGGGTTGATTGAATGAAGCCATGTACGAGATGACATAGGGGGGGTCTAGTTCAGCGTATCCTTGAACTGGAGAGCCAATGGGTGAACCAGCCCCATCTCTTGGCGTCATTTCGTCTCTTGAGGTTGGTGCCACGTAGAGCCTATCGGTTTGGACTATCAAGTCGACAGGTCCACGGCTTTTGGATCAGTTAGATCTGAGCCATACATTTTTCTTTAGATAGGGAGGTTAGTTGAGTGACTCTCCACCATTTTCTTGAAACCTTCTCCTTGGAGCTACTGAGGACACCTCTACTATCAAGAACCAATCCCTTAGACCTTCTTTGATTAACACCTTTGGGTAAAGAATTCTTGCCTCCAACATATCAGCCTTGGATTCTGGTTGTGAGGCTTATAACCTTCCTAACTAGAGTACTCCTAGCAGTAGTGATGGGAGTGACTGTAGTGACTCCAAGAGCTCCTCTCGAATGTCTATCATCCAAGTGTTGAGGGAGAGGGTTGTGTCTCATGGAGCTAAGCACGATCACCAAAGTGCGGGCTTTGCCAATGAGAGTACTAGTTCCACATAGCTGAGGGATGACAGCCTAGGGAATGCTCTTGATTACCCAAATGTGGTGGATGTGGAAGAGGCTGAGAACCCCCGGCCAAGGAGCAGATCGAGCCTGAATACCGAGGCGTGACACTGGGGCGTTATCCTCACTTTAACTTGGACAACACTCTTGAAAAGGGGCAAGTTAGTGTGTTGATCGAGAGGTACTACATTCCGGGGGACTATAAGGTTAGAGTCTCTTGTGTGGGTGATAGGCCGCGGCTTGCTCTTGAAAGGGAGGTGTGCATCATGAGCATTACCTTCACTTCGGGTTGTAGTTTCCTTTGCACCCCCTCATTCCCAAGATCCTGAACCATTATAACCTCACCCTTAGCCAACTCACTCCCAATGCCGTTAGGACAATAATGGTCATATTGGTGATGGCTCACCTCTGAGAGGTGTTAGTGATGCTGAACATGATTTGGTGTCTATTCGCACTAAGGATCCTGACGAGGACAACTTGTGGTACTTCCAAGACCAATAGGGAAGGGTGGTGGTTGTGAGCTCCGAAAAGCTCATGGCTGACCCAAAGAGTTGGAGTCGCCACCCATTTTTTAGAGGAAATGGGCCCTCATTTTCGGGTTTGACAATATCAATTTATGTCTTTGACAGTGACTCCGTTTTCCATGGCAAAGACACACAACCAAGAGATTTAGGGTTTCAAGGATTGGGAGAGGGAAGGTGTTAGGCACCCCTCTCTCCAAGCTGCTATATCAGTCCAATATGGGAGTTGTTCATACTCAGTTTCTTTTAGAGTGAAATAGAAATAGTTGCAAGAACTTCTTAAATATGGAGGAACGTGTTTTCAACTTCTCCTAAGACTAATTTTGAGGTGATGTTATCGGATCTTAGGTACTAATTTCCTTAAGACCCTCACCTCTCTGCCTCTACTCTCGGCCAAGAAGAAATCACAAACAATGGTTCTCCAACATTTTAGAACCTCAAGCAACTCAGAATGACTAAAGGAGACTGACCTTTCGTATGTACCTTGCCAAAAGGTTTCCAGTAGCTAAAAGGACTTCAAAAAAAACTTGAGTAAGGCAAGAGCTGGGCTGAACGCTTCTGGTGTTAAGTTGGAAAATAGGGGATGAGGCTTGAGCTTGGCTTCAAGGGTTTTGAGATTTCAAGCAAAACAGGTGAGTTACGGAAATTGGGGAAACTCTTCTCCTCCCTTCTCTCTTTTTCTTTCTCTAGGAACCTCTCTCAGGCTTCCTTCTTTTAGCCCCCCTTGGTCTCTTCTCCTCTTCAAGCTCGAGTTGGGCCTCTACTTATAGAGAAAATGGAGGGAGATGGGCCTGAAATTCGCTCAGCTACAGTGTTTGTGACTGAGCAGAGTTCTTTCACTAAAATAGGCAAAGATTCTTTAAAGAAATAGGTGCATAGTCAAGCTTTCTTGTTTGGTGAAACATTTTCTTTGATTTGAGGGTGGTCGTCACAGGTTTTATGTGTCCAATGGGAGCTTGGGACGTGCCAGGCGTTGCAATCTCGTATTTGGGGTTGACAGTGGCAGAAAATGTAAATTTTATGAACTTTTTAAAACTATTTTGTCTTCTCTTGGTGTTAAGTAGGAGTTTGTTTGGTATTTTGAGCTTTATGGGTTTATTAAGCTTTGTTTGATTGGTCCAGGTGTTCTAATGGGTCAAGAATGGGTTTGACATCAGCCATCACCCTTTTAAGGCTTTAGGTTGGGCCAGATGATGTGGCAATGTAATCTGGTGCACTGAAATGGTATCTTTCTAGTTTAACGATCAAATGAATCAGTATGGTCATGAAATTTGGTGTCCTAGGGTTTCTGGGTCTTTGAACACAGTGGTGAGGTCTGATCGGGAAAATGAGGTCGAGATGGTTGAGATTTATGACTGACAAGTTCGGATCAATGAGATTTATTAAAACAGAATATTTGTTCGATAAAAGATTAAATGAGGGAATTTTGGGATGACATTTGGTGGGTTGGCACTTTTGATTATCCTGAATCTAATGGAAGTGATGGATCTTTGATCAAAGGTGTATATTTGTTTATTTATTTTAGATCATGGTTTTAGCTTATGGTTTTCCAATCAATCGAGAGGGTTTGAAATGGAATCTTACCTTTTCAATGGTCAAACGGAGGTGTTTGGTTGTGAGATTTGACATGCAAGGGTTTTTCGAGTCTCCAAACATAATGGTGAGGTCTGATTTGTCATGCGAAGTTTGGATGATGGATGGTAGGCTCATATTAATGAGATTTGTTGGAATAGGATCTAGGCTTAATGAGGGTTAAACGTGGGCGTTTTGAGCTAAAATTTGGAAGATAGGCATGAATTAGGGTGAGGAGTCAAGTGGATGGTTTTGATTTGAGAAATATATGGTCGATCTTGGTAATCATTCAGGGCCATCTGAATGGGATCTTGATGTTTTTGCGGTTGGTTGTTGAAGATTCGTGGTGGGATTCACCATTTGATTATTTCCTAGTGATCTTGGGGTGATGTATATGTTGGATTTGATTTTGGAGGAGTTGCATAGATCGGGGCCATTAAAAAGGAAGTTGGCATGATGAATGGTGGATCTTTGTAGTTTAGTCATAAAAACTGATGTATAACTAAGTTATAGTATTTTCAAGTTTGGGGATGATGTCTGATCAAGGTTCTTGTTTGTCTTGTGGATTGTGTATTTTTTTAGGTTTGGAAAGTCTCAAGTTGATCTGGTTGAATTTCAAGTTTTTGGAGTGCAAAAGGGGAGTACAAACAGGCAAGATGAAGGGATTGAGCAAAAATTGGGTGCTAACAGTGGTCAATCCATCGTCTATCCACAACTGGAAGAAGAAATTCTTCTTTGTTATTTTCCCCCAAGGGTGGTCCTTTCGGTCTGGTTGGGGAAATCTAGAGATGTTGGACGAGAGGATTACGCCACATAGCAGCGATAATGAGAAGGTCGTGGTGAATTGACTTCGGCTGGGCGGAACAATTCATGTCAGACCCTTGGTGTGGAGGAGGCCTTGGTCATGGCCAGCCTTAATCCTACCCCTTTTAGTATGGACACTCCTACTGTTTGCCAATTATGAAATTCATTAAGTTTGGTTAGCGCTCTTCTAACCCATTTGCTTCTCTTGTTTGTAGAAATGGAGAGCAATAGGAAGGTGAAGCTGCTAGAGGCATCATCTAAGAGAGCCGCCAGGAAAGGAGTTATTGGAAGCACACCTCTGTGTCCACCAAAGGACGGACCCATAAGACAATGGGCCGAGGCCGAAGCGGCCTATAAGAAGACATAGGTGCAAAAGTGCCTTGTAGGAAAGGACCAAGACCCTCAGGCCAAAAGACTTAGCTGCACAAGCAACACCAACCTAAGGACCTCGGGTGGGTCACATTAGGAGGAGCCTCGGTCATTTGATCCTAGGAGAATGAGACACTCAACACTTAGTGGATCTTTCGGCCAACATGGAGTGTCCAAGAGGGGGACTCTTGGTTGGTTCCTAGCGTCAATCGACAACTAGCGGTTGGCATTGTCCTTCCTGGGAACCGCCAGTCTTGGATGTAGTATTTGGTGGACTTGGTTCTGGACACACTTTTGGACAAGGCTATTGAGGTATATGTACACTTCTTCGAGTCCATTGTGTTGCTGAGATCTTCTTAGCAGTATGTGACTGACAATTTTCCTTTTTCATGTATAGATGGTTTCTTGCTCGATCGGCATTTGCAATAAGGTCGAGGTGCTGATCCAATAGCTTCGGTGGGCATAGGAGGAGATTGAGTGCCTAAAGAAGCAAGTGACCGAGGCGTAGGCTGATCGGGAGGTGGCCAAGGGCCGGGCACGTGATGAGCACAAGAGTTGTAAGAAAGTCAAGGCCGAGGTGGCGAATAATGTGGAGCTCATGAAGGAGCTAAAGTCCTCCTTGGCATCAATGGAGTAGTAGTTGGAGGAGTCCGCTTCAAAGGCAGTCAAAAAAATATAAGACCTCGAAGGAGCATTAGATGGATTTGACCACCTTTGCCTCCTAGGCTTATGACTATAAGGCCCAGGTGACAAAGTTCCTTCCTAGCTTTGACGCCGGCTAGCTGGATCCGTTTGCTAGTGAAGCTCAGTAGATAGTGGACATATTGGGGACGAAAGAGAACCCAACCTCTAATGCCACTACCCAAGCCGTCACTCAGACTAGAGGGGGACAATAAATTTTTTCTTGTTTTCTTTTGTTTGGTTTTGCATGCCCCTAAAACTTGTATTTTTTTCTTCTTGTTCTTTTTTTGTAAGGGGTCAACGCTTCCCCCATAAGAGGCCTTTTTTTTGTAAAGACACTTTAGTAAATGCAAATTAAGTTTCTTGCTAGAAGATGTTCTCCCTTTCTTCTTTTCTCTTTTTTCTCCCTTGTTTTGTGCACGGGACCGTTGCCTCCCCCCAAAGAGGCATCTTTGTAAAGAAACTTGCTATCCTTTAATAAAGTAATTCTTTATTTCAAAAGTCTTCTTTACTTAGGCTTTTGTGAGGACATTTTGTATTAGATTCCTTTAGGCCGTTGTTGACACCATGAACTGTTCAATAGTAGCTATTGAAGTCTTGGAACACTTTTCCTTAGCAAAAAAGAGGGAATTCGATTGTAGCTGAGGCCGACATCATTCTCAGTGCGTCATTACACAAAGGCTTTGTAGCCGAGGTCATGAGTGGTTGCCTTGGTGGGGAAGTGTCGTTTACTTAATGTGTCATTCGTCATGCTTTTTATTAAGTATTTGGCCAACATTGGCTCTTTGGCCTCTAAAGACTCGCTTCTTTAAGGGTCTTTGAGGCCAAGGCTGGGGTTGTGGCCTATCTTATCAATAGTTGCCAAGGTCCTAGAAGTTCTTGCCTTAGTCACAAAAGGTCAAAAGGTAGCTAGGTGTATGACTCGCAAAGTGCCGTATGCCTTGGGGCTGACATTTGGTCCAAGCATATAACCTTAAATAAGGTCATATGCCATGGTCGACCGACCGAAGAGGGCCTCCGCTTGGTCCGGATGTACAATCCTAAGAAAAGTTGTATGCTGCGGTCAATTGGTCGAGGGGTCTTGGCAACTGGAGGGGACGAGAACATTTACACAAAGAAATATTAGAGGTAAGAGGAATTTGCACTTTTCACTTAGAATTTTCTACTAAGGTATTTACAACTCTATTGATAGTATACTCGGTGCGAGGCACCGGTCTTCCACCCATATACTCCAGCCAAAAGGTGTTAGGTCTTACTACTTGCTTCATTCTGTAGGGCCCTTCCCAGTTTAGGCCAAACCTTTTGACGTCGGGCTTAGGAACTATAACTTTTCTAAGGACAAGGTTGCCTTCCTTGAAGTGATGCTCTCTGACTCGGGAGTTGTAGTATCTTGCAACTCTTTATTGGTATGTCACGACCTTGATTTGGGCTTGCTCTCGAACACCTTCCAATAGGTCAAGGTTGTTTCTTAACTTTTCACTATTCTTAGCTTCCTGATATGCCTTAATCCAAAGCATTGACTAGTCAATCTTTGCTGGGATGACAAGTTCTATCCCATATGTCATGTTTAAGGGGGTTTCACCTATGGCAGTCTGAGGTGTCATTCGGTATGTCCAGAGAATGTTGTATAGCTCATCTGCCCAAAGCCCTTTGGCTCTTGTTAATCTTGCCTTCAGTCTGTCTAAGATCGCCTTATTGGTAACCTCAACTATCTTGTTAGTTTGAGAGTAGCCGACTGAGGTGAACCACTGCCTTATCCCTAGGCTTTTACACCATTTTCTGAATTTGGCATCGTCGAATTATCAACCATTGTCAGTGACAAGCATGTAGGGGATGCCAAACCGATAGATAATATTCTTCTAGAAGAAGGTCTTAATTATCTTAGCCATAATGGTTGCCAAGGCCTCGGGGGGAAAGGTCCAAAGAGGTCCATTCCTCACTTTGCAAAGGGCCAGAGGCTGTTAAGGGCCGAGAGGGTTGTTACAGACCGATGGAGGATATCGGAGTGCCTTTGGCATCGATCACACTTTTGTACCAACACAATAGCATCCTTTTGGATGGTCTGAAGGGATGAGATATCCATCGTATGGACGCCCGAATCATGTGGAATAGAATGGGCGAATTTCAAAAATTTCTCTTCGTACTACTGGGAATTGTATTCTCTATTTTAGAAAAATCATATTTTTCAATGATCAATGTTGAACCAAAAACCGAACCAGATCTGAACAAAAGCAGTAGGAAAGAGATATACCTAATACAGAGAAATAGTATCTCCTAATGGATGTGTTCACGCCCAAGGAAGGAACCAAAAACTGCTCCCACTGAAGATGGCGTAGTATAGGATGGAGCAGAATCAACAACATTCTTTACAAGAACCAAATTCTTCGCAAGAATCAGCTAGATGGCATGTGAGCACTACTTCCAATCAGCCCTTCCACAAAAGACTGATATCAAGATCCAATCTTGATCCCCTACTAACAAGAGGAGAATGAACTGGCAGATGTGGTGGCAGCAAGAAGGAGGCAGCAAGAGAGATTTAGCGCAGTGATGCTGAATTCTCTCTTCTGTGATTTCAGCTCTGAAGAGGATGTGAATATGTGTCTTCTAAAGGCTGCCACCCCCTCCTCCTTTTATAAACTTAAAGGGATCAGATCCTAATCCCATTAGGAGTTGTTGATCCAAATCATATTTGGATCAGAATTCCCCTTAAGTGATAAAGGTAAACCCTTATCTTATCTACAGATTAGATCAGCCCCCTCCTAATTCTATTAGGAGGTTTCCAGATCTGAATGCGCTCTGAGTGGATAGGGTGAAGACCCAATCCTATCTGCTAATCTAATCTCAGAATTTGCCCCATATTTAACTGATCAAATCAGCCCAGTTCGAAATGGTATTTAGGCCAAATAAGGTTATGTGCTCACTTAGCCTTCTAAATTGCTGCCCAGTTAGACTTCCTTGTATGGCGTGGGGCCCAAACATTGATCTACACATCAGCCACATGGGTTCAGCTCAACCTTTATTACAAGGCCTGGCCGAATACACTGTTATGGACAGTGCACCCCCTGAAACCCATCACATGGGCTCTATGGGCCCAACACTTACCCTAAGTGGTCCCTGGGCCAAGCCACCTTGTAACACCCAGGGACTGTGGGTAGATGCAAGATTAGCCCATCAGGTATTACCCTTAATGGTCTTACACTCAACCTCTCAGCCCATAATGATCATACACTGCCCGACAAGAGAGAACCTCTCCCTCGGCTGCAAGGAATAGTGCTACACTCTCTAATCACATGGATCCCGGGAATTAAAACCTTTTTACAAACATTTGGAAACCATTATATATATATATATATATATATATACTTTTATATCTCATATAAAATATATTTTGCAAAACAAATCTCAACAATCAAAATCAGCTGCTGGCAATCTTGGTTTTCATCAGAGAGAGTGCATCCTCGATCATTACCTTTGTCCGACAAAGGGGCTGATCCTGTCACTATGATCACCCACTCAGATGAATTCTCAGACTATCCCAACATACCCAGGTTTTGACCCCCGCTAAGGATATCACTAATTGGCATATCAAAGACAGCCCAATCCGACACCTAGTGCAGTATCATAATCGAGTCTAGGGGTCAGGTGTAACTTTCCATTTTTGCCCATCAATCTCCAAGGTTCAGGGCAATACTAGAAATTTGGTTCGGTTCAAAGATTCAATTAATCCTACACTGTATGTACTTCGGGTCTCACCCTGGTGGCAGAGACAGGCCACCCCAACCGACTTGGCAGCACATCAGTGTCAGCCTTATCAGGATAGGTCTCCCCAGACCGACCCGCTGGTTGTGAACATTCTAAACCAACACAAGTCTCATTAGTGTCCAGTTTAAGGGTATTACACAGAAACACACCACAAGAACATGAATCAAATATTTACTTTATTCATTTACAATAAATTAATAATGTACATCATTCTGATTGGAGCTAAGGGCATACAACTGTCTAACAGCTCCCACTTGCACTTAGGTCTAATCTGGTACAAGCCAGAGTCCCAGACTTTCCACGTGTTTCATGTGTTTCATAAACACTTTCTGTGTCAGTGGCATAGTCAATGGATCTGCCACATTCTCTGCTAATGCTACCTCTTAACATCAATCTCCCGTAGGTCCAGTCTTGTCATAGAATAGTGGAATGGGTGATGTGCTGAATTCCAAATTCAGGAATGAACACCTTCATTCATAAGGCAGCCTCACTTACGGCAATGTGTTCAGCTTGGGTTGTGACTGTTAATTTGCTACTTAGGACCCCTGTTTGCTGACTTTCAGGAAACATCACACGATCCTATCGTGAAAACATACCCAGATGTAGACTTTCTATCATCTGGATCCAACTAGAAATCGACATCAGTATACCCCTGGATCTGTAGTGAGCTACCATCGAATACCAGACAAAACTCTTTTGTCCTTCAAAGGTACATAAGTATGTTTTTCACAACAGTTCAGTGCTCTTGCCCTGAGTTAGCTTGAAATCTGCTCACTGCTTGAGCAATGTCAAGACGAGTGCACAGCATGGCATACATGATGCTCCCTATGGTTGAGGCATAGGGAACATTCTTCATGCCCTCAATCTCCTCAGCGGTCTTGGGAGACATCTTCTTGGAGAGAGTGACTCCGTGCCTAAAAGGAACATTTCCTTTCTTGGAATTCTCCATGCTGTATCTCTTGACAATTTTGTCAATGTAAGCAAATTGGGATAATCCTATTATCCACTTCGATCTATCTCTATAGAGTCGAATACCCAGTATATAGGAGGCTTCTCCAAGATCTTTCATGGAGAATTCCTGTGAAAGCCATACTTTCACCGTAGTCAACATTCCTACATCACTCCCAATGAGTAGAATGTCGTCTACATACAGAACCAAGAACTTAACCTTGTCCCCACTGGTCTTCCTGTAATCACAGGACTCATCCGGATTCTGCTCAAAGTCAAACGTTTTGACAGTAGAGTCAAATCGGATGTTCCAACTCCTAGAAACTTGCTTAAGTCCATATATGGATCTATTTAGTTTACATACCATGTGTTCCTGACCCACAACTATGAAGCCTTGCGGTTGCTGGATATAGATATCTTCAGTAAGATCTCTATTCAAGAATGTAGTTTTGACATCCATTTTCCAAATCTCATAGTCATGGTATGCTGCTACAGCTACCCCGGGGGCGGATCTACTAGAGTCCAAACTCCGTTAGTCTCCATTGAGTCAATCTCAGCTCTCATGGCATCTACCCACTTAAGGGAGTCTATGTCCAACATAGCTTCCGCATAAGTCATGGGATCCTCCTCACTGGTCAAGGCTTCCACCAGGTAACTATCCTGGTCATAACCAAAACGGACTAGTGGCCATGATACCCGGGTAGATCTTCTAGGTTGATCACTCATGGCATCTACCCACTTAAGGGAGTCTATGTCCAATATAGCTTCCGCATAAGTCACAGGATCCTCCTCACTGGTCAAGGCTTCCACTAGGTAACTATCCTGGTCATAACCAAAACGGACTAGTGGCCTGGATACCCGGGTAGATCTTCTAGGTTGATCACTACCTGGAACTTGTGGAACAACTCCCACTACATCCAAGCTCTCCTCATCAAGAACAATTTCCTGACGATGATTGTTTAGGATGTAATCATTTTCCAAGAATTGTGCATTTCGATTACAAAACACCATCTGCTCACTTGGGTCATAGAATAGGTAACCCATAGAGCCTTTTGGGTAGCCTACAAATAGGCAACGGCTGGTCTTGGATTCCAATTTGTCCGTACTCTTTCTTTTAACGTGTGCCGGACAACCCCAAATCTTCAAGTGTCGTACACTTGGTTTCTTTTTGGTCCAAAGCTCATAAGGAGTCTTCGGAATTGATTTGGTTGGAACCCGATTCAGCACGTATATTGCGGTTTCCAATGTATATCCCCAAAAGGATGTGGGTAACTCTGAATGGATGAGAAGTGGCCGGACCATATCTAATAAGGTCCTATTCCTCCTCTCTGAAACACCGTTAAGTTGTGGTGTAGCAGGAGGAGCCAACCGTGATACTATCCCATCGACCTTCAAGTAGTCCCTGAATTCGTCAGAGAGATACTCGCCGCCTCAACCTGATCGAAGGGACTTAATTTCTCTCCCAAATTGTTTATCGACCTCTTGTCTGAACTCTTTGAACTTTTCAAAGGATTCTGACTTATGTCTCGTTAGGTACACAACCATACCGAGAATAATCATCGGTAAATGTAATGAAGTACACGTGCTGGTTACAGGTCCCAACACTCAGGGGACCAAATACATCAGTATGTATAAGGTCAAGCGTGACTGTACATCTTTCAGGCTTACTGTTTAATGGCCTCTTTTTCATCTTACCCTGAAGGCAAGGCTCAAAAGTGGGAAGATCTTCTACAATTAGAAAATCCAAAGGACCATCTTTTACCAGTCTTGTGATTCGGTCAATACTGATATGGCCAAGTCGGTAATGCCACAGGCACGTGGGATTAACTGAAGGGATGAGATATCCATCATATGGATGCCCAAATCTTGCGGAATAAAATGGGCAAATTTCAAAAATTTCTCTCCATCCTACTGGGAATCGTATTCCCTATTTTAGAAAAATCATATTTTTCAATGATCGATCTTGAACCAAGAACCAAACTAGATCTGAACAAAAGCAGTAGGAAAGGGATATACCTGATACAGAGAAATAGTATTTCTCAATTGAGGTGTTCACGCCCAAGGGAGGAACCAAAAACTACTCCCAGTGAAGATGGCACAGTGTAGGATGGAGCAGAATCAGCAATGTTCTTCACAAGAACCGGATCCTTCGCAAGAATCAGCTGGATGACACATTAGCACTACTTCCAATCAGCCCTTCCACAAAAGACTGATATCAAGATCCAATCTTGATCCCCTACTAACAAGAGGAGAATGAACTGGCAGATGTGGTGGCAGCAAGAAGGAGGCAGCAAGAGAGATTTAGCGCAGTGATGCTGAATTCTCTCTTCTGTGACTTCAGCTCTGAAGAGGATGTGAATATGTGTCTTCTAAAGGCAGCCGCCCCCTCCTACTTTTATAAACTTAAAGGGATCAGCTCCTAATCCCATTAGGAGTTGCTGATCCAAATCATATTTGGATCAGAATTCCCCTTAAGTGATAAGGGTAAACCCTTATCTGCAGATTAGATCAACCCCCTCCTAATCCTATTAGGAGGTTTCCAGATCTGAATCACATTCAGATCTGGACTCTGAGTGGATAGGGTTAAGACCCAATCCTATCTGCTAATCTAATATCAGAATTTTCCCCTTATTTAACTAATCAAATCAGCCCAGTTCGAAATGGGATTTAGGCCCAATAAGGTTATATGCTCACTTAGCCTTCCAAACTGCTACCCAGTTGGGCTTCCTTGTATGGCGTGGGACCCAAACATTGATATACACATAAGCCACATGGGTTCAGCCCAACCTTTATTACAAGGCCTGGCCGAATACACTGTTATGGACAGTGCACCCCCTGAAACCCATCACATGGGCTCTATGGGCCTAACACTTACCCTATGTGGTCCCTAGGCTAAACCACCTTGTAACACCCAAGGACTGTGGGCAGATGCAAGATTAGTCCATTAGGTATTACCCTCAATGGTCTTATAGTCAACCTCTCAGCCCATAATGATCATACACTGCCCGACAAGAGAGGACCTCTCCCTCGGCTGCAAGGAACATTACTGCACTCTCTACTCACATGGATCCCGGGAATTAAAACCGTTTTGCAAACGTTTGGAAACCATAATATATATACTTTTATATCTCATATAAAATATATTTTGCAAAACAAATCTCAACAATTGAAATCGGCTACCGGCAGTCTTGGTTTCCATCAAAGAGAGAGCATCCCCGATCATTACCTTTGTCCAACAAAGGGGTTGATCCTGTTACTATGATCACCCACTCAAATGAATTCTCAGACTGTCCCAACATACCCAGGTTTTGACCCCCACTAAGGATCTCATTGTTTGGCATATCGAAGACAACCCAATCCGACACCTAGTGCAGTATCATAATCGAGTCTAGGGGTTAGGTGTAACTTTCCAGTTTTGCCCACCAATCTCCAAGGTCCAGGGCAATACTGGAAATCTGGTCCGGTTCAAAGATTCAATTAATCCTACTCTGCATGTACTTCGGGTCTCACCCTGGAGGCAGAGACAGGCTACCCCAACCGACTTGGCAGGACATCAGTGTCAGCCTTATCAGGATAGGTCTCCCCAGACTGACCCATTGGCTGTGAACGTTCTAAACCAACACAAGTCTCATTAGTGTCCAATTTAAGGGTATTACACAATACACACCACAAGAACATGAATCAGATATTTAATTTGTTCATTTACAATAAATTCGTAATGTACATCATTCTGATTGGAGCTAAGGGCATACAACTGTCTAACAGGTCGACCAAAAGTATTCCTACCTAAGTGCTTTTTGTGCCAAGGTCCTACCCCCCTAGATGATTACCGCAGATGCCTTAATGGATTTCGCTTAGCACATACTCGCCCTCCTCTTGCCGGAGGCATCTGAGATAAGGCAGGTTGAAGCATCTTCTATACGATTTTCCCTTGAGTATGGTGCACCGTGTTGACTGATGTTGGATTCTCCTTGCCTCCTTCTTGTCAGATGGCAGCTGCTTACATTGCAAGTAGGCAAGAATGGGATCCATCCAACTAGGCTCAGCTTAGACGAGGAACACTTGCCTCTCTCCGATGCTGGGATGTGTAAGCTCTTGATGTGCACAGTGCAGCCGAGGGACGACCCTAAATAACTTGCAAGTTTTCTCAAGGCATCAACTCGTGTTTCCTTAGCCCGTGGGATTTGGTGTAGAGTGAAGTGTTAGAAGTGGTCAGTTAGCTCTCGAACTTTGTTCAAGTATTTGAACATATTTGGCTCTTTGGCCTCATACTCTCCATTCACCTAGTTCATAACCAATTGTGAGTTGTTGAAGACCTCAATGTGCTTGCCTCCGAGGTCTTCTACAAGTTGGAGGCTAGCTAGCAGGGCCTCATACTCGGCTTCATTATTGGAAGCAGGGAAACCAAACCACAATGCATATTCTAATTCGTTATTATCCATGGTGAAAAGTATGAGGCCGACTCCTCTTCCCTTGGCATTAGAGGATCCATCTATGAACAAGGTCTAGGTTGGCAACTAATCTTCCTCATTCTTGGGGGCTTGGTTGTGGTCGTGGCTGAAGGTGCATTCAACCAAGAAGTCTACCAATGCTTGCGCCTTTATTGCAAGTTTCAGTTGATAATGTAAGTCGAACTCCAATAGCTCAATAGCACATTGGTTAGCCAATCAGAGGTCTCCGACTTCGAGAGCACCAACTTAAGGGGCCTGGTTGATTAACACCGAGATGTTGTAGGCTTGAAAGTAAGGCCTCAGTTTCTTGGACGAGATCACTAGCACAAAGGTTACTTTCTCTACTTCTAAGTATCTGGTCTCGGCCTCGTGGATCACCTTGCTGACATAATAAACTAGCCTCTGAACTCCCTTGTCTTCCTGAACCAACACCGAGTTGATAGCCTCGTCCCCAGCCAAGAGGTACAAGAATAAAGTTTCTCCTAGGAGGGGCCTCATGAGCAACGGTGGTGACACAACATAGGACTTTAACACTTCAAAGGCTTTCTGGTATTGTCCTCGCCAGATGCATCTTTATCTGGTTGTAGTTGGAGAAAGCATCCATGAAGCTTAGTAGCTCGCATCCTGTGGTGGCATCGACAAGGTCCTCAGCAAAGGAAAGCTATCTTTGGGGTAGGCCTTGTTGAGATCTGTGAAATCAATGTAGATGTGCCATTTCCCATTAGCTTTCTTAACCATGACCACATTAGATAGACATTTAGGGTAGCGTACCTCTTGTATGAAGTCGGTGCCAAGTAGCTTGTCCACCTCCTCTCCGATGGCTTTCCAATACTCTGATGCAATGTTCATCTTCTTTTTTTGAATCGGCTTATAGTTCAGGTCCACACTTAGCCTATGAGTAATGATTGAGGGGTCAATTCCTGGCATATCAGCAATGGACCAAGCATACACATTAGTATTAGCTTTGAGGAAGCTTACCAGTTTGGAAAGTGTGTCCTGGGGGAGGTGAGATCTTACTTGTACAATTTTCTTGGGCTTGGCCTCGTCTTGGGAAACCGAGATAAAGTCCTCAACTAGCTAGCCTCAATTTGATAATTCATCCCTGAGGTCAAGCCCCTCCAGTGGTAGGGCTTCATTGTTCTTGCCTTTTAACGCCGCAATGTAGCACTGTCTGTTAGCTTGCTAGTTTCTTCTAACCTCCCCTATGCCATGCTCCATGGGGAACTTCATGGCAAGGTGGCAAGACAAGATGACCACCTTGAGTGCGTAAAGGGTCAGCCTCCCTATGATGGCATTGTAAGGTGAGTTTATCTTCACGACCAAGAACTCAGCCATCCAAGTGACGTGTCGAGGCTTAGTCCCTATGGTGACCAGTAGGGTTATTTTTCCTTTGAGTTTGATAGCTGCTCCTGTGAAGTCGATGAGTGACACATCAATGTGCTATAGTTGGTCTGACATCAACTGCATCTTCTCAAACGTCTCGTAGAATAGGATGTCGGCTAAAGAACTATTGTCTATGAGGATCCTTTTCACCATGTAGTTGGTGATGGTCATTGACACCACCAACATGTCATTGTGGGGCACAAATGCCCCTCATAGGTCGTAGTTTGAGAAGGAAATTAGGTCTTCCAACCTTGACCTCTTTGGTGCTTGGCTCTAGCTATTGTACTATAGGGCATGTGCTTTCCAAGATGAGGCTGATGCTCCCCTCGAGGACGAGCCTCCAGCTATGACTTTAATCACTCCGGCCAAGGGAAGATGATTGTGGGGCTCGGCCTGAGGCTACTATGAGGATGACACTAGGGCATCTCCTCCAGCAAAATACTTTAAGTTCTCATAGCAGATGAGGGACTTGATCTCGTTCTTGAGCATGTAGTAGACCTTGGTGTCGCGGCCGGTGTCGCGGTAGTACTTGCAGTACTTCTTGGGGTTCTCCCTTCTCGTGTTCCTCTTCAACTTAGTCGGCCACTCCATGAATTCCTGCTTCCCTACTTGCATCAATATGTGTGTTTAGGAGGAGTTTAACGGTGTGTACTTATTGAAGGGGTTGGCCGCTTCTCTCCTCTGTTGTTAGAACCATCGTCACGACCATCCCTATCCTTCCTCTTCTTGTTACTTGGTCCTCAGTTGGTCTCGGCTTCTGGTTCTTAGAGATATTTGTTGGCTTTAGCCTCCTCAGCGGAGATGTACTTTTGAACCTTCTTCAAGAACTCGACCTTAGTCTTGGGTAGAGTCTTGGAAATGGACCAGCTAAGGTGTCTAGGCCAAAGGCCACTAATGGTTGTGTTCATGAAAACTGAGGGGTTGAGGTCCTTGACCTCGAGTTCTTCCTAGTTGAACCTCTTCATATATGCCTGAAGGCTCTCCTCGTGCTTCTACTTGATAGACATCAGGGAGATGACATTTGATGTGTATTGCTTACACTAGCAAGTGCACTAGCCGATCAAGTAATAAAGTGATGAGTAGAGTATCGTTCCCATGAGGATTTATCCAACAATTACTAGTAATAAATCAGTCAATTGTTATCTGATAAACCAAACTCTTAACCTAATTAAAATCTAAATTCCTAACTAGCAAACTGTCCTAATCAATTCGGATCAAACCACCTTCATGCAATGAGAAGAAAAGCTATATGTGAACACTAGCATATTCGTTCCAGCAATTAAATCATTAGTTTATTCAATTGAATTGGAATTCAGCCATGGTTTGGTGAAACCCTAATGGCATGAGCAGCCTCTCTTGAGCACAACTCATCCTATCCATGGGTGACAATTCTTATATCTCTAGAAGAACGAATCTTGGTCTAGGATAACATCCACCGCCAGAATTTCACTACTTCTCATCGATGCAAGAATAAATCAATTCAGACTTTGAATATTCATCGTAGGAATTATTTTCCCGCAACTTCCTAATATCAGTTAATCGAAAAACAAGTGATCCTCTTAACCCTTACTACTGAACAACCCCTAAACAAGCGTTAAAGATTTAATCTAGCAATAGCATTAAGCATTAGAGATCGATGAAGCTAAACAACACAAGCACAAGCGGTTGTATTTAATTCAGTCGAGTGTCCTTCCTAGGATCTAACAATTTCTGACGCGGCAAATCATTAAACTCTAGTTACTTCATAGATTAGAGGGACCAAACAATTATGAATTTGATATCTAATCTAGCAATAGATTGTAATGAATAATAAACTAGTAGGCCTTCCTAGAAATCAAACGAAACAATCATAGATATAAATATAGAAGAATATTCGATATCCAAAGCACGAATTAAACAATAAAAACCAAATTAGATCTCATAGTTTGGTGGATTTTGAGGCTTCTGCTTCCTTCTACCAAGTACAAGAGTTTAGCCATGCATGGTCATGGTGAAAACTCAAGAAAATCAGAGAACAGAGAAGAGAGGAGAAGAGAAGAGAAGAGAGGTTCGGCTGCCTTGGGTCTGATTGCCTTCTTCCTTTTCTTTCTCTTCTTTTCTTTCTCTCTACTTCCCCCAAAAGAAGCCTACAAAATCTCCTAAAATTTCTCTAGGTAACATTCTCCAAGTCTAACTTATCAAGAAAAGACTAAAAAATAAGATAAACACAAAGTTCTTGTGTGAGTGGTTAATTCGCGGAAGAAAGCTTCAAGGCTAAGGAATGTCTCCAACACGTCACCAGTGCGGTTGCAGAGAATTTGAGCCCGATTTTTACCTCAACGAAGTCCAAATCTATCAAAACTGAAAGCAATAAAGTTGTAGAAATTTTCCTTATCTTTCCAATGAATCTTGAATCATCTCAATCGGAGTCCGAATGGGAGAGTTATGCTCAATCTACCACACGGCGCCAAAACTGTGTAAAATTACCCGATTAGCCTTATTTTTCACTTAACGCCTTCTTCTGTGCCCTAAACCAAAATATAAGAATAATGAGTGCATTTGGGCATAAAATAAATATAAAAGACTAAATATTAAGGGAGAAAAATATGATATTTTTCATTCTCATCACTTGGTCATCAGCTCCTCTAGACTGGATTTCTTTTTTGGCTGATTGAAATTTTGAGGAAAGGGTGTCTCCGCAGTTTAATGTTGCCAAGACTGATTCGGGTGGTTCCTCCATCTGGGGTTAAAGGCACAAGGGTACTGATTTCCTTGCTGCCTTTGCAAATTACCAACAAAGTCTACCTGCTCGAGGGACTGTACAAGCTGATTTCCAACTTGACATTGAGTGCTGATATGACTTCCCCCACACCATTCACAAGTCACGGTCTGAACATGCATGGCTGTTATCTGCATCTCATCTATCTTCTTGTTGAGTGCATCGATTTGCACAAATAGGGCTGTATAGGTGTCCACATTGTGAAGTCTTAACTATCTCCTAATTGAGAGTTTTCCATTCCATGACTATACCATAAAGATGGTTGGTTATATAAATGAACTAGTGTCTCTTGGTGCTGACTTAGACAAAGATTGAAGCAATCCTTACTTGTCTTCCTCACTCCTTTAATTAATTCATATTAAACTATAATATGAAAAAGATGAAAGTTACCATGAAAGAACTTTCATGCTATAGAGCGTTAAGGGTCTAATCAAAATGGACAAGCCCATAGCCATGTTTTTAGAATCAGGCAAGAAGGATGATGAGAAAAAGATTAAAGGGAAAAATAAAGCTCAAAAGAAGAAAGGGCACCCCAACAAAAAGTAGAAGAAAGACAAATCGTTTGACAAGTGTCACTTCTGCAAACACACAAGACACTAGAAGAGAAACTTTCTACAATACTTGGAATTCATTAAGAAGAAGCCTACTGAAGGTAAGACCAAAGCCTATATCATATATGCCAATTTATTGGTCACTTTCGCTTTTTCCTAGTAGGTGCATCCACATGTGTGTAACATAATGCAAGGATTCAAGGAAACCAAAGGTTGAGTAATAGTGATGTAGTACTTTACATGGGGGCATTAGAAACTATTGCTCCTACATTTATAGTAGTGTAGACTTAGCCTTTTGGAATGGAATTTTAAATTTGAAAATTGTCTTTATATTCTACATTTAAGAAGAAATTTGATTTCTATTTCAAAATATAGTATTGATGAATATTCTTGTTTTTTGGTAATAAGATTACTATCAAATTGAATAACAAAAGCATTACTACATGAGAAATAAAGAATGTTCTCCATATACTACATCCTTCCCTAGAATCTAATGTGACTGAACAAAACAAAAATCGCCATTCTCATGAAAAGAATTCATAAAACTGTTAACCCTACCTACCTATAACATTTCAAACTTGACCACATAAATAAAGAAAGGATCATAACACTGGTAAAGAATGGCCATTTGGATTTTTAAAACTTAAAAAAAAATCTACCAAAATGTGAACCATTTACTAGAAAAGGAAAAAGATTCACAATTACGTTAGATTTGATATACACCAATGATTTTTCTCGGTATGGGTACGTATACTTGATGTAACGCAAATCAAAGTCCTTTAAAAAGTTCAATGAATTCAGAAAAGAGGTTGTGAAACAATTCGATAGGGATATCAAAACCCTTTGATCAAATCGAAGAGGTGAGTATCTCTCGGATGAGGTTAGGGACTACATCAAGGAGAACGAAATAATTTCATAGTTAACCCCTGTAGCTACACCATAGCCAAATGTTGTATTTGAAAGAAGGAATAAGAAACTATTAGATATGGTTCAATGCTTACTTGTTTACTTTAAGTTACTCATATCCTTCTACAGTTATGCACTAGAAACTATAGACCAATAACAAAAAAAATGTCCTACACATGAAAACTTAAGATTGTCTATCACATGTCAAAAGAATATGTGTTGAAGAACTGGAATCCAAAACAACCAAAAGCCTATTTGTAGGCTACCTCAAAGATTCTATTGGGTATCTATTCTATAATCTGACTAAGAAAAAAGTTATTGTTGGCAAGAATGCACACTTCATGGAATATGAATACATTCTCAGTGATCATCCTCCTCAGGAAATAGTTCTTGAAGAGGATACCACTATTGTAATGGGAAAGTTCCAACCATCTACAAGTATTGTTAATCCCGCACCTTAATTAAGAAGGTCTACCCGAATATCTAGGCCTTTTGTTAGATATGGCTATGATCAATAATTGTTCTTGATGAAAGTCAATGATAATGAGAAGGATCCTCAAATTTATTCAAAAGCTATGTTAGACATAGTCTCCTAGAAGGGTAGATTCCAGGAGAGCTAAGATGGATTCAATGAAAACCAACTGAGTTTGGACTCTTCTAGGTTTACCCAAAGGAGTAAAAGCAATCAATTGTAAATGTATCTTCAAAAGGAGGAATTGACTATAAGGAAATCTTTCACCTATGGCCATGTTGAAATCTATCAACATCCTATTAGTCATTATATTGTTTCACTATGAGATATGGTAGATGGACGCTAAAACTATGTTCCTAAATGGAGGATCTTATAGAAGAAATCTACATGCAACAAAAAAAAAAGCCTTTATTGCTAAAAAAATAAGAATACATTTGGGCCTCAAACTGCAATTTTTAACATTTTTTTGCAAATAAAAAATTTGAAACTTATTTAAAAATATAAATGAAACATAACACAATACGCATATTACATCTAAAAAATAATTATACATTTTTTAATGATAAAATACATATTTATACATACCTACACACATGTGTGTGTACAAATTTGATGACATGGCAGTCTAACTCATTTGACTTAAATGGTTGAAACAGTGACCTGTGACCCAGAGACAAAAGCAGCTTAGCCTTTGAGTTGGTTTTTAAAACATTGATCATTAATATGGATCCCACCATGGTCCAAAATATATCTAAAAGCATGGGCATGTGGCACAGGTGGAACGACATGAAGTGTTAATAATCACTTCTAAAGTTTCCTAACTCAATAAAATGTTATTTAACATTCGTCCTAACTTTGGCAATTTTAATAGGTTGTTTGGATAGTTTGGACTACCAATGTATATTCAATTAGATTGGCAGTCCAAACTTGTTAGATCTATGAATTTTCTTCAAACATTAGAAAAATTCCAAAAATTATAAAAATAATTTTTATATGTTTTAAATGACTTTCATTGCAATAAAGAACTATCAAATTCCTTGATATAACAACAATTTAATGTGTCTTGTGATGAAACTTTAGTAGATTGCAAGCTCAAACACTAAAAGAAAAATGGTTAAAGTGAATGGTTTTTGGTTGGCGGTTCATTATGGACACTAGGATAGAGGTACGTAAAGTGGTAGCTTTTTCTTAACTGCCTACTAATATGCAAAATAAGATACATGTGATGTTTTTTCATTAGTTCGTTGGTTATTATGTTGAACCGGCCATGAACCAATTTAATTTTATTCATTCAAAGTAAGAAAGAATGAACACTACTTTGAACGAAACCAACATGGGTTGTGACTTGTGCGTAAAAGAGAACAATGGAGTAACGGATCAAACTAGATTTTCTTGAAAAGAGAAGAACAAGTGGATAAAATGAGGGTTTTGACAAAAAGAGAAGAATGACAAGGAAGGACTGTTAGCTCACCATCGGCCATTTTCTCTCTTCTCCTTATTTCCACCTACTTTTCTTCATTCCTCTTTCCTTATGTTTTCTCCTTTCCTTTTTCCTTTATTTCCCCATTTTCCCTTTATTTCTTATTCAAATTTTCTTTTTCTGCAATTGAAACAAGGAAGAGAGACGGCTCACCAACATCTCCCTCTCTCTTCTTTTCTCCAAATTTCTCCTCTTCCTCCTTTACCCTTTCTTATGCTACAAAAATGTGCATACTCTCTCTCTCTCTCTCTCCAATTGTTGATAGGATTTAACTACCCTCAGTGTGGGATTCAATGCTCTTGATATGTATTTCTACCAAAATTTGCAACAAAGGTGAAATTTGAAATTTGCTGAAGGCCTCGGTTCGATGGCTAAAATGTCATCTTGCTGAGAGGGTGTCACCTTGTCTATGGACCTCGACTACTAGAGGGTTATCTGTAATCATAGAGGTATGTTAGAGGCCCTAGGGTGATATCCCGAGGGCATGGACTTCAGTGGTCAAATTAGTAATGTCGAAAATAGAGAAAATGAGTTGATAAGCTCAATGAAATATGATATGAGGTGAGGTGTGCTAAGGTGTTTGGTGTGTGTCTTGCGTGTAGCATTTGGTGTAGTGTGTTGGAACAAATGAGGGGCTAACCTATTTATAAGAGAGAAACTTCATTCAAGAATAGGGACATCATTCACGCATAGTTGGAGCTTGGACTACTTTCACACCTTGGGTTGGTATGTTATATGCACATGATAGGTATTGAGCTGCTTTGAATGCGGTGGCATTGATGCTCTAGTGGATATCCACGTGTTGCTCCCTTGATTGGCTATGGGTGTGTGTGCGTGTATGTCATGAGTTGGTATCAAGTTGGCTAGATCAGGCTAGGTTTGGATTGGCCAAGCTAGTTTCTCTTAGGTTGGATCGGCCAGTTGGCTCAACCTTATAAGGTGATGTAAGGTCAATTAACCAATATGCCCCAGCCTACTGGCACTTTGTCACGGGGCTAGTCGTTGGGACCCCGTGCGGCACTCGAATGTGACGAGTAAGCCTAAGCGACAAGCAACAACACAAGAAAACGCAACAAAGATGGTACACGAATTAGATAAAAGGCAAGTTGTATTGCATTAATGAATGGCAAGCATAAGCACACAGTTCAATGTCGAGGGGATCTCATGCTTAACCTTTACATGCTCATGACTCACTCGACTACCTACCTCCCCTCAAAGAGTACGTTAAGCTTTTGGGGGAGTGACAATAGGAAACATCAAAAGGATGAAAAATCATACTATGTAATTACAATAATGCCATTGGCAGTCCCCCCTTACAAAATACATGCATAGCCCACCCATGACACACATGTTGACACCATGAAGGCACGCAGTTGGCACTCTGATGGCACACGGTAGGTGCTTGATGGTGCGGCAAAGGAGTCACTTGTGACATTCTCCCCCACTCAATTCGATCTACGTCATCGGAGGTCGGCTTCGGCTGGTCCCTTAGAGTCACTATTGCGGAAGGAAGGTTCTTCTGCTGCTCCCCGAACCGCCTGTCGTCCAAGGCCGAGGTGTATATTTTGGTGGCATGGTTGGGTTGGCTCATTTTGTTGGGGTTTCCTATGGCTAATTCCTTTCCTGGCATCCTCAAGGTATGTTAGTGACTGGTTCAGTTTGTTTAAGGGGAAGGTTTGGGCCAGGTAAGGATCAAAATGGTGAATTAGCCTGAGGGATGATGTGAATGTGGTCCCTAGATGGCTTGGGTGGCACTCTCTCTCCCCGATGGTTGTGGTAGTAGATGTGGGCAAGGTTTGACACGGCCTTGGGTCTTCTGTTGGGCCCATCAATTGCAGGCACTTGCGGCTTCTACTACGAAGTTGACTTCCGCTGATGTGGTTGGTGTTGAAGCTGATGTTGATGCTGATGTTGGTGCTGACTTGGGCACTGGCATTGGCGTTGGCGCTGGAAATGGAACTGTCTTGGGGGAGACTTCTTCCTGGTGACGACTTCCCAACCAATTCCAGTGTCGATGTGAGATATTTGACAGGGGTTCTTCCTTGTTGATGCGGCGCTATCTTCATTGTTGTTGGTTTCTTGGTACAACTGCAAGGCTGAAAGCTGCTTCCCAAGTATCTGCAAGGCTGATGAGACAAGAACCATGCAAGGGGAGTGTTCGTCTAGAATGAGCAAGCTGCTGATGTGTGGCATAAGTGCTGCTTCCTTCTGCATGAGGAACTCCACTCCAAGAACAACCTAAAAATCATCCAAGGGTACCACAAATAGATTGATGGGTCCTTTCCATGGTCCAACTCGGAGTTCTACTCCACGGGCCATGCCCTCTACTGCTTTGGCCCTGGAGTTGACAGCCTTGACCCACCCAGTTTGTTTGGTGGTGGTCAAGCCGAGTCGCTTTGCCTCCGCAAGAGAAATGAAGTTGTGGGTGGCCCCAGTGTCCACCAATTGGGTCGTCCTCCTGCCGAGGGTGATGTCTACATAATTCAGCTCCTTTTGGTCTTTGGTGGGCCGCTTAGATGTGGCCTCTTTCTTGATTGTGGCGTTGATGAGCTGGAGGGTGCCTACTCTTGGCGCCGTTGTGGGTTTCTCCTCATTGCTCTCTTCACTATCGCTGAGTTTGGCGATGAGGGCAGTTATTTTCTTTCGGGTTGGGCAGTCACTCGTCCAATGCTTCCCATTGCAAAGGTAACAAGGCGCGGGAGGAGTTCTCCTAGTGAATTGGTGGCCTTGATAGCTTGGGCCTCCTTGTGGCTTCTTCCCTTATTGGTAATTGTAGGGCTTGTTTGCGGGCACTGGCTTCTCCTTTGTAGATGTTGATTGTTGATCTCTCCCACTCAAACTCATGGTACGTGGGCTGGATGGCTTTTGTGCATCTTCCTTAGGTGTTCTCAGATCAACAAGCTGCTCAGCTACGGCCATGGTGGTGGCGAGGTCCTCAACTCTGCGTCGCTGGAGTTCGAGCTCGGCCCATGGCTTGAGACCGTCCATGAAATTGAACAGGAGATCCTTGTCTAACATGTCGGAGATCTCTAGCGTCAAGGCCGAAAACTCCTTGACATAGTCATGTAGTGATTCTTGATGTCTGAGATTCTTCATTCTTCGGTGCGCCATGAACTCCACATTTTCTGGGTAGAACTGACGCTTGATCTCACGCTTGAATCCAACCTAGGTGTCGATGATGCGGGTTCCATGTTCAATGTCTTGGCAACACCTACGCCACCATAACATTGCGATATTAGTCAAGTACATAGCAGTTGTGCGTACCTGAGTTTGGTTGTCAATGATGCCAGTGGCAGAGAAATATTGCTCCAATTGCCACAAGAAGTTGTCAAGCTCCCTAGCATCCCGAGCACCTGAGTAAGGTGTTGGCTCATGGATTTTGATGTTCATGGAATCTAGGGTGGAGGGAGTGCTAGATGCGTTGGCCACCGCCCTCTTTAGGAGAGTCATCTCATCTCTCATCTCGTCCAATTGCACTTGAAATATGTCTAGCAAGCTCTGTAGGCTACTTTGGGAAGGCCCAACTCCCGAATTTTGTATGGTGGTGTGCATGTCTCTGAAGGCACCATTGAAACGTCCTTCTAGTTTCACCACTACATTCTCAATAGTCTCTAGGTTGAGGTGGAGTTCATCGACCCGATCTCGGGTTTCTCCCACTGTCGCCTCGCAACGTAGGAGGCGCATGTCCATGCTAGCTAGTTGGTCGACTGATTTGTCACGCTTACTAGCTTTAGTTGTGCGGCCCTTTGGGGCTTGTGTCTTGGTAGGTTCGTCAAGTGGAGCTTCATTAGTGTCGTGGGCTTGGAGCCGCCCATGTGGTGTGTCATCGGCAAGGCCACGGTTGCTCTTCATTGTGTTGACGTAGGGACGAAGACAGGGTCCAGAGTGAGTGAAGGAGCTCCTGCTCTGATACCAACTGTCACGGGGCTAGTCATTGGGACCCCGTGCAGCACTCGAATGCAACAAGTAAGCCTAAGCGACAAGCAACAACACAAGAAAAGGCAACAAAAATGGCACACAAATTAGATAAAAGGAAAATTGTATTGCATTAATGGATGGCAAGCATAAGCACACAGTTCAGTGTCAAGGGGATCTCATGCTTAACCTTTACATGCTCATGACTCACTCGACTACCTACCTCCCCTCAAAGAGTACGTTAAGCTTTTGGGGGAGTGACAATAGGAAACATTAAAAGGATGAAAAATCATACTATGTAATTACAATAATGCCATTGGCAGTCCCCCCTTACAAAATACATGCATAGCCCACCCATGACACACATGTCGACACCATGAAGGCACGCGGTTGGCACTCTGATGGCACACGGTAGGTGGTTGATGGCGCGGCGAAGGAGTCACTTGTGACAACTTCGCAACTTCTAATTGGTGGTTAGTTTTGTCCATATCAATCACTTGTGTTTCTTTCTTAGTCAATAAAAGACTAGTTTATGTGTAATTTTCTAATTTATTTTTAATACAAAAAATGAACATTTTATCAAATAGAGGAAAATCGATATAAGTAGTGAAGAATGGATTTCAATTATCTCTTAAGCCTTTTAGGTTCTTTGTTTGCATTTATTTCCTCAGTAGTTTTTAATTTGTTTATTTTTACTATAGGCAAAATAATATGTTTTTAGGTTGATTTATTTTCCTTAGATCATGGGCTACCTATGTCTACTTTTCTTTATTGATGTGTATAATTTATATTTATTTTTGCCTTCTCTTTTGCATCGAAAATGAAGTTAGACTTTGTATGATTGAATATAATTTCTAAATAAGATTGTTTCTCTATACTAATAATTTTTTATTAAAAAAGAGAAAGAAATAAAGACAAATTCAATAATGTATCTTGAAAGTAAGAAGAGTAGAAGATTGCCGAATGAGAAATAAATTGAACAATGTATGTTAGTGCCTGTTCATTAACATAAACAATCTTCTATTGAATGTAGGTGGGAATTACCCAATGAGGAAAATTAAATTTTACTCTCCACGGAAAATGAACTAAGGCATGATAGGTATGCCCATCATGTTAACCTTAAGAAGTTGAAGGCTACAGATAAAGGGTTCTCACAATGTAGGTCACTTTTTTCTCTTCAAATTATCACCAGTATTTCTTTGATCATGCAATGAGAGCTCTATTAATTTGTACTCTAACTTAATAAAACAATCTATACTATATTATATAGTGACTCAGTCCACATGGCATCTTTCTCTTCTTCAAAATTTGCTCTAAAATTCTCTTTGCTAATTTTCTAAATTTTTTAATTTTTTAAATCCAAGTAATTGGTTTCATTTTGTAGGTATATGTTGATTGCCACAACCACAATAGCATAAAGGGTGCTAAACCAGTGCCACAAAGACACTAACAATGAGTTCAAAACTTGGCACACATTTGTGATGAGCTAAGAACTTGCATAGACTTGCAATGAACTTAAAGCCCGAAATGAGCTGCAATGAGTTCAGAAACTGCATAGAATTGCGATGAGCTGAAAGCCATCACACACCTGCGGTGAGCTCAAGTTCATTGTAGGTCAAGAACGAATAAAGAAACACGTGTTTCACTAATAACATGTGTGACATTGCGTCCAGTAGGATTAAAAAGGACACACGAGATAAGTAT
Source organism: Nelumbo nucifera (assembly GCF_055504915.1). NCBI lineage: Eukaryota > Viridiplantae > Streptophyta > Magnoliopsida > Proteales > Nelumbonaceae > Nelumbo > Nelumbo nucifera. Next base: position 70,689,353 of record NC_142653.1, read on the forward strand.
TGACGTCATTCGCACCACGTCAGTCTAAGATGCTCGCTAAAGGAAGTAGCACATGTGCATTATGAGAATCCTCAGACGAAAGGAAACCTTGTCCTTGAGATATCTCATAAGACACATGGAAAAACCCTAGCGGTGTTCCCTAGCAAATAACATCGAATCCAAGATTCCCTTCCCTAATGGAAATCAAACACTTTTAGCTCCTTTCTTTTGGGACCTCAGGATCTCTCTTTATAAGTAGGGGTCCAACTTATAATGAGATCATCATCCTATCACTTCATTCGCCCTACCCTTTAGCCTACCTCCTGCTTTCAGCTTTCCTTTGTCCTTCAAGGAGACCCCCGTATGTAGCCTAACCACCATACTCACATTAGAATCTCTGGTTCTTCCTTGATCACAAAGGGTGGCCTCCTATAGAATTAACCTCTCCCCATCCCTTTGGAGCAAATCAACAAGCAAGAAAACATCAACCTGGAAATAGAGATTAGGTTGGCCTGGAATCGGCTGAGCAAGTCGACATTGAGATTCTCTCCAGAAAAGTATATGAGTTCGAGTCATGTTTCGACCATATGGAGCAAATATAAAATGAGATAAGGAGCACCTTGCAGCTACTCCTACAACGGTCATCCAGGGCCGAATGATCCCTTTTCACTCCATCCGACTTCTCCACATCCATTACCACCAATCACCAGTCCATTAACCCAAACCCCTCCAACCTCCTAAGACCAACCCCGTGCCCACACAAGATTTGGCACCGAGAACCCACTTCCCCACTATTGATCAACCCCAAGTCACCCCATAAACTAACCTGATATCAGAGGCACCCCTCAGCTGCAATGAATTGAAAGAGTACGTCAAGGGCTGATGGTGGAGAACTAGAATAGAGCCCAAGCCTCACTTGTCCTCTAGAAACCTTACTCCGACCGAATCCTATACAAATCTTGTCCTATCGGATATGTCCTGCCTCAACAGTGGCCGCAGTATGATGGGTAAAAGGGAAGCCCATAAGAACCTATAAACAAGCTTGAGGATGTCCTTGGGTCATTTGCTTTAGACAAAGATTTGAAGGTTAGAGAGTTCTCCAAGTCACTAACCAGATCGACTTTACACATGGTTCATCGATCTGACCACGGGAGCATAGACTTGTGGGTAGAGTTGGCAAAGAGGTTTTTGTCCAAATCGTTCACACTGGAACGGAGATTGATAATGACGGATTTGTGCAACACAAAGAAACGCATAGGTGAGGACCTCTTGGCCTATGTCATGAGGTCCAAAAGTTAAACCATTCAGTCTTCAACGAGTACGTCACTGAGAAAAGTTTTGTTGAGCAGTGCGTGCAAGGCATGCAGCCCTCCTATCGAATAAGCATTGAGAATATAGAGGTTGAAACTTTAAGTCAACTATGGAAGTGCGTAGAGAGGAAAGCGTGCACCGTCAAGAGCACTACATCCCAGCCCACCACAGGCTCAGCATAGTATGGGAAGAATGAGGCTTACACCATTGACAAAAAGCTTCAGAATACCAGGGGGCCTAGCCAGGTGCCCTACTACCACGGTGGCAACCAGAACAGGAGGAACAACATATTGCCACCACCCCCTCCTCCCTTTGCCTGCACCAAAGAAGAGGTAATAATGATAATGAATAAATTGGTAGAGGACCGTGTCATCAATCTACCGCCACCACTAGAAGGAGTTGATCCGGAGAAGAAGAGGCAAGGAGAGAGGTGGTGCAACTTTCACCAGTCACTAAACCACGATGTAATGGATTGCTTCACGCATCGTGACTATTTGTACAAAAGGTAAAACTCAACAATTTCATTAAGAGAAAACCGGCTCAGGTAGAAACAAACTCCTCCCCACACACACCAAAGGAGGGAGTATCAACATGGTCGGAGTGCTAGGCCAAGACCACCCGGATATGCTAATTTGTGACTATTTCTGGGAGAACAGCGTACCACGCTCTGTTAGGTCACCCATTGATACACAGATTGGCCTTAGTTCCACCGACATACCATTAGTGCATTAAGGTGAAATACAAAGGTCATGTGTTAAGGATCTCGGTGACTCGCGTCCCTTTTGACAAGACGGAGACCCATTTGTAGGACACGATCTACTATATTGAGCTGACCGATGAGGGCGACGAACCACCTACCACACTGGAAAAGAAGAAAAGGACAAGGTGCGTATGAGTTACCGACGATGACAAAAAAAGTTACTACACTATCATAAAGGAATACGAGGACGATGGTACACTAGCCACTAAGAAGGACATCCTCGAGATATGACTTTACGATTACTATTTGTTACATACCATTAAATGATCACTATAGGCTATACTACCATCACGGAAGTTGAGATGACCACTATACATGCATTTGCTACTATATTGAAATTGAATAACTACTATACATACATTTACTACTAAAACCAAATGATCACTGTGCATGTAACCAAATGATCTCTATAAACTATACGTCTTTGTAACTAAGGAGGTGTGTACACACATTCTAAATGTTGCCTCAATCAGAACTATTTTTCTGTACCACCTCGACAAATGGGCATCGTAATGATCTTATCGCAAAAAGACTATGAACAAACAAAATAGAGCCCATCAAAATCAAAGGTACAACATGATAAGTTGATACATACAATTAGCAACATGAAAAAGTACTAAATATCACCCTAAATAACAGGGGCAAAACAAAGAGGTCGTAAAGTATTATGATGAGGTCCATGCACCACCCAAGCACATGCAGGATTCCATCGACACGGTAGAAGAACCTTTAGAAGAAATAAACATGGCTGCAGAAGGAACAGAGAAAAGGCCATTGTATATTTCGGCCAGGCTAGAATCTCAGGAAAAGCAAAAATTAATAAACCTTTTGAAAGGTACAAAAGCCTTTCTTTTCACCGTCGCAAATACTAGGACTTTCATTAAAACAAAATAGAACTTTGTTTTCTTTCACAAAGTTCGAAGATGTCTTTTCTTGCTCATACGACCAGATGCTAGGACTGAACTTGGCCCTTGTCAAACATCTATTGTGCATAGATCCCAAATTCAAACCTGTGAAACAACCATAGAGGATCTTCAAACTAGAAATAGCTCTTGAAATCAAAGAGGAGGTCAAATAACTTCTGAAAGTAGGCTTCATCAAGCCCATCACACTGTTAGACAGTGTATGCCCTTAGCTCTAATCAGAATGATGTACCTTATGGCATTTAAATGAATAAAGTACATATTTGATTCATGTTATAATGGTGTGTTTCTGTGTAGTACCTTTAAACTAGACACATATGAGACTCGAGTTAGTTTAGAATCTTCACAGCCATTAGATCGATCTGGGGAGATTTATCCTGCCAAGGCTGACACTAATATGCCGCCAAGTTGGTTGGGGTGTCTTGTCTCAGCTGCCAGGGTGAGACTTGAGGAAGATGCAGTGTGGGTTTTCTTGAAACATTAAACCGCACCAAAATTCCAGTATTGCCTTGGACCTTGGAGATTGATGGGCAAAATTGGAATGTTACACCTGACCCCTAGACTCGATTATGATACTGCACTAGGTGTCGGATTGGGCTATCTTTGATATGCCAATCAGTGAGATCCTTAGAGGGGGTCAAAACCAGGGTATGTTGGGACAGTCCAAGAATTCATCTGAGTGGGTGATCATAGTGACAGGATCAGCCCCTTTGTCAAACAAAGTGAATGATCGGGGATGCACTCTCTCTGATGGAAACCTATGCTGCCGACAGCCGATTTCAATCGTTGAAATTTGTTTTTGCAAAATATATTTATATAGAGATATACATATATATATATATTATGGTTTCAAAATATTTGCAAAAGGTTTTAATTCCCAGGATCCATGTGAGTAGAGAGTGCAACATTGTTCCATGCAGCCGAGGGATAGGTCATCTCTTATCGGGTAGAGTTTGTTCATTATGGGCTGAGAGATTAAGTGTAAGACCATTGAGGGTAATACCTGATGGGAAAATCTTGCATCTGCCCATAGTCCTTGGGTTTTTATAAGGTGGCTTGACCCAGGGACCATTTAGTGTAAATGTTGGGCCCATTAAGAGCCCATGGTGATGGATTCAGGGGTTCACTATTTCCTATAGTGAATTCAGCTAGGCCTTGTAACAGAGGGTGGGCTGAACCCATGTGGCTGATGTGTAGATCAATGTTTGGGTCCCACGCCATACAAGGATATCCAACTGGACAACAGTTTGGAGGATAAGTGAGCACATGGACTTAATGGCTCTAAAGCGCAAATCAAACTAGTTCAATATGATTAATTAAAGAGGGGCAGTTCTGTGACTTAGATCAGCAGATGGGATAAGGGATTATCCCTATCCACTCAGAGAGTCCAGATCCAAATAGAGATTTGGATCAGGAAACTCCTAATTAGATTAGGAAGGCTGATCTTTATCTGCAAATAAGATATGGGTTTATCCTTATCTCTTAAAGAGAGTCCAGATCCAAATACAAGATTTGGATTAGGAAACTCGTAATGGGATTAGGAGAATCTCTCTTTAAGGCTATAAATAGAGGAGGAGGGTGAAATCTACTTGACACCCCAAATCAGATTACTGATTCAAGAGAGAAGATAGCTCCAATTAGACCGACGCCATCTTCTTCTCTTGCCTCCTATTGCTGCCGCCATTGCTAGTTTGATCTCCACATGTAGGAGCGATCAAGAAACATTCTTGATATCAGTTTTTGGTGAAAAACTGATCTGAGGTCGTGGTCACTCACCCTCCATTGAATTCTTGCTGAAGAGTTTAGTTCTTGCTGAAGAACCACCTGCTAATTCTGCTCCACCCTACGTTGTGTCATCTTCAGTGGGAGCAGTCTTTGGCATTTTCCTTGGGCGTGAACACCTTCATTGGGAGTTACTATTACTCCGTATCAGTTATATCCCTCTCCTACCTTTTGGTTTCAGATCTGGTCCGGTTTAGGTTCAAGATTGATCCTTGAAAATGCAGTTTTCTAAAACAAGGAATGTGATTCCCATATGGGAGGGAGAGAAATTTTTGAAATTTCACCCTACCTACCTGTAGGGTTCGGCTATCCATATGATGGATCTATCATCCCTTTAGTGGTATCAGAGCTAGGTTCAAATCTTGAACCAAAATTGATCAGATCTGAAACTGCGCAAATGGGCAGAAGGCATTCTACCCGATTTGCGCAGATAATAGATTTTCTGGGAAATCGGTTCCCAGATTAAGGGCGATTGATCTAAAATTAAATCTTTTTAAATCTGATATATACTTAGAATTATTCTTTATATTTATCTTGATTTATGGGTTGTTCGTACGGTGGAGATCGCAATTTTGATTGGCATAGGAAAACTACGATTTGTAGTTCTTTTACATTTTGGTCTATAATTAATTTGTTTTTTTATTTTTAGACTGAATGTATAGGAATTTGATTTGATGTAATATTAATAAAAATTTAGGGTTTTGTATTTCATTTCAATCAAGTTCAAAGTTAATCACGCAAAAGAAGGAGATTTCGCAGATTAGGGTTTCGCCATCTGCGATTTGCAGTTTGAGAAACTGCAAACTATATTCTAACATTTGTTTTGCAGGTAGCAGATCTGCGAACAACCCTAGTACTGATTCGTGATTGTCTTTAACCAGTAATTTAATTTCAGATCAAATCTTGAATTAATTCTTGAATTAAAAATCAAACCCTAGACCCATTCGAACCAGATTGAACCAAACTGGTTGGACCGAATCTGTGGTTCAATGGGGGTTGTTCTCAGCCCTAATTTTTCATTCTTGGGTCTAGGGTTTGAATTGAAATTTTCTAGGGTTTGAATTAAAAATCAAACCCTAGACCCATTCGAAGCAGATTGGACCAAACTAGTTGGACCGAATATGGCGTGCTATATTCTTTAAACCCTAAATGCTAAAATTTCTCAAGTACTTCCTCAATATAATGTGATTGGCTTAATGCATAATCCCTACTATGCTTTTTAACTTTTATTCCCAAGATGGTATCTACTTCTCCTAAATCTTTCATGTTTCAGATAGAGGATAAGTAGTTTTTAGTTTCATTTATGCCAACCATATTTGTACCCACAATAAGCATATCATCAACACAAAGACATACAATTACTCCATAATTTTCAGTGAATTTTGAGTAGAAGCATCTATCAGCACTATTATGTTTAAAACCAAAAGCTATAATACAAGAATCAAATTTCTCATGCCACTGTTTAGGTGCTTGTTTTAATCCATATAGTGATTTAACCAGTTTACAAACTTTCTTCTCATTTCCAAGAATACAAATCCTTTTGGTTGTTCCATATAAGCCTCTTCATTTAAATCGCTATCTAAGAAAGAAATTATAACATCCATTTGATGAACAGATAAGTGATAAATGGATGCTAATGCTATGAGTGTTCTAATAGAAATTGTTCTAGCCACTGGTGCACAGGTGTCAAAGTAATCAATCCCTTCCTTTTGACTAAATCCTTTGGCTACTAATCTAGCCTTAAAAGTTTGCACAGTTCCATCAGTGTTGTATTTTCTTCTAAACACTCATTTACATTTGATTGGTTTTGATCCTAGAGGCAGGTCTACTAGTACCCATGTGTTATTTGACATTATTGAATCCATTTCATCATTTATAGCTTCCTTCCAAAAGGCAGCATCTCTAGAGGTCATGGCCTCACTATAGGTTTTTGGATCATTTTCAATGTTCAAGTAAATGGGTATCTTATTTAAAATCTTCTCTCTATCAACCTCAACCAAAAATACAATTGACTGAGTAGAGATAAAATCTGAACCTAAGTGTTTCTCTATTCTTTGTCTTTGACTTCTTCTAGGTTCTATTGTAGGTGTTACATTTATGTCATTTCTTCTTTCAGTTTCATTATTATCAATAGCTATTGAGATCTAAGTTTCTCTTTCAGGTTCTCTGTCATTTTCTTGGATTCATTTTCTGTAGATTTAGAACACAGTTTATTCTCAAAGAATTCAACATCTCTAGTTTCAATTATTATGTTGGACTCTAAGTCTAGAAACCTATAGGCCTTGCTATGTTCTGCATATCCAACAAATATACTTCTCTTAACTCTAAGTCCTAACTTGGTTCTTTTAGGATCTGAAACTCTATAATATGCTAAGCACCCCCACACTTTTAGATATGCTAAATTAGGCTTTCTTCCTGTCCATAATTCATATGGGCATTTGTTATTAATTTTAGAAACAATTCTGTTATGTAAATGGCAAGCTGTTAGGAGTGCTTCCCCCCACAGGTTTAAGGGTGCATTAGCTTTTAACAACATGCAGTTTATCATTTCTATAAGTGTTCTATTTTTCCTTTCGGCCAGGCCATTCTGTTGAGGGGTATAGGGAGTAGAACACTGATGTATTATTCCAAATTTTTCACAGAAAGAATTGAACTCATTTTTAAAGTATTCAGCACCCCTATCATTTCTGAGGATTTTAATTTTCTTTTCTATTTGATTTTCAACTTCAGTCTTGTACAGTTTAAACATGTCAAAGGCTTCATCCTTAGCTCTCATAAGGTAGACATAGGTGTACCTAGAAAAGTCATCTATTAATGTTATGAAGTATCTCTTACCTCCTCTAGTTAATACACCATTGAGTTCATAGATGTCAGAATGAATTAGTTCTAGAACTTGAGAATTTCTCTCAACACTAGGGAAAGATTTCTTAGCCATTTTAGATTTTACACATCTCATATTTTTCAGTTGATTCATTACTGTAAGCAATTATACCAAGTTTGCTCACGTTCTTTATGGATTTAAAATTCAAGTGTGCTAATCTATCATGCCATAAAGAGAAAGAATCAACAATATAAGCAGAAACTTTTCCTTCATTAATACTTAATTTGAACATACCATTACAACCATATCCCTTTCCAACAAACATCCCATTCTTGGATAGGGTTAGTTTGTTAGATTCAAAAACAACTTTGAATCCCCTCTTACAGACAAGATTTACTAAGACCAAGTTCTTTCTAATGTCAGGAACATGGAGAACATTCAAAAGAGTCAGTGTCTTTCCGGAGGTGAAGTTCAACTCTATGCTACTTCTTCCAGCAACTTTGGCACATGTTTGGTTTCCCATCTGTACCTCCTAGCCATCAGTCACTTCTTCATATGCCTTGAACAAGGACTTGTCCTTACAAACATGGATTGTGGTGCCTGAATCAAACCACCATCCAGAAGACGATTCTGCCATGTTGACTTTAGTAATCATGGCCACTAGATTGTCTTCTACCATATTTGCAGACTTGGTTCCATCTTTCCGATGTCGGCAGACTCGGGCATAATGCCCCTTTTTCCGCAAACATAGTTGGATCCTTTCTTACTGTTGCTCTTCTTGAAATTCCCATCATTCTTCTTTACTTGTAATGAAGGGTTAGTCTTCTTCGATCCGTTTTCCACAAAATTGACCTTAGAGTTTAGCATACTGGCCAGGGTCTTATCCCTACTGTCTCTAATCTGAGACTCTTGTTCAATACGAAGTTGTTGTTGAATTTGCTCCATGGTAAGTTCTTCAGCCTTGTGCATAAGCTTCTTCCTGTAATCCTTCCAAGAGGGTGGAAGTTTGGCAATAATTGCTCCAACTTGGAAAGATTTAGGAAGGATGATGTCAAGGGATTGAATTTTGTTGACTATCACCTGTAGTTCATGAACTTGCTCCAATATGGGTTTATGGTCGTTCATAGTGAAGTCAAAGTATTTTGCAATAAGATACTTATTCGTTCCTGCTTCTTGCACCTTGTATTTGATTTCCAGGGCCTTCCAGATTTCTTTTGGAGATGTAAGTTCCTTATAGAAGTTGTAGAGTCGGTCTGATAAGGCATTCAATATGTGTCCTCGACAGAGAATTGAGTTCTCTTCTCATTTTGCTCTTTCCTTCTTTCGTTTTTCTGAGTCTTCGTCAGTGGCTTCAGGAAGTGATTGCAGATTCTGGTCCAACAGATAGTATAGTTTTAGTATGGTAAAAAAGAAGATCTTGTCTTGCCATCTGCTGAAATTTGCTCCATTGAACTGGTCTAGTCGAACAAGATCTTGGTTCATCATCTTGATCGAAGTCATGCTTGCTTCCGCCTCCATTACAGAATAACATTCTAAAATTGTTAGGAAATGGGGTCACTGAAACTTTGGAGGAGAAGCTTTGAGGTGCATCTAAAGACAATGTCTTTAGAATGTTATTTGCCTCCACTCAGTTTCATTGAGTTTGTTGTTAGGTTAAAGGCAAATTCGTTCCCATAATACAACAGAGCCTTGGGCAAGAATCTACAAACAGAAAAGTTGAAGAATCTCCGAAGAAACCTTCTATGAGACTGTAGCAGACCGGATTGAGAGAGAGAGAGAAAGTGGATTTTGAAAAATGTATGTTTTTGAAGTCTGATTCATGCTCCTTAAATAGTTTATGAAGAAAAGGTAGGTGTTGGTTCAGAGAAGGCACCTTGAACGGTCACAATTTCAAACATTGTGACTATTTAAAAGGTAGTTAACAGTTAATGACTGTTAACTTTGAATTGTGCCTCTTGATCACACCCGATCGAATCGTGACCATTGATCTCATCAACGGTGATCAACAGTCAGCATTGCACCAAAACCAAAGTTGCCCTTCTTGATCCACGCGGGTGCGCGCGAAGTAAGAGCAAAGTGTGCCTCTAAAGCGTCTCATTGCGCCGCACACACGCGTGCATGCACGTTGCGTGGTATCATACCTCCATACTCTCCTCTACTATTTCTAAGGAGTGTAAATCAGCACCTATTAAAATACTGAAAGCAAAGCTTATAATTTTCCAATGTGGGACAAGTTCAAAACTGAGTTTTGTAAGATAAAAGCTAATTTTCCAAACAAGTGTGCAGGTGCAATTTCTCATGTAATTGACCAATCAAACCCATTGGGTTTAATCACTTATGAGATTAAAATCCAACACCTGCAATTGCTGCTCTCCATTTTCAGGAGTGGTTAAAGCAAGGTTCGTGAAAGACGTGATGGCGACGAATGAAGATACAAACATTCAAGCGATATATAGAAGGATCAATCGCTGGAGTTCTCATTTCTCCAATGACGAATAGAGATTTTAGGCGAAGTGGAATTTCAGTTAGCGTGGGTTTTGAAAGCTTAACGGCGTTAAACATTTCAAACAACCTCCCCGCATGCTTCAAACGTTTACACAATTAGAGGACACATGTTTGAAACATTTTCAATCAACTAATCACGCGAACGGTGCCCTGACTAAAGCAACCTGGACTGAAGTTGGGCTCCACCCTCTAGCTCCAACCGAGGCTCCTCGGTAGCTGAGATCCCTGCCTGAGGCGGGAGGTCGAGGTGCTATGGGAGAGGACTGCCCCTAGAAGTGTCGAGTGCAACTGGCGGAGTGGAGACTCTCCCTTTGAGAGCACTGCATTCGCGATGCCAAGGGTGGCCGAGGGATCCCCCCTAGTGCTAGAAGGGGAGGAGGTCCCCGAGCCTAGCTCAAGGACGGTGGCTAATTATGCTGCCCGAGGGGTGAACATAGAGCATCTGCCACACTCAGAGCATGATAGCATCCTAGATTACGACCAAGTGAAGTCCTTGGCTAGGAGGTACCACATCCCCTAGTCCTATAGACTTAGGGTCCCTGACACTAGTGATCGGCCATAGATGTTGAAGGAGGGGGAGATCTGTGTCTACCAGCACTTCTTGGAGTTCGACCTCAGATTTCCCTTCCACCCTCTGATTTCCGAGCTGTTGAAGTGGTATAGGATCATGCATAGCCAACTAGCCCCCAACACCCTTAGGATCATCGTCACCATACTAGTGGTGGCTCGGCTTTAGGACATGGACTTGACACCGAAGGTATTCCGTGCCATGTTCGTGCCAAGGTCACATCCTACAGAAGGTGGGGTGTACTACTTCCAGCCTCAGAGAGGCTGACCTGTAGATAACCCCTCATCTGCCAATAATTGGAAGAATAAATTTTTCTTTGTTTCTTGCCCCAAGGCATGGTCATTTAAGTCGGGTTGAGGGGAGATGTACCTATCTGCCGAGAAGGCCACGCATCTTCTTCGAGACAATGAAGTTGTAATGATGACCCACATCTTGGTGTTGGGGACAATCCGGGCCAAGACCCTGGTGATGGAGGAATTCACCTTGGTTTTCGCTAGGCTCAATCCTGCCTGCCTTGGTAGGAGAAATCCTGTTGTCGGCTTCTTAACACATCGGCTTTTCACTTCTTGAAGGTACTAAATCCTTGTTCTTTTTTCAAAGATTCCACTGAACACAAAGAGAATACTGTTGGAGAGCACGTTGGAGAAGAAGGCCCCGGGCATGGGCACGTTCGGGGGACAAACACCGAAGAAGCCTGTAGAGAGGGTGTCTATACCAACCGATAGGATGCCAGTACCTACCAAGAGGACACCTAGGCCTCAGGCCTTACTGGCGGAGGGGGTGACTGATGAAAGAGACCAGCTGAGGGAGGCCGACAGCGAGAGACTAGCTAGAAGAGGCCGCATGAGGCTCCTCACTCTCCTTCGATGAAGAAACTGGCACACAAGGACCACCCGACTGAGGGTGGCAAGCGAAGAAAGGATGTTCCTGTTGCTCCGAGGGGGCCTCCAGCAAAGGGGCCCGCAACCGAGCCTTCGTCCGCCCCTTCTTCATCAGAGCCAGCAGGGGAGGGGGAACGCCTTACGCGCGTGTTCTGCCCCAAGTGGAACGTTCATGAGGGAGACTCTATCGACGCCAAGGGTGTTTGTAGAGCTTTGAACAAGGGAATGATCCCTTAGGGGGATCGCCTCGGGATGATGAACACAGACCCCCTCATCATTCGGGATCAAGGGCTGGACTTTTTGGCCGAGGTGGGCTTTGGCTAACCTCAAGTTCACTATTTGTTTCCTTTTGCTTACTTTGTTAACGGGGTTGCGCTTCTTGCAGGTCTGTCGGCACTATGTCGGCCTGGGAGACCGGGTCGATCTCCTCCTTGATCATGTGCATTGTCTCAAGAATAAGAACGATGAGCTCGTAGTGCTGGTCGCTTCGGCTAAGAGTTGCTAGGATGAGGCCATCTTGACCTTGGGGGAGGAGAAGCAACTCCAGAAGACGTTGGAGGATGACTTGAAGGCAGACCAGGCTTGGGTCGCCAGGCTTCAGGACCAGCTGAAGAAGTCTGATTTGGAGCGTGCTCGCCTGGACGAGGTTACGTTGTAGGCCCAAAGGTGTTCTGTAGAGGTTAGGGCTCGGGCAGTGGAGGCTGAAGTGCGGGCAATGGAGGCCAAAGAAAAATCTCGAGATGTCATCCCTATCTAGAGGGAGACGGCGGAGTACAAGAAGTGCCTCGCCGACTATGCAGCCGATGCCTACCTGAAAGGTATTGAAGAGGCCAAGAAGACACTACTGAAGTTGATGCCAGACTTCCAAGTGAACGAGTTGAGGGTGCTCCCCAACTTCGACTCTCTTCCTCTCGAGGTTCCCTCCAAGGTCCCTACTGACACTACTGCCACCAAGGATTCCATTGCCCCTCCTACCGAGGGTGGTGCGTAGGAAACTTTTTCTTTTGTTCCTTTTTTTGTACATCATTTTGTAAAGGGGCTCGGCCTCCCCCATCCGAGAACAAAACTTTTGTAAGTACTAAACAATCAATACTTAATGGAATACCTTTTTTTGCGTACCTTGTGACTTTATTGCCTCTTCTCTCTCTTTTTTTTTTTTTTTTTACCGAGGGCTCTATGCCCCCCGTTCGAGAGGTCACAAGTAGGCAAAAGAACTTACCTGAAGTGGCTCGTTACTTAGTCACTCGCTTTAGGAAGTTAAAGGGTACCGGTTGAGGCTGAGCTGCACCATCGAGGTGCTCAGAGTCCCTTTCCTCTCCTAGCTTGCTTTAAGCCCTTAAGGGTTGATTAGGCGAGGCCGAGGGTGATCCGCCGAGGAGGTTGGGGTTGCATCCCTCTTGACTTGGTTGTGCTAAGCATTATGGAGCTGAGCTGGCCGACTACCGTCGAGGGTTGGGGTGAGAGATGTAATGCCTCAGCTGACCTAGCTTGTCTTTCCCTGGTGTGGTACTTAGGTTTAATTTGGGTTTGTTCATTATAGGCCCGAGGGTGTTGGCCGATGCTTGCAGCCAAGGCCCCTGTTCATCCTTGCCTCAATTGCAGAGGTTAGGCGGGCGTTTGGTTTGTGAAGAAATTGTGTGTCCCGACCACATTCCAGTCCGAGCGTGAGGGCCTCATGGGAGTATATGCATCGGTCAGTCGTGCGGCCGAGGGTTCCTGGCTACTTAGAATAAGAACTTGTACACCAAAATATTGAGCCAAGGAGAATCTTTGCACTAGTATTCACTGTTCAGCCAATAGGAGTTACATTCATTGATAGTACATCCGGCGTTTTTCTAAGATCGATATCTGAGGGGCTGGTCTTCCATCTAAGCTCCCAAGGCAAAATATGTTGGGGCCGACAAGTTGCTTAACTTTGTAGGGACCTTCCCAGTTGGGACCGAGCTTGCCTACACCATGATCAGATACCATGACTTTTCTGAGGACAAGGTCTTCTTCTTGGTAATGTCTTTCTTTCACCCTTGAATTGTAGTAGCGAGCCACTCTCTGCTGATAAGCTGCCACTCTTATTTGTGTCTGTTCTCAAACTTCTTCCAACTAGTCCACGTTTGTTCTATGTTCTTCATTGTTCTCAGCCTCATTGTATGCCTCAGTTCAAAGCGTCGGATGGCCGATTTTTGTTGGAATGACGGCCTCAATTCCATAAGTTAGGTTGAATAGGGTTTCTCCCATGGCTGTCCGAGGTGTCGTCCACTATGCCCATAGAATGCTGCTCAGTTCGTTGGCCCATAGACCTTTGGCTCTGTCGAGTCTGGTATTTAATCCTTCTAAGATAGTTCAGTTTGTAACCTCGACCATGCCATTTGTTTGAGGGTAGCTGACCGAGGTGTACTACTATTTGATACTGAGGGAGGCACACCACTCTCGGAACCTCGCATCCTCGAATTGCTTCCCGTTGTCAGTAACTAGCATATGGGGGATGCTGAAGTGGCAAATGATGTTCTTCCAAAAGAAACTTTGTATCACTCTAGTCATGGTGGTAGCCAGGGGCTCGGCTTCGACCCACTTGGTGAAGTAATTGACAGCAACGACGAGTTACTTTCTATTTCCTGTTGCTTGAGGGAAGGGGCTGAGGAGATCCATTTCCCATTTGGTAAAGGGCCAAGGGCTGATAGGGTTGTGGCCAGTCGATTGTAGATATTGGAGTGACTTTGGCACTTGTAACATTTTCACACCAGCTCGGTTGTGTCCTTTTGAACAGTCAGCCAGAAATGCCCTTGCCTTAGTGCTTTTGGGCTAAGGTTCTGCCTTCGAGGTGGTTACCGCAGATGCCTTCGTTAATCTCTTGGAGCACGTACTCACCCTCCTCTTGGTGGAGGCATTGGAGGTAGGGCAGGGTAAACGACCTTTGGTATAGCTTTCCTTCGAGCAAAGTGTAGTGTGCGACTTGACGCCGGATTCGTTTGGCCTTGTTCTTGTCATCGAGCAGTTGCTCAGTCATGAGAAAGTTGATGATGGGATCCGTCCACGATGGCTTGGCCTGGATAGAAAGGACTTGGGCTTCTTCAATGGAGGGCCGAGCTAATTTCTCCATGCGGACCGTGTGGCTGAGGTCTGCTCTCGAGGTGCTCGCCAACTTCGATAGTGCGTCGGCTCTCATGTTCTTGGACCGCAGGACTTTCTACGGGGAGAAGTGTTGGAAGTGGCGGACTAGCTCTTGCACTTTAGCGAAGTACTTGGCCATGCTCTATTCCCTAGCCTCATACTCGCCATTAACTTGGTTCACCACCAGTTGGTAGTCACTAAAGACCTTAATCTTTTGTGAGTCGAGGAGGTCCTTCGCGAGTTGTAATCCTGTGAGGAGGGCTTCATACTCGGCTTCATTGTTGGATGCCGAGAAGTCAAACCTCAATGCATATTCCACTTTGGCGTTGTCTAGGGTGAGGAGTATGAGGCCGGTTCCACTTCGTTTAGAGTTGGATGATCCATCGACGAATAGCTTCCAAGTGGGCCAAACTTCCTCGACCGGCCGAGGTCCTTGTTCAAGTTCGTCTTCGAGGGCTCGGCTAAAGGTGCACTATGTTACAAAATCCGCCAAGGCCTAAGCTTTGATTGTAGGCCTCAGCTGGTACTGGAGGTCAAACTCAGACAGCTCGACAGTCCACTTGGTTAGCCGTCCCGAGGTCTCGGGCTTGGTGAGGACAGCTTTGAGGGGTTGGTTGGTCAGGACCGTGTTTGTGTGGGCTCGAAACTACAGCCTGAGCTTCCTGGCCGAGATCACCAAGGCGAAGGCCAACTTCTCTACCTCAGGATATCGGGTCTCGGCATCACAGAGAACCTTGATAACATAGTAGATTGGTCTCTGTACTCCGTCTTCTCTAATCAGTACAGAGCTGATGGCCTTGTCCCCGGCTGACAGTTATAGGTACAAGATGTCTCCTAGGAGGGGAGGTGAGGTAAGGTAGGACTTGAATTTCTCGATGGCATGCTAGCATTCCTTCATCCATTAGAAGTTTTTCAATTTCTTGATGGCTCAAAAGAAGGGTAGGTAGTGGTCAGCCGACTTTGACATGAAGTGGTTGAGGGCGTCCACTCGGCTGGTTAGTCTTTGAGTCTCCTTGACCGATCAAGGTAGTGCCATATCCAATATAGCTTGGATCTTCTCTAGGTTGGCCTCTATGCCTCGTTGGGTGATGATGAGGCTTAAAAACTTGCCCAATGTGACGCCGAAGGCACACTTACTAGGGTTGAGCTTCATGTTGTACCTCTGCAAGGTGTCGAAGGTCTCGGCTAGGTCTGAGGTGTTCTAGTCGGTTTTCAGGCTTTTCACCACCATGTCATCCACATAGGCTTCAACGTTCCTCCCCATTTGGTGCTTGAAAGCTTTGTTGATAAGGCATTGATAGGTGGCCTCGGCATTCTTGAGGCCGAATGGCATAACCCTATAATAGTATGTAGCATGCTCGGTGATGAAAGAGGATTTCTCCTCGTCCTCGGGGTGCATCTTGATCTGATTGTATCTAGAGAAGGCATCCATGAAGCTAAGTAGCTCATACCCTGCAGTGGCACTGATGAGGTGGCCTATCCTTGGTGAAGGAAAACTGTCTTTGGGGTAGGCTCGGTTGAGGTTTGTGAAGTCAATATAGATCTGCCATTTCTTGTTAGTTTTCTTTACCATGACCATGTTTGACAACCAGTTAGGGTAGTGTACCTCTTGGATGAAGTCGGCGTCGAGCAGCTTGTCAACTTCCTCTCCTATATCCTTCCAACGCTCTAGTGCAAAGTTCCTCTTTCTTTGCCGAACTAGCCTAGAGCTCGGGTCCACACTTAGCCTATGATTAATGACCGAAGGGTCAATTCTGGGCATGCCAGTGACAAACCAAGTAAAGACGTTAGCATTAGTTCTGAGGACACTTACTAGTTCAAATAGGTTTTGTGGGGGAAGTTTGGACCTTACGTGGACAATTTTCTCAAGCTCGGCCTCATCTAGGGGAACCGAGACGAGGTTCTCGGCCGGCTGGCCTCAGCCCGAGGGCTCCTCCCTGAGGTCGAGACCTTCGAGTGGTAGTGTTTCCTTGTTCTTGCCTTTCAATGCTGCCACATAACACTAGTGGGCTACCTGTTGATCCCCCTGAATGACTCCAATGCCATGCTCGGTAGGGAACTTGAGGGGAGGTGGAAAGAGGAGATGGCTTCCTTGAGTGCGTGGAGGGTCGACCTCCACAATGGGCTACCTATTGAGCCCCCGGCGATGACATTTGTGATGCCAGCTAGTTGTCGGTGTTGCTGTTGTTGCTGTTGTTGGGAGGACAAGGCCCCCGCCTCGCCCTTGACATATTGCTTGAGGTAGCCGTAGCAGATGAGGGACTCTATCTCGTTTTTTAACTCGTAGAAATCCTCGGTGCCGTGCCCGGTGCCACGGTGGTATTTGTGGTATTTTCTAGGATTTCCCCTCTTGGGGTTCCTCTCCATCTTCTTTGGCCACTTCACATATTCCTCCTTCCCGACCTGCATCAGGATCTGAGTTTGGGTGGAGTTGAGTGGCGTGTACTGACTGTAAGCCAGGGTCAAGACCGGTGGCTTCTTGCTGTCCTTGTTGTTGTTGCTGCTGTCATGGTGGTCTCCACTCTTCCTCTTCATCCCCGGGCCTCCATGATGGCAGTCGGCCTCTTCCTCCTAGCGATCATCGGCCGAAGCCTCCTTGGCCGCAATGTAATTCTGTGCCTTCTTGAGGAATTCTGCCTTAGACTTTGGCAGGGTCTTAGCTATCGAGCACTTAATGATTGAGCCAAGGAGGAGGCCGTTGATGGCGGTGTGCATGGAGACCATAGGATCGAGGTCTTAGACCTTGAGTTCTTTTTTGAAGCAGTCGATGTAGGACCGCAGGCTCTCGTTGTGCTTCTACTTGATAGATATTAGGAAAACGATGCTCTTTTGGCACTATTTGTTGCTAATGAAGTGGGTGAGGAAGAGACTGGCGAATTGCTCCCATGAACTGACGAATCAAGGAGGGAGCCTGGAAAACCAGCATTGGGCTGCCCCCTTGAAGGTCGCCTAGAAAGTCCAACATGCTAGGGCGTCGGAGTATTTGTAAAGCAGCATGAGCACCTTGAAACTTTCCTGGTGGTCATCCGGGTCAGTCATTCCATAATACATTTCCAACGCCGGTGTTTTGAAGTGTGAGGGGAGAGGCTCGGAGATGATGTCCAAGGTGAAGGTATCCATCCTTCCAGACGGATGGCTCTAACTGGCTGAGGCTTCATCTTGGCTTTCTCTAACATGGCAGAGCTCGTCCTTGATGACTCTGAGCTAGGCTTGCAGGTCCACAATTCATTGGTCGAGGGGGCTTGTGCCCCGTTCCGGTCTTCATGGACTGGATGGGGATCAGCCCGAACCCCCGAGTATTCAAATGTGAGGCCATGTTCATTCCTTCTGGTCTATTGGTTGTTCAGGAGGTTTCAGAGGTTTGAAACTTGTGAGGGAGAGGTGTGGTGTCAGCCCTCGTCCCTCGATAAGGGGTTGTGGTGGCTAGACCGTGCACTTAAATCCCAAGAGTTCTTTCTTCAGCGGTGATCGCGATACTGTGGTGATTGTTCCCCCCTTTGACTGGGGGGTCTAGAGGTTCTCTATGGCTATCTGGCACATGTAGGGCCAAGATCAACAGGTCCATCTGCGCCTACATCAGGAATCAAACACTTTTAGCTCCTTCCTTCCGGGACCTCGGAATCTCTCCCTATAAATAGGGGTCCAACTCATAACGAGATCATTATCCTATCACTTCATTTGTCCTAGCCTTTAGCCTACCTCCTTCTCTCGACTTTCATTTGTCCTTCAAGAAGATCCCCATATGTACCCTAACCACCATACTCACACATTTTTCAAACCATCCCACTCCCAACAAACAACTTAAAAGATGAGGGAAAATCAATCACGATTCTAGGTCATGATACATTAAGAAAATGACTCAAAAATACGATTCTAAGTTGGGAGCACTGACGCAATTATGATTCAGTATGAAAAGCTTCATCTAGAGATTCAGAGAAGAATCTAAGGCTACATTTGTTTGGGGTGGAAAATCAAATCGGGGTAAACTTTACACCTCGGTTCAACTTTACATGGGTTTGATAAACATGTAATTTTACATAAAAAATCGGTGTAAAATTTCATTTTGATTTTTCTTTACACCGATAGTCGATGTAATATATACATCAAAATTATTGATGTAAAATTAACGTCTCTTTCTTCCTCTCTTCTCCTTCTCTCTTCTTCTTCTTCTCCTTCTCTCTCTATCTCTCTCTCTCCCTCTCTCTCTCTCTCTTTTCTTCTTCTTCTTCTTCCCCCTTTTTTCTCTTTCTCTTTCCGTCACCCCCACTACAACAGATCTGAACCCACCTCCGAAGGGAGAGCCGGAGAGGACCTAGAAGGAAGAAAAATGCTAGTCCAGCCAGCCCCTCCAACTGCGGCTAGCTCCATTGCAAATGATCTCTCTTTTCTCCTTCTCTCTTCTTCTTCTTCTTCTTCCCCCCCCCCCTCCTTTTTTTCTCTTTCTGTCACTACCACTGCAACCAATTGCAGTGGAAGATCTGAACCCACCTCCGAAGGGAGAGCTAGAGAGGACCCAGAAGGAAGAAAAACGCTAGTCCAATCGGCCCCCCCAGCTGCGGTTGGCTCCGTTGCGAGTGATCTCTCTCTCTCTCTCTTCTACTTTCTTCTTCTTCTTCTTCTTCCCCCCCCCCCCCTTTTTTTTCTCTTCCTGTCACCGCCACTGCAACCAGTTGCAACAACAAATCTGAACCCACCTCCGAAGGGAGAGCTGGATGCTAGTCCAGTCGGCCCCTTTGGCTGCAACTACCTCCATTGCGAATGAAAGTTTCCAACATTTTAGAGTGGAAGATTTGCAACTTTTCAAAGTGGAAGATTTGCAAGATAGAAGCTAGGTTTAATTCAGAGTAGAAATGCATAAATAGAGTGGAAGTTTCCAATGTTTCAGAGTGGAAAATTTGCAAGACAGAAGCAGGAGAATTTTAGGGAGAGTTCCAGTCTTCTACAGAGAAAAAACTAGGTCCATTGAAAGGAAGAGTTTCAGAGCAGAAACAAAGTGGAAAGCTTCACTTTTACTCTATGACAACCAAACGTCATCAGTGTAAAAATTCAAATCCATCTGGTTTCATTTTCCATCGACCACTGAACCGGACTACCTTTTTCATCGATGTAAAAATGAATTTACACTTCAAACAAGTGCAGCCTAAGGATAAAAACCAGCCAATTTTACATTTTTTTATTAAATCCTTAATTCATGTTCAAGAGCAGATTACCTTCCCCGATTTTGTTATAATGAGAAGTTATTAAAAATATTGGAGAAGATGATCTCAATCATCTCATGGCCCTGTTTTTGTTAAGTTTGCTTTCTTCCCTTCCCTATTATAATATATAGTGGTGATGTGCAATCTGCCTGCTCCCTCGTGTCTAATGAATGGGCTCGAACTAGGATCTGATCTAGTAGTGCTGAGCTTCAGGCTGCCATCCAATAGCTCTCCTAGGAACGGGTTAGAATTGGAGAGTTTTTGGCTGAGCCGATGCTTGTGTAGGTGGGACTGAGCCGTATAGGTGAGTCGGTTGCCAGGTCGCACATTGCATGTTTTATTCAGGTCGCATATATTTCTTCTTTTTGTTAGCTCAGTGACTGATGTCTCTGTCTCTGTAGGTATGGCAAGCTTGTCCACTATGATGTCTACTGAGGAGGAGTTGAGGTCTTCTTGCAAGAAGCATTGAGCTAAGCGTAGGTCATCTAGGGGGAATGTTTCTTCATCTAGGACCCCTCCGGTCATCGACCGGGAGGGGGAAGGGGACTCGATGTGCATCGAGCAACATCCGCTAGAGCCATAGGTCGCCTAGGAGGAGCGGGAGGCTGGTCCCTACGTTTCTGCCATCCCCCCCCTTTGTTCCCAGTATTCTTGACGTGAATGTTATTGACCGAGTGAGCAATGCTCGCATAGCTCTTCGGCTGGGCAGGGGCATACTTCTTCCTGAAGACATGCGACGGTTTAGCGAGCTGAATCTCGTCAAAACTGGGGACTGGTTGACATAGTGTATCATCCATGTCTATTTCTCTTCCTATTGAAATTCCTTGGATCCTTTTGCGAGGCGTCTT
This sequence comes from Nelumbo nucifera, assembly GCF_055504915.1. Taxonomy (NCBI): domain Eukaryota; kingdom Viridiplantae; phylum Streptophyta; class Magnoliopsida; order Proteales; family Nelumbonaceae; genus Nelumbo; species Nelumbo nucifera. Next base: position 70,710,034 of record NC_142653.1, read on the forward strand.
ACTTTGTTTCTGGTTTTCGCAGGCAAACACTTACAGCCATGTTTTTCTGGACCGAGCTCACTCTAGGCAGAAGGAGAGGGCCAACATGCAAGCTAACCTTGATCTTCTCAACGCCGAGGTGCAGAAACTCAGGATTGATTCGGAGGGGGAGCGTCTGGAGCGCTAGCGCCTATATAATGCGAACCTGAGTCCTCAGCCCAAGCAGACCCAGTCCCAACGCGAGCTGAGCGAGTCTTAGTTGAAGTGTGCCCAGCAAGTGTGTCTTGGAGCTAAGCAGGCTAGGGAGGAGGTTGTTTCTATTTACTTGCAATATCCCGCATACGGGAAGGAAAGGGCATTGGATGGCATCCCTTCGATGAAAAGGGGATTCAAGCTATGTTGCTACTATCTAAATTCTTTGTACCCCGATCTTGACGTCAGCTCCGTCACAACACACAAGGTCCCATGCGAGCTCGTCATGTAGGTGGACGAAGAGCCTTTGACCCCAGAGGAGGAGGAAGATGGTGAAGAGGGGGTCGAAGAAGGAGGCGACGAGTAGGGCCTGGATGAGGACGACAGTAACGAGTAGGTCGCTCTGTAGCTCGACCGGTTGTCTAGTGGAATCGATGATGGTTTCCCTTTTACTGTTCCGGGGGATTCGTGCTCCTACAAGATTTCTAGGGCCTATGTGCCCTATATTGTTTTAACTTTACTGATCCTTCCTTTATTCTAGCTGCTGCTTGGTCCACTTTTTGTAAGGCCGTTTTGCTCCCTTTTACTAATAAAAATAGTTATTCTCCATGGTACCTCTTGCTTATCCTGCTAATGTTGTTCAGCTCACTTATGCGATTGAAATGTCAATCTATGCTATTAGTTGATTCTGGCGAGTTCACAGCTCGAAACGCTTTCCATCAGAGATAATATCTACACAAGTTGTCCACATTCCAGGCCTGGGGCACTACCTTCCCGTTAAGTGTTTCGAGGTCGTACACATTCCCACCTATGGTTTTAGAGACTCAATAGGGGCCTTCCCAATTTGAACCGAACTTCCTGACACCGAGCTCAGGTACCGTAACCTTTCTGAGTACCAGGCCGCCAACTTTGAAGTTGCGTTTCCTGACTCGGGCATTGTAATACCGAGCTATACGTTGTTGGTATGTTGTTGTCTAAATGTAGGCAAGGTCCCTAGCTTCTTCTACTAAGTCAAGGTTAGATCGCAGCTCTTCCTCATTTGAGTCTTCGACATACACTTCAGATCACAATGTCAAAATCTCCATTTCAATTGGTATTACAGCTTTATTCCCGTAGGTTAGGTTGAAAGGCGTCTCACCTATCACTATTTTGACGGTGGTCCTGTATGCCCATAGCACGCTGGATAGCTCATCCACCCACAAACTCTTAGCTTAAGAAAGTCGAGCTTTGAGTCCTCATAGAATAGCTCTGTTGGTGACTTTAGCTTGTCCGTTAACTTGAGAGTGTGCCACTGAGGTGAAGTTTTGTCTTATCCCCATTTGAGCACACCAATTCTGAAATTTAATGTCTTTGAATTGTTTTCCATTGTTTGAGATTAACACTCTAGGTAGGCCAAACCTACAAACTATGCTTCGCTAGATGAACTTCTAGACATTGCGAGTTGTTATCGTGACTAGGGGTTTGGCTTCCACCCACTTAGTGAAGTAATCTACTACCACCACCAGAAATTTTTTCTATCCTTTAGTTGGTGGGAAGGGTCCCAGCAAGTCTATGCCCCATTATGCGAATGGCCATGGGCAGGTCAAGTACCTCAGGTCGGCGGCAGGCTGGTGTGGGATGTTTGCATGTCGTTGACACTTGTCACATCGCTAGACCAAGTCGGTTGCATCTGCCTTCATGGTGGGACAATAGTATCCTTGTCATAAAGCTTTCTGAGCAAGTGCTCTGCCCCCCCATGTGTCCTATGTAGAGGCCTTCATGGATCTCATGCAGGACTTGATCTACTTCAGCTCTCCATAGGCATCACAGATAAGGTAACTTCAAGGAACTCCTATAGAGCAGCTCGCCTACTATCACGTAGCGAGTTGTCTATCGTTCTATTCGCCAAGCTGCGTTCCTCTCTGTCAAGAGTGTTCCGTGTTTCAGGTAGTTGTAGATCGGGTCAATCCAGCTCGGCTTTGTGTCAGTTATATTGGCGACCTCTTCACCCCCATTATCTATCGAGGGGCGAGGTAGCTCTTCTATGTAGACAGTTTGCTTTGTCGAGTCAATCGTGCTCGCAAGTCTAGAAAGGGCATCAACCTCTGTGTTTTCTGATCTCGGAATTTGTTGGAGGTACCAAGAGTCGAAGCTGGGAAGGAGCTCTCCCACCTTACCCGGGTAGGCCGCCATGGAGGGTTCTCGGGCATCATAGTCCCCATTTACCAAATTCATGAGGAGCTGCGAGTCGCTGCAGACTACTAGGTGTTTAGCTCCTACCTCTTTTGCTAGTGCCAACCAACCAACAGGGCCTCGTATTCAACCTCATTGTTCGAAGCTCGGAATTGGAACTGGAGCGCGTACTCCAGCTTTATGTTGCTAGGACCATAGAGTATTAACCCAACTCTGTTCCCACCCTGGTTGGATGAGCCGTCCGCATGAAGTACCCAGGGCTTGTCCCAACCTGCTATCTTGCGAGTTGGAGGAAGTGCTACACTGGAAGAAGCTTCTACTTCTAGCTCTATCAGTTCGGGGGTGGCGAGCTAAAGGTACACTCGACAATGAAATCTGCCAGGACCTGAGTTGTTATCGCTGTGTGCGGTTCATATTGGACATCGTATTCACTAAGCTCGATTGCCAATTTGGTGTGTCTCCCCAAGACCACATGTTTCTGAAGGACTTGCTTCAGAGGTCGGTTGGTTAGTACTATAATGGTGTGGGCTTGGTGATAACTTTGTATTTTGATGCCTTAAGGGCACCATTTCAGAGGTATTTTCAGCCTTAGAATAGTCAAGTGTGCCCTTTTCCCAGTTAAATTCAATGTTGTGACATCTGAGGGTCTCTATGCAACTTTTGTGGAAAACTGGGGAAGTTACATGGCTGAAATGCAGTTTTTGGGAAGTTGGTGTGAAGTCCAGCTGAGAGAGGGGGTGTTTTTGTGAAAAACTAAGAACAGAATGGCGCCCCTCCTACTATCTTAGCATGCTCCCCTCTCATTAGCAAACCCTAGGGTGTCTTCTAGATCATTCTTTTCATCCTTAGCAAACCCTAGCCGCCCCTAGCTGCTCAATCTCCACCTTCCATCCCTTCTAATCTTCACCATTCATTTTAGGGCACTCTCTTTTTAGCTTTTTAACCCTAGGGCGCCACCTAACTTCTAATCCTAACCATTCAGCCCCAAGTCATTAGATCTCAGCCCTCCATTCCATTTTCTATCTCAGCCATCCATTCTAGGGCGCCACCCACTCCTTTTAAGCTCCACCTTTCAACCCTAGGCGCCTAAATCTCCACCCTCCATTTCTGGGCACCCAAATCTCAGCCCTACATAATATTGGGCGCCCTCTCCTTCTCTTCTCAGCCTTAGGATCAACCCAGAACCATCCTAACCCTTCATTAGAAACCCTAGGGCACCCATATCTTTGCTAAAACCCAGCTACCACCCTCCTCTTTCTCTCTAATCCCAGTTGTGTCCATCCTTCTCTATAAAAACAAGCCAAGGGCTCCTGAGAAGGGGTTGGATTCTATCCTCAAGTAAGATGGAAGGCTAATCTTGAGAAGTTCAAGGGTAGAGGAAGAAGAGGACGCCCAGGCAAGAGGAGGAGTTCCTTCTTTCAGTTTGCCTAAGCCACTACTGCCACCTCTGGATTTGGATCCCAACCATTAATCTTAGATTTAATTTTTGTTCTTCCATTTCCAGTTCCGTTTTTTCCTTTCTACAATTTACTTTCATTCAGTTTGATTTTTGTTTTCTTTTCTACAGATCTGGAATTCAGCCAAATAAGACAGAAGGCCTAGCTCGAGAAGTTCGAGGGTCAAAGGAGAGATCCGGAGACTACTACCTCTAATTGGATTACAAACTTTTTTTTTCGTTCCTTTTATTTATTTATTTATATATTTTTTTGCACTTTTCACTTCCAGCACTATTCGAATTTTCATTTAATTAATTAAATTCTATGTTTCTACAACTCTCAATTGTATTCTCTTTCCCGGATTTAAGTAAATAACGATTTTTCCCCAGCTTCCCTGTGGATACGACATGTTCTCACCATTTACTGTGTTTGTAATTATTTGAGTATCGGAAAAAAATTTATAAATATTAAAATCGGTGTTCTAAAGTGGTTAACAACACGCTTTCGGCTACACCAAGTTTTTGGCGTCGTTGCGGAAGCACCGGAGAAAATTTTTTTTTTGCTTTATCCAAATCTGTTTCATTATTTTTTTTATTTTTGTTTTATTACTTGATCTGTTATCGCATATTAATTCTTACTTCTCTTTGATTTTGCAAGACGAAATAGCGAAAGGTGGGGTACCGGAGCATTGCGGGACTGCGGGAGAGAAGAGAAGAGAAGATTAATTGGATTGCGTTTTAGGTGTAGTCGTCCCATTCTATTTTTTTATTTTTTTATTTTTATTTTTGAACTCTGTTTTTTGGTAGAGTAGTGATTTTTGAAAATTAATTAATTTTTTTCTAGATCCGATTTATTTTTTTTAGTATTATTTTTCTTTCGTTTTGTTTCTAGATCTATTTTCTTGTTTATTTTAATTTCTTATTCGAATTTCTATTTTAGTAGGTTTGTTTTTTTATTTTCAAATAAAGAAATTTTGCTTATTTTATTTTATTTTTTTATTTCCACATAATCATGTTTTATTTTATTTTCGGTTTCACCTTTTGAGTAGCTATTTTTTTCTCTCTTGTTAGAATTTATTTTTGGTAGTTGTTAATTCTTTTTAGCACAATTAATTTTTTTATTTTCTATTTGAAATAATCATTTGTTACTTTATTTAATTTCCTTTTTTAGTTATTTAATTGAATAATTAATTGTTAAATAGGAAATTGTTCATGTTTTTGAATTTAAATTTAAATTTTAATCTGAATCTGAATTTGAATTTGAATTTGAATTTAAATTTCAAATCTTGAATTTCAAAAAAAATTAAAATAATAAAAAAATAAAATTAAAAAAATTAATTAATATTTTAAAAGTTTTTCATTTGCATTCGTACATTTAGGGTGTGATATTCTAGAGCATGCATCATATATGTTTATTTAATTGCTGAAATTATCATTGTTATTTGTGAATGTATTAGGTTTTCTTTTATTATATTAATTGTTTCTTTTGCTTTATTATTTTATGTTTAATTGCTAAATTGCATATTAGAAATAATTGTTCATGCATTGTAATTAGTGGCATTTTCTTTGTTTATTTTGTTTCTTTTCCGTTAATCCATTTAAGGGCAATCCAACTTAAATAAGATAAGGTGGGGATTTCATCACCCATCCTTGGCCCAAAAATCACCACCCTTCACATGCGGTTCACCCTAAACCCTAATTTAAAATTTGGATGGCAAGACCATTTAGGGAGCCTCACATTTGGTTCAAAGGTGTGTTGAATTTTAGGGAAGCTTGTAATTATTTTCCATAACCGGCAGTTGGTGTCTAAGGAAAGAGGTTAAATGGCTACACCTAAGCGGGTTTTGTGGTTACTTAATTAGGTCCTTGCGAGAGCAAGGGGAGCCTCCCACATCCCCACCTTTACCTGGCTAACCAAAAGAAGTGGTATAATTCCAAGTGAACCTAAGAGGATTCACATTGGTTGAACCACTAGTTTAGGAAACCCTAGGTTAGCCCATAAGTCGTGTGTGTGAATTGCTTGCATTTTTTTTAAATATAAAAATTCAAATTTGAATTTAAATTTCAGGAATTTACATTTCAAAATCTGAATTTGAATTTAAATTTCAAAAAAAAGAGAAAATCAAATATATATATATATATATATAAATTTTTCAAATTTGAGTTTAAATTTCAGAATTTAAATTTCAAAATCCAAATTTGAAATTAAAATTCAAAAATTTCAAATTCAAATTTCAACAAGAAGAAAAAGGGACTTCTGAGTTGTATGTTGGGAAGGAGATCTTTAAGGAGAGAAACTATAGAACCCATACCCGAAATAGAGAGATACCTCCATCACCAACAACGCAACCAAATGGCCGGAATCAATGATGCCCAACCCAGAAAGTTGAAGGAATACTTCACTCCAACCCAATATAACCCTTCATCCTGCATACAGTTGCCATATACTCAAGCCTTACAGTGTGAGATTAAGTCGAGCACAATCCAGATTCTCCCCTCTTTCTATGGGAACCCAAGTGAGGGCTCATTCAAACACATAGACGAGTTTCAGGAAATTTGTTCCACCGTAAGGATCCAGAACTTCAATGATTGTGCCCTTAGATTGACTCTTTTTCCCTTCTCCTTGAAAAATAAGGCCAAACACTGGTTGGGAACTATAGGGAGACCTATTAGAACTTTGGAAAAATGCAACAAGAATTCCTTTGAAAGTTCTACCCTATAGGACGAACCAATACCGTGAGAAGAGCTATCACTGGATTCACCCAAACACCAGGTGAACAAATTCATGAGGCTTGGGAGAGAATGAAGGAGTTAATGAGAAAATTCCCACACCATGGCCTGTCCAAGTGGCAAATTGTCCAAGCCTTCTGTGAAGGTTTGATGGATCAATACAGGCAAATGGTAGATGCATCTTGTGGGGGGGGCATTTATGAGCAAAAGTGACGATGAAGCGTATGCGCTTTTCGAGACCTTGAGTGAAAACACCATCAATAATGCATCCTTATATTCCTATGAAAGGTCGGTGGGACCCAAAAAGAGGGTAGGGCTCTATGAAGTCAGGAATAATACAGAGCCCGAGGCAAGAATGAACTTGAATGCCATCTCGAGAAAATTGAACAGGGTAGATCTTCTATTCCAAAAGCTTGATCAGTTTTTCACCTTTAACTAGCAATCGGGCCCATCTACACCCTTTCCTAAAGTTTTCTCCATTTGTGCCAGCCAGGCCCACTAGGTTGATGATTGTTCCATGGCAGCCCAGTTTCCACCATTTATCCAAAAACAGGTTTAGGCAGCCTAGAGTTTCTTAAGGCCCAATAATGATCCATTCTCAAATACTTACAACCCTGGGTGGAGAAATCACCCTAACTTTTCTTGGAGGAAACATCAACCCAATTCAGAGTCCCAACACTATCATCACCCATCTAACTCCCTGGCCCAGCTATTTTAGAGGCCATAAGTACAGAACCAATTCCAATAGATGTACCCTAAGAGTCAACTGGCCCAACCGTATCAGGCTTACCCTCAACCTCCTCAGACCCGTACAGTAGGTGACCAATTCATGCAGCTTCAGCAGCTAATCCTAAATCGACAACAGTCCATTGCCAGATTAGAAAGACAAATAGGATAGCTAGTCGAAGCTAATGCAAGGAGAGAAGTAGGGAAATTACCGAGTCAACTGGTTGCAAACCCTAGGAATCAACTACCGGATCTTCCTCCACAACAAATTCAACCACCTCCTAAGAACCCTCAGTTCGAAAATGCCAAAGTTGTTACAACCTTATGGAGTGGGAGAATTTTTGAAGACATGTATAAGGAAAAGAAAATTGAAGAAGAAGAAAATGAGCAGGAAGACCCTAAGTTGGGGGGGGGGGGGGGGGGGGGGGGGAAGAAGAATGAAAGGAAAGTTTAGAAAAATAGCCTATAGTGAACCAACCTATGGTCCCCTTTCCAACCGCACTCATAGCTGGGGCGTTGCGAAAGAAGAAAGAGATTTGCAACGAGGAGATCAGGGAGTTATTCAAGAAAGTACATATTAACATCCCTCTCCTCAATGCGATTTAACATGTCTCAGCCTACGCCAAGTTTCTGAAAGAGCTGTGTACTCAAAAGAGGGAGCCACAATTAGCCCCATAGAAAGTGATGCTCTCGGTAGACGTTAGTGCGGTCCTCCTAAACCAACTTCCCCGAAAAATGAAAGACCCTGGTGCTCCTCTCATAAGTTGTGCCATCTCTGGAATCACCTTCGATCGGGCCCTATTAGATCATGGGGCCAGTGTAAATCTGCTTCCATCCGTCATTTATGAAAGGTTCAGGATCGGCGAGTTAAAACCTACCCCGGTAATACTACAACTCACCAATCGGTCAGTCAAGACTCCTCGAGGTGTTATTGAGGACGTCATTGTCAGGAAAGAAAAAATTGTTATTTCCTAGTAGATTTTGTTGTCCTAGACATGACCCCAACCAAGGAACTGAACCATAACCCGATAATCTTAGGACGGTTGTTTCTAGCAATGGCCAATGCAAACATTAACTGTAAATCGGGAGAAATGGACATTTATTGGGGAGTAGAATGATCAATTAAATATTTTTAGTGCCTCTAAGTATCCAAACCTAGGGGAAGATGACTGCAATGTGGAGATAGTGGACGATCTTTTGGATGACTTGTCTACCCCTTGGTTAGACCAGTCTGAGCCCTGTTTGTATGAAGAAGAAAGCGAGTCTAAGAGTTTGGATGGAAGAAGTGAATGAATGCATCTGGCTGAAGACGTTAAATTTAGCGCTAGTTTGGAGGCAACCCAACATAGTTTTCAGTTGCTTTGCTTTTAGGGTTAGAGTTTTTGTTTCATGATTCGAGACTAGGTGGTAGACCTTGAACCCCTCAGGAAAACCCTATTGATTGTTCCCTTTGGCCCAAGTCCTTTTTGCATTAGTCTAGTCATGCCATTGGGGACAATGGCACTTAAGTTTGAAGGGATGGGATATCCATCACATGGACGCCCAAGTCTTGCGGAATGGACTAAGCGAATTTCAAAAAAAAAAAAATTCTCCCATCTTTGTAGGGAATCGAATTCCCTATTTGAGAAAACATATTTTCAATGATCAATCTTGAACCATGAACCAAACCAGATCTGAACCAAAAGGAATAGGAGGGAGGATGTACCTGATACGGAGAAACAGTATCTCCCAATCGAGGTGTTCACGCCCAAGGAAGGATCCAAAATCTGCTCCCACTAAAGATGGCGTAGTACAGGATGGAGTAAAATCAGCAATGTTCTTCCAAAAGAACTTGACCCTTCGCAAGAATCAACTGGATGGCTCGTGAGTACAGCCCCAACCAATATTTTCCCAAAAGATAGGAATCAAGATCAGATCTTGATTTCTCCCAAGAACTGGAGATTGAACTGAAGGTGATGGCGGCGACAGGAAGGAGGCGACAAGAGAGAATTCGCAGGGTGCAGAAATCTCTCTTCTTGTGATTTTCAGCTCTGAAAAGAATTGAACATCAATCACTAACAGTTGCCACCCCTTTCTCCTTTCATAATCTTAAAGGGATCAGCTCCTAATCCCATTAGGAGTTGCTAATCCAAATCATATTTGGATTAGAAGTCCCTTTAAGTGATAAGGGATAACCCTTATCTTATCTATAGATCAGATCAGCCATCTCCTAATCTAATTAGGAAGCTTCCAGATCTAAATCTCATTTAGATCTTGGACTCTCTAAGTGGATAGGGTCTAGGCCCAACCCTATCAGCTGATCCATATCAGAATTCGCCCCTTTTAATTGACTGATCAAATCAGCCCAGTTCGAAATGGGCTTAAGGCCCATTTAAGGTTATGTACTCACTTAGCCTTCCAAACTGCTACCCTGTTGGGCTTCCTTGTATGGCGTGGGACCCAAACATTGATCTACACATCAGCCACATGGGTTTAGCCCAGCCTTTGTTACAAGGCCTGGCCAAATACACTGTTATGGATAGTGCACCCCCTAAAACCCATCTTATGGGCTCTATGGGCCCAACACTTACCCTAAGTGGTCCCTGGGCCAAACCACCTTGTAACACCCAGGGACTGTGGGCAGATGCAAGATTAGCCCATCAGGTATTATCCTCAATGGTCTTACACTTAACCTCTCAGCCCATAATGATCAAACACTGCCTGACAAGGGAGGACCTCTCCCTCGACTGCAAGGAACAGTGTTGCACTCTCTGCTTACATGGATCCAGGGAATTAAAACCTTTTGCAAATCATTTTGAAACCATAATATATATCTTTATATAAATATATTTTACAAAACAAAATCTCAACAATTGAAATCGGCTGCCGACAGTCTTGGTTTCCATGAGAGAGAGTGCATCCCCGATCATTACCTTTGTTTGACAAAGGGGCTGATCCTGTCACTATGATCACCCACTCAGATGAATTATCGGACTGTCCCAACATACCCATGTTTTGACCCCCCACTAAGGATCTCACTGATTGGTATATCAAAGACAGCCCAATCCGACATCTAGTGTAGTATCATAATCGAGTCTAGGGGTCAGGTGTAACTTTCCACTTTTGCTCATCTATCTCCAAGGTCTAGGGCAATACTGGAAATCTGGTCTGGTTCAAAGGTTCTATTAATCCTACACTGCATGTGCTTCGAGTCTCACCCTGGTAGCTGAGACAAGCCACCCAAATAGTTGGCCGCACACCAGTGCCAGCCTTGGCAGGATAAATCTCCCCAGACTTACCCAATGGCTGTGAACATTCTAAACTAACACAAGTCTCATTAAGTGTCCAGTTTAAGGGTATTACACAGAAACAAACCACAGAAACATGAATCAAATGTGTACTTTATTCATTTACAATAAATTCATAATGTACATAATTCTGATTGAAGCTAAGGGCATACAACTGTCTAATAGCTCCCACTTGCACTTAGGTCCAATGTGGTATAAACTAGAATCCCATACTTTCCTCGTGTTTCTCGAACACTTTCTGTGTCAGTGGCTTAGTCAATGGGTCTGCTAAATCAAGATATCCCCTCTACCAACAATCTCCCGGAGTACGTGGTACTTCCTCTCGATGTGCTTCGACTTCGAGTGGGCTCGTGGCTCCTTAGCCTAAGCAATCGCTCCATTGTTGTCACACAACAATGGGATGGGTGATGTGCTGGACGGAACTACTCCCAATTCGTGAACGAACTTCTTCATTCACACGGCTTCCTTGGCAGCTTCACTTGCAGCAATGTATTCGGCCTCGGTTGTGGAGTCTGCTGTGGACCCTGTTTGCTGCTTTTCCAGCAAACAGCACATGATCCTATCGTGAAAACATATCTAGATGTAGACTTTCTATCATCCGGATCCGACTGGAAATCCGCATTTGTATACCCTTGGATCTATAGTAAACTACCATCGAATACCAGACAAAACTCTTTTGTCCTTCGAAGGTACTTAAGTATGCATTTCACAGCAGTCCAATGCTCCTACCCTGGGTTGGCCTGGAATCTGCTTACTACACTCACTACCTGGGTGATGTCAAGACGAGTTCACAACATGGCATACATGATGCTCCCTACGGCTGAGGCATAGGGAACGTCTTTCATGCTCTCGATCTCCTCAGATGTCTTTGGAGACATCTTCTTGGAGAGATTGACTCCATGCCTGAAAGGAACATTTCTTTTCTTGGAGTTTTCCATGTTGTATCTCTTGACTATTTTGTCAATATAAGCAGATTGGGATAATCCTATTATCCGCTTCGATCTATCACTATAGAGTCGAAGACCCAGTATATAGGAGGCTTCTCCAAGGTCTTTCATGGAGAATTGCTGTGATAGCCATACTTTTATCATAGTTAACATTCCCACATCATTCCCAATGAGCAGAATGTCATCTACATACAGAACCAGAAACGTAACCTTGTCACAACTTGTCTTCCTATAAACACAGGGTTCATCCGGATTTTGCTCAAAATCAAACTTTTTGACCGTAGAGTCAAATCGGATGTTCCAACTTCTAGAAGCTTGCTTGAGTCCATATATGGATCTATTTAACTTACAGACCATGTGTTCCTGACCTGCAGCTACAAAGCCTTGCGGTTGCTGCATATAGATATCTTCAGTAAGATCTCCATTCAGGAATGCAGTTTTGACATCCATCTGCCAAATCTCATAGTCATAGTAAACTGCTACAGCTAGCAGGATCCTAATGCATTTAAGTATGGCCACGGGCGAAAAGGTTTCCTCATAATCGATGCCTTCTTTCTGAGTGTATCCTTTTGCCACCAGACGAGCTTTGTAGGTCTCAACCCTGCCATCAGGGCCCTTCTTCCTCTTGTAGATCCATTTGCAACCAATTGCTTTTACCCCGGAGGGCGGATCCACTAGAGTCCTGACTTCATTGGTCTCCATTGAGTCCATCTCAGCTCTCATGGCATCTACCCATTTAAGGGAGTCTATGTCCAACATAGCTTCCGTATAAGTTACGGGATCCTCTTCACTAGTCAAGGTTTCGACCAGGTAACTATCCTGATCGTAACCAAAACGGACCGGTGGCCTGGACACTCAAGTAGATCTTCTAGGTTGGTCACTACCTAGAACTTGTGGGACACCTCCCACTGCATCTGAGCTCTCCTCATCAAGAACAATTTTCTGACAAAGATTGTCCAGAATGTAGTCATTTTCCAAGAATTGTGCATTTCGACTGCAGAACACCTTCTACTCACTTGGATCATAGAATAGGTAGCCCACTGAGCCCTTTGGGTAGCCTACGAATAGGCAATGGCTGGTCTTGGATTCCAATTTGTCCGTATTCATTCTTTTAACGTGAGCCGAACAACCCCAAATCTTCAAGTGTCGTACACTTGGTTTCTTTCCGGTCCAAAGCTCATAGGGAGTCTTAGGAACCGATTTGCTTGGAACCTGGTTCAGCACGTATATCGCAGTCTCTAATGCGTATCCCCAAAAGGATGTGGGTAACTCTGAATGGGTGAGAAGTGACCGGACCATATCTAATAGGGTCCTATTCCTCCTCTATGAAACACCGTTAAGTTGTGGTGTAGTAGGGGGAGCTAACTATGATACTATCTCGTTTACCTTTAAGTAGTCCCGGAAATCATTAGAGAGATATTCGCCGCCTCAATCTGATCGAAGGGACTTAATTTCTCTCCCTAACTATTTCTCGACCTCTTGTCTGAACTCTTTGAACTTTTCAAAGGATTCAGACTTATGTCTCATTAGGTACACGTAACCATACCGAGAATAGTCATCGGTGAATGTAATGAAATACACGTGTTGGTTACGGGTCCTAACACTCAAGGGACCACATACATCAGTATGTATAAGGTCAAGCGTGCTTGTACATCTTTCAGGCTTACCGTAAAATGGCCTCTTTGTCATCTTACCCTGAAGGCAAGGCTCACAAGTGGGAAGATCTTCTACAGTTAGAAAATCTAAAGGACCATCCTTTACTAGTCTTGTGATTCGGTCAATACCGATATGGCCAAGTCGGTAATGCCACAGGCACGTGGGATTAACTGTATCACGTGCTCGTTTCTTGGGGATTTTGGCCGACGTAGTTTCGGCTATGTTAGTTTCTAGAGAAGGATGTAGAACATAGAGACCGTTCTTCAGTTCCCCATATGCGATGAATTTATTGTTTCTTTTAATAGTAATTGTATTACTAAAAAAGACAGAATATCCATCCGCACACAGTTTTGAGACAGAAATCAAATTTCTTCTTAGATTTTGCACAAAAAGACAATCTTTAAGTACAATATTTCCTTCTCTAAATTTTAATTCTACGGTGCCTATTGTCGTAGCTGCAACGCTTGCAGAAGTCCCCAAGTAGAGCATCACTTCTCCATCATTCAGTCTTCTGTTTACCTTGAACCCCTGCAGTGAGTTACACGAATGAGTTGAAGCCCCGGAGTCAATACACCAGGATGCAGAAGCCACCAATAAGTTAGTTTCTATGACACAAGATTCAAAATTAGCTTTCTTGGATTCCAGGTACTGAGGACAGTTCCTCTTCCAGTGGCCGGTTTGTTTGCAGAAGTGACATGCATCTGCTGTCCTGTCCTTCTTCTGCTTCTTGGGTTTGGTAGTCTTCTTCTGAGGCTTCTTTGTCTTCCTCTTTTTCTTGCCCATTTTGTTAGCTTCAACAAGCATCACCACAGGCTCATCCTTCTTAAGTAAGTCCTCGGCCCTTTGCAACATATTGCTCAGCTCTTGGACGCTGACATTTAGCTTGTTCATATTGTAGTTTAATATGAACCCATTGAAGGAAGAGGGCAAGGAGTTCAGAATGGCATCTACTTGAGTGCCAAGATCTAGCCTGGATCCAAGGGCTTCCAGCTCGTTAATGTATCCCATCATCTGAAGACAATGGTCATGAACTTTCTGCTCCTTGGACATCTGAGCGGTCATGAACATTTTCAAGACCTTCTGCCGAGTAGAACGGTTCTGCTCTTCATACATTGTTTTCAGACTGTCCAATATGTCCTTAGCAAGTTCGATCTGATCGAACTGCCTCTGTATTGAGTTGTCCAAAGAAGCAACGACAAAGCAGCGGGCTAGGGAGTTTTTATCCTCCCAATCTTGGAATTCTCTCCTATGGGCTTCAGAAGCCCTATCACCCGGATGTTCCGGGGCAGGAGACTTGACTACCTTGTCCAATTTTTCAGATGTTAAAACCAACATTAGGTTACGGTACCAGTCGGCATAGTTTGGGCCCTTAAGCTTGTTGTCATCAAGAAGCTTTGCAAATTGTCCGTTTGCCATTTTCTGATAAAACAGCAAATATCAGTCCACAACCTTACTTGATTCATGTTCAAATCATAGACATGGATTTTAATCTATGTTCCATTCCCATTTGTTCATCTTTGAGTTTTCCCTCCTACTCAGGGATGGAGACAGCGACTTGTCTCTGGAAATGTGGGAAACCACATATAGTGCATGGAGCCAACTGTTTCAGCTGCATAACCCCACCACCTTTCTGTGAAGGATCATATCCACTCATCATATGAGTTTTCCCTTTGGCCTCTGTCAGACAAGGTTCAAAGCCATTTTCAGGTAAACCTTTCTGTCCAGTGAGTGCTCACCCATCATATTCGTGAACGCCAAGGTACCGTGAGAGAGTTCCCATTTTCTGGTGAAGCCCCTCCCACATCGGTCTATGACGCCGCTATCATCTTATGAAACACTTGGATAAGCCCAACAGCAAGTGGATAGCCCATTTTCTAGTATGATTCCTCATTACTGAAGGACCCATCCTCATGCTAATGATGGAAGGCCTTTAGAGAGTTCATCACATGAATCTCCCTATCACGTGCACTCATATTTACTGGAGGGAACAAGAATTACGCCCTAGTTTATTTTAGGTCAAACCAAAGTGGCTCCCACTGACTTTCATAAAGCCCGATTTCGGTGGGCCTAAATCGGCTAGAGTTTTGCACGTAACCTCTTGAGGAGGTGTGGGGCCCACCATTGAGGGAGGTCATCCAATGACCAGGAGGGACACCATGGCAATGATGTGCATTCAGCCATGGTGTGTGCAAGAGCCACTATCGAATCTGCATGGGCCAAGCACTTATGGCCCATGAACGTAGCATATCACACATCCATACATCACATGCAGGGAGGAATTGATCCAATCAATTAATTATCTGTAAAAACCCATTTGAAGCCCATTTTAATCCATAATATTAACAATTAATATCATCTAGGTATATGGGCTGAATCAGGGTTACCCAGTTCAGCCCATATAGCTTGTTCTTTTGAAGTGGGCTTTTGGCAGTTTTAACAATTCAAAACTGGGCCTTACAGGTTGGGCCGAATTAAATATCCAATTAATTATCAATCCTTAGGCCCATTAAACAAAAATTAGGGATGATATACAGCCTTAATCGATCCCCAGATTCGGTCCAAACAATTTGAACCAATCTTGGTTCGAATGGGTCTAGGGTTTGATTTTTAATTAAATCTTTAATTCAAGAAAATAATCTAAAATTAAAGAACTGATAAAAGAAAACAAGAATCAATCAATCCAGGGATGTTCATACAATCCATCCTGCAAAACAGAGGTTAGATCACAGAATGCAGTTTCATAAACTGCAAATCGTAGGTAGCGAATGTCCCAT
Organism: Nelumbo nucifera; assembly: GCF_055504915.1. Taxonomy (NCBI): domain Eukaryota; kingdom Viridiplantae; phylum Streptophyta; class Magnoliopsida; order Proteales; family Nelumbonaceae; genus Nelumbo; species Nelumbo nucifera. The sequence continues at coordinate 70,725,932 of NC_142653.1, forward strand.
CTACGAAATCTCCTTCCTTGCGCCGCCATCTTTGATCCAAAAATAAAATAAATAAAAAACCTAATTTGTATTATAATTACATCAGATTTAATACCTAATACATTGAGTCTAAAAATAAAAAAAAAATTAATTACAGACCAAATGTAATGAATAAATCAAGAAACTGCAAATCTTGCAGGTTCCCTGCGCAAACCAAGAATTCGATCTCCTCTTGTACGAACAACCCATAAATCAAGAAAATCATAAAGAACTATTCTAAACAATAATTAGATTTATATAAAATTAATTTCATATTATTCTCCCATTAATTTTGGGAACAAATTTCCCAAAACCCATATCTGCGCAAATCGGGTAGAACACCTTTTGCCCATTTGCGCAGGTTCAGATCTGAATTAAATTGGTTCAAGATTTGAACCATGGCTCTGATACCACTGAAGGGATGGGATATCCATCACATGGACGCCCAAGTCTTACGGAATGGACTGGGCGAATTTCAAAAAAAAAAAATTCTCCCATCTTTGTAGGGAATCGAATTCCCTATTTTAGAAAACATATTTTCAAGGATCAATATTGAATCATGAACCAAAAGGAATAGGAGGGAGGATGTACCTGATACGGAGAAATAATATCTCCCAATGGAGGTGTTCACGCCCAAGGAAGGATCCAAAATCTGCTTCCACTAAAGATGGCGCAGTGCAGAATGGAGCAGAATCAGCAATGTTCTTCCAAAAGAACTTGACCCTTCGCAAGAATCAACTTGATGGCTTGTGAGTACAGCTCCAACCAATCTTTTCCCAAAAGATTGGAATCAAGATCAGATCTTGATTTCTCCCAAGAACTAGAGATCAAACTGAAGGTGATGGCGGCGACAGGAAGGAGGCAGCAAGAGAGAATTCGCAGGGTGCAGGAATCTCTCTTCTTGTGATTTTCAACTTTGAAGAGAATTGAACATCAATCACTAATAGTTGCCGCCCCTTTCTCCTTTCATAATCTTAAAGGGATCAGCTCCTAATCCCATTAGGAGTTGCTAATCCAAATCATATTTGGATTAGAAGTCCCTTTAAGTGATAAGGGATAACCCTTATATTATCTGCAGATCAGATCAACCATCTCCTAATCTAATTAGGAGTCTTCCAGATCTAAATCTCATTTAGATCTTGGACTCTCTAAGTGGATAGGGTCTAGGCCCAATCCTATCAGCTGATTCATATCAGAATTTGCCCATTTTAATTGATTGATCAAATCAGCCCAGTTCAAATGGGCTTAAGGCCCATTTAAGGTTATGTACTCACTTAGCCTTCCAAACTACTGCCTAGTTGGGCTTCCTTGTATGGCGTGGGACCCAAACATTGATCTACACATCAGCTACATGGGTTCAGCCCAACCTTTGTTACAAGGCCTGGCCGAATACACTGTTATGGACAATGCACCTCCTAAAACCCATCTTATGGGCTCTATGGGCCCAACACTTACCCTAAGTGGTCCCTGGGCCAAGCCACCTTGTAACACCCAAGGACTGTGGGCAGATGCAAGATTAGCCCATCAGGTATTATCCTCAATGGTCTTACACTTAACCTATCAGCCAATAATGATCAAACACTACCCGACAAGGGAGGACCTCTCCCTCGACTGCAAGGAACAGTGTTGCACTCTCTGCTTACATGGATCTCGGGAATTAAAGGCTTTTGCAAATCATTTCGAAACCATAACACACACACACACACACACACACACACACACACACACACACACATATATATATATATATATATATATATATATATATATATATATATCTTTATATAAAAATATTTTGCAAAACAAAATCTCAACAATTGAAATCGGTTGTCGGCAGTCTTGGTTTCCATCAAAGAGAGTGCATCCCCGATCATTACCTTTGTCTGAAAAAAGGGTTGATCCTGTCACTATGATCACCCACTCAGATGAATTCTCAGACTATCCCAACATACCCAGGTTTTGACCCCCACTAAGGATCTCACTGATTGGTAAATCAAAGACAGCCCAATCCGACATCTAGTGTAGTATCATAATCGAGTCTAGGGGTCAGGTGTAACTTTCCAGTTTTGCCCATCTATCTCCAAGGTCCAGGGCAATACTGGAAATCTGGTCCGGTTCAAAGGTTCTATTAATCCTACACTGCATGTGCTTTGGGTCTCACCCTGGTAGCTGAGACAAGCCACCCCAACAGTTGGCCGCACACCAGTGTTAGCCTTGGCAGGATAAATCTCCCCAGACTTACCCAATGGTTGTGAACATTCTAAGCTATCACAAGTCTCATTAAGTGTCCAGTTTAAGGGTATTACACAGAAACACACCACAAGAACATGAATCAAATGTGTACTTTATTCATTTACAATAAATTCATAATGTACATAATTCTGATTGAAGCTAAGGGCATACAACTGTCTAACAAAGTTGAGGGGTGAGGAAAGAGAGAGAAAAAATGAAATTTTGAAAAAAAAAATGAGAAACTAAGCCTTTAAATATGTAGAATTAAAATTTCACTGAAAATTTTAAAATTTCTTTCCATTAAAAGAGATTCCCAAACAGAAAAAGTTGAGGAAACTGATTAAAGAATATTGAATTTTGTAGAAATTGGTAGCAAGTGATAGGAGTAAAAATTGGTCTTATTTGAATATTGTCGAAATCATTTAGAAATTGGAAAATACTCCCAAGTTTGCCCCTACCAAGATAAGAAGAGAAAGATGGAGAAATTAGACGATAATTCTTCAAATTGTTAGAAATAGTGGACTGCCCTGAACAATGTTGCTAAAAAAAAGAATAAAAGGTCAATGGACACCCTAGACTTAGTAACTGGGTCTCTTCACCTAAGTCAAGTATCGAGATTTGCGTCAAACGGAAAAGGTAATGCCAAAGACACTTACCTAACATTTAGTAATCGGGTCACTTCACCTAAGGCAAGTGTTAAGATTCGTGTAAAATGGTGAAAGGTAACAATAAAAATAAGTGTGCATGTCATGTTCAGGGGTAGAAATCTACTATCAAAAATGATAAGAAGAATACCCACCTGATTTCAAAAATCAATCTCAGCTTATCAAGACAGACTGCAAATGGAAGGGTATAATAGATTTTTAAGCCAAGTTTCTATAATATTCAAAGTATGATAGTTTTACCCCTTAAGCCAATATCAATCTATACAAAGTTTGAGAATTCTGAAATCAGGATACTTGGATAATTTTGTCAGGGATGATCTTGCAATGAGAATGATCTCTATACTTAGTGTAATTTTAAGGCTGCTTTGCTAAGGGACTAGCAATGGTTAAGTTGGGGGGTGTGATAACTTTGTATTTTGATGCCTTAAGGGCATCATTTCAGGGGTATTTTCAGCCTTATAATAGTCAAAGTGTGCCCTTTTCCTAGTTAAATTCAATGTTGTGACCTCTGAGGGTCTTTGTGCAGCTTCTGTGGAAAATTGGGGAAGTTACATGGCTGAAATGCAATTTTTGGGAAGCTGGTGTGAAGTCCAGCTGAGAGAGGGGGTGTTTTTGTGAAAAACTGAGAACAGGAGGGCACCTCCTATCTGCTAAACCCAGAATGGTGCCCCTCCTACTGTATTAGCATGCTCCCCTCTCATTAGCAAACCCTAGGGTGCCTTCTAGATCATTCTTTTCATCCTTAGCAAACCCTAGCCGCCCCTAGTTGCTCAATCTCCACCTTCCATCCCTTCTAATCTCCACCATTCATTTTAGGACACTCTCTTTTTAGCTTTTTAACCCTAGGGCACCACCTAACTTCTAATCCTCACCATTCTGCCCCGAGTCATTAGATCTCAGCCCTCCATTCCATTTTCTATCTCAGCCATCCACTCTAGGGCGCCACCCACTCCTTTTAATCTCCACATTTCAACCCTAGGCACCTTAATCTCCACCCTCCATTTCTAGGCACCCAAATCTCAATCCTACATAATATTGGGCGCCCTCTCCTTCTCTTCTCAGCCTTAGGATCAACCCAGAACCATCCTAACCCTTCATTAGAAACCCTAGGGCGTCCATATCTTTGCTAAAACCCAGCTACTGCCCCCCTCTTTCTCTCTAATCCCAATTGTATCCATCCCTCTCTATAAAAAGGACCCAAGGGCTCCTGAGAAGGGGTTGGATTCTGCCCCCAGGTAAGATGAAAGGCTAATCTTGAGAAGTTCAAGGGTAGAGAAAGAGGAGGACGCCTAGGCAAGAGGAGGGGTTCCTGCTTGTAGTTCACCTAAGCCACTACTGCCACCTCTGGATTTGGATCCCAACCATTAGTCTTAGATTTAATTTTTGTTCTTCCTTTTCCAGTTCCGTTTTTCCCTTTCTACAATTTACTTTCATTCAGTTTGATTTTTGTTTTCTTTTCTACAGGTTAGGAATTCGGCCAGGTAAGACGAAAGGCCTAGCTTGAGAAGTTTGAGGGTCAAAGGAGAGATCCGGAGACTGCTACCTCTGATCGGATTACAAACTTTTTATTTCGTTCCTTTTATTTATTTATTTATTTTTCTGCACTTTTCACTTCTAGCACTATTCGAATTTTATTTTAATGAATTTCAGTTTAATTAATTAAATTTTATGTTTTTGTAATTCTCAATTGTGTTCTCTTTCCTGGATTTAAGTAAATAACATTTTTTCCTTCGCTTCCCTATGGATACGACTCATTCTCACCATTTACTGCCTATTTAATTGTTTGAGAATCGGAAAAAAATTTATAAATATTAAAACTAGTGTTCCGAAGTGGTTAATGACACGCTTCCGGCTACACCACTTGGAAATAGGGCCTTAGCTTTCGGGCGGTTAGCACCAATGCAAAGGCGAGCTTCTCTATGTTGGGGTACCTTGTCTCAGCAACGTCGAGAACCTTGCTTATGTAGTAAACCGGTCGTTGTACTTTATCTACTTCTCTTATAAGGACTGAGCTAACTACCTTGTCACTCGCGAAGAGGTAAAGTTTGAGCTCGTCCCCAATCTCTAGTCTGGTCAGTAGGGGTGCCAAGCTGAGGTACTGCTTTAGCTCGTTAAAGGCTAGTTGGCATTCCTTAGTCCACTCAAAGGCTTGGTTTTCCTTTATAGCTTTAAAGAAGGAAGGCACTTCCCAGCCGACTTTGACATAGATCGGTTCAAAGCTGCTACCCGTCCGGTTACTCTTTGGGTTTCCTTAATCGGGATAGGTGGTCTCATGTCTAGTATGGCTTAAATCTTCTTGGGATTGGCCTCTATGCCACGCTGGCTAACAATGTAAACCAGGAACTTACCTAAGGTCACACCAAAGGCGAACTTGTTCAGGTTTAATTTTAAATTATGATTTCTCAAAACATTGAACACAAGATTTAAATCAGAAATCAAATTCTTTGAAAAAAGTGTCTTTACAACCATACCATCCACGTAACACTCTACTTTATCACCAATTAAATCGAAAAAAATAAAATTGACTAGACGCTAGAAGGTCATCCCAGCGTTTTTTAAATCAAAAGGCATGACCTTGTAGCAGTACAGACCTGTTTTAGTAATAAAAGTAGTCTTCTCTCGGTCTTCTGGATCCATCGGGATCTAGTTGTAGCCTGAATAGGCGTCCATGAAACTTAGAAGCTCGAATCTCGAGGTCACATCTACCAGGCTATCTGTGCTAGGTAAGGGGAAGTTGTCCTTTGGGCAAGCTCAGTTCAGGTCTGTAAAGTCTATGCACATCCACCACTTGTTGTTCTCCTTCTTTACCAGAACTAGGTTTGCTATCCAACTTGGGTATTGAACTTCTTTTATGAAGTCCGCTGCTAGCAGCTTCCCTACCTCCTCGTCCACTATGTGCCACCTTTTCAAGGCAAGGTTTCTCTTCCTCTATTGGATGGGTCTAATTGTAGGGTTAACATTGAGTTTATGAGTTATCAAACTAGGGTCTACACCAGGCATTTCAGCCGCTAACCAGGCAAAAATATCTAAGTTATTAAACAAGAAGCTTACCAGTTCTGATCGTAGGGGTTCTGTTAGGCGAGCTCCGATCTGAGCATTTTTTCAAGCTCGATCATGGAGATTGGTACCACAATGTTTTCCTTAGTCGGGTGAGCTCTTTCTTCCATGTTCTCTAGCGGTGGCTCCAAGTTGATATCTGCAGCAATCTTGCCCTTCACTTTCAAGGATGCTACATAACATTTCCTGGATTCTAGTTGGTCTCCACATAGCACCCCTATACCCGTGTCTATTGGAAACTTTAGTGCGAGGTGATATGTTGATACTACTGCTTGCAACGCATGTAGGATAGGTCACCCCAGGATCGCATTGTAAGGCGATGAGGAGGCAACCACTAGGAAATTGTGTTCAAATAGCACCGTGTGGGGCGGCAAGCCTGCCTTAACTGGCACTCTTACCCTGCCAATCAGGCAAACTACCTCACCACTAAATCCCACCAGTGGTATGTCAGCGGGCTGCAGATCAGCTTTGCTAAGTTCCATCCTCTTGAAGGCATCTGCAAAAAAAAGTCCGTCGAGCCCCTAACCTTGCTGACATCCCAACAACCATCCTTCTCAAGAAAGAAGAACCTCTACTTCCAGCCCCTAGCCTTGTTGGAAAACTTAAAAATCTTCCTTCCACTACGGAAAGGAAGGTAGAAATAGAACAGACCAAAAATCCTTTTCATTTGTATCAGAGCCAAGAAGGCCTCGAGGCTCAAAGGAAAGCCCCGGTGGTGGCACAAGCTGATCAGCCCGACCAACGTCCTCACCCCGTTAGGGGCAAGTTGACCCAATGACACCCTGTAAAACCTCAGTACAGCAGTAATGAACAGATGGAGAGGGAAGTGGAGGCCAGCTGCCAGAGATTCCTCATATACACACAACCCCTCCATGCCGTGATCCCAATGGTATTGACTAGCGGCGAGCTCTATCTAGCAGTACTCGTCAAGGATCTCATATCTCTGGCACAGCTCGACTATCTCCTCCCCAAACAGTTGGGTGGGCTCGAATGAGTCTAACACGGCCTCTACTTCCTCCCTCTTGCCCACTAGGGCCCCACCACCGAAAGACTTGAATGAACCTTGCTAGAAGAGCTAGATCCTCATTCGACCTATCGCCGGATATCCTATCTTCGACTAGACTATGAGACATGACAAAAAGACAAGGAAGTACTCACCAGAAAAGCAAAAGATCAGAGAGCGACAGCAGCGGGACTTGAGAAGAGAAGAAAGAACAGCTCGCCGCTGAAGGATCAAGTTCGCCTCAGCAAACCAGCATGGGAAACCGGCTTGCAGAACACTCTCCTTCAAAAAATTCCAAAAACACTTAGATGGAATTTAGGCACATGTTGAAATTCCAATCACCTGCCATGGAAATCGCGCGCGTGAAGTCACCCGCTCCAGAAGAATCCAGAGGAAGCGGCTCGGACCAAGCCCAGACTGGGCTAGCTGAACCACCAACAAGGGCGAACTGAACCGCCAACAAGGGCGAACTGGACTGCCTATAAAAGTGAGTAGACCCAAAACGCCCCAGAAGTTCCTACTCTCTTTGCCCGTTGAGTAGCGGCTCGAGAGTGGGGGGCAATTGATGAGGGGCATTTTGGTCACCCCACATAGCTACTGACATGTGGACTTTTGAGGCAACATAGCATCCACTCAGCAAGATAGCTCGACAAGCCAACACGTGGCAACCAACATTAGGTCTGCGGTCGAGCTCGGCCCGCTAACAACACAAGCTCGTCCAAAACTGTTCCGCGCGTCGTGCCCTCATAAGCACCATTACCTCGTCCAAAACCGTACACCACAAGACTTGCGGGCGAATCTAGCAACTGACAGTCCAGCACACCTCAAACTACGAAAACAGCTCCGTAGAAGCCTCAGAGACGTTGCCTGATGGCACCTGAACCCTAGATAGCTATAAAAAGACCCCAAAACCACTCTAAAAGGTATGCGCATTAAAGCTATTAGACTCTCTCACATATTCTCTCAAAAACCCCTATTCTAACTTAAGTATCGGAGTATTCTCTTAGGTAAAACCTATCCAAGCACTCTAATCTTTTTTTCTTCATAGTTCTTTTTAGCTCAGACTTACAGCTCGGTAGCATAACTCGGCAATACCAGATCAGATCCTAATTCATTCACCAAACCCGAGGAAGCGGGCAGATTGTGCATCACCATATAGCAGTGGTGAGATCTCAATTATCCAAGTATGGTCCATTTCAGATTGAAAAGTACACTTAACAATAAGAAAGCAACAAAATCTCTTTCAAAGTTGTAGACTGATGTGATTTTGAGCAAACTGAGCATTTCGGGTTGACGTTATTCTCTATTCGTTTCAAATTTTCAATTAAATCCTCCTTTCATTTTCGACAGAACTTTTTACGGCATTTGGGACTTGGCATGGGACTGGCATTTGGGACAACTCAAATCACGTTGGCATTTGGCATTTGTTTCAATTCAACCAACTTTCCTCTCAAATCACTCACATGAGACGAACTTTAATTTTTCTCGATTTGGCATTTGGCGTTTGTTTCACATTTAAAATTTACCGGTTGGTAGACCTAACCAAGTACTTTGAACATTGGATCTATCTACCAGTAGCGACTAGAGGTGCTGTACGTACTCAACATTGGCCAGTTATTGGATTAGATTGTGAAAGTATGGGCACTAATGTTGGCTTGAGAGAACACCGTAATTCTGAACGGGTTCAGATCGAAGATTGGATCCAACCCAGTTTCTAATTAACCCGTTCAAAACCCAACTAGTAATGTCCGATTTGTAATCAAAACGGTCCGATTTGAATCCATATTTCAATCTAACCCAAATGGCCGAAAGAAACCTGGCTATATTTATTTAAATTTTACTCATTTGTATTAATTTAATAATCGAATTATTAATTATCAGAAAACTATTAACTATTGATTATCAGTAAATTATCTCCATATTCATTGTAAAATGTTTTGGTAAAATAATTTCAAATTATTGATTATCATTGTAAAATATTAATTAAAATATAGAAAAACAATAGATAATTATTTTGAAAATACAATTGTCGTAATTTGAGTAAACTATTGATTTTTTTGTTAAAATTTACAGTAAAAGATCACAAGGTTTACTCCTAATATGCAATAATTATCAGTAAATTATCAGAAAATCATTAATTATTAAAAATTAGAATTTGACATTAATTTAAATTATTTTTTGTAATCTTATTTTACTATTAATAAAATATTAATTTCAGTAATTTATTGTATATTTATTTACTGAAATTTCTTGATTTTAATTTATTGTATTTTGGAAATACAATTGTAATAATTTGAGTAAACTATTGATTATTTTGTTAAAATTTACATTAAAAGATCAAAAATTTACTTTTAATTTGCAATAATTATCAGTAAATTATCAGAAAATAATTAATTAATTATTAAAAATTAGAATTCAACATTAATTTAAATTACATTTTTGGTAATCTTATTTTACTATTAATAAAATATTAATTTCAGTAATTTATTGTGTATTTAATTTCTGAAATTTCTTGATTTTAATTTCTTGTATTTTAATTTAATTAATTTATTATAGTTAATTATTTATTTTCCATAATTTAATTACTATAATTTTCTTTAATTTTAGTTATTTCTTTTAATATTTTCAGTAATTAGTTATTAATACTATTTTTAAATTTTAATATTTCTAAGTCTTAGTTACTAAAAAGTATCTTTCAATAATTTTAATATTTTCAGTAGTTAATATTTTTTAGTTATTTCATATTAAAATTTTTAGTTAATATTTTCAGTGGCCTTTTAGTTATTTGTTTTAATATACTTACAATAATTGGTTATTAATATTATTTTTCAGTAATTAATATTTTGAATAATTAAAATTTTAATACTAAGATAAATAATAAAAATTAACATAGTTTTATCGAATGACGTGCAACCAAAAAACAGTTTGGGTTGGACTTGTTACCACTTGGCCCAATTGATATAAGCTCTCCTATATTTCAACTTCTACCAAAAAAGAAAATCTCAGATATCTTTCAATTTATCTGTTAATAAAATTAATCAACCTTTTGATTTTCCCGTGCTTCGGACGAGCCTCCTATGAGTATCGTATATACAATGTGGACATATTTTTTTATAAGATATTTAGAATGATTATTATTTTTCTTGATATCAGTTTTCAAAACCGGATAGTCAGACCGAAAATTTGGGAACCAATCACTTAACTGATTCTGTTTCACCCCAAAAATACATTTTGGCCAAAAACTGTTGATTTGATCAACAAATTTCTAACTTGGGTGGTTGAACCGTCGAACTATCAACTCAAACAATGGTTTTTAGCCGTTTTTTCTTTTTTCTTTTTTTTTTTGTCAGAGCAAACCATCTATTCGGACCGAACGATAAAACCATTCAACCCAGGAATCGATTCTCTGTCCAGTACAATTTTATAAACCTTAATATATATAATATTTTGAACATTTTGAGATTAACTTGTTATTATTAATTGCGTTAATCCAAAAATAATTCAGAGCCAATAGAAACCCAATTCAATTTGAATTCAAATATAAATAAATCAAATTTAGATCCAGCTTATATGGAGATTCTATCAAATCCGTTTGACGACCCTAAAATCAAATGGAAAAATTTAAGGTGGCGTAAACATGAAACTAAAATGAAAATGAAATGCAATAATGACAAAATAAAAAATAATTAATTTATATATGTAGCGTGAGAAAATGTTAGCATTATCTAATAATTGGATTAGCATTCCTTACACTACAAGCGAGTTGTACCGATTCGATTGAACGTGGTTGGACCATAGTTAATTAAGTGAAAGGCACATCAATCTGTTGCTGTTATTCACGTGAATGTAATGCCATCATTAACGACCTCTTCGTTGTCAATGAAGACTGACAGCTGAAGACCAGTCGTACCACTTGGAGGGTGTGAATACTGCATTTGATTAAAAAAAAAAAAAAAAATCCACTGTATGCCGGAAAGATATGATACTAGAAAAATATAAAATCAGTCGATTAACATCATAAAAGTATATGTTGCTATTAATTATAATTTATGATGAGATCGGTCATGATATTATTTTATATATATATTTAGGGTCTGTTTGGAGGTTTGAAATCCAAATCAGAATATGTCATTTTAATTCCAACTAATTAAATAGAATTAGAATCCCATTCTTATTCTTGTTGGAATAGCATTTTCTCATATTTGACCAAATGATTAAATATAATAGAAAGAGATTATTCTGATTCCAATTCTAAAGGATTTCGGTTCCTATGAACTAAATGAATCCTTAAACTTTATATTAGATTATATGTATACATATAACATCAGATTGGCATATATTATCCATATTCAATCTATAGATCAAATTCCTTTATAAGAAATGATGAAGCAATAATCATGTCTTCATAAAATCCATAATATAACAATAGGAAAAATATGGGCTTAGATTATGTATTTGGGAATCTTTTAGAAGTAAGACTGCATCATACTTTGATCTTATGCACAATAGGAAGGGAGCAAGGTTCAAAATATTGATACATCTGATGTGTCAGTAGGGATGTTTCGAGCGAATCAATATACATTTTTATTGTATTTTTTTATTATTATTATTATTTTTTTTTTTTTGCAATCGATTTAGGTCTCCACTACCCCCTGAACCAGTTAGACCTCCGATACACTCATTGTAAGAGCTATCGAAGAGGTCCCGAAACGATACGTATCGACCGATACAGATCAATAAATATTGAAACTTTCAACCTTAAAGTGAATGAAAAAAGTGAAGGGGAGTACTTTTAGATAATAAACATTAATATAACAACTAAAATCCTTCAATTAAATAAAATAATCCTTTAACTTCTGTTTTATCATAAAAAATCTGCTTTGACAAAAAACTTGTACATCAAATCAAAGTTATCAAAAGAGAAAGCAATAGGAGGTTAAAAATTTTATAAATAAGAGAGATTTCTTGCCATTTACTTTTATATGGAGCTCCATTAATTCTAAGTCGTCACAATACTGTGGGCAAGCCGTTTTTTTATGTTTTGTTAATTCGGCTTTTGAAAAGATTATAATTAGATCTCTGAAAACCTTAACTTCAACGTTGTTATTGCATAATATAATAATGCCTGAAGTGTTTTAAGTACTCTAATAACGTTGAAAGCATTCTGCACAATAAAGCTACTAATTACTCAAGTAGACATAAAAATTAGGGTTCAAGTAAGATATGGAAAAAGCTTCTGGTCAGTTAACTGAAATCATAAATATCGTAATCAATCAAATGTTATTTATCAAAATTCATGGATGGGTTTTGATTGGTCAAAAATTTTCCCCTATTATATCTTTCCTGCATCATAGATTAAACTTGATTTGGCTATCACGTCTATGATTCCAGTTGATTGGCCAGAAGTTTTTCCATATTTTCCCCATATTAGATGGTGAAGTAATGAAGTTGAATGTACTATGTTTTATCCCTATAATAGGCGACAGTATCAAGGCATTAGGCATAAACCATAATAAAAGAGAGTTTCATTTCCCATTTCGTCAATGATCAAATATTTGAATTCTAGTAGTGAGTTTGGCTTTAGTCAGGGCAAAGCCCATTTGAGCAGTCTTTACCGTCTTGCATTGAGAAAATCTCCGTACTTAAGTGTTTTATTTTATGAGGAGATATTACCACTACAAGGCTGGGAAAGGCTGTTAGAACGGTGTAAGCACAAATTTGCCTTGATGGAAGCCGATCTCTCTAGTAATACCTTTAACTTTTTATTTTCTAACTCTGCCCTTGATTGCTCTATCTAAAGAGAGATTTGGCTTTGTTTTGTAATTAAGCCAAAACACAAAAGCATTAATTGAAAATATTTACTATCCTAATATGTTCATTTTTTAATTTAAATGCGTATCTATATACCAAATTATGCCCCCATAAAGAATAAAAATATCGATACAATACACATGGACATACATACATCAATAAATTTTTTTTCAAATATTTAAAACTTTGGAGGTCTTTTTTTTCCAACCCCTAATTTTTATAAACAAAAAAAAAATAAAAAATAAGAATACCATTCATATCATACAACTCTGGGTATAATGTGTATCAATATTTTAATCCTCGCTCTTGATGACATTTTTCTTTGACTTTCTTGATGATTTGATCAAACTTTTAAAATGTAATAATATTTTTATTATTTGCTTTTTCGTATCTCTTATGAGAGAAACACACATGCATGGATGGATCTTTTGGGTAGGTTTTGTGATCCCAATGTTTTCTTTATTTGTTTTCTTCATTTCATGTGTTTTTCCTTTAATGCCATAAGTTTTATAAACCCCCTCCCACAGTCCCACTAAAATCATTGTAAGCAATTAATATGATAATTTAGGGTTGGGGTTGGGTGTGGGTGAGTACCAAATTCACTCATATTGACCCATTAATCCATTTTTCACCCATGTTAGTGGGTGACCCACTTTGACCCTGACCCACCCTAAGCTACCCACTTGAGTACTTGACCCTCTAATTCAATTATTCAAAATAGAATTTGTTGCCTTTTCTCTATTCTAATTGTATAAAAATATACAACTATATATTTCAACTAAAAGAACATAATAACTCAGTAGAAAAATGCATAAAAACACAAGAAATGCTAATATATATATATATATATATATAGTTTAAAACATCAGAAATTACAGAAAAATTATGAAATAATAAAATGTTAAAGAAAAGTATAAAAGAGAAATTTCAAAAACATAGAGAATTAAAGAAAAATACAAAAAATTGCAGGAAAATGCAAAAAAAATATAAGAGTTTTGTTGGAAAATGCCAAAAAATAGAAAAAATGCACAAATTGTAGAAATTTCTGAAAACATATAAATGATAAAAATTTTCAAAAAAATATAATTTTTAGCCAAAAAATTAGAAATTGAAGAATAATAAAAATTAAAAAAATTATATATTTATGCTACAAAAGAAAAAACGCAAAAAATAATCACAAAATATGATAAAGAAATAATCATCTGCTCATTAGTCACCATTAAGTGTTCCAACTAAAGATGATTTATCAAAAAACAAATAAACAATGACCACATGACATACGAAAATGATAAATAATCTAAAAAAATGGCCGTGGTTGTGCCTCCTAGATCAGATGGTCCCGTCTCACTGGCTGGGATCATCCATTCCTGATTGCTCACCACTGTTTCTTCTCCTTGCTCCTTTCAATCAGTAGCATCCCATGCTTTGTTCTACTCTGTTGTCTATTGAATCGCCAGCATGTTCTGCTCTGTTCAATCACCAACATCAATCTGTGGTTGCTTCAATAGGAAGCTTTGAAAGAAAGTTCAAGACCTCCATCTACCATGGTGCAACGATTCAAATCTTGAAGCTTGGAGGGGAGGAACGTTGATTAGGGTGTTGTTGCTGGTGGGGTGAGAATGGAGTTGAAATCAGCCCCCCACAAGATAGTTTCTCACAACGTCCCACATCACATTCCCACCATGTATTGGGAACATTTTCCGATGATGCCTCACTATTTCTGGTACTTATTATCGGGAGATGTTCCCAATACATGACAAAGATGTGCTGTGTGACATTGTGGGAAACAATATTGTGGGGACTGATTTGAACTCATGAGAATGGTGTCAATGGCTTGAGCGAGAAACAAGTTAAGTGAACCCTAAATAGTGAGAATGGTGGCGGCTATAATGGTTGTTGGTGGTTTCGAAGCTTACTTAAGTGATTTGAGCAGGCCCTAAACAGAGGAGAAGAAGAAAACCCTAATTGGTACAAAGGAGAAGAAGAACTATCCAGGAAAGGAATAAAAACTTTGAAATAAATCTAAAGTCAAGGGTCAATGGACAAGCCTCGACCCAACCCCACCTTGACCCTCTTCACCGGATCCTAATGGGTCATTCACCCATGTTGACCCACAATTAGAATGGATAGATTGGATGGATCAAATGGATCGGGGTCATAATTGCCAACTCTAATGACAAACTTTGGTAGGGTTGTTCATAACAAGACCCAAACCGATCAAACCGATCAACCCGGTCCGATCCAATCTGAGTTGGCCGGTTTTTCTTCAGCACCAGTTGGTTTCGGGTTACAAAAAAACATAAACCGATGGTTCGGTTTGGTTTTGGTTTTCACACATGAAAACCAAAACCGAACCGACCCAAACCGACTTAGATATATATTATATATATAATATATTTCAGATATTATATATATATATATCTGATATATTTCAGTTTTACTATATATATGTTTCAGTTTTAATATATATTTCAGATATATATTTATAGAAATATATATATATATATATATATATATATATATATCAGCTTTATTTCAGAAATGTACATATTATATATAAAATTTCTGATATATAAAATATCAGTTTTAATTCATCAAATCATTTTTAATTTTCAGGCATCCAACATTTGCTTTCTTAGACTTGAATCCTTTACCGTTCACATTGAGAGAATCATTCACAAAACCGACCCAACCCGATTCAAACCGACTAGGTCGATTTTACTTAGTAATGGATCGATTTCGGTTTCATTTCTAGGTAAACCGACCAAGTCGGGTTGGTCGGGAAAACGCCAATAAACTAACCCAACCCAACCCGTGAACAGCCCTAAATTTTGATTTGGTTGCATGCCTCCCATCATAACACAATAAGAATAATCATTTTTTTGTTTCAGCAGTATTATCATCATCATCATCATTATTATTATTATTATTATTATTATTATTATTATTATTATTATTATTTTGAAAAATAACCTTAGGCTCATTCCAGTAAAAATAGACAATTAGTATTGAGTTTATAAATCAATCAAACCACAACTTCATGAGGATTAATTCGTGTAGTTAGATGTAGGAAATTAGCAAAATGTGTATTAATTTTCTTAATTAATAATCTTGCTTCCGTATAATAGAATTCCTTTTGTTTTTCCTCATCAATTAAACGAAAATCTTTTCCTTTGTCGTCTCTCTCTGTCAGGTGCAAATGCATGCATGTGCCAGTCATGATTCAACTAGTACATATAATGCCCTTACTTGTCTTATTCTAACATCCAGACTGTCATCTAGACTGTCATTCAGACCGTCATCTATTCAGTTATGAATCTCTTTTTCACATGTGCTCAAAGAAGGTAAATAATTAAAAGTGGAGAGTAATAATGTTTGGTATGAATTTCCTTTTATTTGATAAATGCTTCTGTGTCATCGTCAAATCAGTATTTATCCTATCACGTCGGATTTGTACGCATAGGTATTGGTAAAAGTTGGTTTTGGTACATAATGAAGTTTAGTTGTTAATAAATAGTTTATTAAGTACTTTTCTGATTTTGAAACAAATTAAGTATAAATATTTATTTACTAAATGAAAGCTATACCAAATACATAATATATTTAGTTAAAATCATTCAAGAAAAATCACTCATTGGAAAATAACATATGCATTGTGTGGAATTAAAAGAATGACCTCAATTATGAATAAATCTCGTTTTTCACATTTGTTTAGAGAAGGGAGGTAGAAGTGGAAAGCAATAATAAATATTTAGTGAAAATCCTTCTTAGAAAATCACTTAGGCTGTGTTTGGTTTGAAGGAAAAAGCAGGGAAAGGAAGGGAAAGACAAGAAAACCTATAAAAGGTTTGTAAAGGTTTTCCTACCTTTCTCTTCCTTTTCCTACTTTTTCCTTCAAACCAAACATAGCCTTATTGAAAAATAGGTTATGCATGCCTGGTGTGGAATTAAAACAATGGCCTCAATTATGAATATCTCTCCTTCACATTTGCTCAGAGAAGGAAACCATTGTGCAAATTTTTTAGCCAATAGAGAAATTAATTTAAAGAGTTTCTCTGCTTACAGTTCTTTGCAAAGTATTCCACATGAGCTCATGAATCTCGTAAGAGAAGACCACCAAAGGCTTATTGTATTACGTATAGGTTAAATTTCTTTGTTTTTAAACCAATCGAAGGCTGGCTCATTTGTGTATTAACTGGTTTGTCCCAGCGTTGACCCAGAATCTAATTCTGCAACCAGAAACTTGAAAAAAAGGGGTCAATAGGAAGTTATTAATGATGCATGGCACTGAATATCAAAAAAAAAATCTTTGTTTTAAGATGTATTAATACATGTTTTATTTATTGTTTTGGGACTAGGTTGACTTGGTGAGATTGTGGCTGCCCCTCCATCTAGAGTGAACCTAGGATTCTTAAAAAATGTATTTTATAAAAAAATACATGTCAAAATATATTAAATAACTTTTATTTTTCTTTGAAATCTTAATATTACGTGTAAAACAAACAAGATTGGACCAATACTGGATTTAGGAGGTGATGAGGGGTGATTTGGCCCGACCTACTAATGAGCGAACACGTGGATGTGACTAGCTAACTGGACATTGACTCGGCACTTCCTGCCACCTCAGCAGACTAGGTCACCTCGGGTACCTTGGGCACCTCGGCCAAGACCGAGGTCTATAAGGCTTGTGATGGCCCGACCTGCCGAAGTGACACGTAGCCTACTTCTAGAAGCTATCTAGCTGTCTCTGAGCTCTTCGGGATCACGCTACACGTTTATAGGTCTTATCCATATCCCGCCCAAATCGGACAGACTCGATAAGCCTTATCGACTATCACGAAGTCTACTTCCTGGTGCAGAACAGACTCCTAACATCACGGGCCAAGGATCTTGGAGGTGTTTCGTGAGGCTAACGGTAGCTCGCCTATACAAGGGCATCTACCCCAGTAACACAAGGTACGTGCGATTATTTACTCACTAGCTTACTAGCATACAAGTTTCTAGTTCGCATTACAAAATACTAACTTATGCATCAGAGTGACCACACCGGGTAAGCCAGCTCAGGTCCTCTAAGCATCCTTTCTCTTGTAGTTCGACCAGCCAACAGAGCAGACTAACGTCCGAGCTGCCCTCTAGCTAGGAGCTTCCAAATCGTGCACCGTCAATTGGTGTCGTATGTGGGAAACGCAAAAAAAAAAAAAGCTAAGTTCTCACTTTTAAGTTTGAATTACCTACCTTTTCTGCAAAATTTCACTAATGGCATCATCAAGCACTGGTAAGAGTATTGAAATGACGGTCACCAGGGGGTAGGACCAACTAGCATTTAACCTACAAATCCCCTCTGTGACCATCAGTTAGTTCACCATCCCCCTCATCATTCCAAGGGTATCAACAATCCAGAGCCAAACATTCATCACTTAGACAGTCAACTTCCCCATGCCTCAAGTGAGGAATCTTAATAATATATTGAATTGCTGCATCTAACATTCATCAGAGCGTCCAACTCATGCAGCTATAGATGCAGCAATTCAATCAATACCAGTACAAACAGTTCCAGTACCAATAGTAGTTTCCCCCTCTCCACCAAAACCAGAATAAAAAACTAGCACCATGGACGTCAGTCACCCCCACGAGATCTGGTGTTGTCTCGGGTCCCAACTCTTCCCCAGAATCAAACTCCACCTTGAGACCCAGCATTGGGTTGGCATCCATCACCACCGTGGTAGGTAGTTGATTAGATAAACTAGCTGCTACGCAGCCACTAAAGTGATCAGTAGCAACGATCACGAAGCGAGAATCGCGAGGATCAGATCAGCAATTAGTAGCCTAGGGTAAGAGGTGAGGACCCAACTCGGGACCCCTATATCCCTTGTGGAAGCCAAGACCCAGCTCGCATTCGTGAGAGCGCCAGCAACAAAGACTAGCCCCCACCCCGTGATAGTGTCCGAGGTTAGGAGAATACCAGGGTCGAGATTCCGGCCAGTACCGAGGTGAACAACACCAACCATGAAGTAGCGAAGATGCAATGTCGTCATTGAGCACACCGTACCTCTGGTAAGAGCAGCGACCCTCAACGCTGGCTCCTATCTCACCGAGTCGACCTTCCCCTCTAGCACCAGAGGTTCTCTCGGCCCCGAGGCCGAAAGTTTTTAAGACCCTAGCCCCAGAGACTTACAACGGGAAGACAGATCCCAACGACCACACAAACAGTTTCCAGTCCCTGATACTGCTCGTGGAAGCTGATGAAGCCAGCCTAAGTATGGCCTTCTAAACAACTCTGGAGGAAGAAACAAGATTGTGGTATCGGACTCAACTTCCATGTTTGATCAGGAGCTGGAAGCAGTTCGTTGACCACTTCACGGTGCACTTTACCACCAACAAGAAGTGCCCAAAGTCGGTATTGAGCCTCCTGAACATGATGCAAAAGGAGAATGAGTCACTAAGAGATTACATCAGGCAGTTCAACTCAGAAAGGCTACAGATACCCAACCTTGACCTAGTTGTTTAGATCATTGCGGCCAAGAGAGGAGTACGCCATCCCAATCTTCGTTGGCATCTGGAGTTCAACCACCCGAACACCATGGAGGCATTGCTTGAGGAGGCCAACAAATTCATTAAGGTAGAAGAGGCTCTTGGGTCCCGGTTAGAGTTGCATTAGGCCAAGAAAAGAAAGAGGACAGAAGAAGAGAGCAGTAGTAGCAAGCATCGGCTGTGAAAGAGCAAGTCACCAAAATGAAGCAAGTCGCCAAGGAAGAACCGCTCACCACCTCGGGGTTCTAGGTTAGGTCGGTGATCTAGAATCCCTCCTATCTAGAGATCCAGCTACATTGCCTTGAATGCCAAGCAGGGCGAAATCTTGATGGCCATTAAGGACATCGGCTACGTTAAGTGGCCACCCAGGATGAGAGTAGATCTAGCCAACATGAATCACAATTAGTATTGCCATTTCTCTCACGACATCAGATACAATAATGAAAGCTACCGCAACTTGAAGGATGAAATTGAAGAGTTGATCCATCGAGGTTATCTGAAGAAATTCAATAAGTATGAAGATAGAGAAGAGGAGTACCAACCTACCGACCAGTGGAGAGATGCCCTAGAACCGAGCAAGCAGAACGACTGTGATCAACAAGCACCTCGACAACCGCCACCGGAAGACAGACCGATCCACGGGGTGAACAACATGACCACTGGTGGGTCCATTGTAGCGGGTCGCAGCATGACAACGGGGAAAGAGTCATTTCGGGAGCTTGAAGATGAAGAAGAGAACCCGCCGAAGTGCCCTCAAGTAGAGGAGGTGATCTACTTCACTGAGGATGATGCTCGCGGGATCCAGTATTCGCACGATGACACCCTCATTGTTAAGATGATAATCAACGATTTTGAGGTGAAGCGGATCCTGGTAGACTCAGGTAGCTCTACGGACATCATCTTCTTGGAAGCATTCGACAAGTTGAAGCTGGAGCGGAAGGATCTTTAGCCGGCAAACACACCCCTGGTCAGGTTTAGTGGAGACGTGGTGAAGCCCCTCGATAGATTCACAGTTCTAGTCATAGCAAGGACTAGGCCCAACACAATCAGGTTCGAGCACACGTTCTTGGTGGTCACCACCCTGTCCCCCTATAACATCATTTTAGGTCAGCCTATCCAGCATGCACTTCGTGTGGTGGTGTCAGCCTATTATTGTCAATGAAGTTCCCGATGAACTTCAGAGCGAGGATAGTACAAGGCGATCAGCTAGAATTGTGGAAGTGCTATGTGGCTACACTAAAGAGAAAGGCCAAGATGGCGGACGACGTGGAGCTAGAACCACCCCCCAAGTACACCGAGGAGTGAGCTGCACTGATGGAGGAGACAGTCCAGGTCCTAGCCTGTGATGTTGAGCCCACGAAGACTCTCTAGATCGATGCTCGCCTAAACGAAACACTTCGGTGGCAACTAGTAGGTTTTCTATTAAGTAACTTAGATGTTCTTTCTTGGTCGGCAACAGAGATGCCCAACATAGACCCTAATGTTATAACTCACAAACTTAATGTGGACCCTTTAGTCAGGCCGGTTAGACAAAGGACAAGGAACCTCGCCCCTGAGCGGTGGAGGGTAGTAGATGAGGAGGTTGGGAAGCTCCTCACAGTGGACTTTGTTAAGGAAGTCCAGTACCCGAGCTGGGTACCTAATCCTGTGCTCGTGAAAAAAGCCAATGGCAAGTGGCACATGTGCGTCGACTACACCGACCTCAATAGAGCTTGCCCAAAGGGTAGCTTCCCCCTTCCCAAAACAGATCACCTGGTAAACGTGACCTCGGGACACGAGTTGCTAAGCTTCATGGATGCCTATTCCAGCTACAATCAGATTAGGATAGATTTAGCCAACAAGGAAAAGACAGCCTTTGTAACCGAACTAGGGCTATACTGTTATAAAGTAATGCCCTTCAGACTAAAAAATGCTGGGGCAACCTTCCAATGCCTTGTAAATAAAGTTTTTGAGCCTTTGATAGGCAATAAAATTGAATGTTATGTCAACAACATGGTCGTAAAGACCCAATTTGCACCTTTTTTAATTAATGATCTGGGTTGTGTTTCTCAAATTTTAAGAAAATTTAACATGAAGCTCAACCCGAACAAACGTGTCTTTGGGATCACGGCGGGAAAATTCCTCGGGTATATAGTGAACCGACATGGCATCAAGGCCAACCTGGAAATAATAAAGGACATCTTAGATATAAGACCACCCTAGAATATAAAAGAAATACAAAGGCTAACCAGCCGAATAGCCACCCTAAACTGGTTTATGTCTAAATCGGTTGGTCGGTGTTTACCCTTCTTTAAGGCTATCACAAAGAATGAGGACTTTGAATGGTTCGAGGAGTGCCAGCTCGCATTCGATGATCTCAAAAAATATCTTAGTACCCCACCGGTTTTAACCCGACCTGAACAGACGAGCTTAGACTATACTTCTCCACGAGTGACGAGGTGGTCAGCTCGGTACTAATCCAAGAAGTAGACCGGATCCAACGGCCCGTCTACTATATAAGTAAAGTTTTGTAGGCAGCAAAAACAAGATACCCCGACATCGAAAAGCTGGTCTACACCTTAGTCATCATAGCTCCAAATCTATGCCCGTACTTCCAAGCTTACACCATTGTCGTCCTCACCGACAAACCACTGAGGCACATTCTTTAGAAGCCTGAGGTCTCAAGCAGATTGACAAAGTGGCCATTGAGTTGAGTGAGTACAACATCCAGTTCGAGCCATGCCCAACTATTAAAGCTCATCGTGGAAAGCATGTGAGAAGAATGAACCTTCAGATACACGCATGGGAGGAGATTTGGAATATTCATGCCATAGCAGCAGTCTCAACAACACCAGTTATAGGTATGTAGCACTCACTCAGACCCTCAAAATGCCAAACATCAAGATTAACACTACAAAAGTGCACACAAGCAGCTCACAACTAAACCCCACGCTGCGATGAACCCGCAACACACTAGCATCCTTGCGATGAACTCACAATACGCATCACAATAACCATGATAAACCCATGGTTTACTCAGTCTAGTTAGCACCCAACCAAAAGAAACCACAATCGTACCCATTCGAGGGTCCTAAGCCCACTTGAATGTGCGATGAAGCTACACCCGCTAAAGTGTGCGATGAACCCATAGCCCGCAAACTTGCTCGCAATGACGGGTCAAAAGGGACACTGGCCGAGCCCATGACGAGGCCCACGTATACCTAGAGGCACATGGAACCCACAACAGTGAAGGATATAGCAAGCCACCACGTGGAGTTGGTGGGGCACCACCCGCCGAATGGTGACATCATAGATGCCACATAGGATTAGTTGTAGTGTGCAAAAAGGGAGTAGCACACGTGAATGATAAGGGATCTTAAGGATAAGGAAAGTCAATCCTTGAGGAGATCCTCATGAGACACGTGGCGAAACCCCAGTAGTGCACCCAATAATTGACAGTGAATCAAATATCCCCTTTCTCGATACGAAGCGAGTACCCTCATCTCCTACCTCTCAGGATCTTGCGATCTACTCCATAAATAGCGATTCTCCTTGTATCAGAGATCATCCGATACCAAGCATTTGTCACCCAGTACTCCTAAGTACACCCTAACTTTCCCATTGTACATCCCTAACCGAGGGAACCTCACTTTTCCCTTCTCATGGGCCTTCCTCTGTTTTTCAAAGAGACCGCTCCCCAGCCATTCCTTACCTTGCCTATAGTAGAACCTCTAGTTCTGTCTTTGATCATAGTGAATGGCCTCGACAAGGATTAACCTCACCACCATCCCTGAAGAATAGACCAACACTCAAGAGAATGCCAATCTCGAGGTGGAAAACCAGCCTGAGATGGAAACACCCATTTAGGTCAATATCGAGATACGGTTAAACAAAGTCTATGGGTTTGAGGCACTCTTTGAAGACCATTTCAAAAGGTTGGAACAGATGCAAGAAGAAACGAGAAGCGCTCTCCATATCCTGCTCAACCGTTTGGCCCAGGCTAAACAAACCCCCGCCGCCACTCTCCCCTGTATCCCCAACTCAAACCCTAATCCCAGTCGCCATGCCTCTAACCCAACCCCTGCCAACCCGACCCCTGCTATCCCCGAACAATCCAACAGAGCCAACCAAGCTTCAGCTCAAACAGGCTACCAACCAACCCAGCAGCCTCATACCTTCCCCTGCACCGACCCGGTGACGCAAACCCCTCTCAGTCGAGACAAACTGAGAGAATATGTCCAAGGGTTGGTGGTCGAAAGTTGGAACCGAGCAAATGATTCAGTCGTCCTGCAAAAACCATACTACGACCGCATCCTATACAAAGCCTATCCCATCGGGTATACCCCTCCTCAGTAGTGACCACAGTATGATGGTCAGAGAGGCAGCCCGCAAGAGCACATAAGTAAGTTTGAATACATCCACGGCTCATTTTCTCTTGATGACTCAAGTTACAGAAGTTCTCAAAATCACTAACTGGTCCAGCCTACATGTGGTTTATGAGCCTTACCCTTGGAAGCATCAATTCATGGGGTGAGCTAGCTAAGAAATTCTTGTCGAAATGGTTCACCCTAGAAAGGAAGTTGACAATGGCCAACCTACAAAACGTGGAGCAAGGGCCAGGAGAGGATCTTCTGGCCTATGTTATGAGATTCCAGAAACTCAGACATTCCATTTTAGACGAGCACGCCACCGAGAAAAGCTTCGTCGAACAATGTGTAGAAGGTACGCGTCCCACTTTTAGGATCAGTATTGAAAACATTGAGGTCGAGTCCTTCAGTAAACTTTGGAGGTGCATGGAAAGGACAGCGCAAACCATCAAGGATACCTCCCCATACAATAGGAACGAGGCATATGTGGTCGATAGAAGACCCAGGAACAGCGGAGGAGTTAGACAAGGGCCGTATTAGCATGACAACGCCCAAGAGAAGAGAAATGTACCACCACCTCCCCCCTTCCCCTACACAAAAGATGAGGTAATTATGCTAATGTAAAGGGATGGGAGATCCATCATATGGATGGCCAAACCTTGCAGGGAGGTTAGGCAAAATTTCAAAAATTTTCTTCCTCCCTTCCGGGAATCCTATTCCCTAATTTAGAAAAACTACTTTTCCAAGGTTCGTTCTTGAAACAAAATCGGACCAGATCTGAAACCAAAAGGAAGCAAGTATAGATGTACCTGATACAGAATAATAGTAACTCCCAACATAGGTGTTCACGCCCAAAGAGGTGACCAAAACCCATTTCCACTGAAGATGACATAGCTTATGGTGAGGCAGGATCAGCAGGTTGGTTTTTCAGCAAGAACCCTAATTCTTCAACAAGAATCAGGCAAGGGGCTGGTGCCATGACTTTAAATTGTTTCTTCTAGCAAGAAACAATATCAAGAACTATTCTCGATCAGATCCAAAAGAGGAGATCGAACTGGGTAGGGGTGGCAAGAACTGGAGGAGAATTCTGCAGATTGTTGAGTGTATTAAACTGGTGAATTCACCCTTATTTATAGCCTTCTTGGGATCAACTTCCTAATCCAATTAGGAAAGAGTTTCTTGATCCAAATCTGATATTTGGATCTGGACTCTTAAATGGATAAGATGTATCATATCCTCTTGTTGATCCTAATCAACTTATAAACCAAATTTGCCCCAATTAATTAAGTCACTTAAGCCCAGTTCGAAATGGGCTTTAGCCCCATTAAATCATATATCTCACTTTCCCTTTTATATGTTGGCAAGTTTGGTTCTCTTTGTATGGTGTGGGACCCTAGCATTGATCTCCATAAAAGCCATATGGGTTCAGCCCAGCCTCTATTACAAGGCCTGACCGAATTCACTACTGAAGCCAGTGAACCCCTGAGCCCATCAGTATGGGCTCTTAGCAAGCCCAACATTTACACTAAACGGTCCCTCGGTCCAGCCACCTTATGAAGGCCCAAGGACTATGGACTTATGTGAGATTAGACCATCAAGTATAAACCCTAAATGGTCTTACACTTAACCTCTCAACCCATAATGATCAAACATTGCCCGACAAGAGAGGACCTCTCCCTCGACTGCAAGATACAATGTTGCACTCTCTACTCACATGGATCCCAAGAATTAAAACCTTTTTGCAAACATTTTGTGAAACCATAATATATATATTACAAAAACAAATCTCAACAATTTGAAATCAACTATCGGCAGTTTAGGTTTCCATCAGAGAGAATGCATTCCCCAATCATTCACTTTGTCTGACAAAGGGCTGATCCTATCACTATGATCACCCACTCAGGTGAATTCTTGGGCTACCCCAACATACCCAGGTTTTGACCCCCTCTAAGGATCTCACTAATCGGAACATCAAAGACAGTTCAATCCAATAGCTAGTGCAATACCATAATCGAGTCTAGGGGTCAAGTGTAACATTCTAGTTTTGCCCATCTATCTCCAAGGTCCAGGGCAATACAGGAATTTGGTCTAGTTCAGGGTTTCAAGAAAACCCACACTACATGTGCCTTAGGTCTCACCCTGGCAACTGAGACAAGCCACCCAACCCATTTGGCGCACATCAGTGTCAGCCTTGGCAGGATAAATCTCCCTAGATCTATCCAACGGCTGTGAAGATTCTAAACTAACACGAGTCTCATAAGTGTCCAGGTTAAGGGCATTATATAGAAACGCACCAATATAACATAAATCAAATATGTATTTTATTTATTTACAATAAATGTCATAATGTACATCAAGCTTATTAGAGCTAAGGGCATACACTGTCTAACATAATGAACAAGCTAGTCAAAGACAGGGTCATCAACCTGCCGCCACCACCACCAAGAGTAGACCCGGAGAAGGATAAGCGCGGGGGGAGATGGTGCAACTACCACCAGACACCACACCACGACCTAATGGACTACTTCACTTTGAAAAGGTTATTCGTGCAGAAGGTAAAGTTAAACCAATTCGTGAAGAAAGATCCAGCTCATGTGGGAATCAACCCCCTCCCAGCCCATACCCAAGGAAAGTAGCATCAATGTGGTTGGGGCATCTAGCCAGTACCAATCTGACGCTTTGATAAACAGAGCGAACAACTACAATAGTTCTTCACCAAACATGGGGCAAACACAACGAGACAGAAGCTGGCCATCAGAGCATTAGCAGAGGTATTCCAGTACCACTACAACCCTACAGTCGTGACCGCAGCAGTGTGGAGTTCACAGCAGACGACATGTTAACCGCCGACCCCTATCACAATAGACCCCTATACATCATGGTGAAAATAGGGGGTTTCGATATGAGAAGTTGATGGTTGACCCAGGAAGTTCTGTCAGTCTCATTTCCATCCACACTTTAGAATTGATGAACATCCGGAAAGAGGACATCAATTGACTGCCATTAAAAGTAATAGACTTCAATGGGAACTCGTCCATCACTGAAGGATCTATTGAGCTACAAGTGGCGATCGGGCCATTCAGCATAATGCAAGAGTTCCAGGTAATCCCGGGAAGGACCTTCTATCACGCTCTCTTGGAGCGCCCATTGATACACGACTTGACCCTCGTCCCCTCGACATACCACCAATGCATCAAAGCCAGACACCGAGGGAGATCAATAAGGATCTCGGCCACCAGGGCCCCGTTCGACAAGTCTGAGACACACCTATAGGATGCCATCTACTTCATGAAGTTGGCAGAGGATGGCAAGACGTAGATAGCCAAGGACAAAGGAGCAAAGCTGCCTTACCCACCTAAAAGCAAGCCTGCGGGAACCTTGGAACGTAGGAAGAGAAGCAGATGCATCTGGGTGACGGGAACAACGGGAAGGAGTACTACACCATCGTTAAGGACCATGAAGATGACGAACCACCTGCAGCTAAGAAGGCCATTCCCGAGGTATGATTTTATTATAATATATCTTGTTTAGCGTAGCCTTATCACAACATGTACCAAAAGTAAACATCTTTTTTCCAAAATGTTCAACCTTAATCTATTATCGATATTTTCCAAATCAAATACATATTTATTTGTCACAAAGTCTCTAACAGAAGACTCTAAGTAATGTCTCAACCAGTACCATTTCACTGCATCACAAATTGATGTCGCTACGGTCATACCATCAAACAATAATTCAACCATTGAACATGACACAAAGGTACAACATTTAACCGCAAACCCATTTAGACATGAAATTCCTAGAATTTGGGACAAATAATAATGTGGACAACGACAGGAGTCGAGGGAAGATGCTCTGGAATACTACAATGAAGTCAGAGCGCCTCCCAGGTGCATGATGGATTTCATTGACACAATAGAAGAGCCACTAGAAGAGATCAACCTAGCGGTTGATGGAATAAACAAAAGACCTTTATACATATCTGCTAAGCTAGCAGTCGAAGACAAAGAAAAACTCATCGCACTCCTAAAAGGTAAGGATGTGTCCTTATCGCAGAAACCTTAGAACCCGAAACCGGTCTAACCCACGTTTCTCTTGCAGAATTTCAGGATGTATTTGCCTGGTCATACAACCAGATGCCAGGGTTATATTTAGAGCTTGTCCGCCACTCTCTGTGCATAGACCCAAAATTCAGGCCAGTGAAGCAGCCGTAGAGGATTTTTAAGTTGAAGATAGCCCTAAAGATCAAAGAAGAAATTGAGCAGCTTTTGAAAGTGGGCTTCATCAAACCTATAGCACATCCTCAGTGACTATCCAATGTAGTCTCAGTAAAGAAGAAGAACAGACAACTGAGGTTAGTACCGTCGCACCCAGCTCCTTAGCAATAGCACAACACCCAAACACTAATTCCACCTTAGCACAGATGTTGCATCGACTTTAGGGACCTAAACAAGGCCTGCCCAAAAGACGAGTTCCCTCTACCCAACATGGAGGTGTTGATAGATTCAACTACAGAACACAAACTCTTCTCCTTCCTAGATGCTTACAGCAGATACAATCAGATCTTCATGGATCCCGCAGACGCACCCCACACAGCCTTCAAGACACCTATAGGGAACTTTTATTACAAGATGATGCCCTTCGGATTGAACGTCTTCCATGACATGATCCACAAGGAAATCGAGTGTTATGTAGATGACATAGTAGTCAAAGCAATGAGAAAAGATGATCATTCGGATGTTTTGAGGAAAGTGTTCACGAGGTGCAGAGAGTTCAAGATGATGTTGAACCAACTAAAGTTTGCATTCGGAGTACAGTCGAGAAAGTTCCTAGGCTATCAGGTAGATCAGATCGTGATACACCCAGAAGAAAGCAAGGTTAAAGTCATCCTAGACCTCTCACCACCACTAAATGAATCCCAGTTAAAAATGTTCCTAGGAAAAGTCTCATACTTGAGAAGGTTCATCCCCGGCCTTGCACATGCGGCATTGCCATTAATGGAGTTAGTCAAGAAATCTATCAAATTCAAATGGACTTAGGAACACCAAGAAACCTTTGAGTAGTTAAAAATGACATTGGCGAGGGCACCAACGATGTCACTGCCCAAAGATGGGCGGGAATTCAGAGTATACATTGCAACAGGAAAAGAGGCCATAGGATGCCTATTAGCACAGGAGGATGATAGCAAAATAGAACTCCTTATTTACTATGCTAGTAGAATCCTTAAACTGGCAGAGAAAAATTATTCTCACATGGAGCAATAGTGCCTGGCCCTGGCCTTTGACACACAAAAATTTAGGCACTACATCCTAGGACAAAAGGTGAAGCTTATCGTATGAAATGACCCAATTAAGTTCTTCATGGATAGACCTCCTCTTTCTGGCAAACTTGTCAAATGGATGATGCATCTCAATGGGTATGCAATTGAATACACACAACCTAGGGCCATCAAGTGTTAGGCAACAGCAGATCTATTGGCCAATTCCCATCGAACATTGATTTTCCTATATCTGATGAGGTTCCTGGAGACACATCGATGGTTGCCCTAGCCAAAAGTAAAGAGTGGGTCCTAACATTCGATGAGAGTAGCACGAGCACCTCGGCTGGCGCTGGAGTAACCCTAACCTTGCCTGACGGACAAAGCTCCGCCTACTCCTTTAAACTTCAGTTTCCCTGTTCTCACAACATAATAGAATATGAAGCATTGGTCCTTGGTCTGATTAAAGGAATAAAAGCTAGCACAAAGAAGATAAAGGTAATTGGTGATGCCAAACTGGTGATTGGACAGCTCGATGGAAGCACGATAGTGAAAGAACTAACTATTCTACCATATAGGACCCTGATCTAGAAGCTATTCCACAACCTGGATGTAGACTTCAAACATCAAAACAGAGCCAAAAATAGGTTTGTTAACATTAGCTACCTTAGGGTCCAAAATGCAAGCTAGCCTAGAGTCAATAGAGATCACTATCCAATCAATTGACAAACAATTGATTTTCACCCTGAGGGACTAGGTGGAAGAGTAGCTTAAAATAGCAATGGATGATTAGAGATATGAAGTAATACAAAAGATAAAAAGTCAAACCATAGGGATACAAGACATCAAGTTGATCGCGAAGTACCAACTGGTGAACGGCGTGTTGTACCATAGAGAATTAAACGATCTAAGGACAAGGTGTTTGGGAAAATCGGAGGCTGAAGTGGTGTTGAACGAAGTACATAAGGCCAGCTGTGAAATGTCACAAGTACCCTATTTCGTTGATTGTAGAGCTTAGGGTATTACTGGCCTGTAATGAAGTGGGATTCTACCAAGATACAAAGAGAATGCGACAAATGCATCCCACAAATAGATGGCAGAGAATGTCTATTAATCTGTGAAGAAGACTGGAGAATAATGTACATAGACTATCTGTAGGAGCACACATTTTCCCATTAACATTGCATTAAGGAGAAAGATATTATCTAAAGTCAAGCGATTCTACCTCCAAGACGGAGTACTATTTAGGAAATCGCACACAGTAAAACCTTTGTGATGTCTGGCTGGTGATGAAATTGAGGGAGTGCTGGAAGCAACCCATAGTTCTGAACCTGCCATTCATCAAGGGCAACTGGTGCTACACAATCACATACTACACTTAGGGTTCTACTAGCCAACCATGATGGAAGACACGTAGCGGCATGTGCACAGATGTCACAAGTGCCAAATATACGGAGAAAGGATCCATAAGCCTGCCAACAGCCTTCACCCAGTCATCACACCCTAGCCATTCCACACTTGGGGGGTAGAACTAATAGGCAAAATACACCCACCCTCTATAGGGTACTGCTTCATCATCGTAGCCACAGATTACTTCACTAAATGGGTAGAAGCCATCTCCCTACAACGAGTCTGTGTAGCTAACATAGCAAATTTTCTGAGACAACATAGTCCACAAATTCGGAGTACCAATGCGGATACTGACAGATAATGGCTTGTCCATCAAAAATCAAGAAGTTCGTGACCTCTAGGGCACTACGGTGCCAGATAGGAACATCCACAACATATTACCCCTAGGGAAACGATCAAGCAGAGGCCACAAACAAGATTTTACTAAGGATGCTGAGAAAAATAGTGGTCGATAATTAAAAGGATTAGGCAAATAAGTTATCGAAAACCCTTTGGCCCTATCGCACATCTATCAGAAAAAGTACATAGGCGATGCCCTACTCCTTGGTCTATGGCCAAGAAGCAGTGCTCCTAGTAGAGATAAAAGTTGTATCTGCTAGGGTAGCTTTCGCGATGGGCAAGAAGATCAGGCCAGAGGACTTAGATTAACTAAGTATAAAAGACCACCTGCCTCGATGACTTGGTCGAGTCATCCTACATTATGAAGCACGTTGGCTAAATTACACCTCAAAGGGGACGTCAATTCACTTTTAGCCTAAAGGCCCCCTATGCCTAGTTGCTTTGGCATATAGGCAGTTTGGGTTAATCCCATAATATGCCTAGTCGCTTTGGCACCTAGGTACTTTGGGTTAATCCCATACTATGCCTAGTTGCTTTGGCACCTAGGCACCTCGTGTTAATCCCATACTTAGAATATTTTTTGTGAAGTTTCAGGTTCAAGAGAAGTTCCAAAGAAGAAAGAGACAACATGTACAAAAAGTTTACTTCATTAAGGGTAAACGAAAGATTACATCGTCATCATCAAGAAAAAGGAAAAAAAGAAAAGAAGTTCTTTCAAACCAAGCCCAGAGGCTCGACACTTTACATGTGTACAAGGGGGGGGGGGGAGGGGTCCGAGAAAAGAGTCAAAGGTAAAATTAGACATCTTGGGGCTCCTCATCCCCATCATCAGCTACATCGGTAACTTCGTCCTTGGCAGCATCTCCTTCAATGGCATCCTCTCTAGCATTGTCCTCATCGGCTTCGACCTTAGCTCCCTCACCAGCTTTATCTTCCTCATCCCCGAAATCTGGCTCCAAATCAACTTGATCTAACATCTCGTTGGTACAGGCCAAGGACTTGATGAACGTAAGGTTGAGCTCGGGGTACATTGACCACATCAACATCCAGTAGAGTTTGAAGCCCTAACAGAAAGCAGTAGTGCCAAACTCCTCTCTGCTGCAAGTAGCATGGTGAGACTTTAAACTCCTCGACTACCTAGGCCTTAGAAGCTTGGACCTCATCAAGAAACTTGGCTTCGCATTCAGCGAGGTGAGCATCTTTCTCTTAAAGCTCCTTCTTGAGCTTCTCAACGTGAAGCTCCAGCTCGCCATTGCGGTTCCTCTCGTTCATTAACTCATCTTTCAACTGGCTGATGAAACCCACAGCTCGCTCCACCCAAGATTGATACTCGCCCGATACTGCTTCGACAATTTTAGCCCTCTCTAGATGCTGCTCAAACTGCTTGACAAGGAAGTGAACCATGGTGTTCGTCTACAAAAGAAAGCATAAGCTAAGCACAAAGGCACAACTCAAGAATAACACAATGAGGAAGTTGGAAGATTACCATCATGAGGAAACACATAGATTTGGCATCGAGCTCGGTAAACCACATCTCAAAAAGGTCAAGAACCTCCTTAGAGAAGATGGCCTCCTTGCTCTTGGTCAAGGCAGTCCTGAAGTCCATGATGGTCTGCCTCTCCTCAGGAGCGTCCTCAGATGTTGGGGACTTAGGTTGTAGAGGGTGCGCCTTGAACATTTGGACACCTTGGTCTCCTGTAAAGGCCTCTCTACCTAATCTTTCCCAGCCAGGTTGACCACTGGGACTGACTCAATAGCAGCCGATGCAACGGGTTCAAGAGATAATGCCCGAGGTGCATCCTTGTGGGATACCTTTCTCTTCTTCCTCTTCCTCATGCTCTGAAGGAACCCTAAATTTGGAACGCTCAACATGTCTCTTGCACAAGAAGCTCAAGAGTTAGTTAAATTTAAACAAGTAGAGAAAACAAACACCCGAACCTGAAATGATAACCTACTTGGAGGACTCAACCCGACTTAGATTAGCTTCTCCTCAACCAAGAAATCATTCGACATTAGTTGGCGGTCCACCAAGTTTCACACTCTAGCCTACAACTTCTCACTTAGTTTCCTCCCTGACGTCTTTCACTCCCTTTCTCTAGTGTGTCGGGAAGGGCCACCCACTAGCCAATGTAAGGAAGAAGTACTTACTCTTTTGGGCTGGGACTTTAGAAGGGAACCCCTGCAAAAGCTTGTACCTAGGCCGGTAAGACAGATAAAAACTAACCTTGCCTAGGGTGTTAGCAGGGTTTTGCTTGATCTAACAGACGTTGACAAAGGTTTTGATGTCTAGAGGGAGGCTAGTGTAAAAGAAAAGGGAAATTGTATCGACCAGGATACAGATAGAGTTCAGATGCAATTGATCAAGGATAACATTGTGGTAGTTTAGAACCTCATGAATGAAAGGGTGAAGCAAAAACCGGAAACTTGCCTTTAGAGCCTCCTCGAAGACTATGACCTCGTTCTCCTCATGTTCCCAAGGAAATGCCTCGAGAGCAAGAGAGTTGTCGAATGGGTCAGGGATTCTATAGCGGGTTGCCAAACCATAGACATCGTCGGTAGATAGCTCAATTGGACCAAAGTGGTCTGGGATCTTGGGCCTAGATGGCCGGGGAAGATGAAGCCCCTTGATGGGAGCCTTGTTGGTCTTGGACCAAGGCCCCCTCCTTGGCCTAACTAGGCTGCACCCTCTCCTCATGACTCACCTAAAGGAAGAAACAACCGACCTCGCCCACTAGATTGATGACATCAACAACAACGTGCTTTGTGAACTCAAAACGCACTAGAGCTCAGAAAGGGACAAAGGAAATTGATCCCCAAAGGCCCTATTTATATCCTCCTTAACCGACCATGGATGGTCTAGATCGAATAGATCTGATGGCTACCAGGGGTGTGATTGTTCGTATTCCGAAGCAGAAATCAATTGAACGCATTTTATACATTTGCAGAGCTTAATGTTCGCGTGACGTCCGTGCGTGCCCGAGACAAACCTTGCCCCCTAAGGTTGAGCTAGTTGAGTTGATCAGGTCTAAACTGTGGTTGGACCATGGCTAATCAAAGACCGGTCCAAATCCATTCAGCTCATTGATACTCCCACCCCGAGTTGACTACGTTGGGCTCAGGAGTGGGGGCAATCGATGAGGGATAATTTGGCCCGTCCAGTGATGTGATGATACGCGGAGCGACAGAATGATATGGCACCTCGAGTCACCCAACTAGACCAAGGCTTGAGCAACTTACTACATCCACCGACCTTTTGAGGTGCCACATAGCCTCCTTCTAGAAGCAAGCTAGTTGTCTCCAATCTCCTCGGGATCACGGCGTACATCAAAGGATCTTATCTTCACCAACCCGATTTGGATAGACCTGGATAAACCTTATCAACTTATTCGGAGTCCATCATTGGTTGCGAAGCTAACTCCAGGTTAGATGAGCCGGTGATCTCGAACATGCATCGTAAGACTCATGGAAGCTTGCCTATATAAAGGCTTTGCCTCCAACCTCACAAAGGTACACGCAATTAGCTCTCACATTCTCTTGCTCTCAAGCTATCAGCTCTCTATAAACCTCCATCGCTAACTTAAGCATTGGAGTGCCCACACTAGGTAAAGCACCCCAGAACACTCTGATTCTCTTGTCTTCCAGCTGAACCTGATGACATAGCTAGCCAGACGTCCAAGTTGTCTTCCAATAGGGAGCGTTCAGACTGCGCATCATCATTTTTAATTATTATTATTTATTTATGACATCAAATATTGACACATTTGACCTAAAAGTTGAACTATTGACCTAGACCAAATAGGAAATCAATTTCTTTTTTTTTTGTTGGTTTCAAATTTTGTATTTCATTTGCATTATCAATGAAAATAATTTTTGTTTATAACACTTTTTCTTTAATATGATTAATATAAAATATTAGAGAAATGACCCATTTTTCTACATCTTTTGTTTAACTATGACATCATGGATTCACCCAATTGGCCTAGATGGTTGAATTGGCTAACCCACTACTAGGATGGAAGAATGGTTTCGATTTTTTTTTCTTTTGTTAATTTGAAAAAAAAGGTAAATTACTAAAACCTCCCCTAAATTTTATAATCGTTGTTGAAATCTCTCCTAAAGTTTGGTGATTGCAATGCCTCCCTTGAATTTTCTAATATAGTTGCAAGTAGACCCCCCTCTCTTAGAATCCTCTAACAAGTGGCACACAAATGTCCAAAATACCCATGTAGTTATTATTGAGGCTAGTTTTTGCATAACAAACAATACAAATTTTAAACAACAAAAAAAGATTAAAATTGCAACTTTACCTTTGAAGGATTCACATGAAAGGAAAATTTATAAAATAAATTAGTTTTAGAAAAGATTGGAAGGGTTGGGGGTATTGATTGATATGAAGGGAAAACTTGGCAAATAAACATTTTAGTCAAAGTAACTACATGGTTATTTTAGACATTTTCATGCCTCTTGTTAGAGGATTATAAGAGAAAGGTTATACTTGCAACTATGTTAAAGTTTAAGAGAGGTGATTGCAATTACAAACTTCAGGGGAGGTTTTCAGCAATGGTTAGAAACTTCAGGGAATGTTTTAGTGTTTTACACTTTAAAAACATGGGTTTCATATTCTTAAAAATTATTTTTGTATTTGATAAAGATCTAATTATTAGAATTATTAAATAAAAATACCTCAAATACAATCTTTAATTTGAGAGAATGTGAGTTAATACCTTAAATATAAGACATAATGAAAGGGAATTAAATAAGGTGAAAATTATAAATGATATAACATTATTATCTCTTAGAATTAAAGAGGGACTAAGTTCAAAAATAGGGGTACTTTAGTAAAGTTCTACACCCTCATTGGTACTTTTAATAGTATAAATAAATATACTATATGTATATTTTTATGTATGTGTGTATGTATAAAATAAAAGTATACACAAAAAATTCCGAATTCATGTGGAAATTTTAAATTACAATAAAATTATTATTATTAATTTTTTATTCTATTTCCATCATAAATAAAAATATATTTTATTTTAACAATTATTTTTATTTAATATGATGAATACATAACATTAGCAATGTTCCCAAATGTTTTAGACAAAATTCTGTACTTTTTCATTTTTTGTGTTTTATCTTTTTTTAATTATTTATTATTCAATTATGACACCATGAGTTTATTTGAAAGCTGGATAATTGACCCACCATCTAGGTAACAAAATAGATTTGCTTTTAGATCAATTTTAAATTATATATTTCATGTACATTATATAAATAATTTTTACTTATTAAACTTATTCTTTGTTTGATATAATTAATATATTAGAGATGTATACAATTCTTTTATAATTTTTATATTATTTTGATTATTTGTAATTTTTTTTACTTTTTAAAGATTTATTATTTATCATAATTATTATTGTTTAATATGTCTAATATGTAATATTAAAATCGTTCCTAAATTTTTCTATAATTTCTATATTTTTTGAATTTTTATCTATTTTTGAATTTTTTATTATTTAATTGTGGCAACATGAGGTGGCCCATTTAACCCAAAATGGTTTAATTCTTACCACCACCTATATGAAAACATTAGTTTTTCCATGTAGATTTTAAAAGTATAAGTTTTTTATTGGAATTATTAATTTGTTATGTATGGATTTAATTAGTGGAATTTAGTGATGAGAATAAATAAAAATGCTTTAAATATATGATTCAATGAGGGTGAATGGGAGTTAATACCTTAAATGTGAGATTTAATGAGGGAATCTAATGCATTGAATAATAGTATTCAATTTACATTTTTACCCTCACAATAAAAGGACCATATTTCAAAAAAGGGGGTATTTTAGTCAAGAAAAATTCCAAAAATTTTAGAGGCTATTCATACTTTTCATAGTATATATATATATAACATGGTCCACATCACTTTGCTTCTCATTGCTCCATTACCCCAACCCTGCGTTCCCCTTGACTCTCTCCTCTTCCCCTTCCCATCACTCCCAATTTGCCATCTCAGCACATTCTCTCTTCATTCCTCTCCCTTCCCTTTGGGTTCTCTCTCTCTCTCTCTCTCTCTCTTCTACAATTTACAACTCTCACTTTCTATAACAACCTAATTTCTCTCCTTAATTAGCTCAATATATGTTTGATTTAGTTTTCCAAATCAAACAATATTTATATCTATAGATGTGATTTCAAGCAAAGATAGGGGAATTAGGGAAATTTGATTTTTCCTATATATTCATGTCATCCTCCATTATGGATTATTGTTCAATAATCAATAATCTATTCCATTATTGTTCAATAATTCATTAGTTATGAAAATTATTAAAATTTTTTGGAATATATTCTACCAAAATTATGAAATAATTATTTCATAAATAATCAATTATTTAACAAACATTAAATAATTTAATAATCTACCAAAAATTAATAAACAATCCATTATTAAATAAGTTTACAAAATTTCAATGTTTAGCGTAATTTACATTAGTCATTATAATTTAATAAAATTTCATTAAATTTTTACAATAATAATTTATTGATAAAAGATATTACTAATTAGCATAATTTACTAATTTCT
The DNA here is from genome assembly GCF_055504915.1 of Nelumbo nucifera. Lineage (NCBI taxonomy): Eukaryota > Viridiplantae > Streptophyta > Magnoliopsida > Proteales > Nelumbonaceae > Nelumbo > Nelumbo nucifera. The sequence continues at coordinate 70,763,187 of NC_142653.1, forward strand.
ATAAAATCAATAATTATAGTTAAAAATAATCAAATAATTCAGGGAAACTCTTTAGCAATTAATCTATGAAAAAACATTCTCCAAAACTATTTAAATAATAATCCATTATTATTATTCAACTAAATAATTATTAAAAAAAATAGGAAAACTAAATTAGGAAATTAATCTATTAGAAATTGTTTCATAATTATTTAAATAACAACCCATTATTATTATTTCAATAAATAACTATTAAATCATTTAGGAAAATTATTAAGTCCATCCGCACTGATCTAGACCACTTGGTTGACTTCGATTATACTTGGTTTTACCTTAATTAACAACAAATGATTTACTTTTAATTAAAAATAAAGTGATTTACCATAATTATATTTACCTTGATTAATAGTAAATAATTTACATTAATTTATTGTTACTGTCAATAATTAATTTACTATACATTATTACTAGTCAATGGTAATTTCAATATTTTTTTGAAAATTATCATAAAATATTGTAATTTATTGTTATTTAATTTACTATTAGTTAATTAGTTTTAGAAAAATTATTAGAGATGTAGGGATGACAAATTTCCCTGAAAATTTGGGGCCCTTCCCCGCCCTGCCCTGGACAGGGCAAGTTTTCTCAAATCTTAAATGAGGATGGAGTAGAGACGGAATAGGGACAGGGAAAATATTTTTCCCCAAATTAGGGATGGGGTTTGCATATAATTCCCTGAACCCGATGGTAGATTAGTAAATTATTTGTACATTTAATATTTATTTTTAAAATATCTCTATGTTTTCCTCATAGGATCCCATAATTTCATTTAAAAAATACCCCCAAATTGTCATAATCCAATTTCTCAAATACCCCCAAATTCCCATAACCCTATTTGTAAAATATCCATAAATTAGATTGTTTTTTAGTTGGTTGGCTCAGGGTGAGGAAAATTTGGGGGTTCCCCATCCCTGATGGAGAATGAGTGCCTTGCCCCGAACCTGGTGGGGTAGAGTGTCTTGACATACAGGGACAAGGGACAAGGGACAAGGAGGGGGGCGCCTCATCCCATGCATTGCACGGGCCTCGCTAGTATTATATATTTGTACACATATACATACAAATTGCATACATATTTACATATATACATATTTGTACAAATGCATACATACATGTATAATTTTAGAGCCCATTCATTGACCAACCTAAACCCGACCCAAGCCAGAGCCCAACCCGAGTGCATCAAATTACAATTCGGGCTAGGCTCGGGTTGGGAAGGTCTAGCTTGACTTTGGGCTTAGGCCTTAAGCCCAAATTTTAGGGTTGGGCTTGGTTTGACCATAAACCTAGCCCAACCTGCCGACTTGCACCCGTACTTCACAGTAGGGGTGAGCAAATGGGTAGGTTCTACCCGAAACTGAATGGAACCGATCTCAAACCAGCCTTGAACCAACCCTACCCAATCTGTTAGAGGGTAGATTTGGTTCCAAATTCCTGGAACCAACCCCTACCCAGGTCGGTTCTTGGGTCTAAGGGTTTACCATACCCAAACCAACTCGATGAGGCAAAGCAATGAGATTAAAAAATGGTTGAGTAATGAGATTACCATACCCGAACCAAACGGAAAACACACAAATGAGGCAGAGCAATGAGATTAAAAAATCTAAGCAATCAAAACTGGTAAGAAAGCAATTTCAAGAAAAATGGCAGGGTAATTGAGTAGTAAGGCTTTGTAACAAATAAACAAGCTTAAACTATTGAAAAAAAAAAGAAATATACAATAGAAAGTATCTACATTAGAGAAGTAAAGGGACTAAATTCAAAAGAGGAATACTAGATGAAGTATGCCGAAATGGTGAGAGATAGGGATTAAGTGGGTTATTCCTATAAACATGTAAGAGAAGTTAAATAGTAGAACCTAGGTGGGAGGGACAAAAACGGTTTGAATAGATCAATTGAACTTTTATTGTTAATGCATGGTTACCTTGAGTAGAGAATGACTAATTTACCTAATATGCAAATGCTAAAGATGCCGGTTAGGTGAATGCAATGAGCCTAGTTGCTAATCTAAATTGATATTTAGGGGGAATGGTGGGTGTTACTAAATTTTAAAATCAAATTGGTCCTATTTAGTTATTTGCCTATACTAATGCACTATGGAAGGTTACCTAAAACTATACATACACCTATAGATTCCAATGCATCCTACGATGTTAAACATGGAAAGGAGGGCATGAAAATAGGATAGTATCGATGTGAGAGATGAGAGCTAAGGGATGAATGAATTAAATGACGAGTGAAAAAAAAAAAAGAAAAGAAAAGACAAATGATGTATTTTTAATTAGTATCCTACCTATTTGAGAAAGGATGATATAAAAAAAAAAAAAAAAAAACGAATTAAAGGAGAGATGTACTAATCAAAGAAAAAGATAACCTATATAATTAAGAAGTAAAGAAAAAACACTATTATATTACCTATATTATCAAAAAAGACAGTCCTAAAATTAATTGAGGATAGTCGCTTGAAAAGATGGGATGTTAACCTACCTTTTGGAAGACTTATTGCACATTGAAATCACTTTACACATTCTCTTTTACGTAGCTGCTGAATCCCTAATCCGTAATTCGAACTTCGGTTGTTGCCCTTACAAAATACCTCTTGAGAAACTTGGACTCTTTAAGAGATTCTTTATTTTGTAAATTTATTCTGAATTGGTATTGCTTCAAGAATGCTTTAAGCTTTTCTTCTTGAATTGAAGCATGACTTAAGGCTGTTCTTTGGCTTCAAAATGATATGGGGGATTCTAGGGACGTTGGAGAGTGAGTGGGGGAGTTTTTGAATGTGAATGGGGTATTCTCTATACTAGTAAGTGTAGGATAATCTCTCTAGGCTTCCTTCTGTGTTTAGAATGTGAGAAAGAGGGGGAGGGGGGTATTTATAGATTTTTGAGAGGGGAGGGCTGAGATAGGAGATAAGGGAGATCAATGGCTGAGGTTTAAAGGGTTTTTGGAGGGAGATTGATTGAGAAAATGGTCTGTCAAGACAGTTTTGGGAGAGATCCTCTCAATTAATCAAGATAAAGTAGAAGATTTCACCAATTTACCTAAATTGAACATTCCAAGTTTAGGTGATTGGCTTGATTGATTGGAGGTTCCTAATTGGTCAAATTTTGGAGTTTTAAAATTCTTCTAGAGGCTGAGAGGAATTTTTGGTCATGGGATGCCTAAAGCTCGAAGTTGCAATGAAGGGGATTCCAAACGGAGGGCCTAAATCGAATATAGCTTTAGGTCTCAAGATGAAGGGGCTAACAGTGTTAGAATTGAACGATCTTGGTACCGTTGGACTCGGGATTTCGAGCTTCATCCATCTAGAAGGTTGGATTTCATATTTCATGAGGCATAGGTTTAGGATCAAAGATGATCCCAATCAGACGAATAGAATTGGTTCTGACTTCGGGTCTTTGAGATGAAGGGGTAAACGGTGTCGGATTTGGGTGATCTTGGTGTCGTCAGATTTGGATTTTCAGGTTCTACATACCTGTGGTTTTGAATTTCTAATTTGATGTGAAATGAGGTTTATGATCAAAATGATATCAATCGAACAATCATAATCGGTTCCAATTTCGGGTGTTAAGATGAACGGGTAAACGATATTGGATTTGGGTGATCTTGGTGTTGTTGGATTTGGATTTTTGGGATCTATGTACCTATAATTTTGGATTTCTAATTTAATATGAAATGAGCTTTAGGATCAAAATGATCCCGATCGGACGATTAGAATCGGTTCCATCTTTGGGTGTTAAGATAAAAGGGGTAAACGGTGTTGGATTTGGGTGATCTTGGTGTCATTGGATCTAGATTTCTGGGCTCTACGTACCTATGGTTTGGATTTATGATTTGATGTGAAATGAGGATTAGGTTCAAAATGACTCTGATCGGACGATTGGAATTGGTTCCACCTTTGGGTCTAAAGATGAAGGGGTAAAGGGTGTCGGATTTGGGTGGTCTTGATGTCATCGGATTCAGATTTTTGGGCTCTACGTACCTACGGTCTTAGATCCTCGAGGCTCTAACTTTTATAAAATTCCCAAAATGCTCCTAGGTTGGCTAAGAGGTTGGCTAAAGCATGCTTGAAGCTAAAAGTACTGTAGAAAGACTGAAGAGTGCAAAAATGGGGTGTCTACAAGTGGAACTGGCCTTCGAATTGAGCTTGCCTTGAAATAAACTCCAAAATATTTTTAAAGATGTAAAGATTTGAACTCAAGCACTCATTGTTACAAAAACCACGGTCTCACTTGACCATTGAGTTACTTGAGTAATTTTATCATTTGTTTCCATATTAATATTTGAATGTGTATAATAAATAATGTAAAGGGTAAGTTTTACAAAATTTAAATTATAATATGACATTTGAACCATATGTTAATATATTATAATAATGTACATATTTACTCAATTTAATCAATAAACATAATATATGTTTTAAATTATATATTATCATTATTGAAAATCAACTTTTTAAAGGACATGTTTCATCCTTTTAATAGGGAGAGTAAACAAAAACAGGTTCCATGGGTAGACCCTACAACCACTAAGGCCAAAACCAACCCTAGAATCGATCTTCATAGGGTAACTGGGTAAATCCGATTCCAAAAGCCTGGAACCGACTTGTAAAAGGTAGGTTCTAGGTTCTGCCATGGAACCGAACCAAACCCACCCATGTTCACTCCTACTTCACAGCATAGTCGTGCATTGGGTAAATTTTCCCGAATGATAAAATTAAGTAGGAGAGATGTTCTCAATGCACAACTGAAGATCATGTGAGGTTGGTGTGAGTCGCGCTCGTGAAAAGCAAATCCAAATTCAAATAAATTAATGTCATCTTTCTTAAAATGGTGTGGCAGATTGTTATTAGCTGGTGTAGAAAAATTTGGGCACAGGACCAACCATGGAGACATTGTGAACTCCTTCGTGGGCCAGGCCGGGGCCATGAAACGGAGAAGTGGATAGAACTAGACCAGTTCATGGGCTAGGCCAGGCTTTGTATATGTATTAACAGAATACATTCAGGCCCAAGCCCAAGCCAAGCCCGACCATCGGGCCTAGGTCTTGAGCCCGAGCCCGGCCTTCATATAAAACCCAAAGCTTAGGCCCAAGCCTGAATTTGGGGTTTGGAAAAAAATAATAAATATCTCACTATTACTTGAAAAAAAAGAGAAGAACAAAGAAAAATATTATATATATTTTTATTAAATAAAATATATTTTTATTATTTAATATATAATATCAAATCAGGCCCGATGCTTTAGGCCCAAACCCAACTTATAACAGATAGGATCGGGCCTGCCCGTTGAACTACCTGGCCCACGAACAGGTATAGATAGAACTCCCTTGTTGATTTGTTTAATGCTAAAATTTAACAACAAACGAAAAAGAAAACAAGGTCCTGGCAGCGACAAAAAGAAATTGTTCTAACCCACCTGGGATTACGTTAAAGACGGCACTAAACAAGGAAGAGGTGTGCTGACGTAGAGATTAGAAGCGTCAAGATTGAGAATACTGAATGCTTCATAATTTTTCTGTGTATCAACATGACATCAATTATTGAACATTGAAGCGAAAAAGAAAACATGGCATTAATATTTAGAAACGTAAAGATTTAGTATACATAATATGTTATTAAAAACAGGTAACAATAATTTAATCTTTGTTGAGATAAAACAATAATTTAATCTTGAGATTACTTTCTTTTAATGGTTTTATGTCTTCGATAAAAAGCATCCAACTCTTCAAATACAAAAAATTGTAAAAATTCAACTAATTGAGAGCTGGCTGGTTGGTGTATTAGCTGGTTTGTTTCAGTATTGACTTGGAAAAATGGGTCAAGGGGAAAGTTATTAATGGTGGTGCGTCTTACTTCATTCTCCAATCAATTCCTAAATTTTTTTTCCTATCTATATCTACTCTCTCTCTCTCTCTCTCTCTCTCTTTTAAATATTCGATATTAATTAATAAATAGTTAAATGCACTTAGTAAATTACAAATAATTAATAAATATTATTATTAATTAACTCATCACGACTTTTAAAGTATTTTAGGTAAATAATGTTATATTCATGTTAATTAATAATATTTTATAGAAATTGAAAAATCGATAACTAATTTCTATAAAATTGAGAATTATATTTAACAATTATCAAAAAGTATAAAATTTTAGTTATTGCTATTATTACAGTTAATGCAGATGGGGGAATAAAATATTATGATGTTGGAAAATGAAACTATTAATTAATTTATATTGGAAAATAAAAGATAAATTAGTGTAATTTTGACATTAAACTACCTAAAAATAAATATTTAACAATAATTTAAATAATTTTCAATAAATCTCTATAATTACACAAATGTAATAAACTTTTCAAACAATTTCATAAAACTATATTTTCATAAAATAACATTTTGGGAATTAAATATATGAATTTATTGAAAGTTTATTTAAAATGCATTTTATAATTATTGAAAATTATTGGAATATTTTGGAAATTTTAGTAAAATTTATTTCATTTGATAGATTTTGGAAAACTATTGGAAAATTATGTAATTTTCATTGAAAATCATTTATTAAAGATAAATGAGTATGGGAAAAGGAAAACTATAATTTGAACCAATAATTACACAAATTAACAAGATAAATCAGTATAACATTGGAAAAAGGAAATTATTGGTTAGTTTATTTTAGAAAAATATAAGATAAATTAGTGTAATTCTATAAGTGAACCATTTAAAAAGAAAATAAATTATTTAATAACAATTTAAAAATGAATTTGAATGCATTTTAAAATTACACAAATGTAACAAATTTTCTAGAATTTTCATAAAATTACATATTTGAAAATTTAAAACAATTTAGTGTACTTTTAGAAATTTACAATATAGTTGATACTTAATATATCTTTTAGATCATTTTTGTCATCAAATTGAATATTGGGTTTGATAGGGAGTGGGTGTCTTGCCTTGAACCAGCTCGATACTAGGGATGGGGCGGGGAGAATTCGAGGATTCCCCATCCTTGATGAAGCTTGCTTGACACTAAGGATGAGGCGGGGATATTTGAGGATTCCTTGTCCCTAACAGAGAGTGGGTGACTTACCTTGAACCTACTTGACACTAGGGACAGGGGTGGGGATGGGGTAGAGTGTCTTGACTACAGGGCCGGGATAGGGATGGGATGCCCCCGTTGCCATTCCTATATAATTGTTAATTATTAGTGAAATTAATAAAAATGTTAGCTTTTGTAGTTATTCTTATTTATTTAAAGTCAATCAAAATTACATTTAAAAATTCTGAAAATAATGACAATTATTAAAATTATTACAAATGATTAATAAAATTAAATTTATTAAAAAATATTTGTTCATATTAAATTAACAATAATTATATTAAATGTAAAATGTAATTATTAAAATTTTAAATATTAGCAATAACTTGGAATACTTTTCGTTAATTAACATCAAATTTTGATTATTAATTTATCAATTAATTATTAGTAAATAAAATTATTCAGCCTTTTAGATTTTCCCATGCATCACACGAGTCCCCACTAGTATATAATAAAATTGGACAGTCCATTGTCAACATGTCACTCCTTTAAGAGGAGCTATTTATCTATTTTCTTAATTTTTTGCATTTTTCTTTTTTTTGTTTTAAAATATAAAAAAGTAATCATTGTCTATTTTGATTAGATCAATAAAGCTTTACACTATTATAAAGAGAAAGAGAGTGAATGAGTGAGTGATTGACCTTTGAGTTTTCCGAGTCCTCTTATTTTAATGAATGCTATTAATACATTTGAAAAAGACATTTAAGAGAGAGAGAGTGTGTGTGCGGGAATAGTAATACAACATAATAAAATAAAATATTAATAAATCAAATAGTATAAAACAAACATAAAACAACAAAAATTAAAACATGATTTTAAAAAGTTATTAATTTAAAAATCCACTAAACTTCCACTCAAAACTAATATATGTATAATAAAATAAAATTAAAGGGTCAATGTCAGCATGTCTCTCCTTTTAGAGAAGCTATTTATCTATTTTCCCATATTTTTTGCTTTCTTCCTATCTTTTTTGTTTTAAAATATAAAAAAGTAATCATTGCCTATTTTCATTAGATCAATAAAGCTATACAATATTATAAAGAAAGAGAGAGAGAGAGAGAGAGAGAGAGAGAGTAGGAATAGTAATACGACATAATAAAGTAAAATAGTTATAAATCAAATAATATAAGTAGGTTGAGGTTAAACAATCAAACATAAAACAATAAAAATAAAAATATTACTTAAAGAAAAATTATTAATTTAAAAAATCCACTAAACTTCCACTTAAAACTAATAAATATTAACAAAACTTAGTAAAAATTAAAAATATTTCAATTCCACTTAAAATTTAAAAAACACTAATAAAAATAATAAATTTAAATGCAAAAAATATTAATTGATAGTCTTAATAATATTATGATTTAAACATGGGTCTGATATAATGCAAATAGAACCCATGTTCTAATATTGTATTTTGTTTTGTTTACTCTTTTTATTTTATCAGATAACTTTGTACTAATGCATTTTTAAGTAATTAATATTAATATTATTACAATTAATATTTTTTAGGAGTTAAGATCTTTATGATGCATAGTGCCTATACTACACAAGAGACTTATAAATTTTAGTGAAAATTTAAAATGTAGAACCCATTTTATCACTCAGACAAAGAAGACAAGTTAAATAGGTCTATATTGACCAATTTTTGGAAACATATCTAGGGTATATAATAATAATAATAATAATAATAATAATAATAATAATAATAATAATAATAATAAATAATAATAATAATAATCTATATAATTTAAAACTTAATAACTATAATTAATAAAAATTACTAAAGTTAATAAAATTATTAAAATTTAACAAATTTTTATCTAGAAACTATTAAAAGTTAAGAAATTAATAAAGATTAGTAGTTCATAAATTAAAAAACTAAAATACAATTTAAATCTATTTGAATATAATTAAACAATTAATAATAAAAAGTTAGGATAATTTAAAATTAATAATAAAAAGTAAACAATTATAAAAAATAATAAAATAAACTATTTGCATTCCATATAAAAATTAATTATGTCGTAAGATTCCTATTTATGGTTGACCATTTATAATTTAGCCCAACCTTGAGTTCAAGCAAATAATGCAGGTAGTAGGGTTGTAAAATTAATAAAAATTAGTATTGATAGGATAATTAAAATTAATAATAAAAAGTAACAAATCATTAATAACTTAGCCTAACTTGATTAGATTTATAAATTTCCATGCTTAAACAACTTTTTTTATTAATTTTTGAGTTAGATCTAGCTCTAAGATGCACCAAGCTCACACGTAACGTGGGTAGTAGGGTTGTAAACGGAATAGATTCAAATCAAATCGAGCTACATCCACATCAAGATCTGATTATGAAATTTTTAAATTTGCATTCACATCTGATTATTATTATTACGATGAATTTTGAAATTTAAAGTATATATGCATATATTAATATCTATGTGCATACAATAACTTTATTACATATACAAAACAATAATTTTTTATTAGACATGGATTTTAATCAAATTGGATGGGGTTAAATCCATATCCAATCGAATTACTAATCGGATGTAGTTCTAACATCCAAATCTATGAAATCTAGGATAACCGGATTCAAAATCTAATTGAGTATCAAACTTTCAAACCATAATGATGGCCCTAGAATAGGGCCCAAGCTAAACAATCCGTAATATGCTCAACATGGAAGTTATATGCCCATACTATAAATATTATTATATCATATTTAGATAAATTTTATATTAATATATATAAAAATGTAAAGATATTTTTTAATTTATAAAAAGAATCATAGATTTATAATTAACACGAGCAAGCCTATAGGCCTAGACAAATATTATTACACTTAAAGTGTGGGTTGGGCTAGGACCAAGGTTTACAAATTCGATACAATACGCTCGATGCGGGGTGTATCATATCGTATCTTTGAAAAACCGATACAGGATATGCATGGAAATCAGACGTTTTATCTTTTTTCATGCGTACCGGACCCGTATCGGGGGCATATCGGTAGCATATCGACGAAAACGATACGCCAAAAAACTAAAAAAAAAATTAAGGGGAAAGCAATCTTCTTTTCCCCGAAATAAGCCTTCCTTCACCCCCAAATTACTCTAAAACTCCAAATTTCATTCCTAGAGTGCTAGATTTGCAAGAGTTTTCAAGAAACAAGTGTGAATCGTTAATTTTTTTAAGGAATTTTCAAATTTTGAAAAAAATTGGCAAAAATAGGTACTTTTTTAAATCTTTTATAATATCTTGTGATTTCTTTTTTTATTGAATGTTTAAATTTATGCTGATCTACATTTCTTACATTCAAAATCACAATTTTTTTTTGTGTTATCATAGATTTATGGAAATTTCATGAAGATATTTGGGGAAAATATAAATTAACAAAAAATTTAAAAATGTATTTTTTTTTCTCTACCTATAAAGACTAAATATGTTTTAGATCTATGGATCTATCTATCATATCCATAGAGTAATTGAAATTTCTTTAATATTTTTTTTACTTTTTTATATTTTTAGATTTAAAAAATAAATAATAATTAATTATATTTTATCATTTGATCACAACAATTGGATATATTATAATTCTATGAATGATCTATCATATTCATAGATCAATTGAAATTTCTTCTTCAATAATTATTTTTTTATTTTTTAAATTATATTTTATCATTTGATCATAGTGATTGAATATATCATAATTCTATGGATGATCTATCATATCCACAAAGCAATTGAAATTTCTTCTCTAATAACTATTTTTTGAATATATTATATAATGTTTATTTGTATTTTATAATTTTTGGAAATGAATAATAAAATAAATAATTATTAATTATATTTTCACATAGAAGATGTGCCAATGCATGTTTTATAGTTGGATAGGAGAGTTGGACTTTTCTCATACCATAAGACATTAAAACTTAAGAATTATAATTATAAATTATAGTTAAGCATAGGATTTTTACTGAAATTATAATTAGATATGTCATTTATTCATAAAACCACTAAAATATATTAATTTAATGTATATACACCTCAATGAGGTCTTATATTTAGTGTTGTTGATGTATTTTTATAATTTATTAAAGTATTTATAGTGTTTCCAAGCGTATCTATGCGTATCCTAGTTTTTCTACAATACACATGCGTATCCAAGGTATATCCTAATACGTCTCTTAAAATTGCCTTTCCGATACACTTGGTGTTTCCGATACTTTGAACCTTGGCTAGGACAGGCAACTTTAAAAACTACTAATTTTAGCTCAAGATTTATAATTTTTTGGTTCATTGGGCTACACAATGGGGCCATCTTTCATAACTATTTTAGCTTCAATATTATTTAAAAATAGTTTAAAAAACTCAAAAAATGAGGATCAATCCAAGCCTAATCCAAAGTCTTAAACCTTAAGTTTGGATTTAGATGAATTTAATTATGACCAAAATAGTTAACTATAGATTAATTTAATTATAACTATAGCTTAATTTTATATATTCATTATATCAATATTTTAAATATTTAAGTGATTTTACAAACAATTGAAATATTTAATCATTAATAAAGTAAAATAAATAAAATAAAACACTAACAAATAATATGAAAATAATTTCTTTATTAATTAATTAATAATAATTTATTTTTTATTACAAATACTAATATAATTAATTCAAATTACTAAATTATTAAATTAATAAAATATTTATATAATAAATTATTAAAATAAAAATTTAATTATTGAGGTTTTTATTGTTCATTCCACGGTTCCACCCAAACAAATCTTAGCCCATGAATCCTAAAAGAATGTATTATTTTGAGCAATAATACCTTCTTTCATTAATTATAAGTTTGGTTATTTTACTTTCCTTGTATATATCTGGATTATTCCTCTCTTGTGATTCGTGGCGATCCACCCCGCCAGGAAACCGTTTCCACCGACCTCTTACTCACGGATAGCTCGAGAACAAAATTTTCCTTCCTTACATTTTCGCCTCATAATCGGAGAGAGAAATCAAAATCTCGATTCATCGATCTCTCCAGATTTGCTGCCTTTTGTCCAGCGGGGATCGGGTTCACAATCGACTGAAATCAAAAGCTTGGAGTTGGAAGAGGGTACTCTTTACTCACGGACAGCGCGAGAACAAAATTTTCCACTTCCCCACATTTTCGCCTCATAATCGGAGAGAGAAATCAAAATCTCGAATCATAGATCTCTACAGATTTTCCGCCTTTGGTCTAGCGGGATCGTGTTCACAATCGACTGAAATCAAAAGCTTGGACTTGGAAGAGGCTACTACTCTCCATGAAAATTGCAGCGCTAGGTACTACGGAATTCCTTCGTGTTCTTATCATTTCCTGCTGTAAAATCTTTCTGTATTGTACCCGTTGATCTGCTCAGGATGAATCGTAGGTCTAGATCACGAAACTGCTTTATAAATATATATAGTCCCGAAAAGTCCGATTTTCAGCTTTCAAATGAGTTTCTTAGTTTTTTTTTTTTTCGTATTTTCGCTTCTATCGGTTTGAATATCAGTTTCTTCGTAAATTCTATGACAAGATTAGAACAAAAACCTGTTTATTAACTTTTTTTTTTTCTCGAGACTCAAGTTATTGAATTCCGTTTCCTTTATTTTTCTCAATAAACTGAGTCGAAATCTGAATGTTTTCAATGAAATCGAAATTAATTTGTTTCGGTAAATAGAAGAAACAGTTCTCTCATTTTATTTGTTACTTCGTTCAAAGTGATGGAAAGAATGGAAGAAGCAGCAAGGCAGACAGACCGCTAAAAGCATCTTCGGTTGTTATTATTCCAGGTCTTTCTCTCTCTCTCTCTACCCATATATTGAGCTTGGCTTCGGTGAGGGCAAAACCCATTCGAGAAGCCTTTATCTTCATTGTCTTGCACGGATAAGCGTCCCATGTTTATAATGTTTATATTTAAATTTAAAATCAATTAGAAAATTCAGGTCAGTATCTGAAAACAAAATTAGACAGACACCCGGCTGATCGACCTATCACGGTTGAACTGTGGGTCTCACCTAGGACCCAACTGTACTGAACATTGGCGTACACAATATGTTTTTGTCTCCAATTAATCTGCTCCCTTCTTTAACACCAGCTCCGGCTTCATAGAAAGCCAAAAACTATTCCTAGCATTAGCCTCTTTTTTTCTTTTCCTTTTAAGCTTTTTTTCAAGATGGTATCAGAACTTATTTGAACATATGATATAGTGTTTTATTCTCACAACCTTAATTAAATTTCAGCATAAGATATAGATGGGCCTGTATTTGTCTGCACTTCAAGTTCAATATAGGCTTTTGCTTCAAGGGACTTGTTAAAGAATAAAAAAACTATTCAGATATTTCACCTAAAAGTTTAAGTTGTTAGGTAAACTCCCTAAGTAAATTGTCATTCTCTTTATATGACTGGCATTACTCTAAATAGAAATTGGGAATTCTGAGCGAATCCCGTGAACCCTCCAAGCACATCACCCTATTCAAAATGAATCTTCCATAAATGTTCAAACTCCTTTAATGAAATGAATCTGGTTGAAGCAGATAAAAAATGACAAAAAAATTAAAGGGGTTTTATAGTTCAGTCCACCCTTAGAAATCTAGAGCTCTACTTTAGGGGTGGACTAAATCCTGACGGTGGATTGATGCTAAATTCATGGGCAAGATGCAGTTTATAAGGAGGTTATTAATAGATTAGGAGGGAGCTGTAAATCAGATTTCTGAGGGAGATTGCAGTCCAAAAATCCCAAAAATAAAAAGAATCCATTCATTTAAACTCCCTCCCATTTTCTCCTCTGAGCCATAACCATGTAGTACACCACCGGTGATTTCATTGCATAACCGGTGTCTGACGGCTGGAGTCCACCAGCGGTACTTATTACATTATCGCTCCCAAAAGCTCCTCCTTCAACGGATTCCAACACAAAGCCTTGTTGACAATCCCAAATCCCCTAACACTGCCTTCAAATTCTCCTCTGAGCCCTAACCATGTAGTACACCACCGGTGATTTCATTGCATAACCGGTGTCTGACGGCGTGGAGTCCACCAGCGTTACTTATTACATTATTGCTCCCGAAAGCTCCTCCTTCAACGGATTCCAACACAATGCCTTGTTGCCAATCCCAAATCCCGTAACATTGCCTTCAAATTCTGAAGAACCCCCACCTTGCAATATGAATGCTTAAAACCAAAAGATGGGTCATCTATGTCACACATGATTCATTGGAAAAATGATTGTTCTTGGCTGGGCAAAGCTACAAATTCCGACAAACATACTCTCCCAATCTTCATTCCAAAGCCATATTTTTCCACTCCAGTGGTGCTGCCGTTAACAATCTCTGTGAATAGGTTGAAGCTCTAAGGCCCATTCTTCCTTCCAGGAACCACCACCCCCAACACAACTGTTGGGTTCAGCTACTATAGCTAAGCCGAGTTGCCACAAATCTTTGAAACTTCTAATACCCTCTTCCCCTGCGAATTAAAGATCATTCCCCTCATCGAAAAAACAAAACAAAATACCCAGAAATCAAAGCTATCAAAAAAAAAAAAAAAAAACTAAATGAAGGTCCAAATTCATACAAAGGAGTAAGAAGATCAACACGCAAAGATGGATTTTAGATCTATTCAGTGATGATAGCTGCACAAGATGGTCCTAGAAATAATTGTGTCAGCCATTAAAACAAACTATCCTCATTTTAAAACCTGCGATAGTCCCTCAATAAAGCTTCAACACCACCTCTAGTTAGATGCATATGAAGGGATGGGAGATCCATCATATGGATAGCTGAACCCTTCAGGAAGGTTGAGCGAAATTTCAGAAATTTTTTCTATCTCCCATGTGGGAATCGCATTCCCTATTTTAGAAAACTGTATTTTCAATTATCAATCTTAAAACCAAACCGGACCAGATCTGAAACCAAAAAGTAGGAGAGGGATATACTTGATACGGAGTAACAGTAACTTCCAACGAAGGTGTTCACGTCTAAGGAGAAAACCAAATACTGCTCCCACTGAAAATGACACAGTGTGAGGTGGAGCAAAATCAGCAGGATGACTCTTCAACAAGAACCAAATTCTTCAGTAAGAATGTGATGGAGGGCAGATGGGCACGACTTCAGATTACCTTTTCTACCAAAAGTTAATATCAAGAACCTTTCTTGATAATTCCTACAAGTGGAGATCGAACTGATAGGGGTGGCAAGAGTAGGGAAAAGCAAAAGACAGATGCTATCAAAATATAAATTCTTCTCTCTGTGTAATCTGCGAACTGAGTATTGTGTTTTGGAGGTTCGCCCTGCTCCTCTATTTATAACCTTCAAAGAGTTCATCTCCTAATCCCTTTAGAAGTTTCCTAATCCAAATCTTGTATTTGGATCTGGACTCTTTTTAAGAGATAAGAATAATCCCTTATCTTATTTGCAGATAAAGATCATCATTCCTAATCAAATTAGGAGTTTTATGATTCAAATCTTTATTTGGATCTAGACTCTCTGAGTGGATAATGATAATCCTTTATCTTATCTACTGATCTAAATCCCAGAACCGCCCCTAATTAATCTTATTAAGCCAGTTCGAATTAGGCATTAGGCCCATTGAGTCTATGTGCTCACTTAACCTCCAAACTGCTGCCCAGTTGGCTATCTTTGTATGGCGTGGGACCCAAACATTGATCTACACATCAGCCACATGGGCCCAACAGTGAACCCCTGAGTCCATCACCATGGGCTCTTAATGGGCTCAACATTTACACTAAATGGTCGTTGGGTCAAGTCACCTTATAAAACTTAAGAACTGTGGGCAGATGCAAGATTAACCCATCAGGTATTACCCTCAATGGTTTTATACTTAACCTCTCAGCCCATAATGATCAAACACTGCCCGACAAGAGAGGAGCTCGCTCTCGGCCGCTAGGTATAGTGTTGCACTCTCTACTCACATGGATCTCGGGAATTAAAACATTTTGCAAACATTATGAAACCAATATATATATATATATATATTGATTTCAATGGTTGAAATCAATTACTGGCAGTTTAGGTTTCCATCAGAGAGAGTGCATCCCCGATCATTCACTTTGTCCGACAAAGGGGTTGATCCTGTCACTATGATCACCCACTCAGATGAATTCTTGAACTGTCCCAACATACCCAAGTTTTGACCCCCTTTAAGGATTTCACTGATTGGCATAACAAAGACAACCCAATCCGACACCTAGTGTAGTATCATAATCGAGTCTAGGGGTCATGTGTAACATTTTAGTTTTGCCCATCAATCTCCAAGGTCCAAGGCAACACTAGAATTTTGGTCCGGTTTAGGGTTTCAAGAAAACCCACACTGCATGTACCTTAGGTGTCACCCTAGAAGTTGAGACAAGTCACCCCAACTAACTTGGCAGCACATTAGTTTCAGTCTTGGCAAGAAAAATCCCCCTAGATCTATCCAACGGTTGTGAAAATTCTAAACTAACACGAGTTTCATAACTGTCCAGTTTAAGGGTATTATATAGAAACACAACATACTAACATGAATCAAATATGTACTTTATTCATTTAAATTAAATGTCATAATGTATATCATTTTGATTGGAGCTAAGGGCATACACTGTCTAATAGCTCCCACTTGCACTTAGGTCCAATCAGGTACAAGCCGGATTCCCAAACTTTTCACGTGTTTCTAGAACACTTTCTGTGTTAGTGGCTTAGTCAATGAGTCTACCACATTCTCCGCTGATGCTACCTTTTAATATCAATCTCTCATAGATCTAATGTTGTCACACAATAGTGGAATGGGTGATGTGTTGAATTCCAAATTCCAGAATAAACACGTTCATTCATTAGGCAGGCTCACTTACGGCAATGTGTTCGGCTTGGGTTGTGGACTATTATTCTTACTACTCAGGACCCCTATTTTCTGCTCTTCCAATTTATAACACACGATCATATCGTGAAGATATAACCAGATGTAGACTTTCTATTATCTGGATTTGACTAGAAATCGACATCAATATACCCCTAGATCTATAGTGAACTACCATCGAATACCAGACAAAATTCTTTTGTCTTTCGAAGGTATTTAATATGTTTTTCACAGTGGTCCAATGCTTCTATCTTGGGTTAGATTGGTATCTGCTTACCACACTCACTGCCTTAGAGATGTCAGGACGAATGCACAACATAGCATACATAATGCTCCCTAAGGCTGAGGCATAGAAAACCTCTTTTATGCCATCAATCTCTTCGGGAGTCTTGGGAGACATTCCCTTGGAGAGAGTGACTCTATGCCTGAAAGGAACATTTCCTTTCTTGGAATTCTCCATGTTGTATCTCTTGACTATTTTGTCAATGTAAACAGACTGTGATAATCCTATTATCCTCTTCGATATATCTTTATAGAGTCGAAGACCTAGTATGTTAGAGGCTTCTCCAAGATCTTTCATGGAAAATTGCTATGAAAGCCCCACTTTCACCGTAATTAACATTCCTACATCATTCAAAATGAGTAGAATGTCATCTACATACAAAACCAAGAACGTAACCTTATCCCCACTAGTTTTCCTATAAACACAGGGCTCATTCGGATTTTGCTCAAAATCAAACTGTTTGACGGTAGAGTCAAACCGGATGTTCCAACTCTTAAAAGCTTGCTTAAGTTCATGTATGGATCGATTAAGTTTACATACCATGTGTTATTGACCTATAGGTATGAAACCTTGCAGTTGCTGCATAAAGATATCTTCAATAAATCTCCATTTAGGAACGCAATTTTGGCATCCATTTGCCAAATCTCATAGTAATAGTATGCTGCTACAGCTAGCAGGATCCTAATGGATTTAAGCATGGCCACGAGCAAAAATGTTTCCTCATAATCGATTACCTCTTTCTGAGTGTACCTTTTCTCCACAAGACGAGCCTTGTAGGTCTCAACTTTACCATTGGGGCCCTTCTTCCTCTTATAGATCTATTTGCAATTAATTGTTTGCAATACACAGTTTCCAAAACTGCAAATCGCAGATGGCCAAACCCTAATATGCGAAATTCTCTTCCTTGCGCTCTCTGCTTCTTCTTTGAATGGAATAAAATAAAAGACCTTTTTTTCTATTAATATTACAACATAATTGAATTCCTATACATTTCGTCTTAAAATTAAAAATAATTAATTACAGACCAAGAATGAAAAAGAATAGCTGGTACACAGATTTCTTGCGCCATTAAAGAATTCGATCTCCACTGTACGAACGACCCAAAAATCAAGAAAAATATATAGAACAATTCTAAATATAAATCAGATTTATAAAAATTTAATTTCAAATCAATCGCCCAAAATCTAGGAACCAATTTCCCAGAAAACACTAACTACACAAATCGGGTAAAACACCTTCTGCCCATTTGCGCAGATCCAAATCTAGTTTAATTTTGGTTCAAGATTTGAACCTAGCTCTGATACCACTAAAGGGATGAGAGATCCATCATATGGACAGCTGAACCCTGCAGGAAGGTTGGGCGAAATTTTAAAAATTTCTCTCACTCCCATGTTGGAATCGCATTCCCTATTTTAGAAAATTTCATTTTCAATGATCAATCTTGAAACCAAACCGGACCAGATCTGAAACCAAGCGGTAGGAGAGGGATATACCTGATACGGAGTAGCAGTAACTCCCAACAAAGGTGTTCATGCCCAAGGAGAAAACCAAATACTACTTCCATTGAAGATGACATAGTATGAAGTGGAGCAGAATCAGTAGGATGACTCTTCAACAAGAACCAAATTCTTCAACAAGAATGTGATAGAGGGTAGATGAGTACGACTTCAGATTACCTTTTCTACCAAAAGGTAATATCAATAACCTTTCTTGATCACTCCTACAGGTAGAGATCGAACTGATAGGGGTGGCAAGAGCAAGGAAGAGCAGAAGACAGATGTAGTCAAACTATAGATTCTTCTCTCTGTGTAATTTGCGAACTGAGTATTGTGTTTTGGAGGTTCGCCCTGCTCCTCTATTTATAACCTTCAAAGAGAGCATCTCTTAATCCCATTAGAAGATTCCTAATCCAAAATCTTGTATTTGGATCTGGACTCTCTTTAAGAGATAAGGATAATCCCTTATCTTATATGTAGATATAAATCAGCCTTCCTAATCAAATTAGGAGTTTCTTGATCCAAATCTTTATTCGGATTTAGACTCTCTAAGTGGATAGGGTTAATCCCTTATCCTATCTACTAATCTAAATCCCAGAATCGCCCCTATTTAATTAATCTTATTAAGCCAGTTCGAATTGGGCATTAGGCCCATTAAGACTATATGCTCACTTAACATCCAAACTGCAATCCAGTTGGCTATCCTTGTATGGCGTGAGACCCAAACATTGATCTACACATCAGCCACATGGGTTCAGCCTAGCCTCTGTTACAGGGCCTGGCCGAGTTCATTGTAGGAAACAGTGAACCCTTGAGTCGATCACCATGGGCTCTTAATGGGCCCAACATTTACACTAAATGGTCATTGGGTCAAACCACCTTATAAAACCCAAGAACTGTGGGCAGATGCAAGATTTGCTCGTCAGGTATTACCCTCAATGGTCTTACACTTAACCTCTCAGCCCATAATGATCAAACACTATCCGATAAGAGAGGACTTCTCCCTCGGCTGCTAGGTATAGTGTTGCGCTTTCTACTCACATGGATCACAGGAATTAAAACACTTTGCAAATATTATGAAACCATAGTATATATATATATATATAATATTTTGCAAAACAAATTTCAATGGTTGAAATCAATTGCCGGCAGTTTAGGTTTCCATCAGAGAGAGTGCATCCCCAATCATTTACTTTGTCCGACAAAGGGGCTGATCTTGTCACTATGATCACCCACTCAGATGAATTCTCGGACTGTCCCAACATACCCAGGTTTTGAACCCCTCTAAGGATCTCACTCAGATGAATTCTTCTGCTTCTTAACTTTGCTACTTTTCTTTTGGGCCTTCCCTTTAGCCTTCCGCTTTCTTTTGCTTGATTTGCCACCTTCAACAAGCATGACTATTGGCTTATCCTTCTTAATCAGTTCTTCAGCCCTCTACAACATATTGCCGAGTTCCTGAACGCTAACATTTAGCTTATTCATGTTATAGTTCATGGTAAACTGATTGAAGGAGGGAGGCAGGGAATTGTGGATAACATCAATTTTAATGTCATGGTATAGTCCTGACCCGAGAGCCTCCAGTTCATTAATATAACCCATCATCTTCAGACAATGGTCATGAACCTATTGGTTCTCGGTCATCTGTGCGGTCATAAACAACTTTAAGACCTTTTGACAAGTAGAACGGTTCTGCTCCTCATACATAGTCTTTAGACTATCCAATATGTCCTTGAACACTTCGATCTATTGAATTGTCGCTGTAACGGATTATGCAAAGAGGCTATAATATAACACCAGTCAAGAGAATTTTTTTCCTCCCATTCTTGATACTTTCTTCGTCTGGCTTCAGAAGCCCTATCACCCGATCATTCACTTTTTCGATAAAGGGGATGATCATGTCACTATGATCACCCACTCAAATGAATTCTCGGACTGTCCCAACATACCTAGGTTTTGACCCCCTCTAAGGATCTCAATGATTAGCATATCAAAAGCAGCCCAATCCGACACATAGTGTAGTATCATAATCGAGTGTAGAGGTCAGGTGTAGCATTTCAGTTTTGCCCATATATCTCCAAGGTCTAGGGCAACACAGGAATTTTGGTCCGGTTTAGGGTTTTAAGAAAACCCACATTGCATGTACATCAGGTCTCACCCTGGCAGTTGAGACTAGCCACCCCAACCAACTTGGCAGCACATTAGTGTTAGCCTTGACAAGATAAATCTCCCCAAATCTATCCAACGGCTGTGAAGATTCTAAACTAACATGAGTATCGTAAGTGTCCAGTTTAAGGGTATTACACAGAAACATACCATAATAACATGAATCAAATATGTACTTTATTCATTTATATTAAATGTCATAATGTACATCATTCTGATTGGAGCTAAGGGCATACACTGTCTAACATCATGTAACTCAAGAAACCATTCCACCAAACGAACAACGACTTCTGTGAGCGATAATGTAATGAGTACCATCGATGGATTCTTTTAATTTTTTTGTATTTTGAAGTTTAACATTAATGGGATTTCCATTTTAAAGAGGGCAATGTGCGTGCCTTCTATTGGAGGGTACATTTTTCGGTGAACTGAGGGTTCACAGGATTCGCTCTCGGGGCTAAGGACCCCTACAAATATACTTGGCTTCGCCCCATACATAGGCCTTTATTTGTTTGGGGTGCATGCTTCCAATTGCTTGTTATTACCAAAGTGCCCCTGGCTTAGGATATACAGAAGAGGAATGCTAGCTTTTAATGGCTTCGAGAAGGTATTTGTTTGCTTGGCAAAACGTCAAGGGTATTTTTTTTTATTGGGTGGCTTTTTTGAGGCTCTAAAAACGTAATGTTCAGTTTGGTTTGATTGGAACATGGAACTTAACTGACATTTCAGTTAGGCCATTTTAAAAAATTGAATCCAATTAAATTAGGCTTAAAATCGAACTGAATTCAGATCAGTTTCGTTCGGTTTTAAATCGATTAATTTGGTTAATTAAAATATACATGAATGTTACATTTATATTCATATTTATTATTATAATTACCAACATTTATAATTAAAATGCATATCATATATTAATATCAATATTAATAATATAGTAATATTAATATTAATGTTAATATTTATAATTAAAATATAAATATATGTATTTGTTTCGATTAATTTGGTTGAAAAAATTGTCCAAACAGAACCAAAAACTAAAAACCAATATTTTTAAAATTATCAAACAGAACCAAACTGAAAATTAAATAAACCAAAACAATTCGATTTGGTTTTTGGTTTGATAATCCAAATTTGAACACCCCTACTAAAACGTCTTATATATCCCATGTTTTAATGATCAAGACTCACATTTGAATGGAGGTAGGTGGTGGGAAAGAGTAAAGAACTGCATGCAATGCTACTTTAAACTATTTCTTGATCTTAAATCTGGACTTTTTATCATGTTTTGTATGGGGATGGCGATTTTCCCCATCCTCGGCGGGGACCTTACTTCCTTGACCCCATCAGGTTGGGGATGTGAACTGTTTTCGCGGGGCGGGGACGGGGATGGGGATTAATAGGAATTCCCGATTGGGGTTAGGGTCAGAGATGGGGATTGAGGTCCTTGCCCCGCCCCGATCCCGATTATAAATATTGTTTATATTATATGTATATTATTTATATATACATATCAAAACATATTTAAAACATTATTTATAATTTAAAATTTGTATTTATTTTAAGTAAATTTATTTTTCAAAAAAATTATATTATCTAAAAAATTTTAGGGATTTAGGTCCCTACGGGGAACCCATCCCCATCGGGGATCGGGGATGGAGAACAAATTTTATCCCTGATGGGGATGGGGGTTAATATCAGAATTGGGGCAGGGATGGGGAATATGATCCCCGCCCCGAACTCGCCCCGTTGCCATTCCTAGTTTTGTACGTTTTGGGGATTGTTGTGCTCATTGTAGTAATTGGATGACAAAATTGAATTCTGATTAGCTGAACACTTTAGGTGGTGTTCGGCATTGTGTTCATCTCGTGGACGGTTCCGTTCATGGGATGAACACCTGTTCAGTTGGCTGTGTATGAGACTAGTCCATGCTAGATTGTGGACCGATCTTGTCCACACCCCAATTTCTCATCCACGACAAAAACTCGTGGTTAGGGCCCATCCATAATCTATTTTTCATCCCCTGCTTCACACTCTCCCTGAAAGGTTGAAACCCTATTGTTTATTTCACATTTTACTATTTTTGTCCATAAAATGTTAATTATTTTACTTAATTTTTTAATTTTTTTAATTTTTAATGTTTTTATCAATAAAATAATATTTTTAAAATTTAAAATATATTTTTAAAATTTTTAATTATTTTATTATTGTTTTTATAAAAAATTTATATTTATTGGTTAATATTAATTCATTGATGTAGTTTTCAATATATTTATCATATAAAATGCAAAAATTAGATATTTATGATTAACTGTTTAGATCATTTATAAAATGTATGAGATACATGGAATCAAAAAGTGTGGTGTGGACTAGTCCACACCACGCCTACAGAACGCCACTGTGGGTGTAGACTAGTCCAGTCCACACAATTTGTCCATAGTTCAAAACAGCTGTGGATTATTGTGTGATGTGAATTGGTCCCTGCCATAGGATGTGGTGTAGACCAATCCACACCCACAAATTTCTCATCCACACTACAAAACACCTCTTAGTTGTTTAGCAGGCTATGAAACCAATGATGAGGTTCCAAGCTAGTATTAAATTCATGGGCCCCACTATAAAAGATGTGGGCCCCATGTATTTAATACTGGTATGGAATCTTATCATTGGTTCCACAACCCACTTAATAGCTAAAACGCTCAGCTAAGCCTTGCTCGTAAGCATAACCACCCCAAAATGCAGAAATTTGTTTTGCTATTGTGTGTTTATTTGTTTATTTATTTATTTTACTTCAAAATCTATGGACTCTATTGTATGGCCATTCGAATTTGAATTTGAATAGCTACTTAACATAGTCAAATCATATCACAATATCTAATCATTTAAGTTATCAAATCAAATTTGAATATTTGTCATTCATATCCAATAGGTGTATATTACATTATAATATATGTTTTATATTTTATAGGGTTTTGTATGAAAGAAAAATTAATAAAGTTTTATAAATTAACAAAATTAGAAACAAGTTGCAAAAACAGGTAGTGGAACAAAAAGTCAAACATTTTTTACTGAGATGTTCCTTGTTAAAAGTCCACCAGTCAAGGCCATTCCTGCCCACTACACCATCTATCTCTAATGAAATCTTTCCTCTGAATCTTTGATGGTTGGAGTGATGGTGACAAAAAAGAAAAAAGAGAATGAGAAGCGCCAGAAGAGAAGAAGAAAAAATAGAATAGAATAAAAAACTTGAGAAGGGGAGCTTGGAGAAATACCATGCAATACCTTTGTTGGTAATCGATTTATCGAAAAAACTATAGTTTCTACTGCATCAGCCTAGAAAGAGAAGGGGAGCTTGAAGGAGGCCAGTAGAGATAAAGCAAATTCAATCACATGTCTGTGCTTTCGTTCAACTGATCCGTTCTATTTGTGTGTATGAGGGTACGCCAATTGATGTGTGATGCCTTGCGAATCTAAGTACTGGAAAAGAGAGCGATACTCTCCTCCCCAATCGGACTAAAAAACTTTTATTTTGGCATTGAATAGAACTTTTACATGTCTCTTAAATTTAATAAATAAATCACAAACATCTGATTTTTGAGCCATAGGATACACCTAGGAAAATTTTGAAAAATCATCCATAAAAATTACATAATAAGAAAATCCATTATTTGACTTAACGGGAATAGGTCCCCATACATCTGAAAAAATTAAATCTAATGAACGCTTGGATTGAGACCTGGATGACTTCAAGGGCATTCTATGACACTTAACCATTTGACAGGACTCACAAACAGACTCATTAACACTAGATCTAATAAATGGAAGACCAAACTTTGAAATAACTTACCGTACATTTCACATAGCTATATGACCAAGGCGATGATGCCAACCACAAAGTGAAGTACGTTCTCCAAAAAGAGCTTCGGGAGTGATTGTGGTTGATGCAAGAAAACTGTATAATCCATCTCTAGTGACCCCTTAAAGGAGGATTCTCCCTGTATAATCCTTCACATAGCAACAGTCATGGTGAAACTCAAAAAACAAATCATTATCCTTTGTAAATCGATTGACAGAAAGTAAATTCTTGCAGATAAAAGGAACATGACAGATATCTTTCAAAGAGAAAGCATGCTGATTAAAAATCAAAGAAGAAGGTCGTGTATGATGAATATTCAAACCTTGACCATTGCCAACCTTCATTTGGTCTGGTCTAGTATACTTAGTACGACTCTGCAGATTATTGAGATCTAGGGTCATGTGATGAATAGCCCTAGAATCCGGGTACGAATTGGGAATCAAAATTATTTTCATACTGATTCTGGGGTGTATTTACCCCTCCATGAACTGTAGAATGATCATTGCAAGAATTATCAGAAAAACCAAAGGCATATTTTGCTTTTCTACACTGTAGGGAACTGTGTCCAAATTTATTACTGATCTGGCAAGTAACATTATTTTTACCTCCACATCCTCTAGAAAATTGATGTGATTGATTTTGAAAGGATTGGTGATTATATTGTGGAGCACCACGTCCATGCCCCTTACCTCTGTTGTTGTTGAAGTTTGGAGAGAACTATTGTTGGGGCTTCTGAAAATTATTTTTCTTAGGAGGGACGCCAGCCAGATTTGCACTTCTAGTGTCTGACACAAGAGCTAGGTCTTCAAGCCAACATTCATGGTTCAGAAGTGCTCTCATAATATCAACAATACTGAGATCTACTGCATCCGGTCGATTGGTAAGTGCTATAACCATTGACTCATATTCACTCCCTAAGCCAGATAAAATGTAAAGTACTAGTTTTGACTTGAGGACTGGTTTAGATACCGTAGAAAGACTTAGCAATGGATTTCGCTTGCTGTATATAGGCAGAAATAGAAAGAGACCCCTTTTTAAGATTTTGCTGTTGTCTTCGCAACTGTAGTACCTTGGATCAGGAGTGTGTAGAATAACTATGAGCAAGGGAAGTCCATACCTCAGATGATGTTGACAGACCTACCACTTGCGCCATAACTCCTTCAGTGAGAGAGGAAATCAGCCAACTCAACACAAGTTGATTGATGTCTATCCATTTTTCGAATTCAGGGTTCACAGTCATCCTTGTACCGTCTGGATTGGGTATAACTTCAGGTGGTGACTTCTTCTTCCCTTCTACGAGTTTCAGCAGGTGGTGGTGTCAAAGGATGGGAAGGAACTGAGCACGCCACAGTAGGTAGTTGTCACTTCCTAATTTGATAGGAAGATAATGAGTGGCGTTTTGGATTGAAGGGAGCACACTACTTGATGTTAAGCCATTATTGGACACTACTGGGCTGCTACCATGTGTGCCTGTCTCTATCGACATGGCTCTAATACCAAGTTAAAACAGAAATAAAATAATAGAGATCTTGAGAAATGAGTTGATTACCTTGTATATACTAGGGTCGAATCAACCCTATTTATAATTACAGAGATTGAGTTACAGTGGGACTATACAAAGATGAGAAGTCAAGAGATAGAACTTATTTGGGTTAGTTTAGATTTATCTAGGATAACTCTTATCTGGAGATAGGATTAGGGTTGTCCTAATTACCTACAAGAACCCAGATGATTAGGTTTTCTTGATGGGCTTTGAGCTTTACCTAAGCGTGCATGGGCCATGCATGGGCCCATGGACGTCTATGTTATTACATCCAAATCAAATCAACATGGGTTGAAAGCATTATTCCACGTAACACTATCAGATCAATGGCTGGTCGAAAATATTGTTTCACATAACAGTCCACTATATACGTTGCGTAGAGTAGTAATTTCATAGGGTTTTCGTTAATATATTTCTCTATTTATCATTTAATATAATATTTTGAGTTTTGATATTAAGTTTGTATAAAGTAGTGGAAGTTCTAACATTGGCAATAAAATGTGGGGAGGGGTTTTAGATAATTTTCCATTTATTTATTTACGGCAGCTTAAAATAAATACGGGAGCTTAAAATAATCTGGAGTTTTTTTTTCTTTTTTTTTTAGCACTGTCTAGAGTTTCAATATACTTTAAGCATCAACTGAAATACGGCTGTATACGCTTTTGATTCTCGAATTTCAACAGAACAGAGCTCTTCTTAGATCCATTCTTTTTTTTGTTCAATAAATTGAGTGGGGAGTTGGTGAATGAAAAAGTGGTTTTCTTTATATTCATTTTTCAATAAATAATTCTTTTGGTAAAACAATAAATAAATTTGGACCTCATAATATTACTTTTCCCCACTAATCTAGCTAGGAAAAAAAAAAACAGGTTGAAAACACTTACCTGATAATGCACTTGCCTGAAAAGGCCGCCACCGAAAGGCAGATGGATTCAAAATTCGGATATGATATTATTTGTAAATAACTGAAACATCCCTTGAATTTTTTGGCCGTTGCTTAAACTTCCCCTAAAATTTGATAATTGCAATAACTTCCCTTAAATTTTTTGACAAGCTCACTCCAAGGTTGAAGATCACATTTTTGTAACTGTGATCACAGAACAATTCAGAAACCCTTCATCTAAACACGCCGGCTGGCCAGTGTTTGAGAAAAAAAAAAATAAAACAAACAAAACATCACATCAACTGTTGCACATAAACTTCTCAATAACCTTGGCTGCGATTGTGTCTCATGCAACCCGCAATGAGATGCTTTGATGTATTCTTGGATTTATTGCAAACGCTTGTGTATTCCCATTTAGAAGTCTGCGGATTGTTTGCAATCCACGTCTGTTAGAATAGTGTTGAAACAATTAAGGGGCTGTTTTGAAGGTCTTTTTGGAAGATGTGTCTTTTCATACCAAGATAAATAAAAAAACAGTAAAAATTCTATTTTAACTTTTTGCGTTTTTTTGACACATTAACTTTTGACAACTAAATCTACCGCAAACCAAATCGGATTGACCGAATTGCGATTTATCGGGCCTGCGTGTGAAAAAACATGCCAAATGAGACCTTCGATCAAATACAGCGACTTCTTGACGAGGCCACCATGTTCTGTTTTAGCCCTGCTTTAATTTTGACGGTGTCGTAGCAAAACTGAACTCGATTGTTGGCGACATGAGCCGAACTCGGCTGTTACTTTCCACATTTGTTCATTTTCGCCATGAGTCCACTCATGTGGTGAGTCCGGCTGTACAGATTAGTTGAACTTTTATCTTCAGATGAAAGTTGACTGTGCAGTTCAGTCAACTTATCCTATAAATTAACCATTTTTGCTTTCAACCCACTCATGTGGTGAGTTCACTAATGCCGTGGGTCGCGCTAAAAGCCTAAAACAACGAATTCAAAACCTTATTATGGCGCCACGAGTTAGATGAAGTGACGTCTTAGTAGGGCTACAATCTGATTGTCATCATTTTCGTAACTTTCATCAATGAAGCACCCGTGATCAATTTGGATCACGGAAATTAAATCCATTGGAAAGTCAAAATTTCGCAAGTATGACGCAGCCACGCAGGTTGATTTTTGTTTGATGCATTAATTCTTTTCCTTATTCCTCTGTGCAGAAAGGATATGAAACAGTTAGGGAAGAGCATCAGAAGAACAAATCTGAAAGATTGAATTCTGAAAATTGGTGGGGGATATATACGTACCAGAGAGAAATCACATTAAAGAACTGCACTGAATATTGAAGCGTAGAGATGGATAGAGGAGAGCCCATCGACATCGAGAGCGATGGAATGTTTTCGAAGGGAAGGCTGGAAAGGAATGGGTCGGGGATATCGGATGATATGATTATTCGAGAGCCTCTCCTTAAGAAGAGAACGAACACGACCTCCCAGATTGCCATTGTTGGTGCCAATGTTTGTCCCATCGAAAGCCTTGATTACGAGTAAGCATATTTAACTTCATCTGGCCTGGTCTTTTACATAGTATATGCATCCTCCGTCTGCCTCATTTCTTTCTAATTGTTCTTCAGTTTGTTCCTCTTATTTGATATATACCTTGAGTTGAATAAGAAAACACCAACGGGTTTTGATTTGACTTAACTGTAGAATAGGTTCTCTTACTGATACCATATTAGTTTTAACTACAGCACCCCTTAAATCTTGCTAAATTCAACTGGCTCAGCCAGTGATGGAGCAAAGACCCACTTTATTATGTTTTGACCCAGCCTCTTCTTGATAATTAACCATATATAAATAACAGTCTTAACAAAAAGTTTGGGGGGCCAAGGACCCACCATATCCTTAGCTCCGCCTCTGGGCTCAGCCACATATATCAATCTACTTGGGTTGGATGGATCAAAGAAACCGGTCAGATTAGTTAGTAAGTTGGGCTTGTGATGCAAATTTAGTATTCAAGCTAGCCCAACTTGTTGGGGTTGGGGTGCCTCTTCCCGGTTTATTGATTTATTGATTTAGCTGGCTTCTTAACCAGTCTGGATTTTATAAATGTAGTATTCTCTCCATCAATATCTCTTCCATAATTAATTGAAAACAAAAAATCAATTGTTTACAACATTATTTTCCAATAGAACTACAAAAGGCTTTTTCTCTGCTAAGGAAAATGTTTGTTGCAATTGTAAATCGAATAGTGTTTTCCCTTTTTCTTTCGGGGGAGGGGGGGGGGATTGAGGTTCTTAAATTAAGTTTGGTGCTTTTCTCTTGTTACCATAGTATGAATGTTCCATCTTATGCTTCTCCATGCCTCATCTTTTCAGGATTGTTGAAAATGACTTATTTAAGCAGGATTGGAGATCAAGGAAGAAGATTCAGATATTTCAGTACGTTGTCCTCAAGTGGACTCTTGCACTTCTTATTGGGTTGGCTACAGGACTTGTTGGGTTCTTCAATAACCTTGGGGTTGAAAATATTGCTGGTTTCAAATTACTACTTACAAACGATCTCATGCTCAAGGATAGGTAAGCTGAACGCGGCAACTTAATAAATTGTTTGATGTTCTAATCTGAGTCAAACTTTAGTAGATTTGTCAATCCTGTGCACTCAAAAGTCAAAATCACATTAATTTGGTGCAAAGATATTGAAGCTTCATATCTTTGACAATTAATATTATTCTGCAAAAGAGGTCCATACTTTAACTAGTTCCTAAGTAACTATAGGTGTAATATAATTATGGTTCCAGTGCAGATACTTCAAGGCGTTTTTAGCATTCGCAGGATGCAACTTGGGTTTGGCAGTTGCTGCAGCTGTTTTGTGTGCTTATATTGCCCCTGCAGCAGCAGGTTCTGGTATACCTGAAGTGAAAGCTTATCTTAATGGTGTGGATGCCTATTCCATATTGGCTCCAAGTACTCTCTTTGTAAAGGTTAGTCGCAACTCGCAAGCTTCTTTTATTTCCCCCTCCCTTGTCTCTTGTGGACTTCTGAACACACACACACACACTGAGCATTCTCTAACCGGAAGACACACTGGGAAATGGTCAGAAGCTACCCTTAGGAAAAGAATTTTGTCTCCTTGTGTAATATTTTCATTATTATACTAAGCAAAAATAAACATATTTTTCCTTTATCTGGAGTACTGCACCCTTTAACAAAAACAGAGTGTGCCAGTAAATTCCATGGAGGCACTGTTATGTGTCTCTTATTCATTAAAGGAGTGTAACACTTTATAATTCTTCTAAACTTCTGTAGAAAGCAAACCTACATTTTTTCATCTGTACACTTAGGAGATGCTTGTGTTCAGAAACACCATATTGCCCTTAGTTTGAAGGAGAAGAGATAAGAGAAGATGATAGAGGAGAAAAAAAAAAAAACGTTTTTGAAGTAAATTGCTTGGGCTTGGCAGCACCCATTTCATTATTATATGTTAGGGTGATGTAAGCATTACATAATGGAAGATAAAAAGACCTAATTGCCCTTGCAACTCTATTAGATACATGACAACAATTGCCACTCTAAAGTAACAATTGGTCTAGGTGAAGAGGAATGAGCTACTTGCTACCATCCTCTAGTATCATCTATGGAGAATGGAGCAAAAATATCTATAGTTTTTATCCACTAAACAACACATTGTAATGCTTTCAATGAGACCTCCTTTGATTGTGTCTTTTTTTATTAGTGATTCTTGTATTCCTTTTTTTTCCCCACATTACACCTCATTTATCTTTCCTGTTTTATTAGGAAGGGATGAGAAAGGTATCTTGAATAAACTTTCCACATGTCTTGGATGTATCAACCTCTAAGAGATCAAGATATTATTTCTTTTTCTGTGTTTTACCTTTATCTTTCATTGCAAAAGTATAAATGATACATATGTTAATAAAAAACACACCTACTTATATTAAAAATATCTAACAACGCCAAAAGGAAGTTCAAATCAGTGTAAAGTCCACTATGAATAATGGTGTTAGCATAACAAAATGAACAATTGACTAGGCAAGTACTATGATGGAGCAGGAGGTGAGAAAGAAAAGTGAAACTAAAATGAATAGGCAATTCTAGGAATTTGTACTCCTGTTCAATTTGGCAGGCATTTTGGTAAGAATACGTTTTTGTACTGAAACAGTAAATTTATTTTTCTTGACATGTTTGCATTCAAAACGGGAGCAACTCAATGTTGGTCAACAAAAAAAATGTTATTCCTGTCTTGGAATTTGTACTTTTATCCATCACAACCAAATGTTTTTTTTGAAAAGCCACAACCAAATATTTTGGTGAGAATACAAAATTTTATCAATGCTAAACTAAACCAAGTTTGTATTTTTATGAATCGTACATATTTGCATTTGCACTCTTACCAAATGCAACCTAAATGCTAATATACATAGTTTGGCCTTTTACCTATACCTTCATCTCTTATCAGGTTTAGCAGTAAACACCGGGCTCCAGGTTGTTATATAAATGGGCTTTAACTTTAGGCCCAGGCTTGGTCTGTGGGCTTACAATGTAGCCCAACCTATATTTTAGACCTCATCATAGTTCTGGCTTACCATGCCTAACGTCTAGTAGGACATGACAGAGACAGACGACAGACTCTTTTATAAATGGGCCTTAACTTTAGGACTGGTCTTTGTCCATGGGCCTAAATGTAGACCAAGCCCAGCCCATGGTTAGATGAGTTGAGTTGAGTATTCCTTATGAAGAAAATTAAAAACTTATTATCTGATTTTGAGAACATTCGTTGAAATATTGCCTACAGATCTGATTGATCTATTTCTAATTATGTAATTGGGCAGATTTTTGGCTCAGTTCTTGGAGTTTCAGCTGGATTTGTTGTAGGAAAAGAGGGGCCTATGGTTCACACAGGGGCCTGCATAGCCAATTTACTTGGCCAGGGGGGTTCCCGCAAGTACCATTTGACTTGGAGATGGCTTAGATACTTCAAAAATGACCGTGATCGAAGGGACTTGATCACTTGTGGTGCAGCTGCTGGAGTTGCAGCTGCTTTCCGTGCCCCAGTTGGTGGGGTCCTTTTTGCCCTCGAAGAGGCAGCTTCATGGTATGAAATAGTTCATTCATTCATTCATTCAATCTCTCTCTCTCTTTCTTTCTCTCTCTCTCTTTCTCTCTCTCTAATGCACTTAACATGATAGAAAGGGTTTAAAGTTTAAACATAGCTATAGTCAGTTAGCAACTGAAGTAACAGAGTATTTGAAATCTAATTACAATAAAAACTTTTGATCGAGTGCTTGACTGAAATGTAGGTAAGGTACTAAACCAGTTTCCTGTTTTATCGCTACTCTTGGAATATTCTACAGGTGGCGTAGTGCTCTTCTTTGGAGAACATTTTTCACAACTGCCGTAGTTGCTGTGGTCTTGAGAGCTCTCATAGAATATTGCTGGAGTGGAAAATGTGGGTTATTTGGGCAGGGAGGACTGATCATGTTTGATGTTAGTTCGGCCATAAGCACTTATAGCACACAAGATGTACTAGCAGTATTAATTCTAGGAATCATTGGAGGGATTTTTGGAAGCCTCTACAACTATTTTGTGGACAAGGTCCTCCGAACTTACAGTATCATCAATGAGTATGTTCTTGTTACCCCATTCTCCTGCGATGATAATATACCGATAATTTTGATGTTGATATTTGTTACGGTAAATTACAAATAGGTACCCTGTACTTTCGGGTAGTGAAAGATAGGTACATTGAACTTTCAATTGCAACATTTGAGTAACTTGATTTCTCAAAAATAGATAATTGGTTCCATCTGTTAAACATTACATAATGCCAAAACTATTACAGGATATTCAAATGTTATAATTGAAAGTTCAGGTACCTATCTGTCACATATGTATTACATATATAAATAGGATCATTATCTCATCATCATAATTATTTTTCATTTGCTAGCACTGTTTTGGCGCCACCATTGATGTTTAGATATTGATTGCAGGAGAGGTGCTTCCTTCAAAATCCTCCTTGTCATCACCATCTCTCTCTTGACTTCATGTTGTTCATTTGGCCTCCCATGGCTTGCCAAGTGCACCCCATGTCCCACTGACCCGAAGAAGCAATGCCCCACCATAGGTCGCTCAGGCAACTACAAGAGCTTCCAGTGCTCAGAAGGTCACTACAATGACCTTGCTTCCCTCTTCCTCAACACCAATGATGATGCTATCCGTAACCTATTCAGCTCAGGCACTGAGGAGGAATTTTCCCTGTACAGCTTATTCATCTTCTTCGTCGCAATATACTGCCTCGGCATAGTCACCTATGGCATTGCTGTCCCTGCAGGACTCTTCATCCCAGTAATACTTGCTGGAGCCTCCTATGGCCGACTTGTTGGAACCCTCATTGGCTCCATATCTGACCTTGATGTCGGTCTCTTTGCTCTCCTTGGAGCAGCCTCCTTCCTTGGTGGAACCATGAGGATGACAGTTTCCCTCTGTGTCATACTACTGGAGCTCACTAACGATCTATTAATGCTTCCTTTGGTGATGCTTGTTCTTCTTATCTCGAAAACAGTTGCTGATAATTTCAACAAGGGCGTTTATGACCAGATCGTCAAAATGAAAGGTTTGCCTTTTATGGAGTCCCATGCAGAGCCTTACATGAGGCACTTGGTTGCAGGGGATGTTGTATCAGGTCCACTGATCACTTTCAATGGAGTGGAGAAGGTGGGAAACATATTACACGCTTTGAAGACGACTGGACACAATGGTTTCCCTGTAATTGATGAGCCACCTATCTCAGAAGCACCAGAGTTGTGTGGACTGGTGCTAAGGTCTCATTTGCTTGTGTTACTCAAGGGGAAGAAGTTCTCGAGTGAGAGGGTGTTGACAGGAGATGAAGTATTGCAGAGGTTCGATGCATTTGATTTTGCCAAGGCAGGATCAGGGAAGGGGGTGAAGCTGGAAGATCTGCACATCGAGGAGGACGAGATGGAGTTGTACGTGGATCTTCATCCAATTACTAATGCATCTCCATACACAGTGGTAGAAACAATGTCCCTAGCCAAAGCTGCACTTCTTTTCCGGGAGCTTGGCCTCAGGCATTTGTGTGTGGTGCCAAAGACTCCAGGGGTAAGATCTCTCTCTCTCTCTCTCTCTCTCTCTCTCTCGCACATGTACATAGATATATCGTTTGATAAGCCTTTAAGTATATTGCCAGTCAAAAATGTTGAAGTTGTGGAAGGATTTTTAATTTGGCAAGGAAGCATGTCACTAGACCACTGACTTGTTTACTCTTTGCAGAGGCCCCCAATTGTTGGAATTCTGACACGACATGATTTCACGCCAGAACATATTTTGGGCATCTACCCTAATCTCAAAGCCCAGAAATAGAGAAAACAAGTGGACAACTGGTTTGATTATTCATTCTTTATCTTTCTTTTTATGATTGTATTGTTATTATAGCCGTTGTGATGATAATCATTCTCGTTTTTAGTAGTCTCATTATTTCTTTGGATTGTTTGTAAAACATTTTGTTTTGTTAGAGTGGAGAAAGGAATTTCAGTGTAGAAACTGAGACCAGTATTTCAAGTAAAAGTTTGTTCCTTAGATGTATTCTTGGCCTTTTCTTTTCTGTTTTTTTCGAGGAATTGAG
Source organism: Nelumbo nucifera (assembly GCF_055504915.1). Taxonomy (NCBI): domain Eukaryota; kingdom Viridiplantae; phylum Streptophyta; class Magnoliopsida; order Proteales; family Nelumbonaceae; genus Nelumbo; species Nelumbo nucifera. The sequence continues at coordinate 70,798,092 of NC_142653.1, forward strand.
AGGATGAGACAACTCAAGATTTTGACGATCTTAACAGCATACACACTGCAGATGAGTATTGTCATGTAGTGTTTCTGGCTCCCTTAGTGGAATAAAAAGGTTGGAAATTGTGTAATTGAGCAGATAACCCAGTAGCCGGGTTGGTAGTAACTTTTTTTTTGCTGCAAACTGGAATTTATGCATTGAAATATGAAGCAATTAGAGATGAGCAGTGTTCTCCCAGCAAATGCTAGAAGTCACTTCCCGATAGTTAGTGACTAGAACATGAGACGGTAGATTAACAAGACGATTAACATGAAAGAAATGGATAGAAAGGTGATTTGCCAATTGCCACCAAAGCTACTACAGATCGATCTACTAAGCAGGAGCAAGAGTGATTATGGCCTTGCATGAACTTCATGACATTTAAGTTATCCCCACAATATTGATTGTATCCCCTGAATTATGTGTTAGAGCATATTGAATAGCCCAATACACTACTGAAGCTTCTGCAACCTCAACATCAAGAATATCAACAAAGGCAGACTTCTGAGACTCCAAATCCCCCCTCTTCTGAAACTGCAACCCAGGCAGCAACTGCATGTTGTTCCTTGAGAGAGCCATCACAATATATCGTAACATCAGCCCTTGGCCTTGTTTAATTTGCTCCACTTATCACGAATTGTAGTTTTTGGCTAAAACATTCTCTAGGGTCGGGTCAATGGACTTCAGACCCTTCAGCCATTGAAGGTACCATCTGTAGCTATTTTGTTGTCGAGTTATTTTCTTCTACTGCTCCTTTATGTGAAAATATACCTGTTGAATTTGCTCTTTGTGATGTTACTCTAGAAGACTAACTTGCTTTGTTCCATACCTACACCTTCTTATGAGGAAGTTAAATCTGCCTTATTTGCTATTGGGCCAACTAAATCTCTGGGTCCGGATGGGATATCCGCTTTAATTATTTTATCAACAATGTTGGGAAGATGTTGGAGATGAACTTGTTTCTGAGAACCCTCAGGTTATTACATCAGTGAATGGTCTCCTTCTCCTGAAACTTCTACAACCTTTTAAGGGTCGCAAACAATTGAAATTGGAGTGTTGGATGAGAGAAGAGGGTTTCTTGAACGATCTCACTAGACACTGGAACCAATATATGGGATCCTTTTCACACAAATGGGACAAGGTTAAGAAAGAAATGCATAATTGGGGACATGAGCATTGTGGTTACATAGCCTCAAATATTCAACGGCTTGAGAAGGAGATAGCTCAATTACAGATGCAGGATAGTGAATTACGAGATACAAACAAAGAGTTGGAGTTGAGAAAGCAGCTAGAGGTTTGGTTGGATAGGAAGGAGTGTTACTGGAAACAATGTGCAAGAGTTGATTGGCTTGCAAATGAAGATAGAAATACTAGATATTTCCATGCCGTTGCTTCTAATCGGCAGAGTAAAAACACAATCCATTGGCTGAAAGTTACAAATGGTAGGTGGACCTCTTCTCCAAATTGTATTATGGACACTCTATCTCATTACTTTCAAAACTTGTTCCATTCTAACAACCCAGAGCATAGTGATTTCCTTGAATTGGACTTGCAAATAACAGATGCCCATAATGAAATACTTTGTAGTATTCCTGATGAAGAAGATGTCAGGTGTGCTGTCTTTGCTATTGGAGCACATAAGGCCCCTGTACCTGATGGAATCCATGTCTCTGTTTACCAAACATGTTGGTCGACAATTCGAAATAATGTGGTGGCAATGGTGCAAAATTTCTTTAGGAATCCAACAAGTATTAAAGAGATAAACCAAACTATTCTTTGCTTAATCCCAAAGAGCAATAAAGTTGAGGAGGCCAAAGATTTTAGACCCATCGGACTTGGTAATGTTTCCTACAAAATCATTGCTAAATTCATAACTAGAAGAATGAAGTCTCTTCTCCCTCAGCTTATATCTCCCTTCTAGTAAGCATTTACACCGGATTGGCAAATTACAGATAACATAGTCATCTGTAAAGAGGATATGAACTATGAAGAAGTATAAAGGTAAGAATAGCTATTTCATGTTGAAATTAGATCTCAGTAAAGCCTATGATAGGCTTGAATGGGATTTTGTGCTCAAGGTGTTGCAATCTCTTGGGTTCTCTTACCTTTTTTGCATCTTGATATACAATTGTATTTCCACTACTAGCATTGTTGTTATGGTTAATGACTGTGTTGGAGATTTTTTTAATCCTTCTATGGGACTCAGACAGGGCTGCCCATTATCCCCCTACATGTTCATTTTGTGTACAGAGATCCTATCTTGTTTGCTAATTTCAAAATTGGAGAGCAGAGGGGTCCATGGCATTAAGTTTGGCAAGAAAGGAGTAAGAATCAACCATTTTCTCTTTGTTGATGACGTTTTGATCTTTGGGAAATGTTCTCTAGCTGAAGTTCAATGCTTAAATGATCAGTTACAACTCTTCTGTGAATGGTCTAGCCAGGAAATCAATTACCAAAAATCAGCCATCTATTTCAGTCCCAACACTCATAGAAGGACCCGTGATCGAATCCAATCTATGTTGGTGGTCACTACTCTAGGGAAGCAAAGTTTCTACTTGGATGGTCTTATGTTTTGCTCTCGATCCTTAACGGCTTACTGGAAATTTCTCCTGGACAAGATTAAAAACAAGCTACAAGGGTGGGAATCAAATACTTTGTCGCAAGTTGGTCGTATAATGCTTGTCAAATCGTCGCTCGAAACAATACCAATGTATCATCTACAGATAAGCCTAGTACCAAGAAAGGTAGCTGATGATATTAATGCTCTTTGTCAAGACTTATGGTAGGGAAAGAGGGAGAGAGGGAAGGGATACTATCTCAAATCATGGACTTGTATACTTAAATCTAAAGAAATTAGAGGATTAGGTTTGGTTGATGTGGCATAGAGAAATAAATCTCTTATAGAAAAATTGTGTTGGCGCTTTTGTAAACACACAGATTCTTTGTGGGTGAAGATTCTCCAAGCAAAGTACTTACAACATGGAACCTTTTGGAACACTAAAAGGAAGGGTGATACCTCTCCAACCTGGTCTAGCATGCTTGATTGCCAAAAAGTTCTGTTGAAAGCTTGCAGATGGATTATAGGCGATGGGTGGGATGTGGATGTTGGTTGTGACCCTTGGATGCCTTTAATTAATGGGGGTCCGGAGAGCATAGATTTGAGACCTAGACTTGGTCGAGTGGCAAATATAATCCATCACTCCTCAATGACATGGAAAAGAGAAGAGTTAAACTCAATTTTTGATGATGAAAGTGTTAGGCGTATTGTTGGAATTCAGCTCCCAAAACCAGGCACTGTAGCTTATGATACCCTAGTTTGGATGGCCACCCCTCATGGAGAGTTTACAACTTCCTCATGCTTAAAGTTACTAGAAGTTGAAAGTCCGGGAACCTCTACTATGGGTGTGATTGATGGAGATCTGTACTAGACGGTGGAAATATACTCTTATTCCTCCTTGTGTGAAGCTTTTTGTTTGGAGGGTTGTAAATGACTCATTACCCACTAAGGTCAGCTTAGCTAAGCATTGGGTTCTAGATGAGATGGAGTGTCCTCTTTGTGGCGAGCATGAGGAGAGGTTGGAACATGTATTGTTCTATTGCCCTGTTGTTATGCCAATCTGGTCTGGTTCCACTCTATGTTTGCGTATGGACTGTGATTCAAGTAAAAGTGTAGCCCAAAGGCTAACTGATTGGTGGAAAATGGACCAAACCCAGCAAGAAAGACATGTCCTCATGAGTGATGTTGTATTGATGTGGTTCATTTGGTGGCATCGGAACAAGAAGGTATTTGAACATCAACCATTTAGTCCCCTGTCAGTTCTTCTGAGAGTGCAAGCCTATATCAACTTTATACTTCAATCAAACCAAAAATCATCTCCTCCACTGGTTAAATGACAGCTGCCTCAAAATGTCTCAAGTTGATGGATTAAACCTCCTTAGAACTGCATAAAAATTAATGTAGATGGAACTACTATCACTGAGGCTGCTGGTGTTGGTATTGTGCTCCGTGATCATAATGGTTCTCACTTGATTTTACGAGCAATTCCCATGTCTCCATGCACATCACTTGAAGTGGAAGCTCAGGCTTTCCTCTATGGATTGGAGTTTGCAATGGAATTAAATCTTCACCAAGCGGTTATAGAAGGCATGCTTCAGTTATAGTTCAGCTTCTGTTGGTGGACACAGTACAAACACCGTGGCAAATCAGCTCTATAATTGTTGACTGCAGAAGTTATTATTCATGCCTTCCTTCTATCTCGGTATCTTTAGTTAGGAGGGCTGCTAATAAAGTGGTCATTGCTTAGCGTGTTGGGTGTTATCTTGTAATAGACCATGTATTTGGTCTCTTTATCCAGATGTGGTTATCCCTTGTGTCCTCTAATATTTCTGATCTGAGATAATTGAATTGATGCAGTGGAACTTCAAAAAAAAAAAAAAAATTACATCAGTGAATGCTACTAATATCATTTTAATACCTAAGCTAGGGGGACCAGTACAGGTAATAGATTTTTGGCCTATAGGTCTTACAAATGTTACTTATAAAATAGTAACACATCAAGACTGAAAAGTTTGCTTCCTCGATTAATATCTCCCATGTAAACTACATTTACCCCGAGCTGACAAAGTATTGATAACTAGATTATAACCTCAGAGATTCTTCATAGCTTTCATATAAGAGGTGGTAAATATGGGGCATTTGTTGTGAATATTGAACTTTCAAAAGCCAATGACCATATGGAGTACTGGGCTTTTCAAAAGCCAATGACCATATGGATAACTAGATTACTCTTTTTGTCAATTATTTTCTCAATGCATTACAGCTAATTTTAGTTTACTATATTCTAATTAATGGTGAATCTTCAACTCTAAATTAAAGAGGTCTCTGTCAAGGTTGCCCGTTATCACCATATCTTTTCATTCAGGGAGCATATGTTCTTTCTAGGATGTTACTGGATGCCCTCCATCATCATTGACTTGACTTAAAGGCCTTCAACTTGGTCAAGGTGGTATTAGTTTAAATCACCTCATGTATTCTAATTATATCCTAATTTGTGGTCATGAGACTAAACAGGTGGCAACCCGTATCAAGTCGATTCTTCAACAGTTTTGTTTGTGGTCAGGTCAAGAAGTTAGCTTTGACAAATCTTCCATTTTTTCAACCAAAATGTCCACTGTCGAAGTTGGTTAAGAATAACTAATCATTTGGGGGTGAAATTGATGACCGGCCATGAAATATATCTAGAGCGCCATTTTCATGAGTTTGAAAATAATAAGAACAGTAAATAGAACAAGATTTTGTGAATGGTTGGAATGGTGACTTTACCAGAACCATGATCAATATTTGTAGTTGAGCTAGAAGACTCCAAGTACAACACTAACTAGTATAGAGATAGGAGGATAATGGTTATCTAACTAGTTTATCTAGAGAACAGAGAAATCCTAGATAAACTATAACTGAGATTAACCAGTTTGAGTGGAGTCTTGATATCTATTTGATGATGTGGTAACTACTGGTGACATGTCACCATTTTCCTCAATATGCCCCCTCAAGCTAATGGGCATAGGAAGCACATGCAGCTTGTCAACTATCGATGTGAACCTTGGAGACAATAGAGGCTTGGTGAAGATGTCAATGAGCTGATCAAGAGAAGGAATATGTTGTATCTAAAGTGAACGCTTAAGAAGATCTTGGAGAAAGTGGAAGTTGAGTTCAATATAGCAAGTACGAGCATGAAAAATTGGATGAACAACAAGATAGCATGCACCCACATTGTCACAATGAAGAGCTGGAGCTAAAGGCTGCCGAATTCCAAGATTTGTTAAGAGAGATTGTAACCAAAGTAGTCCAGTGGTGGTATTGGCAAGAGAGCGGAATTCAGCCTCCGTACTAGAGCATGCAATTGTATGCTGTTTATTAGCACTCTAGTTGACAAGATGAGAGCCAAGAAAGATACAATAACCACCAGTGGATCTTCGACCATATGAATAGTCGACCCAATCAGCATCAAAGAATGCAGTAAGGTGGACAAACGACTTTGAGGAGAAAAATAATGCACGATCCAGTGTATGTTTGAGATATTGAAGAATGCGTTCAACTGTCATCCAATGTTCATTAGTGGGATTTTGTAAAAACTGGCAAGCTTTGTTAACTGCAAAACTAATATCAGGCCGAGTGAGAGTGAGATACTACAGGTCCTCAACAACACTTGGATATTGAGAAGGGTCAGAGAGTGGCAAGCCATGGAGCTTCAATAGCTTAGTAGAGGCTGCCATCGGAGTTGAAAGTGTAACACCATCAAGGCCAACATGGTGAAGAATATCAATAATAAGATTTGTACTAGCTGAGATAGAGGCCATGTGTATTCCTGTGAGCTTCAATCCCTAAAAAGTAATGTAAAGAACCAAGATCCTTGAGCTTGAAGGTATGGGCCAGGCTATGAATAAGAGATTGAATGAGAGATTGAGAGGTCCCAGTGAGCAGTACGTCATCCACTTATAATAACAAATAAACACGATGATCCCCTCTAGAGTAAATAAACAATGATGGGTCACAACGAGAAGCATGAAACCCCAACTTAGTAAGTTTAGAGCTAAGCCGAGAAATCATGCTCGTGGAGCCTGTTGAAGCCCATAAAGGGCTTTGGATAATTTGTAGACATGAGAGGGGCAACCAGCATCCTCAAAACCCTTTGGCTGCCGCATGTAAATATTCTCAGTGACAAGCCCATTGAGAAAGACATTGCTGAAGTCCAGTTGGTGAACATCCCACTGTTGGGAGATCGCAAGGGACAAGATAGTGCGTATGGTGGCTGGTTTAACAACAGGGCTGAAAGTGTCAGAAAAATCAATCCCCAGTATATGGGTGAAACCATGAGCTACCAAGCGGGCTTTATAGTCATCCTATAGGCCCATCTAGTTTTCGTTCAATTTTATATACCCACTTAGAACCAACCACATTCATGGAGGGTTGATATAGTACAAGTTCCCATGTCCCATTTTCTACTAGAGTACTGAATTTTGTTGCTATGAAGCCACACCAATGTTTATGTTTGGAGTTCTGTAAGTAAGAAGTGAGTTCAAATTCAATAGCCACCACTATAGAGATGAAACAAAGAGGTAGAGAATACCGAGTAGCAACAGAAGTAGTTGGAGGAGAAGTGGAGCTCATGGGTGTGAGCTAGAGGAGCAAGAACCGGTTGAGTGGTATCCAAGATCTCTTGAACCAGCTGAGTGCGTGGGTAAACCCGAGGTGAGGAGCTTGAGTTATCTGGGTTGGGATCAGAAGTGATGGAAGTACACCCAGAAGCAGATAAAGGAGGTGATGTCGAATGTGAAGGAGAGTGCGGGTCTGCAATTGGTGGACGTACTGGGCTTTGTACCGGAACTATATGAAGTGAAACTCCGCTAGTGCTAGAGGTTGGAGATGTTGTCAGCAATGGTACACCTAGAAAGGATTGCTCGTCGAAGATAACATGGCTGCTGATATATATGCAGCCAGTTTTCACATCATAGCAGCGATAACCTTTATGTGAGGAGTTGTAACATAGGAAGATGCAAAGAGAGGATTTGAATTCCATCTTGTGATGATTGTACGGTTGTAGAAAGGGATAGAAAGCATAGTTGAAAGTGCGAAGAAGAGAATAATCCGGTGGCCGACCAAAGAGAGTTTCATATGGAGACTTTCCATTGAGAGTTGGTTTGGGGAGGTGATTGATCAGAAACACTACAGTTTTGGCAGCATCGGACCAGAAAATCTGAGGGAGAGAGGAGGACGCCTGTAGGGTGACGGTGGACTCTATCACATGTCGATGCTTGCGTTCAACAGTACCGTTCTGTTCATGAGTGTGCGGGCAGGCGAGCCGATGTCCAATGCCTTGTGAGTCCTCGATATTCTCCTCCGTAGTTAGATTGAAAAGTTTAATTTTTACATCAAATAAATTTTCAACATGCCTTTTAAACTTAAGAAAAATGTCAAATACATTATATTTTTTATGCATGGGAAAAATCCATGAAAATTTTGAAAAGGCATCTACAAATAAAACATAATATTTGAAGCCACTACTATAAGCAATTGGGGCAGGTCCCCATACATCAGAATAAACTAACTCTAATGGATGACTATAAGAAGTAGAAGATAGTAAAAGTGGAAAACGATGACTTTTTCTTAGCTAACACGCACCACACACTTGTGAACTAAACGAACCATTGTAGGGAAGACAAAACCGTGAAAGAATATGCTGAACAATTTTGGTAGAAGCATGCCCAAGTTGATGATGCTAGACTCGAACTGAGGCTTTTTCTCCAATGAATGCAACAACACTACTAGGTGAAGAAGAATCAATTTTTGCTGAAGTAGGAAACTAATAGAGTCTACCTTTATTGGGTCTTTGAAGTAGAACTCTCGCCATATGGTCCTTCAAGAGAAAATAAGAGGGATGAAATTCAAAAATAACATTGTTATCCTTGGTAAATTTGCTGACTGATAAAAGATTTTTTATAATTGATGGAACATGAAAAATATCTTGCAGATGAAATTGATGGTCACCATGAGAAATAATAGAAGAACTAGTATTTTTCATTTGTAAACTTGTGCCATTACCAACTTTCACCTGATCAGACCTACTATAGTCTGATCAAATATGATGATTATTGAGTTCGGATGTGATGTGGTGCATCGTCCTGAGTCTGGATACCAGGCTGGATCGAATTGAATGGAGTTGCCAGTGTGAAACACGACTGGTTCAGAAGTAGGATTTGGAGCAGGTTGGCAATCTCTACCAAGGAAGGAAATATCAAATCGGCGACAACACTTCCACACCCCATGACCAGGAATATTGCACAACTGACAGATAATGATGTTGCACCCTCTACCATGTCCTAAACCATTAGTGTAACCACCATGACCACCTCTGGCTCGGCCACACTAGGAGTTATTGCATGACTACTAAGAATTGTTCTTGTTGCCAGAGGAGGCAAGATTGGCAAAAGCATTATCATCGGCCTTAGTGGATTGGTTATCTCGGAGCCAAGGCTCATGATTAAGTAATTAACCAACAATATCAGAGATTCTTAATTTATCAGGATCAGATCAATTAGTAATAGCAGTAATAGTCGAGCTATACTCAAGTCTAAGTCCAGCCAAAATAAATAGAACAAGATCTTGTTTTGAAACAGGTTCAGCAACAGCCAAGAGATTATTTGCAATACTTTTGGATTTTTGAACATATCTGGAAATAGAAAGTGTACCTTTCTTGAGAATCTGAAGTTGTCTCCTTAGTTGAATAATTCTGGATCCAGAGTGAGAAGAAAACAAATCTTCTAATGCACCCATACTTCGATTGTGGAAGACATACCTATGACTTGGGCAAGAACGCCTTATGTAAGTGATGAAACTATCCAACTTAGTACCAATTGATCCAATTGGTATCAATGATCAAATGCTAGGTTGAAAATCTTCCTCAACGGATCCTCTGGGTAATCGATCTCTTCAGGAGGAGCAGGAGTTTTTCCTTCTACCATTCCCATTAGTTTATGGGTTCTAAGAATTGGCAGAAGTTGTGCACGCCATAGAACATAGCTATCGCTGTTCAGTTTGATGGGCAAATAATGCATGATTTTTGGCATTGATTTTGGTGTTCTTGGAGTTACAGTTGAAGTCAACGATCCAAGACTATTGATACCTCCTTTGGCTGAGCTATTGATTGACGACATGATGAAGAGGCTCTAATACCAAGTTTGAAAATAATAAGAACAGTAAATAGAACAAGATTTTGTAAATGGTTCGAATGGTGACATTACCAGAACCATGATCAATATTTATAGTCAAGCCAAAAGACTCCAAGTACAACACTAACTAGTATAGATTACAACAAGAGAGATAAGGGGATAATGATTATCTAACTAGTTTATCTAGAGAAGAGAGAAATCCTAGATAAACTATAACTGATACTAACCAGTTTGAGTGGAGTCTTGATATCTATCTGATGATGTGGTAACTAATGGTAACTAATGGTGACATGCCGCCATTATCCTCAATATCATGAATTTAGAAGTTATAAAGAAGATGCTCAAATGGTAATTAATAAAGTTAAAAATCGTCTTGAAAATTGGAAGGGTCGATTCCTATCTCATGATGGAAGATCTATTTTAATCCAAAGTACAATTAATTCGCTCCTTATCTATGTTATGTCCACTAAACTTCTTTCTCTCTCTCTCTCTCTTTCTCACATTGTGAGCAATAAACGAGGCTAACTCGTATATTTTGGTTGGGACATTTTGATGATCAAAGGTATATATATCTCAAGAACCAGGCTTCTTTTTGTACCTCTAAGTCACAAGGTGGACTAAGTTTTAAAAACTATTGTTAACAGGTGTATTATATGTACTGTACACAGGCTTAGTACCCGCAGGGGTATTTTTGTAATTCTATAGACATATTGTTATGTACGGCCATAATAGTATAAATAGAAAGCTTCACTCTTCCTTGTCTTCAAGCATCAGTACTATAGCTCCTTCGCAGTAGTGGAGAGAGACCTGAGCTAGTTGTTTTCTAGGCCTGGACGGACCTGCTCTGATACCATGTTGAGTAGGAGACCAAGAAGAAGAAGAAAAGAAGGAGAAAAAAAGAAGAAGAAAAGAAGAAGGAGAAGAGGAAGAAGAATAAGAGGCAACTGAGTTAAGGCCTCAACATAACAATATGTCTACAGAATTACGAAAATAGCCCCTGCGGGTACTATGCCTGTGTACAGTACATATAATACACCTGTTAACACCATATTAACTTCTCCCTACTCCTTCTCCTTCTCCCCTTTCTCCCTCTGATCCTCCACCTTTCCGTGTTTTTTCTCGTCGTCGTAAAGGCCAATCAGGTTTAAGAGCTGAGGAGGATCCAGAAGCCATACCTCAAATGCCATCAAATTCCTTGGGGGAAGATCATACTCACTCAGGTAACTTGACTCCTAACCTCCCTATTGCTAATGATCTTGACCTTCCCATTACCCACAGGAAAGGGGTTAGGTCGTGCACCACCAAACACCCCATTTCCATCTTTGTTTCCTATGAGAACAATTCACCTTCATTTCGTGCTTTTCTTACCTCCATTGACAGTATCCCTATTCCCAAGAATGTGGTAGAAGATCTCTCAGTACCAGAATGGATGAAGGCCATGAAGGAAGAGATTGATGCTCTTCATAAGAATGGCACATGGGAACTTGTTGATCTCCCTAAGGGAAAGGATCTAGTTGGATGTAAATGGGTGTTCACAATTAACCATGGGGCTGATGGAACCGTGGAGAGGTATAAAGCTCGTTTAGTTGCAAAGGGTTTCACTCAAGTATATGGGGTTGATTATGCAGAAACCTTTGCACCTATTGCCAAAATGAACTCTATTAGAGTCCTTTTCTCTCTTGCTGCCAATCTGAATTGGGATCTACATTAGCTCGACATCAATAATGCCTTCTTGAATGGTGACCTTGAAGAGGAAGTTTATATGGTTCAACCCCCCGGTTTTTTGGCTCAAGGAAGTGAACAAAAGGTGTGCAAGTTGAAGAAGTCTTTATATGGGCTGAAGCAATCACCAAGGGCTTGGTTCAGTAGATTTCATACTGCAGTTCAGAAGAGGGGATACAAGCAATGTCAGTCAGATCACACACTGTTTGTAAAAAGAGTAGAAGGTAAAATGGCTGCCCTAATAGTATACATGGATGACATAATTGTTACTAGTGACTGGAAGGATGAAATTCAAAGTTTGAAGGGCTTCCTTGCCACTCAGTTCGAGGTGAAAGATCTAAGACCCACCAAATACTTCCTTGGGATTGAGGTTGCCCGATCAAAAAGGGGTATCTTCATCTCCCAAAGGAAATATGTCCTAGATTTGCTCAAGGACACGGGAAAGATTGGGGTTAAACCAGCTGTCTCTCTCATTGATCCCAACCATAAGTTAAGTGACAGTCAAGGTGAACCACTTAAGGATGTGAAGCAATTTCAAAGGCTTGTAGGGAGATTGTTATACCTTTCTATGACTCGTCCGGACATAGAATATGCTGTTGGTGTCCTCAGTCAGTTCATGCATGCACCTAGGTCCACCCATCTTGAAGCAGTGGAGAGAGTACTACGGTATCTTAAGAAGTTCCCGGGTGCTGGTTTATTATTCCAGAAACATGGACACTTGAGGGTTGAAATTTACACATATGCGGATTGGGTTGGATCTCAAAGTGACAGAAGGTCTACTAGTGGTTACTGCACCTTTGTAGGAGGTAAACTTATTACTTGGAGGAGTAAGAAGCAAACCGTGGTAGCTAGATACAGTGCTGAAGCTGAGTACCATGCAATGGCACACGAAGTAGCCGAAGGTATGTGGATAACGAATCTAATGGGAGAGTTGGGTTTTCCAGTTGGTAAACTCATGACTCTACTCTGTGACAACAAGGCAGCTATCAGTATCGCTGCCAACCTGGTACTACATGCTAGAACAAAGCACATTGAAGTTGACAAGCATTTTATCAAAGAGAAAATCATCACAGGCGAAGTATGCACTCCATACATCAGCTCTGAAGACCAACTTGTAGACTTATTTACAAAAGGGCTAAACCATTCCAGACATCAAGGTCTCTGTGACAAGTTGGGCATGATTGATATCTATGCCCCAACTTGAGGGGGAGTGTTAACAGGTGTATTATATGTATTGTACACAGGCTTAGTACCCGCAGGGGTATTTTCGTAATTCTATAGACATATTGTTATGTATGGCCAGAATAGTATAAATAGAAAGCTTCACTCGACTAAAGCTAAGTTTTGTTGAGGCCTTAACTCAGTTGCCTCTTATTCTTCTTCCTCTTCTCCTTCTTCTTTTCTTCTTTTCTCCTTCTTTTCTTCTTCTTCTTGGTCTCCTGCTCAACAACTATCATAAGTTGAATTTGGCTTCACTATTGAAGCTTTGTTGGTAGTTTCTAATAAAAACTGCTAATTTATTCTATTCATTCTTGGTCCATAATTAATTTTATTTTTTTTAATTTTTAGACAGGATGTATAGGAATTCGAATCTGATGTAATAATAATAAAAAATTATGTTTTCTATTTTTATTTCATTCAAAGACGAAGCAAAAAGCGCAAAGGAGAGAATTTCGCAGATTCGGGTTCAGCGATCTACGATTTGAACTTTTGGAAACTACATACTGCGAACTGATCTTTGTTTTGTAGGGTAGCAGTCTTACGAACAACCCTCTTACTGATTCTTGATTGTCATGTATTAGTTGTTTAATTTCAGGTCATCTTCTTGAATTGAATCTTGAATTGAACATCAAACCCTAGACCCATTTGAACCAGATTGGACCAAACCCCATCTATGGTTCGATGGGGGTTGTTCTCAACCCTAAAATTACCTACATGGGTAGAGGGATTGATGGTTAATTGCAAGATGCAATTCGACCCACATCTGTAAAACCTAGTTTTAATATGTTAAAACTGCTTTAGCCTAATTCAGTATAAATGCTATATGGACCAAATTACTTTTTGTAGTTCAACCCATATACCTAGATAATATTAATTGGTAATATTATGAAATTAAATGGGCTTTATTTTATGGGTTTTACAGTTATTTAATTGATTGGATCAATTATCGATTTCATGCATGTGTTGTATGGATGTGTGATGTGCTCTGAACATGGGCCATAAGCACTTGGCCCATGCTGATTCGATAGTGGCTCTTTCGAACCCCATGACTGAACGAACATCATTGCCATGGTGCCCTTAAGATCATTGGATGATCTCCCTTTCTCAGTGGGGCCCACTTCAGTTTCTCTCCAAGATGAACACCCTAGAACCTTAGCCGTTTTGGGCCCACTTTGAATCTTACTTTATGAAAGTCAATGGAAGCCACTTTGGTTTGACCTAAATAAGATCTAGGGGGTTTTTTCGTTCCCTCCATTTAAATATAACTGCATGTGATAGGGAATTTCATATGATGAATTCTCTAAAAGGTTCATCATTAGTATGAATGTTGGTTGTATTGGTGGGTGGTGATGCCCCATAAAATTGGGCTATCCATCTACTAATGCAGTTAGCTAGATTGCTTCATGTGATGATAGGGGCATCATAGACCGATGTGAGAGGGGCCTATCCTAAAATGGAAGATTCTCTCATGGTACATTGGCATTCACGAACATGATGGGTGAGCACTTACTGGACAAAAAGGTTTAACCTAAAATGGCTATGAAACTTGTCTGATAGAGGCCAAAGGGAAAGTTCATAAGATGAGTGGATAAGATCCTTCACAGAATGTGGTGGGGCTTTGTAGCTAAAACAATTGGATCCATGCACTCCATGTGGTTTTCCACATTTTCAGAGACATAACTGTCTCTGCCACTGAGATAGGAGGGAATCTCAGAGATGCCCAAAATGGAAATGGAACATAGATTAAAAGCCCTTTCTATGTGATGACATGAATTAATTAGGTTGTGGACTTATAAATCTTTCTTGCCTTAACCAGAAATAGCAAACAAAAGCTTTACCAAATTATTGGATGATAACAAACTCAAGGGCCCTAATTATGTTAACTGGTTCCGAAACCTTATGCTAGTTCTGACGTCCATGAAATTTGACAAAATTGCTAAGAACCCTGCTCTAGATCGTCCAGGTGACAGGGCTTTTGAGGCATGAAGAAGAGAGTATCAAGAATGGGAAGGGAAAAACTTTCTTGCCCGGTGTTATATTATAGCCTCTTTGGACAATTCGATACAGCGACAATTCAATAAGATCGAAGTGTCCAAGGATATATTGGATAGTTTGAAGACCACGTATGAAGAGTAGAACCATTCTACTCGACAAAATGTCTTAAAATTGTTTATGACTGCATAGATGACCGATAACCAACAGGTTCATGACCATTGTTTAAAGATGATGGGTTATATTAATGAGCTGGAGGCTCTCGGGTCAGGGCTAGATTATGACACCAAAATTGATGTTGTCCTCAATTCCTTACCTCTGTTCTTCAATTAGTCTATCATGAATTACAACATGAATAAGCTAAATGTTAGCCTTCAGGAACTCAACAATATGTTGCAGAGGGCTAAAGAACTGATTAAGAAGGATAAGCCGATAGCCATGCTTATTGAAGGTGGCAAATCAGGCAAAAAAAAGTGAAAGGCTAAAAGGAAGGCTTAGAAGAAGGGTAGCAAAACTAAAAAGAAGAAGAAAGATAAGGCATCATATGCCTGTCACTTCTGCAAATAGACCGGTCACTAGAAGAGGAATTGTCCTCAATATCTAGAGACTAAGAAGCAAGGCAATTTTGAATCTTTTATCATAGAGACCAATTTGTTGGTCACTTCTACTTCTTGGTGTATTGACTCCAGAGCTTTAACTCATGTGTGTAACTCACTACAGGGGTTCAAGTAAGCAGAAGATTGAGGGACGGAGAAGTGATGCTCTACTTGGGACTTCTGCAACAGTTGCAGTTACAACCATAGGAACTGTAGAACTAGTTTTCAAAGAATGAGCAATTGTACTTAAAGATTGTCTTTTCGTACCTAATTTAAGAAGAAATTTGATTTCTATCTCAAAATTGTGCATGGATGGTTATTCTATCTTATTCAGTAATGTGATTACTATTAAACAGAATAACAAATTCCTTCCATCCTTCTCTGAAAACAAACATTACCAAAACTACGTCGGAAATAATTCCCAAGAAGAGGACTCGTGATATAGTTAATCCCACGTGCCTGTGGCATTACCAACTTGGCCACACTAAAATAGATTGTATCACAAGGTTGGTAAATGATGGTCTTTTGGATTTTCTGATTTTCTAACTGTAGAAGATTTTCCAACCTGTGAACCTTGCCTTCAGGGTAAGATGACGAAGCGACCATTTAATGGTAAGCCTAAAAGATCTACCGACACACTTGACCTTATACATACTGATGTATGTGGTCCCCTGAATGTTAGGACACATAACCAACACATTTATTTTATAACCTTTACCGATAATTACTCACGGTATGGTTACGTGTACCTAATGAGACATAAGTATGAATCTTTTGAAAAGTTTAAAGAATTTAGACAAGAAGTCGAGAAACGGTTAGGGAGAGAAATTAACACCCTTCGATCAGATCGAGGTAGCGAGTATCTCTCTGACAAATTCAGGGACTACTTAAAGTAAAATGGGATTGTATCACAACTAGCTCCTCCTGCTACACCACAATTAAACGGTGTGTCAGAGAGGAGAAATCAGACTCTATTAGATATGGTCAGATCACTTCTCGTCCACTTAGAGTTACCTACATCCTTTTGGGGTTTCGCATTGGAGACTGCGATTTACATGCTGAACCGAGTTCCAACCAAATCCGTTCCTATGACTCCATATGAGCTATGGACCGGTAAGAAACCAAGTGTAAGATACTTGAGATTTGGGGTTGTCTGGCACATGTTAAAAGAACTAGTGCTGACAAATTGGAATCCAAAACTAGTCGTTTCCTATTTGTAGGTTACCCCAAAGGCTCTGTAGGTTACTTATTCTATGATCCAAAAGAGCAAAAGGTGTTTTGCAGTCGAAATGCCCACTTCTTAGAAGAAGATTACATCCTGGATAATCATCATCTGGAAGTTGTTCTTGATGATGAGAGCCCAGGGGTAGTGGGAGATATCTCTCCAGCTCCAGAAAATAACCAACCAAAAAGATATACACGGGTTTCTAGGCCTCCAGTTCGTTGTGACTATGACTAAGAAAGTTATTTGGTGGAAGCCACGACCAGTGAGGATGATCCCGTGACTTATTCGGAAGCTATGTTGGACATACATTCCTTGAAGTGGGTAGATGCCATGAGAGCTGAGATGGACTCAATGGAAACCAATAGAGTCTGGACTCTAGTAGATCCGCCCCCTGGAATAAAGGTAATTAGTTGCAAATGGATCTATAAGAGGAGGAAGGGCCCCAATGGTAAAGTTGAGACCTACAAGGCTCGTCTTGTGGCGAAAGGGTACAATCAGAAAAAGGGAATCGATTATGAGGAAACCTTTTTGCCTGTGACCATGCTTAAATCCATTAGGGTCCTGCTAGCTGTAGCAGTGTACCATGACTACGAGATTTGGCAAATAAATTTCATAATCACGTTCCTGAATAGAGACCTTACTAAAGATATGTATATGCAGCAACTGCAAGGTTTCATAGTTGTAGGTCAGGAACACATGGTATGTAAACTAAACCGATCCATATATGGACTGAAGCAAGCTTCTAGGAGTTGGAACATCCGGTTTGACTCTACCATCAAACAGTTTGACTTTGAGCAAAATCCGAATAAGCCCTGTGTTTATAGGAAGACCAATGGGGATAAGGTTGCATTCTTGGTTCTGTATGTAGATGACATTCTACTCATTGGGAATGATGTAGGAATGTTAACTATGGTGAAAGTGTGGCTTTCACAGCAATTCTCCATGAAATATTTTGGAGAAGCCTCCTACATATTTGATCTTCGACTTTACAGAGATTGATCGAAGAGGATAATAGGATTATCCCAGTCTGCTTACATTGACAAGATTGTCAAAAGATACAGTATGGAGAACTCTAAGAAAGGAAATGTTCCTTTCAGACACGGGGTCACTCTCTCCATGGGTATGTCACGCAAGACTCCCGAAGAGATTGAGGGCATTAAAGAGATTCCCAATGCTATGCACTCGTCCTGACATTTCTCAGGCAGTGAGTGTGGTAAGCAAATACCAATCTAACCCAGGACAAGAACATTGGACTGCTGTGAAAATATACTAAAAAGCCTTCAAAGGACAAAATGAGTTTTGTCTGGTATTTGATGGTAGTTCACTACAGATTGAAGGGTATATTGATACCGACTTCCAATCAGATCCAGATGGTAGAATGTCTACATCTATTTACATCTTCACGATGGGGTCCTGAATAGTAAGAATAATAGTCCACAACTCAAGCCGAACACATTATCGTAAGTGAAACTGCCTAATGAATGAAGGTGTTCATTCTAGAATTTGGAATTCAACACATCACACATTCTACTGTTGTGTGACAACACTGGATCTATGGAAGATTGATGTTAAAAGGTAGCATCAACGGAGAATGTGGCAAACCCATTGATTAAGCCATTGACACAAAAAGTGTTTGAGAAACATGTGGAAAGTCTAGGATTCTAGCTTGTACCCGACTGGACCTAAGTGCAAGTGGAAGCTGTTAGACAATTATGCCCTTAGCTCCAATCAGATTGATGTATCTTTTGACATTTATTGTAAATGAATAAAATACATAATTAGTTCTTGTCATTGTGGTGTTTTTCTATGAAATACCCTTAAACTAGACACTTATGAGACTTGTGTTAGTTTAGAATCTTCACAGTCGTTGGATAGATCTGTGGAGATTTATCCTGCCAAGGCTGACACTGATGTGCCACCAAGTTGGTTGGGGTGGCTTGTCTCAGCTGTTAGGGTGAGACCTGAGGTACGTGTAGTATGAGTTTACTTGAAACCCTGAACCGGACCAAAATTCCAGTATTGCCCTAGACATTAGAGATAGATGGACAATACTAGAATTTTACACCTAACCCCTATACTCGATTGTGGTATTGCACTAGGTTTCGAATTAGGTTGTCTTTGATAATCCAATCAGTGAGATCCTTAGAGGGGGTCAAAACCTGGGTATGTTGGGATAGTTTGAGAATTCACCTAAGTGGGCGATCATAGTGACAGGATCAGCCCCTTTGGCAGACAAAGTGAATGATCGGGGAATGCACTCTCTCTGATGGAAACCTAAACTGTCGGTAGTTGATTTCAACCGTTGAAATTTGTTTTTTGCAATATATATATATATATATATATATATATATATATATATATTATGGTTTCAAAATGTTTGCAAAAAGGTTTTAATTCCTGGGATCCATGTGAGTAGAGAGTATGACACTTCCTTACAGCCGAGGGAGAGGTCCTCTCTTGTCAAGCAGTGTTTGATCATTATGGGTTGAGAGGTTAAGTGTAAGACCATTGAGGGTAATGCCTGATGGGCTAATCTTGCATTTGCCCATAGTCCTTGGGTTTTCATAAGGTGGCTGCACCCAAGGACCATTTAGTGTAAATGTTGGGCCCATTAAGAGTCCATAATGATGGACTCAGGGGTTCACTGTCTCCTACAGTGAATTCGGTCAGGCCTTGTAACAAAGGCTGGGTTGAACCCATGTGGCTGATGTGTAGATTAATGTTTGGGTCTCACGCTATACAAAGAGAGCCAACTGGGTAGTAGGTTAAGAGGTTAAGTGAGCACATAAACTTAATAGGCCTAAAGCCCAATTTCGAACTGGGTTAATTAGATTAATTAAATAGGGGCAGATTTGAGTTTGGATCAACAAATAAGGATAAGAGGATAAGTCTTATGCACTTAAAGAGTTCGGATCCAAATAAAGATTTGGATCAGGAAACTCCTAATTTGATTAGGATTAAGCTAATCTTAAACTACAGATATGATAAGGGATTATCCTTATCACTTAAAGAGTGTAGATCCAAATAAAGATTTGGATCAGGAAACTCCTAATCAGATTAGGAGGTTGTCTCTTTAAGGCTATAAATAAGAGAGAAGGGCGGACATGAAAAAGACACCAGACAAGACATCAAACTGCAGAGTTCTTCCTTGTTTTTTCCGCCCCTACCCAGTTCGATCTCCACTTGTGGGAGTGATCAAGAATTGTTCTTGATATTTCTTCTTGGTAGAAGAAGCAATCTGAAGTCGTGCTCACCAGCCCTCTACTTCATTCTTGCTGAAGAATTCAGTTCTTACTGAAGAGCCATCTTATTGATCCTACTTCACCACACATTATGTCATCTTCAGTGGAAGTGGGTTTTGGTTATTTCCTTGGGCGTGAACACCTTCATTGGGAGTTACTGCTACTTCGTATCAGGTATATCCCTCTCCTCGCTTTTGGTTTTAGATCGGGTCTGGTTTGGTTCAAGATTGATCCTTAAAAGTGCAATTTTCTAAAATAGGGAATGCGATTTTGAAATTTCGCCCAACCTTCCTATAGGGTTCGGCTGTCCATATGATGGATCTCTCATCCCTTCAGGTCATTTGTGAGAATGATCATCTAATCCAACCTTCTAGTCCTGGAATGGAGCCCCACAATTCTCCACATGAACCTGAATTGGAGGCAAATTTGATATAGAAGGAGAAGTGGACGTCGATCCAAAAGATGAATTCATCTCTAACATCGGCGAATTGGGCATAGATTGAACATCTTGTCCAGGTTTAACCAGTTTGTTACCACCCAATTCTTTTATTTGAGCCTCCACATCAATAGAAGAATCGACATGAGCACCATCTAGGCTGAGTAAGCAATTAAATGAAGTAGAATTGGATAAAAGTCCTCTCAAAAGAATCCCAACACCATTGAGGGCTTCGATGAACCAGTTCTCCGACTTAAAGTCATCGAGTAGTGACCCGATTGATGAAGCCGAATCAGGCTTCGAAGGAAAAAGAAATAACCACAGGCGAGAGGGCTTTAGGAACAAAGCTGAAGTGCAATCGTACTCTTCGATCATATTCTCAAGATCTTCATTGGTAGTGATGGAGATGAGGGAGTTGAGGTCCTCGTTGGGGAGTTTGTACTTGAGAGTGAAGGAGCGGCCATTGAGGAGACTACCAGAAAGGCAAGCGGAGAGGTCGGCGAGAGAAGAGTGGCGGTCCATGACGACAATACGGGTATCTCCCCTGAGGTAGCAAAGAGACTTGTCGTGAGGGCGTGGAATGATGCGACCACCGTAGCTGCACATGAGGTGCAGTTTAGCACCAGGAACCAATGGAAAAGGCTCATCTCAGTTGTCTACATTGTGGGAATGGGGAGAGGATGTTAGACAATTATGCCCTTAGCTCTAATCAGATTGATGTATCTTTTAACATTTATTATAAATGAATAAAGCACATAATTGATTCATGTCATTGTGGTGTGTTTCTGTGTAATACTCTTAAATTGGACACTTATGAGACTCATGTTAGTTCAGAATCTTCACAGCCATTGGATAGATCTGGGGAGATTTATTTTACTAAGGCTGACACTGATGTGCCGCCAAGTTGGTTGGGGTGGCTTGTCTCAGCTATCAGGGTGAGACCTGATGTACATGTAGTGCTGATTTTGTTGAAACCCTAAACCGGACCAAATTCCAGTATTGCCCTGGACCTTAGAGACAAATGGGCAAAACTGGAATGTTACACCTGACCCCTATACTCGATTATGATACTGCACTAGGTGTCGGATTGGGCTATCTTTGATGTGCCAATCAGTGAGATCCTTAGAAGGGGTTAAACCTAGGTATGTTGGGACAGTTCGAGAATTCATCTGAGTGGGTGATCATAATGACAAGATAAGTTCCTTTGTCAGACAAAGTGAATGATCGGGGAATGCACTCTCTCTGATGGAAACCTAAACTACCGGCAGTTGATTTCAAACGTTGAGATTTGTTTTTGCAAAATATATCTATATATATATATATATATATATATATATTATGGTTTCAAAATGTTTGCAAAAGGTTTTAATTCCCGGGATCAATGTGAGTAGAGAGTGCAGCACTGTACCTTGCAGCCGAGGGAGAGGTCCTCTCTTGTCGGGCAGTGTTTGATCATTATGGGATGAGAGGTTAAGTGTAAGACCCTTGAGGGTAATACCTGATGGGCTAATCTTGCATCTGCTCACAATCCTTGGGTTTTCATAAAGTGGTTGGACCCAATGACCATTTAGTGTAAATGTTGGGCCCATTATGAGCCCATGGTGATGGACTCAAGGGTTCTGTCTCCTACAATGAATTCGGCTAGGCCTTGTAACAAAGGCTAGGATGAACCCATGTGGCTGATGTGTAGATCAATGTTTGGGTTCCATGCCATACAAAGAGAGACAACTGGGCAACAAGTTAAGGGGTAAGTGAGCACATAAGCTTAATGGGCCTAAAGGCCAATTCGAACTGGGCTTAAATTAGTTAATTAAAAGGATGCAAGATTTGATTTATAATCTGATTAGGATTAGTTGAAAGGATAAGATAAGTCTTATCCATTGAAGAGTCCAAATCCAAATACCAGATTTGGATTAAAAAACTCTCTCCTAATTAGATTAGGTG
The DNA here is from genome assembly GCF_055504915.1 of Nelumbo nucifera. NCBI lineage: Eukaryota > Viridiplantae > Streptophyta > Magnoliopsida > Proteales > Nelumbonaceae > Nelumbo > Nelumbo nucifera. The sequence continues at coordinate 70,820,220 of NC_142653.1, forward strand.
GCTAATCCTGAGAAGGCTATAAATAAGGGGCGAATTTCTCAGTTTCAACACACAGCAATCTGTAGAGTTCTCCCCTATTCTTGCTACCCCACCCAGTTCGATCTCTACTTGTGGAAGTGATCAAGAATTGTTCTTGATATCGCTTCTTGTTAGAAGAAGCAATCTGAAGTCATGCTCACCAGCCCCTGTTCGCTTCTTGCTAAAGAATCCTGGTTCTTGTTGAAGAGCCATCCTGTTGATCCTGCTTCAACACGTACTATGTCATCTTCAATGGAAGCGGGTTTTGGTTTCCTCCTTGGGCATGAACACCTTCATTGGGAGTTACTACTACCTCGTATCAGGTATATCCCTCACTTCCTAATGATTTCAGATCTGGTCCGGTTTTCGATTCAAGAACGATCCTTGAAAATGCAGTTTTCTAAAATAGGGAATGCGATTCCCAGATGGGAGAGGGAGAAATTTTTGAAATTTCGCCCAACCTTCATGCAGGGTTCGGCTATCCATATGATGGATTTCTCATCCCTTTAGTGGTATCATCCCTTTAGTGGGAATTTGATTCTGATGTAATATTAATAAAAAAATTAGGTTTTCCTATTTTATTTTACTGAAGATGAAACAGGTACATGTGGTGGAGAAGATTTGCGCAGATACGAAATCTGCAATCTGTGATCTTCGATTTGCAGAAATTGAATCTGCAAGTTGCGACTGACTTTTTCCTTGCAGATTTGGATCCACACGAACAACCCACTGATGTATTTGTTTGCTAATTTTGATTTGTCAATTATCAGCTGTATTTAATTTTCAAATCATCTTCTTGAATTGGATCTTGAATTAAACATCAAACCCTAGACCCAATCAAACCATATTGGACCAAATTGGTTTGATCAAATCTGTGGTTCGGTGGGGCTGTTCTCAGCCCTAAAATTTCCTTCATGGGCCGAGGGGTTGATGGTTAATTGCAAGATGCAATTCGGCCCACATCTGTAAAACCCAATTTTAATTTGTTAAAACTGCTTTTGCCCAATTCAGCATAAATGCTATATGGGCCGAACTGCTTTTTGCAGTTCAGCCCATAAACCTAGATAATATTATTTGATAATAATATGGGATTTAAATGGACTGAAAAGGTTTTTAAATTTTAATTATGGATTTTTACAGTTATTTAATTTAATGGATCAATTATGAATTTCATGCATGTGATTTATGTGATGTGATGTGCTGCGTACATGGGCCATAAGTGCTTGGCCCATGTTAATTTTATAGTGGCTCTTTCGAACACCATGGTTGCTGAATGCACATCATTGCCATGGTGCCCTTAAGATCATTGGTTGATCTCCCTTTCTCAGTAGGGCCCACTTCAGTTTCTCCCCAAGAGGAACACCCCGGAACCCTAGCCGTTTCGGGCCCACTTTGAATCTGACTTTATGAAAGTCAGTGGAAGCCACTTTGGTTTAACCTAAATCAGATCTACATGTTTTCGTTCCCTCCATTAAATATAAGTGCATGTGATAGGGAATTTCATATGATGAATTCTCTAAAGGCCTTCCATCATTAGTATGAAGGTTAGCTGTATTGATGGGTGGAGATGCACCAAAAATTTGGGTTATCCATCTACTAATGTAGTTGGATGGATTGCTTCATAAGATGATAGGGGTGTCATAGACTGATGTGGGAGGGGCCTATCGTAAAATGGAAGACTCTCTCACGGTATCTTGGCGTTCACGAACATGATGGGTGAGTACTTATTGGATAGAAAGGTTTAACCTAAAATGGCTATGAACCTTGTCTGATAGAGGCCAATGGGAAACTTCATAAGATGAGTGGATGAGATCTTTCATAGAAGGTGGTGGGGTTTTGCAACTAAAACAGTTGGATCCATGCACTCCATGTGGTTTCCCACATTTCCAGAGACACAACTATCTTCGTTACTGAGAGTGGAGGGAATCTCAGAGATGCCCAAAATGAAAATGGAACATAGGTTAAAAGCCCTTTCTATGTGATGACATGAATCAATTTAGGTTGTGGACTTACAAATCTGCCTTGCCTTTACCAGATATGGCAAATGGAAACTTCACCAAGTTGTTAGATGATAACAAACTCAAGGGCCCTAATTATGCTGACTGGTTCCAAAACCTTATGCTGGATAAGATCAAAGTGTCCAAGGATATATTGGATAGTCTAAAGACTATGTATGAATAACAGTATTGTTCTACTCGACAAATGGTCTTAAATTGTTTATGACCGCACAGATAACCGAGAGCCAACAGTTTCATGACCATTGTCTAAAGATGATGGGTTATATCAATAAACTAGAGGCTCTCGGGTTAGGGCTAGATCATGACACCAAAATTAATGTTGTCCTCAATTCCTTACCTCCGTCCTTCAATCAGTTTATCATGAATTGCAACATAAATAAGCTAAACGTTAGCTTTCAGGAACTCAACAATATGTTGCAGAGTGCTGAAGAATTGAATAAGAAGGATAAGCCGATAGCCATGCTTGTTGAAGGTGGCAAATCGGGTAAGAAAAAGTGGAAGGCTAAAAGGAAGGCTCAAAAGAAGGGTAGCAAAACCAAAAAGCAGAAGAAAAACAAGGCATCAGATGCCTGTCACTTCTGTAAGTAGACCAGCCACTGGAAGAGGAATTGTCCTCAATACGTGGAGACTAAGAAAGAAGGTATGTTCGATTCTTTCATCATAGAGACCAATGTGTTGGTCACTTCTACTTCCTGGGGTATTGACTCTGGGGCTTTGACTCATGTGTGTAACTCACTACAGGGGTTCAAGATAAGCAGGAGACAAAGTGATGGAGAAGTGACACTTTACTTGGGGACTTCTGCAACTATTGTAGCTACAGCCATATGCACTGTATTGAAAGATTGTCTTTTCGTACCTAATTTAAGAAGAAATTTGATTTCTGTCTCAAAATTTTGCATGAATGGTTATTCTATTTTGTTTAGTGATGTGATTACTATTAAACGGAATAACAAATTCTTAGCATATGGGGAACTTGAGAATGGTCTCTACGTTCTCCATCCCTCTCTGGAATCCAACATTACCGAAACTACATTGGAAATAATTACCAAGAAAAGAAACCATGATATAGTTAGTCCCACGTGCCTGTGGCATTACCCACTTGGCCACATTAACATAGATCGTATCACAAGGTTGGTAAAGGATGGTCCTTTGGATTTTCTAACCATAGAAGATCTTCCAACCTATGAATCTTGCCTTTAGGGTAAGATGGTGAAGCGGCCATTTAACGGTAAGCCTGAAAGATCTACAGGCACACTTGACCAGATACATACCGATGTATGTGGTCACCTGAATATTAGGACATGTAATCAACACGTTTATTTCATAACTTTTACCGATGATTATTCTTGGGATGGTTACGTGTACCTAATGAGACATAAGTCTGAATCCTTTGAAAGGTTCAAGGAGTTCAGAAAAGAAGTCGAGAAACAGTTAGGGAGAGAGATTAAAGCCCTTCGATGAGATCGAGGTGGTGAGTATCTCTCTGATGAAATTAGGGACTACTTAAAGGACAATGGGATAGTATCACAATTAGCCACTCCTACTACACCATAGTTAAATGGTGTGTCGGAGAGGAGAAACTGGACCCTATTGGATATGGCTCAATCACTTCTCATCCACTCAGAATTACCTACATCCTTTTGGGGATATGCATTGGAGACTGTGATTTATGTGTTGAACCATGTTCCAACCAAATCCATTCCGAAGACTACCTACGAGCTTTGGACCAGTAAGAAACCAAGTGTGAGATACTTAAAGATTTGGGGTTGTCCTACACACGTTGAAAGAACAAGTGTAGACAAATTGGAATCTAAGACCGGTGGTTGCCTATTTGTAGGTTACCCAAAAGGCTCTGTAGGCTACCTATTCTATGATCCTAAAAAGCAAAAGGTGTTTTGCAGTCGAAATGCCTATTTCTTAGAAAAAGATTACATCTTGGAGAATCTTTAGCAAGAAGTTGTTCTTGATGAGGAGAGCCTAGGAGTAGTGGGAGATGTCCCACAAGCTCCAGATACTCAACCTAGAGGTTCTACCCCGGTATCTAGGCCTCCAGTTTGCTACGGCTATGACCAAGAAAGTTACTTGGTGGAAGCCATGACAAGTGATGAGGATCCCACGACTTATGCAGAAGCTATGTTGGACATAGATTTCCTAAAGTGGGTAGATGCCATGAAAGCCGAGATGGACTCGATGGAGACCAACAAGGTCTGGACTCTTGTGGACCCACCCTTTGGGGTGAAAGCAAATTGGTTGCAAGTAGATTTACAAGAGGAAGAAGGGCCAAGATGGTAATATTGAGACCTATAAATCTCGTCTTGTGGCGAAAGGGTACACTCAGAAAGAGGAAATCGACTATAAGGAGACCTTTTCGCCGGTGGCTATGCTGAAGTCTATTAGGATCTTGCTAACTGTAGCAGCATATCATAATTATGAGGTTTGGAAAATGGATGTCAAAACCACATTCCTCAATGGAAATCTTACTGAAGATATCTATATGTAGCAACCGCAAGGATTCATTGTTGCAGGTCAGGAACACATGGTATGCAAACTTAACCGATCCATATATGGACTAAAGCAGGCTTCTAGGAGTTGGAACATCCGGTTTGACTTTACTGTCAAATAGTTTGACTTTGAGCGAAATTTAGATGAACCCTATATTTATAGAAAGACCAGTGGAGATTAGGTTACATTCTTGGTTTTGTATGTAGATGACATTTTACTCATTGGGAATGATGTAGGAATGTTAACTACGGTGAAAGTATGGATTTCACAACAATTCTCCATGAAAGATCTTGGAGAAGCCACCTATATCTTGGGACTTCGACTCTATAGAAATAGATCGAAGAGGATTATCCCAATCTACTTACATTGACAAAATAGTCAAGAGATACAGTATAGAGAACTCCAAGAAAGGAAATGTTCCTTTCAGGCATGGAGTCACTCTCTCCAAGGGTATGTCTCTCAAGACTCCCAAGGAGATTGAGGGCATGAAGGAGATTCCCTATGTTTCAGCCGTAGGGAGTATTATGCATGTAATGCTGTGCAATCGTCCTGACATTGCTCAGGCAGTGAGTATGGTAAGTAGATACCAGTCTAACCCAGGACAAGAACACTTGACAGATATGAAGAATTTGTTGAAATAGCTTCAAAGGACAAAAGAGTTTTATCTGGTATTCGATGGTAATTCACTACAGATCGTCAGGTATACTGATACTGACTGGTAGTCAGATCTAGATGGTAGAATGTCTACATCTAGTTACATCTTCACGATGGGGTCCTGTGTAGTAAGAATAGCAGTCCACAGTCCAAGCTGAGCACATTGCCGTAAGTGAGGCTACCTAATGAATGAAGGTGTTCATTCTAAAACTTAGAATTCAGCACATCATCCATTCCACTATTGTGTGACAACACTAGACATACGAGAGAATGATGTTAAAAGGTACCATTAGTAGAGAATGTGGCAGACCCATTGACTAAGTCACTAACAAAGAAAGTGTCTGAGAAACACTTGGAAAGTATGGGACTCTGTCTTATACCCGATTGGACCTAAGTGCAAGTGGGAGTTGCTAGACAATTATGCCCTTAGCTCCAATCAGATTGATGTATCTTTTGACATTTATTATAAATGAACAAAGTACATAATTGATTCATGTCATTGTGGCGTGTTTCAGTGTAATGCCCTTAAACTGGACACTTATGAGACTCGTGTTAGTTTTAAATCTTCACAGCTGTTGGATAGATCTGGGGAGATTTATCCTGCCAAGGCTGACACTGATGTGCTTCCAAGTTGGTTGGGGTGGATTGTCTCAGCTACCAGGGTGAGACCTGAGGTATATGTAGTGTGGGTTTTTTGGAAACCTTGAACCAAACCAAATTTCAGTATTGCCTTGGACCTTAGAGACAAATGGGCAAAACTGGAATGTTACACCTGACCCCTATACTCGATTATGATACTGCACTAGGTGTCGGATTGGGCTATCTTTGATGTGCCAATCAGTGAGATCCTTAGAAGGGGTTAAAACCTAGGTATGTTGGGACAGTTCGAGAATTCATCTGAGTAGGTGATCATAATGACAAGATAAGTCCCTTTGTCAAACAAAGTGAATGATCGGGGAATGCACTCTCTCTGATGGAAATCTAAACTACCGGCAGTTGATTTCAAACGTTGAGATTTGTTTTTGCAAAATATATCTATATAGAGATATACATATATATATATATTATGGTTTCAAAATGTTTGCAAAAGGTTTTAATTCCCGGGATCAATGTGAGTAGAGAGTGCAGCACTGTACCTTGCAGCCGAGGGAGAGGTCCTCTCTTGTCGGGCAGTGTTTGATCATTATGGGATGAGAGGTTAAGTGTAAGACCCTTGAGGGTAATACCTGATGGGCTAATCTTGCATCTGCTCACAATCCTTGGGTTTTCATAAGGTGGTTGGACCCAATGACCATTTAGTGTAAATGTTGGGCCCATTAAGAGACAATGGTGATGGACTCAGGGGTTCATTGTCTCCTACAGTGAATTCGGCTAGGCCTTGTAACAAAGGCTAGGCTGAACCAATGTGACTGATGTGTAGATCAATGTTTAGGTCCCACGCCATACAAAGAGATCCAACTGGGCAGCAGGTTAAGGGGTAAGTGAGCACATAAACTTAATGGGCCTAAAGCCCAATTCGATCTGGGCTTAAATTAGTTAATTAAAAGGAGGAAAGATTTGATTTATAATCTGATTAGGATTAGCTGAAAGGATAAGATAAGTCTTATCCATTGAAGAGTCCAGATCCAAATATCAAATATGTATTAAGAAACTCTCTTCTAATTAGATTAGGAAGCTGATCCTGAGAAAGCAATCTGCAAAGTTCTCACCTGTTCTTGCCGCCCCACCCAGTTCGATCTCCACTTGTGCAAGTGATCAAGGATTGTTCTTGATATTGCTTCTTCGTAGAAGAAGCAATCTGAAGTCGTGTTCACCAGTTCCTGTTTGATTCTTGTTGAAGAATCCTGGTTCTTGCTGAAGAGCCATCCTGCTGATCCCGCTTCAACACGCACTATGTCATCTTTAGTGGAAGCGGGTTTTTGTTTCCTCCTTGGGTGTGAACACCTTCTTTGGGAGTTACTACTACTTCGTATCAGGTATATCCCTCCAACCCCATTCTGGTGAAAAAGGCTAACGGTAAATGGCGCATGTGCGTCGACTACATCGACCTGAACCGAGCTTGCCCAAAGGACTGCTTCCCACTTTCCAGGATCGACCGTTTGGTGGATGCAACCTCAGGGCATGATTTGCTGAGCTTTCTAGATGCCTACTCGGGCTACAATCAAATCAGGATGGACCCTGCTGATGAAGAGAAAACTGCATTCATAATCGAGCTCGGCCTGTACTGCTACAAGGTCATGCCCTTTGGGCTGAAAAATGTCAGGGCGACCTTTCAAAGACTTGTAAACAAACTATTTGAGCCATTGATTGGCCAAAAAGTAGAATGTTATGTAGACGACATGGTCGTCAAAACCCAGTTCTCATGAAATTTAATACAAGACTTGAATTTAGTTTTTGAAATCCTACGTAGATTCAATATGAAGTTAAACCCGAATAAGTGTGTCTTTGGTGTCAAGAAAGACCGAGCTAACTAAGTGTGTCTTTGGTGTCAAGATTCAATATGAAGTTAAACCCGAATAAGTGTGTCTTCAAGGGCAAACTATAAGTCACCCCCTCAGCCTAAGGGCAAAAACACCGAGCTAACTAAGACCTCGGCATCAAGAAAGACAGCCACTTCAGTGGTGAAGGCAAAGTATGAAATATCAGAGGCGTAGGCAACTCGGGTCTGAACCCTATGAAGCACAGCTCGCCTCAACACATCGATTGGATCAAGGAACAATCTACAAACATATAGTTCGAGCATACATGGTAATCGCTTCGCAGTATACCATAGAGATTCCTTAAATGCTAAGGGATAGCCCAGGATAACGATTACCGAAAAATCCTACTACGGGTATGCAGCTCTAATAGCTCGAGTGATGAGATCGCTTTGGCAAAAAATAAAAGAGCACACCATACTTAGAAGAAAAGAGAAATTTCATTGCCATGCCATAAAAAAAAAAACGAGCTAAACAGCTTGAGAAATTTCAACAAGAGATAAAAAAAGGGCACAACCGCCCAAGAAGATCTTTTCAAGACCGAGTATTGGCACCCGGGAGCCACCAGTAATCAGAAGAACAGAAAAGTAGAGCCGCCAGCCTCTGGGGTCCACCTCCTCCACCTCGTCCTCGTCCTCTGGGGAGTCAAGCTCTTCCTCCTCTGCCTGGTTCGCCATCTCGGGAGCCAGGCCCTTCATTGTGATGCCGTCAAGGTTGAGCCCAAAGAATTTCTTTCAGACCAACCAGCAACAGAGCTTGAATCCGGAGTGGTACGAGCTCGAGCCATACTCCACTTGGAGGTCGTGATATTCCTAGGAGTCCTTGAAGTCCCAAACTGCCTTCTCCCGCTCGGCCTCCACCATGGGGTCGAAGTTCCGAGTTCGGTCCATAAGTGTGGACTCCAAGTCCCGAACCTGTTGGCGAAGGAGCTCCCTCTCCGCTGCCACCCTCGACGACTCCCTCCTGGTCACGGACGAGCAGCTCCTAGAGCTTCTGACTGATGACCCTCTGATTGCGAGCGTCGCCGGAGTGGATGTTCATCTGGAGGGCCATGGCATGGATGGCGGAGTTCACCTGCCAACAAGAGACTAAGGTCAGAAGACAACAAAAGGAAGCAAAAAACGCGAAGAGGAGAAGGACCACTTACCACCATACAGTGAGAGGCAGCGAGCGTGGCGAGCTCCCCGGGCTCCATCTCCCCCCACTTAGCGATCTCCTCGTGGCAGATCGCCCTTTGGCTCTTCCACCTGGCCACAATGTAATCATTAACACCCTCCCAGCACCCCACCGGGAGCCACGGGTAGGGAAATGGATGGGAAGGACCAAGGGGAACCACCCCTTGCTACGGGAGCTCACCCTCCTCGAGGCTACCACCGCCAGCACCTCCTTTAGATGGAGGCAGCGGAACTTTAGGCGGTGGAGAAGTAAAGTTTGGCTCAGCAGACTTGAACTCAGTGCCCCTAGAGGTGGGAGTCCAGTCAGGATGCGACCTCTTCACCGTGCGCTTTTGGTTGCTCGAGAGAAGGCGATGCGCATCAACACTGGACATGATGGCTGCCAAAAAACCACAATGTATTAGTCCAGTAAAAAAAAAAAAAACAAAGCATATGTATACACATGATATTTTTACAAGGCACTACGCGACCTAAAAGGCAACCTACCCGGACTCAGGCCAGCCTGTGCGAGCTTCTCCTCGGTCAAGTAGTTCGAATAGAGAAATCCTACCAATGCCCAGGACAACATCGTTTTCCGAATTTCAGGGTCCAACTCGGCCCTGGGGTCCTGGATGGCGCCCCTCCAGGAAGTTGGGAAGGGCCACCCCTCGGGGTTACAGACCACAAAATAGTCTCGCTTCCATGTAGGAATCTTGTTCGGTAACTCATACAGGAGCTTATAGCCGCGGCGGGGAGAGGTAGTAAAAACGCCTTTCCAGAGGAGCTCCGGGTGCGACATTCTTGATGCAGAGAATAGAAGCGAATATCAAGGTCAAGGGGAAGACAGTACTCATAGCACAAAGAAATGGTCCCAACCATGTTCCGAATGGCATTGGGATGGAGCTAGTCGATGGTGACGTTGAAATGGTTAAACGCCTCCACTATTAGAGGGTGCAAGGGAAGACGCTGGCTAGCCTCAAGCTGTTCCTGGAAAATCACTATATCGTTGGGACCATGTTCCCGGGGAAAGTTACCAATGGGGATATTGTAGAGGAGGTCCCCGGGAAGGTGAAAGTAGCGGATTAGAGACCTGAGTCTCTCCACCGTCATGGAGGAGGGGCAGAAGTTGTCATGCTCCCTCCCCTGAGAGGTAGAGGCCACATCACCGGAGGTCTCCCGAGCCTCCAGAACCTACTCCCAAGCTCCCCCTGAGCTCGAGGGAGCGTTGTCGTCCTGGTTACCGTCCCGGGAATAAACATGGTACGGATACCCAGACATGATTGACAAAATGATTAAGACTCACCGAGAGAAAACGAAACGGTGTGAACAGAAGAGCTTGGGCAGACTAGATGGATGCGCGACCTCAGAATCCGAAGACAACAAGTTAGCGTGAAAGAAAATGAGGCCCAAGGGGCCCTCCTATTTATAGTCACTATGCCTCCGAATCAACGACCCAGATTGAGGCAGATCTGACGGTTTGCAGTCAAGCTGACCGCACGCCTTCTGAAACCGAAATGTGACTGGCTGCACGTCTCCCATGATTGAGGTAATGGTGGCTGCATGACATCCGGGGTTAAGAGCCGCTTCAGCGCATTTTTCGGTATTCGAAAAGTCAGAAATCCCCTGATTCCCGTGCACACATTTAATATGAGCAGTCAATCAAGTTTGAACTTCGGTCAAATCAACCCATCACACTTCATGAACTCATCACGCTAAGGTAGCACTCTTAGCCCGAGGTGTGGGGGGCAATTGATGGAGGATGATTTGACCCGACCCATTGAGACGATGACACTTGGACCTGACTCAACACAAGCAACAACTCAACACCACAGCCTGACTGCAATTAAGTAACGAGCCTGTAGAACAGCTCGCTACGTCATAGCTCACTGTAGGGGGAGTTCGCTGCAACGCGAGCTCCAAGTCCCCCGAGCTACAGAGAAGGGAATACTCTAAGACTATTTCAGCTCGCGAGCTAGGGTAACCATCTCACTCCAACACTTAGGCAGAAGAACTGCCCCAAAGACAATCTTGATGAGGACCACCTCGAAGTATCCCTAGGAGCATGCTACAAAGTAGCTCACGACAAAGATAGCTCGCTACGCGACAGGGTAGCTTGCTACAAAGTAGCTCGTGACTAAGCAACGCGACGCTCTCAGGAAGCTTCTATCTGACAAGACCATACCCGTTAGATTGCACCACGTCTCTTGATTGACGGCGCAGTCCCTGCCCATTTGACAGTCTGCACCCACATCTCTCGACAAATGGTGGCGTGCTTGTCCCTTCGGGACGTGTCACTCATCCAAGCGGGTAGTACATTGTAACGATCACCTGCGCAGCCCTGGCAGGTAACGGCTGCGACAAGAGCCCAATGGCGGTTACGCCCGATTTGACAAGAGCGCCCCTATAAAAGCCCTCTAATCGAAGGGGAGAGAACTCTCTCTCGGATTTTCATCTGAACTTGAATTATCTCACTTGCTCTCGAGCTAATCTTGAGAACTCAGTGATCTAGTGCAACCTACACTCTTAGCCTTTTACACTCTTTTCTTCCTCACCAGCGTTCTAACTTAAGCTTCAGAGTATTCCCGCCGGGCAAATCCCCAGGGATTCCTTCACCTTCGTCTTCTCAAGTGCCGTCCGTTGCCAGCAAGGTGCCAGTCAGCAGCCAGCTAGGAGTGCCCGGAGCCGCATCAAAAAGAACCAACAATTGTGGTTCACTTCACAAAGATTGTTTTTTCTAAATGAACCAACGATTGGTTCACATAATAGAAATTGTGTTATGTCATGATAGATTCATAGATAAATTCTGAGGATGTAGTAGGGGGTGATGGATCTCAAACGATGAAGTTCAGAATATGTCTTGTTGCTGATGTCTCAGAAGCATCAGAAAAGATGAAGTAGATGGGAATACTTCAAGCATCAGAATTTAACACACATGAATGAATCTGTATACTTCAAGTAATTCAGATCGAGGAGTTGAATAGATTTTAATTTGCAATAAGAATATATATGATTAATATGGCTTGTAATTAAGGGAATGCAAATTAGAAAATTGGATAAATTTCAAATGAATTCTAGAAAAGTTTTTACAAACTTTCTCAACCCATGTCTGTATTTGATAAGTTTCAAATCAATTCCGGAAAAGTTTTTACAAAATTTCTCAACCTTATTTCATAAGCAAATAAATTTTATAATTGGGTATTTTAAGAAATAATTCCTAGAAATAAATTTTATATTTCATAAGCAAATAACTGGGTATTTTAAGACAAATATGCGTGTGTTTCATTGTCGTCACAATCGCATAAACTGTGGCCATTTTTTGCAGAAGAAGCTATGAGGTAAGGGAAGAAAAATATGTTTTGAGGCCCATCCTTGCCTCGAAGAAGAAGAAGAATATACCTTTAATGCTTGTTCACCGGTGGTTAGCATCTAACTTTTGCCTCTGTGTGTGTGAAGAGAGAGAGAGAGAGAGAGAGAGGGGGAGAGAGAGAGAACACTCACTTTTGCCTCTTGTGAATTTAGCAACTTTGGAATGTCTGAAAAACCAGTGCCTCCTATACCTTGTTGCTCCTCTAAATAAGTCATTGGTGTTTCTTTTTCAAACCCAACTGGTTTAGTAGATGCATAAGGATCTGGTGTTGGCAACTTCACTCCCAATAAATGTTCCCGTCTGAGGTTCAGACCTTAAATCATTAGTGGAAACTGGAGTAAACTCCTCTCTTCTAGATGGAGAAGCCATGAATTCAGGAAAAGAAGTCCCAACAACATGGCTTTACAACAAGTGGGCTTAGGTGGATTTCCAGCTAAGGTGATACATGGCCTGCATATTAATAGAAGCAAAAAAGAATGAACATTAATTTGTGGTTTATCCAACAAAATCATCACCAAATTCACCTAAATACAATAATTTTAAGTGTACATCTGACCCAATGAAGTCTGTAAATTATAAATTTCAGGAACTTCTTGAAGCAACAGAGGTAGGTGGTTCTAAGCGTAGTTGAAACAACACAGATTGCCCTCCAGAATATGGTATATCCTCCATTATTGAAGAAAGAGTCTCCTTCTCATTAATGATTGGGTTGAATGGTCTGTCTTGTTGAATGATGTAATCACCAAGGTCCTGCCAATCTGGAAAGTTATGTGACCATACATTATGAGCAGCATCGCACATAATTTCAATTTATGGGACCTCTTCAAGGATGGGACCTTCATAAAGCCTCTGATTATCCATATCATGAGCAACATCATGCACAACTTCAATTTCTGGGATGTCATGGGGGATATTGCCTTCATAAGGCCTTTGATTAGAATTTTCTAGGTTGCTTGGACCAGGATCAAAAATACCCCACACCATTGTCCACTGGAGCTGATGGGAGATGACTACTGCGTGGGCGAAAGAATAAAATCTGAACTTAAGCAACTATTGAGGCCAAAAGCATCAGTAGTTCTTTCTGAGAACAAAATAATTGTTTCTCCACCATATGAAAATGCTCCATTTGCCGTATTAGGAATTTTCAACAGAGACTTTTTATGATACAATTACATGCAATACCTTGCATGCTCCACTTGTTTCTTATCTTCCAAACACTTAAGTCAATTTCCCTTTTTCATGTGAAGAATTTTTATGACTTAATACCCCTTCAGTAAGAAAGCTAAATAGTAAACACCACAACTCGACATCTTGTATAGAGCCAGTCCTCTTGAGTCTTGATCCTTCCTTTCCTTTTCTCCCCTTGTTTAATTCTTTTTCACTCTTTTTATTTTTCATTTGTAGCGGCACTGATCTACCATGTTGCCATTTCTCATTGTAGAGATTTATGTCCAACTATTTTCTAGTCAATATCAATAAAAGAGAACCATACTATATTTAGTAACATAAAAGACCACCCGTCTACCACATTTCCAAAGCCCCATCGACTCTATAGCCTCATTGCCTAAAAGAAATAAAACAGAATAGCACAATACCGCAGAGGCTGAAATTAAATAATCAAACTCACAATGAAAGCCGGTGAACAATAAGGTAACATCTTAAATAGTACAAAATCGTCTAAGACTTAGGAAAAAAATGGAAAAATATTATGTGATACAAAAGATATAATTCTCATCCTCAGTCCTCGGACTAGATGGAGAAAAGGATCAAAAGAGATCTCAATCATGAAAGGATGAGAGATCCATCATATGGATGGCCGAACCCTGTAGGAAGGTTAGGCGAAATTTCAAAAATTTTTGTCTCTCCCATCTGGGAATCACATTCCCTATTTTAGAAAACTGCATTTTCAAGGATCAATCTTGAAAGAAACCGGACCAAATTTGAAACCAAAAGGGAGGAGAGGAATATACCTGATACAGAGTAACAGTAACTCTCAACGAAGGTGTTTACGTCCAAGAAAAAACCAAAATTTGCTCCCACTGAAGATGACATAGTGTGAGGTGAAGCAAAATTAGCAGGACGGCTCTTCAGCAAGAACTGAATTCTTCAGCAAGAATGTAGTAAAGGGTTGGTGAGTACAACATCAGATTGCCTCTTCTAGCAAGAAGCAATATCAAGAACGGTTCTTGATCACTCCCATAGGTGGAGATCCAACTGGCTAGGGGCGGCAAGAACAGGAAGAAAAGAGCAGAAGATAGGAGCAGTCAAACTGTGAGTTTTCTTCTCTCTTAATTCAGCAGACTATGAGTGAGTTTGGAGGTCTGCCCTACTCTCCTATTTATAGCCTTAAATAGAGGTTCTCCTAATCCTATTAGGAGTTTCCTAATCTAAATCTTATATTTGGATCTGGACTTTCTTTAAGAGATAAGGATAATCCCTTATCTTATTTGCAGATAAAGATCAGCCTTCCTAATCCAATTAGGAGTTTCCTGATCCAAATCTTTGTTTGGATCTCGACTCTTTGAGTGGATAGGGATAATCCCTTATCCTATCAGCTGATCCAAATCGCAGAACCGCCCCTATTTAATTAATCTTATTAAGCCAGTTCGAATGGGTTTTAGGCCCATTAAGTCTATGTGCTCACTTAACCTCTTAACTTGCTGCCCAGTTGGCTATCCTTGTATGGCGTGGCACCAAAACATTGATCTACACATCAGCCACATGAGTTCAACCCAGCCTTTGTTACAAGGCCTGGCTAAATTCACTGTAGGAGACAGTGAATCCCTGAATCCATCACCATGGGCTCTTAATGGGCCCAACATTTACACTAAATGGTCCTTGGGTCCAACCACCTTATGAAAACTCAAGGATTGTGGGCAGATGCAAGATTAGCCCATCAGGTATTACCTTCAATGGTTTTACACTTAACCTTTCAGCCCATAATAATCAAACACTGCCTGGCAAGAGAGGACCTCTCCCTTGGCTGCAAGGTACAGTGCTGCACTCTCTACTCACATGGATCCCCGAAATTAAAACCTTTTGCAAATATTTTGAAACCATAATATATATGTATATCTTTATATAAATATATTTTGCAAAACAAATTTCAATGATTAAAAAAAAATGCCGGCAGTTTAGGTTTCCATCATAGAGAGTGCATCCCCGATCATTCACTTTGTCCAACAAAAGGGTTGATCCTGTCACTATGATCACCCACTCAGATCAATTCTCGGACGGTCCCAACATACCCAGGTTTTGACCCCCTCTAAGGATCTCACTAATTGGCATATCAAAGACAACCCAATCTAACACATAGTGCAATATCATAATCGAGTCTAGGGGTTAGGTGTAACATTCCAGTTTTGCCCATCTATTACCAAGGTCCGGAGCAATAATGGAATTTTGGTCCGGTTCAAGGTTTCAACAAAACCCACACTGCATGTACCTCAGGTCTCACCCTAGCAGCTGAGACAAGCTACCCCAACCAACTTGGCGGCACATCAATGTCAGCCTTGGCAGGATAAATCTTCTCAGATCTATCCAACGGCTATGAAAATTATAAACTAACACGAGTCTCACTAAGTGTCCAGTTTAAGGGTATTACACAGAAACACTACAGTGACATGAATCAATTATGTACTTTATTCATTTACAATAAACGTCAAAAAGGTATATCAATCTGATTGGCGCTAAAGGGCATAACTGTCTAACAACTTCCACTTGCACTTAGGTCAAATCGGTTATAACCTAGAGTCCCATACTTTCCACGTGTTTCTCAAACACTTTTTGTGTTAGTGGCTTAGTCAATGGGTCTGCTACATTTTCTGCTGATGCTACCTTCTAAATCAGGACGTCCCCTCTTCCAACTATCTCCTGCAGTACATGGTACTTCCTCTTGATGTGCTTCGACTTCGAGTGGGCTCGGGGCTCCATAGCCTAAGCAATGGCTCCAGTGTTGTCACACAACAATGGAATGGGTGATGTACTGGATGGAACTACTCCTAATTCCTGAATGAACTTCTTCATCCAAACAGTTTCCTTGGCAGCTTCACTTGCGGCAATGTATTCGGTTTCTGTTGTGGAATCTGTGGTGGACCCCTGTTTGCTGCTTTTCCAGCAAACAACACACAATCCTATCATAAAGATATAACCAGATGTAGACTTTCTATCATCTAGATCTGACTGGAAATCGGCATCAGTATACTCCTAGATCTGTAGTAAACTACCATTGAATACCAGACAAAACTCTTTTGTCCTTCGAAGGTATTTTAGTATGTTTTTCACAGCGGTCCAATGCTCCTGCTCTAGGTTAGATTGGTATCTGCTTACCACACTCACTGCCTGATAAATGACAGGACGAGTGCACAGCATTGCATACATGATGCTCCCTACGGCTGAGGCATAGGGAACCTCTTTCATGCCCTCAATCTCTTTGAAAGTCTTGGGAAACATACCCTTGGAGAGAGTGACTCCATGCCTGAAAGGAACATTTCCTTTCTTGGAGTTCTCCATGCTGTATCTCTTAACTATTTTGTCAATGTAAGCAAACTGGGATAATCTTATTATACTCTTCGATCTATCTCTATAGAGTCGAAGGCCCAGTATGTAGGAGGCTTCTCTAATATCTTTCATGGAGAATTGCTATGAAAGCCACACTTTCACTATAGTTAACATTCCTACATCATACAAAACCAAGAACGTAACCTTATCACCACTAGTCTTCCTGTAAACATAGGGCTCATCCGGGTTTTGCTCAAAATCAAACTGTTTGACGGTAGAGTCAAACCGGATGTTCCAACTCCTAGAAGCTTGTTTAAGTCAATATATGAATCGGTTGAGTATACATATCATGTGTTCCTGGCCTACAGCTATGAAACATTGCGGTTGCTGCATATAGATATCTTCAGTAAGATCTCCCTTTAGGAACGTAATTTTGACATCCATTTGCCAAATCTCGTAGTCATAGTATGCTGCTACAGCTAGTAGGATCCTAATGGATTTAAGCATGGCCACAGGTGAGAAGGTTTCCTCATAATCGGTTCCCTTTTTCTGAGTGTACCCTTTCGCCACTAGACGAGTCTTGTAGGTCTTAACTTTACGATAAGGACCCTTCTTCCTCTTATAGATCCATTTGCAACCAATTGCCTTTACCCCAGTAGGTGGATCTACTAGAGTCCAGACTCCATTGGTCTCCATTGAGTCCATCTCAGCTCTCATGGCATCTACCCACTTCAAGGAATCTATGTCCAACATAGCTTTCATATAAGTCATGGGATCCTCTTCACTGGTCGTGGCTTCCACCAAGTAACTTTCTTGGTCATAGCCGAAACGAACTAGAGGCCTGGAAACCTGGGTAGATTTTCTAGAGCTGGTGGGACATCTCCCACTACCCCTGGGCTCTCCTCATCAAGAACAACTTCCTGATGATGATTATCTAGGATGTAATCTTCTTCTAATAAGTGGGCATTTAGACTAGAAAACACCTTTTGCTCTTTTGGATCATAGAATAAGTAACCCACAAAGCCTTTGGGGTAGCCTATAAATAGGCAACGACTGGTCTTCGATTCCAATTTTTCAGCACTCGTTGTTTTAACATGTGCCGGACAACCCCAAATCTTCAAGTTTCTTACACTTGGTTTCTTACCGGTCCAAAGCTCATAGGGAGTATTTGGAATGGATTTGGTTGGAACCCAATTCAGCATGGATGTCGCAGTCTCTAATGCGTAACCCCAAAAGGATGTGGGTAGTTTCGAGTGTACGAGAAGTGATCAGACCATATCCAATAAAGTCATGTTCCTCCTTTCTGACACACCGTTTAATTGTGGTGTAGTAGGAGGAGCTAGTTGTGACACTATCCCGTTGTCCTTTAAGTAGTCCCTGAATTCGTCATAGAGATACTCGCCGCCTCGATCTAATTGAAGGGTCTTAATTTCTCTCCCTAACTGTTTCTCGACTTCTTGCTTGAATTCTTTGAACTTTTCAAAAGATTCAGACTTATATCTCATTAGGTACACGTAACCATACCGTGAGTAATCACCGGTAAAAGTTATGAAATAAACATGTTGGTTACGTGTCCTAACATTCAGGGGACCTCAAACATCAATATATATAAGGTCAAGTGTGTATGTACATCTTTCAGGCTTACCGGTAAATGGTCGTTTCGTCATCTTACCTAAGGCAAGGTTCACAAGTTGGAAGATCTATTACAGTTAGAAAATCCAAAGGACCATCCTTTACCAACCTTGTGATACGATTTACATTAATGTGGCCAATTCAGTAATGCCACAGGCACGTGGGATTCACTGTATCACGGGTCCTATTCTTGGAGATTATTTCCAATGTAGTTTCGGTAAGTTTTGTTTCCAGAGAAGGATGGAGAACATAGAGACTGTTCTCAAATTCTCCGTATGCGAGGGATTTGTTATTTCATTTAATAGTAATCACATTACTGAATAAGATAGAATAACCATCCATGCACAATTTTGAGACAGAAATCAAATTTCTTCTTAAATTGGGTACGAAAAGACAATCTTTAAGTACAATATTTCCTTCTCTGAAAACTAATTCTACAGTTCCTATGGCTATAAGTGCAACTGTTGCAAAAGTCCCCAAGTAGAGCATCACTTCTCCATCACTCAGTTTTCTGATTATCTTTAACCTCTGCAGAGAGTTACACGCATGAGTTGAAGCCCCCAGAGTCAATACACCAGGAAGCAGAAGTGACCAACAAATTGGTCTCTATGATTAAAGATTTGAAATTACCTTTCTTCTTATTTTCCAGATATTGAGGACAGTTCCTCTTCTAATGGTCTTCCTATTTGCAGAAGTGATAGACATCCGATGCCTTATCCTTCTACTGCTTCTTAGCTTTGCTACTTTTCTCTTGCCTGATTTGCCACCTTCAACAAGCATGACTATTGGCTAATCCTTCTTAATCAGTTTTTCATCCCTCTACAACATATTA
The DNA here is from genome assembly GCF_055504915.1 of Nelumbo nucifera. Classification (NCBI taxonomy): domain Eukaryota; kingdom Viridiplantae; phylum Streptophyta; class Magnoliopsida; order Proteales; family Nelumbonaceae; genus Nelumbo; species Nelumbo nucifera. The sequence goes on from NC_142653.1 coordinate 70,839,374, forward strand.
CTGAGTTCCTGAAGGCTAACGTTTATCTTGTTCATGTTATAGTTCATGATGAACTGATTGAAGGAGGGAGGCAGGGAATTGAGGACAACATCAATTTTGGTGTCATGGTCTAGCCATGACCCAAGAGCCTCCAGTTCATTGATATAATCCATCATCTTTAGTCAATGGTCATGAATCTGTTGGTTCTCGGTCATCTGTGCAGTCATAAACAACTTTAAGACCTTCTGACGAGTAGAACGGTTATGCTTCTCATACATAGTCTTTAGACTATCCAATATATCCTTGGACACTTCGATCTTATCGAATTGTCGTTGAATTGAATTATCTAAAGAGGCTATAATATAACACTGGGCAAGAGAGTTTTTTCTCCTCCCATTCTTGATACTCTCTTCATCTGGCCTCAGAAGCCCTATCACCCGGACGATCCAGAGTAGGGTTTTTAGCAATTTTGTCCAATTTTTCGGACATTAGGGCCAGCATAAGGTTTCGGAACCAGTCAGCATAATTAGGACCCTTGAGTTTGTTGCATCCAACAGTTTGGTGAAGTTTTTGTTTGCCATTTCTGGTAAAGGAAAGGCAGATTTGTAAGTCCACAACCTAATTGATTCATGTCATCACATAGATATGGCTTTTAATCTCCCTCTAGTCTCAATGTCGGAGACAATTGTGTCTCTAGAAATGTGGGAAATTATATAGGGTGCATGGAGCCAACTGTTTTAGCTGCATAACCCCACCACCTTCTGTGAAGAATCTCATCCACTCATCTTATGAGATTTCCCTTTGGCCTCTGATAGACAAGGTTCATAGCCATTTTAGGTTAAACCTTTCTGTCCAGTAAGTGCTCACCCATCATGTTCGTGAACGCCAAGGTACTGTGAGAGAGTCTTCCATTTTAGGATAGGCCTCTTCCGCATCAGTCTATGATGCCCCTATCATCTCATGAAGCAATCTAGCCAACTGCATTAGCAGATAGATAGCCCAATTTTATAGTGCATCCCCACCCACCAATACAGTCAACCTTCATACTAATGATGGCAGGCCTTTATAGAATTCATCATATGAATCTCCCTATCACACCCACTTATATTTTCAGGAGGGAACGAATAATTACGCCCTAGTTCAATTTAGGTCAAACCAAAGTGGCTCCCACTAGCTTTCATAAAGCTAGATTTAGATGGGCCCTAAACGACTAAGGTTCCACACAGTTCCTCTTGGGGAGGAAGCTGGTGTGGGGCCCACCATGCTGGAAGATCATCCAATGATCTTTAGGACACCATGGCAATGATGTGCATTCGGACATGGTGTGCGTAAGAGCCACTATCGAATTAACATGGGCCAAGTGCTTATGGCCCATGAACGTAGCACATCACACATCCATACATCACATGTTTATAATTGATCAAATCAATTAAATAACTATAAAACCCATATGTAAAGCCCATAATATCATCAAATAATATTATCTAGGTATATGAGCGGAACTGCAAAGAGCAAATAATATTATCTAGGTATATGGGCTGAACTGCAAAGAGTAGTTCGGCCCATATAGCATTTATGCTGAATTGGGCTAAAGCAGTTTTAACAGATTAAAACTGGGTTTTACAGATGTGGGCCGAATTGCATCTTGCAATTAATCATCAACTTTTGGACCCATATATGAAATTTTAGGGCTGAGAACAGCCCCCATCGTACCATAGATTCGGTCCAACCAGTTTGGCCCAATCTGGTTCGAATGGATCTAGGGTTTGATGTTTAATTCAAGATTCAATTCAAGAATGATGATCTGAAATTAAATAACTGATACAAGACAATCAAGAATTAGTAGGAGGGATGTTCATAAGACTGCTACCCTGCAAAACAAAGATTAGATCACAGTATGCAGTTTCCAAAACTGTGAATCACAGATGGCTGAACCCAAATCTGCAAAAATTTCTCCTCTGCGCTTTATGCATCATCATCGAATGAAATAAAACAGAAAACCTATTTTTCTATTAATATAACATCAGATTTAAATCCCTATACATTCTGTCTAAAAATTAAAAAAAAAAATTAATTACAGACCAAGAACGAATAGAATAGCAGGTGCGCAAATTTTTAGCACCATTAAAGAATTCGATCTCTACCATACGAACAACCCAAAAATCAAGAAAAATATATAGAACAGTTCTAAACATTAATCATATTTATAAAGATTTAATTTCAGATCAATCGCCCAAAACTGGGAACTAATTTCCCATAAATACGTTAACTACATAAATCGGGTAGAACGCCTTCTGCCCATTTACGCAGATCCAGATCTGGTTTAATTTGGTTCAACATTTGAAACTAGCTCTGATACCACTGGAGGATGACAGAATCATCATATGGATGGCCGAACCCTACAAGAAAGTTGGGCAAATTTTCAAAAATTTCTCTCTCTCCCATCTGGGAATCACATTCCCTATTTAGAAAACTGCATTTTCAATGATCAATTTTGAAACAAACCGGACCAGATCTGAAACCAAAAGGGAGGAAAGGGATATTCCTGATATGGAGTAACAATAACTCCCAACGAAGGTGTTCACGCCCAAGAAAAAACCAAAATCTGCTCCCACTGAAGATGACACAGTGTGAGGTGAAGCAGAATCAGCAGGACAGCTATTCAGCAAGAACTGAATTCTTCAGCAAGAATGTAGTAAAGGGCTGGTGAGCACAACTTCAAATTGCCTCTTCTAGCAAGAAGCAATATCAAGAATGGTTCTTGATCACTCCCACAGGTGGAGATCGAACTGCCTAAGGGCGGCAAGAACAGGAAGAAAAGAGCAGAAGATAGGAGTAGTCAAACTGTGAGTTATCTTCTCTCTTAATTCAGCAGACTGTGAGTGAGTTTGGAGGTCCGCCCTACTTTCCTATTTATAGCCTTAAAGAGAGGTTCTCCTAATCCTATTTGGACTTTCCTAATCCAAATCTTATACTTGGATCTGGACACTCTTTAAGAGATAAAGATAATCCCTTATCTTATCTATAGATAAAGATCAGCCTTCCTAATCAAATTAGGAGTTTCCTGATCCAAATCTTTATTTGGATCTAGACTCTTTGAGTGAATAGAGATAATCCCTTATCTTATTAGCTGATCCAAATCACAGAACCACCCCTATTTAATTAATCTTATTAAGCCAGTTCAAATGGGCTTTAGGCCCATTAAGTCTATGTGCTCACTTAACCTCTTAACCTGGTGCCCAGTTGGCTATCCTTGTATAGCGTGGGACCCAAACATTGATCTACACATCCGCCACATGGGTTCAGCCCAACCTTTGTTACAAGGCCTGGCCGAATTCACTGTAGGAGACAGTGAACCCTTGAGTCCATCACCATGGGCTCTTAATGGGCCCAACATTTACACTAAATGGTCCTTGGGTCAAACCACCTTATGAAACCCAAGTACTATGGGCAGATGCAAGATTAGCCCATCAGGTATTACCCTCAATGGTCTTACACTTAACCTCTCAGCCCATAATGATCAATCACTGCCCAACAAGAGAGGACCTCTCCCTTGGATGCAAGGTACAGTGCTACATTCTCTACTTACATGAATCCCGGGAATTAAAACCTTTTGCAAACATTTTGAAACCATAATATATATATATATATATATGTATATCTTTATATAAATATATTTTGCAAAATAAATTTCAAAAATTAAAATCAATTGTCGGCAGTTTAGGTTTCCATCAGAGAGAGTGCATCCCCAGTCATTCACTTTGTCCGAAAAAGGGGCTAATCCTGTCACTATGATCACACACTCAGATGAATTCTCGGACTGTCCCAGCATACCCAGGTTTTAGACCCCCTCTAAGGATCTCACTAATTGACATATCAAAGATAACCCAATCCCACTTAGTGTAGTATCATAATCGAGTCTAGGGGTTAGATGTAATATTCCAGTTTTACCCATCTATCTCCAAGGTCCAGGGCAATACTGAAATTTTGGTCTGGTTCAAGGTTTCAAGAAAACCCACACTGCATGTACCTCAAGTCTCACCCTGGCAGTTGAGACAAGCTACCCCAATCAACTTGGTGGCACTTTAGTGTCAGCCTTGGCAGGATAAATCTCCCCAGATCTATCCAACGGCTATGAAGATTCTAAACTAACACAAGTCTCATTAAGTGTCCAGTTTAATGGTATTACACAGATATTCTACCCCCCCTTATATAGCCCTAAAGATGCTGTTTCTAGCATTTCTTAGGAGTTCTTCCTCAAATAGAAGTCTATCCTCATTAAGGGATAATGATCACCCCTTATCTAATCTATTGTCATCCCTAAATAGGAATAATAATTCTAATTAAAATGGGACTCTGACTCTTTTTAGAAGTACCGCATGAAATAAACTCTACTAAATTCTAATGATTCACGCCTCCAATTTAGCTGAATTCCACCAAGTGTGAGATTGATAGAGCGTGCCCACGCCTTGCATGCTCAAGTCTTCTGATGAAATCGTGCTAATCTCCTTTGGAAATCTAATCGATGCTAGGATTGTGCTTCAAGCTCCTTTCAGCTCCGTTCTCCAATTTTCTAAAATAAAACACAATTAAATCTATCAATTAAGTGCAAAAATAAGAAGTAAAAAATATAATTAATATGGAAATTATGCACTCTATCAAACCCTCCCACACTTAGAATTTGCACATCCTCGGGCAAAACAAAACAAAAACAAAACAATCAAACTATCCTACCAAATTTCAAACTCAACTCTCCTTCATCTTTTTCCACAAATATTCTAGGTCAATTATTGCGAACCGTTAAATCAACACAACCAAGTCATACACGACTCATCTATCAACCAATCCAATTTTTGCTACTACAAACTAGGTGGTAAACTAGGGAAAACATTTTTATCTCTTTCTCTCTCTCTCTCTTTTGTAGAAGTGAGTGCATTTTATGCTCCATCTCACTTGCTTGAATCTTAGGTGCATTTTATGCTCCATCCTACTAAGCCACATCAGTTGTATGGTAAAAACATTTACCCTATTTACTTTATCATGAATTTATGACTAGCTTAAAAGGAAATGGTTTCAGAACAAGTCATGTATTCCCTAATCATATCTCATTACTAAGTTCACAAAAATTTTTCCAGAATATCGTTTCAATTGATTTTAAAAGAGTTGAGTTTTTTTTTTTTTTGATAAAATCACTCATATAAAATCCTAAATCAAAATCCTATACTCCCCCCCCCCCCCCGCCACACACACACTTAATCCATACATTGTCCTCAATGTATCGAAAGAAAGCTTACTAGAACAAAATTTTAGTAGTATAGAGATAAAGAGACTTCCCTGACTAGTGAGCTTTGATGCAGCGGACCATCATGGGCTAGGTGGGTGAGGAGGACGGGATTCCATGCTTCAATTTGTATAATTTGGGCTTTCAAGAGCTACCTCCTCCACATTGTACACCTGAAATCCTTCATAGAAGGGTTTTAAACAGTGACCATTTACCTTGAAAATCTTGTTTGTGGTTGGACTTTGAATTTCAACTGCTCCCTAAGGTAAGACATTAGTAACGATAAAAGGTCCAACCCATCGAGAACGCAACTTACCAGGAAAAAGTTTAAGTCTAGAATGAAAAAGAAGAACTTTCAAAACAACAGAGAAATTTTTCCTCAAAATCATTCTATCATGAAAAGCTTTTGTCTTTTCCTTGTAGATTCACGAACTCTCATAGGCATCATTGTGAATCTCTTCAAGCTCTTGCAATTGCAACTTTCTTTGTTCTCTCGCTTCATCCATGTGCATGTTGCATTGTTTAACCGCCCAGTATGTTCTGTGTTCTAATTCAACAGGGAGATGACATGGTTTACCAAATATCAAGCGGTAAGGAGACATACTTATAGGAGTTTTATAAGCCGTGCGATAAGCCCATAGTGCATCGTCGAGTCTCAAACTCCAATCCTTTCTATTTGGATTAACCGTCTTCTCAAGTATAGACTTTATCTCCCTATTGGATACCTCAGCTTGTCCACTCATTTGTGGATGATATGCGGTGGAAATTCGATGGGTGATGTTGTATTTCTTAAATAAAGCTTCTACCACCCAGTTACAAAAATGAGTGCCTCGGTCACTTATTATTGCTTTCGGCATACCAAACCCGAAAAAGATATGGGACTTGACAAAATCTACAACAACTTTAGGATGGTCATTCCGGGTAGCCTTAGCTTCTACCCACTTTGAAACATAATCCACAACTAGTAAAATGTAAACATTGCCAAAAGAAGAAGGAAATGGGCCCATAAAATCTATACCCCATACATTAAATATTTTACATACAAGTATAGGAGTAAGCGGCATTTGATCTCTATGACTTAAATTGCCCATCTTTTGGCATTGTTCACATGCCTTGCAAAATATATATGAATCACGAAACAGAGTAGGCCAAAACAATCCACATTCTAGCACTTTACATGTTGTTCTTTTGGGACCGAAATGGCCTCCACAAGCATATGAGTGAAAGAATTGAAGAATGGAAGGGATTTTGGTTTCAGACACACACCTTCGAATAATTTGGTTAGAGCAGTTTTTCCACAAATATGGGTCATCCCAAATGTAGTATTTAGCATCGCTCTTTACCTTATCTTTTTGGGTTCTTGATAAATCTCCTGGTACTGTTCTAGTAACTAAATAGTTAACAATGTCAGCGTACCATGGAGTTTCTCCTTCAATTGTAAAAAGATGCTCATCCGAGAATTCATCTTTCAAAGGTGTTGCCTCTTCACTTGTGGTCAGTCTACTAAGATGATCTGCAACCAAATTCTTTGCACCCTTCTTGTCGCGGATTTCTAAATTGAATTCTTGTAGCAAAAGAATCCAGTGGATGAGCCTTGGTTTTTCTTCCTTCTTTGTTAGCAAATACTTTAAAGTTGCATGTTCAAAATAAACAATTACTTTAGTACCCAATAAATATGGACGGAACTTTTCTAAAGCAAAAACTATGGCTAAAAGTTCTTTTTCCGTTGTTGAATAATTGCATTGAGCATCATCAAGGGTTCTTGAAGCATAATATATTGCATGAGCAGCTCTTCCAACTCTTTGTCCAAGAACGGCACCAACAGCATAATTGCATAATTGCTTGCATCACACATAATTTCAAAAGGGAGACTCCAATTCGGTGGTTGGATAACTGGGGCTGAGGTCAACAATTCCTTGAACCTATCAAATGCCACCTTACATGCTTCATCAAAATCAAACGCAACATCTTTTTGGAGCAAATTGCATAAGGAAAGAGTTATCTTTGAAAAGTCCTTGATGAACCATTGATAAAATCCTGCATGTCCAAGAAAAGAATGAACTTCCCACACACTTGTGGGATAAGGTAAGGATTTAATAACATCTATCTTGGCTTTATCAACTTCAATTCCCTTAGAAGAGACTACATGCCCCAAAATGATGCCTTGATCAACCATGAAATGACATTTTTTATAGTTCAAAACAAGGTTCTTTTCTATGCATCTTTTAAGCACTTTTGTAAGGTTGGATAGACACAAATCAAAAGAATCACCATAAACCATGAAATCATCCATAAATACCTCTATGATGTTCTCCACAAAATCTGAAAATATACTAACCATACATCTTTGAAACGTGGCGGGAGCATTGCAAAGACCAAATGGCATGCGTCAGTAAGCAAATGTACCAAATGGGCATGTGAAGGTAGTCTTTTCCTGGTCTTCTGGTGCTACTGGAATTTGATGAAAACCTTAATAACCATCAAGACAACAATAGTGAGATTTACTAGCTAATCTTTCAAGCATTTGATCAATAAAAGGAAGCGGGAAGTGATCTTTTCTAGTTAATGAATTTAGCTTCCTATAATCTATACAAACCCGCCACCCATTTTGAACTCGGGTGGGCACTAACTCCCCATCTCGATTCTCAACCACTGTTATACCTTGTTTTCTTCGGAACCACCTGTACTAGACTTACCCACTTACTATCCGAAATTGGATAAATTATACCGGCATCTAGAAGTTTTAAAACTTCTTTCTTTACCACTTCCATCATAGGTGGGTTCAATCGTTGTTGAGCTCCTACTACAGGTTTAGAATCTTCCTCCAATAGTATTTTGTGCATCCATGTAGATGGACTTATCCCCTTGATATCAGCTACAATCCATCTAATCGCCTCTTTGCACTCCTTGAGCACTTGAATCAGCTTTTCCTCTTCTAATGCATTAAGTTTGGAGGAGATTATTACAGAAAATGTCTCCCCCTCTCCTAGGAACATATACTTTAGATGATTCGGCAATGATTTTAGCTCCAATTGTGGTTCCTGCACAATAGATGGAAGGAGTTTTGTGTGAGATGGAGGCAAACTAATAAAAGACACATTATGAGTTGTATGTTTAAGAGATTCCAGCTCAAAAGTTGTGTCTTGTAATTCAGGATTTAGCACGAACTCCTTTTCAGCTTTTGTAATTCTTTACAATCAAAACCGTTGTTAAGTGCAACCTTCAATGCATTTTCATCATCCAACTCAAAAGTTTGCTGCACTAAAGAGTCAATGATATTTATAGAGAAAACAGAATGTACATCATTAGGATATCTCATAGCATCATAGATATTAAAGTTGATAATCTCACCATCAAATTCCATGGTAAGTGTCCCCTTATGCACATCGATTTTAGTCTTAGATGTCTTAAGAAATTGCCTTCCCAACAAAATTGGAGTTGAATTGGAAGAATTATCTTCTTCCATATCAATCACATAAAAATCAGTAGGAAAGACCAGATCATTGACTTGAACTAACACGTCCTCCAAAACCCCCTTCGGAAATGTAGTGGATCAATCAGCAAGTTGTAGAATCACACCCGTTTCTTTCAATGGTCCAAGGTTCAAAGTTGTGTAAATAGAACGGAGAATGAAATTTATTGAAGCTCCTAAATCTAACATTGCTCTTTCAATCTTAACGTTTCCTATCTTACAAGGGATAGTAAACATACCTGGATCCTTGCATTTAGGAGGTAATTTCTTTTGGAGGATTGCTGAAACATTCTCCCCTATATGGACTTTCTCATCACCTTTTAGTTTTTTCTTAGTAGTACATAACTCCTTCAGAAATTTAGCATAGCGAGGTACTTGCTTAATTGCATCAAGGAGGGGAATATTCACCTCAACTTTGCGAAATGTCTCAAGAATATCCTTCTCTTGCTCTTCTTTCTTGGATTTTGCAAATCGGCTAAGAAAAGGTGGAGTTGTCACTATGGCTTGGGGTTGTTTACTGCTTGGGTCTTTCAGTTGTGTGTCTTGAGCTTCCTTTTTTATTTCTCCTTCAATTGCACTCTTGGGTACTTCATTGCTAGGCTTTTTCAGCTCCTTTCCGCTTCTTAAAGTAATTGCACTAGCATTCTGTTTGGGGTTGACTATGGTTTGTGAGAGCAATTTTCCTGATCCTTGTGATTCCAATCGACTCACAACAGTCGCCAATTGACTCGCTTGATTTTCCAAGTTTTGGATGCTTACCCTTGTCTCCTGTTGAAATTGTTGGGTGTTAGTTGCAAGTGCTTTAACAATTTCATCTAAAGACATACCTGGTTTGGAAGATGAATGTTGTGGAGCCGGTTATCTAGCTTGATATTGTTGTTGAAAACCGAAGGGCTTAGCTCCATAGCTAAGATTAGGATGATCCCTCCATCCTGAATTGTAAGTATTTAAATAGGTATCGTATCTCCTTTGTGGGAATCCTCCAACAGCATTGGCTTGTTCATAGGGTTCATCTTGAAGTGTAGGGCACATGTCGGTTGAATGACATGTAGTAGAACAAATGCCATAAGTCTTCACTTGTTGTATGTGACCCACAACCAATTTTTCCACAAGAGAAGTGAGATTATCTAATCATTGATCAATGGAAGAATTACTTACCTTATTAACTCTCCTTGGGATGGAATCTTGTCTATTGCCAAATTGTTGTGCATTGGCAGCCATGTTTGGAATTAGTTCCCTTGCTTGAGTAGGAGTTTTATTTACCAACACACCTCCACTTGCAGCATCGATCATACTCCTGTCCATTGGCAATAATCCTTCATAAAAATATTAGATAAGGAGTTTATCAGGAATCTAATGTTGAGGACAGCTTGCACAAAGTTGTTTGAATCTCTCCCAATACTCATAGAGAGTTTCTCCACTGCATTGTCTTATCCCATAAATTTCCTTCCTGATGTTAGTATCTCGTGCAAGGAAGAATTTCTCAAGAAATTGCTTCTTCATCTCATTCCATGTAGTGATAGAACCGGAGGGTAAGTAGTAAAGCCAATCCTTAGCTTTGTCAGCTAATGAGAAGGGAAAGGCACGCAACTTGATTTGCTCTTCAGTAACACCTTGAGGTTTCATGCTTTAACATACTACATGAAACTCCTTTAAATGTTTGTGGGGATCTTCCCCTGAAAGTCCACGAAAAGTAGGAAGTAAGTGAATAATACCAGATTTCAATTCAAAATGTACCGTTAGATCTGCATATTCAATGCAAAGTGGTCATTGATTCAGATCTGGTGCAGCTAACTCTCTAAGAGTTCTTTCGTCAATATTGGCCATGATTTCTTCTTCAGAGTTGCTAGATGAATCGACAAGGTTTGTTACTGAATTCACCTCGGGAGATGGGGGCGATGTTGACTGGCTGTGGCGTTGCTTGGCTTCTTTCCTTAACCGATGAACTATGTTTTCGATTTCGGGATCGTATTGAAGTTCACATGTACGAGAAGAACGAGGCATTAACCAAGCAAAAAGAAATAAATCTTATTAAAGACACCAATCCCCAGCAACGACACCAAAATTTGATGGGTGTCGAACCCAACAAAAATAAAAATCCTGCTCGAAATAGATACTTTGGTATATAGCAATGAGAAAGGTCGTATCCACAAGGATTGGGTTGATTTATTTCCAAGAAAAATAGTAAAACGGATTAGGGAGTTGTTGTAAAGAAAAGGAAAATAAAATAAAGATTAAATCAATAGGAGGCAGCTTCTGGTTGAAGGGATAAGTTCAGCTTTGATTCATGCAATTGATCATCGATGCAAGGATGAATTCATGTGTTTATGAGTAAATTGGTTATAGCTATTAACAAGCTCTAATAGCCAATCCCTCCTTGATTTTTCGACAACCAAAACAAGCTCTTTGATTACCTTTCTTATTGATAGACAACCCTAAACAAGCTCTTAGGACTAATCTATCAATAGCGTTAAGAATTAGAGAGACCCAATTCTAATCAATGAACACGCAAGCTCGGTTCATTTAAATCAGATCATATATTTTCATAACATAAATAAAAAACTTGTCCATAATCAATTTATGTTATTCGCCATAAAGATTAAATCACAAACATATATGAATTTGTTGATCTAACCGGCAATAGACTATTTCATTGATTGAGCAATGGATCCTTTTTGCTCAATCAATAAAAATAATCATCACAGAAAATTACAGAAAATATATAAATACTCAAGAAACAATGAACTGAAAAAAATCAATTAGATCTCACAATTGTTGTAGAACCAAAGCTTCCTTAACCTTCAACCAGAAAATAAGAAGTATGTATTATGCTTCCCAAGATGATCGTCCTTGCTATTCTATCCCCCCTTATATAGCCCTAGAGAGGTTGTTTCCAACATCTCTTAGGAGTTCTTCCTCAAATAGAAGTCTATCCTCATTAAGGGATAATGATCACCCCCTTATCTAATCTATTCTCATCCCTAAATAGGAATACGAATTCTAATTAAAATGGGACTCTAACTCTTTTCAGAAGTACAACATGAAATAAACTCTACTAAATTCTAGTGATTCACGCCTCCAATTTAGCTGAATTCCACCAAGTGTGAGATTGATAGAGCATGCCCACGCCTTGCATGCTCAAGTCTTCTGCTGAAATCATGCTAATCTCCTTTGGAAATCCAATCGATGCTAGAATTGTGCTTCAAGCTCCTTTCAGCTCGATTTTCCAATTTTCTAAAATAAAACACAATTAAATCTATCAATTAAGTGAAAAAATAAGAAGTAAAAAATATAATTAATATGGAAATTATACACTCTATCTTTTCTTCTCTTGTCCCACTCCTGGCATTCGGTAGCAGACCGAGACCTTCCCTGCTCCGCGAGCCTAAATCAGGCAAGTTATAGAGTCCATTCTCAGATTGTTTGTACTTAGAAGGTGGAAGCAGGATTCACTTGACCTCCATAATGATCTCTACCACCGAAGCACATCAAACTCACTATAATTCCCATCTGCAACATTAACCAATCAGCCAGTACATCCTTAGGTAACTACGAACCCAGTCTTCTTGTTTCATCTCTATCAAAGACGACTAGAGGTTGGGGAACAGATCGATGGAATAGGTTCCATCGAACTCACCCCAGTAGATCCGTTCTTCAGCCCTATCTGACCTGGAATTTGCTATGCTTCGCGTGTGGTTAGAGTTAATGTTGATTAGGGTATAATTGTTTAGTTCTGCTCTACTTTGATTTTGGTTATTATGAATCTATCTTAGTAAGTTAAATAATTTAGTAAGTTACTTTAATAAAATAAAAATAATTATTAATTATTATTGATAAGTATAATAAAAATAATTTAATTAATAAAAACGATCAGATAAACTAAAACAAATACCAATTTAAAATTAATACAAAATTTTCTAAGAATTATTAGTTTTATAATTGAATTTTATTAATTTAAAACCAACTTAAGTTCCACTAGAAAAATAAAAAGCTCCCCTATTTTGACCTTGACAAAAAATAAAAATCTCCTTGGGTTTGCTAACAATTCAATGAAACTCCCCAATGTCTTGACCTTGACAAAAACCTCCCCTATTGTTTTGAAAAAAAGGTGAAAATACCTTCCTTAGTCAGCATTCCAAAAATAAAAAGTGTTGATGAAATGCATTAATTTTACTTCACTTTTGCCTTCTTACATTTTTCCAATGAGAGTAAAGAGAATAATTCTTTGAAATTTGTCTAGAAAAATAGACTAATGGAGAGTAAAGTTGAAACTTTAAATTATGTATGATAATACATTAACAATAATAAGGGTATTTTGGTAACTTTAATGTCTTTGTTACTGAAGAGCCAACGGAAAGGAGGTATTTGCACTTTTTTTGTCAAAACTATAAACGAGGACTTTGTTTAGTTCAAAACACAAAGGTGGTTTATAGAGTTGTTATAATAAGATGTTTTTTTATAGTTTTACCTAAAACTAATACAATAATAATAATAATAAAATAATAAAATATTATTTTTGAAAAAAAGTAAAAAAATAACATTAAGATACAAAAGAAAATAATACAAAATTATCTAGAGAATAGGAAATTGGCCACTCTCACTAAAGCACAACTTAGGTTGTGATCGGATAACTAGACATGACCCCAAAAAACAATACTTGAATTTAACTTTGATGGACACCATTTAATTGGAAATTCCATAGAGCTCCATCTTCAATTTTGCTAATAAATAAAGCTCGTGCGTCACATGGGTCTTGACTATTTTGATAATCTAAATGTCAATGGAAAGTGAAAGTGCTACTACAAGAGTGGAGGTCCTAGACCTAGAGGATGACTATGAAGAGTATGACCAAACTTATACTAACAAAAGATTGACATCCGAAGTGTCGAAAGAAATGAAAAAAAAATAATTCGAAAAAGGCATAATGCAAGCATTATAAGAAGATTCTTCAAGCTAAATCAAGTAAGAGAACCACTATTAGACATTATATGTACACAGCTCTAATCAAATTGATGTACATAGACATTTCAATATGATTAACAAAAGTACATTATTATTTTATGTTCAATTGATGTATTTTTGTGAATTACTCCTTAAACTGGATGCTTATGAGACTTGTGTTAATTTAGAATGTTCTTAGTGATTGGTAGAGTTGGGGAGTTTATCCTGACAAGGTTGACACTGATGTGTTGCCGAATTGGTGGAGCAACATGTCTCAACTGTTAGGATTAGACCCCAATCATAGTCAGTGGGTGTTTGGAAAAAAGCACTGAACCTGAACCAATTTTCAGTTATGCCTTAGACCTTGGAGATAGATGATAGAAAATTACACTTAATTGTAGACTTGATTATGACACTACACTTGGTCTTAAACTGAACTACTTTTGATAAGCCAACTAGTGAGATCCATTAAGGGTCAAATAATTAGGCATGTTAGAACAATTTGGGAAATTTCCTAAGTGGGAGATTATAGTGATAGGATCGGCTCTTTATTAGACAAAGTGAATATCAAAGTTTGCATTTGAAATTTGGTTTGCAAAATGTATTTATATGTTATGTTATTATTTTATGAAAAATATTTTCAAAAGGTTTTAATCCTAAGATCAAAAGAGAGTGTGACACTATATTTTGTAGTCAAGAGAGAGGTTCTCCCCTATTAATAGTGTTTGATCATTATGGGCCGAGAGGTTTGGATCAAAAGACCATTACAAGGTTGATTACTTGATGGACTTCATCTTGTAGAAGCCTATTATCCATGGGCCTTTATAAGGTGGTTGAATCCAATGATCATTTATGTTTAAATATTGGGCACAAACAAATCCCAAGCCAATTGGTTTAGGGGTTCACTACCCTTAGGCAATAAATTTCGCTTGCCCCTTTCTAGGGGTGGGGCCGAATTCTTATGGACTTATGAGAGACCTTTGTGGGTCACACATCACACAATATTACAGCCTAAAGGGTACATGCAATGCCTTGTGATATGACTATTAAAGAAAATGGACTTTAGGCCCATTATTAATAAGATTAATAAATTAGTTAAGTTGTCATGTGACATGGGTTGAATATGGGTATGGGGCACACAATTTCTTTTAAAGAAGATAAGGCTTTTCTAAACATGGATGAGTCTTGATCCAAATTTAAATTGTATCATCTCCTAATAGGATTAGGAGAGTGCTATATTAAGGGAAGAGAGGGAGAGGTAAACCATCCAATTCTCCCCACTCTCTTGCACTCTTTCTCTCTTCCCTCTACACCCTAAAATCCTAGTTCAAATCAGCCATTGTAGGGCTGATTTTCTTCAGTCCTTAGCTGAGTTTTTGGAGAAAAAAATTAGTCACATCAAGGTTCACATAGTTGCATTGATGTAAGTAGGTTGGGAGTTTGGTTATATTGACATTGCATTGCTGAATAAGCTTCACATGCACTGTAGTGCCATCTTTAGCAGGAGACCAATCTAAGCCTGATATTGGGCATGAACTACCACTCTTGGATTTGCTTTTGTAGACTTTGTATGAAGCACTATCAACATTTAATTTGAGTTTCAAATCTGGTTTGGTTCAATGCAAGATCAATTCAGAAATTCAAATTTCAAAATTATCAGGAAATCAGTTTGTATGTTGGATTAGAAATTATTTTATAATTCCACTAACCACTAGATCTAGATCAGTCATGTTAATTTTGATTTCTAATCCAACCAACAACCACTCACTTAAAGTGTCATTTAGCATGTTTCCCTAGATGTATTCGTGACATTAAGTAGTATAAAATTATCACACAATCAAACATTGATGGGAGCACATCTTTTAAAAATTATAAATTCGACCAACAAGACTCTTATAGGACACTTCCTGTTTTTCTTGTGTGTGGAAAACACCCTTCTACAATTATTGAAGAACCAAATTTTAGATTCTTAACACAATCTATAAACCTTGAGTTTAAAAGTGTGAGTAGGCATACTGCTAGAAGAGATATCATATTTAACTATGTCAAAGAGAGAAAGGGTTAGAAGGATGATTTGTTTAATGCACTTAGTAGGATTTGTTTAACATCTGATAATTAAAGATTTGAGTATACTAATAATTAATTCATATGTATAATTGGTCATTAAATTAATAACAATTGGAAATTACAGAAAATGATTATTTGTTTTAAATCTTTGACACCTCCTTTTGATTTGTTATACATATTTAGTAGATGGGGTGGCTATGTGCTTAAGTGAATGGAATATTGATCAAAAAATTTTTAGCATTACATTAGATAATTCAAGTTGCAATGATGTGATGGCTAATTCTCTGAAACTCAGATATTCAATATATAAATATTTGGTATGTGGTGGTAACTTTTTTTAAGACTCGTTGTTGTAGTCATATTTTGAATCTTATTGTTCAAGCTAGTTTGAGACTTGTTGATAATGTTGTTGCTAAAATTTGTAATTGTGTGAAATATATAGAGAAATTAGTTGCTTGAAAGAATAGATTTTATGAAATTGTTGAAAAAAGTTTCTATTTGAATACTAATAAAAGATTGAGGATGGACATGCCTGTGAGATGGAATTCAACTTGTTTGATGCTTGATCATGCCATTTATTATAAGCAAGTCTTACAATATTGGAACAGAGGAATAACACTTTTAAAATGTTTACTCTTTTAGAAGAAGAGTGGGGAAAGATGGATAGACTTCACAAACTATTGAAGATATTTTATGATGTTACTTGCATATTTTCTACCACCAAGCACCTTACTTTAAACATTTATTTTTGGGGAGTGTAGATGGTTCATAGACATTTGGTGGCAATGAGTAAGGAACTTAATAATTTTATGTTGACATGGTTAGAGGTACGAAAGAAAATTTTGATAAATATTGGGCTGAATATAATATGATTTTGTCATATGTTGCTGTGTTGGATCCTCATTGCAAGATAAGGTTAGTGGAGTATTGTTTTAATAAGCTTTATGGGGATGGTATTGCGTGTTAATTCTATTTTGAAGACTCTTTTTCATGGTTCAGATTTTCAATATGTATCTGGCCATATTGGTTGATACATATTGTATCAGTGGCCTCCCGATACGCCTTTATAAGGGGTGTTTCGGGGTCTGACCTAGTTTAGGGGATAGACATGCCTTAAACTGACCCCTTTGAACTAGTTTGAAAAAAAAACTACAAAAACAAGAATAAAAGTGACTCAAGATACAGGCTAATATGCCCCTACCTGTATTGAGATTTTGAACCTTGCTCTTCATGCCTTGTTTGTTGAATACAAGGAAAATTTTTCCTCCACTTCCATGGTCAGATCTTCTAGTCAAATTGACATGAGTGAGGTAAATGATGATGGTGATGGATTTAAGGATTATGAATAGTTCTTAAGTTCAAAAAGTCTCAAAATGAGAAAACTCAATTGGATCTTTACTTGGAGGAGCAAAACCTTGATATAAAGGTAGATGTTGATGTTTTGGACTATTAGAGTAAGAATTCATTTAGGTATCCTGAGTTGGCATCAATGGCTCAGAATATTTTAACTATTTTTATCTCCACATTTGCATTTGAATCAACATTCAACATTGGAAAAATGTGATCAATCCATGGAAAAGTTCACTCAAGTCTAAGACAATTCAAGTTTTGGTTTGTCTTAAAGATTGGTTTCATGCACAAGGATTTTCAATAGGTGATTTCTTATCTATTATTTATTCAAATATATTATTTCTTATTTCCTTCAATCTATTCTAGTAGGTTTTTTTCCAATTGTATATAGGGGTCCTACGTGATCTTTAAGTTTATTAAAGAGGAGGGATCAAATAGTAGTGTTGATGATGAGAAAGGTGCTTGGCTTGATGATATGTTTTAGGTATTAATGTACCATATCTTTCATTTATTTGCTTGTTATTTGACATGAAAATGATAATAAATTACTTATATGATGTGAGCAATGACAATGTGTTTGCCTTTTGTCTTTTCAAGTTTTGATGGCTCAAGAAGTTGGGATATTCAAGCTTGATAGTGAACTTAGGAATAGATAGATAGCTGAACATGTTCTTTTTGGAACATCTTATTTTTTGAGGAACAATATAATTTTATTTTGATGGATGGATGTTTTTAAGAATAGATAGATAGATAGAAGCCTATAACATCTTTTGAAACAAGGTTGATATTGTTTTGTTTTAGTGTGTTATGTTATTCTCTTTTGTTAATCTATGTTTTCAGGTTACCTTTATTTGGAATTGGAAAGAATGATAGAACTTAGAATTTGTTTAGCAAAATATATTTGCATGTTTAGCTTTTTCCCTCTGTTTTACTATTTAAAATAGGGATATCTTTTGAATAAATCATGGGGAAATTCAAGCTATAGGTGCTAGAAAAAATTCTATTTGGAACTTGGATTACAATTTACAGATATACCCTACATGTCAAAAAAAAGTCTAATTTATAGGTTGGGCTTCAGGCTTTTATGAGGGTCGGGCTTGGGCTCAAGATCTAGGCCCGATAGTTAGGTTGGACTCGAGCTCGAGCCTGAATATATTGTACTGATAACATGTGAAAGCCCGGCTTGACCTATGAGCAGGTATACTCCTGAATGGCAGTGCAACGATATGATGTGAAACCCCAACTAAGTTATCATTCTTGGATTATATCATTGTTTCAATATATGTTAATGCTACTTTAGAAGACCTTTGCTTAATACTAGAAACTTCTTTTTTTGACAATGACTCTCCCTATACTCTATTGGCTACAAGACTTCTTTGGTGAATGTATTCATGTAATGAAATTTCTCGATCCGAGGTGGTGCACGAACTAGGGAAGGCAATCAGATAGTCCTTGCCAACAGGGCAGAGCCAAGGTGGTAGGACAGAGCTGCGCTTCAAGACCTATGATCAAGAAAAGATGTTAGAGGCCCGAGGAGTTATCCCCAGGTATATACTCCGATGCTCAAGTCAGTAGAAGGTGATGGACGGTCGGGCCGAGCAATACGAGTGCTGGTTCAAGCAGAGTAACAGTAGGTTCTGGAAGTTGGGATCCCTTACCATGAGCGGGAGATGCATTTTTATAGCTAGAGATCCGTGTCATGGTCGGATTAGGCTTTCGAGGTTGTCGAGATGAGGTTAACCGCTGAGGTCTCTGGGATAGAGTCCTATTCCCCAGCGGAGTTGTCCTCATCCCTCCTCCTATCCTTGGTTGTGCTTATCCACGTGACGTGTAGCTGACGTGGCTGAGTAGATAAGATGGGGGCTACAGTAATAGCATAGTTCGGCCAGGGCCACGGAGTCAGTGTATGCTGCGAAGCTGGCTGGGTCGTGCTGACGTAGACAGGGTGACCGGGTGATGACTGGGCAGCCACATGTCGCCTAAGGCTGGCTCAACCATGACCTGAACACCACTCCCCTAGTTCTAAAGTCAAGGAATGAAGTGCTCGGTCAAGGTATAGCGTGACAGGGTGCTTTGTTCCTCGGCTGAGGAACTCCAAGTTGAAGTCTGATTGAGCGTCTAGTCCACTTAGTATTCCTCAGTGCTTGTCAAAATTTGGGATCCACGCCATATGGGTTGTGGCTGAGGAGTTCTTCCATCGCCAGCTATGGAACTTCGAGAACCCTAGCTTCGAAATCCAAACACCACTCCCCCAATTCTGGAGCCGAGGAGAGGGAGTGCTCGGTCGAGGTATTGCGCGGTCATTTAGTTCGACCAGGCGGCAAGGAGTTGAGTTGGGCTCTGAAGTTTGGGCCTCTCTGATGCGTGGCGGTGCTGCAGCATGGAAGGGCTCTTCGCTCTTCGGCTGACGAACTTGTGCTTGAAATTTCAGAATCCGAACACCACTCCCCCAGTTTCAAAGTCGGAGTGGAGTGCTCGGTTGGGGTGCAGCACGGACTCCTTTGGTCTGGGTCCGTCGGTGGGCATCTTGAGGAGACCCAAGGGATTGGTTGGACCAACGGTCTTGGGCAGACCTGGGGGTCCGCAGGGCAGACAGGTGCAATTAATGCCTTTGCCGTTGCTTGTCAAGAACGTCGCTTCAATTCTCGAGGCCTCGCACATGCAGTGATAATCACATTGATTGGTCTTCCCAAGCTTCGTTAGAGCAGCACTTGATCTCCACCATTGATTTAGCTTCAATTTGCACTTCAGGGGTTATAAGAAGGGGAGGAAGGGCATTTCTCCTTCACCATTTGTGAGAGGAACTGCTTAGATAGCTCGGCAAGGGGTTGGCATTGCTCGGCTCTTGCTCTGATTCCGCAGCTTCAAGTTCGGTAAGATGTCTTCCCCGTCTTCCTGTTCCTCTTCTTCTTCTTCTGGTTCTTCTCCTAGTTATAGTGGCTCCAACTATGAGTTTGAGGTCAAGGAATTTGAGGCTGCCGAGGTCGAGGAGGCCGAGGTTGGTCCTTCTAGAGTGGAGGTAGAGCTTCTCGCAATTCGGGACCACCCCATGCATGTTAACTCCCAAGGACATGGTTCTGATCCAGACCATGTATGACATTCCCGAGGTGTTTGGGATGAGGTGTCCACATGTCAGCAAGAGGCCAATGAATGCTCGATCGGGCGGGGTGTGCATGTACGGGAGCAGCTTGGAGGCTGGGCTAAGGTTTCCTTTGAACGAGGGGGAGTCAGGGTGTTTGAATGGTACCGAGTGTTGCTGGTGTAGTTGATGCCGAACTCTTTTAGATTTTTGTTTAGCCTCATGTTGTATTGCACCATCCGTGACATCGAATTGACCCTTGGTATGGTGAGCAATCTCCTCCAACTGAAGCTTCACCAGTAGGGCTACTATTATTTCTCGGCTAGGAAGAACATCAGAGCGTTGGTCGGGGGCCCCTCCTCTGTAAAGCATTGGAAGGAGGGGTTCTTCTTCGTGCACTGTCCTGGGAGCATACCTTTCCCAGTCGTGCTGCAGATGCCAAGGACAAAGGTGTCGTAGCCCAAGTGGCACATGCTTACCCAGGAGGAGAGGTCGGCCCTGAGCATGATCACTGAGATAGATGTGGTGGCGTATACATGCTCTGAGATGTTGATGCTCGCTGGACTGATGCGTAGGGTGGCTGGTCTGTTTTGTTGCTTCGGTTTACTTGTGGAATCCTTCTTTTTTTATGATTTTATGCTTACTCTATTACAATTCCATGGTGCAGGTATAGAAATGGTGAGTGAGGAAGAAATTGTCTGACGAATAAATGAGAACTGGCAAAGGCAGAGCCGGGCTGGTGTGCAGTCACAGGCCTGCCTAGAGGTGGTCCCCCTGCCAAGGTCTTTTGAGAGGGCGTCACGGCATCAAAAGAGGGCTTGACAGTGGGGGAATGATGATGAGGATGTGGTAGTAGTGGATCCGGAGGACATTCGCCGAGCCACCATTCCTTCGTAGTCTGAAGTCAGGGGCAGCAGCTCAGCCATCCATGTGCTATGGTGGTCGGTCCGTTGCGAGGATGGGCTTGAGATGCCTGGGGTGCCCAAGTAGCTTCTCCGCAGAATGATGACGACATCCATCGCTCAATAGGCCGAGGGGATTGGAAGTGGCGCCTTGCAATGCTCACTCATCTGGGCAGCGGCTCAGGTAAGTCTGTACTTGCTTCTACTATTTTAAGTAAGTTCCTCCATGCTAAAATCGCTCCTTGTCCACAGAATGTGTGCTCAGCAATTGCTCTGATTGATCGACTTTGAGACATGCGGGGGATGTATGAGAGAGAGCACTCTAAACATCTAAACCTGAAGGCTCAATTGGCCGAGCTTCGGGTGGTCAAGGAGCGGACCACCGCGCTGGAAGCGGAGGTGACTGAGTTGAAGGGCCAAATAGCTAAGTAGGTGAACATTGTGCAGAGTTTGAAGCAACAGATCATCGAGCTGAAGGCGGAGAGGGAGTGGCTAAAGAAGGAGGCCACCGAAGCAAAGGTTACTCAGTTCAAGGGCTCGGTTGAATACCAGTAGGAGATGGATGAGTACGCCTTGAGCTCTATGAGGTAGGGTTCAACATCTTCCGGAGGAGGGCGCTGTGTCACTGTCCAGAGCTAGCTGAAGTTGCGTAGACTTGGAGCACATATGACAATGAGACCCCACCCACTTCGGACAACCATTTTGCTGATGAGAGTGATGGGGATGAGGATGGTGAGGAAGGAGAAGAGGCTACTGATCCCCCCGTTGAGGATTGATTTGCTGTGAGGTTTCCTTCGTTTCTTTTGTTCTTTTTGTAGTGGCTCGGTATGCCGAGTTTGGAACCATGTACTACTTTTCTTCTTTTTTTTTATAGTGGCTCAGTATGCCGAGCCTTAATCTATGTACCGCTACTTCAGTTAATGGAAACATATTTACCTTCACATCCTCTTTTGTGAAGCCTTGGTCCTCAGTCTTATTTGGACCGAAGTTGGAAGTTGGTCGAGATCTTGTTGGTCCCCAACTTGGGTGGCCGAAGTGTTTCTGAGCTCTCATCTCTGGGATGCTCAGTTATTGGTCTCGGGAACTTTGTGGCTCGTTGAGGGCTAGTCGTTGCTCGGCTAGCTCTAGTCTGATTGTTAGTCAGTGGGTGTGTGGATTTCAATGACTACCCTCACGCCCTGATGGGTAGGGGCGCTCTTCTCTGCTATAGGCTCAGGCCGTGGTCAGCCGAGGTAGTTTGCTTGGTCGGCGATACACTATCGAGCTACGCATTGTGGGCTCTAGCCATTCGAAGGTCAACTGAGTCAGTGTTGTGCACCAAGCTACGTGTGTGTTGTGCGGCATGTGTTGTGCGACTTATGTGATGTGTGTGCAGTGTGTTGTGTGTCGTGCGTGGTGCATGTGTGTGCGGTGTGTTGAGCAATCAACCTATAACTTGAATAAACTCTTTATTGAGAGCGAACTATTGGTAGTACATTTGGAGATTCACGGTGTTCCAACTTCTTTGTATTGGTCGGCCATCGAGGTCTTTGAGTTTGTATGTGTCGGGTCCAAGGACTCTAGTGATTCTGTATGACCCTTCCCAGTTTGGTCCGAGCTTGCCTTCTCCTAGCGCGAGCACAGTGACTTTGCGAAGGATGAGGTCACCTATTTTGAACTCGCATCTTCAAACTTTGGAGTCGTAGTACTTCACTATCCTCTACTGTTGTGCTACCATCCTTACGTGTGTTCAGTCTCGTGCTTCTTCTACCAGGTCTAGCTCTGCGCGGAGGTCCTCTTCGTTCTGATCTTCATCATAAAGCTCGGTCTAGAGAGTCGGGGAGCCTATTTCCACGGGTACCATGGCTTCGGCCCCATAAGTCAGGCTGAAGGGTGTCTCTTCGATAGTTGTCTGCGGTGTAGTCCTGTATGCCCAGAGTACGCTCGGCAGCTCCTCAACCCACCTTCCCTTAGTAGCCGCCTTCGGTGGTCAATCCTCAAGTCGGTGTAGAGAGCTTTGAATTTTTGACTGGTGAACTGCATCCTGTTGTCTGTGATGAGGACCCGTGGAATGCCGAACCAGCAGACAATACCTTGCCCGAAAAAGTTTCGAGCATTGTGCACGGTAATGGGTGCTAGTACTTCAGCTTCCACCCATTTGGTGAAGTAGTCCACTACCACCAAGAGAAACTTTTTATGTGCGACCACGGTGGGGAAGGGGCCGAGGATGTCCATGCCCCATTGCGCGAATGGCCATGGGCTAGTGATCAGCTTCAAGGGGACCACTAGCTGATGATGAAGGTTGGAGTACCACTAGCAACTATCGCACTTCCGCATGAGCTGTGTTGCATCTTGCTTCATGGTTTGCCAAAAGTATCCCTACTGGAGTGCCTTGTAAGCTAGGGTTCATGCACCAGGGTGATCTCCATAGATGCCTTCGTGTATTTCCCTAAGGACGTAGTCGGCCTCAGTAGGGGAAAGACATTTTAGGTACGGGAGAGTATGTGAGCGATGGTAGAATTGTCCTTGGATGAGGCAGTACCAGGCTGATTTGTGTTGGAGCTTCTTAGCTTCTGTCTTATCTTCTGGGAGAGCACAATCCCGGAGGTACTAAATGATGGGGTCCATCCAGGATGGGTCGTGCTGTACCTGGAGGATGAGTAGGGCTATTGGTGCAATGCTCGACTGGGCCAAGGTGTCTATCCGCACTGTCAAACTCATGTCTGCTTTTGGCGAACTAGCCAACTTCGATAAGGCGTCTGCTTAGGTGTTCTCGGCTCGAGGAATCTATTGGATGTTGACTGCTTAAGCCTTTGGATGAGCTCCTGCACCTTCTATAAGTAGCTCACCATTGTGGGCGTCCGTGTCTCGAACCGGCTGTCGATTTGGTTCATGACCAGCTAAGAATCGCTGAACACTTCTATCCTCTGTGCACCGAGGTCCAGGGCAAGTCAAAGTCCGGCGATCAAGGCCTTGTATTCAGCTTCGTTATTTGATGCTTTGAACTTGAACCTGAGGGTGTGCTCCAATATTGTGTTATCTGGGCCGAGGAGTATGAGGTCGACCCTACTGCCATACTGGTTTGATGAACCGTCCACATGGAGAGTCCACACTAGTGGTGCCGGGGCCGGGTCTTGAGTCGTGAAGGTACATTTGGTGATAAAGTCGGCCAAGGATTGGGCTTTGATTGTGGGCCAAGGTGCATAATCGATGTCAAACTTATTCAGTTCCATTTGATTAGGCGGCCAAATGCTTCCGGCCTCTAGAGTACCTGTTTGAGAGGCTAGTCGGTGAGCACCCGAATGTTGTGAGCCTGGAAGTATGGTCTGAGCTTCCTTGCCGAGATGACCAATGCCAGAGCCATCTTTTCAAGGTTGGAGTACCGGGTTTCCATGCCACCGAGGACTTTGCTGGTGTAGTACATCTTCCTCTGTACCCGGTCTTCCTCCTTGACCAGCACCGAGCTGATGACCTCAAATACTACTTCAGTTCTTGAAAGGACTGTTCACATTCCTTGTGCCATTGGAAGTCCTTCGGACGTTTGAGGGCTTTGAAGAAGGGCAAACACCGGTCCGCGGATTTGGAATGAACCTGCTAAGGGCAACTATTCTTCTAGTGAGGCGTTGCACTTCCTTGTGAGTCCGAGGTGATTGCATGTCGAGGATGGCTTGTATTTTCTCTAGATTGTTCTCAATTCCCCTCTGTGTCACCATAAACCCTAGGAATTTCCCGGAGCCGACCCTAAAGGCGCATTTGGTCGGGTTCAGCTTCATCTTTTACTTCCTAAGGGTGCCAAAGACTTCTTTTAGGTTGGCAAGGTGAAGCTTGGCCTTCTTGCTCTTGACGAGCATGTCGTCGACGTATGCCTCTACGTTTTAGCCGAGCTAATCCTTGAAGACCTTATTCACCATTCGTTGATAGGTTGCACTGGCATTCTTGAGGCCGAAAGGCATCACCTTATAGTAGTATAATCCACGTTCGGTGATGAAGGCCATTTTCTCCTAGTCATCTAGGTGCATCCGAATCTGGTTGTATTTTAAGAAGGCATCCATAAAACTCAAGAGTTCATGCCCTGCCGTTGCGTTGACGAGTTGGTCGATCCTTGGTAGGGGAAAGCTGTCCTTGGGGCATGCTTTGTTTAGGTCAATGAAGTCAATACATATCCTTCACTTCCCATTGGCCTTCTTCACCATCACCATGTTGGCCAGTCAGTCGGGGTAATTTACTTCCCGAATGAAGTCGGCATTGAGCAACTTCTACACCTCATCAGCGATCACTTGCCACCATTCTGTAGCAAAACTCCTTTTCTTCTGCTTGATAGGTCAGTAGCGTAGATCGGTGTTCAGGCAAAGTGTGATTACCTCGGGGTCAATCCTCGGCATGTCCACCACTAACTAAGCGAACACATCAGCGTGATCCCTTAATAGTTGCACTAGTTCCTCCCGAAGATAGTCATCCAGGAAAGAGCAGACTTGGATTATCCTCTTGAGGTTTTCCTCATTGAGCGGCACCTAGATGAGGTCTTCGACAGGTTGGCCGCATTGCATTTTCACCTCATCCCGCAGATCGTAGGCTTTAGCCATCAATGTTTCTGTGGCCGAGTGCAGTCCTCGATAGGAGGTCAGGTAACATTGCTTTGCGGTTCTCTGGTCTCCACGTTCCACTCCTACACCATACTAGGTCGGGAACTTTACCGTGCAGTGGAAGGTGGAGACAAAGGCCCGTAGAGCGTTGAGAGTCGGCTTGCCAAGGATGGCATTGTAAGAGGATGGGCAACAGACCACGATGAAGTCCACTATAGCCGTTGCGGTGATGTCGCCATCTCCGATTAGAAGGGGGAGGATTATCCTCCCAGTTGACATGAAGGACTCCCCGGAGAAGCCCATCAGGAGAGTGTTGATAGGGGCGAGGCGGTTCCTATCGATGCCGAGCTTGTCGAATGCTTCTTCAAAGAGGATGTCAGCTGAGCTACATGTATTAACCAGGATGCACCGCACCTCAAAATTGGCTACCTTGGTCGTGATCACTAGGGCGTCATCGTGTGGGGTCTGCACCCCCCAGAGGTCATCCTCTGTGAAGGTGACTAGATCGTCTCACCTCTTCTTCTGTCCTCGGTTATCAACTCACACAATCGTGCATACTTCTTGTGCCCCGACCTACTCTCTCCTCCTATGGCGATACCTCTTGATATTATGTGGATTATGCTGGCAGGAGGAGCTCGAGTTGGTGGCCGAGCATTCTCTGCACGCGGTTCCTCCTATGCTGGCTTCTCGTTCTTGTCGACGAATACACCGAGGTACCTGTGCCTGATCAAGTCCTCGATGTGGTTGCGGAGGTCAAAGCAATTGTTCGTGTCATGGCCATGGTCCCTGTGGACCTCGTAATATTTTTCGTGGTTCCTCTTGTTGCCCTGTGTCTTCATCTTTTCGCCCCACCGAACATAGTTGCGGTCGTAGATTTGCATCAGAACTTCAGACCGTAGTGTGTTCGGCGGTGTGAAGTTCCAATAAGTCGGCAAAGGTGTTCATGGTCTGCGGTCAGGCCAGCGGTCCTGCCTCTTATGGTCCCGATCTGATCTCTTTGACTTTCACTCCTCTGTGTCCCTCCTCTTCTTGTCGGACCTTTCTTCTTCATCCCGTAGTTGCACCTGGGCTTCTTCCGTGTTGATGTACTTCTAGGCATGGCTCATCAGAGCGGCTAGTGTCTGCGAAGGGTTCTTGGAGATGGAGAAGTTGAAAGGCGAGGTGTGGAGCCCATGCTGATTGGCAGTGACAGCCATGAACTTGTTCAAGTTCCTGACTTGTAGTGCTTCTTTGTTGAATCTCACCAAGTAGTCTCTGAGAGATTTTGTCTTCCTTTGCCACACTTGCATGAGGCTGGCCGAAGTCTTCCAGTGCTTCTAACTTGTCGTGAATTATGCTCGGAACTGGGTCTCCAGTTGCTCCCACGATGCTATGGAGAGCGGGGGTAGGGAGGAATACCAAGTTAGGGTCGGGCCCGTGAGGGTGGCCACAAGAGCT
Source organism: Nelumbo nucifera (assembly GCF_055504915.1). Lineage (NCBI taxonomy): Eukaryota > Viridiplantae > Streptophyta > Magnoliopsida > Proteales > Nelumbonaceae > Nelumbo > Nelumbo nucifera. Next base: position 70,866,444 of record NC_142653.1, read on the forward strand.
TTGCACATCAAGCCCTCGAAAGATCCATGCAACATCAGTTGAGCCTTTAATGCTTCGATGTGGTTGGCGGAGTCAGTATTCTCGTCATATTTGTTGAGCTGAGGTGCCCGCCATCCTGCGGGAGGCACCTCGTCTACGATCTCTTGGATGAAGGGTGGCTCTTTAACGGTCTGTGTGGTTGGCTGCACGGGCTGATCTACAGGCGGTGTTGTGCTTCTCTGGATTTGGCTACGCTCCAACTCCTCTAAGTGTTGTCGGAGCTCCCGAATCTCGGCCGCCCTATTGTCCGGGACCGCGGTACACATGGCTCTCTCCTTCTTGGGTCGTGTAGAGCAGTCTTTTATCAAACTAGACTTAGCAATAGAGACCACACGGGGTGGCGTTCGCTTGCCGAGCCTCTCTTTAGCGGGGATCCACATAGTTTGATGCGTTCTACTACGATTGTCGAGTTCATGAGAGCGGGCTAAGGGGCAGACTTCCTTGTCGTGTCTTGTTTCTCATGGTCGGACCACGCTCCCCTTTTGTCCGACAATGCGCTTTGGGGTCCTCGGGGTGAGGATCGTCCTTTGTACACATTGGAGCATGAGAGGGGATGGCCTGACTAGGCGGTGCCACGGATCCTAGCGTCTACATTATCTCGAAGATCTTATCAACCTTCTCTTGCATTGCCCGGAACTACGTAGAGTCAACCGTGGATGGAGGCTGTGGGATTTCTTGGTGTGGAGGGCTGTGACGATGAAATTTCTGAGATGGGGATCGACATGTTGATTGTTTGGATTGATTCTTAGGAATCTTGATTGCTTTCTTGGTTGCGCGATAAGAGAGAAAAGATTTCAGGAGGCTTTTTGTGCACTTCCCACAGACGGCGCCAATATGATGTTGCTTGATCTGAGGTGGTGCATGACCCAAGGAAGGTAGTCAGATAGTCCTTGCCAACAGGGCGGAGCCGAGGTGGTAGGACGGAGCCACGCTTCAAGACCTGTGATCAAGAAAAGATGTCAGAGGCCCGAGGAGTTATCCCTGGGTAGATACTCCGACGCTCAAGTCAATAGAAGGTGATGGACAGTCGGGCTGAGCAATATGGGTGCTAGTCCAAGTAGAGTAACAATAGATGATAGAAGTTGAGATCCCTTACCTTGAGTGGGAGATGCCTTTTTATAGCCAGAGATCTGTGTCCTAGTTGGATTGGGCTTCTGAAGTTGTCGGGATGAGGTTAACCGCTGAGGTCTCTGGGATAAAGTCCTATTCGCCAGTAGAGTTATCTTCATCCCTCCTATCCTTGGTCGTGCTTATTCGCATGACGTGTAGCTGACATGGCTGAGTAGATAAGATTGGGGGCTACAGTAATAGCGTAGCACGGCTGGGGCCGCAAAGTTGGTATATTCCGCGGAGTTGGTTGGGCCGTGCCAACGTGGTCGGGGTGACCGGGCGATGACAGAGCGGCCACGTATCGCCTAAGGCCAACTCAATCATGACCCGAACATCACTCATCATACTATAAGAAACCGAATAGAGTATCAATTTTAGCTCATGTTGGCATGAAATTATGGATGAAGTTTCACTTATCCTATATGAGCATGCAGGAAGCTTGCATTCAATGTTTTCCACTTCTATAGTGACACTCAACAATTATGCATTCACCTAAGTCCATATGGTCATAAGATTTTCATACTAGTTGTGTTTGTCATTGTCAAATAGGGTTAGGCAATCCCTACTAAGTTTCCAATATTAAATATTAAGGATTTTATTAAGAAAATCAAATGAACATTAGGGGCACATGCCCTACCTTATTTAGGCATTTCATCAAACGGGTTGGGTAAGGTACATGCATAGTAGTTGGGGTGTGTTGTGGCAAGTTGGGCGGGGTTGGGGGTGGTGGGTGGTAGGTTGGAAGGTTGGGTGTGGGGATAGGGCACATGCATGTTGGGTGGGTGAGTAGGTTGGGCGAGGTCGATCACAGGGCACATGCATAGGTTGGTAGGGGGGTATGCTAGGCATTTCATTGAACAAATGTTGGGAAATTGCATTTTCCATCAAACTACATGTGCAATGGAGGCTTGGTTAGGCATTACGTAAATACCTCCCATAGCAAATGTGGGTTTCCTGACTTTCCTCCTAGGCTTGAATGCACCCCAATCACATTTACTTGGTTAGTTTAGTTGGCATATGAACTTTGATTGCTGTGTGGATAGATGTGGAGACAAATGGGTTTTGTTGGTCTACAAATTAGTCCAAACCTGTTAAGTATAGCCCAGACTTAATGGGGCAAAAATGTTGAAGGGCATTTTAAACCACAAAGGGCAAAACTAGGCTTTTAGAAATATTTTAATAGTCATGTGCTATCACATCACATGTGAACGAATTGCAATATAGTGCTAACAAATGGGGTTATTTTCCTAGTGTCAAAAAACTTAGTACTTTAAGTCATTTTGCAAAAGTTAGGTGTATAGTTAGTCAATTTCACAAGGCTTAGGGGTATTATAGGAATTTAACCCTTATGTTTTATTTGTTTTTTCAAAATTTGAAGGTAGGTAAAGTTGGTTAATGGGATTTTGGTTCCCATTGATCAATATATTCACGTTTGTTTTTTGGATTTATGTGGAACTCATGATAAAGGTAAGTGTACCATTCTTCAACTTGGGAAAGTTGAGTTTCCCAAGTGGAGAGTAAATACTCAAAATCCAAATGGTTAAAAATACCCACGGTTATGGCTTGAGAATTTCTCTTCTCCTTGCAACCTCATTGGGCCCAAGAGGTAATAATGGAAAAAGGTTAAAAAATTAGAAACTTGGGAAAGTGGGTGAGGCAAAAGAACATTGGAAAGCTAGAGAGCCTTGTTTACCTCAGTAAATTTTAACAAAAAGAACATGAGTAAAGCCAAATTTGGGTGTGCTTAAAAATAAGTGCTTATTCGAATAAGTATGTATTTTGGGTCAGGACCACACCATTAAACACTTATTGGTATTTGGAAAATAAGCTCCAAATTAGTGCTTTATTGGATAAGACCAAAATTCTAGATTTTTTTTAAGTGCTTATACAATAAGCACTTATTTGAATTTTTTCTCCCAGGATTGTCCCCATTTAGTTTTTAGAATGCCAGTTATGCCCTTCAAGTGCGAAAAACGTAGGTTTTGGGCATTTCATGTTTTCTTCTCCATTGTTCTCTAACTAGTGGCACAACTTTTGTTTTTTCATCCTTGAACGATCCAACCAATGACACATCTCCTCCATTGTCTTTTCACCATATCAATGAGCGAGAGAGAGAGAGAGAGAGAGAGAGTATGCCCACCACTCACATGAGTTTGAAAAGATTAGGGTATATTTTGAAAACTTGAAAGAAAATGAAGGACAAAAGAGTAAGTGCTTATTTTTAAATAAATATGTGTTTATTGGAGAAAAAAGACCACAAAACACCCAATATGAAATAGATGCTTATTTTTTTAAATAAGCACTTGAAAATGGTGTGTGCAAAATGCAAATAAATGCTTATTCAAATAAGCACTTGTTTTTAAGAACTTATTTTTTAAAATAAGCACTTCCAAGCTTGGCCTAAGTGCACCTACTGAGAAGGTGGCCTCTTGAAAAACGAATGGCCTTATTATCAAATTTCCTAATAAAAGAGGGAATTGTCCATGTAGGTTTGATTCAAAAACGAGTAGTGGGGTAGAATTATATGGATTGATTTATCTTTTTTCTAAAAATTTAAAAACCACAATAAATTTGAGGAAATTGGGAAGTGAAAAGATAGGCTTGGTTTGTTTGCTTGCAATACAATTTTATTTGCATTAGTGTAAAAACATGGGAATGTGAATGTTTTGGGTGCAAATTCTAACTTACGTTTTTGTTGTATATTGGTTGTTTGATTTTGTAGATGATGTGAAATTGAAGCTACGTCGAAACCATGGTTTTTGAGCTGTTGTTGACTTGGATGGTCCATTCGGCATGGGAGCCATCGAGGCAACCGGTTCTGTTTTACCCAAAACCTGGTCCGGCCAAAAATCGTTGAATAAGTCAATGACCTGATGACCCGGGTGATCAAATCGTCGACCAATCAACCCATTCAACTGTTGATCCAGAAACCGGTGAGGAGGATGGTTCTATTTATGGGTCGTTATTTAAAACCATGGTCGAAATAAAAAAGTGAAAGTGAGAGATAAAAAGTGGTACTTTCTTTTATATACATATGAATCCTCAAATGGTATAAGGTTCCATGGTCTAGAGGTTAGGACATTGGACTCTGAATCCAGTAACCCGAGTTCAAATCTCGGTGGAACCTCTTTTTGTTCTTATTTTATTTTCCCTTCAATTTTTTTCATAGAGGAGCCAGGCCCAGGGTTGTATCTGCTTCGGCTTGTGATAGAGTAGAATGCTATGCTCTACCACTCTACCTCGCAGTGTAAAGGAATATCCCCACACGATGTATGAAACCAAAAATCCTAAACCCCTTCGAAATAGCGTCTGGCGATCAGGCTCACAGAGAAACGAAGGATTCGAACTCATGCATCTTTTTCAGTAAGAAACTCTCTCGTTCTCTCTCTCTCTCTGCCTGCGTGTTTATATGTGTTAGTACTTAGTACTTAATCTTTATGAAGCCCTAACCCTAATTCCGTGGATAGTTCACTGTCCGTATTTATGCCAAAAACACTCTAATGACATGTTAATTGTGATTACCGTGCAAGAACTTTAGGAACATTGGGCTACCCATCCTCAAGTTCGGTACACTGGCAATATTAGAGCAGTCTACCATCGCTTTTTTTTTTTTTTTTTTTCCTTTGATTGGGTGCTTTATGTTTGGGGATCTTGAAGGGCGAGTCAGTATAGATGATTGGCTAAGTAAATGAAACTGGAGACATAGGTTACAGATTGATTTGATATGGAGGGCTTTACTTTGGTTTGGTCCAATCTGGAGCAGAAGCTCAGTAAGTTCAATCTAGAAGCCTAGACTCCATGCCCACTTGATTTTGACCCAGTTGGCCTAAAGGTTATTATCATGGTGGCCTATTAAATAAATTAATATAGAGGGTCTGAAGGGTGGGGGGGGGGGGGGGGGGGTACTTGAGGTTTGGATATCCTTTTAGAACTTGGAACTTCAAGGGTGAACCTAAGAAGGAAGAACCTTTTAGATACTAAAACTTTCTTATGTACCTTAAGGGTGAACCTAAGAAGGAAGAACCTTTCCTTTTGCAATAAGCTTCACTTCCAATCAGAAAACTGAGAAAAGAAACCATCAGAACATACTTTGGTAGTTTATTTAGTTCTTCCAAGAAAATATCTCATAAATAAGCTTAAAGATCATCAGCTGTAATATATAAAGAGTTAAATTTTATTCTTATCCCATTTTTTTTTTATCCAAGTTAAATATGTTTTCTGTTTTATCCCTGGACAATCTAGTTTATTTCTAAAACTGTCACCTTGTTTTCAAACCCAAGGGACCATTTAGGTGGAGTTGAATCACTTGTAAACATTATTTTTAAAAATCATTAGTTGTCTCTTCCATTTATATATGGCTTATGTGAGATCTTGTTATCTTCATGTCATGCAGGTATCTACTTCAGTGCAATGAGCTGGAGTTACATACTGCCCATGATTTTCTTTGAGAAGAAAATGATAAAATATCTTTTGAAATGTCATGTTAGTCCTGCTACCACTATGAATATTTGCCATTGATGATTGACTCAACTTGAAGGAGGATACTTGAGGAGTACTAGAGTTGTCAATGGATCAGTTTTACCCAACTTAAAGACATGTCAGTCTGGTTCTTATTTTTATGTCCTGATTATAATTTGGCCAGGACCTGGTTCTGGCTGTTCCAAGACAATTAAGACCCAAATTGATCATGTATATAATATAAGTTTAATGTATATTACGATATTACAGCATTTCCATGTAGTTATATTTAGTAATTTCTCATAGTATTTTTTTTTTTAATTTTTGTTATATTTTGTCTAAAAGGTAATTTATCTACTTTAATCTGAGAGTTGAGATTCTTTTGAATGATGCTTGTAATTTCATTAAATGAAGGGAAAAAAGGGGGAAGAAAAGATCCCATCCAAGATTATACAGAAGCCGGCATCTGGTGGTAGTGCCTGTTTGGGAGGGTTGAAGCACAGTGGCTTTTAGCTTTCTTAGGTGGTCCCAAATCAGCTACCCATCAGTCATTTAAAGGACTGCCCGCTTGAGCTTCTTTGAATAGCTTCTCTCAACTAGCTTAGCTAAATCGGTGGGAGCAGTGTGGGTGATCCAGGCCCCGCTGCAATTGGAGGAGCTATCAGGGATGAGGAAAGCAGCATATGTGCCGTCCTCTCGGGTCCAGCTGGGCAAAGTGATGTGACATCAACAGAATTCTTAGCTGCTGTATTTGGGCTTAAGAATGCTAAGGAAATGAGCCTGGAAAGGCTAATTATAGAAGGTGATTCCAAAACAGTTGTGGACTGGTTAAGGAAAGGGGAAAGAGTTTCTTGGCACCTAAGGAATGGCCTTAGGAGGTTCAACAGGCCCTCCAGGGATATGTTGATTCAAATTAATTGGGTTAGAATATCGACCAACAGTTTGTTAGATAGTTTAGCTAAACAAAAGGGTTACAAAGATGGTCTTATGTTTTGAGCCCATCTGTAATATTTGGGGGTTTGAGCATTCGGTGTCCTTTTGTATCCTTCATAACTTCTGGTTGTACTGCCTTAATTAAATTTAATGAAATCATTTCTGAGTTTGAGAGAAGGAAGGGGGAGAGTCTGAAGGAAGTTATTGTGGGGGAAGGAGTGAGAGGCTTGGAATGAAGCAGAAGATGGGAATGTTGATGGGTATATGGAGAAGGAGTAATGGGGGCCGGCTCATGTGTTGCCTGTTTTGTTTTTGCTTTTTGTTGTGTATGTTGTTTTGGGGTCTAGGTAGAAGGGGGAGCTGAGTGTTAGGTTTTGAGGCATGTCTGTGTTGAGGTCTCTTCTTTGTGGGTGACTGCTTGTCACCTCTCTCATGTTCGCTTTTTTCTCAATAAAATTTTCTTTTATTATCAAAAAAAAGGGCAACAAAATAAAATGGGGGAATTTCAATAATGCCCAGAGGTACACTCTAATAAAAAATAATAAAAAAGGATTTTGACAGCACAATAACATTAGGTGGCTGACTAAATTTCTGAAATTATTAATAAACTCCTTTTGCTGATAAAAAAACAGTAAGTAGCTGACAGCATACTAATGATAAACTAGCAACAATTATAGTTCTTAAATATTATTGAGCCTTATCAGGTCAGACCTGACTAGCCTGATTGATAATCATTTTAGTTCTTGTTCGGTACTGGGTCTGTATAGTTTTCTTATCAATTCAGCTCTGTTCAGGACTTGACTGACCCATTGACACTGATTCACTGATGATTTTAATATTCTGGATTTACGAGAAAACTTGGGCATCTTGCAAACTTACAATTTGCATTTAATTTTGATTCTTTTGCCTAATATATATGCCTGTTGAAGTCATATTCTGTATTGTATTAAAAATTATTATTTTTTACATAATTTCAAATATGCTGCCAAGTCCACAGATCTCATTTTTCAGGGCGTACTAATTCTGATGCCTTTACTCACATTTTTTTTATCAATACCAACATTTTGATACCATTCCCCTATGTTTTGAGCTTGCTATGGGACAAAGAATGTAAAATATAAAATACAAAATTTATTGATTTTTCAAGTAGCTTTTTCTTTTTATATTTCTTTTGTATTTTCTCAGCTTCTTAATATAAAATATATCTATTGTCTTCTTTATTTTAAAAAATATAAGATATTAGTAAAAACTGTAATGCTGTTTTAACCTTTTTAGTATAATTACATAGTAGGTATGTTAGTGTATGATGTGTCTGGGAGGGAGGCAATATGTTGCAGCTGTCTTAAAAATGGTTGGCCTGGCATAATCCTGGAAATTAGGCATTTTTAATCAAGCTTGATCATCTGGTTTGTTTTCTTTTTTCTGCTGGCTGTTTTATTACTTTTCATTCTAAGGGAGAACCCTCAACATGCAACAAAGTGCAAACAATGCTTTCTCTAGATATAAATAGAAAACAAAAGGTGCTTCATCTAGCTAAAATCACTTGCCATGTGTTTGTGTGTATGAGGGAGGATTATGATTATCTATTTAGTATTTTCTTTTTTCTTTCTTCAACTTATGTGCTGATGCATTTTCTTTTTTGTTGCAGTGTTATGATTTTCTCTTTTCTGCTTGATTTTCTTTTTGATCTTTGTCTTTCTTCAACTTGTGTCCTTTACTTTTTTTTGTCTTTGTCCTTTTGGCTCCTTTTGCTGTACTTATTGGATACTTGATTCACTGTTCTATGGAGCTTCACGATGGGAGGATTTTTTGTGAAGTTTAAACCAGTGATAAAGCAAATCTGAAACTCGTCTTCTTAGTTCTCATGCAAGAAAATTTCTTTCTGATCTAGGAGTGATCAGTTGGAAAAAATTGAAGCAGACAGTAACTCCTGCATTATAGACACACTCTTGAAGAATCTTGAGTATTCTTCATATTTTTTCTTCTAATTGATACCGCTAAAGAACTATTTGTCCTCACCCCTGAGTAATAGGGGTGCAAGTCGAGCCGGATTAGGTTGCGTTGAGGTCAACCTTAACCAGACCTAAGTTTGTTGAAACACCAACCTTAATACGAACCCACTCATTTTTCTTTTATCTATTATTTTTTTTTTTGGGTTTTCTTTCAAAACACTGTTTTTATTTCTTTGTTTTCGATGGATATGGCACTGAGCCATTGAACAGTGAACAAGCAGAATGGCAAAATAGGATTCATGTAGCTGGGACAAGACTTAGATGATAATGCTTTTATTTCTTAGACGTTACTCCTCACAGAATTGGTCCTTACACCCACCTCACAGCATTTGCAGCTGTGCATTGGGAACATCTCCCCATGACTAAAAACATACAAGCACAGTGTTCCTGATGTGTAGCTGCAAGGGTTGTGACCTGTGAGATGGGTGTGAGGAAGAAATTCAAACCCTTCTTAAACTTGAGATTAGCTGTTAGGTTCCTGCATGACATAAGCGATTTGAGGTGCCCAACCTCAAATTCAGTTAGCCTTTTATAGACTTGTACAACATGGAAGTCTTAGTATCAGGCCAGCTGATGCGGCATCCTCCTGTATACTTGTCAATATCTCAGGCCTGGTGGGTTAGTATGGGCCTGGGCCACAGGACTGGGCTTAACAGTTCTCCCATCTTGGAGTTCAACCTTGTCCTTCAGGTTGATGTGAGGGAACTCTCTTTGAAGGTGCTCACATGATTCTCATGTGGCATCTTCCGTGGGTAAGTTGGACCATATAACCCGAGCTTCGTTGATGACATGCTACCCCCTTTAATCCATTGGAAATCGATAATTTTTAGAGGCTCAATTTGAAGTTCACTCATTAAAGAAACTTGGCAGAGTTGGGCTGCTAACCATGTAATTCTTGATGCATCTTATGCAACCTGTTCAATCTTCTCTAGCACTTGAAAAGGTGCAAAATATCTGGGGACCAGTTTTTGCCATTCTCTCTTTGCTACTGATGCTTGGCAATAAGGCTACAGATGCAAGTAAAGTATGTCATCTACTTCTTCAAGTGACTTTTTCCTGTGCTTCTTGTCATGGTTGGCTTTCATTATTTGCCGTGCACACGAGAGATTAGCCTTGAGGTTTTGTATGACTTGGTCTCACTGAAACAGGTGCTGTTGTACTGAAGCCACCACTGTAGATCCATTCTCCTATGGCAGTATAGAAGGGGGTTCTCTTCCATGTAGAGATCGGAAAGGTGTCATACATTCAGCTATTTGGAAGGTGGTATAATACCTTAACTCTGCCCATGGCAACCATTTTGTCCACTTATTGGGGTAATCTCCAGTGAAACACCTAAGATAAGTTTCAAGATAACAGTTTACCACCTTCGTCTATCCATCAGATTGGGGGTGGTAACTAGTGAATTGAGCCAAATGAGTGCCCTGAAGACAGAAGAGGTCGCTCCAAATACCTATTAGAGACAGTAGTAAAAGGGATACCATGATGTTTAACCACCTCTTTGACAAAAAGTGTCAGCCACCAATGCTGCTGCATTAGTGTGAGGTAATGCAGGAAAGTGTGCATTATTTAATAAAACGGTCTACTATGACCATCATCACAGACTTGCAGTGTTATGATTTTCTGTTTTCTGCTTGATGGTTTTCTTTTTGATCTTTGTCTTTCTTCAACTTGTGTCCTCTGCATTTTTTTTTGTCTTTATCCTTTTTGGTCCCTTTGGCTGTTCTTCTTATTGGGTACTTGAGTCACTGTTCTATGGAGCTTCACGATTGGAGGATTTTATCGTGAAGTTTAAACCAGTGATAAAGCAAATCTGAAACTCGTCCTCTCCAGTTCTCATGCATGAAATTTTCTTTTTGATCTAGGAATGATCAATTGGAAGAAGATTGAAGCAAACAGTAACTCCTGCATTACAGACACTTGTGAAGAATCACGAGTATTTTTCATATTTTTCTTCTAACTGATAACGTTAAAGTATTTGTTCTTGTCCCTAAGGTAATAGGGGTGCAAGTTGAGTCAGGTTAGGTTGGGTTGAGATCAACCCTAACCCAACCTAAGTTTGTTGAAACACCAACCCTAACCTTAACCCACTCCATTTTCTTTTGTTTGGTTGGGTTGGCCCGGTTCTTCACTATCATTTAATGAAATGATTTTTTTTTTTAAAAAAAAATGTTTTATTTCTTTGACTTTGATGAATATATAGCATTGAGCCACTGAACAGTGAAGAACACCAACCCTAACCTTAACCCACTCCATTTTCTTTTGTTTGGTTGGGTTGGCCTGGTTCTTCACTATCATTTTAATGAAATGATTTTTTTTTTCAAAAAAATGTTTTATTTCTTTGACTTTGATGAATATATAGCATTGAGCCATTGAACAATGAAGAAGCAGAATGTCAAAGCAAAACTCATGTAGATGACCCCGAATGGTTGGGACAAGGGTAACTTTTTAGAAGTTGCCGCCTCTAGCTTTTCTTGGACTGCAATTTGAGCTGCTAATGGACCTCCTCCTTACTAGGCCGAATAGGCTCCCTTAGAAGGCTGCGGCTAGGCTCTCTCTTTGGGCATTTCCCAAAGATTGTTGCATGGGTTTGAAGGATCGAATAACCCTCCTTTGACCTTTCGGCTAGGCCTTGTTCCCAGTTGGGCTGTATCACCTTTAATTTGGCCTCATTTAGCATGGTTTTATGAATTTTTTTCCCTAGACTTGTCTCCTTTGACAATTTCCTGAAATCAAGCTTAATTGGGGTAAGAATTCACACAAATTAGCATTAAAACCATGCATAAACATCATAATTTATATGTAAATTGTGCACACATCAAACACCCCCACACTTAAGCTTTTGCTTGTCCTTAAGTAAAGACATCAGTCATAAACTGATCATCCCCCCTTATTCTCACCATTTATCGAATGAATTTTGGAGGAGGATGCATTGAGTGGTTGGGAAACTTGTGTAAGTATTCTGCTTCATTCCTATGAACTACCATTCTTATCACATACATAAGAGCCAAGAAATGGGAGAACATGAGATTCTTCAAGTTCCAACTTTCACTCCCATTCAACATGTAGATCAGCTCCTTGACCGCCAAAATTAACCATCATTTTGGGTTAGGTCTCAAATCTATAACTGTACCTCATTGAGTATTCAACTGCATTTTGTCCCTTTGAACTTCAGCCGTCACCGAATTTTTTTGTTTTTCTTTTCTTTCCCTTATTTTTTTGTGTGAGTGCATTTTATGCTTCATCTCATACGAGGTATTTCCTTCTTTCTTCTTTTTCTTTTTTTTTTTGTGTGAGTGCATTTTATACTCCATCTCACACTCTTCTTTTTTTCTTTTAGTGTGAGTGCATTTTATGCTCTATCTCACATTGGTCACAGGCTTGAGTTAGATAACAGTACTCATATTCCAAGTTGCTAGTTTTACTATTAAGCTCAGAATAACGGAATCAATTATTTTGCAGTTGTTGAACCTCATGCATTAATAGTTCAGATGTGAACTATTAGCTCGAATGATCATTAAGATGTCAATCAAGTGCACTATACACATGAAGAAAGTTAGGGCTGGTCATGATGAAAGTCATATTCGATTTTCTTAACCTCACGTAATGTGATAAAATTGAATCATTCACAAGAATAAAAACTAACACATACAGTGGTCTCCCTTTACTCTTTGTATTCTTTCTTTGAATTCACCTAATAAACAACAATGATCTTAAGGGGATTTTCAGTTTATTTGGTTATGTCATTGCAAGCATGTGTGTGTTGGGATGATTGAGGTGCATGGCTACAGCCTCACTCCCCCACACTTAAGATGAACATTGTCCTTAATGTTCCTAATGTTAGGGAGCAACAATAAATCCAACAACGAAGGTAATTGAATGAAGAACATTATCAAGTAAGGAGAGGGGTTTAGAGGACTTCCCTGAAGATCATTCTCAAATTCTGCAATAGTTCTTTTGATGGGAAGCCTCTAGCTGCTAAGAATCGCATTAAACTAGAAAGAGAGATCATCAACTTTATGCAATTAACATCCTAAAAAAAAACTAACTAAACTCAAATGCTATGAATGAAAAAATCAAAAAACAAAAACAAGAGAGTTTATGACTAAAAATCTGAATTGGGGAGTGCTTGTTTTTTGTCTAAAGCTCGACCTTCTAGTGAGGTGCTGACTGCTGGCCTAAAAACATCCACCAACCTCATCATCAATGACACTTTCGGAGCTAAATCTGTCATGTGTTCCCGAGACACTCTCAATAGTTTTTTTCTTTGCAATGGGCTCAAATCTGTTGATATGATTACTAGTAGTGCTGATGGAGCCTCTAAGAAAGCATACTCTAGATGTGGAGGGAGTTGCTTGATGTGACTCATTGTGACACTAGCAAGTGCACTATTGTTCAAGTAGTAAAGTAGTGAATAGAGTATCGTTCCCACGAGAATTTAGGAAACAATTACTAATACTAATTTAGTCAATTATTATCTGATTAACAACGCAGTATAACTTTATTCAAAAACTAAAATTCTAATTCAAAATCTATCTATTGGCTCAAATGCCTTCAATTCAAGTTAGAAGAGTAAGCAATAAAACCCAATTTCAAGATTCAACAATCAATCAACTTGAGTCATTCGAATAGGCCATGATTAAGCCTTGGTTTGGTAAAACCCCAAGGTCATAAACAGTCACTCTCAAGCACATGTTCATCCAATGCATGAGTGACGGTTCTTCTATCTCTAACAAAAATCTAATCATTCATGCATGCATTTCTTCAAATACATCTAAGGCATCAATTAAAATTTAAATTGATCACCAACTAAATTATGCAAATTATCTCTAACCTTGCATCCAATTCAGTTCTTGAATAGTAGATCTGAATTCCTAGAGTCTTTCTCAAACATTCTAGGGATTCCAAGCATTAGATCATGATAAGTATAAATATAACCCTAGCAAGTGTACTAGTTATCAAGTAGTATAAAAAATATCGTTCCCATAGGGATTTAACAAAATAAGTATTAGAATCACAGTCTTCTCTAATTATTTGGATAATCGAAATTCAGATTTGAGAGAGCAAGGATTACTGAAATTAAAAACTAGAAAAACAAAATAGAAGCAAAGGTGATCACTAACCGAATATGCAATGGATGAAATCGCTAGGGCTTTTGGTCCACCTAACCAATGTAATGAATATTAATGAATTCGATTAATTAAGATTATTTGTTATTCCCATAAGTTGAAGCCTTTTCAATTTTATTTAATATTCTCTCTCGAGATATACTAAAACTACGCCCATCAAGTAACCCTTCGATCTCTCAAGTAGAGTTCTCAAGATGAAAGTGCATTAAGTCCAAGGAAAACCATTAAATTCATATGAATCATGTATATATATCTCTATATATCATTCAATTCACACTATGAATTATTCAGTCAATTATGTGAATTCCTCTTTCGATTCATTCACATAAACCAAATCAATTAAGAGATGACCAAGCTCTTAATTGCATTAAGCAAAATAATTCATAAATTGTATGAAAATCACAATCTTGGATAAATCATAAAGATAAAAATGTATTCATTAACAGAGTTAGGTTTTCCACAGCCCTAGTTAAAAACAAATCAGTTCATGATAAAAGAATTAAAGCAAACAAAGGGAAAGAAAGAACTCATGAATTCGCCCATGGTGCTGAGATCTCCTCTTCTTGCCGCCACCTTCTTCGTGGGGTTTCTTGAATTCTTGATCTCCTTCCCCAAGTTTCTTGATTTGTTTTCTCCTTTCTTGATAGATAGCTCAATGCAATTCATGATCCCCTTAGGGTTGATACCCGCCAGCTCTCATATAGCTTACAATTACTTGGAGTTATCTCAAGAATGGATAATCCAGCATTGATCCAAACTCCTATCTTATCCTATCTTTTCTCCTCTCTCATTATTTAAAACTTTCTTAATCTTTCTGGAATTACATTTAGAAATTTAAATCTAAGAGGACTCTCGAATTCTTGAATTCGAATGGTCTGCTTTAATAATTTGGGCTGCCTCAATGTTTTTCTGCGAAATGGGCTTCAGTTGGGAATTGGGCCTCACTACAAAATTGCTCCGTCTTCGGACCCGGATTTGACATCGATGTAGGCCGAATTTGTGAAAGCCCAAAACATGAAATTTGTAACTTTCTCTCTTGTATTTCCAGTGGATCTTGAATCAACCCAATCGGAGCTCGGATATGAAAGTTAGGCCCAGATTACTGATCGTTGCCGAAATTGTGAAAACTCATCCGATTAGCCTTGTTTTCCTGCTTGCGACTTCTTTCCTTGCCCTGCTCCAAACTCTTGCCCGTATTAATTCAGTATAAAAGACAAAATATTAGGGGCTAAAATATAATAGATTTTATTCTCATCAAATCCCCCTACACTTAAACTCTTGCCCGTCCTCGGGCAAGATAAAACTGAAGCAAAACTAAAACAAGACAAGCTACTAAAATTTTTGGAGGTCATTCTTCATAGGATGTTTGCCCTCTTGCATGCCTTGATCCAGTATTTAATGATCCTTCCATTCTTCCACTTCTTGTTCCTCTTTATCTTGTCAATGAATCATCTTAAATCGCCAATCCTCATGTTCCCCAGTGAAATCAATAATCAAGGGAAACAGGCATTTCGTTGCATAAACAATTTTAGGACTAAAGTAAGCACTCATTGTTTTCATAATCAAAATGCAACAAGATTCAAAGTATTCCCTCATAATAAAATATATATATTTTTTCAAATAAGTCAAAACAAGAAATGTTATTACTATAGGCTTGCTTATGTATCATATCTCCACCACTAGCATGAGTTCGTTGCATCAAAAGGTGACAAGGGGTTTGGGATCTAGGGATGAGTGCATTTTATGCTCCATCTCACCCTTATGCTTTTAGTGTGAGTGCATTTTATGTTCCATCTCACATTACACTTTATTTCTTCTCCTCTTCCCTTTCTCTCTTTTTTTTTTGAAAAAGGGTATCACCATTTTCATACAAATCCTTGAACTCATTACCATAGTCTCAACATGTCTACTAAAGCAAGTTCTAGAATAATTAACCCATGTTTGACAGTCATAAACCAAATGTTCATAGGGGTCAAACTTGTATTGCATCTTGCTCGTTGATCATTCCAACTACTGAGGTACCTTCTATAGCCAAAAATTTCAGTTAGATTTGCTTGCATCCTTTCTTGTCTATCTCACCTAAGCACATGATTCATGGTGGTTTGCAATCATTCAAAAACAAGTCTCTAGGGAACAAAAACTTCGAAAGGAAAGGTTAGAGAGTGATAATCGAAGCATGCTAGAGTCCGAAAAATTTATCAACCCCTTAATCCTCCCCCACACTTAAGATATACATTGTCCCCATTGTATGGAATATGCATAACAAGAACAATGAGAGAAAGATTTAAGAGGACTTCCCTGAATACCTCGTTGAGATCCTGCAGATGTGAGATACGAAAAAAACACACTTATAAGAGAGAAAAAAGACTGAACAAAACAAACAACTAAACTTAATGGGTTGCCTCCCACAAGCGCTCTTTTTCAGTCGTGAGCTTGACTTTCACCTTTCTTTCATGGCGGTTTCAATGAGAGAATGGACCCATGGTGGGTGGGTTGCTCTCCTTCTATATAATGTTTCAACCATTGCCCATTTACCTTGAATGTACTCCCATCATCATTATGCATTTCAATTGCTCCATAAGGGAGTACCCTAGCCACTTCAAAGGGTCCGCTCCACCTAGTTTTTAACTTTCGATGTTTCCCCCTCTCATCCTTCATGGGTGGGTTTAAACCTGAAATAGGGGCCTGCACAATCGATGGGAGGAGTTTTGTGTGAGATGGAGGTAAACTAATAAAAGATGCATTATGAGTTGTAATTTCAAAAGAGTCTAGCTCAGAAGTCAAATTTCGAAATTTTGATATCAGTACAAACTTCTGCTCTGCTTGTCGCAATTGATTAGGACTATTGTTAAGTGCAACTTTCAGCGTGTCTTCTGATTTAGATGTATCTACTTTAGCTGCCCAAACATCAATGCAATCAATTGCATATATTTCATGTTCAATTGTGTTGGGACATTTCATGGTTTTAAATCATTAAACACCACTTCTTCACCATTGATTCTAAGAGTAAGTAGTCATTCTTTCACATCAATTAAAGCATTACCCGTAGCAAAAAAGGGTCTCCCTAGAATCAACGGCATTGTCTTATCTTCCTCCATATCCAATATAATGAAATCAGCAGGAATGATGAAATTACCCACTTTGACTAAAACATCTTCTACTATTCCCATAGGATATTTAATGCTTCGATCAGCTAATTGCAGGATAATAGTTGTAAATGTTAGTTCATGTAGTTCAAGTTTTTCAAAAATAGAATAAGGCATTAAATTTATACTGGCACCTAAATCACATAAAGCTTTTTCAAATTCAGTATTCCCTATGATGCAAGGTATAGAAAAACTCCCTGGATCCTTAAGCCTTTGGGGCAATTTCTTTTGAAGAATGGATAAGCACTCTTTGTTTAACTTCACCATCTCACCGTCCTCCCATCTCCTTTTTTTGGACATCATCTCCTTCAGGAATTTGGCATACTTCGGCATCTATGACAATACATAAAGAAGAGGGAGGTTAATATGTATTTTTTTGAAAATTTCTAAAAATTTCTCAAATTGTCTATCTAAGTTAGCCTTCAAAATTCTTCCAGGGTAGGGGATAGGGAGTTTAATTGCATCTAAATTCAGTTTAGGTGTACCTCCCTCATCCTCCTTTTGCAGATCGGCCACATCAGCTTTCTTGTCTTCTTTTTGGATTTTGCCAACTGTCTTCCCGCTTCTTAAGGCTATGGCGTTTACTTGCTCTTTGGGATTCTTCTCCATGTTGCTGGGTAGTCGTCTCTCTTTTCTTTCTGACAACAGATTTACAATCTGCCCCACTTGAACTTCTAAGTTTCTAATCGATGCTTCATGGCTTTAGAATTTTGCTTCAACAGTATTGATGAACTTAGAAATCATCTCCTCCAAATTATTCTTTTTTTCTTGTGGGGGCGGCTATTGTTGGAATCCCATGGGTGCCTTTTGTTGATTATTGCTCCATAAAAAGTTTGGATAATTCCTCCACCCTGGGTTGTATGTATTTGAGTAGGGATTGAAATTCGGTCTGCCAGCATGAGAGATAAAATTAGCATTCTCATGGGAAATAAAAGGACTGCTTAATTGACAATCAGAATTTATGTCCTATTTGACCACATAAATCGCATGAGATGCTAGATGATGTATTAATGGCTGCAATATTAAAAGTATCAAGTTTCTTATTCAGATTAGCAATTTACGTAGATAAGACTACAAAGGAATCGATGTGGTGTACTCCCCTCTGATTGGTTCGGTCATTGCTCCACTGGTAGTTATTCGACACCATCTCCTCCACTAGGTCATAAGCTTCCTCTAGAGTTTTCTTCATGATTGTGCCGCCTGCGGCTGCATCAATAATGGATCGATTAGAGGGGGTAATACCATTATAAAAAGTCTGAATTTGATGCCAAGTTGGTATTCCATGGTGAGGACACTTCCTAAGCATCTCATTGAATTGTTCTCATGCTTCATACAAGGATTCCCTCTCAAATTGAGCAAAAGTAGTAATATCATTAATTAATTTTGTTATTTTGGAGGGGGGGAAATATTTAGCCAAAAATTTCTGGGTTAAATCATTCCAAGTGGTGATACTTCCTGTAGGGAGTGAATTAAGCCAATCTTTAGCTCTATCACGCAATGAAAAAAGAAATAATCTAAGCCTAATAACATCATCACTAACTCCATGGTGTTTAAATGTATCACATATTTATAAGAAGTTAACAATGTGTGCATTAGGGTCATCACTTGGCAACCCACTAAACTGAATATTTGTTTGGATCATCTGAATTATTGCATGCTTGATTTCAAAATTATTGGCCTAAATGGTGGGCTTGCAAATGTTGGATGTCACCCCATCAATGGTTGGACAAGCATAGTCCAAGAGGGTGCGATTTGCTTCTGCCATTTCTTCCCCAATTTCTATTGCTGGTTCGCCAATATCAACCTCCTCTCTTGCTTTACCTCTGTTGGCTCTTTGCAACAAGTGAAGGGTCCTCTCAATTTCTGGATCGAATTCCGCTAGTCCCTCTCTTCTAGTGCGTGTCATGCACTAGTAAATCTGAACCAGCAAGAATACAAACAAATAAAATAAAAATAAGGAATAAAACAGAAATAAAATAAAGAAAAAAATCCAAATTAACCAAGGTTAACAAGTTCTAATATTATTTTAGGATTAAATCCCCGATAACGGCGCCAAAAACTTGATAGCTATAAATATAACCCTAGCAAGTGCACTAGTTATCAAGTAGTATAAAAAATATCGTTCCCACGGGGATTTAACAAAATAAGTATTAGAACCACAATCTTCCCTAATTATTTGGATAATCGAAATTCAGATTTGAGAGAGCAAGGACTACTAAAATTAAAAACTAGAAAAACAAAATAGAAGCAAGGGTGATCACTAAACGAATATGCAATGGATGAAATCGCTAGGGCTTTTGGTCCACCTAACCAATGTAATGAATATTAATGGATTCGATTAACCAAGATTATTTGTCATTCCCATAAACTGAGGTCTTTTCAATTTTATTTAATATCTCTTTCAAGATATACTAAAACTATGCCCATCAGGTAACCCTTTGATCTCTCAAGTAGAGTTCTCAAGATGAAAGTGCATTAAGTCCGAGGAAAACCATTAAATTCAGATGAATCATGTATATATATCTCTATATACCATTCAATTCACACTATGAACTATTCAGTCGATTATGTAAATTCCTCTCTCGATTCATTCACATAAACCAAATCAATTAAGAGGTAGCCAAGCTCTTAATCACATTAAGCAAAATAATTCATAGATTGTATGAAAATCACAATCTTGGATAAATCATAAAGATAAAAATGTATTCATTAACAGAGTTAAGCTTTCCACAGCCCTAGCTAAAAACAAATCAGTTCATGATAAAAGAATTAAAGCACACAAAGGGAAAGAAAGAACTCATGAATTCGCCCATGGTGCCGAGATCTCCTCTTCTTGCCGCCACCTTCTTCTTGGGGTTTCTTGAATTCGTGATCTCCTTCCCAAAGTTTCTTGATTTGTTTTCTCCTTTCTTGATAGATAGCTCAATGTAATTCGTGATCCCCCTAGGGTTTGGTACCCCCCAGCTCTCATATAGCTTACAATTACTTAGAGTTATCTCAAGAATGGATAATTCAGCCTTGATCCAAACTCCTCCTATCCTATCCTATCTTCTCTCCTCTCTCATTATCTAAACCTCTCTTAATCTTTCTGGAATTACATTTAGAAATTTAAATCTAAGAGGACTCTCGAATTCTTGAATTCGAATGGACTGCTTTAATAACTTGGGCCGTCTCAATGTTTTTCTACGAAATGGACTTCAGGCGGGAACTGGGCCTCACTACGAAATTTCTCCGTTTAGGGCCCGGATTTGACATCGATGTATGCCGAATTTGCGAAATCCCAAAACATGAAATTTGTAGTTTTCTCTCTTGTCTTTCTAGTGGATCTTGAATCAGCCCAATCGGAGCTCGGATATGAAAGTTAGGTTCAGATTACTAATCGCTGCCAAAACTGTGGAAACCCATTCGATTAGCCTTGTTTTCCTGCTTGCGACTTCTTTCCTTGCCCTGCACCGAAATACAAGAAATATGAGTCTAATTAAGTATTAATTCAGTATAAAAGACATAATATTAGGGGATAAAATATAATAGATTTTATTCTCATCAGATCAAATTGGACAACCTGAAAATTTAAGATCTGAATTATTTTTCAAGCAATTCAGGTCTTACAAATCTCAGATCTGAGATTTCAGATCTTAGTTTTGAAAGATCAATTAGATAATCTGATCTAGAATCACCCTCTATTCAAGAAACATCAAGAACAAATCGGATCCATTCGAATGAGAAAGAAATTGATTACTTAATCTGAAATTTTACAACCTTAAATTCAACAAGAAAGAATGGAAGAGGGAGAGAGAAAAATTTACATCAAAAGAAGCTGAATTCGAACAAAAGAAAGATGAAACTAAAAGGAATTATTACATAAGATCTCTGAATCAAAATTCCCCAAATTTAAACTCACCTTCTTCTCTTCTTGCTAGCTTGAACTCCTTCAACCCTTCTCCTTCTCTTTCTTGCGCCTAGCTCTTCTTCTCTCTTCTTCTCTTCAAGGTGTTCGAACCCCAAAGGATGGGAGAGCCTTGAACTCTAGCAAATGAACACCTCTCCCCCCTCTAGAGGCCTCCTTATATAGATTTTCAAGGGGGTTCTTGCCCCTTCTTGAAGTCTCTAGAATTCTTGAACTTTCTAGAGTGCTCTCTTAAGAGCCTTCTAAGGGTTGACGCCCTAGCTCTTTTGGGCTGCTATTTGGGTTGCAATTAAGTTCCTTCTTAGCACATGTTATCAACACTCTAGGCTGCTTTTTTGGGCTAAGAATGGGCTTACTCTTACTGGACCGAAATTTACTCCTTGCTAGGCTTCTTTTCTTGGGTTTTCCCAAGGAATTAACTTGTACTTCTTGGGTCGAAGTGTGTTCTCTTGCTTCCATAGCTGGGCTGGGCTGAATTTGGTCCTTTTTGGTCCTTCTTTTCTTACATTTTTCCTTCTTTTTCTTGGATTGATTACCCCATAAATCTTTTCTTAGCATTAAGCTAAATTAGGACAAAATTAAATAAAACTGGCATAAGAATCCATGCAAAAAGACCTCATAAATTATAAATAAATTGTATGTTCATCATTGCTTTAGCTCAAGGGAGGGTGGCTCTTGGGTTGAAGGCTTGCTTATTGGTATTAGCGGGGTATCCAAGCCATCCAACTTGAGACACTCTTTCCCTGAAAACTGTGGATTAGCATTCAGGTATGCTGCCATGCCTTGCATCTCTTCATTCTACTCCCTTGCAGCTCCTCTCTCTTGTATGCCAAGCTCAAGGGTGTCGACCAACATGCTAACCTTATTTTCAGCCCTTGCCTTCTTCTCCTCTTCTAGCAGCTCCTCACCACCTTGTGGACTCAATTCAGTATTACTTGGTAGAGTGCCCAGTATTTTTTCTGAAATCATTTGTACCAACTGCTCGACTTGCTTCTCCAAGTTCTTTATTGTTGTTTCTTGGATCTAAAATCTTGTTTCAGCACTAGCTATGAACTTGGTCATCAGATTCTCTAGGTTAGATTTCTTTTCCGGCTGATAGAGGTTTTGGGGGAAGGGCTTCGGCACATGCTGATTTGGCCATGACTGATTCGAGTATCCTCCCCATCCGGGGTTAAAGGCACAAGGGTACTTACTGTATTGCTGCTTGGGAAAGCGGCCAACAAAGTTTACCTGTTCTGGAGGCTGCATAAACTGATTGTCAACTTGGCATTCAGTACTGATAGGGCCTCCCCCACACCAATCACAATCCTCCCCATCCGGGGTTAAAGGTACAAGGGTACTGACTGTATTGTTGCCTAGGAAAGCGGCCAACAAAGTTTACCTGTTCTGGAGGCTGCATAAACTGATTGTCAACTTGGCATTCAGTACTAATAGGGCCTCCCCCACACCAATCACAAGTCATGGATTACACATGCATGGCTTCCATTTGCATCTCATCTATTTTCTTGCTGATTGCACCTATTTGCGCAGATAGAGTTGTATATGTGTCAACATTGTGAAGACCATGCTGTCTTCTAACTTGTGCTCTTTCGGAATGCCATTCATAGTTGGTTGTTGCCATCTCCTCTATCAAAGTACTAAAGAAACTAAAGCACACTAATCAAAGAAAGCAATCTAACAAACAATCAGCAATCCTAAGAAATAGGGACTGTTAAACACTAATATAGTAGCAATCTACAAAACAAAGGGAACAACAATCTAACCAAAAAGAAAAAAGAAAAACCAGCAAGCTGAAAGTTAATATAAACAGATCTGAAATCTGATATACAAGATTGAAATCAGAGAATTGCCTATCAACTCAAGCAGATTGCACACTTCTGAAACAAGAATAGCAGCCTAAGATAGAGACAATCGGCAAGAAGAAAGAAAATTTTTTATTTCAGCAATGGAGATCAATGTACACAGATCTGAATATCAGCAATGAAGGTATGCAGATCTCAAATCAGTAAAGTAACCTATAATATCAAGAAACTACACTCTACCGAAAACAAGAATCAACTTTTTTTTGTGTGTGTGCACAGATCTGATTTCTAATTTCAGCAGTGATAGTTAATATATACAGATCTGAACTACACCATTTTTATAAGGTATCAAGAAAAAAAATTCAACAACCAAAAACTAAGCAAATCAGCAATAAGAAAGAAAACTACAGAAATCAGAAATGAAGGTTACTATATACAAAACTAAATCCTACTACTAATCAGAAATATATCAAGTCAGAAATCTGTCAAGTCTGAATTGAAATCTGCAACCTATGTTCTACAGAAGCTACATACTACTGAATCAAGTCAGAAATGTATTCAGAAATCTATCAAATCAGCATTAGAATCAATGAGCTATATTCTATAGAAGCAATCCTAAACTAGAAGCACTCGGCAAGAGGAAATAAATCAGTAATGTAGATGAGTGTGTGCAGATCTGAACTGTAATGTATAGAACTAGAATTACATCTATCGGCTACACTACTAAATTAGAACGGCTATATTAGTTTTTTTTTTTTTCTCTCTGTATGCTCAGATCTAAATTCTGATTTCAGTAATGACAGTAATGTGTACAGATCTGAACCACACTATTTTTATAAAATATGCAGAACTAAAATGCATCTACACTACTAAGACTAAAACAACAATCAAAGATGAAGCAATTCGGCAATGAAAAAGAAAATTACCAAGATCAGCAATAGATGCTAATGCACACAAATCTGAACTACAACGCATAGAGTTAGAGATCAGATTAATAGTGGCTAATAGTTCCTAATATTGCTGCAATAAGTCCTGGAAACGGCGCCAAAAACTTGATGGGTATTTGCTACACTAGCAAGTGCACTAGCGCACAAGTAATAAAGTGATGAATAGAGTATCGTTTCCCACGATGACTTAATGTAGCAACTACTAGTAGTATATCAGCCTACTCTTATCTGATTAGCCGAATTGTAAATCTAATGCAAATCTGAATTTCTAACTACAAAACTATCTCTAAGGAATTTGATCAAACACATTGCAAGCAAATTGAGAACAAAAACTAACTACGCACAGAATTGGTTCAGCAATTAGATCTCTAGGTCACTCGAGTAGATTAGGATTCAGCCTTGGTTTGGTGAAACCCCAAGGCAATGAACAACCTCTCTCTAGCGCATGTTCAATCTATGCATGAGTGATGATTCTTATATCTTTAGCAAAAATCTAATCCCCATGTATGCATTAAGATCTAGAAATTCTAGGGCATCATTTCAGATTGAATGATCACCAACCAAATTGTGCAAGTTATCTCTAACCTTGCACTCAATTCGGTTCTTGATTAATAGATCTGAAATCCTAGAGTCTTTCTCAAGCACTCTAGAACTTCCAAGAATCAAGAACAGCTCAGCCAAACAGAATTAAGAGTGTCTGAATTCTTTCTCAAGCTATTCAGACATTACAAAGATCAAAATCAATTCGGCTAGCAGTTCTACAATTAAATTTCTAATCAAGAAACATCAAGATTGCATCTAATCTATTCGAATGAACCTAAAATCATGCTTCAATTACAGCAAGAAAGAAAAATTAATGGAGAAATTACACATAATTCCTATCTGAATTCGATTACCAAATGTGCAGAAATCAAGGAAGAAATAACCTAGATCTCTAATTTCTTCTTCTCCTTTCGAATTCAGCTTCTTCTTTTCTTGAAGTTGCTTGAATCTCCCTTCTTCTCATCTCTTGCACCTATCTCTCTCTTCTCCCTTCAAGAATTCGACTCAAAGAGTTTTCTCCCCAAAGGGGCTTGAACCACAAGGTGTTGAACATCTTTTTCCTCCAAGAGACCTCTTTAAATAGTTTTTCCTTCAGCTCTCCAAGAATTCTAGAAGTTGCCGCCCTTAGCCTCTCTTGAACCTTCTAGAGTTTGTTGCCCCTAGCCTCTCTTCAACCTTCTAGAATTTGCTCCCCCTAGCTTCTCTTTAACTTTCTAGAAGTTGCCGCCCCTACTTTCTCTTGGGATGCAATTTGGGCTGCTCTTGAGCTACTAATGGGCCTCCTCCTTGCTGGGCCGAATAGGCTCCCTTGGAAGACTGCGGCTAGGCTCTCTCTTTAGGCATCTCCCAAAGAGTGTTGCATGGGTTTTAAGGACCGAGTAGCCCTCCTTTGATCTTTCGGCTAGGCCTTGCTCCCAGCTGGGCTGTATCACCTTCAATTTGGGGTAAAAATTCACACAAATCAACATTGGCAGAATTTATATGTAAATTCTGGGGAATTGAGAGGAAAAGTTAGACAGGTTTGGAATCAAGGGCACATAGGCAGGTTTGGGAATGGGTAATGCAATTTGCATGGGTACCCTACCCATTGCCATTCCTACCCCCAGCTCGAACCTAATTCAAGTGCATCAAATTCTAGATGGGAGAGGGTACATAGGCAGGACCTTCGAGAATGATTTTCAAAAATTTTTTGGTCTAATAGTAACTCCAAAGCATGAGCCACCAACTAACCAATTCGGGCAAGACTCAGATGGGAGAGGGAATGGGTTAGGCATCCCTCTCCTGGGTCCAATAGGTGGGGCCCACAAGGGATCCCAAACAAACATGATCACATATACACAACTAATCAAACAACATAATAATGAAGAAAGAAAATCACAAATACAAGCCAACACAAAAGAAAATCTTCCCTATTTTATTTATCTATATTTATTAACTTTTGCTTCTTTTCAATCTTTTATATTTATTATTATTTTTAGTTTTTATTTTTTATTAATTAATTAACTACTTGTTTTTATTTTTATTTTTTTTATTAATTAATTATTTTTGCTTCATTTTTTGTTAATTGAAAGAAAGACAGACATGACTCAAACTATTGACGGAGCACTAGGAAGACATATCACATGGCAGAGCAATTGATTTGTAAAGCAACTAAGAAATATTAAACTACGATTTAAGTAACCATAAAAAAAAAACACGATTAAGGGATTGTAGTCCTAATCTCATATACATCATAATTCATAAGAAAGTAAAAGTGATATGATAAAAATCATATTTCAAAATGGCAAAGAAAGGGCGCACAATAATTCGATCTATGCATTCTTAACAGAAGGAGAACAGAGTATTCAGTAAATAAAGGGATTCTAGACAATAAGGGTAGTTTTTTAGCCTTAATATCAATTAAAGAAACACACTTCATATAATAACTAAAAGAGAGCAAATTTTTTGAAGAAATATCAAAAAAAGAGCAGTTGTATACGAAAGGAGAGCATCGTATGAGATACAATTTGTATCTCCTTTTTTATGACAAAATTTCCCCTTTTATTAATTTTGAACAAAATCTTCCTATCCTCTTTCCCTCCTGCGTGCGAATGTTTTTTTCTCTCTCAAGTATCCATCTCTTCCCTACTCTGTAATCGCTCAAATCTCCGTGCATCGTTCTCAGTTCGTGTGAGTGAATCTTTGCTTCTCTCTACGTCTTTTAGTTCTTAATCGCTCGTTCAAGTGAATGTCTACACACTTGGGTTCTCCACTCGGGAGTTTCTCTTCACCTCTGCCTGGTAAGATATTTATTTATTCTCTTTTACCAGTTTCTTTTTCTGCCTCACTTCGCTACTTTTCCGGGTTTATTTGCCTTGCTTTCAACTGCTAGGGTTTTTCCATTCCAATGCATTCAGTAATAATGGTTAAAATAATCATGAACAAGTCTAGGAATTGTCTCCATTAAAGACTCAAGAGGTTGTTTGTTCCTTTATTTTTTCTCCATCTCTAGGGAGATTGAAAACTCTACGAAATATAATGATATTTAACTGCCTTATTCTTTTATTTGGATCTTCATTATTTAGTTTCAAATGGGTTTACTTTGGAAATTACTATACATATAATACTACATAAAAATATATATACACAATCGATGAGGTCATTCTATTCCCTTTTCTTAATTAGGTTTTATGCCAATTGAGTTTTCTTTAAATTAAATTGTCTCCTTTCCTTCTCCTTTCTAACTTGAAAGTTATACAGTGATACTTATAAGACTAAAACAATATGGCAAATGTTTAGGAAAAAGAAAAAAAAGAGATTCACAAGATGTAAGTCTTCTCTTCTAAAGTTTGACTCCAAGCGCTTTATCATCAGAATTACCGATAATGGTAGCTTTACAGCTTTACACATTAGTTTGGTTAAGTTTGTTACATATAAATCAGCTACCACTCTTCAAATGTTTATAATAATGGTGATAATAATTCTTACAGAGTGTTGCGTAGAGGTACAACCAAGTACCAAGAAATAGCTCTTTTAGACACAAAGCACTTCGGGAAGGTAACTATGTTTTTCTTCTCTCCTTCTATCTAGACATCTATTTCAATAACATCTCTCTTTCATAGCTAGGGATAATCATATAATTTATTTTTTGAGTTCTTCAAGAATGTTGATATCTCTATTTTTCTCACATTTAGGGCTAATTTATTTTTTGAGTTCTTTAATAATGTCGATATCTCTATTTTTCTCACAACTAGGGCTAATCATATAATTTATTTTTCGAGTTCTTCAAAAATGTTGATATCTCTTTTTCTCACAGCTAGGGATAATGATATATTTTATTTTTGAATGTTCAAGAATGTCGAATACTTTCACTTATTTCTCTAAAATCATTCACAACTTTTCGGGTGTTTTGATAAAACTATTGGGAGAAATAGTGAATAAGTTGCTTTGAAGGGGGGTTGTTTAGTTCTCATAGTTTAGGTAGCCTAACATGATGGTGGTGCATAGATTTAAGATGGTGAAAAGAATGTTTTGATGGGAGTGCTATTGACATTGGGATACATTAAAAGTGATGATAGGATAACCAATTAAACATCAATGTTGCCAATGTTATCTATCAAAAAAATGTTGCCAATGTTGATTGGGAGAGGAAGTAAATAGTGGTTACTGAAAAATCACAAAGGGATTGGAGGAGAATTGCAAATGGTGTCATAAAAGGCTTAAGGTTGAAATCCACCATGATATTAGCCCTTTTTGAGAAGTGGCTAACATTAAATCCTTTTGGGTTTGGTAACGTTTGTTCCATTGCTTTCTATAGGCAAGGCTTAATTGGTGGTTTCTTCATGAAAGTCTTGCACAAACTAACAAGGAGAGAAATTTGGGTACTCACAAGGCTTAATTAGATGGTTTCTTCATGAAAGTCTTGCACTTACTAACAAGGAGAGAGATTTGGCTACCAGCAAGGCTTAATTGGATGGTTTCTTCATGAAAGTCTTGCACTCACTAACAAAGAGAGATATTTGGCTACCGCTTGTGATCGTATCTTAAGAGAAACTAGGTCAATGCCTTAGGTTTGTTTTCACAGTTTTTCATTAATGATATAGGGAGGAATTGGGCATTAGTTGCAAAAAGCTCTACTTGGAGGGATAAGCATGCAGTATATTGGAGGTCCCATGAAGAAGGTTTTACCAAGCTAAATCTTGATAGATGCAACTTACCCTCGGCCTCCCATGGAGTGGGGGAAGTTGTTAATATCGAAGTCCATACATTCTAAATAGGGACAAAACTTTCTATAGAGATAGGTTTTAATGTAATACTAATTGTTGTAGACAAAACCAATAGCAGTGGGGAGAAATGTAAAGTCTTCACAAGCTTTTCATTTGAAGGAGGTCATAGGTGCATATTTTCTATAAACAATCTTCGCATAAAAAACCAATTTCTAGTAGGGATATTGCTACACAATCTGTTGTTTAGATTTAGATTTGGGAACCTTGGTTTTTGAAAACCAAAAAACGTTAACCAGCCCGGATTACTAACAAAAGCACAAATAAAAAAAAATTCTCACTTGGCCCCTACATCTTTGGATTTAGGGTTCAAAACCTTTCTTGGTTTTTGAAAACCTAGAAAAGTTACTAAACCCAAAATTGGCCATATTAGAAAAAAATTGTCTCCTTGGCCATTAGTGTCAAGGTATGCATTATATGTATTATTAACCCAAATGAGTAGAGAGAAATTGTCACTTGTCCCATAGATCTTGGGTTGAGGGCTGCGAACCATTCTCGATTTTTGAAAATCAAGAAAATTTATGGAACCTATATGAGGGCAAGTTAGACTAATTTTTCATCAACCTGGCCACCAATGTCAACGAAAGAAACTCTCACTTGGCCCTTACATCTTTGGATTTACGACTCAAAACCGTTCTTGGTTTCTGAAAACCTAGGAAAGTTACTAAACCCAAATGTGGCCATATCAGAAAAAAGAATTGTCACCTTGGCCATTAGTGTCAAGATATGCATTATATGGATTACTAACCAAAATGAGTAGAGAGTAATTGTCACTTGTCCTCTAGATCTTTAATTTAGGGCTGAGAACTTTTCTTGGTTTCTTAAAACCAAGAAAATTTATCGAACCCATATGAGGCCAATTTAAACTAATTTTTCATCAATCTGGCCACCGGTGTCAAAATTTAAATGACTCGGATTAGTAACAAAAGCACAGAAAAAGAAACTCTCACTTGGCCCCTATATCTTAGGATTTAGAGCTCAATACCTTTATTGGTTTTTGAAAACCAAAAAAGTTACTGAATCCAAATGTGACGAAATCAGAAAAAAAAAATTATCACATTGGCCATTAGTGTTAAGGTATGCATTATACGGATTAGTAACCCAAATGAGTAGAGAGAAATTGTCACCTGTCATCAAGATCTTTGGTTTAGGGTTGAGAAATTTTCTTGGTTTTAAAAACCAAGAAAATTTACCGAACCCATATGAGGCCAAGTTAGACCAACTTTTCATGAATCTAGCAACTGGTGTCGAATTTTACATGACTCGGAATGGTAACCAAAGCACAAAGAAAGAAACTCTCACTTGGCCCCTACATCTTTGGATTTAGGGTTCAGAACCTTTCTTGGTTTTTGAAAACCAAAAAGGTTACTAAACCAAAATGTGTCTACATCAGAAAAAGGATTATCACCTTGGCCATTAGTGTCAAGGTATGCATTATACGAATTAGTAACCCAAATGAGTAGAGAGAAATTGTTACCTGTAATCTAGATCTTTGGTTTAGGGTTGAGAACTTTTCTTGGTTTCTAAAAACCAAGAAAATTTACTAAACCCATATGAGGCCAAGTTAGACCAACTTTTCATAATTCTAGCAACCGGTGTCGAAGTTTACATGACTCAGAATGGTAATGAAAGCACAAAGAAAGAAACTCTCACTTGGCCCCTACATCTTTGGGTTTAGGATTCAGAAACTTTCTTGGTTTTTGAAAACCAAGAAAAGCTATTGAACCTGATGCAACGCAATTCAGCTGCTCCTAGCTGGAGATGACTTGGCTTCCAGTAGATAGCAGACTTGACTGATCTGCACAAAGAGAATCAAAGAACCCAGGGATGCTTACCCGGTGAGGTCGCTCTAATGCTTAAGTCAGAAACATGCGAGCTGATGGTAGCTTAGAAAGTAAGGGAGCTAGTGAGTAGAGATTACGCATACCTTTGCCCTTGGAGGGTTGCGGTCTTTATATATTGGAGTCCTCGCGGGTTTTTCGGAGTGGTTCTGGGATTCTTGCTATGATGATGCCCGTTTCCGTATTAACAGGAGATAATGCTGCTAGCCGATAAGGCTTATCACTGCCGCCCGAATAGGACGGGGAGATAGTGCTAGCGGTTACGAGGTGTAATCCCGTAAAGCGTGGAATCTGGTGGCGAGATCTTTGGGGTTGTCACGCAGAGGTCAGTCAATATTACTCGAGCTAGTGCCCTTTGGATCCGACCTGGTACAAATGCCGAAGTGCCTTGGAACGGAGGTGGTCCTGATGTGATCGTGTTCCGAGGTGAACTTGTCCCGAGGTGGTTCGGTTATTCGAGCTCGGTCCATTGCAGACTTGATGCGTCAGAGTGAGTTGTCATCCTATCAGTTAGGTCATGTCCACGTGTCCCCTATTACTAGGTTGGGCCAAATCACCCTGCATCAATTTCCCCCCACTCCCCGAGCCAGGGGTCCTGACCTGGTGCGGGGAGTTCATGACAAGCCAAGTGGATTTGGTCTGAGGTCCGGGCAGCTAGCCAGACCTGGCCCTGGCACAACCTGGCGGCCTGGCATAGACACCGACCTGGCGACTTGCGAGACGTTCTCGGTGACAAATTCGGCATGCATATCCAAACACTCCCACGATCCATGGAAGTTGGCCCAGGAATCTCGAACCACTTAGACGTCCTCGCAGAAATCTCGGATATGGTGTGTGAAGCCCACGCCAAACAATGCCTATATAAAGGCACCAACCCCAATGACAAAGGGGGCAAGCAAGTAAGCAAATTCTAGCTCTCATATTGTGGGATTTTAGCTCACAGTTTACTATGAGAGTATTGACTTAAGCATCGGAGCGACCTCGCCAGGTAAGCACCCCCGGGTTCTCTGATTCTCTTTGTGGAGATCAGTCAGGTCTATCGTCTACTGGAAGCCAAATCATCTCCAGCTAGGAGCAGCCGGATTGCATCGCATCAGAACCCAAATGTGACTACATCATAAAAAAGAATTATCACCTTGGTCGTTAGTGTCAAGGTATGCGTTGTATGGATTATTAACCCAAATGAGTAGAGAGTGTCACTTGTCCCCTAGAACTTGGGTTTATGGCTGAGAACTTTTCTTGGTTTCTAAACATGAAAAAAATTTACGAAACCCATCTGAGGCCAAGTTAGACTAATTTTTCATCAATCTGGCCACCGGTGTTAAAGTTTAAATGACCCGAATTAGTAACCAAAGCAGAAATAAAGAAACTCTCATTTGGCCCCTACATCTTAGGATTGAGGGCTTAGAATCTTTCTTGGTTTTTGAAAACCAAGAAAAGTTACTGAACCCAAATGTGACTAAACCAGAAAAAAGAATTACCACCTTGGCCATTAGTGTCAAGGTATTTATTATATGGATTACTAACCCAAATGAGTAGAGAGAAATTGTCACTTGTCTAGATCTTTGGTTTAGGGGTGAGAATTTTTCTTAGTTTTTGAAAACCAAGAAAATTTACCGAACCCATATGAGGCCAAGTTAAACCAACATTTCATCAATCTGGCAACCGGTGTCGAAGTTTATATGACTCACAATGGTAACCAAAGCACAAAGAAAGACACTCTCACTTGGCCCCTACACCATTGTATTTAGGGTTCAGAACCTTTCTTGTTTTTGAAAACCAAAGTGGCCATATTAGAAAAAAAAAATTGTCTCCTTGGCCATTAGTCACAAGGTATGTATTATATGTATTATTAACCCAAATGAGTAGAGAGTAAGTGTCACTTGTCCCCTAGATCTTTGGTTTAGGGCTGAAAACTTTTCTTGGTTTCTAAAAATTAAGAAAATGTACAGAACCCATCTGAGGCCAAGTTAGACAAATTTTTCACCAATCTGGCAATCGGTGTCGAAGTTTAAATGACTCGGATTAGTAACCAAAGCACAAACAAAGATACTCTCACTTGGCCCCTATATCTTTGGATTAAAGGCTCAAAACCTTTCTTGGTTTTGGAAAACTAAGAAACGTTACTGAACCCAAATGTGACTACATAAGAAAAAAGAATTTATCACCTTGGCCATTAGCGTCAAGGTATGCATTATATGGATTATTAACCAAAATGAGTAGAGAGTAATTGCCACTTGTCCTCTAGATCTTTGGTTTAGGGCTGAGAATGTTACTTGGTTTTTGAAAACCAAGAAAATTTACTGAACCCATATGAGGCCAAGTTAGACTAATTTTTCTTCAATCTAGCCACCGGTGTTGAAGTTTAAATGACTCGGATTAGTAACCAAAGCACAAACAAAGAAACTCTCACTTGGCCCCTACATCTTAGGATTGAGGACCCAGAACCTTTCTTGATTTTTGAAAACCAAGAAAAGTTATTGAACTCAGATGTGACTACATCAGGAAAAAGAATTATCACCTTGGCCATTTGTTTCAAGGTATGCATTATAACGATTAGTAACCCAAATGAGTAGAGAGTAATTGTCACTTGTCCTCTAGATCTTTGGTTTATGGCTGAGAACTTTTCTTGCTTTTTGAAAACCAAGAAATTTACAAAACCCATATGAGACCAAGTTAGACTAATTTTTCATCAATCTGGCCACCGGTGTCGAAGCTTAAATGACCTAGATTAGTAACCAAAGCACAAACAAAGAAACTCTCACTTGGCCCCTATATCTTAGGATTTAGGGCTCAAAACCTTTCTTGGTTTTTGAAAACCAAGAAACGTTACTGAACCCAAATGTGACTAAATCAGAAAAAAAAAATATCACCTTGGTCATTAGTGTCAAGGTATGCATTATACGGATTATTAACCCAAATGAGTAAAGAAAAATTGTCACCTGTCGTCTAGATCTATGGTTCAAGGTTAAGAACTTTTCTTGATTTTTGAAAACCAAAAAAATTTACCAAACCCATATGAGGCCAAGTTAGACCAACTTTTCATTAATCTGGCAACCGGTGTCAAAGTTTACATGACTTGGAATGGTAACCGAAGCACAAAGAAAGAAACTCTCACTTGGCCTCTACATCTTTGGATTTAGGGTTCAGAACCTTTCTTGGCTTTTGAAAACAAAGAAAGGTTACTAAACCCAAATGTGACTACATCAGGTAAAAGAATAATCACCTTGTCCATTAGTGTCAAAGTATGCATTGTACGGATTAGTAACTCAAATGAGTAGAGAAAAATTGTTACCTGTCATCTAGATCTTCGGTTTAGGGTTGAGAACTTTTCTTAGTTTCTAAAAACCAAGAAAATTTACCGAACCCATATGAGGCCAAGTTAAACCAACTTTTCATCAATCTGGAAACCGGTGTCGAAGTTTACATGACTCGGAATGGTAACCAAAGCACTAAGAAAGACACTCTATCTTGGCCCCTACATCCTTGTATTTAGGGTTCAAAATCTTTCTTGGTTTTGAAAACCAAGAAAAGTTACTGAATCCCAAAGTGGCCATATTAGAAAAAAAAAATTGTCTCCTTGGCCATTAGTCTCAAGGTATGCATTATATGTATTATTAACTCGAATGAGTAGAGAGTAAGTGTCACTTGTCCCTTAGATCTTTGGTTTAGGGCTGAGAACTTTTCACGGTTTCTAAAAACCAAGAAAATTTATGGAACCCATCTCAGGCCAAGTTAGCCTAATTTTTCACCAATCTGGCCATCGATGTCAAAGTTTAAATGACCCAGATTAGTAACCAAAGCACAAACAAAGAAACTCTCACTTGGCCCCTACATCTTAGGATTGAAGGCTCAAAACTTTTCTTAGTTTTTGAAAACCATGAAAAGTTACTGAACCCAAATGTGAATACACCAGAAAAAATAATTATCACCTTGGCCATTAGTGTCAAGGTATGCATTATATGGATTAGTAACCCAAATGAGTAGAGAGCAATTGTCACTTGTCCTCTAGATCTTTGGTTTAGGGGTGAGAATTTTTCTTGGTTTTGAAAACCAAGAAAATTTACTAAACCCATATGAGGCCAAGTTAGACTAATTTTTCATCAATCTGGCCACCGGTGTTGAAGTTTAATTGACCTGGATTAGTAATCAAAGCACACACAAAGAAACTCTCACTTGGCCCCTATATCTTAGGATTTACCCCACTGCCTAACACATAGCTCCCACCATCTTCCCCTATTTATCCCTTACACTCCATTCTCTAACTTGATAGGATTGCTTCCTCAACAAAATCATTAAACCAGGCTATCACATATATCCCTTCCAGGAATACCTTGGCCATTTTCATCCCTCCAATGTTCAAGACCGTCTTTCCTTTGACCCTAAATCTTTCCTAAAGAAATTATTTTTCCCTAATCTTCAAAGGTTTTCTCCATATGGAAACCTGCTTGTACCCACGTATTGTTTCAATCCCGCAAACTCTATACACTCTTGCTCAAGGAAACTATCTTGCAAAGCACATTGTTTTCTATGGAAATGAATGTTATTTTGTTATTCCCATAGATCAGGAGACAAGGCCCAGCTTAGGATCACCTTCCACCTCAAATTACATGAATCCTAATTGCTCTCTTATTAACCACAAGATGTTTCCAACTTCCTTCCAAGACCTCCATTCCCATTACTTTATGATCTATAACTTTTATTGGTTTTCAAGAAAACAGAAAAAAAATTGCGTTGACCACAAAAAATGCCCCATATAGGCATGTGAACTTTTCCTATTCCTACTACACCTTGTGTGTCCAAATATAAAGTACAAATAGGCATACCCTTGGCATGCTGGCACGCCAACATGTGGTCGAAGGCGGAGCCAATCAGCACATCTGGCAGGGCGGAGGTCGGCGAGCTCGGATGACTGCCCACCCAGGGCCGGATCGTATTCTAACGGTCTGCATCCGTATGCCACCAAGCGATCTTAAGTATAAATAGGGCATGACTCCCCCAAGGTAAGGGATAAAAAAAAACTTGGTCTAGACTCTCCTCTCCAAGCTCTCCAACTCTCTGGCTTATCGGCGACCTCGTCAGAGCTCCTCGGATCTCGTCCGCCTTTCTAGCTACGCACTCGTTAACTTGACCGTCGGAGTCCCCACCTCGGATTAACACCTGGGACCTTTGGCGTTCCCTTCCTCGCATGTACTCAACCTCAGCCAACCTCGGTCAGGGCAGACTTCACCAGCCCTCAGCCACAGCACACCTCGGTCTCCCCTAGCCTTCGGCCACAGCACACCTCGGATCCTTCCACCCGCCAGCTCGTCCGGGAAGCAAGTTTACTGTGTTGTCCTGAGCCCATTATGAGCATCAAAAATACTTATTCTTTCCTCTCCTCACTCTCTCTCATAATCTCTCTTCACAACATCTACCACTCTCTGTTTCTATCACCAAACCTATTTTGGGGATGCGGATGAATCTGCTTAGTATGTTTATCCATTTACGGTTACAGAATCTATAATGTCAGTACCTATATGATTGAAACCCTAACAGGAGATCAATCTAGCAGTAATGGACAGGCCAAAGATCCTCCTTCAAAGGAGGAAGCAACGAGCTTGGAGCTAATGGTGTAGGATAGGCCAAAGGTCCTCACCGTGTGCTTATTTCTCAATCTTCCATTTACAAGTGCTGATGAATTTGTTTTCGGGGGTTTCGATTATTGTGCAATTGATGAGGTTTATTCCATTCTTACTGATGAAGCAAGAATTCCTTTCCTCATCTCAGGACCTGTTGAAAAACCTCATGATCTCTACTGCAAAGCTGCAAAAATGATTGCGGCATTTGATGAGTGAGATCTTCATTGTACCGTAAGCAATCAAACTTTTGTTAAGTGGTTGGGTTCTTATTGAATATTATTAGATGGTTCACCGATATAACTGAGAAAAAATAAGATGTATTTTCTCTTTTCCGTTTTATTTATTTATTTTTTTATTCGCAAATAAATGTAAACATCGTAGAGAGGACCTGAACTCCGACCTTATGGTTAAATAGCCACACGCTCTAACCAACTGAGCTATTCCAGTTTTTTTTTTTGGGGCAGGACTAAAATTTTTTAACAGTTAAGCTTTGGAGTATGAAAAAATTGTGTTATGATTTTTGTAGATTTATTTTTCTCTAGTTGGGAGGGTTTGACTCCTGAAACTATGATGGAAAGAAGCTTCATGTTAAGTCTTATATCGTTATAGCATGTTTCGCTTTTGGGAGCTTTCAAGTATGGACCATATCATTGATATTTGGCTTTTGGTATCAACTATCAAGTATTAAAGAGTATGAATAAAAACATAACAGTGTAAGGCTAAGATGAACTTTTGGAAGCTGCAAAATGATAAATTTTCACACAAATTCATTTTTTTTAAATTGTTTGACATTGGATTATGAAGTTTGGCCAATGGTAAGAGGTCATGGGAATAAGGATTAACAATAGGGAATATCTAGGAAGGTGATCCAAATAAAAACACCTTATTGTCTAGGCAGTAGCTAGGCTTCACCTTGACAATTATGGAGAAGTCTTAGGTTTCAGATATGTTCAATGGGCTTAAGTTTTGAAGGTAAGTGGGTTGAATTGAGAAGATATGTGTTCAGACCTTTTAATTGACATTAGTGCCAGACATTTGGGCTCAGTCTCTAAATCATGACCGAGTATTAATTAATAGACTAAAATGTTTAGAGATAAGCATTCTTAGTTTCTCTTGATTCTTGACTTTGTTAATTTATTTCCCAAATGGATTGGCCTTGGTTAGAGAAAAACATCTTTTGGGTCAATAACCTATCTAGGGTCTAAGAATCTAGTTTCTGTTAAAATAGACTCTCTCTCTCTCACACACACACACAATACAATGCTTTTGTATTTTACAAAGAAACATTTGCTTCTTTTACTTTGTTAGGTCCTCTGTCTTCAACAACTAATTATTATTTGCACTGTTCTCTATATTTGTATTCATGGACTCCATATAAGTTCTTTGTTATTTATGTATTGTTAGGGAAGAAGATGGAGTGGTGGACTTCTCAAAGAAAGAAGTCATGAAGTTGTAAGCAATATATTATAATTTGTGTTTTTTTTCTTAGTATCCTTTTCCAATTATTCTTCTTAAGGTGTTTCTTTTGGTATCCTATCAAATGTTGATTCATGTGTAAAATTGATTGGTGATCTTCAGCTTGAGTTTTAGTTTTTATTAGATGAGTTTGATAAATTGAAAAAAATAACCATGATGTTAATCTTTGATCTGCCATGAAGTATTTTCACTACAAAAAAATTGGAATCATGTCATGGAAATCTGGCAATGGACATCATCTTGCTTGCACATCACCCATGGGACCCCAGTTGGAGCCCCACTGCCATTTACTGATTTGCACAGTCAAGCGGATGTAAGCTGGCCCTTTATCATGAAAAGCTCTGACCACATTTTGTATTCATCCTCAATCTATACAAGAATTCACTTCTTAAAGCCCGTGAAGCTAGCATTAGAAGATTCTACTAGTCAGCCCTGTCGTAGCCTTACCTCTGAAAGTATACTTGGACCTCCTGAAAAGATATGTTGATATCGATCTTCAACCCTTTATGAACATTTATAGCCCATGAAAAAGATCATATCCTTAGAAGCTAAAACATATTTCTAATGGAATAATGAACTTAGCTAGATTGGATTTCCTCTTATGAACAAGAGTGCATTTGAGATTAGACTACTGTTCAGAAAAATTCCATGCTCATTTCCATGTTATAGAATTATTCTCTATGCTTTTTGCAAGGTATGACATTTGAATGACCATCAAATATGTATAGGTCCTTCAGTTCTGGTTCAATGGATTTTGGTTATCCCAATATGAACTAAAAAGATTTGCTAGGAAAAAAACACTACAATGATGCATACAATAAGACTTAAGTGGGCCCTTTTGGCCATATGCAAAACTGATTGCCACCTAGTGGTTGGTATTCTTTTCTTCAGTCTATTTAATCTTGTTAACTTGGGCCTTTTTGGCCATATAATATTTCTGTTTTCTGTGTATGCTTACAATAGACTGAATAGGATGTGCTCTTGGGCATTGAAAATAGTACAAATAACTTTCATTTCTTTATGACTACAGGATGTCTACTCTTGAACAAAGGATGTTTTATGGTGAACATGCTTGTCTGTGTCTAGGAGGTTTTGAAAATTCAGTGAATCCTAAGGATTAAGAAAGAGAATGCAATTAATATTAACATTATGAAATGAAAGAGGGATACATTGAGATGGGTTTTTATCCATCTTGAGTTTGTGTTCATTAATTTGCTTTTCCCCCATTGTGTGGGGGACCAAGTCTTGAACCAATAAATAATATGTTGAGGCAGTCATAAACCAAACCAGAACTAACCCAGTTACTAATTGGGACTATTGGGTTTGACCCAATGAAACCTGATTATAAGCTGTAATTTGTATTTGTACTCCTTCCAAACTGAGCCTAATGAATACAATTAACCTAAGGAACCAGATATTGATCATAATCAGATTGTTGCTCTGATTGGGTTTGACCCAATGAAACCTGTTATTGATAAAAAAAAAATAGATATTATGAGTATAGTTTCTCAGGAACTTAGATTCTTCACTGCTTATTTGCTTTATTTAGAAGTTATTTAAATTAGGCCTAGAATTGACTCTTTATTGTTTGGGGCATTATCCATGTTCATTGTATGGATGCATTATATGAGTATATCTAAGGTCGTAGTCTTGCTGAACCTTAGGCATTCCCAAAAAAAAAAATCTTATTGAATACAAGTTACTTAAAAAGATGAATAGTATTGTTTTAGTGAATATTTATAATCCCCTGTAATAGGAATGCATGTGGAAACTTTGACCTTGTTCGACCAGACTTGGGGTGGGTAATGGTCAGAAAATAAAATCTTGGATGTGGTGGGGCTGGAATTTACATTTAAAATTCACCTATAGGATTATCAAGATTGAAAAGGTTGTTGCTCTATTCAACGGTCTTAAGGATGTTTGAAGTTACTCATTTGTAAAAGTGTGGGATGTCCCTCTTCTATGTTTAAGCATGTATTATGTCTAACAGAGGTAGAATCAGCTTCACATTTACTCATTCACTACCAGGGAGATCGTGGCATTTCTTTTTGGGCATAATTGGAGTGGATTTGGGTGGTACTTGGAATTTTCCTCCTTCAACAATTGAGAGATGTGGGATTGAGAGCTAGAGGAATAAGGTTATATAGGAAGGCAGTTATAGTTGTCATGTGGAGGTCTTGGGAGAGAGAAACAAGAAGGTTATTTAAAGGTAGTAGCCTTCTGATGTGGCATAATCCGGCTGCTCCCCGCAAGAGATGTTCTGGCTACCAGCAACGACGGGCTCGATGAACCTGTAAGAGATGGAACCAGAGAACTCAGGGTTGTTTACCCGGCGGGGTCGCTCCGATGCTTAAGTTAGCACTTGGTTGCAAGCTGAAAATGATATTAGATTGTGAAAGAGCTAGAGAGCAAAGATTATGCCTCTTTTTTCACCCCTGGGGGGTGAAGCCTTTATATACTAGAGTCCTTGCAGGTTCGGTGGAGTAGTTCCGAAATTCTCGCTGCGACAGGATCAGTTTCCGTGTTAGTTGAGGATAATGCTACCAACCGGTAAGGCTGACTATCTCCACCTGAATCAGGGAGTGGGGAGATGATATTTAGTCGTTACAAGGTACAATCCTGTAAGATGCGGAGTACGGTGACGAGACCTTCGGGGTTGCCATGCGGTGGTCGGTCAACATTGCCTGAGCTCGTGCTCTTTAGATCCGACCTGATATGAATGCCGAAGTGCCTTGGGACCGAGGTGGTCCTGATGTGACCTTGCGCCGAGGTATACTCGTCCCGAAGTAGACTTGTCCTGAGGTGGTCTGGTTATCCGAGCTCGATCCATTGTAGACTTGGCGTGTTAAGCTGAGCTGTTGTCCTACTAGTCAAGTCGCTAGTTCAGCATAAAGGCTGGTCGCCAAGTCGGCGTCAGTGCCAGGTCGCCAGGTCACCAGGTCGGCGCCTGTACCAGGTCACCGGTTCGGGACACCATCAACTTGGCAAGTTGTTGCCTGAGTGGTTTCGGGTGTCACCTAGTGTTTTGAGATGCCATGTGTCACAATGTCATTGGAGGGCCAAATCCGCCCTCATCATTTGCCCCCCACTCCCGAGCTAAAAGTAACTCAGCGAAGGGAGTAGATTTCTCCTTTTGGCCCGGAATGAATAATTTAATGAGCTCATAAGCGTCAATTCAAATCCTTAGACTCTGGGAGCGACTCGCAGTCCGCTCCTTGATTTTGCCCATGCCGAAGAGGCAACTAGGTCTTATGTGGTGAGGAGGTCTTCGTTAGTTCGGTATTTTGGCCCTTAGGATCTGGGACCGACTCGCAGTCCGCTCCTTGATCTTGCCCGTGCCGAAGAGGCGACTGGGTCTTATGTGGTACCGAAGTCTTTGCCAGTTCGGAACTTTAGCCCTTAAGCTCTAGGAGTGACTCATAGTCCACTCTCCTTGATTTTCCCCATTCCGAAGAGGCGACTGGGTCTTATGTGGTGCCGAAGTCTTTGCCAATTCGGCACTTTAGCCCTTAAGCTCTGGGAGCGACTCGTAGTCCACTCTCATTGATCTTTGATTTTGCTCATGCTGAAGAGGCAACTGGGTCTTATGTGGTGCCGAGGTCTTTGCCAATTCGGCACTTTAGCCCTTAGGCTCTGGGAGCGACTCGTAGTCCACTCTCCTTGATCTTTGATTTTGCCCATGCCGAAGAGGCGACTGGGTCTTATGTGGTGCCGAGGTCTTTGCTAGTTCGACACTTTAGCCCTTAGGCTCTAGGAGTGACTCGTAGTCCACTCTCCTTGATCTTTGATTTTGCCCATGCCGAAGAGGTGACTGGGTCTTATGTGGCGCCGAGGTCTTTGTCAGTTCGGCACTTTAGCCCTTAGGCTCTAGGAGCGACTTGTAGTCCACTCTCCTTGTTCTTTGATTTTGCCCATGCCGAAGAAGCGACTAGGTCTTATGTCTGCACTACATCAGCCTCATGACATCGGTCACCCACTCCTACATGAAACTACTAGGAGCTTGACCTACGGGGGCAACACTACTGACTTTAGGTCGCCAGCTCACACGGGAGCCTTGGAAGGCTCGACCAGCAAGGGCGTCCGTGCAGTCTGTTGGCCGCCAACTCCTGCGGAAGCCATGAAGAGCTCATCTTTGTAGAGGGAACCTCGCGAAGAGGACTGATGAAGCTTTATCCAAGTTGAAATAAAATTGGTAGAGTTGCTTAATCTGTTAGCTATCAATTTCCTGCAGTCTTTGAGTTCATAAAAAATGAAAACTATAAAGCGAGAGATTTAGTTTCTAAAAGTGAGGACTTAGCCTTCTGGAAGAAGAGGATTTAGCCTTTTAGAGGATGATAACTTAGCTTTTTTGTAGCATTTCCCACAGACGGCGCCAAATGATGTGGCGCAATCCAGCTGCTCCCCGCAAGAGATGATCTGGCTACCAGCAACAACAAGCTCGATGAACCTGCAAGAGATGAATTAGAGAACCCGGGGTTGTTTACCTGGCGGGGTTGCTCCGATGCTTAAGTTGGCGCTTGGTTGCGAGCTGAAAATGATATTAGATTGTGAAAGAGCTAGAGAGCAGAGATTATGCCTCTTTTTTCACCCCTGGGGGGTGAAGCCTTTATATACTGAAGTTCTTGCGGGTTCGGTGGAGTAGTTCCAGAATTCTCGCTGCGACAGGATCCATTTTCGTGTTAGTTGGGGATAACGCTACCAACCAGTAAGGCTGACCATCTCCGCCTGAATTGGGGAGTGGGGAGATGATATTTAGCCGTTACAAGGTATGATCCCGTAAGACGTGGAGTACGGTGACGAGATCTCCAGGGTTGCCATGCGGTGGTCGGTTAGAATTGCTTGAGCTCGTGCTCTTTAGATCCGACCTGATATGAATGCCGAAGTGCCTTGGAACCGAGGTGGTCCTGATGTGACCTTGCACCGAGGTATACTCGTCCCGAAGTAGACTTGTCCCGAGGTGGTCTAGTTATCCAAGCTCGATCCATTATGGACTTGGCGTGTCAGGCTGAGCTGTTGTCTTACTAGTTAGGTCGCTAGTTCGGCATAAAGGTTGGTCGCCAGGTCGGCGTCAGTGCCAGGTCGCCAGGTCGACGCCTATACCAGGTCGCCGGTTCGGGACACCATCAACTTGGCAAGTTGTTGCCTGAGTGGTTCCAGATATCACCTAGTGTTCTAAGATGCCATGTGTCACAATGTCATTGGAGGGCCAAATCTGCCCTCACCACCTCCTTTGAAGGTCAAGAGGCCACATTCTTTTTTTTATCCTTCAACCCTTCACTGTCCTCAACCAAGGAGTTATATCCCTTCATGGTTGATTTGGATAGATTTTGTTTATTTTGATGGAAACCTTCTTAGCAACCCATGTTCATTAAGGAATGGAAAGGTCTTCAAATTTCAATATATCTCCATTTGACACATATATTTTGGTCCTATTGGAAATGCCAAGGCAGTTAAGGCTAGAATTGGAATTGCTCATTGATTCAAGATTTGCAAGGCAAAGCATCATCATCTCCCAATACTTATAGTGTTTGATGATTCTGTTAATGCTAGCAATAATGACCTTTCCAACTTTTTTGCTTTGGATTTCTAGTGATCTCAACTCTGAATCTAATAGTTATATGCCTCTAGAAACCTAAACAAACTAAGTCCACTGTTCTTACCCAAGTTTTAGACCTCTTGAAACCTAAACTAAGTAGCCCACTCTTACCCAAGTATGTTGTTAAAATTTCACAAGTTAGTGTTATTGAGGAAATGCGATAACATGATTATTCTTGGAGTTTGGATATCACATTGCTTGGATTATTTAAATGGTAAGTGTATAATGTATATAGAATTTGTATATTAATTAATTTATTGAAATCAATACTTATTTAGTTATTTTGTTGGTTTTGATAGATTGAAGTTTTTGACCCAAAGCAAAGGCCTTGGGGATGCAATATCCATGTATATGAGTAGATTTCAGATGTAATGATGGAGACATTTTATTTTTTTTTTCTTTTGTATTTTTATAATCCAGTAAAAAGATTTGATGTTAACTATTGAACCAATATTAAATATGGATATTTTGTATTCAATAAAGGTTGGGGTTTATTTGAGAATTGTTTTATCATT
Source organism: Nelumbo nucifera (assembly GCF_055504915.1). Classification (NCBI taxonomy): domain Eukaryota; kingdom Viridiplantae; phylum Streptophyta; class Magnoliopsida; order Proteales; family Nelumbonaceae; genus Nelumbo; species Nelumbo nucifera. Next base: position 70,909,778 of record NC_142653.1, read on the forward strand.
TCAAATACATTATTCGTACAATGTTTCTTTGTATAGCTGAAAGCAAGTATTTTTATAGTTTCACATGTATTTTTTTCGAAAATAATTATGCTAAATAGTACAAAATACAAATGTTTTCAAATAATAAACTTTTCGCAACAGTTTCTATAAAACAATTGTTATAAAACCCATATAGCAACATTATTCCATTCCAACTATTGCTATGGGAATCAAAATATCAATGGTTTGTTGTTCTAATTGTTGTTAAAATCATGAATACTTTGTTGCTATTTCAAGAACAAAAAACTTGCAGCCACGGTTTGCACAAAAAATGGTGGTATTGTTAATTAATTAGTTACATTATATGATTTTTAATCAAGGTATAAACTATGGCTATATAAACCTACAACAATGGTATATATTGTATTACTACAAAAACTTTCACAATTAGCAACCGTTAAAACCGTGGTTATATCCCTACTTCTAACCACGGTGTACACAATCTCTAAAATTTTTAGCCATGGCAATATCCCCCGTGGACAAAAAAGCCATGGTTAGAACCTTTAGCAACCATTTTTTTAGGATTTTTAGCAACAAATTTGTCCATTACTAAATACGAATTTTCTTGTAGTGCGCTACACCTACACTGGGAGATCCCAATGGTTTAGGCTTAGTTGCTAAAGGAGTCCATTCAACTCCTTTAGTTGAACATGCCCCATCAAACAATGCCTTGCATTCATTAACAAATTACAAACAAACCAACCTATTAGGTCCTATACACAAATACATTGTGTAATCAACAATAAAATTTTAAACTAATCATCCAATTGCTCATTTGTCTAGATAATTGTACCAATGACTGGGTTGTGCCCATTTTCGATCCTATTAATTATTAATTATTGCCCCTCATAGTTGATACTTTCTTTTCAAGTAGTCAAACCATTCTTTAGTTGTTTTTGAGAAAAAATTCTTTTGGCTCTTCTCCCAAATCTTCTTTCGAATCCATGGCAAGGATTTTTTTCTTCGAGAGTCGCCTTATATTCCATTTGTAGCTACTTCATCAATGCATAACTCTAGTAATATTTTTGTAAGACCAAGTCTTTCCAATTTGCTTTATCATGTCTCTCCTAAAATCATTTCTAACCCCCATAAACATGAACATTGATGATCAATGCAAGAGATACATGCAAAGAGTGATAAGATTTATTGGTTAGTGGAATTATAGATTACAAATAAGCCATTATTGCTGGCAAGTTTTAAATTGACAAAAGTTCTCATGGTCATCATGTTATGATGCAATAGTACCTTTCAAGCAAAAGTTTTGTCAATGGCATTCAAGAGAATTAACTAAAGAATATAGAGTTTAAAATTGTATATATAATTCAATCTAGTGGACAAATAGCTCCTGCTTCAGTTGATAAAATCACAGCAATAATGGTTGGGAACAGCGTACTTGACTTCCAATTCCATAATAGCAAATTTATTATGTTGTGACTTCTTTTTTTTCTTGGTAAATTAAGTTATGACTCAGTAGGAATTCTATTTTGAAAACAGGTTATCTGTTTTCCTTTATAAATAGATCTTAAGTTTGAGATCCCTATCCCTCTTAATTGAATTGATTAAAAAGATAATATCTCCACCTATTTTATTAACAAATATATCATATAACAAGAGAATTTTCTCTTTATGGACAGCCATTAATGGATCCGCAAATCCTAGTTAGTATCAAACTTTTGCTATATTCCATGTTTCTGTTGTTGGGTAGTTTCTAGGGGCATTGTTTGGTGCCTATATTATGGAAGCTCATCAGTGTTCTTTCTTTTTGTTGCAGCACCTAGTGTTGCTTGCATGGCATGGGCTAAAATTCAAGGGAAGAAATCTGATCATGGGTTGAGGCCTAATGGTCCATTTGTTTGTCGAGAAAGGATGGTATGGGATGAGAAAATTTATTTTCTCAATCCTGTCACCCTATGTTTGGTTGCTGAGACAAGTTATCATATACAATTTGCTTCCTAGTGTTTGGTTGCTGGGAAAATTTTGAAGGATGGTTGGATTCATTCCACTTTGATAATTTTTCCTCAATTTCATAACACAAGATTTGGGCTATGTTTGGTTTTGTTGGTGTTTATTGAAAAATGCTGCCATATCAATGCCACATAGGCGTTGGCGTTAGTTGCATATGAAACCACTGTTTGGTTTCACCGTTTGTCAAATAAACATTAAAAAATTGGAATACTTTGATTTATGTGCATGTGGAATTTGGGGAAACGTCAAATTCTCATTTCCCCCAATGCCCCAACATTTCTTGAAATGAAATGCTTATGTAGAATACTTTATGGGGTGTTAATTTGAGATGTAAAGTAAAAAAATGTTTAAAGTAATGCCCAACCAAACAACAAAAGCAAGAAACATTTAAAATAAAACCGTACAAATAAATGTTTAAAGTAATAAATGGCCCATCTATAAACACCCACGGAACCAAACATATACTTGTTTGTGGGCTAACATGGCATAATAGTATTTGAATATTGCCACGTGTCAGGTTGATGTGGAAAAATTAAAAACTCATATATATTAAATATGCATGCTCGTAACAGCTAACATAACAATACCATCAAACATAAATGTCTTAAGCCAGTTCCCTAGTTCATAACAACCAGAAACTTTGCCCTCTTCTTGTGGGAATATGATTAACTAATCATAGTTCTAAAATTAAGCCATTAAAGGTTTCCGCCAAAAAGCAAATGGTCAATGGCAAGGTTTTAAAAACTGACCTGGAAACGGAACCATTCTATTCACCAGTTTCCAGGTCAGCGGTTCAATCGTCTAGGTCGAACAGTTCAGACGGTTTTCTATTAGGGCAAGTATTTTATGAGTTGTGAGATTTGAGAAATGAGAGAAAGTGATGTTTGTCAACTGAGGAAGAAGAAAAGAAAGAAAGAAAGGAGGGGAAAAAAGAAAAGAAGAGAAAGGAAAGGGAGGGAAGGAGGAGAGAAGGAGGGAAGATTAAGGAAGATGAGGGTGGTTTGACGCTCACCGACGACGATAATGGTGGCGGCGAAGCGGCGGCAACAGACTCTGAGTTCTCATATCTTCTTCTTCTTCTTCTTCTTCTTCTTCTTGATGGAGGCCCATCGCACCTAGGGGCGGCAACTCCTAGGATAAGGTCAAGTCAAGATAAAGTCCAAGAAAGATAAGAAGAACTTCCAAGAACTCAAGATAAAGCAAGACTCCCAAGATTAGCAAGACTTCCAAGATTATCAAGAAATCAATATCAGAATTCCAACAAGACTCCAAGAAGCATCAAGATTAGCAAGACTTCCCAGATTCACGCATAAGGAGAGCCAAGGAGATCAGACGGTGGAAGATCAAGCCCAAGAATTCCAAGAAGGTTTGACCTTATCAAGACAGCTCAAGATGGCCTATCAAGATCAAGATCAAGATCAAGAAAGCCCAAGATCCATGCAGATTAGATCTATCCTAACCCTCTTTCCTAGTTACTTTACAACTTCAAAGATGTACTATAAATATTGATTATTTCCAGTTAATACACACTTCATCTTTTCAGAATTTCTTCAAGTTCTCTTCTTTGAGTTTTGCCACATTTTCTCTCTCCTAGAGAAATCGGTGTTATTCGCTAGGAACTAGCAAACGCCCGGTGCTTGCATAGCCAGCTCTGGTGTCCAACCCAGACGGTAGCAGTCACAACCCACCCCGTGATGGAGATCAGGGGTTTCCAGCTGTTTGGAGAGCAATCGAAGAGCAGCGCACGGCCACACATAACATCGAATAGCAGTTGGCAGAGATGGCTGAACAACTGCGAACCTTGTTACGGGAGGTTGCTCCACGGAACCGGGAACATCCACAGCAAATCGAGGGGGACGACCACGACAGACCACCCGTCCATACTGCGTTCCGATGACCAGTCCTGGATGACAACAGTGATGATGATTTAGAATTTGGTGGTGCTCCAGTTCTTCCCGACAATGACAGAAATGGTAGAAGTTGGCACAATCAAGGTAATTTCAATCCCCGTAGGAATAATGATGAATTCAAACTTAAAGTAGATATTCCTACCTTTAGTGGAGATCTTGGCATAGAAGGACTTCTGGATTGGATCACAGAAGTCGACAGATTCTTTGATTACATGGAGATACTAGAGGAACAAAGGGTAAAACTGGTAGCTTTCCGATTAAAGGGAGGCGCATCTGATTGGTGGGAACGAATGAGAGAGACCCGGATCAGAGAAGGAAGGGGTCTTGTTCGAACCTGGAGGCGCATGAAACAATTAATCAGAGGTAGATTTTTACCTCCTAACTATGAACAATATATGTTTGAATCTTACCAGCGGTGTGCGCAGGGTTCACGTAGTGTTAATGAGTGCACATCAGAATTTTTAAGATTAGCAGAAAGAAACCAGTTGTCTGAAAGTGATAACCAGCAGGCAGCCCGTTATCTGAGCGGGTTAAGACCGTCCATCAGGGACAAAATTGGTGTACAAATGGTTCTTAGTGTGCAGGAAGCAAGGAACCTAGCCCTGAAAGCAGAATTAATGTTCCAAGACAAGGCACGCAGTGATAATTACCGCCGGTACAGCAGGAGCAACAACAGACTGACAACTATCGATAGGAACAAATCAGTCCCGGCAGTACAACCCTCTCACCCAGCAAGCACAAGTAACGTCAGTAAGGCTACTACAGGAGGAAATACTCAAGGTAATCCTTCCAACCCTTCTAAACCCAGTAACCCTTATGCAAGGCCTACTCCTATTAAATGTTTTAAATGTAATGAGGTTGGACATAGGTCCAGCGACTGTCCTAGGAGGAAGGCAGTTAATATGGTAGAAAGGGAGGAGGAAGAAGATATTGAGGAGGAGGTATGTTGTGGACCTGATGGGGAGGATGAAGAGGGTCCATATGAACATGAGAAGTATACTTGTGTGGTAAGAAAATTAATGTTGTCCCAGAAAAATAAAGATACTTCTCAAAGGCACACATTATTTCGTACCAGATGTACTGTCAAGGGAAAATTATTTAATTTGATTATTGATAGTGGCAGTCAAGAAAACATTATTTGTAGGGATGTCATCCAAAAATTACAACTGATTCCTGAAAAGCACCCCAACCCATACACAATTGGGTGGATCAAGAAAGGAGGCGGCGTACGGGTGGAAGAACGCTACAAGGTACCTTCTTCAATTGGTAAGTACCATGACAAAGTATACTGTGATATTGTTGATATGGATGCTTACCATATTTTGTTAAGGAGGCCTTGGCAGTTTGATACAGATGCAAGGCACATGGATAGGAAGAATACCTACCAATTTGAAAAAGATGGTACACGTTATACTTTGTTACCTATAGCAGAAAAAAATATTGCAAATGCTCCAAAGGCACATGAGAAGAATTTCCTTACCATCACCCATCATCATGATGAATTTGTTAAAGATTGTAAGAATACTCATGAAATACATTTGTTAGTAGTAAAAGGAGAAGATGTTGATGATAAAAATAAAATTCCAGCAGAAGTACAGGGACTACTGAATGAATTCAATGATGTAGTTCCAGAGGAGTTACCAAATGAACTCCCTCCCATGAGAGATATACAGCACCATATTGATTTTGTTTCAGGTGCCAGTCTACCTAACCTCCCACATTACAGGATGAGTCCTAAGGAAAATGAAATCTTACGGGAAAAGGTAGAAGAATTATTGAAAAAGGGACACATTCAAATCAGCATAAGTCCTTGTGCAGTACCTGCCTTACTAACACCTAAGAAGGATGGCAGTTGGAGAATGTGTGTCGACAACAGGGTCATTAACAAGATTACTATTGGGTACAAATTTCACATTCCTAGGCTGGACGACATGCTGGACCAACTGAACGGAGTTGTAGTCTTCTCAAAAATAGATCTCAGGAGTGGGTATCATCAAATCAGGATCCATCCCGGAGATGAATGGAAGACAGCCTTCAAGACTAGAGATGGCTTGTTCGAGTGGTTAATCATGCCCTTTGGACTAACCAACGCACCCAGCACATTCATGAGGTGTATGAACCAGGTATTATGCCCCTTCATTGGTAAATTTGTGGTAGTCTATTTTGATGATATTTTGATATATAGCAAATCTATCACTGATCATGTGGGACATATTAGGGAGGTCCTGAAAACATTGAGGGAAAATAAACTATATGCTAATTTGAATAAATGCATCTTTATGAGTGACAATTTATTATTCCTAGGATTTATTGTAAGCAAGGATGGTGTAAAAGTAGATGAAGAAAAAGTGAAAGCTATTAGGGAGTGGCCAACCCCATCCACTGTCACAGATGTCAGGCGTTTCCATGGGTTGGCAACCTTCTATAAGCGTTTTATTAAGAATTTTAGTAGTATCATGGCTCCCATTACTGAATGTTTGAAAAATGGTAAATTTCAATGGAGAGAAGAACAAGAGCAAAGTTTTGCTCTCATAAAAGAAAAATTATGTACTACTCTTGTTCTTGCCTTGCCGGATTTTAATAAATTATTTGAAGTTGAATGTGATGCCAGTGGAGTTGGCATAGGGGCTGTATTGTCCCAAGAAAAGAGGCTCATTGCTTTCTTCAGTGAAAAATTATGTGAATCCAGAAGAAAGTGGTCCACCTATGACAAGGAGTTTTATGTTGTGGTTAAAGCCTTGAAGACATGGGAACACTATTTAATTGCAAAAGAATTTGTTCTCTACACTGACCACCAAGCCCTAAAATATCTTAATGGGCAAAAGCAATTAAGAAGTGATTTGCATGCTAGATGGTCTCCCTTCCTAGACAAGTTCCCATATAAAATTGTGTATAAGACAAGACAGCAAAATAAGGTGGCTGATGCACTTAGCAGGCGTGTAGCCCTCATCAAGACCCTCAGTGTTGAGATTGTGGGTTTTGAGTGCCTAAAAGACTTATATGCCTAGGATGAAGACTTCCAATAGGTATGGGAGAAATGTGTGACTAAGCAGCCAGTAGAGGACTTCTTTATTTATGATGGGTTCCTTATGAAAGAGGAACAACTGTGTATCCCTTGCACCTTCCTCCGCGAAAAGATCATCAGAGATTTGCATGGGGGTGGATTAGCAGGACACTTGGGAAGGGATAAAACAGTAGAAGCAGTTAAGAGACAATATTATTGGCCGAAATTAAGAAGGGACGTGTTTACCATTGTAAGCAGGTGCTATGTTTGTCAGACAACTAAGGGACAAACCCAGAACACAAGTCTCTACATGCCCCTACCCGTTCCTACTGCAATATGGGAAGACTTGTCCATGGATTTTGTGCTAGGCTTGCCAAAGACCTAGAGGAACATGGACTCCGTCTTCGTGGTGGTTGATAGATTCTCAAAGATGGCTCACTTCCTCCCATGCAAGAAAACGGCAGATGCATCCGCAACAGCCAAATTATTTTTCAAGGAAATTGTCCGCTTATATGGGGTACCCAAGACCATAACATCAGATCATGACACACGATTCCTCAGTCACTTTTGGATGACCCTGTGGAGGTTGTTTGATTCATCACTTAATTTCAGCAGTACAGCCCATCCGCAGACAGATGGACAGACAGAAGTAGTAAATTGGACCTTAGGGAATTTAATTCGCAGCATATGTCGGGAGAGGCCAAAACAGTGGGACTTCGCCATAGCCCAGGCTGAGTTCGTCTACAACAATGCAGTGCACAGTTCTATAGGCAGATCCCCATTCTCCATCGTGTACATGAAGGTCCCTAACCATGCACTGGATTTAGTGAAGCTACCCTGAGTACCCAGCACTAGTACCTCAGCAGAACAGATGGCAGAACAAATCCAGTCCGTCCAAGAGGCCGTGAAGCAGAAACTAGAGCAAACTAATGCCAAGTACAAGATGGCCGCAGACAAGCACTACCGGCCTCAAGTGTTCGATGTAGGTGATGAGGTTATGGTCTTCCTAAGGAAGGAAAGAACTACCGTGGGTACTTACAACAAGTTGAAGCCTCGGAAGTACGATCCATACAAGATCGTGAAGAAGATCAACGACAATGCCTATGTAGTGGACTTAGCAGATCATATGGGTATATCCAAGACCTTCAACGTTGCTGACCTTCACCGGTACCTGCCAGAAATAACACTTGCCTATCCTAGTCACGACTCGGGGTCGAGTTCTCTCCAAGTGGGGGAGAATGATGGAGGCCCATCACAAGGCCCATCGCACCCTAGGGGCGGCAGCTCCTAGGATAAGGTCAAGTCAAGATAAAGTCCAAGAAAGATAAGAAGAACTTCCAAGAACTCAAGATAAAGCAAGACTCCCAAGATTATCAAGAAATCAAGATCAAAATTCCAAAAAGACTCCAAGAAGCATCAAGATTAGCAAGACTTCCCAGATTCATGCATAAGGAGAGCCAAGGAGATCGGACGGTGGAAGATCAAGCCCAAGAATTCCAAGAAGGTTCGACCTTATCAAGACGGCTCAAGATGGCCTATCAAGATCAAGAAAGCCCAAGATCCATGCAGATTAGATCTATCCTAACCCTCTTTCCTAGTTACTTTACAACTTCCAAGATGTACTATAAATATTGATTATTTCCAGTTAATACACACTTCATCTTTTCAGAATTTCTTCAAGTTCTCTTCTTTGAGTTTCGCCACCTTTTCTCTCTCCTAGAGAAATCGGTGTTATTTGCTAGGAACTAGCGAACGCCATTGCTTCCACACTGCGTCACTTCTTCTTCTTCTTCTTCTTCTTCTTCTTCTTTTTCTTCTTCTTCAGACCTCAGACACAAATTCTCCCCTACAACTTTATACTACAAACTGCTGTCCGAGTCAAACGAATCGATGGTTTGACTGTTCGGGTCAGTGGTTTTTTGACAAAGTCAATGGTTTTTGACCCAGGAACGGGTTAGAGGTGAAACAGAACCGATTTCTTGGACCGTTTTCGGGCCGAATGGTCCGACCGTCCGGGTTAATGACAGTTCAAAAACATTGGTCAACAAAGAAAACTAGTAAACTACAAAGATGGGATGGTTGTGGATCATAGAGTGAATGCAATTACTGGAACCTCAAAAACCAAAACACAAACACCTTATATACATTCTTAGACAATTTCCCCCATAAAGTAAAAATGCAAAAGAAAAGTTCAATGAAGAGGACTCGTTTGAAGGAGATGAGAATCAGGTGAAGGAAGAGATGGAAGGAGATCAAGAGCGATGAAAACAGGCAGTCCCTCCTATGCTCTTCCATTGCTCCATTCTTACACCATAAATTTCATTTCCCTTCTTTTTTCCGTTTCCTTGTTGCTTTTGTTCCTAGCAAGCAACATCTCTATTTGTTTTGCAATAACCCTTCCGCTCCAACGTTCTTTTTTCAAGAAACATCGTTTGACTTAAGGAGTGATGACCGAACTTCGAACCTTTGCCGGAGAACAAGGTTTCAGTGGTCGTACTTTGAACCGTTGCAGGGGTAGGAGATGAGGTTTCAGTGTGCCCTTGATATTATTTTCTCACTCTCGTCACAATGCCTTTGTTTCTCAGTGGGATCGCACCTATTTGGTGAGTCCTAGTGTCTCAGAGTTTGAGATGTCATTTCTCGCCGCATCCCATAATTTCACCCAAAACAAATCCCAACTGCATGAACCAAACAGACTAAAGGAACTACATACTTTGTTGCTTTGCTTCTCTAGCATATTTTTGCACATTCTTAGGTTTTGGCAATATAAAAGGAAGAAGCTAACCTACTTGGTTTGTTTTCATATGGATCATCATCATCATCTAAGCCTTATCCCAGTTATATGGGTTGGTTATATGAATCTTACTTTGTCATTCCATTCTAGTTACTATCATATTCATTATTAAATTATTGAGTGTTTAAACCATTTCTTGCACTCATACTTTGTTGCTTTGCTTCTCTAGCATATTTTTGCACATTCTTAGGTTTTGGCAATATAAAAGGAAGAAGCTAACCTACTTGGTTTGTTTTCATATGGATCATCATCATCATCTAAGTCTTATCCCAATTATATGGGTTGGTTATATGAATCTTACCTTGTCATTCCATTCTAGTTACTATCATATTCATTATTAAATTATTGAGTGTTTAAACCATTTCTTGCACTCCATTCCGGTTTGTCCCTATCCCTTTAACCCCTTCAAATTGTAACAGATCACAACTTCTATTTCTTCCTTTTGTGGAGGTCAAAGATTTGCATGATCATCTTTGCACAAGTTTACTGGCATGGTAGGCATACACTTTTCCAATGTTAAGGGTTTCCATTGCAATGATTTGGTATTCAAATGAAGTAAAATTGCACTAATGCAATCTGTCTCTGACATTTCTACCTTCACTGTGTAGTTCTACTTGTATCATCTATCCTTCATGCCTTTGTACTACATAGCCTCAAACCCAACTTTGAAAAGTGAGAGATTTGCATTAATTGTAAAAAAAGGGTGAGATTCGCTCAAGGAAACAAATACATAGGAAGCTTCCTTCGGCCGGAATATGTATATCCCTAAGGTTCAGTTTGGAAGGAGTACAAATACAAATATATACAATATAAATACATACAAAACATGAGATTTTGCACTCTATATATTTGTCTTTGTACTCTTTCCAAATTAAGCTTAAAGAGCAAAAGAAAGATAAGAAAAATGTTGTGAACCCATTACCTCCTATTTGGTGTCAATTACACTCAACAATCATCTTTTGAATTACTGTTCATCTTCTTAGCAATCCAAACTTCACAATGACTACCTCCAACTACAAGATTCTTTCTTTCAAAGATTTATTTATATTAAATTACAAGTTGAATTGGCCTATCTAACCGATGCAATGACTACTAAGTATCTAGGTGCTGAGTAGAGATAGTGTTGGGCTAGGTTGGGTTTCTACATGGTATTAACATCATTTTGGACTGCTTGGTCCTGGCTTAACCTGCACCCTAGGCCTAATACTATATTTCCAGGCCTTGATTTGGTATTTGGGCTTGCACATATAATTATATAAATTGACAAATTTATATTAAAAAAAATCAAATTTTAAATGGAAGTTTATATTTAAAAAATTATATATATTATACATATATAATCTAAACATTATAATAACATATTATATTATTTCTATTTCTGGGCCAGGATGGGCAATGCATGTAGCCTGAGTAAGATGATTAAATGTAGTGTTGAATAGTCAATGAAAAGGAATATATTCTAAAATTTAAGATATTGATGCAATCTCATAAATAGTTCAATATAAACTACAACTATGCAAGAGAGTCTCTAGAATTTATGCAACTTTGCCCTGTTAGTATTGAAGGGTAGCAAGAAAGTATCTAAAATGGTGGAAAATGGTTTAGCCTCTACAACTAATGTAACAAGTTTTAGATGATGATAAACATGACAAACATGGTGTCTAATATTTGACTTGTTATGAATGGTTATTCTCCGTTTGCCTCCCAAGATGACAAATAGATATCAGTGAGTCAGTCAAACAATTGGCCAAGTGAACTTTGTTTTAATAATCAAGACATGGTTTTAGAGTATCAGTGAAAAGAAGAAACATGAAATTTTTCAACGTTTCAGCCTATTTGATCCTAAAGAATTATATATTTTTTTCTTTTTTAGGGAACATAATGAGGAAAAAAATTGGTCATTTATTCAAATGACAAAAAAGAGATAAAAGATTAGTTCCAAAATTTGTTTCATTGTGTAAAACAAACCTAAACCTCCCAATTCCATTCTTCTTGCCTCTTGATATGTGAATCCAAACTCAAATTGATTATCAGATGCTTTTTTCCAATACTTATGATGGGGAAAACTATGGGAAAATGATGTAGATTGGTATGGGAAAATTTAGTTATATTAGAAATAGAATACTATATATAAACCAAAGAAACATATTCAACTTAAATATATCAGGGATAAAGGGATAGAACCCTAATTATATGATATTAGGATTGGTGGAAGCTTGTATTGTACACCGTCACTGTACAACAGAGTATGAGTCGTCTCCAGTTTATTGATGGGTGTCAGACTGAGGTAAAAAAAGATGAAAAAAACTGAGCAAAAGAGAGGAAAGGGAGGGAGAAGAAATATAAGTTGAACATCTAGTCGGTTATGAGGGAGACAAAGTGAAAAATATGGATGTGAAAAAGATAAGCAAAATAAAAACATGGAGATAGAAAAGCAATGAAGAATAAAGCAAAATAATCCAACAAATAATACTTTTTACGCTCCCCTTCGCCATCGGTTGTCCATGGCTATGCATCCACTAGTTGGAATGCAAATCAAGACCCTATAGATTGAGAAAAAATAAAGCTCAGGTAGTATCGCTAATGTAGACAATGAATAAGCAAATGGGGTTTGTGAGATTTTAGACAAAGAAAAAGCAAACGGAGCTGTGAGATCGATAACACACCTAGGGTGGAGCTCTAGTACTGGTAGTATGGCGAGTCTATTCTTGTTTGAGAGGAAGAGGTTGAATGAGCAAGTATTGGGTTTAAACCGGGGGCACAACATGTCCTTTAAAAAATAATTTAAGAGTATTTTTTACTTTTGGCCATGTCTAAAATGCACCTAAGCGTGTTAAGTGCCGAACCAACATCTATCCATTTTAGATTTGAAAAAAGATATCAGATTATACGCTAGGTGGGTAGTCCCAACGGATATGCAAATTAATCCCGTTATTACCAATCATAAGTATGTTGCCTTATTATCAAAAAAGACTTGAACCAAAGTTGAATATATGGTATTTTAATAAGGAATCTTATAAAAAACCATAGTTGAATATATATAAGATTTCCATGGTTTTTTATGCTTTTGGATTTTCACTATTCAAAGGTTTCTTCTATTATGGGCTATATTCGAGTGTGTGCGATATGTTCCTTTTTTTTCATTCTCTGCTTTTGTTTTTTTTTTTTTTGTGTGTGTTTGATCTTCTTCTTCAAGATCCTCCAAAACGGTCTAGCGTTTACCACCATTTTATTTCTTTCCTTTTGTTTTTTCTTTGGTTTTTCTTGTGCAATTTTTTTTAATTTTCTTACAAGACGATATGCTTTGTCTCTTTCTTTGATTACATGTACATTTGTCTCCATCTTAAAGCAGAACTTTGGACTCGATTTTCTGATTTTTTTCCTTGGCTTTTCTAGTTTTGTGGATTTACCGCTATTTTTTTTCTGTGTTTAAGGTCACTTTGGATTTATCTTTCAAGGTTTTGGAATCCCATGCATTGTCCATCTTTCCCATGACTATGACTACAAAGTTATTTCGTTTAATTATTGACATCTAGAGAAAACGACCCAGGAACGAAACCATTCTAGCCACCGGTTTCCAAGTCAACAGTTTGACCGTCCAATTAGAATGGATGGCCCGTTCTAACAACAACAATTAAAAAATAAAAAATGGCCAAAAACCATTCAACAGGTCGACGGTCCGACCACCCAGGTCAACGGGTCATTGACTGATTCAACGATTTTTTGGCCAGGGACCAGGTTTGGGGTAAAACGGATCTGGTTGCCTAGACGGTTCCCAGGCCGAATGGTCCTACTATCTAGGTCAACTGGGAGTTCTCGAATTGAAACAAAGGGCATATAGGAAGTAGAACTCAAAACTATCATTGTATGATTGTGTTCTTTTATATGAGATGCTTTGTTGAAACAATATTAAATAAATGAGCATATGATGATCTCTTTTAAGTCTTTATATGAGTTTCAAGACTTGGATACTATCACTATATGATTGTGTTCTAAACCCATGTGGCTGATGTGTAGATCAATGTTAGGGTCTCACGCCATACAAAGAGAGCCAGCTGGCCAGCATTAAAAGGAAGTGAGCCTGAAAGCTTAATGGGCCTAAAGCCCATTTCGAACTGGGTTAATTGGGTTAATTAAATAGGGGTGGATCTAGGTTTGGATCAGTAGATAAAGATAAGAAGATAACTCTTATCCACTTAAAGAGTCCAGATCCAAATAAAGGTTTGAATCAGAAAACTCCTAATTTAATTAGGAATAAGTTGATCTTGAACTGCAAATAAGAAAAGGGATTATCCTTATCACTTAAAAAGTTCAGATCCAAATAAAGATTTGGATCAAGAGACTCCTAATCAGATTAAGAGGTTGTCTCTTTAAGGCTATAAATAAAGAGCAGGGCAGATCTGAAAAAGATACACAAGCATTATAGAAGACAACTCAGTTTGACTGATTCTGCCTTCAGTTCTTTTTCTCCCTGCTCTTACCGTCCAACCTTGTTCGATCTCCAATTCTTGGAACTGATCAAGATTTAATCTCGATATTGTTTCTTGTTAGAAGAAACAATTCTGAAGTTGTGCTCACTACCCCATTTGATTCTTGCTAAAGAATCAAAATGTTCTTGGTGAAGAACTACCTACTGATCCTGCCTCATCCAAAGATGTGTCATCTTCAGTGGAGGGAGGATTTGGTACACACTTTGGTGTGAACACCTGCGTTGGGAGGAACTTTTTGCGTCAATTCTATATCAGGTATATCCCTCCCTAATCTTGGTTTCAGATTTGGTCCGGTTTGGTTACAAGAACGAACCTTGAAAATGCAGTTTTCTAAATTGGGAATAGGATTCCCGGATGAGAGTAAAGAAATTTTTGAAATTTTGCCCAACCTTCCTGCAGGGTTCGGCCATCCATATGATGGATCTCTCATCCCTTCAATGGTATCAAATCCATGTTCAAGTCTTGAACCAAATTAGATCAAATCTGAATCTGCACAAATGGGCAGAAGGCGTTCTACCCTATTTGTGCAGTTAGCGTTTTTTCTAGGAATTGGTTTCCAGATTTTGGGCGAATGATTTGGAAAATAAATATTTATTATTCTATTATATTTATAGAACTGTTCTATGAATGTTTCTTGAATATTTGGGCTGCACATGTGATGGAGATCGAATCTTTCTGGTGCCAAGATTGGCGCACCCCATTGTTTCTTTTCTATTCAAATTGGTCTGTAAATAAATTTTTTTTTATTTTTAGACAAATTGTATAGGAATTCGATGTGATGTAATAATAGAAAAATTAGGTTTTTCTGTTTTATTTCCATCTAGAGATTGTTGGATGACGTGGCTCATTGTGACACTAGCAAGTGCACTAGTCGTTCAAGTAATAAAGTAGTGAGTGAAGTACCGTTCCCATGAGGATTTAGGAAACAAGTATCAATACTAAATTGAGTACTTCTTATATGATTAACAAATAAATCAAAACTTTAATGAATGCTAAAAATCCTAAACTAAAATCTATCTAAACCATTGGTCCAATTGCCTTCAAATCAAGTTAGAAGAGTAAGCAGTAAATGTCAATCTCAGAATTCAGCAATCTATCAATTTGGATCATTCGAATAAATCATGATTGAGCCTTGGTTTGGTCAGACCCCAAGCTCATGAACAGCCTCTTTCAAGTGCATGTTCAATCTATGCATGAGTGATGATCCCCATATCTCTATCAAGGATCTAATCCTCATGCATGCATTTCTTCAAACACATCTAAGGTATCAATTCAAAACTGAATTGATCACCAACTGAATTGTGCAAGTTATCTCTACTTTTGCATCCAATTCAGTTCTTGAATAGTAGATCTGAATTCCTAGAGTCTCTCCTAAGCACTCTAGGAATTCCAAGCTTTAGATCCATTCGGCCAATCTGAAATTTGCATATCTGAATTCTCTTTCAAGCAATTCAGATCTTGCAATCTCAGATCTGATTTTGAAGGTTAGTTGGCCGAATTAATCTACAATAACACCCTTATTCAAGAAACTTCAAGTACAATTCATGACCACTCGAATGAATCAAAAAGAATTAGATTGCTGAACTGAAACTTTACAAGCTGAAATACATCAAGGAAGAATGGAAGAAGGAGAAAGAAGAAAGAAAATATAACAAAGAAACTGAATTCAAATCAAAAGAGAATGAAACTACAATTGATCTATTACAAAAGATCTCTAAATCACAAACCCCCAATTTCGAACTCACCTTCTCTTCTTGCTTGCTTGACTTGAACTTCCTTCAGCCCTTCTTCTTCTTCTTCCTTGCGCCTAGCCTTCTTCTCTTCTCTTCTCTCAAAGTGGCTGAACCTCTAAGAGTGGGAGAGCCTTCCTCTCAAGCAATTGAACACCTATCCCCCCTCCTAGAGGCCTCCTTATATAGTTTTTCAAGGGGGCTCTTGCCCCTTCTTGAAGCCTCTAGAATGGGGTGTATTACACCCCTTTCTTGAACTTTCTAGAGATCTCTTGAAAGCCTCCTAAGGGCTTCTATTTGGGCTGCACTTATGCTCTCTCTTAGCACATGATAGTTATGCTTTGAGTTGCTCTTTTGGGCTGAGAATGGGCCTTCTTTGTTGGGCCGAATTCTACTCTTGGCTAGGCTTTCTTTTCTTGGGTTTTCTCAAGGAATCCACTTGCTATTCTTGAGCCGAAGTGCTCTCTCTTGCTTCCACAACCGGGCTGGGCTGAATTTGGTCTTTTTGAACCTTCTTTCCTTGCCTTTTTCCTTCATTTTCTTGGATTAATTACCCCTAAAACTTATTCTTAGCATTAAGCTAAATTAAGGCAAAAATTAATAAAACCGGCATAAAAATCCATGCTAAAGTCCTCAAAAATTATAGATAAATTGTAGGTTCATCACTGGAGTGCACAATGGAGGAGAAGAAGATTTCACTGAAAGAAGTTATGTGATCTGCGATTTTGCAAATAGCGATTCTGCAATCTGCGATTAATTATTCTTTGCAGATTTGCAGGATGTCCAAGAAAATCACAGTACAGCCCTCTGATTTCATTTTCTTGATAATTTGGTTATCTTGAATTAATTTATTTTTCATACCATTATTCTTGAACTAAATCTTGTACTGGACACCAAAACTTGGGCCTTTTTGTACTAGATTTGGTCCAAACTGGTTGGACCAAATTGTTGGTTCGATGGGGTTGGTTTTTCTGACCCAAATTCAATTTAGGCCAGAGGGTTGATGGCCCACTTCAAGTTTTAATTCAGCGCACCTCTGTATAAACCTAGTTTTAATATGATAAAACTAAATCAGCCCTGGCTACATGGGTTGAACTACCTTTTGTAGTACAGCCCATGTACCTAGATAATGTTATACGATAACATTATGGGCTCTGTTGGGCTGATACTGATTTAATCTAATTAATAAAGGATTTTACAGATATTTTAATTGATTGGATCAATTTATTTCATGCATGTGATGTATGGATGTGCGATGTGCTACGTACATGGGCCATAAGTACTTGGCCCATGTTAATTCGATAGTGGCTCTTTCGCACACCATGGCTGAATGCACATCGCCATGGTGCCCATAAAATCATTGGATGATCTCCCCGTTTGATGGGCCCCACATCAGCTTCCTCCCCAAGAGGAACCATGTGGAACCCTAACCGTTTAGGGCCCATTTAAATCTGGCTTTGAGAAAGCTAGTGGAGCCACTTTGGTTTGACCTAAATAAAACTAGGGCGTAATATTTTGTTCCCTCCACTGAAATATAAGTCCATGTGATAGGGAGATTCATATGATGAACTCTCTAAAGGCCTTCTATCATTAGCATGAAGATGGGTCCTTTAGTAATGAGGAGATGCACCATAAAATTGGGTTATCCATTAGCTGTTGGATCTGTTGGATTGTTTCATAAGATGATAGGGGTGTCATAGACCGATGTGGGAGAGGTCTATCCTAAAATGGAAGACTCTCTCACGGTACCTCGGCGTTCACGAATATGATGGGTAAGCACTTACTAGACAGAAATGTTTAACCTAAAATGGCAATGAACCTTGCCTGACAAAGGCCAAAGGGAAAGCTCATGAGATGAGTGGATGTGATCCTTCACAGAAGGTGGTGGGGTTATGCAGCTAAAAAAGTTGGCTCCATGCACTGTATATGGTTTCCCACAATTCCAGAGACATAGTTCACAATCTCTGTCACTAAGATAGGAGGGAAATCTTAAAGATGAATAAATGGAAATGGAACATAGATTAAAATCCATATCTATGTAGATAACATGAATCAAATCAGGTTGTAGACTAATATTTGCTTTGCCTTTTATCAGAAATGACAAACGAATAATTCTCCAAACTGTTTGACGATAATAAGCTTAAGGGCCCAAATTACGCTGACTAGTTTCATAACCTTATGCAGGTTTTGACGTCTGAGAAATTGGACAAAGTTGCTAAGAACCCTGCTCCGGATCATTTGGGTGATAGGGCTTCTGAGGCCCACAAGAAGGAATATCAAGAATGGGAAGAGAAAAACTCTCTTGTCCGGTGATACATCATAGCCTCCTTAGACAATGAGATATAGCGACAATTCGATCATATCAAAGTGTCCAAGGATATCTTGGATAGTCTAAGAACCATGTATGAAGAGCATAATCGTTCTACGCGTCAAAAGGTCCTAAAGCAGTTTAAGACTGCACAAATGTCCAAGAACTAGCTAGTTCATGACCATTGTCTTAAGATGATGGGATACATCAATGAACTGGAGGTTCTTGGATCTGGGCTAGATCATGTCACCAAAGTTGATGCCATCCTGAATTCTTTGCCTCCTTCCTTTAATCAGTTATAATGAATTACAATATGAACAAGCTAAATGTTAGCTTTCAGGAACTCAGCAATATGTTGCAAAGGGCCGAAGAACCGATAAAGAAGGATGAGCCCAAAGCCATGCTTGTTGAAGGTGGCAAATCGGGCAAGAAGAAGAGGAAGGCAAAGAAGAAACCTCAGAAGAAAACAAGCAAGCCTAAAAGGCAGAAGAAGGACAAGGCATCAGATGCCTGTCACTTCTACAAGTAGATCGGCCACTAAAAGAAGAATTGTCCTCAATACCTGGAGATCAAGAAACAAGGTAATTTCGAATCCTTTGTCATAGAGACCAATATGTTGGTCACTTCTACTTCCTAGTGTATTGACTCCGGGGCTTCTACTCATTCATGTAATACATTGCAGGGGTTTAGGACAAGCAGAAGACTAAGGGGCAGAGAAGTGATTCTTTACTTGGGAATTCTGCAAGTGTTGCAGCTACAAC
This sequence comes from Nelumbo nucifera, assembly GCF_055504915.1. NCBI lineage: Eukaryota > Viridiplantae > Streptophyta > Magnoliopsida > Proteales > Nelumbonaceae > Nelumbo > Nelumbo nucifera. The sequence continues at coordinate 70,928,779 of NC_142653.1, forward strand.
CATAGAAACTATAGAATTGTATTTCAAAGAAGGAATAATTACATTAAAATATTGTCTTTACGTACCCAATTTGAAAATAAATTTGATTTCTATTTCAAAACTAAGTGGGGATGGTTATTCTATTCTTTTTAGTAATGTGATTACTATTAAAAGGAATAACAAATTCCTCGCATATGGAGAACTTGAGAATGGTCTCTATGTTCTCCATCCATCTCTGGAAATAAATATAACCGAAACTACGTCGGATAATAACCACAAGAAAAGAACCCGTGATACAGTTAATCTCACATGGCTGTGGCATTACCGACTTGGCCACATTAACATAGATCGTATCGCAAGGTTGGTAAAGGATGGTCCTGTGGCATTACCGACTTGGCCACATTACCGACTTGGTTCTTTATATAGACGACATTTTACTCATTAGGAATGATGTAGGAATGTTGACTATGGTGAAAGTATGTGATGATGCACAATCCAGCCACTCCTAGCTGGAAGTGACGGAGCTCCTAGCTGGCGACGGGCAAGAGATACCTACGTGGAAAGAAATGAACCCGGGGTTGCTCACCTGGCAAGAACACTCCGATGCTTAAGTTAGTACTCAGATACGAGCTGGAAGAGAATGAGTTTGCAAGAAAATGAGAAAGCTAGAGAGTAGTGGATATGCGATACCTTGGCCCCTGGGGGGTGAAAGTTTTTATATACTAACATTCTGGCAGGTTTGGAGGAGTTGATCCCAAATCTCTGTTGCAGCGATCTGTTGTCAGGAAATGGCTCGGAGCGATTGGCTATCGTCGTCAGAACTGAGGAGTAGGTGGACTAATGCGACCGTTGTAGGGTACGGTCCCGCCAAGCAGGAGACAACCTCTGGGGTTGGCAGACACGATGCCGCCAGGTGAGGGACAATGAGTGCAGTCCTCAGAGTTGGCAGATACTACGCCGTCAGACAAGGGACGTGGGTGCAGCTTTCAGGGTTGGTGGGTACGGTTGTCAGATGGGAAGCTTCTCGCGGGACTTAGGGCTACTTGGTAACGATCCCTATAGCAAGCTACCTTGTGGCGAGCTACTTCTGTCGAGCTGTTGGTGGCGCGCTGAGGTGATTCTACCCGAGGTGAGTCGTCTTCGAGGTGGCTCACTTTCTTGGGTCCAAACTGTCGTGAACTTGGTCATTTTAGTTCATGAACTGGGATGGACTCAACCCAAAGTACCTTCAGCTCGGGACATTATCGTACCCGAGCTCATTCTGAGGCGGACTGATACTTGCTGAGCTGTCATTTGCGTTGAGTCGCATCCACATGCCAATCTGCTCATGCCGAGTTGTCATTCATGTCGAGTCACGTACACGTGTCGTCCGTTTATGAGGTCGGGCCAAATCGCCCTTTGTCAATTGCCCCCCACTCCTCGAGCTAGGGGTCCTAACCTAGTGCGGGGAATTCATGATGCGACAAGTGGATTTGGCTCGGAGTTCAGGCTGCCCTGTCAGATCACGTGTGGCTTACGTGCGGACGTCACACAAACTATAAGTTCTGCGGATGCCAAAAAATGCGTTAAACTGTCTTTGGTCTCGAGGGTCGTGCAGCCAGTTTTCTTGTGAGCCGTCAGATTGCTTTGATCTGGACCGTTGCTGCTTTGGTACAGTGGCTGTAAATAGGAGGTTCCGAGACTCATTTTTCACACCAAATTGACTTGCCTTCAGTTTTTTGAGGTCGCACTCTCGCTCTGTTAGCTCGGGTCTTCCATGTTCGCGTCGTTTCTTCTGTCCGGTCATCTTTTTCGGTGAGTCTTCCTTCGCTCTTTATTTTAGTTCGGTTGTAGTTATGTCTAGTTTTGATAGCCTTTTGGATGAGGCCGAGGTGGGTACCTCGGCTTGGGTTAGTAGCAGGGACGAAGCTACCTCGGGCTCAGGGGTAGCTCATGGTCTTCTTGAGGGTCAGTCTCCCCTGGAGGCTCGGGAGGCCTCCAGTAACCTGGCATCCGCTTCTCATCGAGGTTGGGTGCCAGATGACTTCGGTCCTTCCTACATGATCCCGGACAGCCTCCGGGCTCTGGTTCATCGGTACAACCTCCCGAGGGGGCTTTCCTACCGTCTCCCTTCGGGTAACTTCCCTTGGGAGCACGATCATAATGAGATCGTGATCTTTGAAGAGAAGCTCGTGGCTGGCCTTCATCTTCCCCTGCACCCATTAATCATAGAGGTCCTAAAGCTTTTTAACGTTACCGTAGATCAATTGCACCCGAACTCCATCCGCAATGTAGTCGGGACCATTTCGCTTTTCCACGAGTACTGTCTCCCTCTCACCCTTGAAATTTTTTCCTCAATTTTGTCCATAAAGAACGCTTCCCACGGTGCTCCCGCGCACAGGCGGTCTTACTATCTATCTCCCCGCCCGGGCTACAACCTTCTTCACAGGCTACCTAATAAGATCCCAGCTTGGAAACGAGACTACTTCGTGGTCCACAACCCCAAGGGGTGGCCCTTTTCAACTCACTGGAGGGCTGCCATTCCGGATTATGGTGTTAGGCTAGACCTGAAGACGAGGGAGGCACTCCAGTCTTGGGCAGAGGTCGGCCTTATCTGCGCGGACTACCTTGCCGAAGATAAGCTCGTGCAGGCCAGTTTGAGTCCTGGTAGGTCAGTTTGGGTTTTTTATTTTTAAGGTTTTGATAGCTCATGCTAACCTAATTTTTGCCCTTTGCAGCTACAATGCCAAAGGTCGATGCATGAAGCCTTCTGGAGAGTTCCCGAAAGGGGAAAAAGAGGGCAGAGAAGAGGCCGCTTCTGGACGAAGCTTCAACGTCCAGGGCATCCGAGGCCCAGGTCGTGGAACCAATTCCTACCAATCTCCCCACCAAGGAGGCCCAACCCGCGGTCTCCGAGGTGGAAATTATAGAAGATGGTGACGAGGAGGTTCGTTCTTAGGGATAGGAGGATGTACCCGAGCTATCCCCAGAGGAGCCTGCCACTGAGTCAGAGTTCACTCCAGCTGCGGAAGAAGAGAGCATCACGAACCACGTGCTCGCGGTGCGAAAGAGTCGGGACGTGGTCTTCCAGAATGAGGTCACGCGATGGGCTAATATAGTCCCGAGGTGGCTTCTGGGGCTGGCCTCCACTCACTGCATGATCATAAGTACTTCGTTCTTTTGTCATTTTTTTTTATCTCGATTTTTCTTTTGACAGGTGATTTCTACTCTTCACGTGCTGGCGTGTCAGTCTGCGATCTAGTCCAGTCGGGCTTGGGACGGTAAGGTGGAGGCATGAAAGCTCCATCGCGAGCTAGGCTTAGCTCGGGGTGAAGTACTTCGGGCAAAGAAGGGGATTAAAGCCCAGAAGGTGCTGATCCTAGAACAAGAGGGGCAAATCTCTTCACTGACCGAGGAGAAAGCCAGGCTCAGGGAGCAGGTCTCCGCTATGGCTGCGAGGGAGGAGGAGCAGTCTGCAAAGATGGCCGAGGAGAGAGCACAACCCCAACAGAAGATTCAAAGCCTTGAAGCCATGATCCAAGAGCGGTCTCGGGATTTTGACGTCGTTGTTGAGGAGGCTCGGTCAGAGGAGAGGGCCACGGCCATAGATCGCTTCAAAGAGTCCTCGGAGTTCTGTGATCTCCAGGTTGAGTACGGCACGAGTTCCTACCATTCTGGGTTCAAGCTTTGCAGGCACCTGGTTCGGCAGAAATTTCCTGACCTTGACCTTGGGGCTATCACGATGAAGGGCCTGGCTCTGGAGGCAGCAAATGCAGTGAACGAGGAGCACGACTCATCAAACGAGGAGGGTGACGATGAGGTGGAGGTGGTGGATCCCTCTGTGTGATGTCTACTTTCTTTTTTGGACCATGCATGTACTTTCCCGGACTGTTGGGCCCGGTTTTCTTGTAAAAAAGATCTTTTAATGAAATGTTGTTTTTGTTCAGAGTGATTCATTTCTTGATCTGACATAAGTATAGGTTACCCGAGCTGTCGATCTACCGAGCTGGCAACAAGTGAGGGTAACCGAAGTAGGGATAGCATCCCGAATTGCGTAGGTTACCCTGTATTATTAGGCTGCCGAGCTTGGTAACGAGTAAGGTTAACCTTAGCGGAATTTCTTCAAGTTTCTTACCTCGAGCTATCCGCATACAAGCCATTTGTTTGAACATCGATCCCCTGACGTACCTGGATTATGATTGCTGCCAAGGTGGTGTAGACATCGTAGGGTTCATGCCCGAGCCGTCTACACTTTTTAATTCTAGCAAGGAGGCGACAAGGTCTTATGTATTGGAGTCTCCGTTAGTTCGGTGTTGTAGCCCTTGGCTCGGGGAGCGACTCGGAGTCCACTCCTAAGTTTTGCCCATGTCGTAGAGGCAACTGGGGTTTGTACGGTGCCGAGGTCTTTATCAGTTCGGCACCTTGGCCCTTAGGCTCTGGGAGCGACTTGGAGTCCACTCCTAAGCTTTACCCATGCCATAGAGGCGACTGGGACTTAGGTGCCCATGCCGAAGAGGCGACTGGGACTTATGTAGTGACAAGTTCGTCGATCCTTGGACTTTGGGAGCGGCTCATCCACTCCTAGGCTTTCTGGGAGTGAGTCTCAGTCTGCCCCTTTGGTTCATCGGTCACAGGTAGTATTGCCTTAGATTGTTGTTTCCAAGCTCGAGGCACTTGCTTCCCTTCCAACGTTTCGAGCTCGTACGTACCATTCCTAAGCAATCGTTTTACTCGGTAGGGACCTTCCCAGTTCGGTCTGAGCTTACCTACGTCGGGTTCAGGCACCATTATTTTCCAAAGGGCCAGGTCACCGACACAGAAGTGCCGCTTCCTGACCCGGTTGTTATAGTATCGAGCTACTTTTTGCTGGTCAGCTGCAGTCCGTATGTACACGAGGTCCCGTACCTCTTCTATCAGGTCGAGGTTGGTGTGGAGCTCACCGTCATTCGCTTCTTTGTCGTACGCTTCCAAGCGTAACGTAGGTACCTCAATTTCGGCTGGGATTACTGCCTCTGTGCCATAGGTGAGGTTAAAGGGAGTTTCACCTGTGGCGGTCTTGACGGTAGTTCGATAGGCCCATAGTACGTTGGGCAGCTCGTCTACCCATAGTCCTTTAGCTCAGGCTAAGCGGGCTTTCAGTCCATGGAGTATGGCTCTATTCATGACTTCCGCTTGCCCGTTTGCTTGGGGGTGTGCCACCGAAGTAAAGTTCTGTTGTATCCCCATCTCGGTGCACCAGTCTTGAAACTTGATGTCTTTGAACTGCTTTCCATTGTCGGAGATGAGTACTCAGGGTAGTCCAAAGTGGCATACTACATTCTTCCAGAAGAAGTTTTGTACCGTTCGAGCTGTGATTGTCACTAGAGGTTCTACCTCTACCCAATTTCTAACGTAATCCACTACTACCACTAAGAATTTCCTTTGTCCTGTCGCTGGTGGGAATGGTCCAAGAATGTCAATTCCCCACTGTGCGAAGGGCCATGGGCTGGTGAGGTACTTCAGGTCGGCAGCGGGTTGATGATAGATGTTGGCGTGCCTCTGGCATTTATCACATTTCTTGACAAGCTCGAGTGCATCTACTTTCATTGTGGGCTAGTAATATCCCTATCGTAACACTTTCTGGGCGAGGGCCCTGCCTCCCAAGTGTCTGCCGCACAGCCCTTCATGAGTGTCGCGGAGAACGAGCTCGGGCTCTGAGGGTCATAACCAGCGCAAGTAGGAGAGCATGTAGGATCTTCGATATAGCCATCCATCTATCATGACGTACTTGGCTACCTGTCGCCCCACCCTTCTAGCTGCGCTGCGATCTGCAGGGAGGGTCCCGTGCAGCAGGTAGCTCGCAAGTGGGTCAATCCAGCTCGGCTCAACTTGCGTGATAGGAGCTACCTCATCTGCCCCCCCCCCAAGAATGCTAGGCCGAGGCAAGTTCTCTATAAACACGGTTCTCATGGAGTTACTGCTTGTGCAGGCTAACCGGGATAATGCGTCGGCCTCAGCGTTCTTAGATGGTGGGGTCGCGAGCTTCGTAATCGCCGGTTACCTGGTTGACCATGAGCTGCGAGTCGCTACAGATGACGAGGTGCTTCACTTGTACTTCGCTTGCTAGCATGAGCCCGACTATCAATGCTTCCTATTCCGCCTCGTTATTGGATGTTGCGAACTCAAACCGGAGTGCGTACTCTAGTTTTGCTCTGCCCGGCCCGTATAGGATGACTCCGACTCCGCTTCCTTGTCGGTTTGACGAACTGTCTACGTGAAGGATCCAGAGCTCTTCGTCCCAGGTCGACTTCGTTCTGATCGGGACTGGATCCACGCTGACCGAGGCGTCCTTCACGTACTCGATCTCCATCGATTTGGAGGTTGTAGTGCTGAAGGTGCATTCCGCCACGAAGTCGGCCAAGGCTTGGGCCTTGATTGTTGTTTGGGGCTCGTACCTGATGTTGTACTCGCTGAGTTCTATATCCCACTTCGTCAGTCTTTCAGATACCTCAGGCTTGAGCAGGACCTACCTCAAGGGTTGGTTGGTAAGAACAATGACTTTGTGGGCTTGAAAGTATGGCCGAATCTTTCGAGCTGCCGAGATTAGCGCGTACGCCAACTTCTCGATCTCTGGGTACCTAATTTTGGCTCCCTGCAAAACTTTGCTCACGTAGTAGATGGGTTGTTGGACCCGATCTACTTCCTTTATTAGTACCGAGCTGACTACCTCGTTGCTCGCGGAGAGATACACCTTTAAAACATCACCCTCCTCGGGTCGGGTTAAAACTGGGATGCTGGTCAGGTACTTCTTCAGTTCGTCGAAGGTGAACTGGCATTCTTCAGTCCATTCGAAGTCTTTACTTTTCTTAATTTCCTTGAAAAAGGGTAGGCAACGGTCTGCCGACTTGGACATGGAGCGGCTCAAGGTGGCCATGCGGCCATTCAACCTCTGAACTCCTTTCAGCTTGCGAGGGGACTTCATGTCCAAGATAGCCTTTATGTTTTCAGGGTTAGCTTCGATGCCACATCGGCTAACTATGTAACCCAGGAATTTTCCCGAGGTGACACCAAACACACATTTGTTAGGATTTAGTTTCATATTATACTTGCGCAGGATTTCAAATACACACTGCAAGTCACTTATTAAACAGTCTGAAAATTGGGTTTTGACGACCATGTCGTCTACATAACATTCAACTTTGTCGCCGATCAATGGCTCAAAAATTCGATTCACAAGTCTTTGGTAGGTTGCCCCGGCATTTTTCAGTCCGAATGGCATGACCATATAGCAATACAGGCCCAGTTCGGTAATGAAAGTTGTTTTTTCTTCATTGGCGGGGTCCATTCTGATTTGGTTATAGCCCGAGTATGCATCCAGGAAACTCAGCAACTCATGCCCTGAGGTCGCGTCCACTAGACGGTCAATCTTGGGGAGCCGAAAATAGTCCTTCGGGCAGGCCCGATTCAGGTCAGTATAATCGATCCACATGCGTCATTTACCGTTGGCCTTCTTTACCAAAACGGGGTTAGCCACCCAGCTCGAGTAATGGACCTCCCTGATGAATTCGGCTGCAAGAAGTTTCCCGACCTCCTCGTCGACTATCCTCCAACGCTTTGGGGCGAGGTTGCATTTCTTTTGTCTAATGGGCCTGACTAGGGGATCAGTGTTTAACTTGTGAGTTATTATTCTTGATTCTATGTCAGGCATTTCCACCGCGGACCATGCAAATACGTCTAAATATTTTAGTAGGAAACTTACCAGTTGAGTTCGAAGAGGTTCTCTGACCGCTCCTCTGATCTGGAGCGTCTTGGTTGAGTCATCTTTTGAAGTCGGGATGAGAGTCATTCCTACGGTCGGTGTAGCTCGCTCTTCAGGATACTCTACAGGTCGTTCGAGCTCAACGCTTTCCGCTAGCTTGGCCTTCCCTTTGAGGGTTGTGACATAACATATCTGGGACTCGAGCTGGTCGCCCAAGGCTACCCCTATTCCGAAGTCCGTGGGGAACTTCATTGTCAGGTAGTAGGTTGATATCACCGCGCAATACACGTGGGTGATGGGCCGTCCTATGATGGCATTGTATGGGGAAAGCGTCGCACCCACTAGGAAGGCATGCTCAAACCTCGCAATGCTGGGCCATGTTCTGATCTCCACAAGCAACGAGATCCGACCGAGGGGCCTTACTTCTTCTCCATTAAAGCCCACTAGGGGGTACTTGCGAGCTGAAGGTCGCTCTCCCTGAGCTGCAGCTTGTTGAAGGTGCGTCTGAATAGGATGTCGGCCGAGCTTCCTGAATCCACTAAGACGCGTCTGACTTCAAAGTCGTTGACCTTCATCCTAATGACTAGCGCGTCACCGTGGGGATACTGGACTCCTCGTGCATCATCCTCGGTAAAGGATATGGGGTCCTCGGGTCATGGTGCTTTGGCAGATTCTGCTCTTCACGCTCCAGTTTACGGACCGAGGTCTTGCCAGTTGCCGAGGTGCAGCCCACAATGATGGATCCACTAGTGATTGTATTGATCACTCCGCGGACAGGCCTTTCTTCGAGCGGTGGTCTCTGCTCATTCTGCATGTTACTGGACTTGGGAACGTCTCTCCTCTGCTCCCCTTGTGGATCTGCCTGATTTTTATTACTTTTTTGTACAAAGTTTTTTAAGTATCCACAACGGATAAGTTCCTCAATCTCGTTGCGGAGGCTTTTACAGTTTTTGGTACTGTGACCGTGATCCTTATGGAAATGACAATACAAATTCTTATTCCTAGTGGCGGGGTCCCCCTTCATCCGGGGCGGCCACCTTACAAACGGAGCGTCTTTAATCGTCATTAAAATTTCACCTCGCCTCACGTTGAGAGGAGTGTAGCTTGTCCTTTCCTCTGGAGAAGCTCGGGGGTGCCATCCTGACCTGCTGTCTCCCCTGGTCGGGGACTTGCCCTTCTTCCTCTTACCGCTTCCGTGGTGTGTCTTGTCATCGTCTCTCCTCCTCTTCTCTGTTGGGGCTTCGGCCTTTTGGTTCATCTCCTCTTCAGTCTCGATGAATTGGTCAGCGAGCTTGAGGAAAGCAGTGATGTCCTTGGGCTTGTTCATCGCCACGTGCCACTTGAACTCCCGGTGAGTGACTCCTCTCTTTGCTACGGCGAGTCTTACCGCAGGGTCCAAGTTTGGGATTAAGAGGCAGGTGTCATTGAAGCGCTTGATGTAATCTTACCGCGGCGAGTCTTACCTCGTACATTTTTTGCGGGTAACGAAGTGCGAGGTGAATGCTCGTACGAACTGCGCCCAGCTCTGGATTGCTCCGGATGGGAGGTTTCTATACCACGTGCATGCTACTCCTCTGAAGGTCATGGAGAAGGTGATGCACATGCAGGCTTCACTGGCCCCGGCGAGGTGCATCTGGGACTGGAAGGAGTCTACATGGTCACTCGGGTCAAACGACCCGTTATACTTGTCTAGAGGAGGTACCTTGAAGTCTTTTGGCATGGGAGCTACCGGGAGATCAGGAGAGAGGGAAGATGACACCGAGAGGAGAGGGGTGGTCCTCGCAACTCCCGGGCTCGCTCCCGTCTTACCTTTGGGTTGCTCGGGTTGACTAAGCTCGGTGATCTATTCAGGAATTATCGCACGGCGAGCCTTGGGACGCCACCTTCATTGCTTCTTGGTGGAATCTGCGTTGGTGCTGCTTGCTTCAGTGTTATCAGGTCGGGTCTTGGCCTTGTGAGAATCAGGCTGGTACTGGCTTCCGAGGACCGAAGGGTCTTGTTCAGAGCTCACGGCCAAGACTTCGAATCGGTTGCCCGTCAATGAGGCTTCCGGTTGCACGCGCTGGGACGGACCGGCCTTGGTGGGGCGAGTGCTTTCTAATCCGCCTTGTAGCCACGAGGTGGTGGGAGCTACTGGCTCTCTCCTACTACGGGATGAGGCTTGAGAGGTTTCTCCTCGGTGAGGACGGCTGCTTCGGCGGCAGTTGAGCGGCTGCTGGTTCTGCGGTGTTATTGGGCACCGCGGCTGGGCTGGTTGTCGATTTTGCTGCAGTGTTGGGAACTGCTGATGATAGAAATGACACAGGACTTGCTGTTGGTAGTGTTGAAGCTGCTGGACTTGCTGCATCTGGGCCTGGATGGCCCGCACGCACTGCACTAGGTCACCCAGCTGGTTTTGCCCCATGGCGGAAGGAACCACGAAGGGTTCAGTGAAGGTGGTGTTCACCGCAGGAGGGAACGGGGTGTTCACTGCCTCGGCGACCTTGGGTAGGTCCAGCGTGGGGACCCCGAAGGCGCTGAGAGGTACAGTAAATTGGCCGATACGCACGGCGGGGGCCTGAAGGTGCCCCCCAGAAGTGTTCGTCCCGTTGTTCTGCCCGGCGTTGCTAGAAGACGCCATTAATGCTGGTGAAAGTTTGGTAGAGAAAGCTTTTTGAAACAGTTTCCCACGGACTGCGCCAATTGATGATGCACAATCCGGCCACTCCTAGCTGGAAGTGATGGAGCTCCTAGCTAGCGGCGGGCAAGAGATACCTGCGTAGAGAGAAATGAACCCGGGGTTGCTCACCCGGCGGGAACACTCTGATGCTTAAGTTAGTACTCAGATACGAGCTGGAAGAGAATGAGTTTGCAAGAAAATGAGAAAGCTAGAGAGTAGTGGATATGCGATACCTTTTCCCCTAGGGGGTGGAAGTCTTTATATACTAACACCCTGGCAAGTTTGGTGGGGCTGATCCCAAATCTCTATTGCGGTGATCTGTTGTCAGGTAACGGCTCGGAGTGATTGGCTATCATTGTCAGAACTGGGGAGTAGGTGGGCTAATGTGATCGTTGTAGGGTACGGTCCCGCCAAGCAGGAGACAACCTCCAGGGTTGGCAGACACGACGCCGCCAGGCGAGGGACAATGAGTGTAGTCCTCAGAGCTGGCAGATACTGTGCCGTCAGACAAGGGACGTGGGTGCAGCTTTCAGGGTTGGTGGGTACGGTTGTCAGATGGGAAGCTTCTCGCGGGACTTAGGGCTACTTGGTAATGAGCCCTGTAGCGAGCTACCTTGTGGCGAGCTACTTGTGTCGAGCTGTTGGTGGCACGTCGAGGTGATTCTGCCCGAGGTGAGTCATCTCCGAGGTGGCTTACTTGCTTGGGTCCAGACTGCCATGAACTTGGTCGTTTTAGTTCACGAATTGGGATGGACTCAACCCGAAGTACCTTCAGCTTGGGACATTATCGTACCCGAGCTCATTTTGAGGCAGACTGATACTGGTTGAGCTGTCATCTGCGTTGAGTCATGTCCACGTGCCGATCTGCTCATGCCGAGTTGTCATTCATGTCGAGTCACGTACACGTGTCATCCGTTTATGAGGTCGGGCCAAATCGCCATTCATCAGTATGGCTGACACTTATGAGACTCATGTTAGTTTAGAATCTTCACAGCCGTTGGATAGATCTGGGGAGATTTATCCTGCCAAGGTTGACACTGATGTGTCACCAAGTTGGTTGGGGTGGTTTGTCTCAGCTACCAGGGTGAGACCTGAGGTACATGCAGTGTGGGTTTTCTTGAAACCCTGAACTGGACCAAAATTCCAGTATTGCCCTGGACCTTGGAGATAGATGGGCAAAATTGGAATGTTACACCTGACCCCTAGACTTGATTATGGTACTGCACTATGTGTCGGATTGGGGTATCTTTGATATGTCAATTAGTGACATCCTTAAAGGGGGTCAAAACCTGGGTATGTTGGGACAGTCTGAGAAATCACCTGAGTGGGTGATCATAGTGACAAGATCAGCCCCTTTGTCGGACAAAGTGAATGATCGGGGAATGCATTCTCTCTGATGGAAACCTAAACTACCAGTAGTTGATTTCAACCGTTGAAATTTGTTTTTGCAAAATATATTTATATAGAGATATACATATTTATATATTATGGTTTCGAAATGTTTGCAAAAGGTTTTAATTCTCGGGATCCATGTGAGTAGAGAGTGCAGCACAGTTCCTTGTAACCGAGGGAGAGGTCATCTCTTGTCAGGCAGTGTTTGATCATTATGGGCTAAGAAGTTCAGTGTAAGACCATTGAGGGTAATACCTGATGGGCTAATCTTGCATCTGCCCACAGTCCTTGGGTTTTCATAAGGTGGTTGGACCCAAGGACCATTTAGTGTAAATGTTGGGCCCATTAAAAGCCCATGATGATGGACTCAAGGGTTCATTGTGTCCTATAGAGAATTCGGCTAGGCCTTGTAACAAAGGCTGGGTTGAACCCATGTGGCTAATGTGTAGATCAATGTTTGGGTCCCACGCCATAGAAAGAGAGTCAACTGGGCAGCAGGTTAAGAGGTTAAGTGAGCACATAAACTTAATGGGCCTAAAGCCCAATTCGAACTGGGCTTAAGTCAGTTAATTAAAAGGAGGCAAGATAGGATTTATAATCTGATTAGGATTAGCTGAAGAATAAGATAAGTCTTATCCATTCAAGAGTCCAGATCCAAATATCATATTTGGATTAAGGAACCCTCTCCTAATTAGATTAGGAGGCTGATCCTAAGAAGGCTATAAATAAAGGGGGTGAATTCCTCAGTGATACAACACAGCAATCTGCAGAGTTCTTTCCTATTCTTGTCGCCCCTACCCAGTTCGATCTCCACTTGTGGGAGTGATCAAGAATTGTTCTTGATATTGCTTCTTGGTAGAAGAAGCAATCTGAAGTCGTGCTCACCAGCCCTCTATTCCATTCTAGCTGAAGAATATGGTTCTTGTTGAAGAGTCATCCTATTGATCCTGCTTCACTACACACTGTGTCATTTTCAGTGGAACCGGATTTTGGTTTTCTCCTTGGGCGTGAACATCTTCATTGGGACTTACTGCTACTTCGTATCAGGTATATCCCTCTCCTCCCTTTTGTTTCAGATCTGGTCTGGTTTTGGTTCAAGATTGATCCTTGAAAATGCAGTTTTCTAAAATAGGGAATGTGATTCCCAGATGGGAGAGAGAGAAATTTTTGAAATTTCACCCAACCTTCCTGCAGGGTTCGGCCATCCATATGATGGATCTCTCATCCCTTCACAACGACTGAAAATTTTTCATATATATTTAGATTATTTTGATTAGTTTTGTTTCATTTTTGGTTTTCCATTTAAATAATTTGTACTTATGTTATATTTTAAACCTGATATGTTGTTGAAAATGGTGGTAAAGCACCCATTTTTTGGCTGTCGAAGCCTACTTTTTTCCTGGCTCTAACGAGCGAACGAAATGAAGTTTGCTCCATTTTATGTCTGACCTATGCTCGATCCATTTTATGCTTGTTGCACATAATCTGATAGTCTAGTTCAATAGTTTATATAACATGGGTTCACAATATGAGGGTTGTCGGGTTGGTAATAAATTAAATATAATTAATATTTTAATAATAATTATTAAAATTTTTAATTATTAATTTTTTTACTAAATTATTTAAAAACCTTAATACTTCATTAATTTATTAATAAATACTATTAATTATATTTTAAAATATAGATAGTTAATAACGATTTAAATTCAAACTATTAATAATGATACTTAGTGATAATAATGATACTCATTAATTCAGACTATTCAAATTCCCAAGAGATAATTAATAACGATTATTTACTTACTAATAAAAATTACTGATAATTAATTCCCAACAGCAATAATTAATTACTGATAATAATAACTTATAATTAATTATTGATAACAATTCATTACAAAAAATCACTTACTACTAATTAATCAGTGATAATAATTATACTTATTAATTTGGATTGATAATTAATAAGTGTAATTAATAATTTGGCTATAATCATTTAATATTCATATTAATTCATAAATGCATAAGTAATTTTAATTATTAATATTATTATTATCAGTAATAATAATGAATAATAGTGTTATTATCCATTAAATATTTGATTTAGTGAAAGTTAAATTATAATACTTTCAATTGTATACAAATTAAGTACTTACATAATCAAAATATATTATTACTTAAGAATAATAATAGTAATATTACTGATTTTACAATTATTAATATATTATTAATAAATTAATAATACTGATTATTTATTAGTAAAACATTGGTAATAGAAAATTTTATTTACTTAAAATTAGTTTGTGAAATTACCTGTTTTAATCCGGACTGATAATTAATTATTAATTTTAATTAATTAAAACCTACTTAAAATTATTATTGACAGTTAATAATGATACTTATTAATTTGGAACGATTATTATTATTTGATAATTAATAACATTATTTGATAATTAATTTGATTTGGTTTTAAACCAAACCCAGTTAAATTAAATACTGATAATTAATAACACAAATAATAATAATTATTATTATTATTATTTTATGTTAATAATAATTCATAATCCAATAATTAAAATGATGATATATGTATGGAATTGTCTTCAAGAAATGTCATTGAATTTAATTTGGCACCTTAATTCAATTAAAGCTAATAATTTAATTTAAGTTAATTAAAATGTGATAGAAAATTAAAAACAACTATTTAAGTAAAAATTAATGAGAATGAATAATTATTGTTAATTGTTGTATGATGCAATGTTAATTATTTTATTTAAATGAAATTTTCTGCTAATTATAAAATAATTACTCTTAATTGTTGTATGATGCACTTACCTCTATGCAAGTGTCGTGTGTTATTTAAAGTACATGAAAAGTGGGAAGCTCCTACTCTCAATCAGTTCCTAAAAAACTGTGAACTAGAGAAGTGGGAAGTTCCCACCCTCAATCAGTTTACACATAGAACTAAATGTTTTGAAATCTAAAACTCAATTTGCAACTCAGAGAATTTTAGGAACCTTAGGAACTCAGAGAACGTTGGGAACTCACAAATCTGAGGGAATTGTGCAATCTGAATCTGGTCAGTTTAATTTCTCTTTAAATTTTGATTTGTGACTTTCAAAAAATAGGAAGTGTACATTTACTATTCAGCCGTTTGCTCTATTTAATGTCTGATAATACTTGGACTTTTATTTATTTCAGTTTTGTAGTTTTGTAGTTATTTGTAGA